>NC_091132.1:6782500-8027500 GCF_040183065.1 Periplaneta americana | reverse complement strand
TTTTAGTTTCTTTTAATATTAACTTCTATATAATTAATCCATTGACATATTTTCATTTTTTTCCATTAGCAACGCGTTTTTGTTGGAAAACAGTAATAAAAGGTGTCTACAGTTAGGCATTGGGGGTCACGTCACAGTCACACTCCCTCAAAGATAAATGATTTGTTACTCTGTAGATTATTCACCAAATGAAATTGTACATATTTGTGCAGTACTAGTGAATGCAATGAATATATTTGCAAAATTTTGAGAACACTTGGCCAAACGAGTTTTAAGGGTAAATTTTTTTGTCGACAGTTCTCCTCTTGACACAAATAAATATTACAATTTGTTTTGTATACTTACACATTCTCAAATGAAGAAAAACATTTATATTAGTGAAATTATTAATCTGAACTTATTGCCTCTCACTGGATGAATTCAAGGAAATTATATCACAAGTGGTTGGTGACCAGAGTGCTGGACTTATAATTCTGTGGACCCGGATTCGATCCTCGGTATACCCAAATTTATAACTTGTGTTGGACAAGCCCATGGTCCAGGTAATACAGGAGTTTTCTCCAGAAGCTCTGATTCCCCTCTCCATCTCGTCTCATTGCAGGTGGAGCCTCCTATGGCACACCACGGGCAACGAATCTATCGGTAAATTGGTCTACATTTGGGTGAATGATGAAAATCAAGTACCCGTATTAGTTAAAAAATCTATTTTTTTTAAAAAAGCATGCTATCCATGTCTAATGTATAGCATACAGTTCCAATACATTGTACAAGGGCCACTGTCCAGTTACTAAAAGAATATCAGGTAAGATGGTAAGTAATATCTATTGCAAAATAAATAAAATGATTAACCCTTATTTCCTAGATTGCACACAAAATGCTTTCTTTATAATTCGAAAAAAGAAAAAAAAAAAGAAAATAATAATACTCTGCACTTTATCAGGGATACATTGCGTGTAGAATACATCACCAGTTTCAGTAATGAAATTATAGTTGTATTGATTTGATTTTTTTTTAATACAAATGCAGAATATGGGTTTGTGATGCGAGAAGTAATTAAAGAAGGGCATGCAATACATTTTCTCTTCATATAAAGCGGTTTTCCAAGATTAGGTCCAGCTCTCAACAAATTTTTCACTGAGATTCATTCAAAGTGCATTGAACGTGCTATCAAAAAAGGGGTATGTTATATGGCAGTAAAAATTTTTAATATCCCTATGGATATAAAAAATAAAACTCAAGACATAGGATTAGTAGTAGTAGTAGTAGTAGTAGTAGTAGTAGTAGTAGTAGTAGTAGTAGTAGTAGTAGTAGTAG
The DNA here is from genome assembly GCF_040183065.1 of Periplaneta americana. Classification (NCBI taxonomy): domain Eukaryota; kingdom Metazoa; phylum Arthropoda; class Insecta; order Blattodea; family Blattidae; genus Periplaneta; species Periplaneta americana. The sequence continues at coordinate 8,026,186 of NC_091132.1, read as the reverse complement.
TAGTAGTAGTAGTAGTAGTATTTATTCCATATTTATAAACCCTATTTTACATATAGTATATTAGGGTTATATTTTAAACTAATCATAACAGATTGAAACTTACAGACTACCATACAATAAATATACACTTGTAAGCGTAAAACATATACAAATTAATTAGATAAGGCCTTGAAATTACAATCGGAAAACATAGAGAATTTAACATGAATAGACATGTTGCACTTATAGATAATATTATGACACTTCGCTAATATACACACACACATACATACATGCTTATATACATACTTACTTATGTAGAGACATAACATATAGATACATACGGTGGATAAACATTAATTTGATTGAAGGCTTGAAATTATAATCGAAATACCTAGAGAATTGAACATGAATAGACATGTTGGTCTTGTAGATCATATTAGGACATTTTGCTAATATATGTACATTTGTAGACTTAATAACATGTAGACATATATTTATAAATATACACATGCATACATACATACATAGACTCAGATACATATATATATATATATATATATATATATACATACACACACACAGCAAGATGTACCTCAGTAACAGATAATTGGAAAGAATGAACAATATTAAATACCTTGGACATTCATTATCATTTACACATGACTTTGATATACAAAATAAATTTACCAAATTTATAAAAACATAATGCATAATAAATACAATTTTAAAACCATCATTTATTTAGAGTTATACAAGAATCGCAATTTTAAAAACTCTTGCCCGACAGTTTTAATCGCTTTCGAGATGGACTTCATGAGACACAAAATGGAACCACGAAAGAAATAATGATATCCTGAAATAACTAAAAGTCGAATCAATATTACAATATGTTAATCATTTCAAAAGAATGAATAGAACACTCATACCGAAACAATTCTGCAGTACGCTCCTCGTGAAAGAAAATTCGTTGGTCGCCCAGCTAAGAGTTGGACTGATGTGAGACGTAACAGACCACCTGGTCTCTTACATGTTTTGGATTATCATGATGATAAAGATGAAATTATAGCCTTGAATATATAAGATGTATGAATTTGACGAAGCATTTGTAGCGACAGTGCTTTTGAAAAACAGTGCATATTGGTTGCTCATAGGTTATTTTACAGTTTAGAGCATGGACAGTAAGGTATTGTCTTTGCATGCAAAATATAGGACATTCAAACAGTAGATGTTCAACCGACTGAATATCTCCACATGAGCACATCGATTCTTCTCCAGTCTTAATTTTGAATCGTTCAAAATAAGCTCCAAATTTACATAGGATTATTTAGGACCAAATTAAAGAAGTAGGTACCTAATTTCTCAAGTCTTCTATTCTGTAGATGAATTCATGACATTCAACAACGCTTCATGAAATTGATACTAAAACTTTGTGTTGTACTAGTAGATTATATTGTAAACCTCTTTTGTATATATTTCAACTAGACTGTGACTATAAATTTAGGGTGCTATGCATAGACATTTCGCTAGCCCGCGGTACCAGCGTGCTAAACTAGCCCCAGCTATCGACTGATTACTTGTACAGGATTCATATTATATCACATCGCTAACACTGCTTTATGAATACGAAAAACGTTAGTTCGCTGATCATCCACCAGAAGTCCGCGCTAAGAATGTCTATGAATATGGTCCTAAAAGACTTTATAATAGTAGTAAGTCACCCTTATTCTGTGAATGATGGGTAGCCGTGCTCTTGCACAAGTACAGCATGCCGCTTTATGAACTGAACCTGGGCTATAGTATAGATGATACGTGAATTAATGATAGCCAAATGAGTCCGAGGTCCAACACTGAAAGTTACCCAGCAATTCTACTTCAATTGGTTGAGGAAAAATCCCGAACCAGGTAACTTGTCACAACCAGAATTCGAACCTGGGCCCGCTCATTTCACGATCAGAAACGTCAATAGATGCGCTAACCGTTACTCCACAGCCGTGGACTGAACTTGCCTTACTAAATTGGGTACAGCATGTTTCACATAAATTTCAAAATTGAATATTTTATTATGGTCATGTGGTTGAGTCGCGAAATCTCACTGTAACATGTAGTTTTAAATTTAGTCGCTGTGGTGTGAGTCGCTTCACAAGCAGTGACTTCGCTATGATTGGCTACTGAAGGACTTGCGCGATGATTGAGATTTATCGAGTATGAAAATATGTCAACTGTCGATTCGTGTGGCGCTCAAGTACCATAGTTTGAAAATAATGCTCAAGGAGTGATTGTTTTACAGTACGTTAGTAGCTAGTTCGTTTCAATCAAAGTCGTGATTGTTTTAAAAATTCGTACTTTTAATTCGAAATTTTCTCGGGCTTCCAGCCAGGTCATAAGTTGGTGATCCACCGACGTTTCGAGGATGTTCATCTTCCTCATCTTCAGGGTTAAATGATATCTGAGGGTACCCAGCTCCTTAATTTATAGTGCCAGAGGGAGTCCGCCGAGGAGCTGTGCTGACTCCCTCTGGCACTATAAATTAAGGAGCTGGGTACCCTCAGATATCATTTAACCCTGAAGATGAGGAAGATGAACATCCTCGAAACGTCGGTGGATCACCAACTTATGACCTGGCTGGAAGCCCGAGAAAATTTCGAATTATCACGTCGCCAGGAAAGCTTCAGTAGTTATTTCGTACTTTTAGTTCTGATTACTTTTCGTAATAAGTATGTAACAGTAATTTTCTCATATTAGGTACCCGTGTTTCGTTGAAGAAGTGAAGTGTTCTATTCAGGGTGTATCTTTATTGGTGTCAAATATTTCGGGGACGTGTTCCTTACATCAAAACTGTAAAATAAGTTCCTATGTACATGGGTCTGAAAATCATTTATTTCAGAGTTACAACACTAAATGAAATGTTACAAAAATTGCTCGAAGTGTATTCCCTATTAATTACATCAATCTTTTGTTTGTTTGTTGTAGAGCAAAGAACATGTATTGTACGAGTGAACAGACCATATGCACTACATGTATGGCCGTGCAGATGGAAATTCAGCACAAGCACGTGAACTGTATGCAGCAAGGTATCCTGACAGGCAGTTACCTTGTGCAAGAACATTCGCAAGAATTGACCAACGCTTGAGGGAGACTGGCGCATTTGAGAGGAGTACTACGGATGTTGGGAGACCAAGAGCAGTACAAAGCATTGCGCTTGAAGAACGAGTTCTTCATGCTGTGGATAGAAAGCACAAGACATATTGCAGGAAGGGAACGCGTTGGTCATATGACTGTCTGGAGAATTCTGCATGAAACTCTTCTGTACCCGTATCACTTTCAACATGTGCAAGGAGTAACTGTGGCGGACTTTGAGCCAAGTACATGTTCTGCCAACGCATGTTACAGCAGTGCGCTGTGTTCCCATCATGCATCTTATTCACGGATGAGGCTGGTTTTACTTCAGTTTCCACAACAGTCATACCTGGGCATTTGAAAACCCTCATGAAGTACGACCGGACAAACATTAGCAGAGGTTCTGTCTCAATGTTTGGGGTGGAATCATTCATGATCACCTTATTGGTCCCTACTTCTTCCCTCCGCATCTGAATGGAGAAACTTATCTACATTTTCTCAGAAATGAGTTACATCACTTAATGGATGCTGTGCCTCTGGACGTCATCCAACGAATGTGGTTTTTACACGATGGTGCTCCAGCTCATTTCAGTCTGATTGTTCGTAATTTTTTGAATGATCGATTTCCTCAAAGATGGATTGGTCGAGGAGGACCCATGGAATGGCCTGCTCGATCGCCTGACTTGAATCCAATGGATTTCTTCGTCTGGGGACATTTGAAGTCCTTTGTTTATGCGACTCCTATACCTGATGTTTACATTCTGAGAGAGCGTATCCAAACTGGATTCGACCAAATACGAAACACACCAGGAATTTTCAACAGAGTATGCCAGAGCATGGAACGCAGGCTGAGGGGATGCATCGAAGCAAGAGGAAACCACTTCGAGCAATTTTTGTAACATTTCATTTAGTGTTGTAACTCTGAAATAAATGATTTTCAGACCCATGTACATAGGAACTTTTTTTACTGTTTTGATGTAAGGAACACGTCCCCGAAATATTTGACACCAATAAAGATACACACTGTATAGTAGACCTACATTTAGTGTCATGACAGGCCCTAGTAAACGGTCTATCAGTGATTTCTTTCATTTCATCTCTAGCAAAAAAGCAAAATGTAGCGATAACGATAATGATACAATAGTAATATGCGTTACAAGAGGGGTATGTTGATGTTTTCATGTTCGAGGAAAATATTGAAAAAGCGAAACGTAGTTGAGCTTTTTTAATTTCCGAGAACATGAAAACAAACATACCGCTCGTGTTTCGTACATTATTTTGTGCGAAGATCGATTATTACATACCTGAAAGAGGAATTTCTAATTAGTTGCAATGAAATCTCCATCTTGGTTTCTGTTTAATGACGGCAACTTTTAAAAACTAAAATATCTATCTTCAACATTGTTGCTATAAAATGTTTTCTGCGTTTACTATATTCCAGCAGGCCATGATATACGTCTGTCTTTTTTTTTTTCCCCAGTCTATAAATGTGAACTTAAAACAAACGGTAAGGTTATGTAATGATTTATTTTTCATTTTAATATTTTAACAATATTATTTATATAACATATTGCAGTAATAACATCGGCATCTGGAATCTTGTTGATTTTTTCACGGCTTCCTTAATGTTACTTGCATTACAAATGCAGTAACTTTTGTGGTGTTGTAGAGTTTACTTAATTTTTGCAAATACTTAAAAACAATAATTAACATTGCAATATAGGTGAAATTGCAGTGGTAAGTTTCCAATTTATAATTATTACTATGTTAAACGTCTCTAAAAATAATATGTTAAAAGCCTAAAGCAGTAAAATGAATGTCGCGCTTAAGCGGTAAGAAGAGGGAAATTGTTATGTGTGTTACGTTGGGAATACTGAATGTGGTATTTCACACTTGCCGCGTATTGGTTTTGTGCGGAAAGCAAGCAAATACGCACGATCTCGCACAAATCTTGTTTCGTGTGAACGTTCATTTTCGTGTATGCGGAGAATAAAAACATACCTCCGCAACCGAATGGCAAACGAGCGCTTAGCCTAGCAATTTTTTGCATTGAAAGGGAATTAACCAATACCCTCAACATGGAACCGTCGTGGGCAAATTTGATGCTTTCTACGACAATAAACGTATCAATGTACACTAGCGTTGTTTAATGCTAACATAAAATTAATAAGTCCAGTTTTCTTAAGGTCGAATCAATGACAGATTAGGTTAGGTTAGTTTAGACTTTTGGCATGTCTTGAGTATATTCACAATTATTGTCTAAGAATGTCACTACCCCACTCAAACTTCTCTCCGTCATTATCCCGTAGTGCCTTTGGTGGGGAATCCTTGCTGTCCGCCTTCCTTTGGTAACACTATTGTAAAGATTTACCCTCGACTTCTCTCTGTGATCAGTAAGAAACTCACGGAAATGATATGTCATGCTCCTCCCTGCAGTCTTCCACTTCGAAGAAATGATCCCCCTGTCCACACCTTCATTGGCCATCATTTTCACAGTAAATTTCCATCCTTATGTCGGCACTCAATTTTTCAAACGAGAATAATTTTCTCAATACAACATTAACATAATAATAATAATAATAATAATAATAAATAATAATCCGTGGCGCTACAGCCCGTGAAGGGCCTAGACCGACTAGCCGGTTGCTGGCCTCACGCCCACATGCCGAAGCAGAGGTGGACGATCATCCAACCAGAATGGAGGTATCGTGTGGTTAGCACGATGATCCCCCCAGCCGTTATAGCTGGCATTCGCAACCGGATTTTGCTACCTATCGTAGCCCCCCAAGTGCATCACGATGCTGGGTGGGCACCGGTCCCATACACTGGCCGAAATTTCATGAGAAAATTCCCCCCCCCCCATGAGGTTTCGAACCAGCGCGCATTCCGTAACGCGAGTCCTAGGCAGGATGCCTTAGACCACGACGCCACGGCGCGGGACAACATTAACACTTAACAAAATTATTTTAACATAGCTCCCCAAGCTAATGTTTCGCCCCACCTCTGACCCTCCCCCCCAGATTAAAAATCCTGCAGCCACCGGCGTGGCTCAGTCGTTAAGGCGCTTGCCTGTCGGTCTGAAGTTGCGCTCGGGCGCGGGTTCGATTCCCGCTTGTGCTGATTACCTGGTTAGGTTTTTTCGAGGTTTTTTCCCCAACCGTAAGATGAATGTCAGGTAATCTATGGCGAATCCTCGGCTTCATCTCGCTATCACCAATCTCGTCGACGCTAAATAACCAACTATAGTAAAAATCCTGGCGATGTCCCTGCTTCTGATGTTAAAACGGTGGGATGACCTGGATTTCCTAGGTGATCAACCCTTACATAAATAAGGGTAGTTCTATTTATGTTATACACTTCCGCCGCCTTCATGACTGACATCTATTCGAACTAAAACCGGCATGTTAGCAAAAATAGCTCCAAAAAACTGTCAAAGTACATAGCCTCAGTTTACGGTAGCTTTAACATGTATAAATCATATGTATTCTATAAAATATTTATTCTGAATCACTTCCGCTGTCACCTTTCATATAATTTTTATGATATATTCGTAGTCTTCATTTGCTTTCATCCTAGATCATATATGTATATGATCTAGGCTTTCATGTTAACAGTTCAGTCTTCGAGAATTGCAGCTGTCTGCTGTATTGACATCGCACAGAAGTTGATGTCCTTGTTCGGAACAAAATTCCTAGAACTGATTCACTCACAGTTTCTACTTTTCTCTGTACTGCGCTTCTAGTTATATTAGACCTATTTCTTCTCCCGATGCTTCAGTGGACCTTCTTTGATCAGCCATGTTTGTTTTGTAAGTCACTTTAGTTACTGCAATTTAATGCGCGTTATGATTGATGTAAGCTTACTGGTTTTTTTTTCTCTTGTACTGAGGAGGGATCCAAGGCTTGCACTGCAGCCTGAGGCTTACTGTGCTTACCACTCCTATTCTGTGAATGATTAGATAGCCGACGGTCGCGCTCTTGTACAAGTACAGCACGCTGAATCGTGAACTGAGCCTGGGCTATGGTATGGGTGATATGTGAATTAATGTTGGCGAAATGAGTCCGAGGTCCAACGCCGAAATTTATCCAGCAATTATACTTCAATTGGTTGAGGAAAAACCCCAACCAGGATTTGAACCCGGATCCTTTCGTTTCACGGTCAGACGCGCTGACCGTTACTCCACAGCGGTGGACTGGTTGTTGGTTACTACTGATTTCATCGAAAAGAAACTTGCTGATTAGATGCGACAGTTTTGTTTTGTCCTATACGGCTCTGATTTGCTCAAATTCAACGGATTCTTACATTCCATTGGTGAATGCCTGTGTGAATGAAATACTCTGTAATACTAGTTTTATTGTAATTGAATATACAGGTATTATGAGAAACGTCATCAGTGGATTCAGCAAAGGTGTAATTTAAAATCCGCGACACACTCATAATCTAAACCAGTGGTTCTCAATCAGGGGGAGTTTTGAGGAGTTTAGAAGAAATGTACGAGGCGCATCCAGAAAGTAAGTTTCCCTATTTTTTTTTAAAAAAGGAACACACTTTCAGGAAAACATTTATTGGCAGCAGATACAGCAATGTTTCAGCTATTTTTCAACATAGCCACCATCAGAATTGAGACACTTGTCGTATCGTGGGATCAACTTTTCTGTCCCTCTGTCGTAGAACTCTGCCGCCTGTGAATGGAACCAGCGTGTGACAGACGTCTTCAGCTCTTCGTCGTTGCCAAAACGCTCACCGGAGGACAGGAATTTCTTGAGGTGCAAGAAAACGTGAAAATCGCTGGGAGCAAGATCAGGACTGTAGGGTGGACGATCAAACAACTCCCAGCCAAATTCCGTCAAAACAGCTTCTGTGCGCCGAGCCGTATGTGGACGAGCATTGTCATGGAGGAGCACAACACCTGCAGTAAGCATTCCACGCCTCTTGTTTTGAATGGCACGTCGCAATTTTCGCAGTGTTTCACAGTAACGGTCAGCGTTCACTGTTTCACCTCTTGGAAGGAAGTCAATGAGCAGAATGCCCTTCCTGTCCCAGAACACCGTGCACATCACTTTCCGTACCGACAGCGTCTGTTTGAATTTCGTCCTGACCGGAGATCCACTATACCGCCAATGCATTGACTGCTGCTTGGTTTCCGGGGTGAAGTGCGAAATCCAAGTCTCATCGCCCGTGACGATCCTGTCGAGGAACTCGTCGCCGTCATCGTGATACCGTTGCAGAAATGTCAGTGCTGCTCCTAAACGTTGCATTTTGTGTTCGAGTGTCAGGTTTTTCGGCACCCATCTGGCACACACTTTTTTGAACAGCAGGTGTCTAGTGACAATCTCATGCAACAAGGATCGCGATATCTGCGGAAAATGGCTGCTCAGCTCCGTAATCGTGAAGCGACGGTTCTCCATGATGCACTGCCGCTCCAGATCAACACGATCATCATTGATGAGGGACAGTCGCCTACTACGCTCTTCATCATGGACACTTTGACGACCTTCGGAAAACTACCTACACCAGCAACACACCATCTGCTTACTCATGATGTTCGGCCCATAGACCTGACAGAGCTGCCGATGAATTTCTATTGGCGCAATACGGCGGCGGGAGAAGGAATAAGAGCTTCCATTTCGGACCACTGCTGCCACGCTACTGGCACCAGGCGGGACCTGTCCGGCTGGCATATGATTGATACGTCATAGATCTGTTACGCATGCTCAATTGACACGGCTAATTACGTTTACTTTCAAGGGGAAAAAATCGGGAAACTTACTTTCTGGATGCGCCTCGTATTTACTGAATGTTGATTTGTGACGCGCTCGCAGAATGTTTACTCTTGTGAATTCACTTTTATTTCTCTCATTTTCGCTACGATAACCTTTACTATTTTCATTTTTCTCGCGGTACACCGGTTGAAAATGACTGAGGTAGACCATAAGTAATCTTTATGCTTCCACCATTGGCAGTAATATTGGATGCTAACCGTTGCGCTGCGGAACCTTTATTCCTCAGGGGCTCCTTTGTATTGTTCTTACATCAAGGGGCACATCGTCGAGCAGATCAAGAAGTGTTCGAAAACAATTGATAAAACACGTTATTGAGACAGGATGTAACAAATAAGGACCAGTACATTGTCGTCCACAATATCTGTCCATTTGCTTAGACTAAAGTCTTTCTTATAACAAACAAAACGGAAATCTGGGTTTTCTCTGGACCATCAGTAACTATTGCGACTATTGAAAATATCTTCCCGGCCAAAGACTGTTTCGGTTATAGAACAATATCATCGTGGAAAATTCTGGTTCTGTCGCGCAATGGTAAAACATTCTTCAGGGAATTTTAGAGAATAATCTTCAGGTCCCAATTACTGGACTTCCTGATTACAATAAGAACTGAGGTCTTTGTTATGTAGGACATTCCAGACATGACGTCGATCGACATTCTTATTGGTTGCTCAACACTTCTTCCTCAAATTCAGATGTGCATACGGAGCGTCCATTCCGCTCGCTTATTTATTTCTGCACTCCCCAACAGGCTAGTCCCCACAATGGAAATTGGCCAAAAAAATTCGCCCAAGAATATTGATCCAGTAATATTTGCCCAAAGTGATTACACCCAACGATTTTCATTCTCACCCTCACTCACGGAAAATTCACCCATTGTGATAAAGTTTAGTTCATAATATAAAATTAATTGGTATTCCAAAGAAACTAATTCGATTAATTAAAATGTGTCTTAGTGAAACTTACAGCAGAGTCCGTATAGGCCAGCTTCTATCTGATGCTTTTCCAATTCACTGCGGGCTAAAGCAGGGAGATGCACTATCACCTTTACTTTTTAACTTCGCTCTAGAATATGCCATTAGGAAAGTTCAGGATAACAGAGAGGGTTTGGAATTGAACGGGTTACATCAGCTTCTTGTCTATGCGGATGACGTGAATATGTTAGGAGAAAATACACAAACGATTAGGGAAAACGCGGAAATTCTACTTGAAGCAAGTAAAGAGATAGGGTTGGAAGTAAATCCCGAAAAGACTAAGTATATGATTATGTCTCGTGATCAGAATATTGTACGAAATGGAACTATAAAAGTTGGAGATTTATACTTCGAAGAGGTGGAAAAATTCAAATATCTTGGAGCAACAGTAACAAATATAAATGACATTCGGGAGGAAATTAAACGTAGAATAAATATGGGAAATGCCTGTTATTATTCGGTTGAGAAGCTTGTATCATCTAGTCTGCTGTCAAAAAATCTGAAAGTTAGAATATAAAACAGTTATATTACCGGTTGTTCTGTATGGCTGTGAAACTTGGACTCTCACTTTGAGAGAGGAACATAGGTTAAGGGTGTTTGAGAATAAGGTGCTTAGGAAAATATTTGGGGCTAAAAGGGATGAAGTTACAGGAGAATGGAGAAAGTTACACAACGCAGAGCTGCACGCATTGTATTCTTCACATGACATAATTAGGAACATTAAATCCAGACGTTTGAGATGGGCAGGCATGTAGCACGTATGGACGAATCCAGAAATGCATATAGAGTGTTAGTTGGGAGACCAGAGGGGAAAAGACCTTTGGGGAGGCCGAGACGTAGATGGGAAGATAATATTAAAATGGATTTGAGGGAGGTGGGATATGATGATGGACACTGGATTAATCTTGCTCAGGATAGGGACCAATGGCGGGCTTATGTGAGGGCGGTAATGAACCTCCGGGTTCCTTAAAAGCCAGTAAGTAAGTAAGTATACTCTCCTCTACCAAATAAGAGCCAGGAATCGTACGAAGTAATACTCCGATCGGTGTTACAGCAATTTTTGGATTATGGCTGGGATAATTCAGAATCATCTGTTGTCATTTGTGACTTCGAGATGAGTACAATAAGAGCAGTTCAACGTGTTTTTCGACATGCAACACTTCGACATTGTTTCTTACATCTAAAACAAAGTGCCTGGATGAAACTACAAGAACTAGGACTTTAGGCTGCATACACTGATGAAAATGATACTACCATCAGACAATCTTTCGGTGAACTGCTGTCTTTAGCATTTGTTCCTGTCGAAGATGTACTGGCGTATTTTCATAAAGTACTCGAGACCAGTCCCAGACGGATGACAGATTTCACCAGATATTTCAAGGCCACCTACATTGAGATTACTGAAAGAGGTCGTTGGCTTGCTACAGAAGCTCGATATCCTCCTCACTTATGGAATCAGTTTGAAGCAGCTAGATCGAATAAACCATGCAGGAATAACAACACAGAAGCATGGCACAACCTCTTCCAGTACATTGCTTGTAAGAAACATCCCACTATGCAAACTCATACATTATTTAAAGAAAGAGTAATCCGATATTGACACAATGATCCAGAAGAACCACAAAAACGAAAATAGAAGACTGTAAAATATTTCACAAAGGTATGATGAATTCAAAGACAAGAACGTGTCGTGGTGCCTATAGTTACAACATTCAAATCTGAAGAAATCGATCCAAGACTCGGTTTCTGCAATAAAATAGACCTAAAATTTTTCAGGAGATATGTAAGCCATTCAAAACTTTGTTTCATCTAAATTATTGCATTATCAATATTAAATAAAATAAAAAACTAAGTCTATGTGAATTTTCTTTGTTATAATTTTCTCTTGGGTCAATTTATTTGTGTGCATTCTGGGATGCGTCAATCGTCCATGGGTCAAATTTCATTTGGGTGAATATTCTTTGTGTGAACTAGCACCGGTCCTTTCCGTAGAGTACCAACTGACGTCGTTGTGCTGGCTTGTAATGCTGCGTCAGTTGGGCTGCCTAAACACCAGGCGTTTTACGGCCATTTAAAAGACTGTTAGCAGCTTAACTGTTCTCAGGCGACTGTACGTCCATTACACGAGTACAGAAATGCTCACCTATTCCCGCTGTACCATTCCTAATTCGTCGGTCAAATTTTTATGCACCTGTATTATACATATATATATATATATATATATATATATTTGTTGTAGGGAATTACGATATTACGATTTTCAGTTTGATCATCACTTTACGGAATTTATATATATATATATATATATATATATATATATATATATATACACACATATATATATAAAGACAAATAGTTTACTTGTTGAGATTATTTATGTGCACTTTGCGTGACAGTGCAACAAGATAATCTATATACAGCAATGTCGTCGCAACGTGTTAAAGAAACTGAATTGTTACTGAAGATATGAAATGTGTAATGAGAAAGTATATGTCGTCATAGAGATGACAATTTTTCTTTTTTTATTTCACTTAATCTGTAATTTCTTCCCTTTTTCTCTTCATTAATCTGCCCTTCTACTTATATTTTCATCCATATATGTATTCTCTTTTAATCAAATTAAAATTTCTTTCTTTTGTGATTATTCATTTATTCATTCATTTATAGTGTTTTGCCCAAGCGCAGGTCTTTCATGCAAATCCAGCTTTCTCCAATCTTTCCTATTTTCTGCCTTCCTCTTAGTCTCCTCATATGATCCATATATCTTAATGTCGTCTATCATCTGATATCTTCTTCTGCCCCGAACTCTTCTCCCGTTCACCATCCCTTCCAGTGCATCCTTCAGTAGGCAGTTTCTTCTCAGCCAGTGACCCAGCCAGTTCCTTTTCCTCTTCCTGATCAGTCTCAGCATCATTCTTTCTTCACCCACTTTCCAACACAGCTCTGTCCATAATGTACTAGTACAGGGACATCACTTTATTTTTACCAACATTTTTAACATTAACCTGGCTATACTCGGAAACACTGTTGCCCCCTTCCATTACAGGAGTTTGATGTTACTAGTGCAATATGTAAACAAATCATTTTACTAGGTATAGGAGGAGAGAAAAGTAGTGTATCCATTTATGTTGTAGGGAATTACGATATTACGATTTTCAGTTTGATCATCACTTTACGGAATTTATCAAAATACAGTAGAGTAGTAACATTTTTTTTCAAAAACTCAACTTTTTTGGCGGCTATATTCGTTATGTAATGTCTACTTTATTTAGCATATTAATTATTGATGTTATCATACAATATAGAGAGTGCATTTAAATTGAGGGGGTCATAAGTAAAGGGCTGTAAGTGCACTTAAGTTACTTTTGAGAAAACGGGGTTTAAATATTTAAGCTTTCGTAAAATCGGTGACATTTTTTATTTAAATTTTAATGTGTGATGCGATTAAAATATCCCTTTGCCACTAAAATTTTAGATACTTTTGCTTACACTGGATGCACTTAACTCATGTTATTATAAATGTCACTAGCATTCCTTTGCTTCTAGCCACCTCAATTCAAAAAAAGCTAATCTGAATTTTTAAACAAGTTGCTGAAAATGGTTGCCGTTCATTACAATGCAGGCTTCAATTCTTTACGCATATTATTAAAAACATTTTTAAGCATATTCTCTGAAATTGAATTTATCGTTTCTTGAATATAATTTTTTAGTACGATATTATTAATATAGGTTCTTTCTTCTATAGAAAACGCAATCATATTTATGAAACACACTATACACTGCAGTGTTTACTTCACTGCTTGAAGACTTCGAATGCAACAGCGGCCGTAAGTTTGTGTGTCTGACGGGAGCAAGGACATTAGTGAAGGGGTGAGAGTGAAGTACATTCAGAAATGCAGGTACAATAAAAATGCAAGTAAAAATAAAATGATGTCCCTATATAATCACATACATTATAACACTCATGGAGAAAATGTGAGTTCTCGGATGCAGTTCCATTACAGTATTCATTGCGATGACATAATATAATAAAAATGAACATAATCGTAAATAAAAAGAGAATAAATACAATATAAAATAAAATGGAGCGGATAGAACACAGAGATAGTGAAAGTACGATATACAGGGCACCTAAGTAGTAATTAATTTCAGGGCGCTATTCTTTGAGATATTTCAAAGAACAAAGTGTAATACAATTTCGCTCGTTTTGCTTCATTTTCGAGATAAAATTGTTTTATATCAAATATTATATTCCGTGTTTTGGGAACGCCTTTGATTTAATTCCCAATATGCTCAGTCAATTTAAGAGAACAGTGTATTACGATAATAAATGATTGGAAGAATTTTAGTTTTGTTCTTTAAAATGTGCAGAAATATGATCCGAACAAATGTAACTTTTCGGCTCCCTCCTAGTAAAAGGGAAAAGAAAATCTTAAGTGGTGTACTATTGCTGCAGCAAAGTTTTGTAACTGAGGGGAGCGGGAGCGATTAAGTGATTGGCAAAAGGTAACAATACCCTTTTCCTTGTATTGTTTTCTGTCACACATGAGATGCATGAGTTCCAGTTGCAAAACACTGAAAGGCGTGTGTACTCTCCCCTGCTATACAACACCCTTGCTGCCTCTTACACCCGCGGAAGCGACTTGTATACCTATGAGCAAAGAGCGAGCAGATTCCTACAGAGAGTAGGCCTACTCATCGACATGGCTGGTCTAGATAAATAAGAATGTATGAAGTTTTGATTCAAAATGGATATTCTTCATGTATGAAGTTTTGAGACAAAATGACTGAATGTCTTATTAAGTTTTGGGACAAAATCCATATTTTAAACCTAACAAAAAACCTCCTAAATAATCAGATTTGACACAAAAAACTTGGTGTAATATGATGCAAGAGTAATATCTGAATTCATCATCATTCTCTTATCGTGTCCTCCTTTCGGAAGGTCGATTCCAAATATGCCTCCATTCGTCTCTGTCTTCCCTAGCTTTTTTATTGTTTATTTCATCCCACTTGTATCCCCGTTCTTGTAAGTTCTTCTAAATTATTTGATCTATCCATCTTTGGCGTGGTCTTCCCATTGGTCGTCTTCCTTTAACTTTTAAATTTAATATTCTCTTTGGCGGACTTTCCCTTTCCATTCTGTTACGGTGCCCAAACCATTGCAATCTCTTATTTTCTAATTGTGTTGTTAATTTCTCAACATTCAGAGTTTCCCTGTTTATGTCGTTCCGTATCCCGTCTCTTCGTGTCTTCTGTACAATACCTCGCAGGGTTTTCATCTCTGCTCAGATCTTTTTTGGTGTATGTCCAGGTTTCTGAAGCATATGTCAAAATTAGCTTGAAATATGTTTGATACATTGCCATTTTGCTCTTTATGGGTATATTTTAATTCCAAATGAAATGTTTTATTAAATTGTATACATTTGAATTTTTATGTATTCTTTTGCTAATTCCACGGTGTATTTTTCCGTTTGAAGTAATTTCTGTTCCCAAATAGTTAAACTTCTCTACCTTTTTCAAATTTGTGCCTGATAACTTAATGTTCCAGTCTTCACTCTGTGTTCTTGGTATTGTCATAACTACTGTTTTTTCAATGTTAATTTTTAAACTTCTAAATTAATTGAAAACTTGAAGCAAGTAAAGAGATAGGGTTGGAAGTAAATCCCGAAAAGACTAAGTATATGATTATGTCTCGTGATCAGAATATTGTACGAAATGGTACTATAAAAGTTGGAGATTTATTCTTCTAAGAGGTGGAAAAATTCAAATATCTTGGAGCAACGGTAACAAATATAAATGACACTCGGGAGGAAATTAAACGCAGAATAAATATGGGAAATGCCTGTTATTATTCGGTTGAGAAGCTTTTGTCATTTAATCTGCTGTCAAAAAATCTGAAAGTTAGAATTTATAAAACAGTTATATTACCGGTTGTTCTGTATGGCTGTGAAACTTGGACTCTCACTCTGAGAGAGGAACATAGGTTAAGGGTGTTTGAGAATAAGGTTCTTAGGAAAATATTTGGGGCTAAGAGGGAAGAAGTTACAGCGGAATGGAGAAAGTTACACAACGCAGAGCTGCACGCATTGTATCCTTCACCTGACATAATTACTTACTTACTTACTTACTTACTTACTTACAAATGGCTTTTAAGGAACCCGAAGGTTCATTGCCGCCCTCACATAAGCCCGCCATCGGTCCCTATCCTGTGCAAGATTAATCCAGTCTCTATCATCATACCCCACCTCCCTCAAATCCATTTTAATATTATCCTTCCATCTACGTCTCGGCCTCCCTTAAGGTCTTTTTCCCTCCGGTCTCCCAACTAACACTCTATATGCATTTCTGGATTCGCCCATACGTGCTACATGCCCTGCCCATCTCAAACGTCTGGATTTAATGTTCCTAATTATGTCAGGTGAAGAATAGGCTACAATGCGTGCAGTTCTGTGTTGTGTAACTTTCTCCACTCTCCTGTAACTTCATCCCGCTTAGCCCCAAATATTTTCCTAAGCACCTTATTCTCAAACACCCTTAACCTATGTTCCTCTCTCAAAGTGAGAGTCCAAGTTTCACAGCCATACAGAATAACCGGTAATATAACTGTTTTATAAATTCTAACTTTCAAATTTTTGGACAGCAGACTGGATGATAAAACCTTCTCAACCGAATAATAACACGTATTCCCCATATTTATTCCGAAATAATTAGGAACATTAAATCCAGACGTTTGAGATGGGCTGGGTATGTAGCACGTATGGGCGAATCCAGAAATGCATATAGAGTGTTAGTTGGGAGGCGAGAGGGGAGAGGACCTTTGGGAAGGCCGAGACGTAGATGGGAAGATAATATTAAAATGGATTTGAGGGAGGTGGGATATGATGATAGAGACTGGATTAATCTTGCTCAGGATAGGGACCGATGGCGGGCTTATGTGAGGGTGGCAATGAACCTTCGGGTTCATTAAAAGCCAGTAAGTAAGTACGTAAGTACGTAAGTAAGTAAGACTACTGTATCTCAATCTTTTTTTTTTCTACTCATCAAGTTTTGAAACTCACCGCTTCATTTATACTTTTCATGCCTTTGCCCATCTTTTCGTCCTTTTTTCGCATTTCTCCCTTGCGTTTCATCTCTTCCTCTAATTTTCCTTCCTCCCTCTCCTCCTCCCCCCGGCGCGCGCGACGCCGTCGTGGAGTGGGGGCCGTCTATGGTGCTGGGCCGGCCGGCTCACACAGATCGCCGCGGCCCGCAGAACGGCGCGCAATGTCGCCTGGCCGCGCTGTCGCCGCTCGCCTGTTGCTCATCCTCGCAGGTAACTGTCACGTGCGCGTGTCTGACAATGTCTGTCGTGATTCCGCTTTCAGATTTATTTTGTACCAATAAATTTGAACTGTTGCGATGTGCCGTCACGTGGCTCTGTTTCCTTGACACTGTATGCAGCGTGTGTTCCTGGATGCTGCCCTGTCTTTTGCATGTTGTTTGTGGTTCAGTTAGACGTCAGTGTTGGGTGAACGATGTCGCTGGAATTCGCTTTTTGTCTTCATTTTCTCCATTCAGCGAATGTTATGTGTATAATGTATAACAATAATAAAAAAAATGGTTTCTGTAAAGTTTTGTGTTGGAGGCGGCTTCTTTATCGAAAATTTACATGTGCATGTGTATGTATTGTTGTTACTACTAAGTCATCGAATGTTCAGAAAACGTCTATATAGAGTATACGGATCAAGTTACATACTGTCTATTTTTTCATACATGCCTCCTTCAAACTTAGACGTACTTCCATTTTTTCAACCTACTTCTCAAGTATTAATTTTAACAAAATTTAAATCGAAAAAAAAAAGAAATTCGGCACTTATCAGGAGTCATTTGTTATTTTTAAAATATCTTGTCAACTGTACAAGTTCTTAATCGTTCATCTGCACGATTGTTGTATATTTGTTTGCTGTAATGCTATAAAATATTATTCATTGAATAACTTTTTATACAGATAGACATTCATGGTTAGGATTGTTTATTTACTCTATTTATTAATTTTATTTTCTGTTTTACTAATTTAAAAAAATAGCCTTCCAAAGTCCTTCTGCAACGTTACACGCCAATGTTTTGAATGCCAATTTATGTCCTGCGCCGCGTTTCTGTGCTCAGTACCGAAATTGAAAACACACAATTCGGAGTTTTATCGGCAATTGATGGCAGAGGTTTCTCGTTATGCAAATTTTGGCATTGTCATACTGTGTCATTTTTGCAACGAAGTCCTGAACTTTAATTAATTTTCAGTTATATTTCATTATGTGCAATATTGTGGTCATCTTATTAGTTATTTATGTTACTAGTGAATAAAGACGTATTTTATCCACGAACAGAATGTTTGACATGCGAGACGTGGTCAAGCGTGTTAATTTCCGCGAGTGGATATAGAAGTCTTCATTCACTTGTGTCATACGATATTTTCCCCAGCATCCTCAAAGAAACCAAGAGTGTGCCTATTTTTAGTTACAATTTAGAATTTTGCTGCTTTATTCTCTAGTGATTGAAGTAAAATTGTATGCATCCTTATTAGTAAAGCGTTGCTTTGCTAACGAGCTTTGAGTTATTGAATTGAAACTTTATAGGTAAATTAACATTAGAGGAGAAAAATTCGCTCCGGCGCCGGAGATCGAACCCGGGTCCTTGGTTCTACGTACCAAGCGTTGTCACTATTGAGCTACGCCGAAGTCCAATCCAAAACACCGATCGAACTCCCCTCCTCTAGTGTTTTTCCCTTTGTGGCCTGACTCCAATTTGGGCATGTATGTTGACATTTTATTAAGTCAACTGCCATTATACAAGGAGCGCACTCGGTTGAGTGACTTGGTGGCCGGGATTGCACAGTAATATGTACAGAAATATGCACTGTTGCTAGAAGAATTTACTACATATTATTATTTGTTACTATAACATATATTCTGTAGGATCAAAAAATAATAATCTGTAGTAAATTTATAGGTAAATTTTGGAAAACACCTTTTTTTCTACAGTCCTTTTGAAATGTCAATTTTTCGATTGTCATTTTAGTTCCGAAATGACGCACTTCAACGCACTAATGCTTAAAAATTATTATCAATAATAATTTTAATACTTCATTTTTCTATATACACTTTTAACAATTAAATATCACGGATTAAATTTCCAACTTCTTTACTGTGTTAAAATTTAGGATTTACCTTAGCTGACTGGTCAGCCAGATAAATTTCAACACATTTAATTCATTATAAATATTTACAATATAGTTTTTAGACAAAAAGTATTGTCATTTGATAATGATGACGTTTCTTGAGAAGAAAATACATTAATTTTCCTATTTTCATGTCTTGGTACATTACTCTTCTTTTGGAAACGTTTTGGTTTCTTCAACATATTTCCTTCACCACTAACAATAATTTTCTTTGTAATGTGTTTCTTATTTTCAACTGAATTTTCAATATCCCTCAGCAACGAAACTAAACACCAATCTTAAGAATTGCCGCATCCGCTCCTGCGTCGGCTAATAAAGAAGATGAATACCGCCGAAAACAAAAGTTGGTATATTCATTAGAATTGGAAGGCCAAAAAACTAGCAAGATTTTTTAGGTATAGTACCAATTATATTTATACGTGCAGGTTATATACTGCATATATTTAATGATCAGCAATAGAAAGAACGTAAACGTATTTCCGAAAAAAATTCATAACATCTCTTTCAGAAATTGTGAGCAATCTAGGAACTTCGGTTTTTGTATTTTGAATATTGATTTGTATGGAAGTCAAGCGAACCTCAATATCCCCTACACGCGTAAATGTAAGTTCCTTTCTCTTACATGCCCCGAACCCAACAGTTACTACAACTTTCGTCATTAAATAACTTCCATCGTCCGTTTCTTTCATGAATCTTTCTGTTTCTTCTTTTAAAAATGTTAAGATTTTTTAGCTCTGTAATTTTCTGATTTTTTCTTTAGAAAGGCGATTACATTGGTATATTTAGGAATATCAGTATTTTATTAACGCAAATAGGCCTATCATTCTAGAGTAATTATTCCATAAAGTGAACGCTTTGTAACGCGTCTTAAATGTTGCTTCATACAAGCCTTTTTTTAAAATTAGATTGATAAAGCGTTTTTTGCTGCTTCATTCTCAATATCCGTTGGAATCTCTAAATCGCTTGGTACTTAATATTAATGATTGTTTTCTTCTAAATGTTTCATGTTTGCTATCATGAAAACAACTCCTAGGCAACAGTTTACCAGCCAACTTGTTTAAATTTTTACATTGTTGTTATATTGTCATCTTAACAAGTATGTAGATCACTTATTAAAAAATGCAACTTTAACAATATTTGTTGTTAGCCTACGTATTAGACGTCTTCCTCGGTGTACAATCTTCACACGTCGTGCTAAAGTCACACATTTCGCAACTAGTAGTTGCATAAATAGCTATCATAAATTCATTATCTTTGCCACCAAGCAATTTATTTAATTATTATTCTTTTACTTTGTTAAAAAGCAAGTTTATAGATCAATAATAATACAGTTTTGTTCATAGCTGCATGTATATGTAAGATGTGACAAAAATTGAGGACCAATGGCATCATTAGTTTATCAGGAAATTATTGTACTATGTGGTATTGCGTTTCAGCATATTTTCGATTTGTTGCAACAATTAAACAAATTGATATTTGATAAAAATGCATAAAGGAATGAATAACTTGTTTGATGTTTATTATTATTATTATTATTATTATTATTATTATTATTATTATTGTCCCGCGCCGTGGCGTCGCGGTCTAAGGCGTCCTGCCTAGGGCTCGCGTTACGGAATGCGCGCTGGTTCGAGTCCTCATGGGGGAAGAAATTTTCTCATGAAATTTCGGCCAGTGTATGGGACCGGTGCTTAGAATATGCCATTAGGAAACTTCAGAATAACAGGCAGGGTTTGGAATTCAACGGGTTACATCAGCTTCTTGTCTATGCGGATGACATGAATATGTTAGGAGAAAATCCACAAACGATTAGGGAAAACACGGAAATTTTACTTGAAGCAAGTAAAGCGATCGGTTTGGAAGTAAATCCCGAAAAGACAAAGTATATGATTATGTCTCGTGACCAGAACATTGTACGAAATGGAAATATAAAAATTGGAGATTTATCCTTCGAAGGGGTAGAAAAATTCAAATATCTTGGAGCAACAGTAACAAATATAAATGACACTCGGGAGGAAATTAAACGCAGAATAAATATGGGAAATGCGTGTTATTATTCGGTTGAGAACCTTTTATCATCTAGTCTGCTGTCAAAAAATCTGAAAGTTAGAATTTATAAAACAGTTATATTACCGGTTGTTCTGTATGGTTGTGAAACTTGGACTCTCACTCTGAGAGAGGAACATAGGTTAAGGGTGTTTGAGAATAAGGTACTTAGGAAAATATTTGGGGCTAAGCGGGATGAAGTTACAGGAGAATGGAGAAAGTTACACAACACAGAACTGCACGCATTATATTCTTTACCTGACGTAATTAGGAACATTAAATCCAGACGTTTGAGATGGGCAGGACATGTAGCACGTATGGGCGAATTCAGAAATGCATATAGAGTGTTAGTTGGGAGGCCGGAGGGAAAAAGACCTTTGGGGAGGCCGAGACGTAGATGGGAGGATAATATTAAAATGGATTTAAGGGAGGTGGGATATGATGATAGAGACTGGATTAATCTTGCACAGGATAGGGACCGATGGCGGGCTTATGTGAGGGCGGCAATGAACCTTCGGGTTCCTTAAAAGCCATTTGTAAGTAAGTATGGGACCGGTGCCCACCCAGCATCGTGATGCACTTGGGGAGCTACGATAGGTAGCGAAATCCGGTTGCGAATGCCAGCTATAACGGCTGGGGGGATCATCGTGCTAACCACACCATAACTCCATTCTGGTTGGATGATCATCCACCTCTGCTTCGGCATGTGGGTGTGAGGCCAGCAGCCGGCTGATCGGTCTAGGCCCTTCATGGACTGAAGCGCCACCGATTATTATTATATTATTTTTTTTGCTTTAAATACTTTTGTTTTTTATTTTGAGTCTTCTAACGACCATTTTTAATGTATCATCCAATATCCTGTTACTCTTAGAAAATAGATTAAACAAGACATTAAAAATATCTTATACGAATGTTTGTTTACTATCTGAAACTGGAAATGTGATTTTTATGAACGAGTAGTATCGTATTGCAAAATAGGCTATATATACTTTTTATGGGGGAAAATAAAGCAAGATTCCAAATTATTGCAATACGCCTTGATGTGGCGGCCACCTCACTGCCAGGTGCGTTGCACTGGTTGCCGGTGCAGGAAGGCGCTGTCTGTGTGATAACGCATTGGCTACTGAGACGGCAAATTTTTCCACTCGTGTATTCTGCCGGCTGCAGGGCCATCAGGCATTGATGATTTATTGCAATGTACAAGTATCAGGCCTTTACTGTATTCTGTTTTGTATTTGTATGAAATGATGGAAAATATTTAAAATCTTTAATAATTCACGTTTGTAAACAATCTTTATGTAATAAAACATTTTTAACAACTTGCTTATACTGGATGTGTTGTGGAAATTAGTGCAAAAGGAAAAGGACATGTCTATAAGTACACAAATTTTATTTCTGTTCGTCAGGTGTACAAAAATTTCCATTAAGACCTACTTCCCATTTTTTGAATATAAATAAATGCAACTGACCTCCATCAGCATCGGTGCATTGGTACAACCTCTCACGGAAGTTCTTCATGACACGTTGAATCATTTAATTCGGAATAACCTAAATTTCTTCTTTGATTGCCGTTTTCAACTGCCCAGTAGTTGTAGCCGCCGAGAGAAGACATTTTCTTTGAGATAGCCCCAGATTGTGAGATCCGGAGACTTGGGAGGCCATTGGATATCAAAATCATGAGATCAGTCGGTTTGAAAAAAACTGGGGTAGCTTGGTCGTCGTAGTACGAGTTATATGGGCGGTAGCCTCATCTTCCTGGAAAAATGTCGTGTTCAGATGATCAGTTCTTAACGATCTGTAACTAAGAAGTTTTCAGTGACGTTACTATAAGCTCAGCGTTGACAGTCAGTGGAAATTTTGTTCCGACACCGGAATAAATATTCTAGATCATGAATTATATTCGATTCGATGCGTCGCTTTCCGCTCTTTCATTTAAATACACTGTGGAGACAAATTCTGTTTGATTCGATTCCGCTAAGTGGGAGCGGGCCTTTAGATGGAAGTTTTTTAATCCGACATTGCTAGAGAAGACAGAATTGTCTCATCCTGCTGCAGTTTTCCAAGGAATATGCAGAATCCTAGTCTGCTCTGTTTATCTATCGGCCTTAGCTTTTGAGCTACTTGTAATTTAGGATGGACGGAACTTCAAATTCATTTTCACAATTCTATGCAATATTTGCAATTAATAGTAGTAGTAATAATAATAATAATAATAATAATGTTTAATAATTTTTAATAATAATAATGTTTTATTTTTGCTGGGAGAGTTAAGGCCATAAGGCCTTCTCTTCCACTCAACCAGCCTTAATCAATACAATAATTTTTAATTACAAATATTTACACTACATTTAAAAGGTTCTCCAGCAATATTCTTCAATTTTAACGACTAGTAGACTACATATTTATTTAAATTTTAGATAAACCTATAAGGTAAAGTAGTAACTTAATTTATGAGCTAATTTAATTCAATCAATTATAATTAATTTAATATTTGAGATAGCTAGTAAAATAATGAAAATTAATTTAATATAAGCTTACTAGGACTATGTTACAGGGAGAAAAAAAAATATATATATATATAAATCTAAAATATATTTCTATAATGAGAATATTAATGTAATTGCCATTAGAGGTTTTGTAAATCTATTTAGAGAAATTAATGATAATAATAAGAATGGACAGATGTTAGTTTCATTATAAGTAACAAATATTAATCAGCAATTAATCTGTTAGGTAAGAATTTATGTAGTTTTGACCTAAATGAAGTTATTGTCCAATAACCCCTTACATCACACGCAATAATAATAATAATAATAGTAATAATAATAGTAGTAATAATAATAATAATAGTAATAGTAATAATAATAATAGTAATAGTAATAATAATAGTAATAATAGTAATGATAATAATAATAATAATAATAATAATAATAATAATAATAATAATAATAATAATAATACTGGTGTTTGAATTTGCGGGAATGAAAAGTCCGCATGACTTGTATTTTGAATCTCCGTTATGAGAATTGGGCATTAGGACCATTAGCATACCGAATTTCCATATCTAACTACGTAAGTTCACACGTTTATAGGCAAGGGGGGAGAAACAACTCAAGTGAGGGAGTGCGAAGGAGCGCACTACATTGTCACAGCGACCGTGGCCTTGTCTATCAGCAGACTGTCATGCATATTCTAACAGCCAGCCTCGTACTCTGAAGCATGGGGCGTAGGGCATGCCGTAGTACTATCAGTATTTCCCGAACGGATTTATCAAAGTAGATTATTGCGTACAAAAACATTTGAGGCTCGAGCACAAGAAAAAAAAATTACTAAGTAAACATGATGCTTTCTTGCGAAGTTACATGTCGTCCAATTGGAACCTGACTTGTGCAGTTGCTAGATTTAATACCGCTGAAGTTCTGCTAATGGGGATGCACGAAAATGACACATACTTTCTCATGGTTTTACACGTTTCGCAAAAATTCAGTCTGTTTCAAATGTTGCTAATTATACCCGGGTGATCCAATTCGGAAAACATAAAATAAAAACGCTGTAACGTGAGAACTGTTGCTATTTATTTTGTGCGAGATCGTGCGTATTTGCTTGTTTTCCGCACCGAACCATTACGCGGTAAGTGTGAAATACCACATTCACTATTCCCAACGTAACACACATAACAATTTCCCTCTTCTTACCGCTTAAGCGCGACATTCATTTTACTGCTTTAGGCTTTT
Organism: Periplaneta americana; assembly: GCF_040183065.1. NCBI lineage: Eukaryota > Metazoa > Arthropoda > Insecta > Blattodea > Blattidae > Periplaneta > Periplaneta americana. The sequence continues at coordinate 8,001,336 of NC_091132.1, read as the reverse complement.
AACATATTATTTTTAGAGACGTTTAACATAGTAATAATTATAAATTGGAAAATTACCACTGCAATTTCTCCTAAATTGCAATGTTAATTATTGTTTTTAAATATTTGCAAAAATTAAGTAAAGTCTACTACTCCACGAAACTTATTGCATTCCTGATACAAGTAACATTAAGGAAGCCGTGAAAAAATCAACAAGATTCCAGATGCCGATGTTATTACTGCAATATGTTATATAAATAATATTGTTAAAATATTAAAACGAAAAATAAATCATTACATAACCTTACCGTTTGTTTTAAGTTCCCATTTATAGACTGGGGAAAAAAAAAGAAAGACGTATATCACGGCCTGCTGGAGTATAGTAAACACAGAAAACATTTTATAGCAACAATGTTGAAGAAAGATATTTTGGTTTTCCGAAGTTGCCGTCATTAAACAGAAACCAACATGGAGATTTCGTAGCAACTAATTACAAATTCGTCTTTCAGGTATGTAATAAACGATCTTTGCACAAATAATGTATGATACACGAGCGGTATGTTTGTTTTCATGTTCTCGGAAATTAAAAATCTCAACTACGTTTCGCTTTTTTCAATCTTTTCCTCGACCATGAAAACGTCAACATACCGCTCTTGTAACGTATATTACTATTTCGGTAATGTATAAATACATTCTAGATGGACAAGACTTTTGATCACATATAGACCTCGACGAGCCATCACTGCGTATACAACACAATTCACACTTTGACTCGTTCCTCTCTTACGTCTCAGAGATAGTTTTCCAAAATATGAGACAATCTTTGCTTTGAGATCATAAGTATCCCTGAATCCCTGTGCATAGATATTTTTCATAGATCCCAAACAAAGAAACAGGTCAGGAGAATTTGGATGCCATGTAATTTGCCACCACGACCGCAGCAGTTGGTGTCGAATTTTATGCACAAACTTCTTTTCTTCAATGAGTTGGTGCGCCATCCTGCTGGAACAGCATGCCCGTGTTGTTCTCCTGTTGCAGCTGTGATATGTAAAACAATTGTGATCGCGTAATGTTTGAACACGTTGCAGGCAAAGTTTCAGGTAGCGCTGACAAGTTGTGTACGGCATAGCCATCTCTGCGGACAGTCCTCTACTTGGGACTTGCTATCATACCGGCGCTAACAGCTTCGGTTTAGAGAACACGCATATGGCCACCAATGTACGGTATGCTAACAGATCCATTTCCAAAATTTACAAACCATAATACACATTTCGCTAGTTTCCATACTGTACACGGAGTTTTGTTTATTCAGTCGTTGCTAAGTGACAGTCTCACTTAATTTTATTCGTAAAAACAATGATACAAAACTCTGATATTTTACTTTTGGGTTACTCCTGATATAATTGTTACAACATATAAATAACTTTAGGGCAATGACCTCCTTCCTCAAGAAGGGTGGCTCTCATGATCTCCCATGGGAAGCCATTACCTGGGAGACGAAATCCTTCTGTAGGCTACATAATAGTGTTCGAAATGTAGATATTTTGCCCATTAATGCAACAACTGCATTTTTGACAGTGTTACCTATTGAATTACATACTAATAATGTATTAATACACGCACTGATACCAGCTGTGTAATAGTAATATGCGTTACAAGAGCGGTATGAGGGAAAGATTGAAAAAGCGAAACGTAGTTGAGCTTTTTTAATTTCCGAGAACATGAAAACAAACATACCGCTCGTGTATCGTACATTATTTTGTGCGAAGATCGTTTATTACATACCTGAAAGACGAATTTCTAATTAGTTGCAATGAAATCTCCATGTTGGTTTCTGTTTAATGACGGCAACTTCGGAAAACCAAAATATCTTTCTTCAACATTGTTGCTATAAAATATTTTCTGTGTTTACTATACTCCAGCAGGCCGTGATATACGTCTGTCTTTTTTCCCCCAGTCTATAAATGCGAACTTAAAACAAACGGTAAGGTTATGTAATGATTTATTTTTCATTTTAATATTTTAACAATATTATTTATATAACATATTGCAGTAATAAAATCGGCAAGTTTGTTGATTTTTTCACGGCTTCCTTAATGTTACTTGTATCACGAATGCAGTAACTTTAGTGGAGTTGTAGAGTTTACTTAATTTTTGCAAATATTTAAAAACAATAATTAACAGTGCAATTTAGGTGAAATTGCAGTGGTAAGTTTCCAATTTATAATTATTACTATGTTGAACGTCTCTAAAAATAATATGTTAAAAGCCTAAAGCAGTAAAATGAATATGGCGCTTAAGCGGTAAGAAGAGGGAAATTGTTATGTGTGTTACGTTGGGAATACTGAATGTGGTATTTCACACTTACCGCGTATTGGTTTTGTGCGGAAAGGAAGCAAATACGCACGATCTCGCACAAAATTATTTACCGACCATCTCTGTGGTGTAGAGGTCAGCATGTAGGTCTCTTATGTAGAGGGTCCGGGTTCGATTCCCGGTCTGGTTGAATTTCCTGCTTCAGATTTTTCAGGGTTTTCCCTCAACCGTAAGGCAAATGCCAGGAAATCCCTGAATAACACCGACCTCATTCATCACCAAAATCATACTCATATTTATTTATTTGGTGATGTCAATTAAGATACATTTCATTACAAGTTCCAGGTCACATGGACCCTTGCCTTAACAAGAATACATATTCATAACAAATCAGTAATATATCTACAGACGCCATCTAATTGACAACAATAGAACTTTCTCAACAATTGTACACAGGCCTTCGGATTTCACCCAAAAGATTAACTCGCGATGTGACCGGAGATGTTAAAACGAATATAAATAACAGCAAAAAAAAATAATATTTATTACTCGACCGAGGCGAGTGGAGCCGCGGGCATAATGTGAACTATCGCCATGCGGCATTACGAACGCAGGAGCAGCAGCGCCACGGCTCCGGGCTGCAGGACTCCACTGGCCTCGGTCGAGTAATACCATGACACACTAAAACTGTGGTCACAGAAAGCATTTTGACAACATGCATCATATTCTGTAATTATTATTCATCGAAACGTTTCCGGACATGGGTTCCTTTATGAAAGTTGTTCATAAGGTGGGTGCTCCTGTTATGGCCATGTTCCTGATATGGCCACACCCCTATTGTGAGTTAGTTAATCAAAAAATCCGCTAAATTGCAACAGCATCCAGTGAAAGGGCATCCTGGTATGTCACTTGATCGTTTTCCATCCAGTCAGGTTGAGCAATATAGCGTCAGGTGCCTGTTTTGCGGTTTTCATGTGATCTCTTCTTATTTTTCTCTGGTAAGTCTCCTTTGTTTTATGAATGTTTTTCAAAGACTTGTTTCATGAAAACCATAGTACTCCATTCAGTTTTTAATGTTCTGTTGATTGGTGTTGTAGTTGATGGCGTATCTTTTACGAGTTCTTCATAATCAAACGATTTTCATGAAAGCTTACCTGCTCCTGATATGGCCATATCAAATGCACCATGGCCTTATCAAGTTCATTTCACTTTTATTTTTTCACCTGACAAATTTACATGCCTTATAGCTGGGATTACGCAAAAATTTTGTATTTTAAGAAAAACAACTTAATTTTTTATGGAAAAACCTGTTTTGACTACACTTTTGAATTATAAAAAAAATTATTAAGTGTCATTTTTATTCATTTTACACCAAAATTATTTAATTTTAACACAACTGCGCTATCAAACTGAAAACAATCACGATTTGTAGAACATGGAACAAGGGTGGCCATATCATGTGCACATGTTCCTGATATGGCCACTAGGTGGACTTTTGGAATTTGGGACTTTTTGGACAATTAAAGCTATTTTTATGGGGAAAGGAAATTGTTTTAAGAACGTCCATTAGACTGAGAACGAATAAGAAAAAAGTGATTTACATTTTTTTCAAAGTGGCGGCTAGAAAAATTCTCAAACGTTAGCATGGCCATATCAGGGACACCTACCTTATTTATTACTTACTGTGGAAAAGTTAAGGCCTTCTCTTCCACACCACTACGAATATAATACAACAAGGAAAAAAGTGTACATCATCACGCAAATTAATTTAATATAATACCTTACTTACTTACTTATGGCTTTTAAGGAACCCGGAGGTTCATTGCCGCCCTCACATAAGCCCGCCATCGATCCCTATCCTGAGCAAGATTTTTTAATATAATACCGTGTGACAAAATGAAAGTAATATAAAAAACAATCTATATACAAGCAGAAAATGAAAATAATATAAATTAGTCTACCGTATTAAGGAATGATATAATTAAAATAAAAGATACAGATACAAAATAACAGTGACACTCAGTTTAATTGCAATTAATCAAAGGAAGATAGACTGTTCTAGTATGCTCACACAAAGACAAAAGTGTGTAACAAAGTCACAGAATCAGCCGGTAGACAGAATATAAATTCAGCTCTCAGTCATACAATCAATAGAGGAAACTGTGTTTTTGAGAACTTCAATAATCGAGAACAGAAGGGTGCCGCGGAGTCTCCAGGGGTCCACGGGGTAGTTGGACGGCTCTTGATAGGATCAATGACAAATATTCGCAACAAACATTGGAAGACGAGATCGAGTTAGTTACGTGTGTGTGGGTAGGGACAGATGCTTCGTCCAATCATTCCGCGTATTTGTCGTCAATATACAAGACATCCATAAACACTGGCACACATTTCATATTAATGTGCAGTGATGGAAACACTCTGCACCAAGTAACTGTTTGTTTGACTGGTAGCATTGCCCGACACTTCCATCCAAGTCACTGTTGTTTTGCGTCCATAAACAAGTAATTTGTTTGTTTGCAATTCGCATAAACTTATTTTATACTCTGGAGTAACGGTCATTATGTATGACCGTGAAACAAGCGGGCTCGGGATCAAATCCTGGTTGGAGCAAGTTACTTGGTTGAGGTTTTTTCTGGCGTTTTCCCTGAATCCATTGAGAGTATGCGCTTGGTAACTTTCGGTGCTGGACTCTGGAATCATTTCGCTGGCATTATCATCTTCAGACGCTAGATAACCATCGCAGTCGATAAAGCGTCGTAAAATAACCAATAGAAAATAAATTTTTTATGTTGAAACTTTCCTGTAATGTGATCGCACTATGAATATCTGTGTAATTATTTCATGAATATTAAAACCACATAAATATCATCTAGACTATTCATTAACTAAAGAGACAAATGACTAACGCAAAATAACGTAGTTGTTCATAGGTATTCTGTACAGGGTGTCCCAGAATTTGCGCATATGGTTACATCGTGTGAATCCTGGATGGAAAATGGATACGAAAATGTTGAGAGTAAAACTTCGAAGAATTTTTATTTACACAATGTGACAACACTGTATTTTGCAAATAAATGTTACTCCGGTGATTGTAGCTCAAGCTATCCGTACACTACTTTAAAACTAAACGTCCATAATTCAAACCATGTCCCTTGTATTTTTTATTTTAATAAGATACTTTATTTTAATTATCTTTTTGTAATGTGGGAATTATTTCTGAGTTGAACTATATTGCTGCGTAACTTTGTAAAAATTACTGTTTACCTATTACTTAGCATTTTATTACGTAGTATGACGCGGCATATATTTCGGTCATCGATCCATGAAATCAAGCATGTCTGATGCGCGTGTTCCCCGTCGAGAGCCGAGTTGAAGGCTCTGAAAGTTGGGGGATTCTACTTCGTCCCCCTGATAGCACAGATCTCACTCCATCGGATTACAACAAGTATTATTCTCTGAAAGAATCACAGGAATCAAATTCGATGATAAATTATCTTCAAAGTGAAAACAAAGGTACAAGACTGGCTACGACATCAGGATAAAGATTTCTTCTCTGCAGTAATCAGGAAACTTTAGAGTGTTGGCACAAATACATACTTGTAAGGGGAGAGGATACACATTGAAAAAAAAAAAGAATGAAGTTACTGGCTTTTAAAATAAATACAGAGTAAATTATTTTTTCTCTCTATTTATTGCATGTCCTATAAATTTCCAAGAAATGATTTTTACGAATGAAAATAAATAACTTATATAGAATGAAGAAACAATCGATGCGCAAACAGGAAGGGGTAATAAAGAATATCAAAACAAATATTTTCTTGAACAACCATAGGTCTGAAATGCGTTTCTGAAGCACTGAACCGATAAAAAGGAACGGTAGATGTATTCACATACGTAATTCCCAAGGTAATTTTTTAAGATTGTCACTTTTTACAATCCGAAAAACAAATTATATCAATTTTCAATCACTTAAAAAATGGATAATAACAGTGTTGAAAGTGACAGCTCTTCACTTGTTACATTTGCTTCATAGGGCAAGAGATACGGTTACATTGCAGGTCAGTTCACAAATATCTTCTTCGTCTTCTCAGAGACGAAAAGAATGAAGAGTCTCCTCATGCGGTACGTTTCATCGTGCAAGGTATTGCTGAATACCAAGTTTGGGAGAAGAATAATGTGCTTTCTTATTGTATCTGTGGTATTTCATTTATGAAAAACAAATATGATTCGTTTCTGGAGTTACATATCACGTACGCCTAATTCCCGAACACGGTGTTGGGTAGGGTAGAGTTTCAAGCAGGGGCGTATTTTGCGGACTACCGGGGCTACCGGCGGTAGCCCAAGGAAATTACAAAAGAAAAAGTTTATGATATAACATAATGTAATAATTTTGTATTATTAGTTTTATCATAGTAATTAAAATTAAAGTAACTGTTAGATTTATATGCGCTCTCTGCTCTCGAAAAGAAACAAGTTGTCAAGGCGGCATCGCTGGAGAAACCGCTTGCTACGTGAGGTAGCCTGTGACCGTACCGCGCACGCTGTCCTTCGCACAACTGCCCACCCCCCGCTCCCTACTGTTTCCTTCGTGTAAGGCCGGGCGAGTTGCCGCTCTCGTGATCGGTTTCTTCGCAGGCGCGAAGCAACAGTACGCTTAGTACGCCAGCTCATGAATGTGATTGTGTTCTTGCAGTGCAGTATTTTAAATTTGTGATTTGTTCGAGTGTCTAAGAGTTATATTAATTCTGAATTATTAAGTTTTTAATTTCCCAATTAAGTGATATTGTGAAAAATATGGCAGAGCAAGTTTCTGGAGAGGTTTGTGTTGAAAATGACTGTGTAGTAGAAGGTTTATTAAAAGTGCCTTTTAACCGTCGTAAATACAACGAGAAAGTTGAAATTGTGAAAATGGAAAGACCAACTCCTGAGTTAAATTTGTCCATGGACGGAAAAGAAAAACAGCGTGAGTACACACGCCATTTCACTTCAACGTCATATGGTAAATGGAATTGGTTGTGTGGTAGTTCTGAACTGTCTAAACTATTTTGCTGGCCATGTTTGTTATTTAGCCGCGAAACAATGTGTGGTCAAAAGAGAGGTTTTCTAATGTGAACTCCCTTCGAACGGCAGTCCTAAAACACGACAAATCAAAAGCTCATATTTGTAGTAGCATGAACTTTGCAAACTTTGGGAAGACAAGAATTGATTTACAGCTAGATAAGCAAAAAACTCTACACATCAACCAACACAATGCTCCTGTGAAAAGAAATCGGGAGATTTTACTGCGTCTTATTAACGCAGTCTGCTTTCTAGGAAAACAAGAATTCGCTTTTCGGGGTCATAACGAGAATGTGGAATCAGACAATAGAGGAAATTATATTGAATATTTAAGTTCCTTAAGTGAATTTGACCATATACTGGCCAATCATCTTGTGGGTTCAACAGAATCACTTAACATTTGCTATAAGTGGGGTTATGATAAAGAACATAAAATCTGAAATAGAAGAAGCACCTTTTATGGCCATTGTTGTTGATGAAACAAGTGACTGCTCTAATCAGAGTCAATTGTCCACTGTTTTAAGATACGTCGACAGTACTGCCAATGTTCAAGAACGATTTATAGGATTCACAAACGTCAGTTCGGGCAAAACTGCTGCTGCTTTGTTTCAGCATGTGGAAGGTGTTATAGCAGAATACAATGTCGGCAATAAGTTAATTGCACAGACATACGATGGTGCTTCAGTTATGGCGGGAAATATTAATGGCTTAAAAACAAAAGTTCAAGAAAAGTATCTTCAAGCACTATTTGTTCATTGTTACAGCCATGTTCTCAATTTAGTTTTGCAACAAACTACTTCATCCATTCCAGAATACCGCATTTTTTTTTTCAAATCACTGTCGGGTTTAGCTGCATTTTTCCCATCATCTCCTAAAAGATCAGAAAAACTCAAAGAATTTATGAACAAGAAACTCCCAAATGTAGCACCAACTAGATGGAATTTTACATCTCGGCTTGTAAATACAGTAAAGGAATACAGAGAACAACTGAGTGCTTTCTTTGAAAATATCATTTGTAATGAATCTGAAGAAAACTGGGATGATGATGTAATTGTGCAGGCTCAAGGATATTTGTATTTTTTCACACATTTTCAGAATATATTTCTTCTTGAAGTTTATGCTAGAGTGTTCGCACATACAGATGTGCTCTACAATATTCTTCAGACAAAAAGTCTAGACATAGCATACTGCTTGCAAGAGGTATCAAAGTTAAAAAATACTAGGCTATATCCGAGTTCAGACGTAGTGGGTTTCCGCCCATATGGAGTAATATGGAAAATGAAAATTCTTCAGCCAATACAATGGAACCACCATTAAAGCGAAGACAAGGAGATGATAAACTGAAATACAGGCAGCTATACTACAGCATACTAGATCGTATGCACATGGAAATTACTGACAGATTTTCTGATTATGGAAAGCTTCAGTTCACACATCTCCTAGATTCTCAAAAATTTTCTGCTTATAGAGAAAACTTCCCGAATTAGACACTAAACAAATTATTTCAGTCCTATAACAGTCACTTTGATCAAGTACGTTTGAAAAATGAATTAAGTGTAATATATTCAGCAGAAGTCTTTGATTTTTCGAACAAACCTATCCATGAAATATTATATGCCATATATGAAAACCAGCTGAACCAAGTTATTCCTGAAGTCCTTAAATTGGCAACATTAATTGTGACAATACCAGCTACGTCAGCATCGGTAGAAAGAACATTTTCTGCGTTGAAGAGAATAAAATCCTACTGTAGATCAACTCATACACAAGAACGTTATCCGGCTTGGCACTGATGTCCATTAAAAAGTCATTTCTACAGAAACTTCGCAAGTGGCCCAACAGCAATTTCAAAGACGAAGTCATCAACGTATTTTCGTCCCAATCAAGACGTCTGGAATTTACTTATAAATAAGTAAGGAATTTTATTATAGGGATTTAAAATACATTTTGTGTAATAATAGGGTCAGTGGTAGCCCAGACCCTTAAACCAGTATACGCCACTGTTCAAGTTACGTATGGAAGTTGTATTGCATATCTATCTCTGAGGACATTTGTCTGAGGTTTTTCTTAAGAATTCCCTCGTAGCAGCGCTGACAGCAGTTTCGGTTTCGAGAATACGCCATGGCTACCAATTTCTGGCTTGTTAGCGTCCACTTTCTTATAACATTCTGTATCATAATATTAACATGTAATTCGGAACCCATCGAACACCATACTTACAACGGAAACGACGCTTTCAAATATTGCAAACCTCAACACACATTTCGCTCGTTGCCTTGCAGTAAACGGCATTTTGTTTATTCAGTCGTTGCTAAGCGACAATCTGGTTTGTTTTCGTAAATACAATGGTACAAAACTGCTGTGTTTTTATATTGTATTGAAACTGAAATAACTCTTGTATCACTTATGATATAGATCGATTTTATGTTATGTATTCCCAATGGATCAGACTGCATATCCATGTACTTCGCTGCTCGCACACATCGATGCGCACTTTGCAGTATAATTTTAAGAAGCTCGCACGTGCCTTCCTCTTACACATAAGACGCACTTGGAATTCTGCCTTTTGTCTAAACGTGTTCCATGCATATTTTAGGATTGTCTCAACTAGCCCGCTACATTTAGAGTTCTTCCCATTTAGCATGACTTAGATTCATTTCTAAAAAGAGGTTACATATTTCACCAGTTTTATAAATGTCGGCATGTCTGTATCTTGTCTGGGGCTGCCATTAAAATAACAAACACGTTTGAAATTCCCATAACTTCCTGGATATGTTTATCTGACTCATTTCCAAGGCCGCAGCTTGTGGTCATACTGCGCTCCGGATATAGATTGGATCCCGATGAGGTAATTTGAGGCTGCACTATCGAATCCTGCTGCTTGTCCCTCTTCAAAATGACGTCAGACGTGGGAAGTCTCTTTCAACATCCCTGTCTGGCTTGTTGGCTTTTCGAGGCCCGGACTCCTTGCACTTAACCTCACTTCGGTCCGTTGTGCATTTCATAAGCCATCGCAACTATATTGTATCAGCCAATAAAGCTGCAGGAATAGAAATTCCTGGCCACTGAAAGCCATTGGAATGTGTTTCGCAATGGTAGTACCAAATTGAGTCCGGATACAGGACGCAATGCACAAAAGTAAACAAAGTAAATTACTCACAGCTATCTGAACATCATTAAAAATAATTCCCCAAGGCTTCTACACTTCTTTGCCAACGATGACGCAGGCGTTGAATACCATCGGTTGTGTGCGATTCATTTATGTGTACCACCTTCCGTCGAAATGCCGTTAAGATGGCCTCCCTGTTTGCAAACCGCTTCCTGCGGAGCGACTTCTTCAATAGTGGAATGAGATAAGGCAACGCACTATCACCCAATGCTTCTCGTAGCATTCTGTCACGAAGAACTGCAATTTTCACGTATGACCGCTGTTCAACTTTACTTACATCCATCTTGGGGCACAGCCTCTAGCATACTATCTTTTGCGTGTGCTGCCAACTAGCCACCAATACACACAGACGCAATCTGGCGGTGGCATCCCGTACAGTGTACAACAGGTTTTCAAACTCATACACAAAACTAACCACAATTTCTATTATTCGGAAGATATAACATACATAGTTGCCATGACTTATGAAATGACCCTCGTATATTCGCTGATTCACTGGCCAACAAAAAAACATTTTTTGAATGTTTCTTGCACTTCATGAGTCAATCCATACTAATTTTTGATTGAGAAAAACGAATATGACAATGAAAATTTTTTCTTAGCTCTAGTTTCTGTGATACACAATAGGTGGAAGTATTTCAGTTTGACGGATTAAGAGAAAATGATACATTTTAATTAAATATGCCAATAACATTGAAAGTGCATTTAATTTTTTTTAAATGGCAGTTACATTCTAAGAGTTCTAAATTTACGGAAGAATACCTGGCAGATGGTTGGGTCTGAAGAGAATCATGTGTGGCTTCATGAGATCGTCGTCTCTTATCTTGCCTCTTGTAAGTGAGTTCCGGAGCATCCCTACGCAAAGACAGCAGTAATCCGCAAGCATTGTTTCATTCCAGCGGCACTGATATCTTTGTTCCATAACAGAAATATCGTGATGGAACCTTCCTCCGTGTTCATCACTGAAAGCTCCACAACTAGGAGGCAAAAAGTCTAGGTGGGAGTGGAGAAAATGGATTTTAAGGGACATTTTGCATCCGAGTTGATGGTATTTTTGCAGGAGCACTGTCACCAACTGAGTGTAGTTATCATCTCTTTTGTTGCCTAAAAATCCGTGAATAACTCCCTTGAAGGCTTCCGAAACCTCCTTTCCTTTCCCCGCTAAAACTTGGTCAAATGTAGGATCCTTTACAAGTTCTCGAATTTGTTGCCCGACAAAAATATCTTCCTTAACTTTGGCATCACTTAATTTCGGAAATTTCTCTCTTACGTACTTAAAGGCCTGTCCTTCTTGGTTCATACCTATGACAAAATATTTTATCAAACCCAGCTTAATATGCAGGGGTGGAAGAAGAACATCTTTTGGGTCATGAGAGGCTCGGCAACAACATTTTTCTCGCTAGGGTTATGATTTCTTGCAGGCCAGTCTGCCTGAATATAATGTGATTTCCTACCCCTGCTGTCCCACATACATAAAAAGCAGCAGTATTTTGTGTACCCCAGTTGCTTTCCTAAGAGTACAGCAATGAGTTTTAGATCACCACAGATCTTCCACTTGTGTTCATGATATTCAATTGAGTCGAAGAGGACTGTCATATTTGCATAAATCTCCTTCATGTGAACTCCATGACCAACAGGAATAGAAGGAAGACGGTTGCCATTGTGAAGTAATACAGCTTTCAAACTAAGCTTGGAGGAGTCTATGAATAGCCTCCATTCAATTGGATCATGGTTCAAATTCAAAGATTTCATCGAGTCATTAATGTCGTAGCAAACAAAATTGTTTTTCTTCTAAAAAAAAAAGGGAAGCAGATTCCTGTGACGTTGTCTGTACTGTGAGACCCAGACATCACGTTCGAGAAGATTCCATTGCTGTAATCTAGACCCTAGAATTTCTGCCTTCTCCTTTGACAGGTCAAGTTCCCTAATGAGATCATTCAATTCCGCTTGACTCAGTCTGTACTATTTATCATCTTTTTTTCCTCAAAATCAGGCTCCTGGGATGTGGAAGGCTTGTTGGGTTCTTCTTCTTGTTCCACACTGTTTTAATTTTTTACTTCAAACACACAATTTTCGTGGCATTTTTACAAATTTTACGCTTTAAAAACACTTCCAAACCAGAAATTCTGCATTAATTATAGCAGAAACAATATAAAATTCACAGTGACAGCAACAATACCTATGTTTGTAACTTACAAACAGCTGAAGAACATTTGTGTTTTGTTATTTGACAGGTGTGCCAACTCCCAAAACAAAATTTCCCCCAAATTTCCCCCAAACTGAAAATGTTGATTCTAAAAAATGAAATATCACTTTATCTACAAAGCAAGAGCTAATATGTCATTTTTATGGTGATTTTTGAATTCAGCAGGTGGAAATGCATAAGAATTAGCTATTTTTGAGCAAGAAACATTTTCATGGTTGACCAGTTATTGCAGTTCCAAGCGTGCCCTGTGTGACAATCGTGAATCCCATGCTGATAGGCGGGCCAGCTTCCTTCAGCTCTGACTGAGCTAGTCACATCCTCAGAAAAGTACCTGATAAGCCTCAGGTTTCGGAGCCTCAAATTTTGAAATTTTTTATCACTATCGGAAAATCATAGTAGCCTATTAACCCTAAGACTTTATTCCAGTCTATTTTTAACTGTTGCATATGATAGGTGAGACGAGAGGAAGTGGAGAGCTTTGCTGGAATGAAAGAAAAACTATGCGACTTTATGATTCGTCCACAAGAGCGTAACGGTACAGAGAAGTTTTACCAGGACCCTTCTATAATCAGTAATAGTAATATACGTTACAAGAGCGGTATGTTGACGTTTTCATGGTCGAGGAGAAGATTGAAAAAGCAAAACGTAGTTGAGCTTATTTAATTTCCGAGAACATGAAAACAAACATACCGCTCGTGTATCGTACATTATTTTGTGCGAAGATCGTTTATTACATACCTGAAAGACGAATTTCTAATTAGTTGCAATGAAATCTCCATGTTGGTTTCTGTTTAATGACGGCAACTTCGGAAAACCAAAATATCTTTCTTCAACATTGTTCCCATAAAATGTTTTCTGTGTTTACTATACTCCAGCAGGCCGTGATATACGTCTGTCTTTTTTCCCCCAGTCTATAAATGCGAACTTAAAACAAACGGTAAGGTTATGTAATGATTTATTTTTCATTTTAATATTTTAACAAAATTATTTATATAACATATTGCAGTAATAACATCGGCATCTGGAATCTTGTTGATTTTTTCACGGCTTCCTTAATGTTACTTGTATCAGGAATGCAATAAGTTTCGTGGAGTAGTAGACTTTACTTAATTTTTGCAAATATTCAAAAACAATAATTAACATTGCAATTTATGTGAAATTGTAGTGGTAAGTTTCCAATTTATAATTATTACTATGTTAAACGTCTCTAAAAATAATATGTTAAAAGCCTAAAGCAGTAAAATGAATGTCGCGCTTAAGAGGTAAGAAGAGGGAAATTGTTATGTGTGTTAGGTTGGGAATACTGAATGTGCTATTTCACACTTACCGCGTATTGGTTCTGTGCAGAAAACAAGCAAATACGCACGATCTCGCACAAAATTATTAACACCCTGTATTTGTGGAAAATGAAGATGTTAGAATTTAGTAGGTGGTATTTTGTGTTTAAAACAACTCGCCCTTTAACTGATCGCTGTCAGTTTTTCTCTTGCCCGACAAGCTGCTGGGAAGAAAATTACAATTGTTTATTTGAACGTTGATGAATACGAGAGGATCCATATGCATGACGTAAATGTTCTGTCTATTGATCTCCTGTCACTGGTCTGCTAAGCTTTGATTTAGAAGTACACACCATATTTATATTTTGGCGCTCATAGTGGCAAGATAAAGACCTGCAGACCGGACACTGAGCACCTGAAGTTCGTACAAACATTGGGATTCGAGTGGTAAGCGTTGACACTCTTATTTTCGCTTCCGTTTCGTAACTTATTCTGAATGCGCTTCCTTGCTTGCAGTAGTTTTCTTTTAATAGGTAAATCTCTAACTCAATATTTGAGTATGGAATTTCATGCATTTGAGTATTCTTTTCCTGGGGCTGTAAGTACGCATCTCGCGCTGGATGACGTCAGTGGACGTAAGAATTGAAGTAAAAAAAAAGAATTGAAGCAGTACAGACATTGATCACATATAATGATGTATTATAGCTACAGTGTAGAAATTATTGTAACGCATGCGCAGTATGTAATAATAACTTCCAATCCAACGGTCGCTAGTTCGTTAAATTTGAATAGATTATATATAATGCATACAGCTGCATATTTATTCATTTATTATAAATTTATCAGATTTTCAATATGTAAACGTCTATACGGAACATTAAATCCAGACGTTTGAGATGGGCAGGGCATGTAGCACGTATGGGCGAATCCAGACATGCATATAGAGTGTTAGTTGGGAGGCCGGAGGGAAGAATACCTTTGGGGAGGCCGAGACTTACATGGGAGGATAATATTAAAATGGATTTGAGGGACGTAGAATATGATGATAGAGACTGGATTAATCTTGCTCAGGATAGGGACCAATGGCGGGCTTATGTGAAGGCGGCAATGAACCTCCGTGTTCCTTAAAAGCCAGTAAGTAATTAAACGTCTATACGGCATATGGCCATGTCGCCATAATCTTTGCAATCCCATTTATTATTGAAATTAATTGTGTAATGTAAATTTTTATCGATTTAGGCTGAAAATCATCTTCCTTCATAAGTTACGACCTATTTCAGATGTCCTATATGGCAATAATTTTGACAGAGTGGATTGGAATAAACTTATGGGGATCCTGAAGAAAATTCGCGTGGATTGGGATGAGAGGAGGCTGTTCAATAACCTTTATGTGAGACAACGAGTCAAAGTCAGGATAGGAGAAGAAATATCAGAAGGAAGTGAAATAGGGAGAGGAGTACGACAAGGATGCCCTTTATCACCTACTCTGTTCAACATCTACTTGGAGGATTTAGTGATTCAGAACTTAGCTCACTATGCTGAAGCCAGGCGTGATTTCAAATCACTCATAAAGCAGAAGAAAGACGAGTACACGGAAAGAAAAGGGCGGGAGACAGCAGAAGCCGCAAGAACGGATCCTTTCGTCGCGTTAAGAAGGAGGAGCTCAAACCGCTCTCCAAACATTCAAATGGAAACCTGGCGGAACCATTTCCAGACAATCCTAAACCCAAACGGGGCAGAACAAGCCTACATGAAAATAGATCCCGCCCAAGCAGCACCATCCCAACCAATCACAGCACACTGCAATTGTAAAACTAAAAAAGGACAAAGCAGCCGGTCCGGACGGAATCTTCAACGAATTCATAAAGGACACCAGCACAATACTGATAGACACTTGGGTAGAACTCTACAATAAATGTCTAAAAACCGGAGAAATTCCACACTCATGGAGACACGCCACCCTGAAAATGTTGTACAAAGGGAAAGGCCCGACAACAGACCCGAACTCCTACAGGGGGATAGCACTGGAAAATAACCCCCTTAAGCTGCTCACCAACATCCTAGCTACCAGGCTAACAAAAGTATTGGAACCACAAATCCCCGCGCAACAATTTGGTTTCCGGAAGGGGCGCTCGACCCTCCAAGCAGTGACGGCCCTCCTCGGAGATGTCGAAGAGGCCCTGAGAGTACCGAAGCAGAAGTTCTACGCGGTCTTCGTAGACTACTGCAAAGCATTCGACAGTGTAAACAGGCAGCGGCTAATGGACAAGCTGAACAACATGCAAGGTCTGGACAAACACGTCTTCAACCTGGTCCACAATATATTAGCGCAAAACTTCATTCAAATAGACGATACAGTCCAGAAGTCCAAGGAAGTCTGCCAAACTAGAGGGGTACCACAGGGAGACCCTCTAAGCCCGCTCCTTTTCAACGTCATGACAGCGGACGTAATACAGACACAGGCTCCCTCAACAGTGATGTACATGTACGCAGACGACATGGTGCTCGGGTCTACCAACATAAGAGAGCTACAGGTCTCCATGAACAACCTTTCAGCTTGGGCTGACGAAAACGGTCTGCTAATAAACCAGTCGAAAACTGTCCAAATGGTATTCAGAAAGGGAGGAAGAATAGCAAAAAGTGACACAATCTGGGTACAAAATCGACCCCTGCAAATTACAAATGCATTTAAATACCTTGGTGTAACGATACAGACGACAGCAAAATCCTTCAGAATCCACACTCAAGAACGAGCAACGGCCGCAGTAATAGCTATCCACGACATAACAGACATTACTCAACTAGCACTCTCAACAGCCATGCAGCTTTTCTATGCCAAGATACTCCCTATACTGTCATATGGACTGGACATCACATGGACCCGGCTAAACTACAATGACCTCAAGACCATGGAGAACGTCAAAGCAAGGTTCTTAAAAGCAGCACTGGGAATCTCAAAATATGCACCCTCCAGAATGGCGTACGAACTCGCGCGAGAACCCTTCCTGATAGAGGAACTACGAAGCAGACTCATGCTGCCATCTACCGCAGCAGAACTTCGACTACGCACGGTTATGCAAGAGAAGAAGGCGGAAATAGAAAGTGAATTCTATGGAACTGACGCGATGATCAACCGCAACTGGACAGGGCCGAACAACAAGCTACGAAGCGCCATAACAAGGCTAGCAGTTCACGGTTTTCACCACAAACTGTGCAGAAGATCAGAGTACCACGAACCTTCCCCCGAATGCGTGTGCAAACTGTGCAACGAAGCGTGTCCAAAATATCATTTTAGTAAATGTGTGAATAGAACGAAGTCACTGGTGGAATATAGTAAAGAGAAGTAACTCATAACAAACTAAATTGCACGTTTGTGCGCACTTCTTTCTTATTAAAGTGAAGAACTGTTTTCAGAACATAGGAGAGGTGATAGTAGGAGGAAGAAGAATAAAGTGCATAAGATTTGCTGATGATATTTATAGCGTTGTTAGCAGAAGGAGATGATATTAAGAGATATGTTACTGGAGCTAAACGACAGCTGTGAGCAGTATCGGATGAAGATAAGTGCAAACAAGAAGAAGATTATGGTTATCGGAAGAAAAATAAAGAAGGTAAACGTGAAAATACTAAAGGCTGGTTCACAATAAACCGGGAACGAGAACCAGAGTGAAAACGAGAAGCAGAGAACGTGAATATGAAAATTTTTGATTCACAATAAACCGAGATCGTAGACGACTATGCATATCGATATGCATGTCAATAACGATATGTAAAGTCGATATTACGCATTCTGATGTTATTTGTGTATAATTGACCAATGACTCTCATGAGTACAAGGCAGCCAACATAAATACAGGTTAACCAACTTCAAAATTTCAACGGTACTATAAATATGCATCTTTATTATTACAACCTATTTTAAGTCTACCATAACGTAAAATAATTAGAGAAGAAACTTTTGTAATAGAACAAAAATGAACACAACAGTAGTTATTGAATTGAAGCAATAAAATATGATTCACTTACGATCAGTGTTCAAAGATGCAGCTATTGAAAGCCACGTATTCTCCTTCATTTTCTCATCTTTATACGAGGCGCGCCGTTTATCGTAAACTTGAGGATTTTCCTCAACACTCAATATTACAATTTCATCAAATAAAACTTGCTCCATGATGCACAGCACAGAACAAAATAATGTATAGGTTATGTCACGGTCTTCTTGCTACAAAATATACGACGACAAAATAGCTTTTAGATGGCAATAGAATGAATCTAGTGGGCTGTGATCGGAAACGTGAACGCCAAAGTTGAAACTTGGCCAACTCTCCGTTCCCGATCCCGGGCTCCGGCAAGCTTTTCGTTAATTGTGAATGCTCACATTTAAATGTACACATTTTAACAATTTTACCGTTTTCATCTTCGTTCCGATTCTCGTTTCCGGTTTATTGTGAACCAGCCTTAACTGAGACAGTAGAGCGAGAGGTGTACTATAAGCAATAACGAGCTGCTGTCAGAAAGTGAAAAGGAGGATAGCAATGGCAAAGGAAGCTTTTAATAGAAAAAAGAGCATCTTCTGCGAACCTCTGGAAAAAGAACTGAGGAAGAGACATTAAGATATATGTGGATCGTATACGGAGACTAAGAGGAAGGCGAAAAAGAAGGAAGATTGGAGGATGCTGGGTTTGCAGTGAAAGACCTACCCTTGAGCGGAAAGCTTGGTATGAATGAATATGGTATTACACAGGCGGAGGATTAAATGTGTCAAGTTTATTAGAGAACGCTTGTCCTCCTTCAATTATAAAGGGTGCGGCAATTTAAAATTTAAATAAAGAACAGAGGGATCAAAATAAGGAAACTGTATTAATATGAACTGTATCTAAACAGTGGGAAATTTAGGTTTACATGCGTTGTCATAGCGATATCAAATGACATGTGCAAAACAACAAGAATTGAATAGGACATTGAATACACGGAATTGACATTCAATCCTACTTTTCACGTGCGATATTATTCTTCTCTAGTGTTAATATTATATTATATACTTAATTCCATTGCCGCTGTAATTATATTTTAGTTTCTATTTTATTTTACTTATTTATTTATATTATTATTATTATTTTTTATTTTAATATTATATCTGAACTGCGACCGAGCACGAGCGCTGCTCATTCGGTCTCAAATTTTGTTAATACTACTGTATCTTCTTTTTATATTGCTTGTATTATTTTATTTGTATTTCTCTTTGTTTGTTTTTGTAATTATATTTCTTTATTCTGTATATTTGAATTTAAATAAATAAATAAATAAATTAGTGCAAATTATAATCTGTAACGAATTCCAACTATGCTGTGGACGGGTGAAGAATGTACTTACGCTGTGGTATCGTTTCTGGTAAGTGGTAATTCCGTTGTCGCTGCTCAGATATTTCCCGGACGCTTAATTTCTTCACGTGGCGACGTCCCCTGACCAGCACGATCACCAGACCTTGCACCATGCGATTTTTTTCTATAGGGGCATCTTAAGGCTGAGGTGTTTACACATCGGCCGAGGACTTTGCCAGACCTAAGAAATGCAATACACGAAGAAATTGATCTTATTCCTCAAGAAATGCTAGTTAGAGTGATGCAGAATTTCCGAAGTCGCATTCAACAATGCATTGATAGTGAAGGACACCACTTGAGAGACACGTTAAAAAAAAGAAACATTCCCACTATTAAGATACCATTCATATTAATAAAGTTTCCTTATTTTGATCCATCTGTTTTTTTATTTAAACTTTAAATTAGGGAGGATGTTTTGCCGCACCCTTTATTATTAATTTATTTTTCACAATGATTTTAATTTCAGCTTTTCTCTGATGTCTCTATTTTCCTGACGTTCCAATTTTTTTTTCTAGTATAGGCCATGAGAATTTCATGTGGGCAGTTTTCATTGATTGAAAATGTCTCTTATTGTAATACCGAAACTTTATTGTCGTAAAGAGATATTTTTTCTGCAATTTAATTAAATTGACAAAGCAGTCGAATTTCAATGAGAAAGAAAGTAAAATACTGGACAAGAACTGGACATTTTAAACTTCGATCACAAAAGAATACACAGAGAAATTGAGAAGCCATCTAAACCGGCAACTAAAAAACACACCTCAATAAATGCTAACCAGAAAGCAATCGCAGCCTAGAGAAACTAGAATTAAGAAAACCCCGATTTAAAGGGTTATAGAACCCAACAGTGATTTAGACCTAAGCCTCGTTAAGGAAGACAAAGAAGATGATGGTGATGACGATTTACATGGTTTTTTATAAGCACTCTTCTTTCTAAAATAAAGTACGCTAATAAGGTCTCGAAATAGGGGGACACACACTTAATCTTCACGCCAGCGACGTCGCGGGCACATCAGAACACACCATTTAACTTGATACGTTGCCAACTGAGCCATCATCCAGCTGAAAATAATTAATAGTAACTTGCTTCCTTGCAGCACATAATTGGACGTCGGATTATATTGTCGTAATTTAATTTCTCAGCGTGTCTGTTTCTTTGAGAGTTTAGCTGAAGAACATTAAAGCAATAATTTTTGATGACATCAAACAGGTTAGTTGCAAGTCGCATACTGGCCTAATCTTGAGTTTATTGGTCTGACCAGGCAAATTTTGGGACAGTGTGACATTGTTACCAAATGTGCGATATTCCGTTATCTCACTAACAAATTATTCACAAGGGTAAATTTATCCAAAGGAAATGAATACCTCCCGTATTATTAAATGTAACACGATTGTTTAGCGAGAAGAAAAATACTGCAAATAAATAAATAAATGATAAAATGAAGATAATTATTGAATTAGATATTTTATTTAGTTACATCGCATCATATTTCATTCGCTGTCATGGCCTACTGCATTCTCAAAGAAATAATGGAACTATTTATGTGATTTATTTAAAAACACAGAGTCATCTATTTTTAACTACTCTAACTACATATGAATGCTAGAAACAACGGAATAATGAAAATAATTCACTTTCACTACAAAAATAATTAAATTTAAACGGATGGTAATTTAATTACATGTAGGCCTACAATGTTATGGAAGTGATATTCCGTAACAGTAAATTTATTGAGTGTACTTGATGTTGTGCAAATTGATGTTGATTATTTATAAGTTTATTGATAATTAATTACTCGTAGACTACTGTGTTCTTCATTGATTTGTATGGACACTGAATATTTTCTACAGTTATATCTCAAGAGCTGAGAGAGAGTTTAGGTAGGCCTAATTTAATTGAGTTTAACGAATGTTTCTTGTCATGGTAATGATTTCGAGACCGCAGGTTGAGGAAATATCTCATGATAAGAAAAATGAGTTTAAAAGCAAAATTAAATTACCGGCGAAAACTATTTTGCAGTGTGAAATCCGGCTATATTATTCCTATGCGAGCAATCTATTGGATCCTACTGCATTGGTGAATTCAAATATTTTTCCTGTGAAAGCAGAGATTATAATTATACACCAGGTTCCTTCGTATATGAAATTCTTGGGTAAACATTTCACGTTATAATATTGTAATATTTTATTGTGAAATATGTTTTATTTATGTACGGTATATCAGAACATTAATTTTATTGTGAAATCATTTTCTGTGACGTATTAATCGTTGGTTTTAAATCCTCTGTAGCTTCAGTAATTCTTTCTACATTTTTACATCCAAATCTTGTCAAGTTAGGTTACGTTAGGTTAGATTAGACTCCTTGGAATGAAAAAAAATGGACATAGGATTAAATTCTATCACATGTACTAGTTTTTAACACCATATTTTTGACTGTCAGTGTAGTACGATTCTCATTGGCCAGTTCGGTATCAGTAAACTTGAGACGTTCGCTTGGAATATCGTAATTTGTTGGTGGAGAAATACCGTCCGACGCCGCAAAGAAAGAATCATAATTTACCACTTCAATTTTCTGCTCGTGCCGATCACTAGATTTGGCATAGAGACGGGGAGACTGGGACCTTAATTTCTGGACACTGTAAACATTACGACACATTGGTGTCGGTAGCGTCCTTCAAGGTCAAGAGATGTGTGTATAGAATGTCTGCAGATCGCCAACTGACGAGATCGTGTTGATAGAATGCACAACTTGCAGATGTACGTGGATATTGAATGATTGCTATGGAAACGTGACTGCACTCTGTTCCGATTTCCTCCTCACTCACTGCGAGTGTACCTCGAGGTACTCAACCTCGTGGGAAGTTAACGTGACTCATTTGATTACACTAGTTCTGCGTGATGTTTTCTTGCTGTCGTCTCACGTAAAAGTGTTTGGACATATCGTACATTAACTGAGTTCGTCCACGTGGTATAGAATACAATATTTGCCACTAGAGATGAGATTTGCAAGGGGACACTTTTGTGGTGTTCAAAGAGGCTCTAGTGACAATTTTCCTTGAGTACTCCGCTTTCTCGTTGAGATCGACATAAAAATCCTTCTTTTCCCATTGTGGCAGTGGAACAGCGTTTGCTATGTAGCACGCAACCCCGGGCCTTAAGTTGAAAGATTTAATTTGAACGTTTGTTTACTTCATCATCACCATTTCAGTCGTCGTCTCTCTCTCTTGTAGCTGTGCTCGCTGAAGCCAAATACTCTACAACAGCCGTGGCGAGAATGCGACTCGCGAGACATTGTGGCTCGCTGTGAGAGCTATGCATTTCTCTTGCTTCTAACCTCCCCCAACCCCGACCCTCTCACTCACTGGAGTCAAACTCCGCTCCATTTGTATTTGTCTCTGACCTGCGAGTGGCATTTGTCTCTCTCGAAACCATATACCTCTACAAAAACTAAAGTTTGAAAGTTCTGTATATATTATATGTTATGTTATAATTATTAGCAAATAATAAATAAATAAATAAATAAATAAATATGGTATTTGAAGAAAAAAAAATAGGATGGGAGGACGCATTTTTTTTTTTGCTGTCAATATGATGAGAATATTAAATGTATGATTTGTTCACGAGTATTACGAGGAAACGGTTGTATAACATAAAACGGCATTATACTACATGTTACTGATGAAACATTAAAAGTTAGGTGTTAATAATAATAATAATAATAATAATAATAATAATAATAATAATAATAATAATAATAATATCATCATCTCTCTACGTCGAACCTTTTTCAGCAGATGTACGAATAATGCGGTTAGCTCTTCAATTTGAACTCACTGATTTACTATGTGATGTTAAATGAAAGCTAGATGTAAGTACTTGACAAATGTTGAACTTTCAAATATTTGCCAAAAAATAAATATCCGCAGCTTCGTTCTCTCGCTTGCTCTGTTGAAGCCATGTTCGCTACAACTTACGTTTGTGAAAAATTATTTTGAACAATGAAAATAGTAAAATCCAAATTTAGATCACGACTGACAGACAAATACCTTCGTGATCAACTACGACTGGCAGCAAGTGACATAATTCCTGATTTTGAAACTTTGTCGCAGACATTCTGAAGACAGTTAATTTTAGGTTGTGATATTGTTCATTTATTGTTCATTTCTTTCTTCGTTACACGTACTAAACATTAATTTGTAGCCTTGTACTGTATAAAATTATATTTAAATGCTTGACGCAAGGAAAATGAAAATCCGTTAATAAGTCAGACAGTTGCTTCACTTCCCCTTCGGATGTCCGCCTCCCTCCATATGTGCTATGCACGTTGCAGGTTACACAGTGGCTCGGAGCACAACTACATTTTCGCCACGGCTGCTCTACAGTCATTGTAAAGTATTTGCTGAAGCTAGTGAGTTTTCCTGCTAACTTCCAGTTGGATGTTGCTAAGACCCACAGATACATGCAACTACGACCTTCTTGACACAATTACATTTTTTAAACGAGGCACCTGTAACGCGAAATTCATTGCCACCATGGTAACGATGACACGTAGCGGAGTTTAATTTTAACGTGGATGAAAAGTGATCGGCGAATTTTGTCTGGAATTGTCTCATTCATGGAAGTAGTTCGTTCTGGAGTAATTTCTACCTATCGCGGTGATGTCCTCCTTCCGACCTCTCCTCCACGATCTAGAACGTTATCACCACGTGCTGCGGTGATTGATTCGACCTCTAAGACCAATAGTCCGAAACGAGATAATGTTTGATCTTTGTTATGACCCTGCAGAGAACATTGTCCGGTAGTCGTAAACATAGGGCTCGCGAGCCACTGTGGGCTCTGGTGTTCGGTTGTATCATCGTTACGTCTTGCGTGTCATCGATGGCTTACCATGATTGTCTGTAATCCAAGTGTCGCGGCTTCAAATCCGGCCGAGAGCGATGGATGTTTAGGCGTACAAATTTAAGTACTGTTTACATCAGATAAGGCAGTAAAGTACGTAGGTGGCCTCGCGTAATATGCTATTTATTTATGTATGTATTTATTTGTTTATCAAACCTCGTGAAGTTAAGTTTATCAGACCTTCTCTACCACACCACCAGAATACAATACATACTATATATATATATATATATATATATATATATATATATATATATATATATATATATATAGAGAGAGAGAGAGAGAGAGAGAGAGAGAAGAAGTAAATAAGGAAAATAAATAAAAGTACAATGTAATTGTATTCTTAATATACAGTAGAATCCCGATTATCCGTCACCCTATTAACCGATTGGCTGGTTATCCGACTGTCTATTTCTCGCTCTTTTTTTTTCTTCAGAAATAAATAACATATAAAGTAGGCCTACTGTTTTGTATATCATATTAGTAGCACAGTCTAGTATATACAGTCATGAAGCTCAATACATAAGGAATGTGCATCCATAGATAGTTGCTAACCACTAGAATCGCTACTACCGCTACTATTGCCTCATTACAGACAATACGAAATAGTACCGATACAGTCTATTGTTCCTAGTACCCTCACAACTCAAGCTTCGTGACTGTATATACTAGACTGTGTTAGTAGGTTCTACATATGTTTTTGCTACAGTGTTTTATTACAAGCCTTTATCGTTACACAGCATTGTCTACTGTTCCAATTGCCGTTCTATAATATAACTTGTATATAAAATGTCTTCCACAGGTGTTAACAGAAAACGTGTTGTGCTAAGTATCGAAAAAAAGGAAATAATTGAATGCTTTGAGAAAGGAAAATTGTGGCTCATCTCGCATCAGAATATGAGATTGGAGTTACAACTGCGCGATTTAAGAAAAAAAAACAAGGATAAAGAGTAAAAAAATATGTAAATCTACAACATGAGACCTCCTTTATTTCTATCTTTGCTGAAACAGTCATTACAAAGGGCTTCCTTGTCCTTTAAAAACCCGTCGTTTACAACCAGATTTAAATTAGTGAACTTCTGATCCACTACCTAGCGAGTTAAATACAAGACCATGGAGGAAATTACAAAATCTTACATGATACGGATTATCCGATTTTTTCGAGTAACCGTTCAGTCCATCCCATTCATTACCACGGATAATAGAGGTTCTACTGTAGTTGTAATCCTCTGGTAGAGGGGAAGAGAATGACTGATGGTCTTATCTCTACCAGGTTATATAAATACAAATACGAAAAACACATATGCAAAAAGAGGGGAGGAAAAAAATAAAAGTACAAAGATAAAATCCCATTAGGTACGAAAAAAAGTACTAATACATTAAGGGCCGTATGCATAGACATTCTTAGCGCGGGCTTCCGGTGGATGATCAGCGAACTAACGTTTTTCGTATTCATAAACCAGTGTCAGCGATATGATATGATATGATATGATATGATATGATATGATATGATATGATATGATATGATATGATATGATATGATATGAATCCTGTACAAGTAATCAGTCGATAGCCGGGGCTAGTTTAGCACCCTCGTAGCGCGGGCTAGCGAAATGTCTATGAATAGCACTTTAAGTGATTAAAGAAAATTACTAAAAATTTAAAAATAAATAACTGGTTGTACAGATTTCAAAAGAAAGAAATCAGTAACAATTTCTTAACGTTTAAAATAAAGCCAGAATATTCAGCTAGTGCATTGCACTCAAATCAGTAAGAAAATTCTTACTAAGTTTGTTTTTCAATACTGTTAAATTCCGACAGTCACTGGGTAGAGTATTCCCAAGTGCAGAGCAAGCCGAATACGATGATGTCTACATGTTGGTATGGCTAGTATGCGTGTTCTCAAATTGTGATACGATGACGGTAACTGAAGCGGGAGGCAAGGTAGGTAGGTGTAGAGGTGTAAAGGTTTATCTTCAAGTTCTTCATAAGGCAATAATAATGGTTACTTCGGAATATGTTTGATAAGAACTTTCTTGTGTTAAATTTTAACGTACCTTGTTAACATGTTTCGACCTATTTTCGGTCATCTTCGGAACTTCTTCCGAAGATGACCGAGAATATGTCGAAACATGTTAACAAGATACGTTAAAATTTAACACAAGAAAGTTCTTATCATACATATTCCGAAGTGATTCATTGTTAAGTTGTGTAATCAAGATGAATAATGGTTAGTTCGGGGGAGTGTCTGTTGAATTTGGGCGTCGTTTTGGATGACGTTTCTAAATAAGATCTGGGGATAATATATTCATTGTCAGTGATACCCAGTGAAAGAACATGAACTGGGGACCCGGGTTCGATTCCCGGCGCCGGGACGAATTTTTCTCTATTAATAACCAATGGTAACCATAACAGATAAGGCAGCCGGGTAGCTCAGTTGGTAGAGCAGCTGGCTACGGACTGAAAGGTCCGGGATTCGATCCCAGGTGGTGACAGGATTTTTCTCGTTGTCAAACTTTCAGAACGGCCCCGAGGTTTACTCAGCTTCCTATAAAATTGAGTACCGGGTCTTTCCCGGGAGTAAAAGGCGGTCAGAGAGTGGTGCCGACCACACCACCTCATTCTAGTGCCGAGGTCATGGAAAGCTTGGGGCTCTACCTCCATGCCCCCCAAATGCCTTCATGGCATGTTACGGGGATACCTTAACCATAACAGATAATTCTGTAGGACCAAAAATTAATGTTTACGTAGAACGTGACAGTATTAGGCCTTGTTCCGTGTCACCACATTGCTTCAAACAACCCAGCACGCATCTGTATCCTCGCCAGTTTTTGCAGCATCAAATGTGTTCCTTGCCCTCCACTCTGCTAGTTTTAACATTTTGTTTGTGCTTATCTTAGTTGATTACACCTTTCCTCTGCTTAAGCGGTAGAGAAGTCTATATTTCATCCCAACTGTCTGACATGTTTTAATGGAGGCCGAATTGTAACAGTCAACAGACTAAAGTTCTATAAATACGAGTATAATCCTATCACGAGTTTTTAGCAAATACAGTTCATTAATAGAATCTCAACTCACAATGACAATGAAGAAGTAAAAATTATCAGGCACAAAAACAGTTAATAAAGCACTGAAAACAAATCGGTCAGTGTAGCCAACCACTCAGAGTTAAAAACATATGTTTTACATCTTGATTACACAACTTTTAACACTGTATCACTTCGGAATATGTATGATAAGAACTTTCTTGTGTTAAATTTTAACGTACCTTGTTAACATGTTCCGACCTATTTTGGGTCATCTTCAGAACTGGTCGTTGTTGGTCTTGGCGTCTTTTTGTTTCCTGTGACCCCAACGATATTCTCAAAACACATCCACTCTTTGACTCTACACTACGAACGCATCCTCACAGGAAACAAGAGGCGCCAAGACCAACAACGACCATTTCTGAAGATAACCCAAAATAGGTCGAAACATGTTAACAAGGTACGTTAAAATTTAACACAAGAAAGTTCTTATCATACATATTCCGATATTTTTTACATACCCCTTTTAAAATGCATCAAACTTTCACACCTCAATAACTGAGCGTACACCTACATGACATGTCTATTTTAACGCTGAACGATTTGTCTACAGTATGTAACGAAATACGGAAATATTGGGACTTTGCTTGGCTTTTTCGAGGGTCGACCTGAGACGGATTCATTCAATTAGACTTGCTTTGGCCGATTGTGCTCCTTGTATTGTTGTTGTTTAGTCAACTGTTCGATGACAGGTTTGAACCTCGTGACACCTCGTAACCTCACTCATGAAGCAACTAAGTGAGGAGTTAATGGGGTAGGGTAATCAGTTTCTTGAATTCATCGCTGACTAGTAACGTATTTCGCTACTCAGATTTCAGATGTATACAAACAATTTGTTCTTCCTCTGACACACATCGTCAAGTGAGATGTACTACTGCCTGTACATACTATGATTATCCGACTGGTGTCTGGGCGACAGACTCTGACGAAAGGATCATCCTGACAGAGCCAGGTCCCATCTTCAGAGGAGTACCTGTTAAGCCCCAGGGCTTATATCAGCATCGGAAACCCCTTACTACACACAAGACTTGACTTCAGAATACTTTCAACTGTTACAGATAATAGATGAAATGAGGAGAAGGTGAGAGTGTTGGTGGAGTGATAGAGGGAAACGGGATTACTCGTAGAAGAATCCTCTTCAATGTTTGCTTTGTCCACCAAAAATTCTATCACAACCTGCCTGGGGAACGAAACCGAGCCACCTGGACGGGAGATCAGCGTGCTAGGCCCTAACTCTTGAACCACAGATGCGTCGAAAATATTGAACACTCAATTTAAAAAAAATGACACATCCGCTTTTAATATTGACCGATGGAATTGTCCGCTGGACCCTATTAATCTGTATATTTTAAACACTTGTTATATTATATTTCTATAATTATCATTCGGTTCCTTTATATCCCAGTAGTTCATTGATTTACCAATTAGCAGCTCGGATTGCTTAACAACTGGTGGCAATATTAACTTTTTATTAACGTATTTTTTCTGCGTTTGAGTGCACTTCCACCAACGCTGTGTAGCTCTTGGAAATAATTTTAATTGTGTAAGCGCTGTTATGAAAAAAATATCAAGTACACGTCTACACAAGCCGATAAATGTTTTAGGGCGACGTGGACCATTTTAGTTATGCTCTGAACTCTATAAAATATGCAAACCTTTCGCTATCATATTTTATTATACTCATCGGTTTGTTTTACATCCCACTAATTCAAGAATTTATCAAGTGACAATGTCGTTGTTTTGCGTCTGGCACTTAATTTGTTCTTTTTCTGCCCTTATCAATAGTTTTATAGTATTGCAATAATTTTATTTGAAACGTGACCCGTCTTGTCGTTTTCGAATGGCTGTCAGAGTTTTGATTGGACGAAGATTTTAAGAAGTATAACGTCTATATTCGACCTAGATTAATAGAAACAATGAAAGCATAGGGTGAAATGAAAATTACACTGACGTTATGCAACTTCTCCGCCGTGGAAATGCTATGTCATATCCGATAAATTTAACAATGTGTAGAAGTCTATTTATATACACAAGGGAAAAAGTTTAGCCTATTATTGTCCGTTGATGTTGAAATATATTAAAAAAAAATTAAGTTCTGTTTTGACACTGACGTAAACAGACGCGTGCACAATACATGCGTAACTACAGAAAGTTAATACAAGCCTGGCATTATTGACATACAGATAAATAAATAACAATTACGATATTTACGGGATATTCTAATGCGCTTATGTTAATTGTCTGGGGATAAAAAACAGTTCTTTACTTGTCCTCACAATAGTGTATTCTGTTTCGGTACATTATTATTGCATAATTGGCTGTTATTCCTATCGTATTTCATTCCGTTCATTAGACACACTTAAATCTTACAGCAATTGCTTTTATTCATCCTAATTCCATTACCCTAATTCCTGTATGTATAGACGTTACACGCAATCGTATGGATTCTCTTAAATCCCCTGTTGTTTGCACGTCCTTGAACTATAATTATCTATTTTATTTGAAAATAGCTTACATAAGAAATAGCATACATTGTAATCTGAATGATATGAGTGAATTTACTCAAATTTTACGTAATAGATCTTGAAAAAAATTTCAATAAAGTGAAGTACCAATGACGTTATGAAATCGGTGGTATTTGACAAAGAGTGATGGACATCATATCTGACGATAAAATAATCAATATTTATTCTAACACAGATATATGCTTGAAATATGAGAAAAGTCTTATGCAAGTCATTCCATGTTAAAATGACCTTTGATCTCTATAATCAATGTGCATTTTCATTTTGCACAATTTAAAAGTAACAAGTCTGTAGAAATCTCAAGGGAAGCGATAAACTCTTGTCATTAAAATAAGAAAATCGCTATTATTTATGATATACAAATTATATAACTAAATATTTTATACTGCTAGACATCTTCATTAATGGACAGAAGCGGAGGAAACAGTCGCAGTAGATGTGAAGAGATTGTGCGCAGATAGATGGGAATGGGAGAAATGCAGAGAACGAGTCTACTCCGACGCTTACACTTGAAGAAGAAGAAGAAGAAGAAGAAGAAGAAGAAGAAATAATTTTCACTACATAAAATGTGAATGTAAACAAGGTTACTTAGAGGAAAAGAATCTTATATAATATAAAAATATAACCATGTGCGTTTTCCTCACTTATATTATAGGCCTATACGAAAATGCACTTTCTTTGTCTGTTGTTGATGCAATAGCCGCTTCCTCTAAATTGTCTCAAGCGAAAAATCTTTCGTTATGTCTCTGTCTTTGCAAATATATAATGTAGTTCTTATTTCAACATGTGTTAAATTCCAGAGGCTACAAGGTCGTCGTTATTGTAATTAATTGCTTATTTTGCCTTTCTAATTACCTAACCTGTTCATAGATGATAGATAATAATATGATTGATTTAAATATGCCCAGCAATTTGAGAAAATTTATATTTGTCTTTATATTTCACAATTTTCACTTTTTAATATACGAATCTATTAATTAATTAATTAGTCCCGCCCCGTGGCGTCGCAGTCTATGGCATCCTGCCTAGGACTCGCATTACGGAATGCGCCCTGGTTCGAGTCCTCATGGGGGAAGAAATTTTCTCATGAAATTCCGGCCAGTGCATGGGACCGGTGCCCACCCAGCATCGTGATGCACTTGGGGAGCTACGATAGGTAGCGAAATCCGGTTGCGAATGCCAGCTATAATGGCTGGGGGGATCATCGTGCTAACCACACGATACCTCCATTCTGGTTGGATGATCGTCCACCTCTGCTTCGACATGTGGGCGTGAGGCCAGCAGCCGCCTGGTCGGTCTAGGCCCTTCACGGACTGTAGCGCCACGGATTATTATTAATTAATTAATTAATAGTTTTCTGCGTAAGGTCAGGTCCTTCATTGCAATCCCAGCATTCTCCAATCTTCCTTATTTTTCTCATGCTCTTATTATCCACATATTATGACCAATACATCATAAGAAAATAATGCTTTTGGAATGCTGCCTGTGTACAGCATTTCTGTTAAACTATTGGACGGATTTTGTTCATATTCAATACCTACGATTCAGTTTATCAGTGAATTATGCACATGAAATATGGGTGATCCGTTTAGGAAGACAAAATAGGAACGCTATAACATGAGAGCGGGTATTACTTAATTTTCAATAATCTGTAAATACATTCAAGAAGCTTCCAGGACGATACGTCCACAGCAGTACGTCCATCAGACAATTTGTCCACTATCTCATGTCCACAGCTATTTTGCCCAAGGAAATTAGTCCAGAAAACATTTCGTCCGCCAAAAAATTTGTCCATTAATATTTCGGTCAAGAATTATTGTGTCCATAATTTTTTCCCAATTTTTCTTTGTCCACTAGTTTTTGTGTCAACTAAATGATAATTTTAACAATAAAATAAATAAATTTATTTATATGTATGAAACAATCTCAAGGAATTCAAGTAAAACAAGAAAAGAGAAGCAATTGCAATTTTATAAAGCAATGACGGTTCCGAAATTTCTATATAGTTCTGCATTTTGGATATAAATAAGAATCAATAATTGAAGCTGCAGAAATGAAATTCCTAAGACGTGTAGCAGGCCACACAAAACTGGACAAAAAGAGAAACGAAGACATTAGACAGGAACTCAAAATATTCCAATTGCAAAATAGCTCAACGTAAACCAATTAGCTCGAATATGTTAATAGAATGGATGACTTCTGTATTACACAAAAAATCGTAACCCTTATGCCAAGAAGAATAAGGGCTATAGGTAGACCTGGAACACTAGAACACTGGATTGAACAGTTTAATCCTCCATGAGAAGGAAACAAGTCTGTTGGGCTTAATCCATGTTTGACTGATGATGATGATGATACTATTTTAGTGACGTACATTTTTTTATTTTCTTTGTTACTGTTTAAAACTCATTTCCGTAATGCTACCCCGTTATTGGATTAAATAGAAGCTGAGAAAAGGTTCGTTTTGTATGGAAAAACTAAACTTACGGAAATTAAGCGTTAAAATAAGATTTATATACATATACCACGCCCCGTCCTCAAAAAAACGAAAAGTTAACATGGATATAATTAATTTTAGTGTAATCATATGTGATGTATCATTTTAAAGGTGAATAAATTTGAAAATAAAAAATATACAATTATCCGCCCAAAATTCGTAAATGAATGAAGAATGAGAATTAAAATAAAAAATTGTATACGCTTTCTCAGAGAATCGAAAAATTAAAATGGATACAATTTGAACCCAGTCATATGTGATATATCATTTTAAAGAAAGAAACAAACAAACAAATAATATATTGGAAAAATAAAAAATAAATAAAAATTTTCTTATCCTTTAATGCTACGTTGAGAATTTTTCGTAAATATTATCTACGTGTACGTCTTTAATGTGATACTACGAGATATAAATATCAGGGCTCGAGTAATGAGGAACAAGCAATGAAAACAATGTGTTTGTTTCAAGATAAAATTGAACCAAAGTGTAGTAAAAAATTACATAAGCGACTTGGGTAAGTGAATGCATCGTACCTCACGTGGCCTGAAAGTGTATGAGAGAGAGATGTCTGGAGACTTGAGGCACTTTTCTGATACTAAAACGAACATATCTAAAACTGTATAGGCTTCAGAAGTGGCTGCTGATATCATATCCGCATGTAGTAGCATCCAAACATTTAAACTATTTTTGTCATAACAGGGTTTACCAAAATTAGCGTTCTTGCTATGTAGAATACTGATACAGAGCAGTCCACGAAAACCCCGCCCTGACTGAACATGAAGCTACCTGGAGTTGTGACTCTGGAATATTCCTGCTCCGCCTTGGTTTATGAGCCAATATTTTGAGAATTTTACTCCATCGTTCACTTTTTTAATCCAGTGACGGATACTTGACTTTGCGCCGTTCAGCCGTCTTTGAGCTACGCGACGAAGCTCCAGTTCTTTTTGCCGCCGTAGGCGTTGCCCTTGCTGCACCACGGGAAACGAACTACATAGAATTCCAGGGTAGTGACTAATGGTGGAATACTGGCAGGGGAAACGGAAATGTCCTGCAAAAACCTAACCTATCACCAAGCATCGCTTTTGTCTACCACAAAATCCACTTTGAACCGTCAGAATTCGAACCCAGGTCACCGGCGTGGACGATAACGTTCGGCTAATGAAGCGTCACTCGATCTTTACTACGCCTTAATAATTGCAATGAGACGAATTGTCTGCAAGAAGCTGGATAGAATAAATAAAACGGTCCAGAAATTGGATTCGCTTTCCAAAGATTCACGACATGAATAAATGGCGCTTTGCAGGTGGCAGACGCGTTTGCCTGCTGATCTGGAGCTGCGCTCGGGCGTGGGTTTGATTCCCATTTGAGCTGATTATCTGGTTGGGTTTTTCCGAGCTTTTCTTCAATTTTAAGGTGAATGTTAGGTAATCTATGGCGAATCGTCGGTCTCATCTCGCCAGAATTCCATCTCGGGTTCACAAATTCTATCAACATTAAATAACGTAGTAGTTGATACAGCGTCGTTAAATTATAGCGGTTTGACATTGCCTTCCGCAGAATCAGAGCGAAGGACATCACAGAACATCCAGTCCCATGGACGAAAGATAAATGCCTCCATAGCACAAATGGGAATCGAGCCACTGACCATTGGGTTGGGGAACGCACAGGCTATCCAGCTAGCCACCGTTAAATAACCAACTAAGGAACATAGTTACCAGTAC
Source organism: Periplaneta americana (assembly GCF_040183065.1). Taxonomy (NCBI): domain Eukaryota; kingdom Metazoa; phylum Arthropoda; class Insecta; order Blattodea; family Blattidae; genus Periplaneta; species Periplaneta americana. Next base: position 7,967,216 of record NC_091132.1, on the reverse strand, counting down.
GAGGACAAGTGAGAATTTTAGTGTTTCAAATTCCACTACGCCTTCCAACGGCGGCCACTTCACTGACAATCTCGTTTCGCTGGTTGCCTCCCTAGCAAGGCGCTAAGAATGTCTTTAATTGCGATTTGTCTTTGTGAAGCGGCAACTTTTTCTGTTCTGCGAATTCTTCCGGTTGCATGTGTCCGTATGTGTGCACAGCGGCTGTACGGAAGTCCTTCTGCCTGCAGATTGTTTATGCAGCTACAACCCTTACGAAGAGGAGTGACATGAGTGAATGAAATTGTCTATGGATGGTTTCTCAGCCAACTAAGTATCCAGTGGCGTAATTTTGTGTATAGAGGGCAGTTGCGCACCCAGTTTAAGATTTCAAAAACTGATAATTGAGTAGTACTATTAAAAGAAAAGGCTACATCGGCTTAGTGGAGCTGAAAACCCGGGTTCAAATCCCGGTGCCGGAGAGAATTTTTCTCCCTTCCACTCATCTTTCATCATATGATGACGCAGAATTTCTGCATGGAAATATCATATGTACTTCGATACATCGTAATAATATACTGGGTGTTCAGTTCAAAGTGTGTCATGGCTCGCTGTATGCCGTCACATGGCTAGCCGATGAGCCTAGAGAATTCAATCTTCCTACACTTCCGCAGAGGTGTATTACTTATCTGCGAGAGAAGTTGCCTAGCAAGTACGGCGTTCATTCAGAAGAGTACTTACCGATACGTGCGATAACGCCGGTAGTGGCAGGAATGTGAACTGTTTCGAAACATGTACTGAGGTGAGTTTTTTCTTACTGTCGGGATATGGGGAGAGGGTTATGACGATTACTTACGTATTTGTTGACATAACTTCGACGGTCAACATGGACACGGAGCATTTGATTTGTGGAATGTTGCCGTACGCAACCGATGATAACAAATACCCTGCGTACGACTTGGCCGCGCAAAACACAGACCGCGCAAAACACAGACCGTACAGACCGCCATCTGTTGCTACGACGTTCAAGTTACACCGTACACGTTCTCAAGTTCAGATTGAACGCCTTGATTAATAGGCAACTTCTCTGACATAAAAGCTGAAACTCGCTTCAAATCGCTGACTCATCAACGGTGACGTCATGACACACTTTGAAATGAACACCCAGTATAGCTCTTGTGACAAACATGCGGTCCACACCTGTGGAGTAACGGCTAGAGCGTCTGGACGCGAAATCAGGTGGCCCGGGTTCGATTCCCGGTCGGGGCAAGTTACCTGGTTGAGGTTTTTTCCGGAGTTTTCCCTCAACCCAATATGAGCAAATGCTGGGTAACTTTCGGTGCTGGACCCCGGACTCATTTCACCGGCATTACCACCTTCATCTCATTCAGACGCTAAATAACCTAAGATGTTGATAAAGCGTCGTAAAATAACCTGCTACAAAACATGCGAAGCCTGGGCCTGACATACCTGGCGCCGATCCGAGATCGCTAAAGACGGCCATTTTCGCCGCGTCCCCCTCGGCTGTGACGCATCTGGCCCATTCGGTTTACATGTTGTTAAGAACGACGTCTGTCTTTTATTCAACTGTAAATAAATCATTAACGTAGCTTTCATATTTCCGTGCAGTAAAAGTTTCAAATTTTGCACTTTCTGAGGCATCCGAAATTCTGAACGAATCCCCTCATTCACACTCGAGGAAGGCCATAGTTCTACGTAAAAAATACCGGAGTCTCTGGCTCCCAGCAATTTCACATCCCCACTTCGTCTAGTTTTTGAGACCCTGCTGTACAACTTCACTATCACTTATGCTTCCTTAAGAGATTTATTATAGCCACATATTTTACAAGTGCCCCATTAAACAAACAGCCAAAGATGAAAGCCAGAACGCGAGAAGTGAAATGCTTATTTACATATCTTGCTTCGCTCTGAGCGAATGCGGCCGCACACCAGATGAGTTTAATGAGTGCAAGCAAGTAACCCGACGAGCTGCAAGAGTCAATGCAATAAACACTCCGATTTTATTGTGAATGGCGCAAACGTTGCCGACTGGCAGTTACTAGATCGACATGGATAGCTACATAGCTTTCGTTTTGATGGTTCAGTTATCACTCTTCCTTTATTATTAGAGCAATAAAATTGTTAACCGCTTCTGAGACGCAGACTCTTGCTAAATCAGGTGACAATGAACACATTAGTACATTATAGGCTATCTTAAGAGAAACTTCCAAGTTTACGTTTCACAGGTGATAAGACATACTTTTTCGGAAATGCGCTCTTTTTCGCTGTGTTCAATCTTAGAATTTTCCCTGAATTACAATCATCACTAGGTACACCCAATTTTCTCAAATGATTTTTTTCACGAATTTCTGCTAATTGAGCCAGAGAGTTAAAATTGTTATAGTAGTTAACGGGACTCGTTCTGCAGGCACGTTTTATGATCGCAATAATGTATAGGCTAATACGCGATGTAGTTAACTTCGTAGATTAGGTGTCTAAACTTCCATCCCTAATCATCACTGTTACCGGGCCAAAGATAATAGACCACCAATTCTTCATATTAGATTACTAAGAAACTTAGCCTACACCTAATTATGTTAAATACAATACATTTCGTTAGTAAGTAAAGACAAGGGGGACAACACAGTATTATACTTTTCATGAAAAGTTGCTTGAAAAATAAATTGAAACCTAATGCTTCTGATACTATAAACAGTAGGCCTATATTTCGTTTCAGCTCAGTCCACGTCACACAGTACATTCCAGAAAGTTGAGTCCAATCCAGAAAATTGAATTCTATCCAGACAATCGAGTTTAATGAAGATGGTGGAATTCAATCCAGATAGTCGATATAATTCCAAATGTCGATATAATTCCATATAGTCGATATAATACCAGATAGTCCATATAATTCCAGATAGTCTACATAATTCCAGGTAGTCGATATAATTCCAGATAGTCGATATAATACCAGATAGTTAATATAATTCCAGATAGTGTACATAATTCCAGATATCGATGTAATTCAAGACAGTCGATGTAATCCCGGATAGTCGATATAATTCCAGATAGTCTACATAATTCCAGGTAGTCGATATAATTCCAGATAGTCGATATAATTCCAGATAGTTAATATAATTCCAGATAGTGTACATAATTCCAGATATCGATGTAATTCAAGACAGTCAGTATAATCCCGGATAGTCGATATAATTCCAGATAGTCTACATAATTCCAGGTAGTCGATATAATTTCAGATAATCGACATAATTCCGCATAGTCTACATAATTCCAGATAGTCGATGTAATTCCAGATATCGATACAATTTAAGACAGTCGATATAATTTCAGATAGTCATGTAATCCCGGATAGTCGATATCATTCCAGATAGTCTATATAATTCCAGGTAGTCGATATAATTCCAGATAGTCGATGTAATCCCGGATAGTTAATATAATTCTAGATAGTCTACATAATTCCAGATATCGATGTAATTCAAGACAGTCGATGTAATCCCGGATAGTCTATATAATTCCAGATAGTCTACATAATTCCAGGTAGTCGATATAATTCCAGATAGTCGATATAATCCCAGATAGTTAATATAATTCCAGATAGTGTACATAATTCCAGATATCGATGTAATTCAAAACAGTCAGTATAATTCCGGATAGTCGATATAATTCCAGATAGTCTACATAATTCCAGGTAGTCGATATAATTCCAGATAGTCAATGTAATCCCGGACAGTTAATATAATTCCAGATAGTGTACATAATTCCAGATATCGATGTAATTCAAGACAGTCGATATAATCCCGGATAGTCGATATAATTCTAGATGGTCTACATAATTCCAGGTAGTCGATATAATTCCAGATAGTCGATGTAATCCCGGACAGTTAATATAATTCCAGATAGTGTACATAATTCCAGAAATCGATGTAATTCAAGACAGTCGATGTAATCCCGAATAGTCGATATAATTCCAGATAGTCTACATAATTCCAGGTAGTCGATATAATTCCAAATAGTCAATGTAATTCCGGATAGTTAATATAATTCCAGATAGTGTACATAATTCCAGATATCGATGTAATTCAAGACAGTCGATATAATCCCGGATAGTCGATATAATTCCAGATAGTCTACATAATTCCAGGTAGTCGATATAATTCCAGATAGTCAATGTAATCCCGGACAGTTAATATAATTCCAGATAGTGTACATAATTCCAGATATCGATGTAATTCAAGACAGTCGATATAATCCCGGATAATCGATATAATTCCAGATAGTCTACATAATTCCAGGTAGTCGATATAATTCCAGATAGTCAGTGTAATCCCGGACAGTTAATATAATTCCAGATAATGTACATAATTCCAGATATCGATGTAATTCAAGACAGTCAATATAATCCCGGATAGTCGATATAATTCCAGATAGTCTACATAATTCCAGGTAGTCGATATAATTCCAGATAGTCGATGTAATCCCGGATAGTTAATATAATTCCAGATAGTGTACATAATTCCAGATATCGATGTAATTCAAGACAGTCGATGTAATCCCGGATAGTCGATATAATTCCAGATAGTCTACATAATTCCAGTTATCGATATAATTCAAGACAGTCGATATAATTCCAGATAGTCGATGTAATCTCGGGTAGTCGATATAATTTAAGATAGTTATGTAATTCCTGATAGTCTATATGATGCCAGGTATTTGAATTTAATTCAGGATTTCCACTGTAACTGTAACATAACTGTAACATTCTCCACTTTTTCGTTAATTTTTATGTAGCCTACTTTCAATCAAAATTTAATTTCCCACTTCAATTGTTTAAGATATTTTTCCCTCCACACGCATTTAATAACCGATCTTAAACGGCTCATGCAACATGAACATCCGTGGAAAAAGTGCATAACTATCGGCTCGCTGAAGTTTACGATTGTCCTCATCTTGATGTATCAACTTTGGTTGTTATTAGTGTAGTATGAGATGCATTTAAATGTGTTGGTGGAGTAAGTTATGGTATTGGAAGGTCCAAGTCAGGCGCGTAAATGGCGGGTTAAATGTGTCCTGGCCGATAGCGATGTGTTACTTCACGTTGTCATCACACTACCAGTGTGCAGCTTTTCAGCGAGAATAGATGATGGTAAATTTCTGCAGCGGTTGATGAACCGGCAATTGGGGGGCTGAAAAACAGCAAACGCAGGAAAGATTGATTGTATCCCACGTCCGCGTGTGATCTGCGTGGGACCGGTGAAGCCACAGCGCGGTGGTTCTCGATGACGTAAGCTTTCCCACTGTTGTGCTAGGGCTTCACGAGGGTGCGCGAGGCCTGCTTATTATTCGCGAGACATTTCAAATTGAAAAATTGGGTTAAAAGATAACAGGCAGTCCGGGTTTGGACTCAAGCTGTGAGCTCAACCATTAATATTTTTCTCCGACGTTGTGTACATATGTTTTAGTTGGTTATTTAAGAACACTGTAACAAGTACACAGTTATTTAGCGTTTTAGGTTTGGTGATAATAATGAGTCCAAGGATCCACCATACGATTACCGGATATTCGTTTTACTGTTGGAAGAAACATCGGGAAAATCCATCCGGATAATCTGCCCAACCGTAATTCGAGATAATGTCATTGGCCTTATGTGTTATTATTATCATTACTTACTTACTCACTGGCTTTTAAGGAACCCGGAGGTTCATTGCCGCCCTCACATAAGCCCGCCATCGGTCCCTATCCTGAGCAAGATTAATCCATTCTCTATCATATCCCACATCCCTCAAATCCATTTTAATATTATCTTCCCATCTACGTCTCGGCCTCCCTAAAGGTCTTTTTCCCTCCGGCCTCCCAACTAACACTCTATATGCATTTTTGGATTCGCCCATACGTGCTACATGCCCTGCCCATCTCAAACGTCTTGACTTAATGTTCCTAATTATGTCAGGTGAAGAATACAATGCGTGCAGTTCTGTGTTGTGTAACTTTCCCCATTCTCCTGTAACTTTATCCCTCTTAGCCCCAAATATTTTCCTAAGAACCTTATTCTCAAATACCCTTAATCTCTGTTCCTCTCTCAAAGTGAGAGTCCAAGTTTCATAACCATACAGAACAACCGGTAATATAACTGTTTTATAAATTCTAACTTTCAGATTTTTCGACAGCAGACTGGATGATAAAAGTTTCTCAACCGAATAATAACAGGCATTTCCCATATTTATTCTGTGTTTAATTTCCTCCCGAGTATCATTTATATTTGTTACTGTTGCTCCAACATATTTGAACTTCTCCACCTCTTCAAAAGATAAGTTTCCAATTTTTATATTTCCATTTCGTACAATATTCTGGTCACGAGACATAATCATATACTTTGTCTTTTCGGGATTTACTTCCAAACCCATCTCTTTACTTGCTTCAAGTAAAATTCCCGTGTTTTCCCTAATCGTTTGTGGATTTTCTCCTAACATATTCACATCATCCGCATAGACAAGCAGTTGATGTAACCCGTTCAATTCCAAACCCTCTCTGTTATCCTGGACTTTCCGAATGGCATATTCTAGAGCAAAGTTTTAAAAAGTAAAGGTGATAGTGCATCTCCTTGCTTTAGCCCACAGTGAATTGGAAACGCATCTGACAGAAAATTATTATTATTATTATTATTATTATTATTATTATTATTATTTAATGTGACCAGATGTTCTGAATGGGACAGTCTCGTTTTTTGACCTTGTGTTGGTGTCCCGACATTTCTAGTTGGAACGCCTATTATTCCATTTTTGCTGAGAAGTGTAAAAAATAATCTTGATGAACATGTCGCAAAATCTATTGATTTTGAAATGTGTAGAGATATCATTACAAACCTTCTGACGATTCCATCACTGTTGACAAAGCCATGTTCACTGAATTTGTTTGCATGAAGCAATTTACTAGTGCAGAGGAAGTCACACAATAGAATAGACAGGAGAAAGAAGTTCATGTGAGATGGGTAGAAAATAAATGTACCAGCAGTTTTCCTATCGACAGTTGTCATTCAGAGCCATTGCTAAAATAGTGGAATTTAGCTTATTCCTGCTTAAAACCAATCCTTCTATGAAAGAGTTTTTGCTAGAGTGAACAAAAATATACGTCGGAGAAAACATATCCGAAGGCATGTTTAATTACCCAATTTAATTTCAAATAAAATTTTCTTGATTTTTTTTTCAATTTCTTGGACGAGAATAAAAAAAATTCTTATGAAAATTCATTTACCACAAAAATATCCCCCGTAGGATTGTTATGAGTAGGTGTACTTTTGTGTTTTGTGTTATGAGTAATGTAATTTTGTTCTGTTTTTGTAATTTTCTTATGTATATGATACTTCTTAAATAGTTAATGCCTACATTATGTTTACATTATTTTAAAATTAAAGAATTAAATTTCTAATCGCGGCACTGAATGTTGTACGAATAGGGAAAGGAATTTTCTGCGAAGTTGTAATCAGAGTAAGTTTTGAACTTCAGAAATTCTGGTCGCATATTACTATTATTATTATTACTATTATTATGATGATGATGATTATTATTATTATTATTATTATTATTATTATTATTATTATTATTTATGAGTTCATGCTTCCACGGTGTTCAACGTGTTGGAACTTTTCGGGGGAGGGTTATACATGTCATAGATGAAGAAATATTGAACATTTCGAAGGTGTACATCGGTTACATCATGAGTAAATTTCGCATTTCGTGTAATTACGTATTCTGTTCGTATAATAATATTACGCAGGTAACCAACAAACAAAAATGTTGGCAGGCAAATCACATTATGAAGATCCTTGTAACGAAATTTTAAGTTATATACTGTATGAATTTACACAAGTAAGGTCAAATTCAACAGTGTTCATACAACTGTAATAAATTATTTCTCTGTATACTTAATATATACTGTATTTTGTTATATTTTGATGTGTATTACTTATTTTGAAGTCCAGCCATTTTAAAATGCATGTACATTAATAATGGTGCACTTCAAAGATTCGTAATCTTCAAACGTTAACCAAATATTTCCAAAAACTTAATATAGGTATCGAAATAATGCTTGATATAGGGTAAACTAGGGTCTGTTGGACAGTCGGGCATGTTGGACACTCTGTACTTTAACGTGTTACCTCGCCACTTGTGGGCACCACATTCTGCTAGAAGTCAATGACGGAAGTAGCCACGAGTGGGGCTACTTCCGTCATTGACTTCTAGCAGAATGTGGTGCCCACAAGTGGCGAGGTAACACGTTAAAGTACAGAGTGTCCAACATGCCCGACTGTCCAACAGACCCTAGTTTACCCTATGCCAAATATTTAATGTAATTTAATATTTATTCCACACATCAGTGCTCTATTCATCTTAGTTTTAAACATATAAAATTCATGTGAAACAGAGCTTTTATTTATCATATTTTCTTTACTACTTAAAATGTTCCAACATAGAATGAGAAATGTATAAGCTTATGGAATGGAATAGGAAGCCTTCGCGGTAGCCGTAGCCAAGCATATCGCTTAAGCAGCTTGGTGCAATACATGCTTGGCCCCAGAACAGAGAAGTACGTAACATTTTCTTTAACAACTGTAAGCGAAATACAGTAGGTATATTTGGTTGTCAAGTTTGATTTGTTGTGGACGTTATCAGCAAGGAAGGAACGATTCATTAAATAATTCTATTCTACTGTCCGTCAATACTTTTCCCTTGATTTTAACGATGTTTCACAAACATCTGAAGTTGCTTGCTATCTCTTAAGATTAATACAATTTTATTAGGCAGTAGAATAAAAAAGGGTTTGGAAACATCATCACATGTAAATAGAACTTTATCGTCTATGGAAGTAACCAAGCGATGGTTTTCTCGTACATACTGGTGTTACATATTTTTAACCTAACTTATTGGCATGTGCACACAAACTATTGCCTTATCGACCGCTACAAAAGAGGACGAACTCCCGGAGTTGTTGTTTATTGGCTCAAATGTAAATATATCTCTATTTGTCTATGGTTATTTCTAACAGATATTGTACAAGTTCAGAAAATCTGAGGTCGTACACAACCGTTAGTATTCTAGTCGGTCTGCATTATACTTGTCTTACAGTCTACATACTTGTATGTATGTATGTATGTATGTATGTATGTATGTATGTATGTATGTATGTATGTATGTATGTATGTATGTATGTATGTATGTATGTATGTATGTATGTATGTCAAAATGCTTTATCTGGCAGTTTATCCTTTTGTCTATATGTTTTTATCCATCTTTATATCTTTATTTTAGTATAGCCATGTATATGTCGTTCCTGAATTCAGCTTATACGTTTGTTTCGCCCATTATTCTGTGCATGGGAGACTCACCAGACTTGAATATTGCACAAACTGTCAGTAAAGTACAACTGCCAAGATTTTATAACAGCCTCCACTGACGTTAACGCTCAATATGTGCTTATCGATAATATTTTATCCAGTAAGGAAGAGGTGAAGGAAATGAGAGATGAGAAAGAATAAATGGACAGACATAGAAGCTTTTGTGACCCACCTGTCTGACACAAACAGGTAGTTGCAGATTGAATGAATCAGTCGTGGCAATTAGTTTCTAAAGGAGGATTACGGAAACCACTTAATGTGCGTTGCCAAGAGAGACAGATGCAGAGAACAATGGGACCTCTTAAATTTTCCGACACAATGAGTGCAAGAACTATAAACAAAAGTCAGCAGGTGCCAGAATGCAACTGGTGGCCCGTCATCCTGGAAATTGGCCGTATTCTACCAAAACTAATGTCGGCTATATTTTATATGAACTAGGGAGACAAAATTAAGGTCGAAATTACATGTAAACACAACTTTCTTACTGTTAGTTCTATATCATCTCCTTCTAAGGACTGCGTTTTCCCCATTTTCGCCCTAATTATTATATTCTTAAGGTTATCAGGAAGTGTAAATCTACTATAAAATATAGTAGCCACATTTTGTTCCGTACTCGTCTACTTCTAAAACTATCCAGTTGAAATTTTTAAAGACAGGTTGGGAAAACTCTGGTGAATATAACTTGTAAATTTTAATATTTTAGTGAACATTTATAATAAAACATTTTCGAAAAAATCTTGTGAAAAAAATAGTTGAAAACACATAAGTGCCAATTTTTCTCATGAACTAGTGTAAAGATATGAATGTTTCCTTTTTTTATAAAGCCTACAGACATAATTCAATTTTGATAACTAGAATCATTGCTCTAGGTTCCTTGGTGTTCTTCATCCTGACTGCAGACGGACATATTGCGTTAGTCCTGTAACGCGATGTTAGCACGACGCAATGCAAAACACAGGAGATTGCATTGACAGCAGAAAAAATCGTTCAGTCCCAAGAGGAATTGAAATAGTGACCGTGTAAATTTTCCACTATATTTCACTCAAGTACCAATTCACAAACGGAGTGTAATGCCCCACTCACAATGAGAACGTAAGCGTGATATTAAGAATGTAAATGTTATCATAAAATTAAGAAGTCATATCACTAGTCATAATGGGAATATAAACACATACAACACCAAATCATAAATAATATAACCACATATAACCGTAAAAATACATGGTAACTTACTAACTATGGAAATATAACAACCATGTCATTTCATTCTGTTGTCTAGCTCAATACTACTTGATTGTCTATTGTTTTGGAATATCCTCCCCTCGCTGTTATTTATACTCGCTTTAATATCTCTGGTCATATCGCGAGTTAATCTTTTGGGTGAAATCCGAAGGCCTGTGTACTATTGTTGAGACTGGTTCTATTGTTGTGAACTAGATCGCGACTATATATATGACTGATTTGTTATGAATATGATTTCGGTGATGAGTGAGGCCGGTGATTTTCAGGGATGTTGTGGCCCGAATTTCCTGGCGTTTGCCTTACGGTTGAGGATAAACCCTGAAAAACCTCAACCAGGAAATTCAACCCGACCGGGAATCGAACTGCGTAAGAGACCAGCATGCTGACCCCTACACCACAGAGGTGGTCTTTAAAATATCGTACCTAAACGTAAGCATGGAAGCTTGGAATTTGCAAGATGTCATTTTAACGTCCTATGTTTAAGTATACGCTTGTAAATAATTCATTGTAAATACTTTCATTAAAAATAACATCCGTACAATTTTTTATGCTTACGTTGTACTTATGCTTAATTTTCATTGTAAATGCGGTTTACGAATCCGTTGAATTTTCAGAGTCTTTGGATACCCAGTGTAGCATAATAATCTAGTCGGCCACCATTGTTATTGCATTTCAACAAGCTTAGTAAAGTAAACCTCAATTTAGGCCAGTGTCCGTGGCCCTTAAAATTAAAAATATTTGGCTATGATTTAAGCTACATTCATTCCCTATACAACTGTATACGGTAAACAGCGCGTGCTGAAATAACAATGAATGATTTGTTGGCATTTCCGGCGCAGAGGATTGTGGTACTCTGGATACCCACGGATTCTGTTGAACTTCAACCATCTATCGTTGTAAATGATAGATTTTTTTCGTTGCTTTTCTTTGGCAGTTTTTTTCCTTTTGCTTCGATGATATGGGAGGCCATGACTGGTTATACGTAAAATTAACATTTTCACAATGTCAGAAGATGTTAAATATAATATTAGTTTATTAAAATAATAATCATTTATTAAAAGTAATATGCGTTATCTTGTTATTAATTATTTTCTATTCCATGCGCGATATAGGCCTATCCCTAATAACTCTCACAAATAGTTTGATTTTTCCTAGGTATGATACTCGCAACTAAAAGTTTTCTACAATTTGTCGGTATAGACCTAATTAAAACCCTTTGTGGCATTATACGTGCGATAACATTAAATGATAGATAATGTAAACATAGTTCTGTGGAATAGTTGTATACAGATAGACGGGCAGACGTGCAATATATTAAATCCGCCTGTTCTATTTTTCTGTGATTATTTATACTTTCTCTATACTTGATAGTTCAGGTAGGCCTACCGGTATTCTGTAAGGAAGAACTGTAGAGATGGCACTTAAAGGCTAAGAGTCGAATCTACTTGCATTAAGTCATACCCTTTAAATCGCGGGTTTCCAGTACTTCATTGTCAGCTGGGGACTTGTAGGTTGATCCTATTGTAGCTCTGGAAGAGCTCAAGAGTTCGCCAACAACTAAAATGTTTGTATCTGTCTCTCCGGAAATTGAACGCAGAATTGGAATTGTTAGGATAAGCGGTGGAAGGCGATCAATAAGTTAACAGTAACTTGCAAATCATCTTCTTGTTCACATGGATTACATCCCACAACCCATCAATTTCATCGTCGTTTTATTACTATTATCATTTCTGAATCACACATATCCATATGAATGTTTTAACCTGGACCTACAGCATTAATTGCTTTTAGAATTCCATAGTAGGCCTATGCTTATTGCCTAGAGCATATTTAGGATAAAATATTTTTTTTATAGAACAGCAAATGTCTGAGAACTTCATCTTACCTCAGAAGGAGTGTACAGACGTACATGACGGATATGTTCTCAGTTAATATTTGTACATCTATTGAAGAAAAAGTAGGAACAGATAAATGTATCAACACAGGCCAATCTCTGTGTCAACAAACAGTAATACGGTACTTGGAATCAATCACTACGTACAGATAGAGCCCTGTCATATAGTAAATCTAGAGAGTAAAAGGAGGAGAAACGGAGCGTGATTCATACAAAAATCCTGCTCATGCTGTTTCCTTATTCTTCTTATAATTTTTATTTCCGCACTACTATTATAAGTGCAGCTGTTCACAATTCAAAAATTGAAAAATGACATAACGGAAAATGCACCATATCTTCAGGGCTAGAGTTGTGAAAATTATGTTGCTAGTCAAAACTTATTCGTATAGGGCGCTTAAAATTGCCGCTTTATACAATTTATCGAAGTATAATTCGTCTGTTTTGGTATAAATACGTTCAATGAATCATTTTGTAACATTTCCGAGAGCACCACTACTAAAATAGTGATTGTAGATTTGTAGCTTACATGTTTTTTTTAACAGTATTTTCTTTAAGTCCGTTATAATAGTAATATGCGTTACAAGAGCGGTATGTTGACGTTTTCATGGTCGAGGAAAAGATTGAAAAAGCGAAACGTAGTTGAGCTTTTTTAATTTCCGAGAACATGAAAACAAACATACCGCTCGTGTATCGTACATTATTTTGTGCGAAGATCGTTTGTTCCATACCTGAAAGACGAATTTCTAATTAGTTGCATTGAAATCTCCATGTTGGTTTCTGTTTAATGACGCCAACTTCGGAACACCAAAATATCTTCCTTCAACATTGTTGCTGTAAAATGTTTTCTGTGTTTACTATACTCCAGCAGGCCGTGATATACGTCTGTCTTTTTTTCCCCCCCAATCTATAAATGCGAACTTAAAACAAACGGTAAGGTTATGTAATGATTTATATTTCATTTTAATATTTTAACAATATTATTTATATAACATATTGCAGTAATAACATCGGCATCTGGAATCTCGTTGATTTTTTCACGGCTTCCTTAATGTTACTTGTATCAGGAAAGCAATAAGTTTCGTGGAGTAGTAGATTTACTTAATTTTTGCAAATATTTAAAAACAATAATTAACATTGCAATTTAGGTGAAATTGCAGTGGTAGCTTTCCAATTTATAATTATTACTATGTTAAACGTCTCTAAAAATAATATGTTAAAAGCCTAAAGCAGTAAAATGAATTCGCGCTTAAGCGGTAAGAAGAGGGAAATTGTTATGTGTGTTACGTTGGGAATACTGAATGTGGTATTTCACACTTACCGCGTATTGGTTCTGTGCGGAAAACAAGCAAATACGCACGATCTCGCACAAACTTATCTTTTATGTGGTTAATGTAACCCATTGCACATCAGTATAACAGTTCAATAGAAGTAACAGTGATCTGAAGATGGTTTACAAAACCGAAAACTTTCATCAAGTAGAATGAAATGCAAATATCACATTATTATATAAGATAAGTTTATGACGGACTTAAAGAAAATATTGTTAAATTAACAAAACCTATCGGAACAAAAATGGGTATTAAAAATTACACGGTTTTACTTGGCTATTTAACGACGCTGTATTAACTACTAGTTATTTAGGGCCATATTCATAGACATTCGTAGCGCGGGCTTCTGGTGGATGATCAGCGAACTAACGTTTTTCGTATTCATAAACCAATGTTAGCGATATTATATGATATGAATCCTGTACAAGTAATCACTCGATAGCCAGGGCTAGTTTAGCACGCTCGTAGCGCGGGCTAGCGAAATGTCTATGCATAGCACCCTTAGAGTCGATGGATGGTATTTGGCGAGATCAGGCCTAGGATTCGCCATAGATTACCTGATGTGCGCCTTAAGGTTGGGGAAAACATCGGAAAACACCCAATCAGGTAATTTAATAAATATATAATTAAATAAATAATAAATAAATAAATAAATAAATAAGTAGGCCTAAATAAATAAATAAATATAGCATTAAATAGATCTACATTCTTTTGTGCGAGATCGTGCGTATTTGCTTGGTTTCCGCACAAAACCAATCCGCGGTAAGTCTAAAATTCCAATTCAGTATTCCCAACCTAACACACATAACAATTTCCCTCTTCTTACCGCTTAAGTGACATATTGATTTTACTGCTTTAGGCTTTTAACATATTATTTTTAGAGACGTTCAATATAGTAATAATTATAAATTGGAAACTTACCACTCCAATTTCACCTAAATTGCACTGTTAATTATTGTTTTTAACTATTTGAAAAAATTAAGTAAACTCTACAACTCCACTAAAGTTACTGCATTTGTGATGCATGTAACATTAAGGAAGCCGTTTCTTTTAAGTTCGCATTTATAGACTGGGGGAAAAAAAGACAGACGTATATCACGGCCTGCTGGAGTATAGTAAACACAGAAAACATTTTAAAGCAACAATGTTGAAGATAGATATTTTTGTTTTGCAAATTTGCCGTCATTGAACAGAAACCAAGATGGAGATTTCATTGCAACTAATTAGAAATTCCTCTTTCAGGTATGTAATAAACGATCTTCGCACAAAATAATTTACGAAACACGAGCGGTATGTTTTCTTTCAATTCTCGGAAATTAAAAAAGCTCAACTACGTTTCGCTTTTTCAAACTTTTCCTCGAACATGAAAACTTCAACATACCGCTCTTGTAGCGCATATTACTATTACACATCCCGTACAAAATGACAACTACTGTTTTACAAATATGTGCAGAATTTGTTGATTTATTCCACCAGCTTCTCATACACAACACTTTTCAATAAAACTAAAAGTTAGAAAGTTATATGCAGTGTTACTGCTTCTTGCTCAGTCTGTCTGCACACATTTGTTTAACTCGATAAAGGGTCTTCTTTGTTGCACGCTATAGGCATCGTCGTCTTGACGTCACACAGTCCTGACTTCCCAGATCTGATCCGTTTGCTTACAAGTGCAATTGATTTCTGTGACACTTCTTTGTGGCGGCGCGGCCGGAGGTTTGTCCGAGTGCCAGATCGGTGCCCCACGCACAATAAATAGACGGCCCTCATTACACGTGCTCCGACACGAGCCTCTCGTATTATTAGCGCAGTCAGGTGACGCCCAACATGGTGTCCATTCATTCGCTCCCAGTTCAAGTTCCTCGCATGCTTCCCAAAGATAACGGCATTTGTGTTGTTTTATAGTAAACTAGCCGTACCCGTGCGCTCCGATGCACCCGTTAGAAATAAATATAAAGTAATTACATAATTAAAATAGGACGTTTGATCCAGGGAACATTCGTGTTTGATAGAAGGATAAATCGTTTATTATGTTACTTAATTTAAATTGTATTTGCATAATTAGAATGCGATCATTTTGATCCAGAGACCACTCATTTGGTCATAAAAATTATTTTAGGAAATACAGGAAACGAATGTACAGAATAGTCTATCAAGTTTTCTGTGCATAAGAAGCTATTTTAATCTTACCTGTCCTCGATTCACTCAGAAGTTACTGTAATAACATTATAGCATTATGTCCATCTAGAGAAACTACACTTCCAATGGTGAATTAATAATTAATTATACAAATCGGTTAATTAAGCTTCTGATATTACTTCATAGAAACGCAGAAACATTATCTGTAGGCTATCTTTCATAGCTTTCGATTGTTGCTGTCGAAGGCCCCTTATAGACGAAGTCATTTGTTCTTAATTCATTGCACCGTCTTAGTTGGCGTTATTTTAATTTTAAAACTCATTTATCTCATTAAATATCAGTCCTATCAAAATTTTGTAAAGAATAAAACTTATCGGAAATCATTTTTGAAGAAACTTTTATTATGTAACATTTTTCACAAAAATCAACAATAAGCGAGATATTTCGATTTATTTAATTCAGGCCCCCTTATAACCCCCCTTTTAAATTAAGTATTTTGAATACCATATAGCCTAAAAGCTAAGTTACAACGAACTTAATTTATATTCCAATTTTCATATAAATCGGTTCAGCCATTATCGCGTGAAAAGGTAACAAACATACAGACAGACAGACATACAAACAAAAATTTGAAAAAAGCAATTTTCGGTTTCAGGGTGGTTAATTATATATGTTAGGACCAATTATTTTTGGAAAATCGAAAATTACCAGAAAAATTTCGGCTACAGATTTATTATTAGTACAGATAACCACACCATAAAACAAGCTGGAGCATTTGAATAACTTGGTACTGCTATGCCTGCGTGCTGGGAAAGATCTGGAGAACAAAATAAATGTCACTGTTACGCCATAATTTGGTAGGCTAGATGTATACTTGATGCAAGTAAAGGGATAGGTTTGAAAGTAAATCCCGAAAAATACAAAGTATATGATTATGTCTCGTGACCACAACACAGTACGAAATGGAAATATAAAAATTGGAAATTTATCCTTTCAAGAAGTGGAAAAATTCAAATATCTTGGAGCAACAGTAACAAATACAAATGACATTCACGATGAAATTAAACGCAGAATAAGTATGTAAAATGCTTGTTATTATTCGATTGAGAAGCTTTCGTCATCCATTCTGCTCTCAAAAAAGCTGAAAGTTACAATTTATAAAACAATTATATTACCGGTTGTTCTGTATGGTTGTAAAACTTGGACTCTCACTTTGAGAGAGGAACAGACGTTAAGGGTGTTTAAGAATAAGGTGCTTAGGAAAATATTTGGGGCTAAGAGGGATGAAGTTACAGGAGAATGGGGAAAGTTACACAACGCAGAATTGCACGCATTGTATTCTTCACCTAATATAATTAGGAACATTAAATCCAGACGTTTGAGTTGGGCAGGGCATGTAGAACATATGGGTGAATCCAGAAATGCATTATAGAGTGTTAGTTGGGAGACCTTTGGGGAGGCCGAGACGTAAATGGGAAGATAATATTAAAATGATTTTGAGGAAGATGGGATATGATGGTAGGGACTGGATTAATCTTACCCAGGATAGAGACCGATGGCGGGCTTATGTGTGAGCGGCAATGAACCACGGGTTCCTTAAAAGCTGTAAGTAAGTACAAAAATTCCAATATATTCATTTAATTTTTTTTGTATCAAAAACGTACATTTCCAACATTCAGTATGTGTTGCAATTACCAATCCATTCAAAATTGGTAATTACCACTTCTGTGTGCAGGAGTAATATCTGATTGCTAATTGAAATTATTGTAAAGTGTTGTAATATATTCATTTTTCCATGATACAGTAGAATGAAAGTGAAGGTTAGCTAGGGAGATGTGTATGTTTTACTGTTATAAATGTCAAATTGCTTTTTTTTTCGAACAAAAGGGAACAGTTCCTTCATATTTCCATACAAAACCGGACATTTCCAAAATATTTTTGTCTATGAAATGCACAGAAAATGACTAAATTCATTATTATTGACACCATTAGAACAACGGACGTAACATGCACTACACATAAAATTGTCGTTCATTTTACACCGTACAGTTTCTTCTACTTCCTGAAAAAAATACTATTTTGGAAATTACCGGTTTTGTTCGCAACCTCCACAGTTTGTTTGAGGGACTTCAACAGAAAATGCACCAAGCGTACAAAAGTCCAAGGAAAGCATGTAGAGCTTCCACTTCACATTAAAAGATGATGAATGCCTCACGTTCCGACTTGCTTTTACTCACGTGGAAGAGTCCAAAGTCGTTCTGAACCTTGTGGTGTACAGAAAATGTGATTCGTTCATCAGCCATTCCAGCCTGTCGTGAACCTATGTGCTAAGTGAAGTTTATTCGGGCTTAGAAGCAGAGCAAAGACAAATATGAATTTCACACTAAGATTGACGCTAGTCCTTTCCAATTACGAGTACTTGACTGACGCCACCATCAACTTTCTTCGGCCGCGTCTGTACTACGCCCACGCGGTGTTATGCACATCTGTGCACTCTGTTACGAAAACATTTTGATGAGACGTAGCAACAACATTGATCATATGGCGCGAGATTATTTTAGTGATACTGAGCTGATGTCCAAACAGCGGCCATTACACAGATTTAACGAATGGATTCGTATGTAAGTAACCCATGGCGCGACAGCTCATGAAGGGCTAAGGCCGACCAGCAGACTGCTGGCCTCACGTTCACATGCCTCAGCAGAGGTGAACGATCATCCAACTAGTACGCGGGTAACGTGTGGTCAGCGCTGGCTCGGATTTCGCTACCTATTGTAGCTTCCCAAATTCAGCTCAATGCTGGGCGCGCACCGGTCCATACACTGGGCGACATTTCGTGAAGAAGTTCCTTCCCTATGAGGGCTCGAACCAGCTCTTATTCTATGATGCAGTAGACCACGGCGCTTCGGCGTGGACTGGGCTTGACTTTCGAGGGCTAAACCCGGGGTAGGTCCTTACACTTGGGGATGCTTTGGCCCATTGTGTTCCCTATACAGGGTGAGGCATTGAAAATTGCCATCTTAAATATCTCCTATACTATTAGGCCTACTGTATCGACGAGCTGTTTTCGCTAGAGTTAAGGGCAGATAGCAACTCACAAATCTAGCCTATAGAGAATTATTATTAATAAGAAAAAACGTATTTTCAGCACATATATTATGTGCAGCAAAAATTAAAGCAGCTAAATAGAATTGGAGTAATAATGGTGTTTACCGCATGTTTCTAGCGCAAAAAACTAAGGAAAAGTCGTCATTAAACTTTTATCCGATTCTAGGGCGATGAGTTTTAAGGGACTATAAAATCCTTATGACTTGGCGTGTCGTAAATTTACGACAGTAAGAGAATCCTGTCCCTGATAGAATACTCTAGACAAAATTCGTCTTGCGTTTCTCACCCAAGTTTAATTTCGATGTTGATGAACTTCTGCAGTTGAAAATGTTAAATGTAGGGACTTTATTACTGTTACTACTACTACTACTACTATTACTATTGATACTACTAAAATTTCTAGTATTTCTACTACTACTACTGCTAGTACTACTACGAATATTGATACTACTGCTACTACTACTACTACTACTACTACTAATACTGCTGCTACTACTACAGTATTACTAATGTTCACACCTGTGGAGTAACAGTTAGCGCGTCTGGCCGCGAAACCAGGTGGCCTGGGTTCGATTCCCGGTCGGGGCAAGTTACCTGGTTGAGGTTTTTCCGGGGTTTTCCCTCAACCCAATATGAGCAAATGCTAGGTAACTTTCGGTGCTGGACCCCAGACTCATTTCACCGACATTATCAACTTCACATCATTCAGACGCTAAATAACTTAAGATGTTGATAAATCGTCGTAAATTAACATAACTACTACTATTATTGCTGCTACTAATACAAATATTATACTACTACTACTACTATTAATACTACTACTACTACTACGACTACTACTACTACTACTACTACTACTACTGATAATAATAATAATAATAATAATAATAATAATAATAATAATAATAATAATAATAATAATAAACTATCGAAGCCTTCGAGTTGCAGTGTCTCGAGTTCTGCTCGTCATGCAGCTTTCTAATCTGAAGCAGAATTCCAGACTGTCTGATCAATCATCGACTTGAGCACCTAACTCAGACGTACTTTTCGTTTTTCCAATACTTCACGCTTGAATCGTTCTCAACGCGTTTTATGTAGCCTAGATATGTTCGCGATTTTTCGTAGCTTCCCAGTCCGCTGGCAGAGAGCATCCCTTCTTTGCATATTCCCAGCGGGCTCGGCGTCTACTGAAATAATTTAGCATTGTAATGCAGGTTTTACATCTTAATTGGCTCGTTTTCGCAGTTCCGCCTGTCAATAGAGAGCAGAGATGTTCGCGTAGCCGGGACAACAGCGCTAATCAGCGGCGCCTGGGGTGAGGACTGCACACTGGACGAGATGAGAAGGAACACGTCGTTTCAAGTATTGGTCGCCTGAGGTCTCTCTGACCCACTGCCAAGAGAACTTTCCACAATGACCAAATCGAAGTCCCCCTTAATTTTTTATTAAACATTTTACTCGTTTCGTAACAGTTAAGTTCATCATGTTGCGAATGATACAGATAACTGTTTCTAGTTTCTCATGTACAGTAAAACCTCTATTATCCGTGGTAATGAAAGGGGTGGGCTGAACGGTTAATCGAAAAATCGGATAATCCGTACCATCACTTTCATAAATTAAGTATTGCATAATTCAGTTTCGTAATTTTCTCCGTGGTCATGTGTTTTAACACATTATGTAGTGGATCAGAAGTTTTAAGTATATTAGCTCTGTTGGAAAGAGTGGATGAAGAAAGAATGATGCTGAAACTGTTCAGGAAGAGAAAAAGGAATTGACTGGGTCACTGACTGGGAAGAAACTGCCTACTGAACCATGCACTGAAAGGAATGGTGAACGGGAGAAGATTTCGGAGCAGAAAAAGATATCAAATAATAGAGACATTAAAATATATAGATAATATGCGGAGACTAAGAGGAAGGCAGAAAACAGAAAACACTGGAGAATGCTGGGTTTGCAGTGACAACGCTATGAATGAATGAATGTCAGTGACGGGTTTTAAGGGTCAAGGAAACTTCCTATGATGGATTTCTGTGGAAAGATTAGAAAAGTATATGTCTCATGTTATAGATTTAAGTAATTTATACCTTTATTCATGTTTTTATTAAATCTCGCACAGTTGTAACTCCAGTCTCGTATTCCTAAGTGAGATGAACCGCAGTTCCTCTTTTAAAAATCCACTCAATTATATGCACTTCTCTTCGATACTCAGCACAACATGTATTCTTTTGGCACTTTTGGAGGCGTTCTGTATAGAAATTAAACAGGTCACTCGAACAGTAGATCATAATGTGTAAGGGCAAAGGCTTGTAATATCACTCTCTATATAAAACAAACTACGTACTAATGTAGTGTACAGTACTCAATATTTTTTCTGCAACAAAAAAGGAGAGAATGACAGACGGATAATACAGGGACATCATTTTATTTTTACTAACTTTTTAATATTAACCTGGCTATATCTTTGGATTAAAAGTCTAGAACCGGAAACACCGCTTGCTCCCCCTTCCAAGACTGGAGTTCGATGATACTGGCGTAAAATACGAATCACTTTAGTAGGTATAGGAGGGAAGAAAAGTAGTTCATCCATTTATGTAAACTAAGAAATATCGCAATTTTGAATTTGATAATTTTCATTATGTTTTTGTTTAACCAAAATACAGTACTGTATTAACACTTTGTGTTTTTACTCACGAATTGAGCTATCCATTCGGACGTATTAATTATACAGTGTATATTGTACTGTTACAGCACATTAGCGTACAATATAGAGAATGAAGTTAAATTGAAAAATAATCATAATATGGATATTTAAACACATTTTTTTTAAATGGTGGCCGTTCATTTCGATACAGGCTTCAGTCCTAATGTGCATGTTATCGCACTATAGACTCTTGTACTTAATCCCAATTATCAGTTTCGTTCTTCGTACTAGTAACTCATATTGAAATAATTCTATACCTACTCTATAAAAGAGTACCTTACGTACTGTAAATTCAATCTTCATTTCTGCCCGATCCGAAAAGATAAAATTACTCAGACATACTATCTACTGTCCGTCCAAGTGGTTATGTCGTAGGTTCGTAGAAAGGAGGGGGGAAATCACGTGACAGTTAATTACTTAACGAGGCCCTTTTACTTACATTATTTTAAACAGTTGTATAATATTACGTAGACGTCCAATTCCCAACAGAAATTAATGTTTTTAGAAAAGAGCTAAGACAGCCCAGCTACTAGACTTTACAGAGGGGCGAACAGAAGCAGGTGAGGGAAACCAGGATGCGACGTAGACAAACGGACGACAGTACCTGTGCGAAAATATGATTCAATATTGAAAGATCTTTCGTCACTGGAAAACGCGAACATATTTCTGGAATGTACTATACTCACTAACTCAGTACTGCATACGCGGCCTTGGCTCTATGTGGAGAACGATTTTAAGTTTACTAGTAGAGGGGGTGGGAGTGAAGTACATTAAAAAACTCAGGTACAATAAAAATTGAAGTAAAAATAAAATGATGACTCTGTACAACAATCGGTTAATAGGGTGACGGATAATCGGGGTTCTCCTGTATTTATTTTAGAATTTACAGAAATGTATAAATCTTTTCCATGCTTATGAAAAATGAAATAAGTTATAATAACATTTATAGTTCAGCAAAACTACAGAAATAGTATTTAATAATGACGCTAAGGAATAGAGCATGGGTGTGGGTGCAAATCCACTTCGGCATTATTAGGACCAATGTCGGCATTGCACAGAGCTATCGACGCTGTTGCCAGTCCGTTGCTGATGGAGGCGGACCCTCTTTGATCTGAAAGAGCAACTTTTAATATCAGCACGGCTTCTACTTTTTCTCTTGTCGGTCGATACGTCGCTTCCCTTTGTTGGAAATCCTTTGATATTCACAAATCTTTTCATTTATTTCCAAGAGACTCTGTGCAGGCAACACTGCATTCACAGAATCGCACACCGTCTTATGTTATGCTTTCTCGCTGGGGGCGGACGCTGCTTTTAGTGAGATTTAGTTCTGACAATTGTGCACCTTCTTTAATAGATAGTAGCAATGGCAGTGTTTTATATAACGATGTTTTCAACTGCAGAGGTTATTCAATGTCGAAATTCAACATGAGCGAAAAATTTCCGACAAATTTGACCGGGAGCCCTCTGTCAGGGACAGGGTTTGTTTACATGCCGTAAATCTACGATACGGGGCTCATCTGAGCATAGGTTAGTAGAACATCGCTGTACACACATATACAGCGTATTCCGAATCTCACCGGTCCGGTGGGATCAATGACGTCACGTTGCAACGAAAATAAGGAACAAAACTGCTGGAAGAATCGATGCTGTCATGGCGACCGTGTAAGTGGTTATCTGTGCTACGCTAGCAAAATTTTGCGAAATTTCCGTACTGCCATCTCGTTCAAAGAAAAGAGATCATAAACAACTTATTTCTTGAACCGGTAGTAATAACTGGTCCGTTGACATGTTCGCTCATAAGCCATTAACATATTGTTTTTACGTTGTGCTAATTACAAACAATACAGCAGAACACACCGCCATGACACAACAGTGCACGATGTCATTCGTCTGCTAATTTCCGCCCTATACAAGAACCAATCAGATTCACTGATGGCGGCTGATGGAGACTGCCACCACCTCTGCAAGTTGATGGCACCGGTGCGACACCGGTGGAGCATCAATAACGTCATCGGTGAAATTCGGAACACCGTGATGCCATCGGATTGCTCACCGGTGAGATTCGGAATACGCTCATAGGCCTACAGATAAACGCCATGTCGAAAATCATTCTTTCGCTTGTAGGGTTGCTGAAACGTGTATTTTGCAGTACCTCTTTTATACTTCAACAATATCCGCCTGAATTACGAACAAATTTGAAGTCCTTAGGACCGCATTTCTGTGAGTACGTGATTCACTGCTTGGTACTGTCTTATCAGCTACGGCATCCACGTCTGACAGAGTCTTCCTCTTGATATTTCGCAGCCTCCTCAGATCTATGACATCTGTTCGAAAACTACGTACTACGCCCTGCTGCATACTATATTGCTCTGAAGATCGCAACACAGGCGATTTACCATGGCGCCATCTGTCTGAGGGAGCTACACAGAGCTACCAGATCCCTGGTCTGTAGTAGTCCGCTGTGGATGCCTCTTCGACACCCTGGGATCATATGCAGCTCCTCCAGACAGATGACAGCTGTATGCGAATTACGGCACCACGTCTGCTGGATCTCCCTGTCGACCTAAAGATGATACACGAAGTTAAAATTAATGAAGGCGAAATGAGTTCTAGAACCAACGTCGAAAGTTACCCAGCAATTCTGCTTCAGTTGGTTGAGGGGGAAAGCCTCGGAAATAAACCAACCAGGATTTGAGCCCTGCCCACTCGTTTTACGGTCGGGAATGCTAACCGTTACTCCACCGCGGTGGGCGATTTGAATCTTACTTATATTTAAATACCAAAACAATACAACTTTTAACGTTATAACTATATGTATTTATTTTCAGGACCAATACTGCTTGGTGTGCCGTCATCCGGAGATGTTTGGTCCTACAAAGAAGGCGAACATGGTAAGCAATCATGCAACACACATACGTCTTACAGTCTGCATCCGCGAACGGTGAGCAGTTCTTGACTGCGATCTCCTAAATTAGTCTATTAATTAACTCTAGTACCTACAGTATGTACGAGTAGATGTGATGTTTAAAATTTCGGTCACGTCCTCAGGGAATGAAACATAAGTTTTACCTCTCTACAAAGATAGTTAATTATACACACTGTTTCGCTGATGTACCAATGCACTAGTGGAGTGTAAGAATCTATTGGGTTGTAACCAATCAGAACAAACTATCAATTGCAATCTTGTCGCAACAATATTGCCGCATCTGATGTGCATTTGTTTACTATCTTGTCGCACCAGAGTCTTGTTTCACGATAGTACAAATTGCAAATTACACGAGAAAAATTTTAAAATCTACATTTACAAATGTTTGTGTTTCATTAGAAAATACATAACCCATCTCATGTAAACCAAAGTATATTATACACCTTGATTACACAACTTTTAACACTGTATCACTTCGGAATATGTATGATAAGAACTTTCTTGTGTTAAATATTATTAACGTACCTTGTTAACATGTTTCGACCTATTTTCGGTCATCTTCGGAACTGGTCGTTGTTGGTCTTGGCGCCTCTTGTTTCCTGTGTGGGTGTGTTCGTAGTGTAGAGTCAAAGAGTGTATGTGTTTTGAAATTGAGTTGTGTGTTGAGAATATCGTTGGGGTGTGTTTTCGTGTGTCTGTATATTTCATATTGTTCTAATGTGTTGAGTTTCTGGCTTTTTGGTTGGATGTGCAGTATTTCCATGTCCATCACAAATGCCGACCACACCTACAGAGACATCAATACAGACATGGAAATACTACACATCCAACCAAAAAGCCAGAAACTCAACACATTAGAACAATATGGAATATACAGACATACGAAAACACACCCCAACGATATTCTCAACACACAACTCAATTTCAAAACACATACACTCTTTGACTCTACACTACGAAAACACCCACACAGGAAACAAGAGGCGCCAAGACCAACAACGACCAGTTCCGAAGATGACCGAAAATAGGTCGAAACATGTTAACAAGGTACGTGAATAATATTTAACACAAGGAAGTTCTTATCATACATATTCCCAAGTATATTATATAAATCGCCCACGGCCTACATTTCATAATAGTCACTGTTACAATAATACAGGACTATTTTAGATTATTTTGTGAAACATATTTTACTGTGATTTGTAGCTACAGGATCTGCTTCCTGCAAATTTGTACATTTGTAATTTGTTTGTGAAATAGGCCCCTGTTTCTTTAAGAACACATTAGGCCGTGATATTATGTATTGACCATGTAAGAAAGTGTATTAAATATCTTAATTTATTATATAATCTCTTTCTGTATATTATAAATGATTTATTAATATATTCGCAATTTTAAATAATGTGTGTAATAGGATTGATGAGTAGCCTACCGTACGGCACCCTGCAGAATGTGCCAGGATTGCTCACTGACAGACAGCATGGCCCAATTAATTCAGTTATCAAGTCTTCGCACCGCAGTCGGCCGTCCTCGCGTAGCCGTAATTAAACCGGCACGTGTGCCGCCGAGTCATGAGTCCGTAGCCCTCACTACGGCCTTCCTCTGGCGGCGGATTTATAACCTATATGAACTACTATCAAATACCTATTGTACTGACATATTCCACGCTATCCAGACTGTGAGCTGAAAAGGCAGGAATTAGATCCTTATTACAGGAAGGAATTATCTTAATCTTCTGCATCTAACATTATATCTATCATCTTCCGTTACTAATTATGCCAGGTGAGTCACCTGGTCTTATACTAAGTTATGCCATCCCGCACAGTCACAGTAAATTTCGTAAACGCAGCAGCCTACTCGTAATCGTATCTTAAGGGGACATGCTGGTAAATTTCAAATATTTTTTTCATTTTACAGATTTCAACCAAATTATCACAATATGTTCACATTGACATTGTATTGAAATATTGAATATTTGAAAGTAATCGATTTGCTAAATTTGAATAATATTTTTTATTTTTTAAATATTTTTGGTCATCCTGTATTTTTTGTCAAATTTAATTCTAAGTTGATCAAATTTCAATATGTGGTGCAGAATAGTTAAATAAGTAACTCATTTCATAATTTTTCCTAAATGTCCTTTAGTTTTGTAATAATTATTGCCTTCAAAATTTATAATTCATTTTTTTTAATTTGAAGAAAAAAAATTATTCGGGTGGAGAATTATACAAAATCGGTACTTGGAACTGATATAGGGCATGGTGCCTATGTGTCTGGAAAATTTCATATAGATATGACAATAATTACTATAAATCCTAGAAGAAAAGGTAAATACCAATTTAAAAATACTCTTTCCATTCTATTTCGCACACGAACATTATAAGACCATTTTTAAGCGAACTTAGAAACGGTATTGAGCAAATTCCTTTGACATGATTAAATAGGCCTACATATGACTGATGTTTTTAAAGGGGGAGAAAAAAAAAGTCCCTAAAATTTTCAAAATTTTAAATGGCAATTGAGAATTACTATTTTCATTCTTTTGTCTACACAGGTATTATAATAAAAACATTTTGAAACCAAATTACAAGCGAAATTAAACAAATTACTTTGGCAGGTGAAAATACACTTAGTAGGCCTAATGATATTTTAAGTGGAAAAAATCCCTAAAATGTTCATATTTTTCACCGGTGCAAAAAGTGCCTGTCATACTAGATCACGTGATTAAGGCATGTAAACAATAATGGTCTGCGGATTCAGATCTCACACTATGTATGTTACTTAATGTCTTTTTTCAATGTGGGAACCCCGGAATATTCCACATATTTCCCCCTCATTAATTCTACGCCAGCGGTGCCGTAAATGTACTGCAACACGAGGTCAGCACTTCGGGAATATGTTATAAAATCGTTCTGCTTTCGACACCAACACATTAAAATAGTTATAACCCTAATCTGTGGCGCTACTGCCCTTTAAGGGCTCAGACCCTTCTAGCCGGCTGCTTATCTCACGTTCACATGCCGAAGCAGAGGTGGACGATCATCCAATCAGAATAGAGGTATCGTGTGGTTAGCACGATAATCCCCCAGCCATTAGAGCTAGCTATCGTAACCCGATTTCGCTACTTATCGTAACTCCCCAAGTGCGTCACGATGCTGGGTGGGCACCGGTTCCATACACTGGCCGAAATTTCATGAACAAACTTCTCTCCCAGCTCGCATTCCGTAACGCGAGTCTTAGGCAGGATGCCTTAGACTACGACGCCAAGGCGCGGTACATTTAGGAGTACTTATAAACACATAAACATAATATATTTTTAATTTGTGAATATAAGCTCATTTTTCAGCGGTGCTTACTTCATCAGCATTTTTAAAAGAAGGAAGAGTCTTAATATCAACTGGTATTAATTTTACTTAGCAGTCAAATAAAATCCAGAGTTGTATAATTTTAATTAAGGAATTATGCACCCTGGAGATGTAGAAATCTCACACCTAACCTTGTGTTGAAATCTCCTAGATTCAGATGGCTTTCTTTGCATGTTGTAAAATGCAGGTTTGCATAAAACTTAATAAAGTGCAAGTAATTCACTCTATAATCAATTATAGCTTCTGTACTAGTAACAATAGTGGTGGTAGTAGGAGTATTTTATTTAGTAACGTTGTCAACTGGAAACTTTATTCATTCATAGTTTTTTGCCCAGGAGTAGGCCCATCGCTGCAAACCCAGGATTCTCCAATCTTCCCTCTTTTTCACCGTCCCCTTAGTCTCCGCATACTATTCATTTATCTTAATGTCGTCTATCATCTGATATCTTCTTCTACCCCGAACTTTTCTCCCGTTCACCATTCCTTCCTGTGCATCGTTCAGTAGGCAGTTTCTTCTCAGCCAGTGATCCAGCCAATTCCTTTTACTGCTCCTGGTCAGTTTTTGCGTCAGTCTTTCTTCACCCACTCTGTCCAGCACAGCTTCATTTCTTATTCTGTCTCTCCATTTCACACGCTCCATTATTTTCTATATCCACATTCCAAATGCTTCTAGTCGTTTCTGTTCACTTGGCCGTAATGCCCATATTTCCACCCCATACAATACCACACTCCACACAAAGCACTTTACTAGTCTCTTCTTTAGTTATACAGAGACATCATTTTATTTTCACTAACATTTTTAATATTAACCTGTCTATACCTTTAGAGAACCGGAAACACCGCTTGTTCCCCCCTCCAAGACTGGAGTTCGATGATACTGGCGTAAAACACAAATCACTCTACTAGGTATAGGAAGGAAGAAAAGTAGTTCATCCATTTACGTAAACTAGGAAATATCGCGATTTTGAGTTTGATGATTTTCATTAGGTTTTTCTTTAATCAGAGTACAGTACTGTATTAAGAAAAAGTGTTTTTACTCACGAAGTGAGTTATCCATGCGAACGTATTCATTATGCGGTGTATATTATACTGTCTACAGCACATTAGCGTACAATATAGAGAAAGAAGTTAAATTGAAAAATAATCATAATATGAATATTTAAACACAATTTTGAAAATGGTGGCCGTTCATTTCGATACAGGCTTCAGTTCTTTTGTGCATATTATCGCACTATAGACTATTGCATCTAATTCCAATTGCCAGTTTCGTCCTTCGTACTAGTAACTGATGTTGAAATAATTCTGTACCTACTCTACGTACTGTTAATTCAATCTTCACTTTTGCCCGACCCGAAAAGATAAAATTACTCAGACATGCTATCTACTGTCCGTCCAAGTGGTTATGCCGCAGGATTGTAGAAAGGGAGGAAATCACGTGACAGTTAATTACTTAACGAGGCCCTTTTATTTAAGTTAAATTAAACAACTGTATAATATTACGTAAACGTCCAATTCCTAAGAGAAATTAATGTTTTCAGAAAAGAGCTAAGACAGCCCAGCTTTTACAGAGGGGCGAGCAGAAGCAGGTGGGGGAAATCGGGATGTGACGTAGGCAAACGGACAGTACCTGTGCGAAAATATGATTCAATATTGAAAGCTTTTTCGTCACTGGAAAACGCGAACATATTTCCGGAACGTACTATACTCAGTAACTCAGTACTGCTTACTATCTGCTGTCTTGGCTCTGTGTGGAGTTGGAACTTAATTAGTAGAAGGGGTGGGAGTGAAGTACATTCAAAAATTCAGGTACAATAAAAGTTGAAGAAAAATAAAATGACGTCCCTGTATTTTCCAAAGATCCGCAGAAGACGCTCCTTTTTCTATTGAAAGCTCCCTTTGCCGTTGCTATCGTCCTTTTGACTTCCTGGCAGCAGCTCATGTTACTGCTAATAGTACACCCCAAGAATTTGAAGCTGTCCCCTTGTTCCAATGCCTCATTTAGAATTCGCATATTTACCTTTCTTAGTTTTCATCCAATAACTTTGGTATTCTGCATTTATCTTCATCCCCTGCTGCTGGCAGCAGATCCTGTAGCATATCCCTTAGTACAGTCTCCTCTTCTGCTAACAACGCCATATCAGCAAATCTTATGTACTTTATTCTTCTTCCTCTTACTATCTCCCCCTCACATGTTCTGAAAACAGTTCTTCACTAAATCCTCCAAGTATGAGGGACAACCAATAAGTTTCCGGACTGTCCTGAATGTAGGCAACACACAGGACATAGTAAACGGATAAGTTATCTAGAATCTATAATAAATGCATCACTTGAAAGGCAGAAAAGAAGACTAGCCATAAGGCGTATATTGAGAGATTCCAGGAAAAATCGCAATAGGTCCTTGACATTTTTGCACCAAATCACGTGTAGAAGCTCAGTTCTGACAGACAATCTGACGCTGTTTTATAGATTGATTCAACAGACATGGAAGCAATGGTCTTCAGTGATACGCGCATGTATGTTTAACGGTACAATAATTACAAGTGCAGTTCGGGAATATATTCATTGCACTTTGTAGATGTTGAATAGGGCAGGTGATAAAGGGCATCCTTGTCGTACCTCTGTCCCTATGCCACTTCCCTCTGACATTTCTTCTCCTGTCTAGCTCTGCTTTCCTTCCCGAGGAAGCCATGCTAAGAATTCTATAATCTTTTAAAGTTCAGCCGGGTTTGTGTCCACGAAATAAGTTCAGTAAGTTACCCAAGATCCATGTTTGTTGCAGTTTGTAATTAAGGGTTGTAAGAAGCAATAAGATGCCATAGACAACATTTGTAAAATCAACGATGTGTAAATAAATTGCATTGCTACACCATACTGGGTAAACTTTAAAGGACTGCAGAGCAGCATGCTCACATGTGTGAGAATTGATACTGCTGCACCCTGGCGTATTAGTAGAGAAGTTAGATTTTCGGAATCACGATCAATGCAAAATGTGCCCAAATGGTGTCAAAATAATTAATTTTATGTTTTAAATCGTGTCAAGTATATCATTGTAGTTTTTAATCCGCAATAAAATGCGAAATTGAGTACAAAATGCGAAATATATGTGTTTCTGCGAAATAAGAGAGAAATTACATTTCATGAGACTTTTTTTCTATTTAAAAAAACAGACTTTATCTAAAGGCGCCACCAGATACGTATATTATTACATTTTTTTTAATAGTTTGGTCACACCGCTTTGTTATTATCTGTACAATTAGTTCTAGTTTTCATCTAATCTGTCTGGTGTTGGAGGTAGAATATTGGTTGTCTATATGATCTCTTGAGGTCCAATGTTCTCTCACTCACAAACAAGTTGTAGTCTGTGTGGTAGCGGGCGATTGTGATTGAGTTGTAATATCGATCGGGATAAAATCACCATTAAGCATCGGGCGGGTTATTGTAAAAGTGAGCATTTTTATGTTGGTCATTCAAATAATTTAATTTGCAAATTTTGTAATAAGAGGTTGGCTTGGAAGAAAACAGAGGAACATATAAAAAATAATCTGCACATACGAGCGAAAGAAAATATCAATTTAATAACCACCGAAGAACAACGTAGGGTTAAGTGGCAGGCTACTTTCTCAGAGCTCGAAAAAAAGCAAAGAAATCATGTTAAAAATGAGTTTATGCTCGACCATGCCGAAATGTAGTAATTATACACCTGGTAGCAGTCCTTTAATGCATGTCATTAAAGTACACCTATTCATTAAAGTTCAGGTTTTCGATTATTCTCGGATACGTCACGGAGGCTGGAAATCCAATACTGTCGCAGAAGGTTATGTTATGTTCTGTTACTATAATAATTAGCGTTAATTGTAAATAATATTCAAATAAATTCAATTTGTCATCTCGTTTTTCAATTCTAAATCAATTTCCAGGTTATATCAAAATTAGTTCATGTTATTCTCTAGATTACATCAAGGTCAATGACATTATTGTTCCTCGGAAAAAATCAATACTTTCGCGTCTGCGCACATCTCACAATTTACGAGCTATGCACAAGGTCACTTCCGATCTTCAATCAGATACGAATAAAATGAATACTTTTGAATAATTTCAAGTTAGAAATATGGTCGAGCATAAAATGTCGTATGAAACTTGTCTATAATGGTAATTATGACGCTCGTATGAAAATTATGAAACTCGCTTGCGCTCGTTTCATAAACAAACATACTCGCATCTTAATTACTATCATTATAGGCTCGTTGCATAATGTACTATTATCGAAGACTAGCAGGCCCATGTCTTGGGCATGTTTCTTTCTTTACAATTTTATTTTACTGTAATTTTATATGTTCCTTTCCTTATTTATTATTTAAAACAAAAATTTAACTGGAAAATGTAAAAAAATGCACCCGTTAACAAATTAATGACACTAAATTTCTACCATGAAACTTTCCATAAAAAAAAGCTCCATCCTAAAATGCTACAACATGCTAAATCCTAAAATTAAGAGTGCTATAAATGCTAAATTTAAGTTGCTAAAAATCTACTGTATTAGCATGAAAGGTGGCACTACTTTGTCTCTGGTGTCGTAAGAAAGGGAATGGTCTGCATAAAAGTACAATAAAATGCTTAGAATAAGGGACACTGTCCGCCAATGGAATCGTCTATAAGAGCGTCAGAATGTCAGAAGGTGGCTCTTACCAAGTTCAGGATTGGCTATTTATGTGTGACACAGCACTATAGTCCAATCGACGATGTATTTGGTGACAGAAAAGGGAATGGTCTGCACAGGAATATAAAAAATTGTATAAAAACCAGGACTACTGTTCGCGTATCAAGTTCAGAATTGGCTACTTGTCTGACACATTGCTTTCCTCTGATTGGTCATCCTTCACCTGGGTGTCGTCTGTGATGTATTTGGTGAGAGAAAAGGGAATGGTCTGCACAAGAATATAAAAAAATTACATACAAACTAGGACTACTGTTCGCGTATCAAGTTCAGAATTGGCTACTTATCTGACACATTTTTTTCCTCTGATTGGTCATCCTTCACCGGGGCGTCGTCTGCGATGATGTAATGGCTTCCATGCTAGCCATTGGATATGAAATTCTCGGTTCGAACCCGGCCGAGAGCATTTAATTTTTTAAGATTTCTCCTGTTTGTACGGTGTGTGTTCACTGAAAGATGTTGTCTAACTTCTTGTTCATCTCTTGAGCGGTCGTCCCGGTTTTTTTTCAGGAGGTGTGCAGGTCATTGCAATTTTAGCAAGATTTTCTTCATCCATTCTTAAAACGTCTGTCTATCTATTAGCCTTCCTTGAAGGAGGGGCACGAGCTGGATACTGCCGTCGAATGTGTGCCGCTTGGTTAGGCCCATTGTGCTATCCAAAATGGAAAGGTGTGCATACTCTACGCCCCCCTCGCTCTACAGATTCCCCTGCGGACCGCCTCCGAACTCCTCTACGTCCTTTTAACTTTCCGAATAAGCCTCACCCCGGTCCCACGAGCTACCACAGTCACAGTACATAACACTACCACCAGGAACTAATAACCACATACCACGGAGTCCAAGTTCGGTGGAGGCCCGTAACCGACTCTACATCGGAGCAAGCCGGAAATATGGGAAACGGAAATCGTGATGAAAGCGGGGAAGAGTAACTATAATGACGAAATGAATCTAAGCTCCAACGTCGAAAGTTCGAAAGTTACCCAGCAATTCTGCTTCATTTGGTTGAGGGAAAACCTCGAGAAACACCTCAACCAGGCAATTTGTCCCAACCGGGATTTGAACCGGGCCCGCTCGTTTCACGTTATTCCACAGCGGTGGAATAATCTTAAAACGTGGTCTCTCCATTCCCTTCTCACATCTTTAGATCACTGAGTAACGCCTGTTCAATGGCTGCATTAGTTTGCTTATAAGCGTGACGCCAGTATTCGCTCGTATGATTTTAATTTCCACCGATTTAATTATTTGTTTAATTATTTTATTTTCAGCAGTGAATTTTAAAAGCCGCAAATCCCTTAACATAGTTTCCTCTAGGACGAAAGTAGAACTGTGCGTCCCGTGTCATAGATTTACGTCACACAAAAGAATCTAAAGAGTTCTAGACAGTACTTTCTGGACCGGGTTGAATTTCAACGCTGAATGAATTATGCAATGCAGTAATTATTGAAAGCGTGAATAGAACACTACTAGACCTACTTCTAATTCACCTGAGTATGGTATGTGCAATGTTCAGTCACAGTGAGACATATTGGCACGTTGTTGTGTTAAAGAAACTGTTAATGAGCTCATGTCTCATTTGTTAAATATTAAAACAAATATAAGCTTGATAAAAAATTCTTCAGCCTTGTTTTATTTGTGCGTAAAATCAGAATCTGATGAAAAAAAGTTCCGGTTCCCATTTAATAAAAGCTAAGTTGATAACCTACTCTAAATAAAAAATGATGCTATTGTTTTCCCCTTCAAACGAAGAAAAGTTTAATGGAAACAAGTCACCGGCGTAGCTCAGTCGGCTGAGGCACTTGCCTGCCGATCCAGAGTTGCGCTCGGGCGTGAGCTCGACTCCCGCTTGGACTGATTACCTTATTGTTTTTTATTTCGAGGTTTTCCCCAACCATAAAGCGAATCCTCGGCCTCATCTCGCTATCACCAATCCCATCGACGCTAAATAACTTAGCAGTTGATACAGCGTCGTTAAAAACAAAGTAAAAAAATTATTCGAAACTGAAGTCTCTCAAACGATTGTTTTTTTTATAAGCAGGTGGAAAGTTTAAAAAACACCCTGTACACGGTTTTGTGGTGGAAAATTGTAGCCTCATTTCTGCTACTGCGTTTAGCCTGCTTCCGTATTATGTTTTGGTGGACACGCCAGAACATCCAATGATGAAAATTAGTTTCAGTTTTAGATGTTTAATAATAATAATAATAATAATAATAATAATAATAATAATAATCTTCTTCATCTTCATGGTAGGCCATCGGCTCGTTCCGCTCCCATGTAAAGGTAACTGCTCTAGAGGAAGAAAACCTCGATTACAAATCACCTGGTCCTCCTGGAAGGGGGTTTTGCGGACGGGTTGGTAGCCCACCCAAGTAAAAAAGATCTTACTCGTATCTCTCAAAGGAATGATCAGACAGAAGATTATTAGAAACGTCAGAGATGAAGTTCCTCAGATACGTTGCAGGATGTTCTCTAAAAGACCATATTCCTAGTGAAACAATAAGACAAGAACTCAAAATGTTTAATTTAAATGAAAAAATACAAAGTTACAAACAAAAATGGTATGAACATATTTTAAGAATGGATCCTTCTAACCTAACTAAACAAGCATCATTATACCAGCCACAAGGTCACAGAGATGTGGGTCGTCCTAGAAGACAATGGGAAGACGAATTCTGAGAGCGGAATAATAATAATAATAATAATAATAATAATAATAATAATAATAACAAAACAAAGTTACACTACAGTGAAAAAATTTGAACACCTGTTTTAGAGCATTTCAGTCAAAGAGTGCAAATAGCCACAGATGTTAACGCGGCCTAAACGAGATTGGAACATACGACCGTGTCAGATATTGATTTATGAAACATCTTATACTAACGCAGACATATTTTCAGCACAGTGTTCTCTCAAATGACTTTTCTGTAGTGTTAGATATGAAAAAATGGACTAGCTTATATAAAATAGATAATAGTTGATTTGTCGCATTTTGGCCCACATATTGACTCGACGTTTCGGGAAATCTGCGGCTTGACGACCGCTGTTGCTGCTGTGAGAGGCCGGCGCGGCGTATGAATGTATCGGAGCTCACTACATCAAGCCCTGCCATTATATCTCTGATTGAGGATGTGAAAGGCACTCAAGTGGATGATAATGCTATCTGGATCATCTGGTCTCGGCTGCTAAATCGCTGCTGAGTTTTCTTCTGCGGACTGCACCGTCAGAAGTGAATGACCAGCGTGTTATGGGGACGTTCGCCAACTGTTTTTGTTTATGGTTATAGAACGTGTAGACAAACTGAAAGAAACGACTCGTGTGACATTCGTATTTATTCAGGTCAAAACAGTAGCGCCCAAGTAATAAAATTATTTTGCAATAATAATAATAATAATAATAATAATAATAATAATAATAATAAATATTCTTTAGGAATTAATTTTGTATTGAAGACAACATACCTAGTCGATGTCATCTTGTGACAACAGAACTGTTAATGAGGATATCGAAATTCTACTTTCTAATTGTGCTGCTTAGGTCTTTTTAACCCGTTATAATGAATAATTTAGTAATATTTAATTGGGCTGATGCAAAAGCTCGTAGCCTTTTCTAGCTGTGACGTAAGTTTTTTTTTTTTTTTTGAGGTGAATAGAAGATAGAAATTAATCCGTAATATAATCTCCTACATTATCTATGACTCTCTGTCAACGCTAGGGTAGTTTTTAAATTCTGAAGAAAACTGCTGGTTTGGTGTTGAAGAAGTCTTCGAACAAAGTTTGTAAAGCATCTTCGTTATCAAAGGAGTTCCCTTGAAGATTGTTGGAGAGACAACGGAAAATATGGAAATCTGAAGGCGCAAGATCAGGAGAATATGCTGAAAGTGGCATCACCTTCCAACCACACTCCTGGACAGCTGCTTTAGTCATGTTAGCAGAGTGCGGGGATGCATTATGATGTTGCAGCAGCATTTGATGCAGTCTTCCCGGTCGCTTTTCTTCAATTGCGTCTGCAAGGCGTCTGAGTTGTTGGTAGTAAATGTCAGCAGTTGTGATTACATTCCTGGGAAGCAATTCGTAGTACACGACGTCTTCTTTATCCCACCAGACGTATGACATCATTTTCTGTGGATGGACACTGACTTTTGTATTGGTGTTGTTTGTTGAAACGACAACCATTTTCTTGCAGTGCTTTCTCCAAAGACATTCTCCCCGTACACTACACAAATGTTTCGAACCGCCTCCGCTTCCTTTGTTGCTCTATTAAACTCAAACAGAAAAATATGTAGGAATTGTTGGGTTTTTTTTTTTCCACTTGACACTTTATCTTCTTTAACCCATAAATAACACAAACTTTCTTCAAATCTGCAAAATTCAAGGCGTATTTAGAAGCACAACACTCCAAATACCAAATGACAAAAGATAAACGATCTCCTGACAATGCATTGTTGTGATATATATTATATATATGAGTGCATTGTTGTGATATATATATATATATATATATATATATATATATATATATATATATATATATATATATATATACAGTGTATGGGTGCATACGTCTGAAATTATTATTATTATTATTATTATTATTATTATTATTATTATTATTATTATTATTATTGGCCTATTATTATATTGATATAAAATGTCAAGTATTTTACAGAAATTATCAATTTTAATTAGAGTGATACCCTATTGTTGTTTAGTCAACTGTCCGAAAACAGGTCTGAACCTCATAAGCAGGGAACGGATTTATATGGACTAAAAATATATGAAATATGTAAATATATATGTAGTTATTTTTACCAAAATATGGAATTAAATATGGATTTTTACCAAAATATGGAATTAAATATGGACTTAAAATTATAAAAAAATGACTATGTACGTTAAATATTGGTACATTTTAATCAAACTAAACA
Source organism: Periplaneta americana (assembly GCF_040183065.1). NCBI lineage: Eukaryota > Metazoa > Arthropoda > Insecta > Blattodea > Blattidae > Periplaneta > Periplaneta americana. Next base: position 7,929,495 of record NC_091132.1, on the reverse strand, counting down.
AAAAATATAATGGACGTACCTTATCTTCCAATGTAGTTTCAACAAAACACAATTTTTATTGTCTGTTACCATAACAATAGGTTACAAACATTTCTTTCAAGTGCTGAAAAGTGAATCTTCTTCTATTGTCTCTGAGGATAGATTTATACTGACTAAAAGAGCGTTCGACGTCACAAGAAGTAACTGGTACATAATTCAATTTCACAATGTCTGCTGGGGATAAGTCCAAGTTAATCTTCACTGTTGATTCACCACTCATCACAGCAACAACCTTTTGTAGTTCTTCATATCCAGGGTTTTTTGAAAGTACAGTGTCCACCTTAGCTCTTACTGCATCTGCAACTTTACCTCTACCACGATTCAGTTGTTCCACAGTACTATTTATAATTTCAAAACTTTCAGATAGTGAAAGGTGCCTATTTTGGAGACTTTTGAGCGTTTTTATGATGCATGAAAATGTATGCTGAATGTGAGCTAAGTCATTCTTCACACTTATGTCACAGGTAACTGTTTTCGCAGTATCAATTGAGACTGCATCTTCAGAGTCCAATGCAAGGAGAACATTGTTAATAGAGTCTATATGTTCGGCATAATATTCAACTGCTTCTAGCCATGTACCCCATCTAGTTAAAATTGGCTTTGGTGGCAATGGAATTTCAGGGTACATTTCTTTCAACACGTTAACTCTACTGGGAGCTTTGAGAAATACTTTTTTCACTGATGAAATCAACAAATCTACTTTAGGGAAATTGTCTCTGACCACTTCTGCCACACGATGAAATGCATGCGCCACACAAGTAAAATGAGCCAATTTAGGATATACAACAGATAATGCTTGTCCAGCTTTGACCATATAAGGGGCAGCATCGCTAATAAAGAATAACACATTATCGTACATAATACCCTTTGGCCACAGGATACCCATAGCTTCGTTGAACAGTTTAACTATAGTTTTGTTATTGCACTTTTCTAGAACATCACAATGTAAAAGAATTCGTTCAGAATATTGTTCACTTAACAAACCGATAACTACATTACCAACAAGTCTACCTTCTTTGTCGGGAGTCTCATCAATGGAAACCCAAATTGAACTATCTTTAATTTCATCTCTTATCTTCTGTATTGTCTCATCGTAGATGGATGGAGCATACGTCTTCCTAAGTGTTGACTCATCCGGGATTGTATGTTGAGTATATTTTTCAAGGAATTCCCTGAAGACCTTATTCTTTAGTTTGTAGAGAGGAATATCAGCAGAGATGAGAGATGTTAAACTCAGATCTTACATTCGATGTTGTTGGTTGTGTTAAAAACAATTGTCTCTGCTTGGAATTTAGTTGTTTGTTGGCCTGATGTTTACTAGTTGTAATGTGTTGTTGCACCAGGAACTTTTGTGTAGATGATACTGCACACTGACACAAATTACAAAATAATATTTTATTGTCAGTTGATAAACCATCTTCTTTAAATTCTGAAATGTAACTTGTTAGTTTTGATTTTAAATTGACTGAATGACGTACTTTTGGCATATTTACCGTCTTTATAGTATGATTTACAAAACTGAACCTATGTGTACTCTGACTGGCATTTAACTGTTGAGCTGCACAACTGAAGTCTGTTAAAAATTTTAAATTAAATTAATACAGTTTTGTAACTTACTTTCCCATTGTTGATAGGACTGCTAATTTTCAAATAACTCTGATGTTAAAGGGATTACTGAACATGTGTTTAAATCTCTATTGTTGAAATGTATTTTTAAAAGTTAATGGAATTTTGTTTTGTTTTATTGTTAAACCTAATATAATATGGACTGTTTTATATGAAATATGGAAAATATATGGAAATTAACGAAAATATGTACTAAACTCTAAAATATGGAAAAATATGGAAAATAAAAGTAGGATTTTTCAACCCTACACATTGTGAAACATAAAGATAATGCAAAATATAAATTATATTAGCTTTATAAGTAAATATGTATTTACATATAAATCCTTTCCCTGCTCATAAGTGATAACAAGGCACCACTTATGAGGCAACTGAGCCAGGAGATAATGGGGTAGGGTGGCCAGTTCCTTTCCCCCTGTATTGCATACATCGCAGACCAGCTACTTCTTATGCTAATCAGATATCAGATGCATACAAACAATAATATTGTTCTTCCTCTGACACATATCGTCGATAACCAAAAATATTTTTCAACACAACTAATCATAGAAACACTATTATAGTAATAGTGCAGTTTAAAGATTATCTTCCTAAGAACTACTAATCTTAAAATTGAATATGGTATCCCCAAGATCTCAGACGACTGTACAGTATCTCAAACCCGGAGAATGAATGTATAATTTCTCCTGTAACTGAAACATGGCTTGATGTAGGTGTCTATTTAATAGATGTTTTTGTTTATAAATGAAGTAAGCTTCAATATAAGCCACTTTCCTGTGTATGTTGGTTGTTCTTTCTCGTACACGACTGCATTTCACATGTTGGCAGAGCTCCCGCAGTGCAATTAACTTTTCCCTATTCACTTGTGATCGACAGTAAATCCCTACATTTGTCTTCATTCATATCGCTGAGGACAGCCCAGATTTATGAAGGGACGGAGAGAAGGGGAAACCAGTGTGTGTCGCTACTACCGAACGTGTCAGCGGACTTAAAGTGCATTCAGAGAGTGTCAGAACTAATGGGACCGCACATTAATAAAAACAATTTCGATGTATACGTTGTAATTTATTTGTTCAGATTTAGCGCATCATTGAAGATAACAGAAATTACATGCACGAAACAGCAGGATAGCTAATAAGGAGGATGTATAATTAAATGTAATAACTAAATTCAAACAATAAAAACTGAATGTGAGTGCCATAAATATAACACCACTTTCCCAGTATTGCGCACATCACAACGATTCGGTTCCTTTCTTATGTTGCAAATAAGATAATGCAACTGCATTCAGTTCCTTTTGACGTGAATACGTCTTGTTCGAGTACTTACTGATGAGAAAATTTAATAATTTTATTGTAACACTAAATATGGTGCTATGATTAGTTGTGTCGAAAAAATGTTTGATTACAGTAAATTATCACTCTAATAAAAATTGATAATTTGTGTAAAATATTTGACACTTTATATCGATATAATAATAGACTAATAATTCAGTTTAACAAAATCTCGACTAGATGCTGCACATGCCAGTCCCTCTGTAATATCTAAAAGAACAGTTTAGACAATGAAGTCAGACATGGCCTACTTTAATGCATAATTCAGTAAACACATACAATACTGGGTCTTTCATAAGTAACGAGTCTATAGAAAAATTAACCATTTTGAATAATTTTTTGAAATTATGTTTATCTTCACGAAAAAGAACCCTTCCCGGTGCCGTACAGTCGATTTTGAAACAAACATCTCGTCCCCTCGCCGCCAGAGCTATCAAACGAAAGAATGGTTAGTGTTTTAAACCTTTATTAAAACACATAAATGTAAAAACAGTTTCAATTGTTAACAAATTTTGATGTACAATTTCCAAAACGTCTTCCTTTCTGCTGAATGCACAAATGTAAGCGACGTATCAAGTCTTCATGGACTCGGGTGAGCATGTCAGGCTTAACTATTTGTATAATATGTGCAATAAGTTCCACTAATTCAGGAATGGTGCGTGGCTTAGTTGCATAGAGACGATCTTTGATGAATATCCAGCAACGTCGCAAATTTCTAGCGCAATAATTAACAATAGATCCCTATTAGAAACAACAACAACCAAATTTCTTGGCTTAAAAATCGATAATGTGTTAAATTGGAAAAATCATAGTAAAGAAATTACCCCCAAACTAAATTCAGCTTCTTTTGCTATTAGATCTATGCAAAAGATAGTAAATATCAATACCTTAAATACAATATACTTTGCATACTTCCACTCGGTAATGAGTTTTGGAATAATATTCTGGGGAAATTCCACAGATAGTAACAATATATTTCTATTACAAAAAAGAGTAATTAGAATAATAGTAGGTGCCAAATCTAGGGAATCGTGTAGGACTATTTTCAAAAAACTACAAATAATGCCCATGGCTTGTCAGTATATTTTTTCATTAATAGTCTTCCTCGTATGTAATCGTGAAAACTTTGTAACTAATTCAACAGTTCATAGCATAAATACACGTCAAAAAAATGACTTTCATTACTCCATCGGCAAGTCTATCGTGCTATCAAAAAGGAGTGCGTTATATGGTAGTAAAAATTTTTAATAGCCTCCCTATCGATATAAAAAATGAAACTCAAAACATGAAATTATTTAGGGCCAAATTAAAGAAGTACCTAATTTCTCACGCCTTCTATTCTGTAGGTGAATTCATGACATTCAATAACACTTCATGAAATTGATACTAAAACTTTGTGTTGTACTAGTAGACTATATTGTAAATCTCGTCTGTATATATTTCATCTAGACTGTGACTATAAATTAAGATTTTATAATAGTATTAAGTTTTTTGACTTGTTCCATATTCTAGCTGTAAGCATGTATGAATACCATGGAATGTTAATAAATACAATACAATACAATACAAAAGAAGTCCAGGGGAGTAAAATCAGGTGATCGCGGAGGCCAACTAATTGGGCCTTTGCGACCGATCCCCCTGCCTGGAAACACTTCGTCTATAGAATAAACGCTTAATTTGAGCGACACTGTTTCCAAGTTCAAACCAGGCAGCAATTTTCTCTTCTGCAATAACGTTAAGCAGCTGCGTGACATTTTATCATCCCACTCTGTCACAACAATATGTATAGGTATGACCTTGTGCTTTTATCCTTGGCGTATAGAAGGCCATGCTCCAGATCATTTTAAGTTGGCATCAAATGCACATTACACATGGATAAGTAGCTTCCTCTGGTGGCGGGGGAAGGGAGTGTTTGTTTCTAAACCGATTGTACGGCACCAGGGAGGGTTTTTTCCCGTAAGGATGAACATCATTTCAAAAAATTATTCAAAATAGTTGATTTTTCGATAGACTCGTTACTTATGAAAGACTCTGTAGTTTTACTTTCAGTAAATACAAGCCAATAAGTTTTCCTTATTCCTCAGCCATAAACTAGCTGTAATAATATTTTCATGTATTACATTATAAAACAATATATTAAAATAATGTAATATTTGTATAAATTATATAGGCTTATGATTTTAATTCTCATAAATTTGTTTTTACATATTTTAATTGTTGATTGAATAAGAGAGAGACTGCAACGTCTCAACTCACATTATAAGGGACTCTAGAGTTTATACACCACACACAATAAGGAATTTATTATTTCATATACCCAATTTATTTTTGAGTACATATGTGTACCTAGAGCTATTAATTGTATGTTAATGAAAGTCATGGTTGTATCCAACAAATCAGAAGGATTATGCTCATTGTCTCAACTCTCATATTGAATTATTATGAAGGGACTCTAGCCAAATGTACGTACGAGTATTCTGCCATCTATCGAGTGTTGTGTAATCTACTTGCAAGTGAATAAACAATGAGCGTTATGTAATAAGCATCTAGCGTTATCTGCGTATAAATGGAAATAATGCAAAACAATAAAACAAAGCCATAGGTACTGTCTGTGAATCTCCCTTTACTTTTTACTTAAATTATATTTCATGTGCGTCAGTTCCGAATAAATTGCCACTCATACTGAATATGGAAAAACACTGAGCAATATAATTTATGAAAAATCTCTGTATACATACATGCAGACAGACTGACGAAATATCAAATAATACTTTTTCGTTATGAAGGGTGGTGAAACGTGTATTTTTTTCAAAAATGTCTAAATTTATATTTTGGAATGTAACAATACTGTTTCTTTATATTTCGTACAATGAAAAGTGTTAGCGTGTTGTAAATATGTATAATTTAAATTCTGGGTCTCTATCACCACGGCATGGCGCGTCCTCAGGTTACGGATAGAAGAGACGGGGAGGGTAGCTGTGAACATATTGAATAAGCAGTTGCGGACAGCCAGAGCCTTCTTCAATTACACGCCGCGCCGGGGCCATACGTCGGCAACACTGTAATTAACTGTCAAGCGGAGGCCTAAGATACAGAAATATGTTGGTGCTAATGCCGATTTTCAATGTATATTAATGTTGCAATATAAGTGTGTGTCGATGGAATTACGTTCGCGGTCGTACCAAACGTTAATTGTTGATGTATTATAAACTAAGTGCGTGTTGGCGATAAAAACAAGACAATAAATGAAAATATGGCTGCAGTCTTTAGCAATTTTTACGGTTATTATTAATGACAAAGTGATTGACAATTCTTCTAAATATTAAATATTTTATAAACTACATTTTTATAGTCTTACTTGTGGTTTGTGGTGTATCAGAATTATGGCTAAATTGTTGGGTCTCGCCTGCTATATCAATAAAGTTACGCCGTTGATTTTCAAATTCATTGTAAACAGCTGTTTTGTGATCCCATAAATGTTACAGTTTTGTTGAAGATTCGGAATGCCTGCTATATGTCAGAACTACCTATAATTAGTAGATGCATACACTCACTTAGTTGGTTTATAAGGTTTGTTTATTAATGTTATTTCTTTTGTAATAAATTAGTTATAAACATGTTTCTTTTTCACTCCGTATTTACAGGATTTAAAGTTCACTGAGTTTACGCTAATTGGCACATACTTAATAGATAATGATGTGTTTTGTTACGTATTATGTTGAAGGTATGTTTCTTTAGTTTTTCATAGATATTTATACTTGGCCTTGGCCTATTTAAAAAAATTATAACAAATAATTTAGGATTACCCAGTATTGTTATGGTTACTGGCGAGGTTCAAACTAAAACTGGCTTCCTGGGCATCTGAAATATTTATAGACGACAGATAATCACATGAAATTAAAATGTATATGATATCCTAGACCTTTCACGTCAGAGGTGAAACAACATAAAGCGGCAAAACATTGTCAATTTACTAGCCACATAATGGTTAATTGATTGGAATAGGGTATTGCGAAAGTACGTCCGTTATTTTATTTATTTTTGGTACAAATAACATTTCTTTAAGTATTCATTTATTTTCCTTTGCACGATCAATTAAAAAACATGTATGCTTTTAATTTTTTTAAGTTTTAAGTATCTGTATGCAAGTACTTATGCGGTATTCTGAAATTGAAATAAAATACCGTTTCGGATTCCGTAATAAATTACGTACATCAATTAATGTCGAAAATGTACATGTGACAACGAAATCAAAGCACTAAAACGTCAAAAGTCATGGCTTTATTTCGCCTCCGCCCATCTCCACTCAGCGTTGCCAAACCTACCCATGCTCCGGCTTGTAACTGAAGATGGCTCTGGGACAGCCGATAAGGGGTGGTCCTCCAGCTTGAGGTTTGGGCGAAGGGCTAAAAACCCATCACCGTAAAGAAGAGCTTGTTACGAAATCCCAACTTAAAAAATAGACCTTTGGGGAGGCCGAGACGTAGATGGGAGGATAATATTAAAATAGATTTGAGGAAGGTGGGATAGGATATTAGGGACTGGATTAATCTTGCTCAGGATAGGGACCGATGACGGGCTTATGTGAGGGCAGCAATGAACCTTCGGGTTCCTTAAGAGCTATTTGTAAGTAAGTAAATAAGTAGGCTATCGTATGTCACTACAGAGTCCACCGATATGGAAAAACGCTTAGCACGTCTGATCGTGAAACAAACGGACCCGGGTTCAAAGCCTGGTTGGTTTTTTTTCTAGGTTTTCCCTCAACCAATTGAAGCAGAATTGCTGGGTAACTTTCGGACTCATTCTGCCTATTAATTCGCATATAATCACCATTACCATAGCCAGGATTAAATTCACGATGCGGCGTGCTGTACTTGTACAAGAACGCGACCGTTCAGCTACAAGTATTATTCATAGAACAGATGGTAAGCACAATAAGCCTCAGGCTGTTGTGTAAGCCCTCGAGTTCCTTATGGACTCAAATCTGCCAACGAAAATAAAACATTCTACATACTGGTGGACGCTTATGACAGAAACGTTAACAAATTTAAACCTTGCTTCAAGGGCTTACAGACAAAGATTAGCCTATTTGAAAAAGTGCTTGTTTGAAAGAGGTTTTAATTTTTTTGTTCTAGGACTGAATCCGAAACTATTGGACAACAAACCGCTGAAACCAAGAAAATATATTAACTTATTAGACAGAAGCTTGCAAATGTAGAGGAAATAGGATAGTTCTAACAATAGAGTCTTCGTTCGCCGTGAAATATTAAGCTTCACTGCAAGAGACTAGCATCCAATTTTAGTGCAAGTAATCTGGATTTTGCCAATTGCCTCGCTATGAAATGATCGTCGATGTAATTCGGTTTGAAGCTCATAAAAGCTCTCTCAACTGAAATGTAAATATTCCAGATCAATAATTCAAAATCATATTCTGTGCCCCAGGCATCAAGTAACGATGTTTCCAGCCAGTTGCACAAAATGAGACATGCAGTTGCAATGTTGCAACGACCTGCATTTGATTTGTCCACTGCATATAGCACCATATTTCCGAAAATAGCAACACTGAAATAGAGTGTGTGTTTTGTTATTTTGGTTACCAAACTAGGAATGGAATAGCATCTTTCAATGAGACAATAAAATGAATCGAGATAAATTCGATACTGAATATCTTCCTCCTTTGCTTAATCAAATAAAATAAACATTTAATCTCTTTGTAGACTACCTATAAGAAACAAGCAAAGATCTCGCATTGGAAGATATATGTTGTTCTTACAATACCAATTTCAAAGCCCTTGTTCCATAAAACATTTACTTTTATGGCCCTTGTTTATTAGACTTCGTCTTCTTGTTTTGATGAAAACTACCACCTCTCAATATATCGAGTGGTTTTTAACACCCTGCGTATTTCTTGAAATTGTACAACTCTTGTACTCGTACAAATGATGTTTTAATTAATCATAGTTCTGTAGAAAATATGCAATTAATTTCTATGATGCGAATATGTTTACAAACATATGCTCTAAGATATGATTTACGATCGTATATTGTTTCATTCGTCACGTTATCTTAGATATAAGAAAAGATCAGAAACAGAATCATCAAGGTTGTGCAATTTTATGCTATTACTTCAAGTTGTATAAAAATAAAATGGTCTGACTAATTCTAGAAAAAAAAAAACAAGGAAATAAACAGCCAGTATCTTTTACTAAAAGTATTATAAGCCTATGTTATATTCATTATTGCCATAGAACTGAACTCGAAAATTAAAAAAAATCGTCTTAGTGTGTTGTAATTTTGACATAATTATTTAGTGCCAAAATATATGTGTACATAGCAAACAGACACAATCTCTTCTTATATCCCATTTTCAGTTCGTCTAGATTACAACATTCAGACATTTAGTTGTTCTTTTAATTTCATTTAATTTATTTAACTAACTAGCTAGCCAGTGAGTACAAATTAAATTTATAAACTATTGTTTAGCGGTCTCCTTGGATACCAAGTTTTGATCACACGATATAACGCATTCAGTTGACACAGTTTCGTATCTAAATTACAAATTGCAATATGTGACTTATTAGCTGTTACTGGGCCATCTGCGGATCATGCAGAATTGTTTAGGTATGTCAGGGACGTTGGAAGCCTGACATCTGCTAATGAGGGTATTTACAAACACCATCACATCTTCGCGTATATACATTCTTCGCTGAAATATGGCATGATGAAACCACGTGATCAACTGCTTCAGGGCATCTGTCGTCTTGAATAATTCCGGGCATAAAATTGTCGCTTCCTCATCGTTTGATCTTGGGCAGTAATTTTGAACTGCTATGTTCCTGAATTCATGTTCCCACTTTTGAGCCATGGACTTAAGTTCGATATATATATATATATATATATATATATATATATATATATATATATATATATATATATATATATATATAAGTGTTTTACAGAAATAAAGATGCGTCCAAAAAGACTTGAATTTGCTAATAGTTGTAACTTGGTACGGAAACATAGACGAGATATCCAGCTAAGAATGGGAAAGTTTGAACTGTATCTTGACGTTCGTTCTTTTTCTCAACTACCGGCACAAAACGCAGCTCCGTCCCCACGCATAAAGCAAGCAGTCCTTGTACAGTGACTCACAAAAGTATTCGTACACTATAGGTATTTATAGACATTCGAACCTTCAGGGGGGCAGACTGTAATTCTGACCATTATTTGGTAATTGGAGAATTAAGAGAAAGACTATCAGTAGCCAAGCGAGTAGAGCAACAAGTTAATATTAAAAGATTCAATATTCCGAAATTAAAGGACGAGGAAACTAAGCAACGTTATCAGGTCGAAATTTCAAATAGGTTTGCCGTATTAGCAATTTCCGACGATGTTGAGGAAGAGTTAGATGTGAATAGCATGTGGGAAAATATCCGAGATAATATCAAAATTGCAGCTGAACAGAGCATAGGTTATTATGAAACTAAGAAAAAGAAACCGTGGTTTGATGAAGATTGTTGCTTGGTAGTAGAAAGGAGGAAACAGGCAAAATTGAAATTCTTACAGGATCCAGTTGAGATGAATAGAGATAATTACTTCAAAAAAAATTAAACACAGAATAAATATGGGAAATACCTGTTATTATTCGGTTGAGAAGCTTTTATCATCTAGTCTGCTGTCAAAAAATCTGAAAGTTAGAATTTATAAAACAGTTATATTACCGGTTGTTCTGTATGGTTGTGAAACTTGGACTCTCACTTTGAGAGAGGAACAGAGATTAAGGGTGTTTGAGAATAAGGTGCTTAGGAAAATATTTGGGGCTAAGAGGGATGAAGTTACAGGAGAATGGAGAAAGTTACACAACACAGAACTGCATGCATTGTATTCTTCACCTGACATAATTAGGAACATTAAATCCAGACGTTTGAGATAGGCAGGGCATGTAGCACGTATGGGCGAATCCAGAAATACAAACAGTGTTAGTTGGGAGGCCGGAGGGAAAAAGACCTTTAGGGAGGCCGAGACGTAGATGGGAAGATAATATTAAAATGGATTTGAGGGAGGTGGGATATGATGATAGAGAATGGATTAATTTTGCTCAGGATAGGGACCAATGGCAGGCTTATGTGAGGGCGGCAATGAACCTCCGGGTTCCTTAAAAGCCAGTAAGTAAGTATAGGTATTTATAAATGAAAGAGATTTAAAGTTTGAATTGTGGTAATATTCATATAAATGAAAATAAATACAGATTGGTAATTATAAACTTAAATCATTTCTGAACTTTACGTAGAATAATGGTAAAGAGTGTCCCAAATCATAGAAATACGGCACCACGAAAGCTTTTATACACATCGCAAAAATATTCATACAACACTAATATTCTGTAACCAGTACTTGGTAGGATAACCTTTCTATTGTACTGTATTATACTTTGTAGCCGTTTAGACATTGATTTTACCAACTTGCTTGTTATTAATGGTGAAATAGCCTGCCATTCTGCTTGACGTTATTGTATAAGATCAGCAGAATCTCGAATTTAATGTTTTCGAATTTGTTTTTCAAGTTGAGAACTCAGATTTTCTATCGGATTGATATCCAGCGATTGGGGAAGTGTTTCCAGTACTTCAGAGCAGTTACGTGCAAGCAATGACTTAAATTACGCTTATGGTCATTGTCTTGATAGAATTTGAAACTGTTCTCTATGCCCATTTCATTTCATTTATTGTATTCCAGAAATCCTATATTAGCAATGAAGGTTTAGGATGTGGAACAAGTCAAAATTTTACAAGATTACAATTACAATTTTTACAATTTTTATAGCACTCTCTTTTAAATTTTTCTTCGTTATGTTTATGTACTTGTATTGGTATTGGTCCATCGTTCCTTCAAAGAAAGCTGGATTTCCAACATCGCTGGAGGACATACAACTCAATATTAATACTGAACCACCCCCATACTTTACAGTGGAACTAACATGTTTTATATTTAGTTCATCATTTGGTTTTCTCCATGTTATTTGTCTACCATCTGACCCAAAAATGTAATATTTACTTTTATCATTAAATATCACATCCTTCAAAAGTCCTCTACTTTTATTGCATGTTCCACAGCAAACACCAATCTCTTTTTGCGATTTACTACAAAGATATAATATATGACTTTTCTAGCTACTCTCCCATTGTAATTGTTTCTCCTTAACACTCGTCTTACAGTTTCTGGGCTTACTTTAACACCAATATTGCTTTTTCACAACTAGAGGCAATCGCAGGAGCACTAATTTTTTCATTTTATTTTACTTCAATAAATCACTCACGTCTTTGAGACAGTAATCTAGGACGTCCTGATTTTGATTCTTCTTGAAGCCCGTTTCCTTTATTGACTTTATTGTTGAAATGCTCAAAAAAATGAAATGAAAAATACTTCTGAAATAATAAATAGGATTATACCATTAGGAAATACAGGCCCATTCCTAAATTATATAATATTAAGATTATTAATTATAACCCAAATCGCACTATTAATTGGACTGTCTGCGCCTGTATTACAACTGTTGCATACTCGTCTATGTTTACATTAACCGATGTATCAGATGTTTTTTTAACCACTTCCCTGATTAACCCGAGTTAACTCGGGTTGCTAACTTCCGTCAAAATTTATTAACCCGAGTTAACTCGTGTGAGTCCCATTTTCGCTGCTAAGGTTTATTATCCCGGATATATACGTTTCCATCATTTCTTTAACCTTTTCCTGACTAGATGACTACAGAAGTTAGTAATATTGCTACATCTGGTGGAGGGATTCCTACGTTTGGTATACGATATCTGAAGGCAGGAAGACACCCTTTGACTGTCGAATGGTGGTAATTCGTAAGATTTTCGAAAAATACACCCCGAATGTCCTATCACTCGAGGCAGGATGATCTCTATACAAAAATAAAAAAAATATATACTAGGGAAGAGGTTAAGTAGGTTATTTTACGACGCTTTATCAACATCTTAGGTTATTTAGCGTCTGAATGAGATGAAGGTGATAATGCCGGTGAAATGAGTCCAGGGTCCAGCACCGAAAGTTACCCAGCATTTGCTCATATTGGGTTGAAGGAAAACCCCGGAAAAAAACCTCAACCAGGTAACTTGCCCCGACCGGTAATCGAACCCTGGCCACCTGGTTTCGCGGCCAGACGCACTAACCGTTACTCCACAGGTGTGGGCTGTTTCAGATGTATGTACGAATACTTTTGTGACGCGACATTATTGTTTGTTTTATTTAAATTACTGTTTTCTTTACACGAGGCACCTTACATGAGCTATTTACTTTTTTCATTCATATTTGAACAATATTAAAACTGACGTTTATAATAATGTATATTAATATTATTAATATCTCGTGCGTACGAATACTTTTGAGACTGACTGTATTTCTTGCATCGCGAGGTTCGCAGTTATTAATTGTGCAATATGTCCGTCGGTATATTGAAAGTGAATGAGCGAGCGGCTGATGAACGTGTTGTGGGAGGTGCCGTGCATCGTCTCACATGACTTTCTGGGGGAAAAAAGAGAAACGAGTGCGTGAGAATACAGCCCATATCTGTCAAGAGATCCCAACATGTCATTGTGAGAAGATAACGAGCCCAAGAGAGTAGGCGATCCTTTTGGTCCTTCCTATCTGCCCTGATGAAACCTGTATATACAATAGGCTATGTAGTTCTGAGATATTGGAAATGTCGAGTTCCAGGTCACGGTGGAATACCCAAAAGCCTAATTCTGAGCACAGTCATCGTGAAACCCTAAAAACGCATATAACTGTGAGCAGATTAATTCCCAAACAGGATAATAACCGTTCGTCAGGAACGTCTTTAATGAACAAGACGAAACTCCTCTAATGTGCAGTTTGCATTGCATTGTCAATTGAACGACGGAGCTGTATGAACTATCGCTTTCTGGTTTACTAATGTGCATGATTGCGTCCAATCCAATGGAAGCACGCTGATTGTTGAAACCGACCTAAGTCTTTGTGAATTGAACAGGTATTCATAATATGCGTAATCATATGCAAGGCTGATTGTTGAAACCGACCTAAGTCTTTGTGAATTGAACAGGTATTCATAATATGCGTAATCATATGCAAGGCTGATTGTTGAAACCGACCTAAGTCTTTGTGAATTGAACAGGTATTCATAATATGCGTAATCATATACAAGGTTACGAACACGCCCTTGTTCCAAATGAAATGGGGAATTCGCCAGGAACACAACAACCACAGCAAAGCTTCTCATCACCGATATAATTATGTATAAAAGAAAACAAACAGATATTTGTGTGGGTATGTGGAGGGGGTGTTAACTGTGAATGTTTCCCTGGCTAAATTTAAAGTCTGGCAACAACAACTGGCGCCTTCTCATCTTACTTGGCACTCACATGTCATGCGTGTGAAATGATGTAATAACTATTTACCTAAAGTTTCTCGGAAAATATTCTAATTGGAGTTACTACTTCGAATGCCGATCGTGCCCCTGGTTTTAGAATACAGAATACTATTGTGCGTGCACAGTAAGATTGCCATCTTCAAACGAGGTGGCCACAGATTGTTCCCATGCTAATTATCTTTACCGAAATGTATGTGCCCAGAAGCAAGGCATATGTCGTTATCAGTGCGCGACATTCTTGCTGGTCGTTGCGTAACTTGAAAATATCACCGCAGGCTTTTGTTTGTATGAACGCTGCAGTTCTGGATTCCCTATTGGTCTATTTAACGACGCTCGCAACTGCCGAGGTTATATCAGCGTCGCCGATGTGCCGGATTTGGTTCCGCAGGAGTTCTTTTACATCCCAGTAAATCTACTGATATGAGCCTGTCGCATTTAAGCACACTTAAATGCCATCGACTGGACCGGGATCGAATCCGCAACCTCGAGCACACAAGGCCGCGCTATACCGACTACGCTACCGAGACCGACCTGAATTCCCTATCCTTCTTTACACTAAATGATATTTATTAGGCCGTTATTATTACAAATAATTACCATAATACAATCAGCTAACAATTTAGTTATGTTTGTAAACAAGAATGCTGGACAATTCCTAGTAGTTACAGTAGTGAGCAAAGGTGTAGGTCATTCTCTTGAAAATGAATATAATTTTATTTAATTTCTAACGAGGAACACGTTACACACAACTGGAAAGGGCAATTTTTACATGCAGATAATAACATAAAACAAATATCTCAGCACTCAGATCTGTAATTAGGGTACTTTCTTGGTTAATTTGATGTTGGGTAATTCAAACTAGCTATTACTCACCTTAAAATTCCTATTTACTGTAAGGGGTTAGGTACAGCTTACAGCAATAATATTTTTGGAAGTATTCAACATTTTTTTTCCTCCATAACTGTAATATTGTACAATAATGAAAATTGGTATGTGTGAAACACTGTCCTTCTGCTATATGAAAAAAAAATATTTTTGCGATTAAAAAAAATTATATATATATATTTTTTTTTTCAAAATTCAGAATAGTGGCAGTTCACTTTGCAGTGATGAAGAGTTTCCCCCATAACTCATAAACTTGTTAACTTTTTCATGTTCTCTCTCTTTTATTTTATTGCTGAAACTCATGTTTACAATATCATGCTCTTTCAACTACATTCCTTAATAAATAATATATATTTTTATTTTATGTTAGAAGAAAATACTGATATTTTACCATTTTTTAATTAATTTATTTTTATCAGGCAATCTATCAAAGGTAGAGAAGTGATCTTGCACCATATTGTAGATGTGACTTGCATAAATACACATACAAATTTAATCACAGGTAGTTTTTTAGTTACATGGGAAACACTTCATCGCTGCACAGTGAACTGAATTTTGAAAAAAAAAAAAAAAAAAAAGTAAATATTTTTAATCGTAAAAATATTTTTTTTCATATAGCAAAAGGACAGTGTTTTACATACTGTGTTGTACTAATTTTCATTATTATACAAGGTACAGTATTGGAGGGAAAAAATGTTGAATATTTCCAAAATTTTACTGCTGTAAGCTGTACTTAACCTCATAAAACTATTGTAAAATATATTTAATTGGAATTTTAAAAGAACATATTTGAATAATTAGAAAAATAGAATTTGGGATAGCTAGTAAAGATAAATGGGCAGTCAACAGCATTTCTTACAGTTTTCTTATAATCCACCACAATTCAGTATCTAGAAATGCGCACCTAAAAGGATTGGTCATGTATGGCGCTTCCAATTGTTAACGAATTAGTACAGAAACGTTCATTAGTATACCGAGTCAGGAAATACACACAGAACCGCTGAGATAATATGAACTTTAGAAATTAAGATTTCAGGAATAACTCCCTGTAAAGTTAATTTGAACAATTTTTCCCTCGAAATTATTCAATATGAACTTTCTTCTGGTGCAAGACGCACCAAACTCATGTCCAATCCATTAATATGTTATTCCTTGCATGATATTTTCTAAAATTTATACTCAATAGATAGTTTATCCAAAACCAAAACAAACGAATGTCACCTGTATATCGGTATGTCTTTTGTTTCTAACAGGAGTCCTCGTAAAACAATAACAACAATTTCAAGTCGATATCGACTTCGACCGGGAAACTATGAACGCTTCCGTACAGTATGTGCACTGGGCTGCAAAAGAAAACCCGAGTCGAAGTCGCTATCGATTTGAAATATCATCGTGTTACGAGGATTTTGTTTAAGAAACAATATAAATAGAGATACACAGAAGCAGACAGAAGGCATCCCATATAAACTCTATTATTGCTCTGTTATCATTACATCATTCACCTTGTTAATTTTCAGTTCTGTATCTGCATTTATAATAAAATTTTATATTTACATATTTTTGTTACAACAATATGAAACGAACTGCCCGTATATATCGAGTTTAACAAAGACAGCATCCATGGATATTAAGGAAGGCTGTGGAATACCATATAAACTGCAGTGTAACTATTTCCGTGTAATATTCTTATTAATGTTGTAAAATAAAAGTATATGAATAATTTAAAATCAATTCATATTAAATGAACATGTTATAAAAGTCGTATTTACATGTTTTTGAAAAACTAATCTCCGAAAAATAGCTTTCCACCTCGCCATGTTTGCTAAAGTCCTCGGAAAACGATATAATTTCGTATCGACATTTCTTTTGCAGTCCAGTGTACACGAACTCCGTAATCAGTGCTTTTAAGAATTTTATTTATTCTGTATTTCTGTTTTTGACAGAGACGTAAAAGAATAGGACGCGACTGTCCAGCGCTATTCTTTACAAGCATACGAGTAAATTAACGTGTAACAATTTTCTGAATCCTTTGCTGTTACTGTTATAAATCCGTTGATATGAGTTGTTTGCCTTGCAGGACCTAACAATTGGCCAGGAATGTGTCAGTCCGGAACACAGCAGTCCCCAATAGACCTGGACCCCGAGACTGCCATACCGGGGCACTTCGAGCCGTTGGTGCTCCTCAATTACGACCGGAAGGTTTCTGCAAACATTACCAACAATGGGCACACAGGTCAGAGGATATTTATTTATTTGCTTACTTGTTTATTTATTTATTTAATGGCTGGTCAATGATACTATTATATTAACCCACAAAGATAACAACAATTAAACAAACAACAATAAATGTTGCCACGGTGCAGATCATTTAGCCTCACAGCGTTTCCAGGTGCACCATCGTGGAGGTAGGTCTACTTGTCAGGATAATTATTGGTTCTTCCACTTTCTTCTTCGTTAATTGTTTAAACAGTAACCCAAAACATGTAATGCTTTTCACTGTTGTTTAGTCAACTGTCCGAAGACAGGTTTGAACCTCAAAAGTAACACCAATTATGCATCACTCATGAAGCAACCAGGCCAGGAGATAATGGGGTAGGTAGCCAGTTCCTTTCCCCCTCGAACGCATACATCCCCGATTACCTACATATTCCACTAATCAGACTTCAGATGCATACAAAAAATTGTTTTTTCTCTGACACATAAGGCGAATGTCAGGTAATCTATGTCGAATCCTCGGCCTCAGCTCGCCAAATACCATCGCTATCACCATTTTTATCGACGCTAAATAACCCAGTAGTTGATAGAGCGTCGTTAAATAACCGAGTAAAATAAAAACAAAACTTAATTAGCGCTTTTCAATGCCAGAATGCGTGCAGTAGTCGTTGCGATAACTTCCAAAAGTGACGGGGGATGGAATTAAGCTTATTGGAAGGATGGGTTTCAAAATTACCATTATTTTTAGTTAAAGGAGGCGATGGTTTTAATACGGTAGAAAAGCAGTGGATTTTCAATTTTTTTTTTACTTTAAAATAGTTCGATATGTAAAAAGTATATTACACAAAATTTAATGCGCATTTATGTCCTTGTCGGCTGCTGCGACACTATTTACAAAGCTCTGGTGCACAGGATTTTCAAGAGGAAAGATGGTTAAATATGAGAAAAAACAGTACATTTTCAAAAAAAGAAAAGGGTGATTTAAAATAATCTTTCATGTTTAAAAAATAGCATATTACATAAAATTGTTAGCTGTTCTAGCGCCATTTTTAGAACTCAGGGTTTTTTAATGACACCAAACTTCGATTACAATTTCCCACAACTTTGATTTTTTTTTTTTGTTTATTCTCATGCGAAAGTTATACATCTTCATGCTACGTGCATGGTATTGAGAACACACTCTTTAGGCTAGTGGCTAATTTTCTCTGGAATAGAAATTAATTATTTTGTTGTGTTTGAAAAATATCTCTCCATATTTCTATAAAAATACTTCTAAAATTCATTCTTAAAATATAATCATTTATCTTAAAATTCTGAAAGCCAGTATCAAAATTATGCTACAGGCATTTTAAATAGTATGCTTTTAGTAGTAAAATGTCAAAGCGATTTTGAATGTATCTTAAAAAATGCCTGAGATATATCCATTTTAGTGAATTACTCTAGCCTGATATATATATATATATATATATATATATATATATATATATATATTTTTTTTGTAATTTGTACCACATTATTTTTTCAAAGCTATTCTAGAATTTAAGTTGTTGCAGGAATGTTAGTTCTATACAAAAAGAAAAATGAAAAATATGCATCAATTAGGAAAAAAAATCAAATTGTTCTGTCATGTCCCATTAACTCAAATATTTTATTTCTCACTTTCTTGCATTGTAAACCTGACATTGGTGTGCATGATTTGCAGGCGTCTTGTTGATATTAACCTAGGAGCCCCAAATATGAAAACTGTACGGGAAGGTCCTCGAATTTTCCGATACACCGCCCGTTCCACAGGCTGTTTCCATGGGAACCCTGCACGGCACCTTGGATACTCGGCGTGC
Source organism: Periplaneta americana (assembly GCF_040183065.1). Classification (NCBI taxonomy): domain Eukaryota; kingdom Metazoa; phylum Arthropoda; class Insecta; order Blattodea; family Blattidae; genus Periplaneta; species Periplaneta americana. The sequence goes on along the minus strand of NC_091132.1, from coordinate 7,910,134 downwards.
ATTAAATTCCTAGATACAAAGCTGCGGAATGAAAACACTTGCAGCTGTTAGTGCTTCACACACCAACGTATGCACGCAGGCAGTACAAACATGTGCGCGTTCCAGTGTTTCCATTATAAACACTCAATGTACTGCCAATTCAACTCTTAAGAGGATGTCACTTGGAGTAAGTGATACCATGCAGTGCAAATGACACACACGAGTGCTTCCACTGTTTCATTCATTACCAGCCCAACCTTTGTTCTACGTAATAATTTCTTCTCCTACCGCTGTTTTCCCTTTCGTTATTTCTCTATCATACCCTCCCTTCTGTCTCTCTCCTCCTGTTTTTACTCGGCATAATACATATCTTTCTTTCCTTCACTCTATCTTTCTTTCTTTCTTGAGTTATGACGTAGAACTATGTCTTTCTCTTCACTAGGTATGGGGTTAACTTAGGAATTGGCCGTCACAAAAATGTAACCCTTCTCTTCTTGTTTTCCTATTCCCTTGTTCTCCTTTTGTTGTCTAGTTCTCCTTATATCCTACTTATTCCCCTTGTATCCTTATATTCTTTTCATATTTCTCTTGTTCTTCTTATATTCCCCTATTCTGCTTATAATCTCTAGATCTCCTTATATTCTCCTTGCATCCTCTTTGTTCTCCTTATATTCACTTAATTCTCCTTGTTTTCTCTAGTTCTTATATTCCTCTTGTTCTCCTTATATTCCCCTTGTTCTCCTTATATACACTTTATTCTCCTTGTTTTCTCTAGTTCTTATATTCCTCTTGCTCTCCTTATATTTCCCTTGTTCTCCTTATATACACTTTATTCTCCTTGTTTTCTCTACTTCTTACATTCCTCTTGTTCTCTTGTTTTCTCTAGTTCTTACATTCCTCTTGTTCTCCTTATATACACCTTATTCCCCTTGTATTCTCTAGTTCTCCTTATTTTCCCCTTGTTCTCCTTATATATACCTTATTCTTCTTGTTTTCTCTAGTTCTTACATTCCTCTTGTTCTCCTTATATTCCCCTTGTTCTCCTTATATACACCTTATTCCCCTTGTATTCTCTAGTTCTCCTTATATTCCCCTTGTTCTCCTTATATATACCTTATTCTTCTTATTTTCTCTAGTTCTTACATTCCTCTTGTTATCCTTATATTCCCCTTGTTCTCCTTATATACACCTTATTCCCCTTGTATTCTCTAGTTCTCCTTATATTCCCCTTGTTCTCCGTATATACACCTTATTCCCCTTGTATTCTCTAGTTCTCCTTATATTCCCCTTGTTCTCCTTATATACACCTTATTCTTCTTGTTTTCTCTAGTTCTTATATTCCTCTTGTTCTCCTTATTTTTCCTTTATTATCCTTATATGTTCCTTATTCTCCTTGTATTTCCCGTATTTTTCTTGTATTCCACTTTATTTTTTCTGTATTCCCCTTGTTCTCCTTGTTTCATTTCTTACACCGCCCTCTCGTAGCACGAACTGCATGTGCAAACCAGTTTGTATAAATTGTTTGTTACTGTTAACGTTTCTTCTCGTATGTAACGTCGCGTCACGTGACTGCTGCGTATGCTCCTACAGGAAGAGAGCTTGGTGAATCACCGACGGTCCCCACCTCACATTTGTCGATATTCCGCGCGACTACATAGATGTAGTATAACAACATAAGGAATTATTGTTCTTGGCTAGAACGAATTTATTTCGAATTATAATACCTAAGTATACGACACAAATCATTATGATCTATTAATTTTAATCGCCGCGACGGTCACAGAAATTAATCTGGCTTATTTTGAACGAAAATCGCGAGGCTTCAAAGACAATGTAGCTGGATCTACGGAAAATCCTTACTGTCTGTCTTATCAGCATAAACTTTCAAGGAGAGGAGGTCGGAAAAAAGCAGTTTTCCAGAAAATATCAGTAGTAAGTAGAGCCCGGATGTTGCAAAATGCCTTTTTTACTGGGTGGAAGTAAACCATTATTTTCATAGATATAAATGTGATTTGGTGTAAATAAAAGTGGTAGAGCTAATTTTTATTTTGCCTTTTTCAGGTGTTTCTTACTAATAAATGCCTTTTTTGTCATTTAAATCAATATTTCTTATTTATTTGCAATTTTCTAATTAATTGTAATGTAATGTGTATGCAATTTAAATATACGAAACAATGACTCACTTTACTAACAATAGTAAATAAAAGTAATTTATTTCGGTGCTTAATCTGCTAATAATCGTGCTTTAATACTGTTGGAGTAATATGAATAATGATCGACAATCCACAGTTACAAATATAATATTGTCGTATCTTCACGATACCCTAGATCATAGTTATACCACAGTCTAGTATATACAGTCACGAATCTTGAGTTCATGAGGGTACTAGGAACAATAGACTGTGCAGGTACTATTTCGCATTGTCTCTAATGAAGCGATAGTAGCGATCCTAGTGGTTAGCAACTATCTATGGATGCATATTTACTACGTATTGAGCTCCGTGACTGTATATACTAGATTGTGATTATACTATGATCTAGAACGATACCAACAATCAGCTTTATAATTTTAAATATTAAACCCGTTCTCATAGAAGTTATTAAATAAGTAGCATTTTCAATTGTTTGCTTTCACATTTTCAAATCTTACTGTTACAGTTTTCTGCTACACGTTTTTCTTATTGTAGGAGAAAGAAATTAGAGTAAGGAACAGTCAGTTATTGTCGGTTAGCTAGAATGCCTAAATTCAGTAAACGATTGAAAAGTAAACTTCATGCTTACGTTAGTGAATTTGGTGCCCATGTTTTTTCAACCGATGCAACAGTTTTGTTATGTAAGGTTTGTGAAAAGACAGTTAATCACGAAAAAAAGCATTTTATTAGTCAGCATGTGTCAACTACGAAGTAAATATGTGAGTTATGTTGATATAATTTAAATTTAATGCTAAATCCCTTTTTGCAATGTATAATGCTTTTTTCAGAATTTATTGTGCCTCTTTTTACATTTTATTGCCTATTTTAACTGTTATAAATGCCTAAACATCCGGGCTCTAGTAGTAAAGAACACGTGTGCCTATCTTTTGCTTCTAAAGGCGTGTATTTCCTCCTTCTGTTGTGTTTATTTAATTTGTGTGTATAATATAATTGTGTATGTAATACAGTAGTATGTATATAATATAATAATTAAGCATGCCTCCTTGACTTTACATTTTTGCAGTGGGTTGTAGCGAGGCCCCCCATACACACACAAACACACACACACACACACACACTATGACATCGGCCAGCTCACAGTTATAGTCCCGACGCTGTTATTTCCGGCGTGACCCCGGCTCTTTGCTTACGTCTTAGAAAGTGAAGGCTCTATAAAGTCTAGGTAGGTAGTATCGTTCGCTATTTTTGTTCTTACGTTGCCGAGCTACCATACGAGGAATCTATTTGCCACATCGTTAAACATTATCATGTCGTAGCTCCTATGATAATAAATCAAACGCAATGTAATTCAGCAAATAATTGAGCGGCAAATAACGTCTTCGTGTGCTTTCTGCGAACGCCAACGAAAGAGCTAAAATGGCGGGCGATTATATTAAGTATTTATCGAGCCTTAACAGCGAATCACAAGACGCACACGTTTAAATATAGCCGACCTGCAACGCGATTGGCTGCCGGAAATTAGAGCGACGGGACTATAAGTATCAGAAGTTTAAGTACATGATGTTGACGGTACCAAAGTTGAAGTGTGTGCCAGTGAAGTTAACTCCTCCACTTTGCTTATACTCGTACGTGAACATAAGCGCTTAAATAATAATAATTATTATTATTATCTGTAGGTTTCGTATTTGAATTAATCAACAGCAGTAACGTCTTCATTCCTCGGCGACAACTCTGGCAGAGTGAAACGGAGCATCGCTTTGCTCCACTGCGCGCGATGTTGTGAAGGTTCATCCATAAGCAATTTAATGCTGATTAAATTGCCTATGGATGAGCCTAAAAGCTTTCTAAATCTTGCATCCATTAACAAGTAAATTGCAAAGGCTTCCCCGAACAGTCACCTGTCGTTCTATTTAATGTGGAGTCCTGTTTTACGAATACGTATACATACATAGATTTCTTACGATGGGGATTCGGTTCAAACTTTGAACAGACATGTAGCCTAGTATTCCGGCGAGACGATTTTTTTAGGAATATTTTCTGAATGTTCAACTTTTTTTCGCCACCATTTAGCAATCAAAATCGCCACTATAACCGTTGTTCAAGGCGGCAAGCGCCTTTGCTTACTGCTCCGGAGCTGCGCTTGGGTGTGGGTTCGATTCCCGCTTTGGCTGATTACCTGGTTAGGTTTTTTCGAGGTTTCTCCCAACCGGCGAATATCAGGTAATCTATAGCAAATCCTCGACCTCATTTTGCCAAATATTCTCTCTGTCACAAATTCCATTGTCACTAAATAACCTACTAGTTGGCACAGCGTCATTAAATAACCATTTCGGAACAAAGGTGAAAATACTATTATGCAGCATCTCTTCGACAGGAAATAAGGTAGGAATTTCATGTCTTATTTCATGATATGTAGAATAATCCTGTCCCTCATTGAGTAGGCTTCAGGCAAAATTGCAGGTCTATTGACGAATGTGTACTATATAATTACGCCTGTTTTCAGTTTCCTCGCGGAATGAAGTCCAATAGATTATATAGGATGTTTAAGAATAACTATTCCTAATTTTCAGATGTAATAGAAAGCACATAATGAAAATTTTTCACAATAAAATAGTGTCTGGAAATGCTTCCGTTTTGAAATATAACGATATGAAAGAAATGATTTCAGTAAATTATTTAAACATTATGAGAATGACATCGAAAAATTATAAATAGCTACTGTTCAAAATTACGACATCATTAGCATTGCCGTCAGCTGCTTCATGCCATATGCATGTCTGGTAATTCAACATTTGTAAACCGATGTGTTTTAATGACTATAAATTTATAAACAGATCCGACAGAAATTTTGTGACATACACTAAAACAAATAAGCTTCAACTGTTTCCATGGTAACGAGAATAGCTGAAAAACAAATTAAAGACGGCCATGGACGATAATAAGGCCAATGAAAAGTTTTAACTTTTACTATTACACTGCTCCGCCGTTAGTAGAATGCGTTTGAGTCTAAACAAAGTAGCAAAACAGTACAACGTTGTTGTGACGTGAATCCAAGTCATATGAGTGCGCTCCTTGTATGATGACATGGAGTAAGGCCCAAGGGAAAAAACCAAATGAGAAAGATTCGATCCGGTGCTGTGGATTGAGCCGCGGCATAGCTCAGTGGTAGAGCACCCAATGCGTAGAAATGGCGGTCCCAGATTCGATTCTCGGCGCCGGAGTGAATTTTTCTTTGTCATTAACAAATATTAACCATAGCAGATAATTCTGTAGGACCAAAAAATTAACAATCCTTACATAGAATGTTTTTATTAAAAATATAAGATTACAGTATACGTTGCCAATTGTATGTAAAAATGCAGCTGATGTGGTAATTGTGAAACATAGGCACGCCATTTCGGGTGAGAGACATAGGCCAGTTTTACACAAATCCTAAACATATTTACTATAACTTGTTGCTTGTGGGCCATCCCAAACCCCGACCTCCAACCGTAAAAGCGCCAGTCTTTACATACCCGTCAGTCAAGGCCTTCTGACAAATAAAAGCAATTGACAATAGATATCTCAGTCGTGACAACCTCATAAAATATCCTATCAATTGAATAATCGATCTTGCTACGTACAACATAATTATATTATATTATTATCTTATTACCCATTTCAGCGAGTACTGACGGCCACTGCAAAATACGACAATTTGGTCCAGGGAGCATTCTCTTTTGGCACAAGGATGATTTATGTAACATGTTTCTAAATTAGTCTTTTAAATACCGGTACATTCTTTAATAAATCACTGAAAAACAAATGTGAATACATAGGGTGTGGAGTGAGTACGAAATTATTATTATTTTTTTATTTTTGGCGCATCAATTTTACTTAAATAACGACAAATAAAAACTAATATGCCACATAACATTATTTTAAGAAATATAGGAAACAAGGAGGAATATTATTCACCATTCTTAATGATCGGGGGGTAGAAAAAAAACGTATGGAAGAGAAATTACATACAAATGTGCGTGTAATAAACAATAAGCAAACCATCTTCGATTAATCATTTCAAAACAACGTGAATATAGCGTGGATTGTGTAGGAAAATAATTTCTTATATGTTGCTCCCAATGTGCATCATTGTTAACTTATGAGAACAAATGAAAATTAACATGATTATAAACACTATTTGAAGAAAGATAGGAGATATTAAGTAATATTCAGAGTTCTTAATGAGCTTTGGATGGAAAATAATGAAATATGTATAAAATAGAAATTACATGCAGGTGAGCATATAAGAAAAACAGTAAGTAGAATCATATTATTTGATTAATAAGCTTAAATTACTCCAGGTTTAGTGTAAGAGTGGCCTATATCTAACGATGTCTCCCAGCAAATTACTTAATTTAAAAACAAAAAAATCGTGTTAGAAGATTGAATTTGTGTATTTTCTCTGAAACTTTCCAAACATTTGTAGGCAGTTTTTACAGTAAATTGCCGAAAATTGGTTTATAGCGCAGCATTGGCAGTGATAAAAGTGTGAAATATTCGTTCAGTGGCATTTCGTAGTGCTTCAGCAATAACATGTTTAGCAACACTTCTGACTTCTGTTGCATTCAAACAATTATAAAATACGATAATTTGGTCCAGGGAGCATCAGTTTTTTGGTGCAAAGATAATTCGTTTGGCGTGTTTCTTAATTGAAAATATGAAATGGCGTTCCTGTGCTTCACATTTAATCTGCACTATTTAAGAGATGATCTCACGTTATGCTGGTCACATGACCGATAGGAAGCTATTATTTTGTGAATGCCTACTCTTGGTTTATAGTCCCTGGAATACTGGGGACGAAACATATCAGATAATCCATTTATTTGAGATACATGATGATGATGATGATGATGATGATGATGATGATGATGATGATGATTATAATTTCAATTAACGGAAGTGTTGTTTGAATCTCAGTGATGCTGACTGTGGAGCAGCCCTGTGAAATAGTAATGGCGGCGGGAGGACTGCCCGGGGTGTACCGGCTGGAGCAGATTCATTTCCACTGGAAGTCAGAGCACACGTTGCGAGGAAGGAGGTGGGTCAACAACTTCTCATACCAGTTCATATATTTCTTTATTGAAAGCTCTTAGCACAGGTATCTTTATTACAAAATATAGGGTGACCGGCCTAAATGTACATAAATAACAAAGTATAATGCGAGAAATGTACATTATAATTTTGTAACGTAAAGCACAATCGACAGAAAATCTCCCCGAGATTTGTTCTGTCACACTAGCAAGGTCATTGTTGCGTCACCTGCCGCTCAAGCGTAGAAGCAGAATGAGGGCAGGTTATGAATCAGTCGTTTCCTTGTCAGTGGAGATGTGGACGCCACAGCGTAAAGTGCAGTGCTTGCTAATTTTCATCGATATGGTGAATCATCTCAGCACAGAAATTAGCTCTTTTGTGGCAATCGTCTGGCTTAAGATGATGAAGGAGTTGGAGTTTGTAAGCACACAAACGGAGACGCTTGTAAAGAATGTCGTGAACTGCTGAACGAGGGATTTAGCCTGTATAATTGACTTACTTGGGCTTCTAGCGAAAGACTCGCGCATCTGATCCACAATCTCTTCTGTCACATGCTTGTTAGGATGTTTCCCTGTTTTCGAAATCAAGCTTCCAGTCTCATAAATGGATTTGCGTGTGGGAGGATCCACATTGCATTCCCTTCGTGCACGCCGCTGAACACATGTAACTGATTGAATTCTCCAAACCAGAGTACGCACTGAACTTTACGCTGTGGTGTCCACAACTCGACTTGACAAGGAAACGACTAATGCATAACCTGTCCTCATTCTGATTTCGCGCTTGCGCGGCAGGTGACGCAACAATGACCTTGCAAATGTGACATAACAAAACCTGGAGAGAGTTTACTTCGATTGCGCTTTACGTTACAAAATGATAATGTACAATTCTCGCATTATAAGCTGTTGTTTATATATACCGTTAGTCCGGACACCCTGTATAACTATAATATTTTTATGATCATAAAATATTCTGAATAATAAGATCTATCTTTATTTTATTTGACATTTTAATGACAAATATCAAATTGATACATCATACAATGAAATTAATAATGTTATTACAAATCCTCAAATTTTCTCTTTCACTATCACTTGTTAATGCTGACTTATTGTCTTAGAATTAAAATGACTGCCTCCGTGGTCTGTTGGTCAGCATTCTGGCTTCTAGATCAGGAGGTCCCGGGTTCTTCTTGAAGAAGAAGAATTCCCTGTGTATCTAGAGTCTGGAAATTTGTATGAATGTGAGAGTGATTGTGAGTGTGCCGGGTTAATATTAATTAACCAATCATCACAAATATAAAATACATCAGAACTGTGGCTGGGCAGTAACCTGAACACACGTGTCAGCGTCACATTGTTGACAAGTAACTCCATCTGTTAGCACAACCATAAGGCATCTCATAGATGCTATAGAGTTACCAACAACGGAAAAAAAAGAATTAAAATAATATTAATTTATATGTAAGTCTATTATATGTACGTGTACATTAGTTCCTAAACCTGTCACTATTTAGATGTCTTTCTTGTCACTCATAGAAATAATATTAGGAGTAGAAATAGTATTAATGGTATTGATAGTAGTAGTAGTGGTAGTAATAGCAAGATTACAATCCGGGAGCAAGACCCGTCACGTGACCTTATCATGCGCCGTGGCTATATCATATCAGCGGTATGTATTCAGAGAGAATAATATATAAGGTTTTAGTCCTAGATGAACTTCCGTCTCGGTAGATTCGTGTAGTATTAGCCATTCTGAAACAAACTTTCTTCCTGATCGCCCATCGTTTCAAATCTCTCGCAGCTCACATGCCAAGTCTCGTCTCCTGATCTGTATACCAGGTGACTCACCTACCCCTTATTTACACGAAGTTATGCAATTCTGCGCATTCGCAATCAATTCTGTAAACACAGTACTTCTAATATATCTTAAATGCAAAAGGCAATAGTGTGTCTGCCATCACGTGATTAATAGGTTACGTTATTAAAACTTGTCAGTATAACTAATTTATCATAGGTGCTTACTTCATTAACTTTTTAAAACGAAGAAAGAGACTAATATCAGCTAGTGTTAACTCTAATTGGTAACCAAATAAAATGCAGAGCTGCCTAAGGAATTTCTCACCCTGAAGGTAGCCTATAGAAATTTTACACCTAGCCTTGAGTTGAATTCTCCTAGAAACAGGTACCGCAATTTCGTGGGCATGCTATAAAATGGAGGATTGCATAAAACTTAGATTTAGATTTATTAGATTTATTAGATTTATTTATTTAACCTGGTAGAGATAAGGCCGTCAGGCCTTCCCTGCCCCTCTACCAGGGGATTACAACTATAACATGAACAATAAGATTACAATTAATATTAAATTTACAATTACAATTACAATAAAAATTAAAGTACGACAAGAATACCTGATTAATGAAAGCTAGACATTTTATCATAGAAGTTAAGAACAAACTTACTTGTAAGGGGCTAGTGAATCACGTTGCATACAAGTTTTTTAAATTGAAAAGTTTAGATAAAATATTAACAAATAATAATTTTACAGTTATTTAACAAACGATATAACTTAAGTGAAACATCTTAGAATCACTCATATAATAAATAATAAAATGCATCTTAAGTTCATACGAAATTTATTATTATTATTATTATTATTATTATTATTATTATTATTATTATTATTATTATTATTATTATTATTATTAGGAAAATAGGTGCTTAGGAAAATATTTGGGGCTAAGATGGATGAAGTTACAGGAGAATGGAGAAAGTTACACAACACAGAACTGCACGCATTGTATTCTTCACCTGACATAATTAGGAACATTAAATCCAGACGTTTGAGATGGGCAGGGCATGTAGCATGTATAGGCGAATCCAGAAATGCATATAGAGTGTTAGTTGGGAGGCCGGAGGGAAAAAGACCTTTAGGGAGGCCGAGACTAGATGGGAAGATAATATAAAAATGGATTTGTGGGAGGTGGGATATGATGATAGAGAATGGATTAATCTTGCTCAGGATAGGGACCGATGGCGGGCTTATGTGAGGGCGGCAATGAACCTCCGGGTTCCTTAAAAGCCAGTAAGTATTATTATTATTATTATTATTATTATTATTATTATTATTATTATTACTACCACTACTATAAGCCTTATAATATGTTACACTTATTTAGTAATCTATGTGCACTAATCCCTCAGGCCAGCATTCAGCATAAACCTGTTGCGTGGTTGATGTATGATCGATGTCATCTGCAGCTGATGCAGTTTTCAGAATTAATAGCAGCTCTTCGCTTCTTCCGTCTCTCCCTCCTCCCTCTCTACATTTCCCCGTTCTCACTGCCTAATACTTTCATCTGTCTTGTTCTGTCCCTTCATCGTTTTAAGTAATCAGATACATTGCTTCCTTTGCTTGTGTAGTCTCTGTAGATTGACGGTTACCATCTGGCAGTTTGGTTCGCGGGTCAGACTCGGCCGAGGGCGATATGTTTTAAAAGGAGCGAGAGAAAAATTAGCAACACCGCAATATCGTCGGTATTATTAAATCTCAAACGAAAAGCCATCGTTTCAGCACAACGTTATCTGCTTTTGAATATCCGTTTTTTTCTGCAAGAGCCTGCACAACAAAATGTCTTCTACACCTTCCAAATCTCCACATAAAGCTACAATGTATAAAATTTCTTCTGTTCCCTTATTAAGGATAAAATATATGTGTAATGGCAACAACTTATAACAATAAACAAATGAGAGGGGGGAAAATTAGCGCGACAAATTTACCGAACGTACAAACGTTATTGCGAATCCTCTTATTTTGCTACCATACGTTAATAAATAAAGGCCTACGTATTATGTCATCAGTACTTCATTATTAACATGAACCGTGTTAACGAATGATTACGGACGAGTGGAGTGCGACAACAACTATCCATTTAATGCACACGTTAACACTACTTTAAAACTGAAAGTACCGAGCGAGTTGGCTTAAACGGTAGCATTTGAGACACGCTTCCGGGAGGTTCCGGGTTTAAACCTCGTGGTCATCCAATCTTACTGGGGTTTGTCATGGTTACCCTCAGTCATAAAGGCCCGATTGTAAATTTACATGCCTTGATTCATCACCGCTTCAATCACCAATACCATAAACATTATTCAAAACCTATAATCATTTACATAAACACAAGCCATCTACAACACACAATAGAAACAGGAACTCAATAATAGTACTGGTATACCCACAGATCTTAAACACGCGATATGACCACATATGTTAAAGCGTGTATAAATAAACTTAAAAAAACTGAAAGTAGAACATACTGACGCAAAATGAACTTTCATATTCATAACGCAAAAGGAGAAGCAAGAATTATGCTCACTGGCAAAGGCAGTTTACGTCACTTCCTCTTGGATATGACGCATTTAGAATAAAAAGAGATATCTTCCCGTACAAATATAGTATACTTTCCGCATTCTAATAGTCAGAGACAGGAATAGGTATAAAATAGTAGTATCTTATCTTCAATCCTTCATGGTCGTTGGCCTTGTGGTGGGCACAACCCAGCGCCATCTTCATCTCTACTTCATTTCCCATCCACCATTATTATTTTGTTGTTAAGTACCATCCGGTGTTTGTTGGGCATTGTCTCTGATGACAGTTCAGCCTTAGCGATATAGAGATAGGCTAAATTATTGACAGTTCTGTTATGTAAGGAATATGATAATTTAGAAGATAATTGAAAACATTATGTGGTCAATTGATTCTAAGCATTTGCATTGCTTAAGAGACGCAGCTTGCGTTGTGACTCAATAATATTTAACGACCAGGAACGTTTGCGAGAACACTATTGTGTGTAAAAGGATTACCTATAAGTTTATTAAGAAATCGTCTCTTACCAGAAAGACGGGATTCTTTAGCTGGCAGATCATAGAAATTATTCGTGAACAAAGCAGCTGGAAGATCAATACTAATCGAATGGCGGCCGTATTGTACGTAAAGATTAAAGAGCATCTTCGATGGTGCATGAAAGCAGCGATCCTGGGTTCCAGTCGAAGGCCCCGTTCCAGTCCGCCTGAAACAACTGTTGTCCATCGGTGGTGCAGCATATTGTGTTACAATAAATGAACTCTGGTGTTTTATTATCGACCATATGAACCAGAGACCCAACCTGTAGACACAGGTGCGTGAGGTCAGAGGAAAAGCGCGCTTTGAGTATACTGCGTATGAGATAATGAAAACTCTTCTTTGTATTAAAATAATGTTGCCATATGCAAGGTGCGTATTAACGGGGGGGGGGGATGGGGGGATTTTCTCCCCTGTTGGAAAGTTATCCCCCTGTCATAAATTCATATTAACATCCCTGCCAGGGATGACTTCTATCCCCTCACACAAAATATAATTGTTTTAAGACAAGTATACCTACGTTATATAGTATAAAGTAACCAAAGAAAATTATATTTCTGTATTATCATCACCGGCAAAGCTGACAACAATCAATAACTTAGGAATTACACATCTTATCTTAAGCTTGCTCATGGATATTATTATTATTATTATTATGATTATTATTATTATTATTATTATTATTATTATTATTATTATTATTATTATGATCAAGATGCAAGACAAGCAACTCAGTGCGAACAAGTGTTGAGCCGTAATAATAATAATAATAATAATAATAATAATAATAATAATAATTTTATGTATGGTACGCCTATTCTCTATCTAGGATGCTATCTCCTCCTCATCAGAGATCTTAATTTGCACCCTGGCCATATAATATTTGTAAGTATGTACACAGAAGATCATTAAAAGTACGCATGGGATTTCCATCCATCCTAACGAAATTGACATTCGAGGAGGCAGTGGTAATTATTTCCTATTGTTGCGGCCTGGATATTGAGAATAATTTTCAAATGTCATGAGTGTGGAGTAAAATAAATATTAGGCCGGTATTGCACTATAATAACGCCGGAATTCACAAGACTCTTCTTTCATTTCTATAAATAAATAAATAGGCCTATATAAATAAATAAATATTAATCACTTATTACATAGGTACTATCTCCCTTTTGTTCTACAATCCCCGTAATTCAGTCAGAAATCCCATACGCACTTTAATGACCCTCTGTGCATGTACGTACGTTATTATATGTGTATGTGTGTAAGTACTATGTAGAAAACATCTTAAAACATATAATAATAATCATAGCTATTACATCTCTAATGATTGTTACACAGCGAGGTAATTTGCTGAGGCATGTGGACGTAAAGCCAGCAGTACACTGGGAGACGCTGTCCTCTATAGCCTGCTATGCCATGGATTTATTTTATTTGAAGTATTAGTGAAGGTTTGACAATTTGTTCTTGGAATAACTCTCTCACAGTGGATTCGAGCGTTCAGTCGCTAATAACAAAATAAAAATGTATACTGTATCTTGTTGGTATCACTTGTGAGGTTCAGACCTGTCTTTGGACAGTTGACTAAACAACAATAATGCTTGTCCAAAAATGTTTGACCTTCGGTGCATGTATTTATCTATCATTTTACATGCTTCTTAGTGATTTTACTATAACCTTAGCCCTGTGAAAAATTGACGATGTTGCAGTGATGTTTTTATATTCTTCGTATGCTACAAAGTTAGCGAATCCTACCTGACCAAGTGTTATGAAGTGGGTACAGATTAGCTACCGTCTTTCTATTTGTTGCAGATGGCCCTTGGAAATGCACATGGTGCATTTTGACCGTCAGTACCTGAAACTTAATGAAGCGGTGAGACATCATCAAGGTTTGGCTGTGCTTGCAGTCTTATTCTACGTAAGTTAGTTTTCATTGACTTCGCATTAGCATATTGTAACAAAGATTCTATTTGTGGAAGGTATTCAGTATTTGCTGTGACGTATGGTTCCTGGAATTGTATAACTTTTTTTTAGATAATATATGTGTCCTGTGTACCAAATCACAGAACTTTACTTGGAAACGGAGGATTCTTTGCTCATTTTAAAGATCTGTTAACTCTCGCGAGAGCTACAAATGAGATTTTAAAAGATCTATTTTTCCTAAATAGTTATTTAACGATGATGAAATAACTATGCAATTACATGACGTTGGTAGACTTGGTGATAGCTATATGAGTCCAGGATGCGCTATGGAATTACCTGACATTCGCTTTACTTGGGTAAACCTCGGGAAAAAACCAAACAAGCAATCGACCCAAGTGGGATTCAATCCCACATACAGAAGAGATCATTGTTATTGTCCGTCGAAGTCGATATCGACTTGAAATATTATCGTCTTAAGAGGACTTCGGTTTGGAAACAAAACACATACCGATATACAGAAAGCATTGTAAACCCTGCTATTGTTGTGTAATCGTAATAGCATTCAACTTATTTATTTAGGCTTTAAATAAACTATATATTCAGAATAAATTTGAGAAAATGTCATGTCTTATACAAAGTTCAAATATTCCAACAGTTTATCGTGTATTTCCTCACTCCATATGTATGGGTGACTACGACCAAATTTTTACCTATTTTCTTTCAAGATAAGCCCACATGAATTAGGACTAACCAATTTCATTTAATTTGAATTTCAAATGTGTAGTTAAATGTTTTAATGAGATTCAATTTAAAGTCTTGTATTTACATTTAAAATGAAATTGATATTTTCTTAGGAATAAAATATGTATTATACACTATTACTTTCACGTGTTAATTTGAACTAGGTTTAAAATACTTTGTTGACTAGTTTCGACTTGGGAGCCATCTTCAGAACTGCGTGGTCCCTGCGTCTTCCATTATCTTCGCTCCCCACGGAGTGCGTTTGTGTTGTGTAGTGTGGAGTTATATTTTATTCCTAAGTGTTATGCCGGTAGTGTTAAAAGTTGTGCAAGCAAGACGTACGATATATATATATATATATATATTTTTTTTTTTTTTTGTTAAAACCGTAGGTACCATATTAGAGATCGACTGGGCGGAATTCTGGCCTTAGCTCAGCCAGATTGAATTAATAATAATAATAATAATAATAATAATAATAATAATAATAATAGTCCCTATATATCGATTGTGACAATGAAAATCTCCGTTGATAATAAAGAAGGCCGTGGCATAACAAACAAAATGCAGTAAGTTTACTACCTATTTTATGTTATAACATAAAAGTGGTTATGAATAATTTAAAATCAACTAAAATAAAATGAGATGAAAATGCCATACCAATCGTATTTAGATTTTTTTAAGAGCCATTTTGAATCTTGCGTACACTACTTTCAACACTGTGATGAAGCACCGAAACAGCTGTAAGCCGCACAGACTTACATAATTAACACGAGTAAGTCCGTTAGTTAATCAATTACTTTTTTAAAGAATATTAATCTCAGGAGAATACCTCTGTACCCCACTACGTTTTATAAAGTCCTCCGAAAACTATATAAATTTCTCACGTAAATACTAATGAACACTTCTTCTGTATGAGCGTATCCTGGAATGACTAATTCTCCTTGCTAACTCCGACCACAGTGTTAAACAATGTCAGTTTACGCATTCCTAGGAAATATGAGAAGTTGTTTTACAAACAAGAGAAAGTTAAAATCTTTTTCCCTGTTATCTAGATGCATTAAAACTACCAACTTGTACATAAATAATATGATTCTTTCACATAAATGTATAATTTACATATTTTATTGTAAACCATTTAGCTATTGTGTTATTATTGTTGTATCAGTCACATTTGAGCTAACCTATTATTGGCTACTTGCTGTTGGTTAGTATATCAAAATAAATAAATTAAAATTTTTTAAATATTTCAGGAAACAGAAGAGCCAAATAAAGGGTTGCAAACCATACTAGATGCCATTGCGAAAGTGAGTCATACAGAGAAAACACCATACAAAATACCTCAAGCTGTGTCACTAGAGGAGTTGGTGCCTGATGAAAAGAACAGATTTTACCGCTATGCTGGATCACTTACGACACCAAACTGTGATGAATCAGTTGTGTGGACTGTCTTGACACAACCCGTACCCATAGGGAAGGACCAGGTAATATCTTAACACACATTTACTTATCAGTGCTTCTGTGTGGCGCTGCTATATGGCCCAAATGCGTCACCGATTAGCCGATTCAATAACTTCACTGATCGGTTAGTGTGAACAGCTTCAGTGTTTTGTCAGTTTAAGCTTGCCAAATTACTGATGGTGATGCTTAATTACCGATTATCACAGCAGCTGATTTGCGCTATGAATGAGTGAAAAATACTAAAAGATTATAGCAGAATTGAGTTTCATTCAGGAGTTGGGGCCAACTGTCATACCCTCATTTCAGTTACCAGTACAGACCGAAGTGTTAAGGCTCATTCACAATGAAAATTAAACATAACGTAAGCGTTAACTTAAGAATATAAACGTTACGGTAAAATCAAGATCATTCACGATGGGAACATAAACATAACAGCAAACATACTTGGTAACCATGGAAACATAACAACGACGCCATTTCCTCATATTCTGTCGTATACTTCAGCGCTCCACGATTGTGTTCTGTTTGCAAATCACGTAAACATAAGCATGAAAGTTTGGTTTGCAAACTTTCATGTTAACGTCTTACGGTAATGTTTATGTCAATGCTTATGTGAATCATTGTGAATGATCCCATTTGGTAGCCTGGGCGCAAACTTCTATGTTTAATTTTCATTGTGAATGGGCCCTTACGTAGTATTTTGAAGAATGGCGTTCGGTATCTTTGCAGCTTTTTCTTTGTTGATATTCGATTTCAAGGGTAAATAATATGGACGTACACAGGATTTTCCCCTGGGGGCAGGGGGTCAACTCACACTTTTTTAAATACATAAATCAAGTATTCGAGGCTCTCTGCTAGTATACGATCTGTAGGTGGCGAAGCTTGTGATGACCCCATCTGTTGGGTGACTACATTTCGAAGACTGAATTTGCTTTCACTGTCAGGTGAAATAGAGGGAACCTATGTAGTCGTCGGAACCATTACACCTGACTGTTGGACCAGTTAATGGGAATAGCAATGGTCTCAACGGCTAGTTTGTACCCCTTTCGTCTAAAGCCGAAAGTACAGGTAGAACAAAATGACACTTTTGAGACAATACTATTATTAAAAATTATAATAAAAATGTTTATTTCAATGTAGGTGCAGCAATTCCACAAGGTGCAGACACACAATGAGCCGCTGCGGTCCAATTACAGGCCACTACAGAAGCTGGATAACCGCCGCATCTATCTGCAACACCCATCTCAAGAATCAGCCTCCAACACGAAACAGCACTCCTGGTTCATCACCGTACTTCTGTTAGCAATGCTGAGCGTGACCGTCTGATTTTCCTTCATAGATGAGTTAGTGTTGATAAAGATTACTTAACAGACTCTATTTGTAATATATTTTGTTGAGCCATTGTTTTTAACACATGAAAAATAAAAATGGTAATGTTTAAATAAAAGTCTAATAGTTTTGTGATATCAGTGTTAGTTGATGTTACAGCTAGCGGCTTTCCTCCTCTCCCACGGAGGCAGGCATTGCTGTTAAGTATGCAAGCAAGTGCTTACAGTACAACTGAGCTAAGGATCTGTCACAACGCCATCTTCACTTGCCTTGTGGTGCCAGAGAGGCAAGTGACGAATTTCATTTTTATTGGTTGGTCCAAGCAGGCCAATGTAACCTTGCACTTGACAGTTGATATTTGTGTTGGCAATCCTTCGTACGAAGCATTGAACACAGTGGGGTAGCCTTCTGAACCAACCAGAACATAGCATTTTCTTTCAGCCGATTCTGCTGCTACGCAGTGTATGGGACCAGTTCCAACCCAATATCATGATGAATTTGGGGAGTTATGCTAAGTAGCAAAATCTAGTTTAGAAAGCAGCTATAACAACTGGGGGAGGGGGTGGGGGGGATCATTGTGACCACACGTTACCTCTGTACTGGTTGGTCTTGGCCCTTCATGGTATGTAGTGCCATGTATTACATGTTTACCAACAAAATTCAGTCATTCCAGAAAAACTTAAATTATGGTTTATTTAACAATACTCGCAATTGCCGAGGTTATATCAGCGTCGCCAGTGTGCCAGAATTGTGTCCCACACGAGTTCTTTTACATGCTAGTAAATCTACTGACATGAGCCTGTCGCATTTAAGCGCTGGGCCGGGATCAAACCCACATCTTCGAGCACAGAAGGTTGGCATCATACCGACTACACTACCCAGACCGACCAGAAAAACTTAAAAGTGATATTGTAAAAGACATAAAAATTTACTAGCAAAAGAATGAATCAAAGAACCTAATTCATACACATTTATGATGGTGATGATGACAATATGTCTTAAACTGGACAAACGCTAAAAATGGTATCATTGTATAGACAGGAATCTACTGCACAAAATGAGAATTGCTCCGCATTCAGTTTTCACTAATAATTGGATCTACTCTGCAGTAGTTCTTTTCATACCTGATCCTGTGGCCTCGAATTTTGTTGTTGTTTTCTAATGCCAGGCGTTTGACAATATAGTCATTTGACCTCTTGCACTCCAATATTTTTCAAAGATATTATCATGGCCAGCCACTGAAGCACAGATTTTGAGATGTTCCGAATCCATTTCTTGGTTTGAGTTGCACAATGGGCAGTTAGGAGACTGATATATTCCAATTCTATGCAGGTGTTTGGCCAAACAATCATGGCCTGTTGCCAATCTAAATGCAGCTACAGACGATTTTCGTGGTAAATCGGGAATTAACTGTGGATTTTGATGCAGAGAGTTCCATTTTTTCCCTTGGGATTATGTTATCAAATTTTGTTTGTTAAAGTCTAAGTATGTAGATTAAATAAATCTCTTCACAGAGTAATACGTAGATTTAGTAACAGGTCTGTAAGTAGCAGTGCTGCCCTTCTTTGCTAAAGCATCGGCATTCTCATTTCCCAGGATTCCACAATGGGATGGTATCCATTGGAATACAATTCTTTTATTGAGTGATATTAATTGAGAGAGCATTTTAGTTATTTCTGCTGTTTGAGATGAAGGTGTGTGTTTAGAGACGATTGATAGAATAGCTGCTTTGGAGTCTGACAATATAACTGCATTCCTAAATTTATTGATGTGGCATAGAAGATTCCTGAGACTTTCACTTATTGCAGTGATTTCTCCATGAAAACTTGTTGTTCCATATCCAAGAGATATATAAAGTGAGAAGAGACAGCACGTAACACCTGCACCGGCGCCTTGTTCTCTGGAGATCAAGGATCCGTCAGTGTATAAATGAAGCCAGTTTTGTGGAGGGTACCTAATATTAATTGTCTCTGAAGACAATTGTTTCAGTGCTTACTTCTGATTTCAGTATTTCTTCTGTTAAATTTAGATAATATTCTATATTTAATAGAGTTACAGGGTTTGGTTTAATTTGTAAGTTTTCTTTTAAATTCGGGATATTGATTTTCTGTTTTAATTCTTGAACAATGGAGATGAAACTTTTTTGAGTTTTCAATCTATAGAGAGGACTGTATGAATGCCAATTGTTTCGTGGTAATCAAATTCTGTAATCCATACTTTGATGGCATGAGCACTAGACACACGACCATGGCACCCAAAGTCAAAATGCCTACGAAATTGTCTTCTAGCAACCTTGCAACTGTCATTAATTTTAATGCCTTGATTGTAAAAGTTATTATAGTGACTAAACATTCAGTGCTGTCTAAATAGCATAGCTTCGGCAATATAACAACAGACAGCAGCACTTTCTATCTGCTACTATACTCGTGTATTTCATATTTTAAAATCGCCCATTTTCCTGGCAAAATGTCCATCTTGCAGAGCGTACAAACAATGCTGAATGGTGCCATTACAATGCTAAAGAAAGCTATAGTTACGTGCCTGAGCTAAATTTTTTGGCCTGTGTTGGATATTGCTTTAATGATGTTGCACATTTTAACGACTGAGAGATCTCAACCATCTCGAATTCTAACAATAGTTCTTCTGTAATAGTATAAGTGAACCTGCAAAAAGGAAATTCATATAAGGTACTTTTAAGTCTTTATTTTATAACCATATCCTCATGTAATTCGACTTGTACAATTCCAACATTTAATATTTTTTTAGTCTCACTTTAATACAAGTCTTCTGTACACTTAAGAGTTAATCGAAATATGTTTCTGGGAGCTCACAATAGTACAAATATCTGCCTGAAGAATACATCAACACTCTTTCGGCTTCTACTCGTACTTAATTCATACAACCCAAGAAAATTGAACATATCATCTGGTTACATTTAGACAGAATGAAAATAATAGTCATGACAGAGTTGAAGCCTTTAAGATTATTAAAGGCTTGAAATTCATCAGGTATATACGAGGGTAGAATCTGTTGAAAAGAATGTTTAATCAAATAATTTATGATAATTCTAATTTCCAAGACACGAAATGAACTAATTAAGAGAATATACTTTTCTTAAATTAAATATATGATGATAAGATTTTATGCATAGATAATTTCACTGCTTCTCTTCCAGATAACAGTTAAAAAGAAAGTGTATATGGAATTATATAATATGGATAGTCATATTGCACTCAAAGAAGTGTAACGCAAGAAACGGAGTGCATGACCTTCACCACAAATATAATTTTATTATTACAAGAACTGAAGCACAAGCTGGTCATTAAGGGTACAAGTGTCAAGTTAGCTGAACACTTCGTAACTTGTACAAATAAAAGCACACATTTTGAATGATACCATACTAAAACAGTAAATGTCTGTGAGACCAGAACTATTTGTTCACGAGATGCATCAGGATGTTGCTCAATGTCTCTTGGGTCTTGGCGAGGCTCTCAAGGGCTCCAGCTGTGGAGGCAGCCAGACTCTCCACAGAAGCAGCGATGCGATGCAGGACCTCCAGTTGTTGGTTCTGCTCTTCTCTTCTAATTTCCAACATCTCATCACTGTCACACATAATTCAGATTTTAGACACATACAACAAGGTGTTTTAAAAGTTATGCATAGTTGCAATTAAAATTGAATGAGGGGATTTAGGGCAAAAAGATGGACATGCCAAAACCTTTTTTTTTTTTTTTTTGTGACTATTGTACGAGTTATGAAATCATCGAGAACGTGTTGAAATAGCACCCTATTGTTTGTTTAATATCGTCAGAAAGAGCATTTTTAATGTACTTTTTCATTTGTTTTGTACAGAAGCACTATACTTACGGTTACTATGGTAACAATTTTATTGTTGTAGTATATTTTGCTTCCTTGAGATTCAATGCTGTCTTTGGACAAAGCTTAGCAGTCAATTTGATTTACAAAATTATTAACAAATGAATTTATTTATTTTGTCAGCAGTTTTATTGATGAAATTAACAAAAAAATGTTAATAGAAAATGAGAGAATTGAGATTCTGATGATGACAGAAGACGTACACAACAAGATGCATGCACTTTTTTCAATGAAGCTCGTCCAAAACGACATTTATTTCTCATTCAATTGTGAGTAGAATAGAAGCGTTTTTCAGAAAACATGGACATATTATCAGAGACATGAAAAGACCATTTTCTGTTAAAACAAGATATTCTTATGTTGATGGATAATTTTTTAATTGATTTTACGATGTTTTATCAACTACGATGATTATCTAGCATCTGAGTGAAATGAAAGTGATAACACCAGGATCCAGCACTAAAAGTTACCCAGCATTTGCTCTTAACTCAATATACTCGTATTTAAATTCCCTGCACTCGCATTTAATGTCCAGTTTGCAGTGTGATGTAAAAATACTGATAGAAAAAATTACGCAAGTTTTTTCATGCAAAATTTATCAGAAGTCACGCCGAAAGTATGTGTTTACTGATTAAGATGTGTTCCTAAGATATTTTGGTTTGGTAAATCTCGCGCGACCACAACTCGTCAAATGATGAGATTGGCTTTAGGGAAAACCCCAGAAAAACCTCAACCATTAATTTGTCCCAACCAGGATTTGAATTGGGGCCTGCTCATTTGAAGGTTACATATTAACTGTTACATATTAAACTTCACTGTTCAATCAAATTTCAACCATGTTGCAATAGAGGGTAACTTCATTTAAACAGCCCATGAAGATCTTTCTTTAAAATGTCAGGAATTTTTAGCAAGCACGAAAGCTACGCAACTCAAATAACGAAAGTTGTACTTCACTTTAACTAGTCCTTTCACCAGCTCCATAACAAAGTGATTCCTCTGCTTAGACCATTGCATTTGAATTAAAGGAATGGCAAAATGGTTGGTGAGCATTGCAAAGAACTCGTGATTCTCGCCTAAAAGCTCATTTGAACCAATTATGTAGGCAAATTGAGGTAACAGAACAAATAGAACCTCATGTGAGTTGTGTATGAAGTGGCCAGAATAAAGAAAGAAATGGAAGTGAAATCAGCTCTGTAGTTCAAAACTTCAAAAACTGTCAATTGTCATTCTGAGCTTCTGACTTGTGAGTAAAATGGAGATGCTAGCTAGATGTCGAGAATCTTAGCACCTGTTGTGTAATAGCCAAACATTTTTAAAAATGAAATCCACAAGTCCAATTTTTGTACATTCGCGTTGATTTTGAAAATTCCTACCAAACGACAATTTAACCCTTGACAACGAGAACCCTATAAATTAGACTTACCCAGAGGTCTGTGTTGCTGTGCACACTCTTGTCTCATAATCTTCGTCCTCATTGTCCTCTGTAATGGGAAACAGACCTATATGAAAGATAAATGAAGACATGATGTATATAGAGTTTACGAGTTGTCTAAACAAGACACTAAATGCATTATTCTACAAAATATAAATTATATACTTCTTACATGAATTGACCTGTAATAGGTACAGTGGATTCTGCTTAAAAAAAATTATGTTTATTTAACAATGCTCGCAACTGCCAAGGTTATATCAGCATCGCCGATGTGCCAGAATTTTGTCTCGCAGGAGTTCTTTTACATGCCAGTAAATCCACTGACATGAGACTGTAGCATTTAAGCACATTTAAATGTCATCGACCTGGGATTAAGAATAGATTTTATTCAGATTTAACTATTCTGCATTTCTCTTCTAGGCAGATGAATGACCAGACAACATGCGAAACACAATTTTTTCATTACTAGGGACAACAAAATGTACATTTTCGCGAAAATCTCCAAAGTAATTTCTTGAAGCACTGCGATCATTTTTTCTGTAACTTGAAAAGTAAACCACGTAATTCTATTTCAGATGCAATTGTACGTCTATGACGTATTATAAACGTCTATTTGCGTTATCATTTTAATACATACATAAAGTTAAATCATAAAAACATATTTTCCATTTAACTTGTTTAAATGAAATAGTGTGCCATGTTCATAAAACATATACTGCCAACACATATATATGATACCGTCAGAATTCATCCACATACACGGACAAAATTAAAGGGGAGTGATTTAAGAAAAGACTGCTAAACCAACAATGACAGTATGGATGTACTCTAATTTTACACAGCACAAAACGAAGTTTTGACTAGTAGAAAAGAAATTTCCTTTTTCATCAGCTTTATGCTGTAGTGTCAGGTTTCATCATTTTGTTGTTGTTTTCTAATGCCAGGCGTTTGACAATAAAGTCATTTGACCTCTTGCACTCCAATATTTTTCAAAGATATTGTCATGGTCAGCCACTGACACACAGATTCTGAGGTGTTCCGAATCCATTTCATAATTTTGTAATTTGTTATGTACTGCAGTGTGAAATTTTATTTATTACGAGCGTGTAATTCAACACTTGCTGCCAACACTAATCTTTCGCTTTTGAACACTAAATTCTCTAAATTACTAACTAAAACTGAGAATGATATTACGAAATACTTTGCAGTGTTCACTTATGGATGGTTTCTCGAAAGACGAGATAATGATTCACTAGTTACCAGTCCTTAAAGTTAATAGTTCCGTAATTTCGATTTGTGCTAATATTCACTTGTCTAGTAAAAGTTCAGTTCAGGAATATAGCAGTATTGGAAAACATGATTAAAGCAATGTTAATATGACAGCAGAAGTAATTCCACTTTCTCTTTCTTTTTATTAGTGTTTCTTTTATACTACAACAAGTTATGCATAGTGATATTTATTTTTTTGCAAGAAATAAAACATTGCAATACTGTCAACATAATGGAAATAAAGTAATCATATATAGCATAATATAACAGAAATAAATTAAATGAATCCAAAGTAACCCAAAACTAAACAAACCTAACCCACTTTACCTGAACTAACCTAACAGAAAGAAACCTAATCTATGCATTACAGCTCTTATAAAATAACAAACTGACATCAAGTAACATGAGTGAGTTCAATAAACCTAAAGTAAGGTACACTTAAGCATAAATAATGTGGACCACATTCCACACACTGACAACTGCAACAGTTGCAATTTTATTAACATGTTGGTACCTTATAGAATCCTACTGCTATGCCCTCTGTCAGGAGAATATAGCAACTGCTCCTAATGAATAAGTTGTAATTACTTGAAACCGTAAATTTTAGCCCTGTATGTGAAAATGGTAACTGGTGCATTAAATATAATGATGGATTATATGAGGCTTATGGTGACATCTATGTAGTTAGAATAATTAAAACCCAAGGATTAGGTGGCTGAGACATCTTTGCAGAGAAAAGGAGATGGATCCTGCTGCGAAGTTACTTTAGCAGAAATAGATGGCGAAAGAAGAACTGGACAGACTAACATTAGATGGTTGCATAGTGTTGAACAAGATTTGAAAGTAAAAAATATTGGGAGTGCAGCGTGGAAACTAAAGGCTGAAGACAGAAACGAATGAAAGCACATTGTAGAAGCGGTCAAAGCCTGTAACAGGTTGTAGCAACAATAATGACAACTTGCAACCGTGATTTAGGCAGTAAGCTTCATGGAAGCAATGTTGCAAATCTGAGGATGTAACTGGAAAATTAATGGACTCTGTTATTTAAAATATACAGTACACTGCCTTTGGTTGGACCTGAATTTGTTATTTGCTAGCACAGAAATTATTACTAGAACAATGGGGACAACAGAAAACAAGTAAATAACAATAAACCATAACTCCAGACCTTCTTCATCCATCTCAGCCGCCTCGTCCCATTCCTGCTGCTGGAGGACCATCCGTTTGAGGACTTCAACAGCCTTCTCATGCTTGGCACCGGCTGCATGCTTCTCTAGCTCACTCTTCCCTGCATTCAGAACTGTATTACATGCCAGGCAGCGAGCTTTGTAAGGACTGTCAGGATCTGGACTGAGCCAATCTTTGAATTCCGGAACATCCAGCCATTCCAATCTAAAAGACTTGCGTTTGCGCTGTTGTACCATCTGCATGTCATTGAAATGCATCACTTTTTTCAATGTTGGAGTAGTAGTCAACACTTTTGTACTGATATCTCCTTCTGAATCCTCACTGTTAACACAAAGAACACTGAAGTGCACTATACACTAGTTACATAAATTACTATTAATTTAAATATTTCCTCAGTTTAACACAATTATTGTACAACTAAAATGTATGCACTTTTCAAGATGACTGTATGCAATGTGTAAGGAACTGTGTGCCTGATAACAATGGTGCAATGTATCACATCAATGCTTACTTACTTACAAATGGCTTTTAAGGAACCCAAAGGTTCATTGCCGCCCTCACATAAGCCCGCCATCGGTCCCTATCCTGTGCAAGATTAATCCAGTCTCTATCATCATATCCCACCTCCCTCAAATCCATTTTAATATTATCCTCCCATCTCCGGTCTCCCAACTAACACTTTATATGCATTTCTGGATTCGCCCATACGTGCTACATGTCCTGCCCATCTCAATTAAATTTTTTGATGTGGCAAAGTTGACTAACCTAACTCCATTGTCACTACTAGTTACGTGTAGGCTCTCTTTTCCAATAGTTGGTCTAAAAATATCCTCCTGTCCTACTTTAGCGTTGAAATCCCCCAATAAAATTTTCATGTGATATCTAGGTAACTGATCAAAAGTATGTTCCAATTCCTCATAGAAGCTATTCTTTATATGGTCGTCTTTCTCTTCTGTAGGGGCGTGAGCATTTATAACTATGATGTAGCACCATCTACCCTTAAGTACTAAATATGATAACCTGTCACTGATAAATTGACCTTTTTTACTGCTGATTTTATTCTTTTATGAACAAGAAATCCTGTTCCTAATTGGTGATTATTGTTTCCTTCCCCATAATACAACAAGTAATCTCCTATTTGTGATATGCCATTCCCATCTAACCTAACCTCTTGTACTCCCACGAAGTCTATTCTATATCTAGCTAGTTCTTTTGCTACTAATGTTACCCCTCCTGTTCTATAAAGACTAGTTACATTCCAAGTGCCAAATCTCAAAACCTTATTCCTTTGCTGTGGTCGTGCCAGAGAATCAGTCCTATTCCGAGGCTTATTGTAGGGATTCGTAACAAGCTGTTTTTTACGGTGATGGGTTGTTAGCCCTTCGCCCAACCCCCAAGCTGGAGGACCACCCCTTATCGGCTGTCCACGACTGCTTATTCAATATATTCACAGCTACCCTCCATATCTGGAGGCCGTCTCCTCTATCCGCAACCCGAGGACGCGCCATGCAGTGGTGATAGGGACCCACAATACATGGATCACATCAATGCTTAAGTGTCAAAAACTTTAAAATATTTTCTTAACTTTTTATATCGACTCTGACTCAATATAAAATTACTTTCAATTTCACCAACAGAAACATATATACACACACCTGACTGCTTCCCTGACTTCACATTGTATGCTTGGTTTCATATTTCGACGCAAAAGTATTATCTTCCGAGGCTGTCCAGCACCACCTGATGAGCTTGCCATGTTTACTTTTCCTAGAAATTAAGAAAATACGAGACCTTAATCGCATACATCTAAAAATAATTATATAATAGGTAATGAAAAAGGACTGCCGGTCTTCACAAGGTATGTGACAAGGTTAGTGAGTTAGTTGACGGGATATCTAAGTCACATGAGGACAAGAATCTCAAATCATAGAAATCTTTTCACATATTCCTCGGTCTCACGTCACTTAAATATCCCCTCAACTAAGCCACTAACCTTGTCACATATCTTGTAAAAGACTGGCGATCTGTTGCAAATTACTGTAGGCCATCTGAAAAGAAAAATAAGGACAACTAATTCAATTCATAATTTTAAAAATGTTAATCTTTTCCAAACTTCCATAGCAGTTCAAGGAATGAGCCTTATATGTGAAGAGATCTTTCCAATTTTCAAGGGAAATTACTTAATCTAAAACATTACTTGATGAAAAATTCAAAATCATTTCATTAACTCTATAAAAATTAAAATATTTTTAATGACTTTTTTTTATTCAGTTACACATCTGCTGTTTACTGCATGAATTACCACAAAGAGAAAATTTCTCTCTGTCCGACTTTCTTTTTCTGTTACACTTAGGCCCACATACATACAAATAGGCATATGGTATTTAACACACACATTGCTGGTACATTGTAAGGAAATATTTTAGTCTACAATACAGCCGGATAACTTAGTTTGTAAAGCAACGGGCTGCAGACTGGAAGGTCCGGGTTCAATTCTGGATCGTAACGCGGTTTTTCTCGTGCCAAAAGTCCAGAACAGTCCCGGGGTTCACTCTGCCTTCTGTTAAATGAAGTACCAGATCTTTTCCGACCAAAAAGATTTGTAACAATTACTGGTGATTTGACGAGCTTTTATATTACAGAAGTTAAAGGTCTAAATTCTATGAAATTTAGAGGAATGCATTGGGAAGAAATAGCCTATATCAAAGGAGATACACTCCTTTCCCTTTCTTACTATTTACAAAATAACAAAACAGACGAGAGGTCCAGGGCAAATTAGCAGGGAAAATGACCTATTTTCCTAATATTGCGTCCCAGACCTCTTTCATGCTATATTTATAACAAGTGTGATGGGCAAAATGGAGGTCTCCTTTGGTGTAGTTCTTCTGGAGAATTACAGGTATTATCGGAGATCGAACCCAGATTCCTTTAATATCAGCAGACTGAAGTGTTACTAAATATAGTTACTCGTGAAGAAAATAGCTACTTTCACATTCTTAAGAACAATGTACCCCCCTTACCTACGTCCACACAAAGCAACTATGAATCCATATAGGTAGTAGGCCTATGCAGTGCCCAACGCACCATAACCTTACCTATCAACTGTCCTATTACAGCTTTCCTCTTTCTTGAATTCTGTAGAGCTGCTTGATGTCCTGAACATACAGCATGTTTACTTAACTCACTTCTGCTGCAATCTAATGTGACATTACACACTGAACACAAAGCTTTATATTGATCTTCAGGAACTGGCTCCAGCCAATCTTTGAAAGCGTCAATTTTTAACAGGTCGTCACAAAATGTTTCATGTTGGTTCTCCACTGATCCCATTGTATTCAAACTTTTGGGAATTGTATGTATTTTCAAAACTTTGCTCATAATTGTAATATGCCAACCAATGAAACGAGAATCCCCGCAAATGACTCCAAAATTTCTCTTTCGTAAAATATATTGATACATACACATATATATCGACTCTGTTGGTAATACCACTGCTGCCATCTACCGGTGACAACATATGGAAATGCTACCACTGCTATCACGGGTTTTGTATTTTGTACTTTGACGGTCATTCAACCTCGGTAGCTCGACACGCATGAATTTGGTCCAGCAGGGATGCTGCTCTCAGTTTGTACAGTATTGTCCTGTTTTGTAACTGCAGATTCTACCGCAGCCATTAAAAGCCTAGTGAGAAGATGAGAGAGAACCTTCCATGATTGAATATCTGAGATTTATGTAAACAAGTGCCGCGCGCTTCCACCCACTGCCACCTGTGCATAAAATGCAGAAATATGAACGTTTTTTTCTAGTAACGGATGCTTTTGATCAGTTTATATGAATATGATAACATGATTTCGGATTTGTATAGTATTAATTCTTTACAAGTGACAAGTTCTTATATATTCATAACACAGCGACAGCAACAATTAAGTCAGTGAATGTGTAATGATTCTAAACTTCTTTTGCTTCTACATTATGAAACAAGTGTGTGTATGGACAACAGTGTTTATTTTCGCAATCAGCGCCCAAATTTCTACAGCTGAGTTTAATTTGGAATTCGAGAAGTTATACTAGTGTGTAAGGAATGAATAAAAATGTCAGGACATGCTGTTGTGGTGTGGGAATGGGAAAACCGTCAAGGCAGATGGCGACCATATAGCCCAGAAGTGTCCCAGCTTCTTGAAAGAGCTCATTGTAAAAAGTTGACACGAGTTATTCTGAGCGATGCAGATCCATTATTGGATAAATATTACATAAACCTTAAGACCAAAACGCAGTGCTCGGAAGATGCTGGTAAGTTACTTCTATATGTAAATTAGGCTAATTTAATGAAGATTTTATATTTCGTTTTTTTTTTTTTTTTTTTTTTTAAGACGTAGGCAAGTAAGATCAGTTTTTTGCCAAGGCTAATATAATAAGTGCCCAGTGAATTTGAAATTAAACTAACGATAAATCGCATTATAGCGAACGCCAATAGGGGAAGTTATCCCCATCCACATGAAATGTGCATTCGACACAACACTCGCCTATCACGTAGAGTGTCTGGTGAGCTAGTAGAGGAAAAGTGGAAAGGGGTCGTGGGCGGAGCTTAGCGTTCGTTGTATTACGATTTTACCATGCATTATTTCGTAGTAAAAGAATCTAAAGCAAAGCTAAGGTATTTTAATTTGTTTGGTTGCTCTTTGCTTCAGGTGTCCCACATAATGTGCGACGGAAATGTTACTTGCCAGATTCACCTGCAGGAAAAGGAGCAAAATGGGAGTGGGCAGGAGATGGACCGGGAGAGTGGCACACGTATGACATGGAGATTCAGTGCCTCATAGAGGAAGCTTGGGCAAGAGTGAGTACCAGAGTATGGCCTGTCTTAGTTGTTAGACATCATATATCAGTGATGCCACACATATTTTTAAAGCTCACATTTCTGACTTACATTTTATGCAACAGCGCTGCATGCACTCACAGAATCTCAAACTCAAAAAAACAAATGCCTTGCAGTTTTCATTCATTAACCGATACATTCAGGACTGTTTTTGTGGAGTCTGGCATACCGTGAACCATGCATATGCAATATTGATCTCTGTTTTCGTCTGCTACAGAGCACTTTGACTGTGCCTGTAGTCTGGTGGTCAGCATGATGTTTTCCAAATCTGGAGATCCCAGGTTCAATTTCTGGAATCAACTCTCGAGGGATTTTCCTTGAAGGAAAATAGTTCCCCTGGTGTCTAGATTCTGGAAATTAAATGGGTCGCACTTCTGAACAGGGGCAGCAGCATTTCCCCTAAGGTTAGAGCCCAGTTTAGGTGTGTGTGTGTGTGTATTAATCGAAAAAATGTCATATAAACATGCGTCCTATTCTCAATATTTTCTAGCCCCTAATTTTCAATTAATACACACACACCTAAACTGAGCTCTAATCTTAGAGGAAATGCCGCTGCCCCTGTTCGGAAGCGCGCCCAACAATTTAAAGAATAATTGAGGAGTTCAATTTTTATTTAAATGAACCAGTAGGACTTCTGTTGGTTATAATGCTAAACATAACATTTTGAGTACCAATGCCAGTATTTATTGTTTTCTATAGGGTGACCAGACGATAGATGTAAGCAAGACGTATCCAGCATTTCCGTACATTATTAACTTCTGCAACTTAACTCAAGTACGCAACAACACTGGCTACGTACGCAGTATACGCCGTGTTCAACAGGCACCGTACCCTCTCATCAAGGTGCAGCCAGAAGAACTGCGTAGCGTTGTTGCAGGTACTTCTACAAATAATGTATTTTGTTATTCACTGTCTCTTACTGTCTAAAACCGTGCAATCGTAATTTCAGGTAAGTGACAATTTCTCATTGAAGGGACTATGTTGTATGAAAAGAGCAAGTGAAAGAGGAAGTGATCATATTTATAAATTTTTCAAAAACTTAAAACATAACTTAGAAATATTTTCTTGTATTTCAGTGAAAATATGCACCATCCTTATTTCAATCCTAAGTATAACATACTATATTTGTAAAATTTGATTTAAAAAAAAGGGACAGGGGATTAATGAAACCCTTGGATTGCATGAAACGTCTTTATTCTTGGCTTTTAAGTTTTAAGTTAGCTGAAAGTTAGAATTTATAAAACAGCTTTATTACCAGTTCTGTATGGTTGTGAAACTTGGACTCTCACTTTGAGAGAGAAACAGAAATTAAGTGTGTTTGAGAATAAGATTCTTAGGAAAATATTTGGGACTAAGAGGGATGAAGTTACAGGTGAATGGAAAAAGTTACACAACACAGAACTGCACGCATTGTATTCTTCACCTGACATAATTAGGAACATTAAATCCAGACGTTTTAGATGGGCAGGGCATGCAGCACGTATGGGCGAATCCAGAAATGCATATAGAGTGTTAGTTGGGAGGCCAGAGGGAATAAGGTGTTTGGGGAGGCCGAGACGTAGATGGGAGGATAATATTAAAATGAATTTGAGGCAGGTGGGATACGATGGTAGAGACTGAATTAATCTTGCTCAGGATAGAGACCGATGGCGGGCTTATGTGAGGGCGGCAATGAACCTGCGAGTTCCTTAAAAGTCATTTGTAAGTTAGTTTTTGTCTGAAAGTTAGAATTTATAAAACAGTTATATTACCGGTTCTTCTATATGGCTGTGAAACTTGGACTCTCACTCTGAGAGAGGAACATAGGTTAAGGGTGTTTGAGAATAAGGTGCTTAGGAAAATATTTGGGGCTAAGCGGGATGAAGTTACAGGAGAATGGAGAAAGTTACACAACACAGAACTGCACGCATTGTATTCTTCACCTGACATAATTAGGAACTTGAAATCCAGACGTTTGAGATGGGCAGGGCATGTAGCACGTATGGGCGAATCCAGAAATGCATATAGAGTGTTAGTTGGGAGACCGGAGGGAAATAGACCTTTAGGGAGGCCGAGACGTAGATGGGAGGATAATATTAAAATGGATTTGAGGGAGGTGGGGTATGATGATAGAGACTGGCTTAATCTTGCACAGGATAGGGACCGATGGCGGGCTTATGTGAGGGCGGCAATGAACCTTCGGGTTCCTTAAAAGCCATTTGTAAGTAAGTAAGTACGCATCGTGACTACTGGCCTCTCTGTAAAGGCTAGTGGCTGGGGTGTTAGGCTCTTTCTTGAAAATATTTACTGTTCGGAATTGGAAGTTACATAGTATTATACAACTGTCTAAAATAATTTAAAGAAAAAGGCTCCGTAAAGTAAGTGATTGTCACGACACTTCCCCTGTTTTGCCGACCCTGCAACATAATCATTGAATTGGACAGTAGTTGATTATCATATTATGTCAAACCATTTCTCTGATAGTTTATTTGGCATAACAATTAACATATTCTTTGCAGAGTTTCTATTATTACAACTTTATGTTTATTTGTTGATTGATTTCCGTGCAGGGCGCAGGTCTGCTCAGTGTGCAGGAGCGAGGGGTAACTCCAGCCACCACCACAAGGGACCGAACACGCAGTTACCTCCAACTGGTCTCTCTGGAGGCAGCAAGAAATCAGGAGGGAATAAGAAGAGTAGTACCAAGAAGTCGTCTAAGAACTCGTCGGCAAGTGGAGACAGCAATCATAACAGTAACACCGCGGCAGGAAGCATTGCGCGAACTATTCTTAGTAACCTCAATATATTTGGTAAGCATACAGAATAGCTGTCGAATGGTACAGGAACAATTCTAAGCAAGGGATCTGTTGATGAGCTCATGTCGAAATGTCCCCTCAAACTGTGCACATAATTACATCTTCACAGTACATACACAAGCATAAAAAATTAGCTGCTCATACTAGCTGTAAGGATGTGAAAACTTGCTGATAATGTTACATTAACAAACAAGGCGCATACTTGGAGAGAGTAGATAGGTATATACAAGAAGAGATGTTTTTGATAAACATGCGAGAACAAGCTGAGTGAGCTACTCAAGATGGGGCTACTCCACGTAATTCTTTATATTTGTCTTTTAAATATAGAGTATAATCTAAATTTAACAGAAGAAATACAGAAATCAGAAGTAAACACTGAAATAATGAAATAATTGTCTTTAGAGATAATTAATATTAGGTACCCTTCACAAAATTGGCTTCATTTATACACCGATGGATCCTTGATCTCCAGGGAACAAGGTGCAGGTGCAGGTGTTACGTGCTATATCTTCTCACCTTATAGATCTCTTGGATATGGAACAACAAGTTTTGATGGAGAAATCATTGCAATAAGTGAAAGTCTCAGGAATCTTCTCTGCCACATCAATAAATTTAAAAATGCAGTTATATTGTCAGACTCCAAAGCAGCTATTCTATCAATAGTCTCTAAACACACACCTTCATCTCAAACAGTAGAAATAACTAAAATGCTCTCTCAATTAATATCACTCAATAAAAGAATTGTATTCCAATGGATACCATCCCATTGTGGAATCCTGGGAAACGAGAATGCGGATGCTTTAGCAAAGAAGGGCAGCACTGCTACTTACAGACCTGTTGCTAAATCTATGTATTACTCTGTGAAGAGATTTATTAAATCTACATACTTAGACTTCAACAAACAAAATTTGATAACACAATCCCAAGGAAAAAAATGGAACTCTCTGCATCATAACCCACAGTTGATTCCCGATTTACCACGAAAATCGTCTGTAGCTGCATTTAGATTGGCAACAGGCCATGACTGTTTGACCAAACATCTGCATAGAATTGGAATATATCAGTCTCCTAACTGTCCATTGTGCAACTCAAATCAAGAAATGGATTCAGAACATCTCAAAATCTGTGCGTCAGTGGCTAACCATGACAATATCTTAGAAAAATATTGGAGTGCAAGAGGTCAAATGACTTTATTGTCAAATGCCTGTCATTAAAAAACAACAACAACATATTTGTCTATCTGCTATGGAGATATATGTGCGCAATTTGAGCTCATTAACAGTTCCATTGAAGTTTACACTGTACTAACTTTCTTGCATGTATCTGTGAGCTACATTACCCCCATTTGTCTTAAAACATTGCAGGTTGCAGGCGAGCCTCCTGTTGCTATTACTATGACAAAGTTCGCCATGTTGGCTCATTCCATTGATAGTTTTAATTGTTCCATGCATGCAAACACAATTGAAACATGGACCACAGATTTACTTAAGAATAAACAAAAATAATTTTTCGTAATTATAAAGAAGTAGCTAGTTGTTCAATTGCCGTAGAGAATTTCACTCAGTTTAGGATCATATAATGCTGTTTCATGTAAGAGTCCTGGGTTTTCTGGCGACTAGAATCAGTAATTATGGATCTAAAATGCCACCATTTATAGACTGAAAAATTCAGTTCTCACTGCCATTTTCTGTATCTCTGATCTCTGTAAGTGGACCTGCCATGCTTCTGCATGATCTTTTAACCTGTGCCATTCAGGCACATTACGTTTACTGGGTCATTGGAGACGGAATATCTTGAAATCAGGAGGTCCAGGGTTCAATCTGCCAAGACCAGCAATCCTGGCTGAAGTTTTTGTCTTCCTCAGTCACACCCGACAAACACCGGGATTATTCCTTGAAATGCGGACCACAACAGCAAGTTTTCTGTTTAGACTTGCTAATTATTTAGATTTGTACACATAA
Organism: Periplaneta americana; assembly: GCF_040183065.1. Taxonomy (NCBI): domain Eukaryota; kingdom Metazoa; phylum Arthropoda; class Insecta; order Blattodea; family Blattidae; genus Periplaneta; species Periplaneta americana. The sequence goes on along the minus strand of NC_091132.1, from coordinate 7,875,178 downwards.
CTTTTTTGTTTATGTATCTTTTGTGGAGATGAAAACCCATTCATAGTGAATAAATATTAATTCATTCAGTGTTACATATTTTAATTTTTCGACTGTGTTACTTATTTTCAAAGATGCAATCACACACTTTTGGAATAACCAAATGCTTCAGTAAATATAAATTCCAGCAGGAAACTGTCAGCAATTCCAAGTACCAAGTAACACATTGTTGAGATGTCATATTGATTATATGAGATAGCTTTTTACAACTCAGTGCTTTGTGCTTCGTCATTTTTAGTAAAATATATAGTTAAATTTTAAGTATTTTAAAACATTAAATCAATTGGTAATAAGCTACAGAAATTATTGAAGTTAATTTAATATTATTACGGGGAAATTTCTAAAATGTGACAAAGTAATGGAATGTGAGTCATTAGAGAAAGAAAAAAAAAATGTTACTATCTTTAATAGAAAAGCTATTCCGATGATCCCCTTGTGTTAAGAACTCAGCAGCTGTTCCACACACACACTCCTAAGCTCTGACTCCGAGATTGGAGTAGTGTGGATTCCTGGCCATGTCGGAATTCCTGGGAATGAGGCCGCAGATGCTGCAGCCAAAGATGGTGCTATGAATGGCACTCTGGTATATTGGCGCGAGAGGTGGCAAGACTTACAAAATTATTTGAAATATAGAATATGGTGGCAATGGGAAGGAGAATGGTCTGCACAAGAGGAAAACAAATTACGAAGAATAAAGAATACTGTTCGAGTTTGGGATTCGTCCACAAGAGCGTCACGACACGAAGTTTTACTCACCCGGTTGAGGATTGGCCACTGTCATCTGACACATGGCCATCTGCTACGTGGCGAGCTTCAGCCGGAGTGTGATCTATGCCATGTTCCACTTAAGGTGGAACATTTTTTATTGCATTGTAGAAAGTATGACCGTGTCCGTCGGCAATATGGAATTCGGCCGACTCTTCGTGACGCTCTTGGAAATGATTTTAATTGTACAAATGCAGTCCTAAGATTTTTATCGAGTACTGGACTTGACAGTGTGATTTAGTTTTTGTTTTTATTGACCCGTTTTCCTGTCCTCCGGACCCTTTACATCCGGAGGTTACATTTGTTATTTAGTATATAAGTTTTTTAAAAACTTGACATTCGGACCTTTTACATCCGAGTATTTTAGAAATACGCCAGATAATTTATTTATGGTAGCATTTGTACTGTTATTTTATTGTCTCTTTTTAAATACTAGTTAAGGTCTGAGATTTTAATAATGTTTTATGCATCACCCTGTTGAAACTGCATTTGTGTACCTCGTTTTAATCGTGACAACGTTTTTTAGTTCTTTTAAGCATTCTGATTATTGTATTATGTCTCTATTCTGTAAAGAATTTTAGATAAGGGCGCAAATAGCCATAGTTGCTGACGCGCCCTTTTTAAACCCCACTAACTAACTAACTAATAGAAAAGGTCGGTTAAATCTAGAACTCCAATGATAGAGCTAACTTTGGAAGTCATTTTCAATAATCACATTTAAAGTTTTTTTTTTTTTTTGTAAAAAAAAAAGTGGAGACTTTTGTGTTTATATCAGTGATTTAACATACAGGTAACAATCATATTTAAAAATTACATTTTCGATAAAAAAATGGGGACTTTTGCGTTTCTGTCAATGACTGAACATAAAGATAACAATTAAAATGGATTTTCTGTATTCTTGTAAACACAAAGGCAACAAAATTCAATTACTTGATCATGAAAAGTCAAAGTTCAACCTTGCTTTAATATTCTTTTATCAATTTTGAAATCTGACCATCATAGTATGATGTATTTATCATAATCAAAGTTAATATCATGGATCTGTCATTAGAAATTATTATAATGATTATTATTTCTCACTACTACGTATTTTGTTGTATATTTCGAGGATTTTTATTTTTCTACATGTAATTAAATGTAAATATTTCACAGTTTAATAGTACAGTACATAAAAATTCCGGCTCTTTTCATGGCAGAAGTAAACACTTCATTGCTATTTTAGTACGATGTATGCACTACTGATTTTTGTGTATTTTATACAGGTAGCAAAGGGAACAGCCACAGCAGCAGTAGCAGTAGCAGCAGCAGCAACAGCAGCAGTAACTGTGGAGCACTGGCTGGCCCCATGCCAGTGCCTAATGTTGCAGTGACATCTGCATCAAAAACTGCGGGCAGCTCAGTGAGACATAACGGTACTAATGATTCTGTATTGGATGCAGACTCCAGCAGCACCAAGAGTGGCCGAAGGCCAAGTGTCGATACTGTGTCTACATATCTGAGTCATGAGTCGAAGGAGAGTGAGCTGAGAGCATCACAGGTAATGTAATCCTATCACATCCCTGCCTACTAAACAACTTTGCTCCGGTGCAGGTGTTACGTGCTGTCTCTTCTCACTTTATAGATCTCTTGGATATGGAACAACAAGTTTTGATGGAGAAATCGTTGCAATAAGTGAAGGTCTCTATGCCACATCAATAAATTTAGGAATGCAGTTATATTGTCAGACTCCAAAGCAGCTATTCTATCAATAGTCTCTAAACACACACCTTCATCTCAAACAGCAGAAATAACTAAAATGCTCTCTCAATTAATATCACTCAATAAAAGAATTGTATTCCAATGGATACCATCCCATTGTGGAATCCTGGGAAACGAGAATGCGGATGCATTAGCAAAGAAGGGCAGCACTGCTACTTACAGACCTGTTACTAAATCCACATATTACTCTGTGAAAAGATTTATTAAATCTACATACTTAGACTTCAACAATCAAAATTTTATAACACAATCACAAGGGAAAAAATGGAACTCTCTGCATCATAATCCACAGTTAATTCCCGATTTACCACGAAAATCGTCTCTAGCTGCGTTTAGATTGGCAACAGGCCATGATTGTTTGGCCAAACACCTGCATAGAATTGGAATATATCAGTCCCCTAACTGCCCCTTGTGCAACTCAAACCAAGAAACGGATTCAGAACATCTCAAAATCTGTGCTTCAGTGGCTGGTCATGATAATATCTTTGAAAAATATTGGAGTGCAAGAGGTCAAATGACTTTATTGTCAAACGCCTGGCATTAGAAAACAACAACAAAAACAACTTTGCTCCATATGACCATGAAAGTATTTCAAATAAAGTTTAAGATGGTGACAGAAACTAAAATTTGGTTACTAATGGGCGTCTGCCCTTTTCCCTTCCATCCATCATATGTGTATAGCATTATACGTTTTTGTCATGTTGTCTTTCTTCTCCCCCTCCTCCCCTCCAGAATACTTTAAAATTCTGTAAAATAAATTATTATAAATTCATGCGTAGGTATCTTCATAACCAAATTATTACATTGTTTAATTGAGTAACTAGTTTATTGTGGTGCCTTGTCATTTGTTAAAAAGGGTTTAATTTCAAAACTTCCCAGACTAAATAATTATTAATCTCAGTTAAATTTAATTTAAACAAGAAACACGTCAATTTAGATACTGAGAAGGAAGAAATGGTATGCTTTCTGACTTTACAACAATGGTAAATGTGGCACAAAGGACTGTAAACCAAAATATGGAAAGGTAAATGGAAAACCGTATTTATGTAGAATTTTAAAAATTCTTTAAAGTGATCCTTGCTTCCAGAATGTTATATACAGACTTGTTTTAAAAAAAAAAGTGAAACTATACCTTCTGTCTGCAATTCAGCAGTATTTATTAGAAGTCTTATCTTTCATCACAGGGAGATTTACTGGACTGTAGTGGAAGCAGTGAAGACGTGTTTGAACCACCTCGCAGCAGCAACAATGTGATGATGGTCAGAAGGAAGCCCATCAGCAGGTGTCCGAACCCTTCTTTACCACCACAGACTGCAGCTTGTGGCTCCATTGTAGGCGTTGATGCTGCGAGTGATGGAATATCGAAATATGTCCGTGTGGTAACAGCTTCAGAAGTGAACAGGGATACGCGCTGCCCTATCTGTCTTCAAGACTTGAATCCAATCTCTCCCATGGTCGTGGCACTCACACGGTGCTTCCACCAACTTCATCTGGACTGTCTAAATTCTATGCTATCTAGCCAGCCCTCCACAAACAAAGTAAGTTATTCATTTTATTTATTCTAATGTGTAGAATATTCATAATTGTTTGTCATCATCATCATCATCATCATCAAAAATCCGTTGCAGCTTCATTTCTCCAAGCCATCTCTTAGGTTGTCTCAAGTTCCAATGTCGGTGCAGCTTTCTCAATCGTACAGAAACATTTATTCATTTGTTTATATACATATTTAGTTGTGTATTTGTTTGTTTACTTTTTGTTTTCTTTGTTTGTTTAATTGTGTATTTATTTATTTGTATAAATACTTGTTTGTGTATTTACGTATGTGTACTTAATTAATTATGTATTTGTTTTTGTGTGTGTGCGTGCGTGTGTGGTTTTTTCCTTTCCTGATACCTTGATTTATAATAGTTTATCTTTTTCTATTATTATCATTATTATTATTATTATTATTATTATTATTATTATTATTATTATTATTATTATTGCCTTAAAAGTCCATTAGGCTGATCAGTCTGTTGTATGTGATCAGAGGTTAAACTCACGTGTAAGGGTACGTACACGTTGGAGCGACGATAAACGATAAAAGAAGCAGCGATGCTATATCAGAGAGAATTGAAGCATGCATTGTCATTGAGGTGTGCATATTGGAGTAACGATAAAAGCGACAAAAAAGCAAAGTTCCATTTTCTTCGCTCTTGTTGTTCATATGATCTCTGATTAAGATAATATTAATCTGTATAAATACCGGTGATTATCAATATATCCGAATATTAATCGATTTATTATTATTTCGGCTTATTAAATTAATTATTGTAGATATTAACAAATTGATCAGTTGTGTATTTATTCGTCCTATGTTATGTGATCACAAGAACCAATCACAACATAACGAATTTATACTATCTTTGGGATGAGAAACGGGTTTAATTTTGTACGTATTTAAGTTATATTAACCTTGAACTTAGCAACTGATATTTCCTATATATCTTCTATCATTAAGTGGATGCATAGAATATCTTCTACTGATAAATCAAAATGTTTGCTTCCCGCATTCTCATTGCTCCGATATGAACACTTGATTCTTTGATAATACGAAAGCGTCGCTAGATCATTTCTCTTATCGTTTATCGTTGCTCCAACGTGTACGTACCCTTAGAAAGAGAGGAAAATACTCCATTTACTTTCATTCTCTCATTTAATATTGAGACACTCTTTAGAAGCTACCTTTCAAACTAACAAAAATGCAGTTCTGTTACTTCTTCAGATGTTAAAAACTTATTCTCAATGTGCGCATTCAGAATATTTAAATATATGTACAATATATTATTGTATTGCAAGAAAAGTTACAATCAAGAGAATGCCTAATGGAATATTTTTGACAAGCAGAATAAAAAATAATAGACTTTTTTACGATTTTGTGTGTCATATTTAGCTTTTTTGAGTGCAGAGTTTTTCAAATTTAGCAGTATGAATTCAACTCTTAGGCAGGGTGCACATAGAATCAGATGCGACGTGGCGCGGTGTGACACTATGTTTTGTTTTACAACATCTCGCAACAGCTTAAAACTGTCTGCTCACGACAACTGATTTGCTGGCTGTGTGAGTTTGGAAAACTGGCCTAGGCTAGAAAATGGCGTCAATGAAAGAGGACTGTCTATATGAAAATTTCTATTGTATTTGGTTATTATTTCCTAAGGACGCTTAATACTCCTGAAAATCTATATGATTGAAAGAGTCTTAAAATTAAATACTACTAATGTAGTGCACAAACGTCATTTTGTATGTTTATGACTACTTCGCGACTCACAATAAAGAAAAATAATATATCAAATCAATAATGAGTGATAGTATGGAGCAGAGAAGTAGGCCTACTACAAATTATTATTATCAATATTATTATTCACCTGTGCTTTCATCTCATTTGCAATTTCTCACATTTTTTAGAAACCACATTATTGTCGTGATATTGTTTCAAAGATTTTACAGAACGTATATTTTCTGTACTAAAACAACTAATTTATCCGCATCGAGCTCCATTATGAATAATGTGCACTACACAACAATATAGTATTTGTAGATAGTAAAGCATGCAATCATAGCCACTACTAACGGATGTGCAGTACACTGCAGTTATCAGACAGTTTCCTTCCGATGAACTTCAAGCAGTCATTTGATATTGTCTGTCTGTGTCTCCTTGTGTCTGCTCGTGACCGTCACGCCGCGTCTGATTCCGTGTGCATCACATAATAAGAAATCAATGGGAAACAAGTACTATGAGGCAAAATGTCGCGTCATGCCGTGCCATGTCTGATTGGATTGTGTGCACCCGGCCTTAGTGCTCAACATCTAATACCATGGAATTCATAAGTGAATTTATCCTGAGAGACAGCTAACGAAAATTCCTATAACTCACACCATTGTCATTTATAAATTTCTGGCATTTGGAATAGAAGATTGTGGTAATAATTATGTATTTTTTGTTGTGGCATCAGAGTCTGTACATCCAGTGCCCTACATGCATGACAATCTATGGTGAGAAGACTGGCAACCAGCCCCATGGCACTATGTGCTGGACGATTCTACCTCATTCCTTGCCCGGACATCACGGTACTCGGACTCTGCAGATCACATATAAGTAAGTCAAGCTAACTGAATGTTAGCATAATATATTCTGGGTATAGGACATAGGGATTTGTACAGAAACAATTAAATAACTTTAAATTAGCAGGTTTTCAGAATTTGTGAAACAAGATAACATCATTTTTGGTTGCTAAGTCAAAGTCTGATGTTTTCTTGTTTTACAAATTGTCAAAGTCTGCTAATTTAAAGTTATTTCATTGTTTTCATATATAGATTTGACAGTGTTAAATCCATACACACGTTATATGCATTTACACAATAGTAATATACTGCAAGTAGTCAGAAATGACAGGTGGACAAAAAAATAGTTCTTCCTTTGCTATTAGGCATTTTCTCTCCTCTTTGCTGTCATTAGTAAAAGATTATTGTAGAACCATTGTAACTTTGTCTGGTGTAATGGAAAAAAAATAGGCCATAAACAAGAAGTGCAGGGCCCTATTCCACAAAATTACGTATAATATATTATAAATAAATTCACTTGTAATGTGTACAAATTATGAGGACTATTCCACGAAAATATGGTGTACAGTTGTATTTTATTACCCCAAACTTACAAATTACGAGTGAAATTACGAGTGAAAGGAAATTAAACCCCTTTTCATGCGAATTAATTTATGGAGGTCATGGCTTTTTAGCCGGCCAGAATAACATGAGCCATTCACGCTTAAGCAATGTTGCCTAGTTGTAATGCTAGACTCATTCACTGTTAGTTATAAGAAGTTAAACATTACATGCACCCAGACAAAATATTGTAGCCTCAAAGAAGATGAGACCTATGAACTAAGCCACGTGAAAAGCATTACCAAATTGTTAATACAAAATTATCTTTAGAAAATTTTATTAGTGTTATATCAACATATAATTGTTTATGAAATATGTGGTCTAGCGGCAGTGAAGGTGATGGGGATGAAACAGTATCTCCCTGTACCCATGTGGGTTATGTTCTGAAACCTACCGTGGATAATAACATACCTTATAAATGAGTCTTTTTTTTCATTAACATACATATCTATGATAAAGTTTAATTGACAAATTACAAACTGTAAGACATTAGAAGAAGGAGATAATAATACTCTAATACTGCATATGATTTTCTTTCTTGGTTTGTTAAGTCGATAATTCGTACTTTTTCACTGATAGAAAGTACTTCACATTTTCTGTTAGAATTTGAATTGCCAGGGCCACTAGTTTATATTTTAGTGCCATTATTAACCTTGTAATAACACTGTGAATATGCGACAAAAGAATAGACCTACTGTGTATGTATAGCAAGAGAGACCAACTGGATGCGAGCTAAAAAAAATCATTTGAAGCTGAGCACAGATCATCCCTACCGACGAAACAGGAAGTAGTTGGATGGGTGAGAGGAAAGTGCGGGTTAGAGGGGTGTCTGTGCAGTGATGACACGTTGAGTGTGGGGGATGGAGGGGAGAACGAGAACGGAGCCTTTCATTGGACCTCGCGTGAAAATGTCGTCTGCTAACGAAAATCTGGCAACGGAATCACGGAGACAATGTAGCCAGTTCATTTGCAGTACCACGTGCATTACGAGTCGCATTTCGTACCAACATCATTAGCTCATGCTTTCTTAAAAACAGTAATTTTAATTACTAATATTGTAGATAGTGTTATCGAGAACTATATACAGTAGTTATTTTAAACATATCGGTGACAAACGCTGAACATGCTTTGAATCTCGCCCCACTATGTGGCAGCAGAGCTCAGAAAGAGACCAACAGAACGTTGCTTCTGGTTTGGTTGGTTCATAACCTGGCTTTTAGTATAGTCAAGCTTAGACTACTTTTAGAGTAGTGAAATCCCACAGTGATTTCCTAGTATTGTAGACGCACATTGGCATCAGTTCCACATGAGTCACCTACCAGTATGAAAACGACCTAATAGCAGTGTTGCCAAACAGTTGTTTCTAGATTTCTTATTATCAACAGAGAAAGTTTAATTTTTGTTGCTGTAGGGTGCTGAAAAAGTTGCTATGTCTCTATTTAAGGAATAGAAAAGTTGAAATAAATTTTCACCGAAGAACAATGCTTAATAGATAACATGATACACACGCGTGATGCACAAGATACTTATCAGATCATGACAATAGGCGCTAAAATATGTAAAAAAAAAATCACTAAGGTTGACCGCGGATAAGGGGGGATTACTGTAATGAAGATCTTAGAGTTTGTAAAAAAAAAATACATTTTTAATTTAAAACAGAATTTGAGTATATTTTAATTAAGTGCTATAGAGATGGAAAAACAGAAAATTTTTGCTAGCACAATTTGTTGACTAAAATTGGTACTACTGCAAACCATATGGAGCCAAAAACATAAAAGAACCCTGTCACTGATAGAGCATTCTAGGTCAAATTTGCTGGGTCATTTTTTGTTCACGTCAAAATTTGAATGTAGTATACAATATGCTCATATTAGTGCGAGGGGGTTTGCCCCACTTTCCACTTGATATCTATAACATATAAGATAGAATAGTTAAAACACATCTGTTAAACTTGGTTATTCCTTATCTTGAAGTGTTTCTAGTGATGTTTGTACGTGTTTGCATAGAAGAGGATTTTATATAGTGTACAGTATATACTCCAGAGGAAAGTATTCTCAGAAAGACCAGAAGTCTTGCATTAGGTAATATGGGACTGGAATGTATAACTTTTTTATTTGTTCCAGCATTGCTTCAGGAATACAGGGACCAGAGCATCCTAACCCAGGAAGGCCGTACTATGCTGTGGGGTTCCCCAGAGTCTGCTACTTGCCTGACACAGATAAGGGTCGTAAAGTCCTCAAGTTGCTCTCCGTTGCATTTGAACGCCGTCTTGTGTTCACCGTGGGCCGGTCTGTGACAACAGGTCGTGAAGATGTGGTGACATGGAATGAGATCCACCACAAGACAGAGCCAGGGGTGTCCAACACTGGTCATGGGTTTCCTGATGCCGGCTTCCTGGATCGCTGTCTGGCTGAATTAGCAACCCAGGGCGTGACTGCACCGCAAGATGAAGGGGCTCTGTATCAGGAACTGTGTTAACTACAAGTACAAGTGCTGTCCTTTGTATCCTTTATGCAGTAGTTTATTGCTCACCAGGTTTGTTCTTTTCCCTCTATTTTATTGCAAGGAAATTTTGTTACACAACATTGACTAGTAAACACAGGTAAAGATATGATACGTATTTTTAATGTCTTACATTTGGATGTTGGTTCCTAAGTCTTTTCTTGTATAGATCCATTTCTCAGTGTAGGATGAGTGAATTGATGTGCTGAAATGTAAATACGAGGGTTGAGTGAAAAGGAATCGCAGAATTATACTACAAACATAAGCTTTAATTTGACATGAAATTAGTATTATTGTCCCAAAACATATTTACCAGCCATATGAGTAACTTTATACCAAATCTGAGGAAGACAGCAGATGTCATCAGCAGATCTGTTTGCGTGTGTAGCTGTGATGGACTGCTGTATGGCACAAAGTACCTCACTCATTGTCCTCATAGTGGTTCCTTTATTTTTTGCCATCACTTTTCACTCAGCTGTCATATGAGAATATTGCTGGTCATATACATTATGTAAATTGAAATGAAAGAAAGACAGAGAAATATTTACGTATAACACTTCATTCATATCTAACCTGAGAAAGGTATGTAACTATATCACCATTCACGCCATACTGAAACATAACTAACTAGACGACCACAAATGTTCTCACAATCACCCTTCAATTAGCAATAACCAAATAGTGGTACGTATTAGTTCACGTACAAGATTGACACAAGGAACTTAACAATTGAAAGAAATGGTAAGCCAGTATTTCCACTCTGTCACATATATTCAACATATTCATCTGTCTCTAGTATTAATTTATTTTGATGCTTTGAAGTATTTCAACAAAGTTGTTTGCTTCGTACTGACATATTTTAATTTTCCAAACAGTTCTCGAATAACTTATCATTTGCTATAGGGACTCGAATATTTTTGTCACGTTACACCAAAAACAGAGATGGCAGAATGGATTTCGTGTGTATCATGTGCTGTACCTTTTAGATTATTGTACATTCCCAATCTTAATTATATTTTATGTTTGCTATCAGTTTTTTTTTTATAATCTGCTTCTGTGAAGACATTTTCACTTCAGTTAATGTCAGAACCAATTAGTGCCATGAATTTTAGTTGAAGTGTACCTTTGGTACGAAAAATGAGCTAAAGTAATGTAAATATGTCAGTGTTACACTTCGGAAATATTGTGCTGTTGGCAGCTTTATTACAAAAAATAGCTGGAGTGAGACGGCTTAATTAAGCAATTCATTCATAAGAAGAGTGTTTACTTGGCAATAGTAGAAGCAGATTTTGTTAAATAAATTTGTATCACTGTCCACATAAGTGAGTGTGGAAAAATGATCTTCATAGTTGCATTTTTTGAAAGACTAATTTCTTTTGGGAGGGGAAAATCTCATCTAGGTTTTTAGAACTTCTCTACGTATAATTTTAGTTCCTACAGATTTTCAGTATACAAACTAGTTGGGATTTGTGGTACGAAATGTAAGCAGCTATATTTTTGTATATCTAGATCTGACATAGTTAAGACTTCACATTTGGTGCTTCATCTTGAATCTCAGAAGTATAGATGAATTTCTGAGGCAAATACAAGTAGAGAAACTGCATAACTGCATGAATTGGATATGACATATTAATATCAAGTGCCAATATTTTTATAAAGTATAAGTATTAAAATATTATATTGTTCAAATCTTTATATGTATAAAGTTAGTTAATTTTATAGATACAATATCTATGCAGAAAGGAACAAGTCATTTTCTTACCTTGAACTCATATTATTTTCTGATTGATTATTTTTATCTTTTTTTAGGATTCAACATTTTGGGAAAGTTTCAGTTCTATATTATAGTGTAAATCCATTTATAAATTACATTTACAGTGTTTCAAATTCAGAACGTGCTGTAATATGTATTTATTGGTGTTTTTATTTCAGCATTTTTTGGAAGAGGGCAATTTTATGATTTCTTTCATCATGATTTTTTTTCTCTCCACATTTCTTCGCATTCCCTTCAAAAGTTTTAGTTTCCTGAGAACATGTTTAATTCAGTAATGTGTCACTTTTTGTTCATGGTTATCTCATCTAAAAGCAGAGCTAGTACAAAGTTGTAATGCACTAAAGAAAATGTCATTTTTTTTTTATTATATCTAGTTATGAAACAATGTTATTGTAGTAGTAGTTGACATTAATTCATTTAATACTTCATACAAAACAATGCGTTTTCCAGGGCTAGTCTCTCTACCAATTATGATGCCGAGTTAAAATTGCACCTTTGCAATTATTACTTTTGCAGTGACTTTTTCTTTACCATTAGCGTAAAAACCTTAACAAAAATGTAGCTCAAAAGTAGAGTAGTCATTGCCATGGTTGTGACAGTGGTAAGGCATTTACAGTGTTTTCCAGCATGCATACTTTGGGGTCCAAGGAGAACCAATGTTTCCTATGCATTGTTTTGCGAAACATGTCTGGTTCTTAATTGCATCATTATTACAAAAGCAAACCGTAACTATACTTCCATCTATACATTAATAATGTAGCCTAATTCAATAAGTTCGTAAGTTTTCATATGCTTCAAAACTTAACACTTAATTATGAGTTGTTCTTTAAAAACATTTTTTTTAATATCAAAACGTTTCTTTTTTCCTATGAAAATAATGTGAAAACTCTAGCACTGTTTCGTATATTCTTTAGTGCCTTACATGTTCAAAAATTTAATGTTCTGCCATTTTTCTCTGTATCTATAAGACATGTTCTTATAGACAGCTAATTTTCTTCAAGCAATATTTCACAGCCTTTATTAAAATAATTTTCACTTGGTACTTTACTCAATGGTTCCCATTTCATAATCCTGTGTCATTGACTCTGGTAAGTAAAACAATTTTACAGAAAAGTTATTGCAGTGTGTTCATTTTTATGCTTCTTGGTAAGAAACATAGACTTGCCTTGTAGCCTAATATGCTTCGATTATCAGTGTATTGATTTAATCAGTATTGAAGTAGGATGTGTGGACAGTGCTCAGTATAATTGTTGAAAGACAGATTTAAAGACTGTTGTCTCAATCATACATGTCAACTCTATCATTCTCATCAGTCGCTTTTTGATTCAGTTTCATATATTTCATTTGTTGAGTTTTTTAAAAGAATCCAGCCAATTTTCATGGAATAACACGTTGATTAAATTAACAGTCATTCCTCTCTATTTGCGGAGGTTAGATTTCTAGAAAATTTTGCAAATACAGAAGGTATTAGGTTCTTCCAGGTCCCACCACATACAGTACTGGTATTTTTGCTACATATTATCATTAAGTCATCATTTGTGCACTCTCCTTGTAAAGAGAAATTTATTTGTTATGTTTTACGTAACATTATTCATTCAATCATTCACTCACTCACACTGTCACATTGAAAATTTTTACATAGAACGCTTAAAATTACTAAATAAAAAAATTGCATCAATATTGAAAACATTTCCAGAGAAATTTTTGCCTGCTTAGCATTACCATGAATAGCCAGCCATAAGGTGCCCACTAATGGCAAACATGGATTAGACACATTTCGCATGAATAAATGAATATGGAACACGCAGATAACAGAGGATGACTGTAATTTACAAATATATACTGTAAATACATTCCACTTCTCTAGATTGTTTATTTAAACCTTTATTCAAATTGTGAATACTACCGTTTATGTGACTTTCATGAAAATTGGCCATTATATTTTGTCTACGTAAGTGATTGTTATCACATTTAAACATGGCAAAGCCACTCAGATTTTTAGAAAGATATGGAGATTTTCAAGGCAGCTTCAGTAATCCTTGATTACATATTTTTCAGACCATAAGATGTACTTTTTTAATTTCTAAAAAAAAATTTTATTTAAAAACTAATAGCAATGTAATATGCAAAGATCGTCATCTTCATTTTCGGGAGTAAGAGTCCTGATCCATGAATAAATGAATCACCCCATGCAGAAAGGACTTCAGTCACAAATTTTGAAAAAACTAGATATCGATGGAAGTCATATCTTTATGGGTGTCTCCATCAGCCTGTGCAGAAAGGTATTCAGTCAAATGCTTGGAAAGATAGAAACTGAAGCATCAGGCTCAGAGTTCTAAGCAGAAAGAAATATAGTATACAGAATGTTTTTCTTAGTTTTCTCAAAACTAGGTCTAATGGACTGAAGCCCTTTCTGCATGGGGCGATTCAAATACATTTGTTTATAGGAAATGGGTAAAAAAAATCAGTTTGATAAGATTTCATATAATTCTAGAATGTACTAATTCATAATACCTTTTTCTCTGTCATCGGTAAAGTACAAAAGCATTATCTCATTAAAGATATAAACGTCACTTTCCTCAGGCCAACATTCTTCCGGATCTTACAGACATAGAGACAAAATTCAAAATTCTGCTCTTAAAGCTCTAAATCAACTACAGGAATGGAATACATCAAATTTGATGACACTCAATTTAAGCAAAAGTAACTACCAAATATTTTCACTCGGTAAAAAAAAGAAAGAGAATTCAATATCCAATACAATGGCCAACACCTTCCTAGGACTTATGAATCCAAATATCTTGGAGTTATTTTCGATAGTAAGTTAACATGGAGCAACCATTTGAAATACATTTCTGAAAAAGCTCGTAAAAGATTCTTCCTTCTAAAAAGACTAGCAGGAAAGAAATGGGGATGCTCTAGGAATACTTTGAACACTACATACAAAATGTTTATACAGCCAGTGCTGACATACTGCGGAGAAATTTTAATTACTTCACTTTTCATAAACGAAATAGAATATGTTCAAAACCAAGCTCTCAGACTCATTACTGGTGGAATCAAAACAACTCCAATGGATTCTATGAGATTCCTCACTAATATTAACAGCATCAAAATGACAATAGAAGAAAAAGCACTGATTCAATATGAAAAACTTATCAGATTACCAGGAAACAATTGACATTCATACAGTCCTCTCTGTAGATTGAAAACTCAAAAATGTTTCATATCTATGGTTCAAGAATTAAAACAGAAAATCAATATCCCGAATTTAAAAGAAAATCTACAAATTAAACCAAACCCTTTAACTTTATTAAATATAGAATATAATCTAAATTTAACACAAGAAATACTAAAATCAGAAGTAAACACTGATATACTAAAACAATTGTCTTTAGAGACAATTAATATTAGGTACCCTCCACAAAACTGGCTTCATTTATACACTGACGGATCCTTGATCTCCAGAGAACAAGGTGCCGGTGCAGGTGTTACGTGCTGTCTCTTCTCACTTTATAGATCTCTTGGGTATGGAACAACAAGTTTTGATGGAGAAATCATTGCAATAAGTGAAAGTCTCAGGAATCTTCTATGCCACATCAGTAAATTTAGGAATGCAGTTATATTGTCAGACTCCAAAGCAGCTATTCTATCAATAGTCTCTAAACACACACCTTCATCTCAAACAGCAGAAATAACTAAAATGCTCTCTCAATTAATATCACTCAATAAAAGAATTGTATTCCAATGGATACCATCCCATTGTGGAATCCTGGGAAACGAGAATGCGGATGCTTTAGCAAAGAAGGGCAGCACTGCTACTTACAGACCTGTTACTAAATCTACGTATTAGTCTGTGAAAAGATTTATTAAATCTACATACTTAGACTTCAACAAACAAAATTTGATAACACAATCTCAAGGGAAAAAATGGAACTCTCTGCATCAAAATCCACAGTTAATTCCCGATTTACCACGAAAATCGTCTGTAGCTGCATTTAGACTGGCAACAGGCCATGATTGTTTGGCTAAACACCTGCATAGAATTGGAATATATCAGTCCCCTAACTGCCCATTGTGCAACTCAAACCAAGAAATGGATTCGGAACACCTCAAAATCTGTGCTTCAGTGGCTGGCCATGATAATATCTTAGAAAAATATTGGAGTGCAAGAGGTCAAATGACTTTATTGTCAAACGCCTGGCATTAGAAAACAACAACATTCTTTTGTTTATTTTGGCATACAACAAATGGAATCAATTTTTAAAATTATTATTTAAATTTGGAAAGAGGGCATAAAACTTAATCTCAACATTTTCTATTAAAACAACATTAAGAACCATTTGTATATAACTATGAAATACAGGCTCTCAGGTGATTCATATGTGGAGTTCGGATTATTAGGTGTTAAAAAAATAATAAACAGGCAAGCAGGATTATAAGTTTAAGAAAATACACTTTAGATACCATATAGCAGTAAGCCTTTACTTACCGGTATTTATTTTTCATGTTTTCTATTATATTCTAAATTCGACATAATATATTTCATTGAAGTTATGTATCTAGTTTTACATATTAGAATGCGATTAGATATTATGAAATTGTTAATTGTTAATAATCTAAACATTTTCAATTCATTCTATGATAAAAGTAAATACTATAAATTGGATTATTCACGACGATGATGATGATTATTATTATTATTATTATTATTATTATTATTATTATTATTATTATTATAGCATAAATACAAACAAAAAATGGTGAAAAATTTAAGGAAAGCTGTTTTCATATTGGAAAAACTTTTTAATAATTATTATTTAAAAATACATTGCTAAAACATAATAATATGGACAATTCTGCCTGAAGTAATTTTTTAACAGTTGCAAGTTAAAGTGACAATGTATTATTAAAAACTCTTTTAGGTTCTCTAAACTGAAGTGGCGTCTTGTTTTCTGTTTAAAATTTTAAAGTTTCATTATTTATCTGCTAATTTTAACATTGATCTTGCCAAAATTAAAATAAAAATTCCTACATAAATCTTTGAACAGGATTCCCAGAAAATAACTCTATTGTCAGTAGAAAAATTGGGATCTCCTGCAAATCACTGCATACAAGGAACTCTATGTTGTGTTTGCCTTTGGCATCTTATCTATATCAAACTCCTCTTATGTAACTTTGCAAACAATTGTGGCTTGAATTCCTTCATTTCACAAATAGAAATCAGATTTAATGATGCCAGATGTTAATAAAGCTATGCATCAGCAGGCCACGTGACATTGGGTTATTGTTATGCAAATAAAAAATTAAATAATACTGGTAGTAAAAAAAGTTCAATTAAATTATTCCAAATAATCAGTGATGGTTATGTAAATATAAATAATAAAATAACAATACGAGTAATAAAAAATTGTTTTCTTTTAAAAATATTGTTTAGGCTAGTGTAGCTTCATATTTCTGAAAATAAATACTAAGCATTAAAATACGATTTTATAGGCATTGTAAAAGAGAAATATATGTATCCCTTATCCTGAAACAAATGTATCTACAAAAAATCCATTAATCCACATACAAAAAAAAAAATAATGAAGAAAACAAAATCTGAACTCCACTCATATGTCTTTTAGAGCCACTGTTCTTAAAATTGATCACTGTAAACTTACACAAATACGAAGTGACCCATTTGAATTTGGGAGAAGAGGTGGGGACAGAAGTCTATTAAATATTATACTAAATAAATACAATGGTAATTATACGTCATAAATATTATTTTCGAAAATGAGCATATTAAAATCACAGAATACACTTTGTAGTCATAGACAAAAGTAGTGCCAAATTTCCCTTTTAAAGAGTCACTTTTTATTCCACAGTTTTGTTTATGTATACACAACATATTGATATTCCTGGGAAGGAAACGTACATAATCCTTTGTACATTAACCCATTAAGCACAAAAATATCAACACTCTGAAACTGAGAACCTATGCTACCATTTCCACAGCCACTACAGTGAATCATCATATTGCTACCTCATAAAAGAGCTTAGGGTGTCAGCTGCATTTGCACCATCTTCAGTTAGATATCTGTTACTTGGACGTAAAATTAACATTACTCATTTTGGTTGCTCTTGGCATAGAATAATGTCTTCTGAAACTAATTCTACAAGTCATTTACATGATAGTCAACACTTTAACAGACCCCATCAATTGCGTACTTTATATTTAAAACACTGCAAGGAGCATTGTCTGATGTTCAGATGTCTCTTACTGTATAAGACACATGTTTGAAAATTAGGAAAGATTTATGAAGCCTGTCTAATTATTTATCTAAATGAATTATTACTTACTTACAAATAGCTTTTAGAGAACTCAGAGGTTCAGTGCTGTCCTCACATAAGCCCACCATCAGCCCCTGTCCTGTGCAAGATTAATTCACTTCCTAGCATCATATCCCACCTCCCTCAAATCCATTTTAATATTATCCTCCCATCTATGCCTTGGCCTCCCCGAAGGTCTTTTTCCCTCAGATCTTCCAACTAACACTTACTTACTTATGGCTTTTAAGGAACTCTGAGGTTAATTGCCGCCATCACATAAGCCTGCCGTTGGTACTATATGCAATTCTGGATTCACCTATACGTGCTACGTGCCCTGCCCATCTCAAATGTGTGGATTTAATGTTCCTAATCATGAAGGTGAAGAATACAATGTGTGTGGTTCTGCATTGTATAACTTTCTCCATTCTCCTGTAACTTCATCCCTCTTAGCCCCAAATATTATCCTAAGCACCTTATTCTCGAACACTGATAACCTCTGTTCCTCTCTCAAAGTTGTTGTTGTTGTTTTCTAATGCCAGGCGTTTGACAATAAAGTCATTTGACCTCTTGCACTCCACTATTTTTCAAAGATATTATCATGACCAGCCACTGAAGCACAGATTTTGAAGTGTTCCGAATCCATTTCTTGGTTTGAGTTGCACAATGGGCAGTTAGGGAACTGATATATTCCAATTCTATGCAGATGTTTGGCCAAACAATCATTGCCTCCTCTCTCAAAGTGAGAGTCCAAGTTTCACAACCATAAAGAACAACCGGTAATATAACTGTTTTATAAATTCTAACTTTCAGATTTTTTGACAGCAGACTGGATGATAAAAGCTTCTCGACCGAATAATAGCAGACATTTCCCATATTTATTCTGTGTTTAATTTCCTTTGGAATGGCATGTATATTTGTTACTGTTGCTCCAAGGTATTTGAATTTTTTCACCTTTTCAGAGGATAAATTTCCAATTTTTATATTTCCATTTCGTATTATGTTCTGGTCACGAGACATAATATATATTTTATTTTCTTCGGGATTTATTTTCAAACCTATTTCATGATTTACTAAATTTATTTTTACTAAATCCTTGATTGTCTAGTGATTAACCATGTTTGTCTTTGGACTCAAATATTGTGGGTTCAGTCTTGGTTAAAAGTCATTCATCTCATGAATAAATGTATCAGGCTTACTATGTAACAGAGGCCACCATGATGATTATTATGATGATCAGTGGTGAAAAATAATCTCATGTGCTAATAGGATTCTTTGTGTAACAGTATTTATTTGCCGACGTAGCAGTAAGAGGTGCACAAACAGATTATTAGTGTCTATTAGGTGAAGATCAGTCACGAAGAGTAGTTTTGGTATTGAAAATCTACCAACCAATTTAATCTCAATTATTATTCTTTTGTTGTTTTAATACATTAGCTCTTAACATAATTTGATTTGAATGTGCAGTCATTATATATGAATATCTTATGAGTCAGAAAATATAGTGATCTCTCAGATACTGAGTGCTGCAAATCTTCATTTATAAATATCGAGTTTCATTATAAAGGATGGAATAAAACCTTATGCATTTATTAAAAATAATGAATTGTTGAAGTAAAACAGATAAAAAGTTTTTTGTCTTAATTCATTTGTTTGTGATTTTTCGAAAGTGAAATACTATTTGAACCACCTTTGATGGTCCAGATTAAGAATACCTGCTTTAGATAGTAACATGTTAAATTAAGTGTCTGGACTGATAAAAATTTAGAGGTGGGAAATTTCTCAATGGCATACTATTTTTTAAATATTTATATCAATAACATATTCTGTTTTAAAATTATGTATTATTACTCTTATTATTATTATTGTTGTTTTTAACGTCCATTTTAATTAATGTGGCACCTGACATGGTATTTTGAATTTCTGGAAGCTCGACAACTCTTTCTATTGTATCTTACAATGACTTAATAGATAATTTACAAACCAATTATAAGCAAACTGTATTATGAAAACAGCAAAAAGTTAAGAGAACAATAAATGTACAAGTATTTTTGGCATAGACCTAAAAAAAAAAAAAGACTAAAATATTTTGAAATATTACCTTTATATTAAAGGATTATTTTTTATCTAAATGTTGAATCTAGCTGATATTTACAAATGACATTCAGAATAAGCTCACTATAGCAAATTCACTACAGAGGAGAAAATGTTTTGAGTATCACACAGAAAATAAAGGAAGTTTTTGAGAATGCAAAATCAGAAAAAATATCACTATTCAGGCCGGTGTGGTATTAATAATATTAAAACATATATGCAGAGCGAGAGAGAGAGTAAATGTCTAAGATTTGCATAAGTAAATTGGGGGGGGGGGGCACAAAATTTTTCTGGCACATGGACATAGCACACACACACACACACATACAACTTAGTAGTTATCCACAGTATGTGATTACGAAAATTCACTCATCATATTAATTTTAATACCAGTAGAAGAGCTGGCAACAGGGTATACTTTGATCAAGCAAGTAGACTGAAATTTGTAGTTATATAATGTTCACAGTGCACAAGTTGTGTTGAAATATGTTTATTTATTTCTTACTAGCTGTACCCGTGCGCTCTGCTGCACCCTTTAGAAATAAATATAAAGTAATTACCAGGGAACGGATTTATATGGACTAAAAATATATGAAATATGTAGTTATTTTTACCAAAATATGGAATTAAATATGGATTTTTACCAAAATATGGAATTAAATATGGACTTAAAATTATAAAAAAATGACTATGTACGTTAAATATTGGTACATTTTAATCAAACTAAACAAAAAATATAATGGACGTACCTTATCTTCCAATGTAGTTTCAACAAAACACAATTTTTATTGTCTGTTACCATAACAATAGGTTACAAACATTTCTTTCAAGTGCTGAAAAGTGAATCTTCTTCTATTGTCTCTGAGGATAGATTTATACTGACTAAAAGAGCGTTCGACATCACAAGAAGTAACTGGTACATAATTCAATTTCACAATGTCTGCTGGGGATAAGTCCAAGTTAATCTTCACTGTTGATTCACCACTCATCACAGCAACAACCTTTTGTAGTTCTTCATATCCAGGGTTTTTTGAAAGTACAGTGTCCACCTTAGCTCTTACTGCATCTGCAACTTTACCTCTACCACGATTCAGTTGTTCCACAGTACTATTTATAATTTCAAAACTTTCAGATAGTGAAAGGTGCCTATTTTGGAGACTTTTGAGCGTTTTTATGATGCATGAAAATGTATGCTGAATGTGAGCTAAGTCATTCTTCACACTTATGTCACAGGTAACTGTTTTCGCAGTATCAATTGAGACTGCATCTTCAGAGTCCAATGCAAGGAGAACATTGTTAATAGAGTCTATATGTTCGGCATAATATTCAACTGCTTCTAGCCATGTACCCCATCTAGTTAAAATTGGCTTTGGTGGCAATGGAATTTCAGGGTACATTTCTTTCAACACGTTAACTCTACTGGGAGCTTTGAGAAATACTTTTTTCACTGATGAAATCAACAAATCTACTTTAGGGAAATTGTCTCTGACCACTTCTGCCACACGATGAAATGCATGCGCCACACAAGTAAAATGAGTCAATTTAGGATATACAACAGATAATGCTTGTCCAGCTTTGACCATATAAGGGGCAGCATCGCTAATAAAGAATAACACATTATCGTACATAATACCCTTTGGCCACAGGATACCCATAGCTTCGTTGAACAGTTTAACTATAGTTTTGTTATTGCACTTTTCTAGAACATCACAATGTAAAAGAATTCGTTCAGAATATTGTTCACTTAACAAACCGATAACTACATTACCAACAAGTCTACCTTCTTTGTCGGGAGTCTCATCAATGGAAACCCAAATTGAACTATCTTTAATTTCATCTCTTATCTTCTGTATTGTCTCATCGTAGATGGATGGAGCATACGTCTTCCTAAGTGTTGACTCATCCGGGATTGTATGTTGAGTATATTTTTCAAGGAATTCCCTGAAGACCTTATTCTTTAGTTTGTAGAGAGGAATATCAGCAGAGATGAGAGAACGGCACAGGTCGATGTTAAACTCAGATCTTACATTCGATGTTGTTGGTTGTGTTAAAAACAATTGTCTCTGCTTGGAATTTAGTTGTTTGTTGGCCTGATGTTTACTAGTTGTAATGTGTTGTTGCACCAGGAACTTTTGTGTAGATGATACTGCACACTGACACAAATTACAAAATAATATTTTATTGTCAGTTGATAAACCATCTTCTTTAAATTCTGAAATGTAACTTGTTAGTTTTGATTTTAAATTGACTGAATGACGTACTTTTGGCATATTTACCGTCTTTATAGTATGATTTACAAAACTGAACCTATGTGTACTCTGACTGGCATTTAACTGTTGAGCTGCACAACTGAAGTCTGTTAAAAATTTTAAATTAAATTAATACAGTTTTGTAACTTACTTTCCCATTGTTGATAGGACTGCTAATTTTCAAATAACTCTGATGTTAAAGGGATTACTGAACATGTGTTTAAATCTCTATTGTTGAAATGTATTTTTAAAAGTTAATGGACTTTTGTTTTGTTTTATTGTTAAACCTAATATAATATGGACTGTTTTATATGAAATATGGAAAATATATGGAAATTAACGAAAATATGTACTAAACTCTAAAATATGGAAAAATATGGAAAATAAAAGTAGGATTTTTCAACCCTACACATTGTGAAACATAAAGATAATGCAAAATATAAATTATATTAGCTTTATAAGTAAATATGTATTTACATATAAATCCTTTCCCTGGTAATTACATAATTAAAATAGGACATTTGATCCAGGGAACATTCGTGTTTGATAGAAGGATAAATCGTTTAATATGTTACTTAATTTAAATTGTATTTAAAATATTAAAATGCGATCATTTTGATCCAGAGACCACTCATTTGGTGCAATGACAATTCCTTTAACATATTATTAATTGTTATTACCAATTATTTTTGGAAAAGCGAAAATTAACAGAAAAATGTTGGCTACAGATTTATTATTATGTTTATATTATATTATATTATGAAAAAGTATGTTGATAACAGATGTACTCGAATTAGAAAGTTTTTAATTTGTTGTGGGAGCTCTTGAATCTCAGGAGGAACAACTTTTACAACAGCGCAACATAATCTGCTTGGCTCATTACCCAATTTTTTTGCATTGCATTTATTGCATATGTATTTTATGTATTTTAACATGATTCAATTGAGCATAGTTAAAATTTGAATTATAAAATAATGGATTGCTAAGCTAACATGCTATTACTGCATACTAAATCAATATACTCTCGTTGTTCGTTAATTCTCTGAGATAAAAATGAATATGTTCATAAACATTATTATAAGAAATACAGAAAATGAATATACAGAATAACCTATCAAGTTTTCTGTGCATAAGAAGCTATTTTAATCTTACCTGTCCTCGATTCACTCGCAAGTTACTGTAATAACATTATAGCATTATGTCCATCCAGAGAAACTACACTTTCCAATGATGAAATAATAATTAATTATACAAATCAGTTAATTTATCTTCCGATATTACTTCATACAAACACAGAAACATTGTCTGTAGGCTATGTTTAATAGCTTTCGATTGTTGTGTCCAAGGCCCCTTATAGACGAAGTCATTTGTTTTTTTATTTCAATACACCGCCTTAGATGGCAGTTATTTTAATTTTAAAACTCATTTATCTCATTAAATATCAGTCCTATCAAAATTTTTTAGAGAATAAAACTGATCAGAAATCATTTTTAAAGTAACTTTTGTTATGTAACATATTTCACAAAAATCAATAATAAGCGAGATATTTCGATTTATTTAATTCAGGCCCCCTTATAACCCCCCTTTAAGTAACGTATTTTGAATGCCATATAGCCTAAAATCTAAGTTACAACGAACTTAATTTATATTCCAGTTTTCATCGAAATCGGTTCAGCCATTATCGCGTGAAAAGGTAACAAACATACAGACAGACAGACAGACAGACATACAAACAAAAATTTCAAAAAAGCGAATTTCTGTTTCAGGGTGGTTAATTATATATGTTAGGACCAATTATTTTTAGAAAATCGAAAATTACCAGAAAAATTTCGGCTACAGATTTATTATTAGTATAGATACATATAAATAAAACACGAATATTCAAGAAATAGTAGCTGGTAAAAGATTTTAATTATATTATAGTCACAATCACATGCATTATTAGCCTTATAAATAAATGCGCAAGATTTCATTCCATCCTGTACAACTACACAGTGTGATGAAGGAAACATGTATTTGCTATAGTTCAGTTAGTCGCTGCATGCGTGAGAAGTACAGAATGATGTTGATAAATATTGGAGCATTAGAGTAGTGCGTGAGATGTTTATTTAATTTATTGTATTTACTGTGAACATGTGGCTTGCAAGCAGTGTGGTAAGAGTTAGTAGAACTAATAACTGAACATGCTAATCCCTACTAGAATGGTAGCTCATGGACGAATACTTGGAGTACGAATCCTTTCATTGTTATTCATTGCACTATATTTTTATACAATGTTTATTACCTGAATATTTTGATTAATTAAGATCATATTATTATAAATGTATTTTGCAAATAATAAAAATAAAACTTTATGATTTCATTACCACCATGTTTTCTTCACCTTATTTTTATTGGGTTATTTTACGACGCTGTATCAACATCTCAAGTTATTTAGCGTCTGAATGATATGAAGGTGATAATGCCAGAGAAATGAGTCACAACACCGAAAGTTACCCAGCATTTGCTTGTATTGGGTTGAGGGAAAACCCCGGAAAAAAACCTCAACCAGATAACTTGCCCCAACCAGGATTCGAACCTGGGCCACCTGGTTTCGCGGCCAGACGCGCTGACCATTACGCCACAGGTGTGGACTTCACCTTATTGAGTCCCAACATTTCTGTCATATACCTTAATGTGTGAGAAGCTGTTTGTGAGTTATCATCTAAATCTGTGAGTATGGTTTGATCATCTGCAAATAAAATGTGGAAGACTAGTGTAAGAAATAATTAATATCAGAACAGTCAAATGCAAACAAGAAACATTTTAAAAACCATGTAAATATTCAGTAATGGGACTCGTTTTTCAGGGTACAGCACACACAGAAAATAGCTCCAATACTCTTCAGACACTAGAACTAATTATAATTGTCATAGAAATAATGCCTGTAAATTTATGCTTCATCTACAATCACATCATAGTTCAGAACAGAGCTCATGTCCAATGCAGAAACCTTCACATATCTACAAGAAAATAGAAGAATATTCTAATTTCTAAAAGGATGTGCTGGGAATCAAGAGAATTAACGACGTGTTGGTATTCGTGCTGTTAGTCACTGACAACAATGATAATTATCAATATAATAAAATTAATCTTGCTGTTTCTACCGATGTACAATTAGATGTTCAGTAAGCATTTAGCATTTCATGGAAAGATAAATTAAATTCAAAGCTCTCAGGAATTACTTCCATATTTCTACCCCCTTCCAATGAAGTTTTTAACGTATAAAGAAATGGCATCTTGGATGCATATGAGACATCCTTCTGGATCTCTGATCAAGTTCTGTTCTCTGTAAATCCTCGTTGAATACACATTCCCACTCTACTGTGTTCATGTTTTTAAATTCGATCTTTTTCTTTTTAAGAGTAAATGTCGGGTTACTTTTTTGTTCTTATATCAATTACCCTCATCATAAAATAATCCTTTCCCTCTAAGCCTACTTTCATATTATTAAAAGTCTTCTTGAATCACCTGTTGTTTCTTTTGAAAGCTGCCATTGACGAAAGAGAATTTTGCCAGATACATATTCAGAGTTTTGTTTTTAACTGGTTGTTGAATTTATAGAGTAGTGAGTAGGTTTAAAATGCCACAGAAATAACGAATTTATGGATACATGTTTATATAACCTTTTCTTCTGTTTTACATATGAGAAATCCAACCCTGCAATTTTGACGTGTATTTTTTTAACACCCTGTATAATGCAGGGTCTATTTAATTATAAATGTAGATAGTAAAATGTTACGTCTTGTTAGTCGTAGTGTATGCAGCAAATGTGTTATTTAAAAGTAATGTGATCATTATAAGATTAAGTAACATATATGGTTTTATTATATGTTTTTATTCGTACAGGCTATGTGTAATGTCACACAAGTCGTTGCCATGCACTTGGTATTTTTGTATCATGGAAAGATAACGTAAGAAGTTCAGGAGGTTATCTACAAATATGGTTCAAGGTTCAGTTTCTTAGATTTTTACACTGTGTGATATTACTGCATAGTGGGTATGTACATTATTACAGCTTTGCTTATTCTAGAAGTGTTACTATAATTTCCTGTTACAAATATCTCCATCTCATATTATGTATATTGGGTGCTGTTTTATGTAGTACATAATGAAATATTGACACTGATTGTACATATGTAAATGAGCACTAAAACATAGTTATTAAATATGTTACAAGTTAACAAAATTATTCTTGCATAATAATAATAATAGTATTACTTTGTTCCAGCCTTAATTGATATGATTCCATTTCAGATTTTAAAAAAAGATTAAATACGTGCATTGTCTTCAAAATTTATCTCTGAATGCGACATTGTTCTTGAAAATTAAATTTTTTAGGGGTATTATAAGACTAATATTTATCATTGTTGTTATAATGCATAAATGTTATTAATGAAAGATATTATTTATTTTCGTTCTTTATTTAAAACATTCAAGTAATGTATTGCACTCATATATATAAAAATAAGGAAAAAAATGTATGACACGCGTAACTAACATTGCTAAATTAAACTGTTCTAACAATAATCAAGAGATAAAGAACACCAGTAATGATTTTAAGCATAAGCTCTAAAATTCGATCACATATGCCAAATGAAAAATCTTCTTGTACTAAATTCCACCACCTACCACTCATATTGGAGTTGTTTGTTCCATAATAAAAAGGGGAAATATGAAGGATCTATGACATCATAAGACCAGAAGCTGAAATTTCACGGAATTCTATGGCCTTGGTCAGCAATCTATCTATGAGAAGGAACTAGAAATGAAAACAGATTCCTCCTGATTAGGGAGATTTAAGTCACAGTTTGTGACCAACAAAATTTTCAGAGGAATGACCAAATAGTCGAGAATACCTACCCTTCTGAAGTTCAGAAGATGATCTGTGAGACATGAGTTTGATTCTAAATGCAACCTTATAAAATGCAGCGTATTTTATGATTAGCTGATTAAACTGCATTTCTTGGATGCTCAAGATACAATTCACGTATGTGTGGTTGGATGCATTGAAGCAGTAAGTAAGACTTTTTTTAATTCTGTAAATATTTTGCACAAGGAGAACAAATTTTCTTATACAAACAGACTGTTCTTGTATGTCCTATGAAATAATGTAACGACAAAAATTGTCAAAATTAAATGCATGAAAATATTTCCAAGTAAAAAAAAATCTTTTAACTTTCTGTATTTTAGTTTTAATGTCACATTACTTTTACAAACTCTTTTTTCTGTGCATGAGTGTGTAGTAACTACAGTTCGGATTTTCCCATATGTGGATTAATATATTTTTTTGCACGTAAATTTAAAACCCTGGAGATACACCTACATATACTGTAGGATACCTATAAATGCTTATTTTAACTGTCAATGCCAGTTTTCGGAATATGAACCTATAAGGATCTGAGCAGAGTACAATAACAGTAAAACTTGTATTATTTTTATTTCTCGTATTTATATTTGAATAAGTCACCGAGCATTGAAATAAAGAAAGACACCTTTTGTAGAAGCCAGTGTGACTTGACGCTTAAGTATATAGCTTTATCTACAACTACATCATTAAATCTGCTTTCTGTTTACGAAATTATAGAAGAATCAAGTCACAGTTGTTTACGAAGTTGCGCAAGAGCAGCTTGGCACAGATAAATGACAAAGGGAAATAAGACCACGATAAAATAATATATTAGTAGACAGTTTACTTTATTATAGTAGTCTAAATTAAGAATGATTAGGTTATTAGTTAACTGTTCCACATATACCGGTAATTATCTTTTAATGGTTAAAACTGTGTAAAAAACATCAATTAAATACATGTTGAATTTTGAATGTGATGGAAAACTGAAAGGAATGCGTACATAGTGCCCATTTAAACGGCTATTTCTTACATTTTTAGTGCCTGTTTATAATTTTTAGGGCATATCAATCCAAACTCTAGTTACAACACTTCGAAGTGAGCGCCCAAATTCTGATGAACTTGTTTACTGAAGTTGATAACAAGAATAAGCTGCTTGAGTGCCCATATAACTTAGTGAACCACTCTAATAACGCTCATTTGTTGCATGTTCAGGTTCCTACACTCAAGCACTGCAGCGACCAGCAGCTGCCTGCTTCAACAAGGCCCAGTTTCAACAGAGGAGGGGCATGTCTGCTTCTTTGCTAATAAGCAATGCAAAATATTCCTTCCTGAGGGATGAACTGGGATTGCAGGAAGAGAACTGCGGTGTTTTTGATGGAAGCTGGTCCAGTAATGGAAATGTAAGTCTTACAGAAGAATAAAGACAAATACAATGCATGTTAAATAGATTCCAAGACTGAATTTATTGCAGACAAACTAGAAATAACCATCCAAAGTAAAATAATATTATTTTCCTTTTCGTTGGGCAATTTTTACATATTTCTGACCAGTGATGAATTCAGAGGGTGATCCGGGTGAGAAATTTCCTCCCTACCTAGATTCCAGGATATCTCCTCCCCCGCCCAGAGATTTCACACTTTTTAAAACTAAAAAAATAAATATAACTTAGACAAGTTTATATTTTAAATTGATATGATTTTTCAGTAACTAAAATTAATTACGTTACATAGAATTTTATTAGAGAATGCTGGGTTTGCAGTGTAAGACCTGCTTATGGATAGAAAACTGTCAATCTTCTTAATGTATCCAGCTGTTTGCTGACAACATAAAGTCCACTGTAGTCTATTCAGTTGTTTTTCACGAGAAATGAGGGGTACTTTGATCGGTGTTCATTATAGATGCCTGTTGCTAGTAGCCAGAGTTGGGGTGTAGTCAATATATACTGCAGGGCTGTGTCTTCTGCATCTGGTACTGATGATTTTAATTTACTTCTTTTGTGGTTTATGGATGGACAGTATAGAAAACTATGAATGAATGTAAATGTTCAGGTATTAGTTTCCTTGAAGGTTGGTTGTCTGCCAGCCAATCTCCATTGGCTGAAATTTAATGCGTCTGAACTTTCAGTCTTAATAAATTGTTACAGTTAAGAAGTCAGGTGTGCTGTGTTTTTATTGGCTTATTTTTCATTGTTGCTTTGTTTAGCAAATATAATAATTTTGTTTACTAAATAGTTATAACATATACAGTAAATATAAATCTTTCAGTGTATGATGGCAAAGCAAGAGACATTCTTTACTTTTCTTAAAAAAAAAAATACGTATTGAGGAGGCAATGAAAGTGGATCCATTGCATTTAATGGAGAAAATTCTCAATTGACTTGAAGTGAAAGTGAAATTTGTGAACCGGTTATTCCATCTGTGTTACCTTCAATTAAGTATCAGTGTGAATAAACGGTTGGACGCGAAATCAAATATAACAAATAATAGGAAACCAAATATGATTGGTTGTATATTGATTGTACTCAGGGTGGCGCATTTTGTAAACTGTGTGAAATGCATTTAAAAATGACCTTGACCTCTTCAAAAAACAGGTTGGGTATTCATATCAGTGCCCTTTCAAAACTTTAGAAAAGCTTCTGGAAGACACCTTCGTGTAATTTAATCTGTGAGTAATTATTACTTGTACTAAATTTAGGCAGTTTATGTAAATGGATACTTAACACATGCTTTATGGGACAATTTTACACAGAAGGATAGTTTATATTCGCCATATTTTACATAGCAATATTTTCAAGTTTATGCCTATATACATTTAATAGTATTTAAAACAAATATACACGAATGAAAACTCTACTTCTTTAATCAACCCCATTTTTTCCTCTGTTGTTTTTATGTAAGCTCTGAAATATTGTTTCTTTTACTGTCAGTTCCACCTTCCACCCTCGATATAATATGAATCCCCCCTAAAGGAAAAGTTCAGAACTGAACATTGATTCTGACATCCATCAGTTTTCTGCAACATGTTATGTGAGATGTGCCTTTCTAATGAAGAGCAAAGAGTGAACGTTAAGTTTGATATGAAGCTTAAAGAAAGTGCCACTAACTTACCACAAGTTGTGACTTGTTGTCATGTACATATGTATTAGGATTGTAAGTGTTTTTCATAAAGAACAGGAAACAGTATCTTCTCTTGTACTAAATTCCTTATGCACTGATTAGCTGATGTCTTCGTTTCTAATCTTTTATAATCTTGATTTAATTGCATCGTCTTAGATAACCCATCCCAATTGACAGTAACTTATTTGCCATCTCTTTGTTAATTTACCATGTTTCCATATGTCATAGTGCTTTGCACAATGAAATTTCGTTTTTTATCCTGATGGTTTTTTGCCATAGGATAGAATATTAAATTATTTAATGCGGCTATAATCTTTATGGCACTATTTATCGTGGAATCTATCATTCCTTCAAATGTTCATTTGTGTTTTGAATGTAACTCCAAAGTATGTGAAATCTCTACAAGCTGTTAAGCCTATTTTAATTTTCTCAACCAAATTTAGGTCTTGATTATTACCACCTAAGCACATATATTTTATTTTGGCCCAGTTTGTAGTTAGGCCCCATTTTATGTATTCTTTATGTCATTTTTTAATCATATATTCCATATCCTCGGGATCTTGGGCAATTACCACCTGATCACCAGTATCTTCCAGATACTTTCTTAAAAATCGTCTTTTATAATACAGAAACATAAATGAATGAAACATTCAAAGATAACAAGAAAGGTTTGATCAAGCAGCAGCCACAATGTTTGGCAGTGGAAATAATACATTCAAAATATATATATATTAACACTTCTTACTTGCAATTTAATGAAATAGCTCAATTAAAATTTAAGAAGACTATAGTCACTGTCATATATGTTCAAAAAAGATGCTTGCTCATTATATTGCTGAAACGGGGCAAACTGTGAGTGTAAAAATAAAGTTGCAGAGAATTTTCAATCCATCTTGATTTTATCTACAGCCTGTCATAATATTTGCACTTATTTCAGTTATATTCTTTCTCCGTCTGTTTGTATCTGCGGTGTTTTTTTTTTTTTTTTTTTTTTTTTTTTTTTTGCAGGTGGAGAAAAAACAATTTACTCCAAGGAAGATGATGGAAGATGATATATTGTAGGCCATCCATCTGATACATAAAATGTCCTTGATTTTTAATGTTGTAGTACTATGTCAGTTGACTTCAACAAGAAACATTGTTTTATACTACAGGTGCTAACATCCGTGTGCCCAGCAAATGGCAAAGCTATTGCCAAAGTGCGTTCTGGAAATGCCTCTGATTACAGTCGTTGTGTGCAAGCTGCACAAGAGGCATGGAAAGTCTGGGCTGATCTCCCTGCACCCAAGAGAGGAGAAATTGTGAGGCAGATTGGTGATGCCTTGCGTTCCAAATTAGAGCCTCTTGGGAAACTGGTGGCACTTGAAATGGGTAAGTTCTCCAATAGCTGAATTTGGAATCATTTAACCCATTATTCTTCTTGCCTCCCTATAGTGACCACTTAGATTCTTTGATTTTTGAAACACATTGTTTATTTTGGGACACTTGTTGATGTTTATAGTCCATTTTTTATTCTTGTTCTTTATAAACAAGACTCAAAATACAAAATACTCCATTGGAGTAGTGATTTTTCAAAGTACAATTTACATTTAGAAAAATGTTAATAATAATAATAATAATAATCATCATCATCATCGTCGTCATCATCATCATCATCATCATCATCATCATCATCATGTCCTTCACATGTTAGACCCTAGTGGATCTGTTATGGTCTCATGCCAGCATTTTCATGGTCTTTTCAAATTTTTAAAAAATAAAAATGTTAATAATAATTAATATAATTTTGGACCAAATGCGATGAAACTTTGTACAGAGACTATTTATATGCAGGATTTCCAAAAAATAAATAAATGAAAATTCAAATTTCACCTCGGTGTGTCTTTAGTGGCTATTTGTTTAACTATTGAACAGCATATTTTCGTGTGTTGCAAGTTCATTAAGTACGAATATGCAGGTAGAATTAGTTTCGTGAACAGTTTCCTGGACTGTGAGCGCCAATGCTTTCCGTTATTTATAAACCAATGAATGAATTAAAAATAATAGATTCAATACCGAATAAAAAGGTCAAATAAATTCTACAGTTTTTAACTTGTGAAAAGCTTCAGGTCTTTCGTGAATATTTCGAGAAGTCTCCTACTTCCACAGCAAGCCGACATTTCTTATTTTTCTGCTCAGAAAGCAACAAGAAAATTAAAATACAGACCTTACACAGTGACTGAAGTGCAAGTTTTAAGTCCTTGAGATACCGCTTTCAGAATCGCTTATGGCAATAACCTCTTCAGTCAGTACACATTGGTGTCTTAATCCCTCAATTATTGTTGTTTTCTGATGGTCTAATAATATGGATGTGTTTATATGCTTTGTATTAAAGTTCATTTTGTGTGTAATGCAGGTAAAATATACGCAGAAGGTGTGGGGGAAGTTCAGGAATACGTGGATGTGTGTGACTTCGCCTGTGGACTGTCTCGTACTCTGCAAGGTCTAGTTTTGCCTTCGGAAAGACCAGGACATGTTCTTTTGGAGACCTGGAATCCACTTGGTGTCGTGGGAGTCATTTCTGCATTCAATTTTCCTATTGCTGTTTATGGCTGGAACAGTGCCATTGCCATGGTAGGTATGAATGGTGGTCTTCTATGTAACTGGCATTGAATTAGCTTAAAGTTAGAACTAAAGCTGATGTTTAGCTGCCTTATGTTTTCCGTAAATATCTGTCTCTCTTTCTTTAATTGTAATTGCAATATTACATACAATATTGTGTGTAACACAAGCATTCTCATATTTCAAGGCAGGGATGATTCACTCTTCCTCTTCACACCTCCTTATTCTTAGTTTTTTATCAGATAAAAGTTCTTGGCTGCTTATTGTACCTAGGTAGAGTTACGTAGTTTTTTATGGGGTAGGGACCAAGGCTTAGACTTATTATGCTTACTACTCTTGTTTTCTGAATGATTTTGTTGCTGAACAGCCACACTCTTTACGTATACAGCACACTGCACCATGAACTTAACCTGAGCCATGGCAATGATGACAATGATATTTGAATAAATGATGACGAAATGAGTCCAAGGTCCAACACCGAAAGTTACCCAGCATTTCTATTTCAGTTGGTTGAGGGAATACATCGAAAAAATCCCAACCAGCTAACTTGTTCTAACCAGAATCTGAACCCAGGCCCACTAGTTTCACGGTCAGACATGCTAACTATTACTCCACAGCAGTGACACTTTTGTTGTAACGCACTTTTAATGTTTAAAAAGTGTAAATGCAATGAATTTAAGCTTAATTTTAATTTGTTTTTTGCTGCTGTCCCATACAGGTATTTTATACTCAGTTTCATTGTAAATAATAATATTAACGTTATATTTCTCTTCAATCATAAGGCAAATGTCAGGTAATCTACGGCTAGGGGCCTGCGAAAGGTGATGTTATTTTTTCTGAAAAGGGGAGTTTTTTTAGGGATGTTATTTTAATGCAAAAGCAAGGTTATTTTGAATGTTCTTTATAAAACAAAGAATACAGCCCATACTTATACTATAGTGCATACAAAAATCCCTCAAATGAAAACATTGCCATTGTAGCCACATTTTGCTCTTTCAAATTGGTTCTTTTTTCTCTTAAAACACTGTTGTTAAGTTGAGAGAAATCTTTCCGAATCTACGTTACTATATACCATCCAAATTGCCTCTTAACATTTTCTAGAAAATTCGGGCTCTGACAAACTAACAACATTTAACAGTTTATAATTTCGACAACACTTTCTTTCGTTTGTATAGTTTATTCTTATATTGTCTACATGAAGTTCTTTCGTAGTACCTCCATTTCTTACTCTCTTTTTCCCTCTCTCTATCTTCTAGTTATTCCCAGTGTTGATACAAATGGAGGTCGTGTTAAGTGAATTTAAAATGGCAGCCCTGTCACAGGACTCTCCCAACTATAGATGGTTATCTGTATTGAGAAAAGTTGTGTCTCATTTGCTAGAAAGCAGTAGTCGGTTGGATCGCATTCTTATGAGTTGTTCAATACTTGTGTGTTCATTTACAGGTATGTGGCAACAGCGTACTGTGGAAATGTGCATCCTCAACTCCATTAGTGTCAGTAGCCACCACAAAAATATTAGGAAAAGTTCTCGAAGCAAATGGCATCCCAGGTGCTGTGTGTAGTCTCTGCTGTGGTGGAGGTGACATAGGGGAGGCCATGGCTCGTGACGTCAGACTTCCACTGCTGTCCTTCACTGGAAGCACCAACACAGGACATAAGGTACACACAGGCATTGTAGCAGTTCACAATTTTCGTTTAGCAATGTGACTTGTAGCAGGTAGGATAATGAGACCAGGTGTCCTGTTTTGAATGGGACAGTCCCACCTACTAAGTCTAGTTAGTACCCAGCTTTCAGCCCCAAAGAGTAAAACTGAGATAACCATTGTTTTGTAGAACGTCAGTATCTGCTTTCTATAATATGTTAAATATATTTTGAGCTAATTGTATGTACTGAGTGTCTTGTAAGTATGCGGTTACATTGATCTCTGCAGGTTGGCATGCTAGTTCAAGAGAGGTTTGGACGCCATCTTCTGGAACTTGGAGGAAACAATGCACTGATTGTGAACAGTGATGCTGATTTAGATCTGGTAGCTAGAGCGGCCGTGTTTGCATGCGTGGGAACAGCAGGGCAGCGCTGCACGACCACCAGGCGGCTCATCCTGCACACTAAGGTAACACTGCACTGGCAGTATTCAATTTGAAACTCAGCTCTCTTTTCCTATTTTCTTTCGAATTCATTTATCACTAAATAATTCAGGTCTTGGATTTTTAACATTTAATCTAAAATTTCAGTTGTTTTATCCATGCACTTTTGTATTATGATATTGCTAAATAATTTAGTTTCATAACATCTAAATTTTAAATTTTAAATTTTATTCTTCACGCCATTCATTCATTCATTCATTCATTCTGCAAACCCTGCATTCTCCAATTGTCTCTCTTTTCCATCTTCCTCTTCGTTTCTGCTTACAGTCCATATATCTTAATGTTGTGTATAATCTGATATTTTCTGCCCCTATCTTTTCTCCTGTTCACCATACCTTCCTTCCTTTCTTCAGTTTCGTCTTAGCCATTGACCCAACCAATTTCTTTTTCTCTTTCTGTTCAGATTCAGCATTATTCTTTCTTCATCCACTCTTTCTAGCACAGCTTCAGTTCCTATTTTGTCTGGCTTTTTTTTTTTTTTTTTTTTTTTAACCTTGGGGATTTAGTTGAAGTGAATTTTAATGGCAGGCAGAGTAACTATCTCATGCCCCCATGTTTTATATTGCTACCAGTGCACTTCATTAGAACCAGGTACCCAGCTTCGAAGCCGTTAGCCCTGTGAACTTACAATATATTTATTTTCCCCTATTATCATAATACAGGGTTGTTATCTAAGAAATTAGCAAGTTCTTTGTGATAGTAGAAGAGAAAGAGTGGGGGAAGGGAAGAGGTCTGTGGTCTGGCCTTTCATATCCTACATTCTTATCTCAAATGCTTCCAGTCGTTCCTCTTCACTTCGTCGTAATGTCCATGTTTCTGTCCCTTACAATGCCACATTCCACACAAAGCATTTCACTAGTCTCTTACTTGGCTCTTTTTCTAAAGGTCCGCAGAAAATGCTTCAGCCAGGAGATAATGGTGTAGGGTAGCCAGTTCCTTTCTTTCTCCATTGCATACATTGCTGATAGTAGCATATTACACTAATCAGACTTCAGATGTATACAAATGATGATTCATATTTATTTATATGATAGCTTGTATAATTGCAGTGTTTCGTTAAATAAGATTTTTATTGTGAATTCAGTATGAATTAATAAACAAATAAAGGCAATGGCTTGAAAATGATACTTGCTACGAGTATTTCATTACCTTACAGATTTATGATCAAGTATTGGCACGTCTGAAAGCTGCTTTCGAACAAGTGTTGCCACGTATTGGAGACCCTTTGGATGAAAAGACTCTGATTGGTCCTCTCCACAATGCTGCAGCTGTTGCAGACTACCAGAACACATTGTCGCAAGTAACGAAGGCAGGAGGGACCATCGAATTTGGAGGAAAGGTAGGTATAAGAATATAACGAATCTTTGTGACTGTACAAGTAAGTGGGGAGATTGGAGCTGTACTCACTTCTTAACTTTAAACCAGTTAGCTGACAGTCTTCTGTGTCAAGAACTTTCACGAATATCCTATTGTTAAGAATATTGTTTTTCTCAGATCTCTTTTTTCAAATTAAAATATACGTATTTATTTTGAAATTTTTATGTCTGTGATAATCTCCGTAATGAGTTATGTGCTTGGCATATCAGAAAAATATATACCAATTCCGTTATTAATAAAAACATAATTGTGATCAAAGGTGACATACTTTCTCATACATCTTTCATGTTGCCTAGAAATTCATTTACTTTATCATGTTGTGAATGACAGTACTGTTCATAGTTCGTTTTCTTGAACTGTTATTCAAATGAAATCATTAAACCTGCACTCTCGTAAGAAGGTGAACTTTTGTTTTCTTGATTTTACACAAAAGTGAATATAATCCCAAAATTCTGACATTTGGCATAATTTATTAATTATACATTTTAAGTACGTATAATCAATTATTTTTTTCGCAGATTTACATAAAATAGCTATATGTTACTGATAAAATACGAGAAAAATTCGTACCGGCATTGGGAATCGAACCCAGGACCTCTCAGCTCTGCGCGCTGAGCGCTCTTTACCAACTGAGCTATATGTATATTGTAGGCCTAATATTATTTCAAATATTATTTATGAATATCAGCATTTAAAGTTGCATGAATGTTACTCCAAACAAAGTGTGTTTTATTAAGGCTGAATTAAGTTCTTCAGGAACCTTTTCCTCAACCAACTATTACTATCTACTACTATTATCACCATCAACACTTGTTCATTTATCTAGTGCCCCAACACATTCTTTATTCACTTCATTGATTGATTCATTCATGCATTCAATCAGTCAGTTTATGTATTACAGTAAAATCCCTCGGGACCAGCACACAATTAACTGGCAGCACCAAAACAATGGCACTTTGAGTCAAATATAAAATATGTTTAAAACTTCCGTGTTGCCATAGCCTGCCACATTAGGAAGTTCACTCTAACTCTCGTGTTCAGTGAATATTCGAATCTAAAATTAGTACTACCGTATATTATTTGTGTTGTAATAAAGAAAATCCACACAGTTTTTATGTTATTTAGTCACAATCAAGTGATTTAGAAATAAGTTTCACATGACTGGAGTTTCAACAGTTGGCATCATAAAATACAAACAGGTATTTATTTTTTATGTTTATTCAATTATCCGGAAAAATTTCATATCTAGTACTAACCTGGTCTTTTGGTGCTGGTTAAGAGGGATTCTACTGTACATACTACTACTGCTTGTTTGTCAAATAAGTAGAGATTTGTAAAGGAAGAGATCATGACATATTTACAGTCACTATATCAACATTTACTTGGAGTGAAATAAAAAAGTCCATATAAAACACGAGACATGATCAAGTGTATGCAATAAACAGGATGTGCGAATAATCCTTGAGGTTATTTTCGGCTAAAATTATCAGATCAGTGGCTGGGAAGCTGGAGATTTGAACGTCTACTGTGTTGACTTTTGCTTCAGGTAATCAAGGGACCTGGCTTCTTTGTGGAACCAACCATCGTGTCTGGTCTTCCTCACAATGCCAGTATTGTGCACCACGAAACATTTGCACCAATTGTCTATGTATTGAGGGCAGAATCTTTAGAGGAGGCCATTGCATGGAACAACGAAGTTAACCAGGGATTGTCGTCTAGCTTATTCTCCACCAGTCTGGACTCCATTTTTAAGGTAATCCTATTACTTTGAAGAAATTATGTATGATAGATATTAAACCAACAGAAGTTCACCACTTGGTAACTGAATGTTACTAATGTTTATTTTAAATGTGTCGATTCCAGGATTACTTTTCACGATATCAAATCATTTACTATTGTAGGTCTGCAGAAGATTTATTCATTTATTTAAATCCACCACCAACAGAAGCAGGCTTCCAATTACAGGTGGCTTACATAGATACATACACAAAATACATAATAAGAACAAGAAAACAAACAACACAAACGAAAGAAAGAAAATACATAACGTTAATAGATGCTAGAATATAATATTGCAGTTAATATAGTGCCAAATGTCAATATAATGATGAAAAATTATTTATAAACTAGAGTAAAAACATTATAGAGAAATGAAAATCTTATGGAGACAAGAAGTATAATAAGAGTTAACCCCAGGGAGGAACAGATGGGTTTAGCATTATGGAGAGTAGGAATTTGGAAATTAAGGAAGAAAAAGGAATACATCGAAAAGAATATATGTTAATTCTGTAGACAGAAAGAGGACACCATTCATATACTATTATCTTGACCTGAAAATGACAGGATAAGGAAAATATTTATTGAAGAATCATTTCT
Organism: Periplaneta americana; assembly: GCF_040183065.1. Classification (NCBI taxonomy): domain Eukaryota; kingdom Metazoa; phylum Arthropoda; class Insecta; order Blattodea; family Blattidae; genus Periplaneta; species Periplaneta americana. The sequence goes on along the minus strand of NC_091132.1, from coordinate 7,836,475 downwards.
AAAACTAAATTTAAGAGTAACATAAGAAATTGTGTAGGTCGCAAAAAAGAAAGAAACTTGAAGAAATTAAAATATATCTGTGTGTGTGTGTGTGTATGTGCTTGCGTGCGTTTTTTTTTTTTTACATACAATATTTTTTGGTACTCAGTCCGTAAAGTGGTTTCTAAACTAATATTAAACTAAAATTTAATCTTATTTTAAATATTTGTTCATATTGCATGCCATGGTCTTCTGTTTATTAGAATGTATTTCCGATATCAAATTTGCACAGGCGGCCACTTGAATAATGTGTTGTTGTGGTTAAGACAAATTCAGTCCGTAAAGTATTGTTATGAGGACTTTATAGGATTGATTCCTATAATAGTTCATTTTATGGACTGTTATCTGTCTCTAAAACAACCACTTTATGGACTGAGTACCAGAAAATAACATATGTACGTACCTGACATATGATTGACATTTTGACTTTTAGAAAGATAGTAAACCCTATAAAATTTGGATTTTGCATTTTTTTTTGCACATTTCTTGTTTTATTATGCATATTTGAAACTTTATACATATAAATTCTGGTCCTGTTCATGATAATAATGACTAGTTATGTAAAGTAAAGGTGTAATTTTTATACTGTACTTAAAACATAATGATTAGTCAAGATAAATAATATATATAAACATTTAGTTAAGGTGAGTATTTGGAAAATAGAGATGAGACAGGACCATCATTAACCAATGTTATGTTAAGTGTATATATTTTCGTTAGAGAACATCTTAAAATGTGTGCAGCTATAGACAAAGAAGATACCTTGGTGCAGAAGTAGACTAATGGCTTTGTTGACAGATTTCTAGGCATTGAACACACCCTCACATTTTGATGACAATAAATTGATACTGATACTGAATGGCACCAGTGAATTATGATAATTTGAAAATTGAAAGGTTTCAACTTGGTATTGTCTCATCTTTTATAGCATTGGTGACTAAAACGTGGTTTTTTTTTATTTCAGTGGATTGGACCTAAAGGTTCTGACTGTGGAATTGTTAATGTGAACATACCTACCAGCGGAGCTGAAATTGGCGGGGCATTTGGTGGCGAGAAGCATACTGGAGGGGGTCGTGAATCTGGCAGCGACTCGTGGAAGCAGTACATGCGGCGATCCACTGTCACTATAAACTACAGCAGAGAGTTGCCCCTGGCACAGGGAATTCGATTTGAATAATTGGAATTGTTTATTCTTCCAAACAATTCGTAACTTTTACAAATTGACATTGTGCATGTTACTGAATGTATTGCAATTTAGAATTGTTTAAGATTTTTTAAAATACGATTTACATTATTGTTACTATGTTTATTTCTGGAAGAAAGTTTTTGATACTTTTATGATGAAATATATATCTCGTGAAAATATTCTGTACTCACATAAAAATGAATTTCCTGTAATGCTATTCTGTTTTACAGTATTGAATAATTCCATTATTGTTGTTTTATTTAACTACACTTCCACCTAAAGTAATTATGATGTAAATAGGTACGAAGGTGCATGGAAGCAGGGGCGATTTCTCAGGGCATGCTATGCTTGCTTTGCAAGCCCAATATTTTCGTAGAATGTGTATTTCTCAAAATGGGATTACGTACATTAAAATTTACTTTGATTTTTGGAATATTGTATAGGCGTACTACCATTCGCAGGTTGCACACCGCAAGTATCGCAACGCTTGCTCGTTTTTTGTAGCTACAGGAAAGACGTAGAAATAGCGAGAATATGATGCGCGCGCAAGTGCCTTCCTCCGTAGTCCGTCCTAGGCGCACATGCTTCTGTTATGTGTTGTTTGAAGCTCTGGTCCGAGAGCTACACCAACGACTATTTAACGTTACACAGGCAGTAGGAATGTGCTGTGATTTGCAAGTGCAATGTAATTGTATGAGTGGAGTGCATGTGTTAGCTGCTGAATGCATTATTAATTCTTAAACATTAATTTGAAGTATTGCAATGAGTTCGGAATTGTATTTATTGAAACCTTATTATTAAATCCATTTTCCCGAAGGACTATTCAAGAGAAGACAGACATTATAGAGAATATGTGTGCTCGTTCAGTGCAGCTCAATACAACAATGTGCATTTGTTGGCAGGGTCGAAAAAACTAAATAAACTGTTTTGTTGGCCATGTTTGTTATATTATATCGAACTTCTACATTTGATAAGCGAATATGATCCGTGACTCATAATGATTTCATAATTATAAAATAAATTATTTATGTGGGTCTGATTATTTTTATTAATTATGAATTATTATATCCTCCCATCTTCCCCTATGAATAAAAGAGCAAGCCTAACTTTCGTGACTAGCATTCGCCCCTGCATGGAAGACATAGAGATAGAGCTCCGTGTTGTAGAAAATGGACCTCTCTCCATTTCTTTTCTGGGTGATATTCATGAAGAACAGCCAGCGCATTGCTATTATGTTAATAATGCGACTTCACCAATAAAGCCTTGCTCTTCTGTCCAAGCTCATGATGACTAATGTAGTGAGTACTGATATAGCGCTGCGTATAGTTACCTCCCCCCCCCCCCCCCCCGCATTTGTGGCTCAATGTTAGCACAAGAATGAAAACTGAATTAATAATAATTCTGACTGAATGAAATTTAACTCACAGTAACAAAAAATTCTGAGTTAATACACTTGTGCATGTGCATATGTTATACAAGCTATAATGACAGACCTGAACTATTGGCTCAATGACGTCACACAATAATAATATACGTTACAAGAGCGGTATGTTGACGTTTTCATGGTCGAGGAAAAGATTGAAAAAGTGAAATGTAGTTGAGCTTTTTTAATTTCCGAGAGCATGAAAACAAACATACCGCTCGTGTATCGTACATTATTTTGTGCGAAGATCGTTTATTACATACCTGAAAGACGAATTTCTAATTAGTTGCAATGAAATCTCTATGTTGGTTTCTGTTTAATGACGGCAACTTCGGAAAACCAAAATATCTTTCTTCAACATTGTTGCTATAAAATGTTTTCTGTGTTTACTATACTCCAGCAGGCCGTGATATACGTCTGTCTTTTTTTTCCCCCAGTCTATAAATGCGAACTTAAAACAAACGGTAAGGTTATGTAATGATTTATTTTTCATTTTAATATTTCAACAATATTATTTATATAACATATTGCAGTAATCTGGAATCTTGTTGATTTTTTCACGGCTTCCTTAATGTTACTTGTATCAGGAATGCAATAAGTTTCGTGGAGTAGTAGACTTTACTTAATTTTTGCAAATATTTAAAAACAATAATTATCATTGCAATTTAGGTGAAATTGCAGTGGTAAGTTTCCAATTTATAATTATTACAATGTTAAACGTCTCTAAAAATAATATGTTAAAAGCCTAAAGCAGTAAAATGAATGTCGCGCTTAAGCGGTAAGAAGAGGGAAATTGTTATGTGTGTTACGTTGGGAATACTGAATGTGGTATTTCACACTTACCGCGTATTGGTTCTGTGCGGGAAACAAGCAAATACGCACGAACTCGCACAAACATTTTTACAGCTGATTGCAAGAGAATGCGGTGGAAGAAGAAATGAATTAAGCCATTGTTGAAAATGTTTAATTAGAAACTTTCATTTAATACACAATAAGTTGTTATTTTGTGTTGTGTTTCCCTTTCATTACAAACTGCATAATAGGTTTTTATTTATTTTAGTGTCCTCCTTCATCTGCAGACTTTTACCACTTCCACCCTGTATATTTTTATTATTTTCAGTATTAAAATGTGACAAAGCCTTACTTTAAAATATTTATTTTCATAAGAAAGACAAAACAAAAACTTAAAAAACACAAAAACACGCAAAACACAACACAAACACAAGAAATACATCACACTAACATATGAAAACAAACGATCGCATCTTCATTCAGAAAGCAAGAATACAACATAACATACAGAACAGAAAACACACTACAAAGACATCTCAACACACAAAAAACACAAACAAATAAATACAACCACACAGGTGTATACAAACTCACATGTAATAGTTGCGATAAGTTCTACATAGGACAGACAGGCAGATCATTCCAAACACGCTACAAAGAACACATTAAAGCAATAACCAGAGGACACAATACATCTACATATGCCAATCACATAATCAATGCTAACCATACATACAATAACATAAATGCGGACATGGAAATCCTACACATACAACCCAAGAACCAAAAACTCAACACGTTAGAACAATATGAAATATGCAAACACACTAAAACACACCCTGATCAAATTCTCAACACACAGATCAATTTCAGTACACACACACTATATGACTCCACTCTTCAACACCTTTCAACAATCGAACACACCCACATAACAGGCCGAGAAGTTCGAGATGACGCCGTGATCTAGTAGGCTCTGAAGATGGTGCGTGAAGCACTGAAACAGCTGTAAGCCAGACAAATCTTACATAATTAAGAAGAGTAAGTCCACTAGTTAATCAAATAATTATATTTATTTTCATTACTAGATTGTGACAATACATTACATCAAGTAGTTCGTGAATACAATATTAACACAAGTCCCAGGACCATTCAGAAGGTTGGAATTCAAATACGTCTGCGTGTCCTAGATGAGGAAGGTGATTAAAGTCAGAAGTGCTCCACCTGAATTTTGGAAGATTTTCGTTGTATGGGGGACCTGAGACACCAATGAACTGAAGAGAAATCATCCGGTCTGCAGTAACAAGTTTAGCGTCTGTAGCTACGTGCGGTCGATGTCCTAGTGCTTCAAATGGGTAGGTGCCGTTGATGGGGTTCACATCGCTGCGACAGGCAATAGCATTCTCTCCACTGTAAGGCGGAGTACAGTTGCACGCTGACAGTGGGTCGTGTAAATAGTCATTGTAGCGCATCAAGGCAATCATACTGCTTGTATCATTGACCTTCACATGATCTCGTTTGAATATCAGGGCACGTGGAGTTCGATCGTATGTAAACCTGCAACAACATAGAGCTTTCTGAAAAATGGAAGAAACATATGAAAAGTAGAAAAGTTAGCAATTAGTGTCTGCTACTATTTAGCAAATGGATTTTAGATGGTGGTAGTGGCAGTTGCTGTGGTGTTGGCAATGGTAATGGTGGTGACCAGCGAATAGGGATTATAAAGAATGGACACTGTGCGAATTTTCCTGTGTTTTGTTTCTCTGTGCGCCAGCGTTTAGTTCTGCTTTCAAGCGCTAGAGGTTAGTGTAATCGAGCATAGGCTAAGATAATAATTGAGAATAGAGTTGAGACACAGCATTCAAATATCGCCTACCTTATTGCATAAACCAATAACGCTTTGCTTCAAATAAATTCAAGTTAACAGCTTTTCCTTATTTCTCAGTGACGAACTAGTTGTAATAATAATTTTTTATATTTCAGATATAATAAATTATATTATAAAATAATATAATACATTATAAAATTATGTATCAAATTCGTTTATTATTTGTATATAATATAATATAGGTATATGGTTTTACTTCTCATAAGAGTTTTGTTTTTCCATTTTGAGTGCTATCAAATCATTACACATTTTAATTGTTGTTGGGGTCAACGTCTCAACTCTCATTATAAAGGAACTCTAGAGTCTAGTCATTACAGTTAATGACGGATTTATTATTTTATGGATCCAATTTATTTTATTTGTGTACATAATGTTCCTAGTTGTATTAATTGTATGTGTTATATTTCCGCTGTGTCGACTGCTAGCTGGTGTGATGTCAGCGCCAACTCTAGGGAGAAAGCAGAATCTCACGCTCTAGCTGGCTTGAAGGTCATTGAAATCAGTCCGGCTACATCAAAGGTACCGACGCGAAGTGTCCATTCTTTATAATCCCTATTCGCTGGTGGTGTTGGTTGCAGTGTTGTTATTTCGAGATGAAACCACAACCATGCTCCAGCACCAACCTCACTAGTACTCTCTATATACCTTGCCAACCTCAAGTGTGGTACTTCAGGAACTGATTACGTACTCATTTTTATCGTCTTTTAGGATATTAATAAATTATGATGGAGCTATTTTCACTTGCAAATATCTAGCTAGAAAAAAAATGTAACAAGTAACAAGAAGAAAGATGGTTGTTAAGGAGTATGATATTAGTTATTATAATTCTTGTATTTTGTGAACCTCTGACAATGGTGCAATCAGGGTTTTAATCTCTGCAGGGTGCTAAAATAAGATGTGTGTTGGCCAGTGGCGTATGAAGAATTTTGTCAAAGGAGAGCGGTGGTTATTATTGAAATTGTTTACAATTTACATTATCGGTATTTTTAATATTGTGTATTATTATTATTATTATTATTATTATTATTATTATTATTATTATTATTATTACAGTATTATATTACGGTATATTTATTAATATCCTTATAAAATCTTCGAAACAATTTTTTCACAGTCATCCAATTTTTAACAAATAACAAGTTAAATTTCATATTCTGTCGGCTTCATTTTATTACAAGGTTGGTACTAGGCAGTAAATATCTCTATAATAAAGATAGCATTGTTATAATTAGAACGTCACGCAGCACCAAGCACAGGGATTATATTGAAGAAGGGGTAGGAGGACTGTCTTATGTCGATGTAGATTTTGTTACTCTGACAGTGAAAAATTAGAGAAGGGAAAACGATTGTGGATTAAAAAATATTCAAATCTAAATATTATGTCATTTTTTTTAAGTTCAGGGGTGGGGTTCAAAACCGGGAACAACCCCTTGCGTACACCCTTGGTGCTGACAAAGAAGTCATTTAAGAAATTATTATCAGCTAGGATGGATAAAACCATTGCATGTTTATGTTTCCAAATTTTCTTGAAAAGTTCACTCATATTTAATAAAGTTTGTTATTATTATTATTATTATTATTATTATTATTATTATTATTATTATTGGTCACTGGCTGTTGTACAGCACATTAAATATAAATATAAATTATTATTATTATTACTACTACTATTACGTTGGAGGGACCAGCTGAATCCAGGAGACAGAACAGGCCCAACGGCCTAATCCTAAGAGCATTTGATGATGATGATCATTATTATTATTATTATTATTATTATTACGTTGGAGGGACCAGCTGAATCCAGGAGACTGAACAGGCTCAACAGCCTAATCCGAAGAGCATTGAATGATGATGATGATTATTATTATTATTATTATTATTCATCCATTTTATTGTTGCTTAATATGGATTTTAATGATCATTTGTTATTGTTGTCTTGATAACTATGCAAATTTTGTGGAATGAATTAATGATGATGATCGAAGCTCCACTGTACTTGTTATAGTTACAGATAAGTATGAGTCTTTAGCAGCATTATAAAGAGGGTCGCCCACCTGAATGCCACTCTACATTCTCTAATGTGTTCTGATAATATTCTGAAATATAGAGTGATCTATTTGAGATGTCATGAAAGTAAAACATTATACACAAGAAACTATTCAAATTTATTGCCTGTGTTGGAGTGTCAAAAGTTTTGTGTCCCAGCACATTAGCACTCAACATGAATGCCATTGTATTTTCCATCGCAGGTTGGCTTTATACTTGACATACCCCACAAAAAAAATTTGGAGGTATTAAGTCTGGGTGCACGCCATGGGATGGGTCCACCACCGCCACACCAGTGATTGTTGAATGTCTGGTTTAAATGATCCCGCACTATGAAAGCCTGATGTGGTGGAGCACCGTCCTGTTGAAAGATAATGGTGTCCAGTACGCCATCTTCCTGTAATTGAGGGAGTACAAACTGCTCGAGCATATCCAGTCTCCTCCGTAAAAAAGAACAGGCCATGGAGTTTCTGACAGGTCACTCCACACCACACGTCCACTTTAGGTTTGCTGGACTGTTTTACCAATTAACAATGTCTCGATGTGAAGGGGTGCCGACTGACGTCTGAAAGCTCATTGCATCTATGTAACATTCGAAAATTTGTATAACATATAACACACTGAGTACGCTATTGCAGTGTGACCACCATCTTGTCCATCATGCATGCTAGTGCCATCGTGCCACGCGGCCAAAGTCTGAAATACTGCTAACTCGAAATTTACATCCTTTCTGCTTATATTACTTACTTCTAAGACATCTCAAACTGGTTACACTGTACATTGAATGGAAAATGCTTTATGAACAATAAGTGAAGTAGTGTGGCACTTACCAGTCGCCATATTTTTGTGCAAGTTCTCTCTGACCACTTATATTGTAGATATCAGGGTAGTAAGGAGTATTGTAGCTTGGCCAGTAAGACTGCTGCCTCAGGACATCCGTCTTATCCTCAGCTCTGATATGCCCTGGAAGTTGCTCTAGAATCCACAGCAAGTTATCTTTCAGTTGACTTTGTGAGGTTCCTTTTTTGAAGAGCTTGTAGTCCACTACCATCCACTGGTTGTTATAGGTTCCACTATTATAAAGACTGAATAATTTACTCCACTTCATTCCAGAGTCGGCCAATCTATTTGTCACCATTGTCCTAATTTGCTCCATTACCTATGAAACAAGCAATGCAAGTATGTGATGATGTTTCTACACAATATGCAGGTCAGGTTTATAAGATTATGTTTTAGAATGATTTCCAGGAAAAGCAGTGATAAATAAACTCTAAACTCTTTGAAATATACTGATGTGACTTGCTTAATCGTGAAGAACATGAATAGAAAAACAGTGATTCATGAAGTTATATTGCCACCTATGGGCAGGGTCATTACGGACGAACACAGAAAAACAAGATCTTCATTCCTATTAAATTACACCCAAATCACAGAAATTAAGTCCGCTCTTATCTTTCAGTATTTCTCACATTGTGTTTTAACATATAAAATACCAGTACCGGTAACCTGAAATAAGAGTATGACAGTTGGCTCCAACTCCTGAATGAAACTCCGAGAATACAATGAATAACAGTAATCATACTCATGTCATGGACGTCTATTATTCAATTCATTGTTTCTCCACAGTGATCGGGTACTGGTACCTGAAATAAGGGTATGACAGTTGGTTCCAACTCCTGTATGAAACTCCGAGATTAAAATGAATAGTAGAAAAAAAAAGTCATTTCATGGGCATTTATTATTCGACACAATGTTTCTCCATGGAGGTCCATTTCTTCTGTCAGTTGCTTTGTGGTTTTTGAATTGAGTTAACCTTGAAATAATCCTTTGCTGCACGTGGAATATCCATCTATCTGATTCGCCTTAAGTCTTGTCTTGTACATTTCACTTGTCTATGTTTTGCACTTTTGATCTCATAGTAAGTACAGACTTAAACTTGTAACATATGAAGAATATTATGTCTAACATTGTTTTGTAAAAATCGCCTTAGAATTCGATTTACAATATTATTTTTCAGTTTCTGTATATGATCCAATTATCAAGTCTATGGCAAGCTTTTCTTCTTGACAAACTGACCACAGCATCTGGAGCTGACTGAGTTTTGTTATCATTGCCATATTGTGTTTGCTTTTAGACCCCAAAATTTATATGTCCAGCAGTATTTAAAAACAAATATTTTATGTTAATCAAAAAGAATAGTAAATGATAAAAACAAACGTGTATGAATTGACAGTTCTGAACTGTGTGTGAATCATCTGATGAGGAATCACTAATGCCATTATACAATGCATTCAATTTAAAAGAGGATCGTACATTGAAGATTACATAACAGAACTGTGTGTATATTTTATTTTATTGTAGTAGTGATATATATTCCTTCTTTATATCTATACATCATAATTAGTACTAATCAAACAACAGTCAATTCTTTGTAAATATAGCAAAGAGCTTGCTATTGAACTAGTCGTACTGTTTGTCTCTGACTATTGTGAGTGTAATTTAACCACAGTCGAGTCTCCTCTGCATCCTCTGAAATTTGACGTCCGATGCCGTATTAAGATAATGAATAAATGACACTGTTCCTTGAAACAATCTTGAATGCTGAGGCTCACCGAGATATTGTCGAGTAGTTCATAGCCTTACTGGAAGTGAATGAACGTGACTCCTGGATACAGCAAAATGGTGTGGCCTGTTATATAGCAGGTGAACCATGTTGATGCTGAGGGCATTTTTTGGCCTTCAAGATCTCCAGATGTATTGCCTAAACTATTTCTCGGCCCACCAACTTCCCTTGCTTTGTGAACATCTCTGCAGACCAAAATCGCAATTGCGACTACAGAGACATCTGCAGGACAAGTTTCATAAGATAGGAGAGTTACCTTACAAAGTAAGAAACAAAATAGGATGGGTGTGGCACAACACCAGAGCTTCAAAGGACGCATCTCTTAAGGTACCTAGCTAAAGACGAAAATGAGCACTATAAGTTATTTAGATTTTAGTCTAGAAACAGACACAGTACCTGTCCTTCAGCCTTCACATTCTGCCACAAAGAGAGGTTGCCGTTTCCGATTGTTGTTTCAACAATTGCCAGTCCTGCAGATGTAATATAAAAGTCATCGCCTGACTGGATTGTGCCAGGATATGCAGAGAATGTCATCGAAGAGCCAGGAATTGTAATACTTGAGTTAGGCAATATTTTGTAGTGGAGGTCATATTTCTTCTGCATTTTGAGCATGGACTGCAAACTGAAATCATTAATGTCCAGGAAAGAAGACGTTTACACATTAGAAAAAAAAAACATTTTAAAATTTCAATTGAGATTGTAGAACACACTTCGTAATAAATTTATGATTTAAGTCTGGTTTGAAAATATTAGTGTCCTTGTGTGGACACTCTTAAAAAATATTGATGTAAATTTCGTTGTTTAGAGTCGATTACCTACATTATTTTCTCCATAGATTCGTTTTATTTTACTTCTTCTACGACCATGAATTTATGCCAGCTTATTTGATGTATTTTAAGCTCCCAAAAGATTCGGCAGATGTGATGTGAGATAATGCTAGATTCTGTTACCTAGACCAAGTGTCATGTGCTACGTATAAGTCTGAAGAATCGGGGAGCAGTTTGATGAGAGCAGAACAAGAAGACGATCCTGGCAAATGTTCTCCTCTCACTGACAATGGGACATACTCTTCACTTTGATTGCTTCTGTAGACCTCAAATACATCATCCAGGTCTCCTTGCACGTTTAACCAGCTGCGAACAAACAAATACCGGTACTTAGGCAATGAGTAAATTACTTGCACTTTGTGTTCATAGGTCTTATTCGATATGTAAGATATCATTACACTGTAAATAAAATACAGTAGAACTTGGTTATAGCGACCTCGTTTTGTGCGACACCTCGCCTATAACGTCAAATATTCTGTGGTCCCAACTAATTCCCCATAAGACATACGCTTTTCTACCTTGCTTAATACGACGAATGTATATGCATCTATCTCGCATGTAACGTCATTTTCAACCTCAGTTTGGAATACAATTTTCTAAGAACCAAAATATTTTGGGAAATATTTTATTTTGAGAAATATTTTGCTGAAATCTGGCAAATCCTTTACTGTTCCCTTCCATCATAGACCTCTGGAATGCAGGCAGATTCCCCATCTCATTGTAACCTGCCCGAATTTATGCGGTAGTAATAGTACCTGCGTGAGGTCAGTTTCGACAGGAAGATTTCACTAAGTACACGCATTTTAACGCAGTATGGCCACTAAAAGAAGTGAGTGACACTTTAGAAGCCATTAGAATTGTGAACATTTCTATGAAGCTAGAGGAGGGAGTATGAAGCCAGGGAAGGGAGCAGTGAAATTGCAACTGAAATAATGAACATAGAATGTAATTTAGAAAGTGTATATTGGACAAGTAGGAGACAACAAAGTAAAATGATTGCTTCCCTCCTAAGTAAAGAAGTTTGGTGAGTAATGAACAAGCTGTTTTAATACAGAATACTGTATTTATAATTGTACATGTATTTTATTGTGTTCATGGTATGCTTAAAAGTGAATATACATAAATCTAAAATAAGCCTAATTATGTTCATTATTTTCAATTTTCCACCTCACTAGACTGATAATTTTCAAGGTCCCTTGGATGTCGTTATAACCAAGTTCTATTGTAGTATAGGCTTACATATATACGTAAATTGAACATATATGATTGGTTGGCATAGTAGGCCCACATAACACACCAAAGGGCTGAAGAGTTGGAGACATACTGGACTTGAAATTCTCACGCTTCATACTTGTATACGCAAAGAAGAACAAGACAAAAAGAAAAGAGGAGAGTGAGATAATATACTCACAGCAAATCATTTAACGTCAAATTCTTGGAATTATCATTTTTCAGTGTCACTGCATGCATGTAACCATCGACAAGTCCTTCCAGCTGCCGCAAGAAAAGTTCCACCTGCAAACATGTAAATCACAAGTTTATAGTGTTTGTAATATAATAGATAATGGACGAAAAGCTCTCCCTAGTATCTTATTGTCATGCAAAAAATATTATACAGCATCAGAAATATAAATAGGCATATTATTACTGAATCTTATGAAATGCATGTAGTGGAAATGATTTCACTACATTTGATGTAATTTTCAATTTCAAACAATAATTTGTACTAATTTTTATCATTAAAACAGCATGTAATATCTGTTAACAACTACGTTTCGCTTTTTCAAGCTTTTCCTCGAACATGAAAACAAACATACCGCTCGTGTATCGTACATTATTTTGTGCGAAGATCGTTTATTACATACCTGAAAGACGAATTTCTAACTAGTTGCAATGAAATCTCCATCTTGGTTTCTGTTCAATGACGGCAACTTTTAAAAACTAAAATATCTATCTTCAACATTGTTGCTATAAAATGTTTTCTGTGTTTACTATATGCCAGCAGGCCGTGATATACGTCTGTCTTTTTTTTTTCCCCCAGTCATAAATGCGAACTTAAAACAAACGGTAAGGTTATGTAATGATTTATTTTTCATTTTAATATTTTAACAATATTATTTATATAACATATTGCAGTAATAACATCGGCATCTGGAATCTTGTTGATTTTTTCACGGCTTCCTTAATGTTACTTGCATTACAAATGCAGTAACTTTTGTGGTGTTGTAGAGTTTACTTAATTTTTGCAAATATTTAAGAACTATAATTAACAGTGCAATTTAGGTGAAATTGCAGTGGTAAGTTTCCAATTTATAATTGTTACTATGTTAAACGTCTCTAAAAATAATATGTTAAAAGCCTAAAGCAGTAAAATGAATATGGCGCTTAAGCGGTAAGAAGAGGGAAATTGTTATGTGTGTTACGTTGGGAATACTGAATGTGGTATTTCACACTTACCGCGTATTGGTTTTGTGCGGAAAGCAAGTAAATACGCACGATCTCGCACAATAGTAATGTGCGTTACAAGAGCAGTATGTTGATGTTTTCATGTTCTCGGAAAGTAAAAAAGCTCAACTACGTTTCGCTTTTTCAATCTTTTCCTCGAACATAAGAACATCAACATACCGCTCTTGTAACGCATATTACTATTGTTAGTTTGTTGCTTCAAAATAAAAATCTCTTACTTTCTCGTTAATACGAAATATGGGGGATAGTGTTGTAATAGTGTAAAAGGAAATAGATTTTCATAGAAATACGAGAATACACATTTTTAACAAAGCTCATTGATCCTCCCTCTCCCCATACAGCATACTCTCTGTATACAACGATTTCTCATCAACTAGTGGGCAGATTTTGTTCATATTCAGTATACCGTACAAGAAATAAATCGTCCAGAAATTATGGAGCTTCATTTGACATGAATATGGCAAGTTGGTGATTTGCTTCAGTCAATTTGTGATATAAATTACAGTATAGCCCGGGTGCCAAAAAAATGTTTCATAGGAATTAAATTTTATTCGTTTAGTAGATAAGAGATAGCAGTGCTAAGTACTACGGTACAAGTTGAAAATATTTGGCAGTGGCATTTCTTTGGTTAGAACCTATCTGCTTTAGGCTCAACTGTGTAGAGGCGATATTGAAGTTCGATTAACAATGAAAAGGAGGTTTCTCTCTCACTTTGAAAGCTAATAATACATTTATTTCACAATATTCTATTGAGATTTGGGAAATGGACTCAGGAAAATGGTCTGGAACGCTGATGCAAAAGTTCACAACGTCATTAAAATTTGTGAGAACGGATTTGGTTTAACAATGTTAGGTTTCCATTTTTTAGTATGTTACTAAATTCAACGATGCTGTGCCAACTACTAGGTTATTTACCTTCGATGGAATTGGTAATTGTGAGATGAGGCCGAGGACTTGCCATTTGATTACCAGACATTCCCCTTACAATTGGAGAAAACCTCGAAAAATCTCAACCATAAAATCAATACAAGCGGGTGTCGAACTCGCCCGAGCTCAGCATCGCATCAGCAGGGAAACCAAATCCGTTCTCACAAATGCATTCTGTGCTCGTTGCATTATGTATGTCTATCTGTACATCTGAAAAATGATTCAGATGTAGAGTTGCAACCTTATAGAGTAGCCTATTGGTCCGGTAGTTTTGGTAGAATACGAAAATCGGGTATTCTACGGTAGAATTGGTAGTATTGGTCAGAAAAGAAACTTGAATACAGTACAGTACAGTATAGGTACCGAAGCAACTTTATTTAATTAAAAGTTACAGAATCACATAACAACCAACGAAATGTCTTTGTAGGGTACTCAAATAGGCTGTAAGCTGTTTATGAGTGTTATAATTAGTGAGAATGATAACTTGGGCGTATGTGTAAGATATCAAATACATATTTAGCTAGAATCACTGACCTTTCGCTACCAATAATAGTGTTCATTTATTAGAAATAGAATTTTCTGGAATATGATGTTTCTGGAATTCGTACAGATCAAGAATTAGGTGGGCCCCTACCTGAGTGATCGTATATTAAGAGTATCTATACCAAAAAAGCATATTATAGCTTAAATTACTCGTATATGGATGAATCTGCAATTTCGTTTAATTAGAAAAGAGATATCAACGTTAAAGACTTAAATTGTTAGAAATTATATTTTTGGTAGTCACGAGAGTGTTCGATTATGCAATTTTCGTTGCCAGAGTGGGTTTTATGTTATTTCCAATCTCAACTCTATAATTTGATTTAATGTTCAAATTAACTTTATTATAATTTGAATTTATAGTCCAGTTGATTTACTTACTACATTTTAAGTAATAACTCAAGTGTTCAGTTGTCACTCCATTATGGTAATCGATACACAATTTTTGAATTTGGCTTCCTCCTTGTTGGTGGTTTTTGTACCGTACAGTTCCCACGTTTCAGACTTAAGACGCATTCTAAGAACTTTTACTTCAACATTGACGTGTTCCTATCTTCAGAAATCCGTTAGGCCTATATGTGTACACTTACTTAACTTCTAGATTCTACGAATGAAAGTATTAAATAGTCTCGTTAAGGACAAATGTTCATGCTCAGAACGAGAATCGAACCCGAAATCTCGTGATCCACGACTGCTGACCGCTAGACCAAGAAGCCGTATGTTACAGAATCGATAAAATTAATATCGTCATTTTAATAGCACTGGTAGGTGACATCGCCTGTTGTTTATGCAATTAGCAGAGCCTTGGAGTATCTAAGGTTGCATTGTATTCTACGAATTCTGCTAGGAGACTGCCATATTCTACACTACCATTTTGTATTCTATGGTAATCTTATAATAATAATCCGTGGCGCTACAGCCCGTGAAGGGCCTAGACCGACCAGCCGGCTGCTGGCCTCACGCCCACATGCCGATGCAGAGGTGGACGATCATCCAACCAGAATGGAAGTATCTTGTGGTTAGCACGATGATTCCCCCAGCCGTTATAGCTGGCATTCGCAACCGGATTTCGCTACCTATCGTAGCTCCTCAAGTGCATCACGATGCTGGGTGGGCACCGGTCCCATACACTGGCCGAAATTTCATGAGAAAATTTCTTCCCCCATGAGGACTCGAACCAGCGCGCATTCCGTAGCGCGAGCCCTAGGAAGGATGCCTTAGACCGCGACGCCACGACTCATTAAAAAAAGAGGTTCATTGCCGTCCTCACATAAGCCCGCCATCGGTCTCTATCCTCAGCAAGATTAATCTAGTCTTTACCATCATATCCCACCTCCCTCAAATCCATTTTAATATTATCCTCCCATCTACATCTGGGTCTCTCCAAAGGTCTTTTTCCCCTCAGTTCTTCGAACTAACACTCTATATGCATTTCTGGATTCGCCCATACGTGCTACATGCCCTGCCCATATAAAACGTTTGGATTTAATGTTCCTAATTATGTCAGGTGAAGAATACAATGCGTGCAGTTCTGCGTTGTGTAACTTTCTTCATTCTCCTGTAACTTCATCCCTCCTAGCCCCAGATATTTTCCTAAGAACCTTATTCTCAAATACTCTTAATCTCTGTTCCTCTCTCGAAGTGAGAGTCCAAGTTTCACAACCATATAGAACAACCGGTAGGGTAATATAACTGTTTTATAATTCGTAACTTTCAGTTTTTTTGAAAGCAGACTGGATGACAAAAGCTTCTCAGCCGAACAATAACTGGCATTTCCCATGTTTATTCTGCGTTTAATTAACTCTCGAGTATAGGTCTATTTATGTTTGTTACTATTACTCCAAGATATAATTTTTTCACCTTTTCAAAGGATAAATTTCCAGTTTTTCTAAGGCAGCATTACAACACTATTCAGATGTCAATCCTTGTAAGAAGAAGTCACAAGAAAATTGCTCTTCAATAAAATTACGGCACTCAACATTGACTTTAATCTTTCGCAGTATCTTAAAAACGGTCATAAATTAGAACGACCAGATTTTTTTTCAATCCAACAGGGGATACCGCCCAGAAATCTAGATTAATTGCAGCACTTACTTATAACTTACAAATAAGATATTTATGCTATAAAAGTAAACTTCAGTGGTAAAATTGTTTTCTGGCGACAAAAATGGGGATGTAGTTTCTCCAGAGACAGTATTTCAAAATGAGGGACTGTTTCCGAATGTAGGACACGTCTGATCATCCTATCTAAAATATTGTTACATATTGCCCCTATACATTTTAGCAATCAGGTTACACATCATCTAAATGTCACATTCCCCGAACGATGAATCGGCCTCCGTAAACACGTGCATTGGCCATCAAGGTCCCCAGACTTTATTTCTGTTCGATTTTTATCTGTGGGAGTGGATAAAAGGCGAAGTATACAACAACAAAGTAAACATTAGGGACGACTTGGTCGCTTGCATTATGAATAGTGCAGTGTAGAAACACTGTTGTCAACAGAGCGGGAAAGTGCATTGAAGCCAGTGCAGTGGTGAGACTTTTTAATTACACTTTGAACTGTGAAATATACTGATACCATGTAAATGAGCAATAGATGTAATCATTAAGTTAAGTCATTTTTCTTTCCTTCTTGCCACTTGTAATGCTTGTTATACGTAATATTCAAACAGCTGTATATTTCCATATCCATCGAAAATTGAACACATGTTTATATGAACTTTTTTACTCAGAAAAGTCCACCACGGCTTAAAATAATTTTTATTCCTCCTGAATCACCATGTATATTATTTTGCTATAATAAAAATTGCAAGCATGAACTTTCGATAATATATTTACCTAGTCGACAAAATCCTCGATTGCGCAACCACACGAATATAATTCACAACAGCTGTAAATAGAAGGGGACTTTCACAGAAAAAGGAAGTTAGCATACAGTTGCGTATTCAGTGGACTGTAAAGTTTATTACATAAAAGAAGGCCGTAGCCTACCTGTAATGTAAAATAAACATATTTCGTGTTTCCATCGTATATTTATATTTAATGCAGATACTTGTCTTTTGTATACCTAATGATTTTTACAAAATTATTAAAGATAATTTGTTAGTTTCGTGTATTAGGCACGCTATATGTAGTTAAAACATATATTAATTTATTAGTCTGGCCCAATATTTTGGGTTTGCCCTGCGACACAGAATATCTCACAATAAAATTTAAAATGAAAAATTATATAAACAGGTTTCAGACAAAATTGATTAAGACATAAGAAAAAAACAGAACCAAATATAATTTAAATTGAATGTACACCATAAAGATGCTGACGAAATATCGCTACAGAAAATTTTATTATGGTGGTGACGATGGCATCTTGAAGATCTCTCGTCAGCTTGTATTTTTCCCTCCACTTTACAAAGGCTTTCGGGATGGTGCCTCTCGCTCCGAAGAAGAGACCGGTAACTGTGATTTTTTTCTATGTTGTATTTCGCCGATAGGTACTGAATCGTGGGCTCGTAGATTTTCTTTTTCTCTTCGTTCACTTCAGATGGTTGAGTGGCTGAGATTTCAAACCTGATTGTAGGATCAATTATTTCGGCTGTCTGTTTATTCCTATTTATAGCTATGATATCGATCCTACGATTGCTCCCGCCATCAGCAATGCAATGAACTTCCTCGTGAACGTCTAGATTTTTGGATCGAAGTGCATCTGCGATCATAGAACGTATGGTGTTGTGACGTTTTATTTTGAGTACTTCTCCCTGTGGGCAACTCCCAAGCACATAAACGACCTAAGACATTTCTTTTCACACAGGTTACTAAGATTTTGCAAGATATCTAAATTCATTATTTCAATTTCGCGAAACCTTTTATGGTTTAGAAACACTCTGCAACTTAGCATACATGATGCCAGTGATGACTACTATTGGCCTTCCTTTCTTTTGAGGAATACTGAAGATGTGTGGGAGCAAGGGGAAAAGCGTGATGTATCTATGACCAACTTTCCTCAATACACAACTTCCTTATGTAGTCACGTATACGAGTTATGACACACAAATTCCGAGAAGTGTTGGTTAAAGAGGAAATCTATGACTTCCTCACAATTTCAAATAAACCCTACCGGGGTAACAGTAATATGGCATGAGCAGCAGCTGCAGTTGTAGGTACTATTCCTCTGCATCTATTACTGAAAAGCGGAGGTAAACAAAAGTAACAGACTAACAGGCACGAAACTCTCCCATTGGCTACGACTAGCGGAAGCGTAATATAGTCCCCATAATAATTTGAATGATTCATGGTTAAAAACTAGGTTTAATATTTTCAAACAGTAAATGCCATCCAATAAGATTATGTCTCGTGACCAGAACGTAGTACTAAATGGAAATATAAAAATATAAAATGTATTCTTTGAGAAGGTGGAAAAATTCAAATACCTTGGAACAACAGTAACAAATATAAATAACTCTCGAGAGAAAATTATATAAAATAATAAATATGGGAAATGCCTGCTATTATTCCTCTGAGAAGCTTTTGTCATCCAGTCTGCTTTAAAAAAAAGTGTAAGTTAGAATTTGTCCTGTATGGTTGTGAACTTGGGCTCGAACTTTGAGAGATGAATAGAGGTTAAGAATGTTCGAGACCGAGGTGCTTAGGAAAATATTTGGGACTAAGAGGAATGAAGTTACAGGAGAATGGAGAAAGTTACACAATCTAGAATTGCACGTATTGTATTCTTCACCTGACATAATGAGGAACATTAAATCCAGACGTTTGAGATCGGCAGGACATGTAGCACGTATGGGTGAATCCAGAAATGCATGTAAAGTGTTAGTTGCAAGACCTGAGAGAAAAAGACTTTTAGGGAGGTCGAAACGTAGATGGGAAGATACTATTAAAATGAATTTGAGAGAGGTGGGATATGATAGTATGGTCTGGATTAATCTTGCTCAGGACAGGGACCGATGGAGGGCTTATGTGAGGGCGGCAATGTACCTCTGGGTTCTCTAAAAGCAATTTAAGTAAGTACGCTAAGTAAATGCCGTCCTGTGAATATTCTGTCTATAGCTTCTGACTTATTTTCAGTTGCCATGGAAACACAGATTTGTTGTTTGAAGTTTATACGAAATTATGGAATTTATTGCACAAATTTTAATAGCCAAATATTGAAAAAATTATAGAAAATAGATAATATTAGTGAACAATTTAGTTAATATTGAAAATATAATCCGAACTTGTCATCATCATCTCGCAATAAGGAAGCCTCCGTATTTTACCTGAAACATCAGTTTCATATAAAAATAGAGTCATGTAAGTGGAAATTGATGTGTCGCAAATTATGGCTTCCTAGGAGAAACATCGCGAAGGAAAGAGTTTATCATGTGATGAGAAGAGAATTGTACTGAACGTATTTCATAAATTCGCTGAGAAATATCCTAAGTCACGATTGGTGATATTACGGGAATTGCAACCCAGTTTTCGCCCATCTTTCGTAAGAGTGGCAGAAGAATACTATATGTACATACCATTCTTCTGCCACGGTATCGACAGCTTTACTTCCCCTCAAAGGAAGCCATGCTAAGGGTTCTATCGCCCTTCAAAATCCATTGTCTTCAACAGGGTTTCAACCCGCGAACGTTGGATCACTACGCCTTTTCCAGATATCATTGAGAAACGATCAATATTTATTCAGAAAGCGTCAATCGTATTTCATATTAATCAAGTGAATTTCAGAATAGGTCACGTAATTCAGATTGTGCAACTGAAATTCAGAAAAGATCAATCATTGTATTTCAGAACACGTCAATTATTCAGGAAGACTCAGAAGTAATTCAGAAAATATCAATTAATCCTAATTGAGATTAGTCAATTATTAATGTAATTTTTATTCAGATTGTGCAGTAAAATCTAAAATATGCCCTTAGGAAAGTCCAGGATAACATAGAGGGTTTGGAATTGAACGGGTTACATCAGCTGCTTGTCTATGCGGATGACGTGAATATGTTAGGAGAAAATCCACAAACGATTAGGGAAAACATGGAAATTTTCAACTTGACGCAAGTAAAGAAATAGGTTTGGAAGTCAATCTCGAAAAGACAAAGTATATGATTATGTCTCGTGACGAGAATATTGTACGAAATGGAAATATAAAAATTGGAAATTTATCTTTTGAAGAGGTGGAGAAGTTCAAATATCTTGGAGCAACAGTAACAGATACAAATGATACTCGGGAGGAAATTAAACACAGAATAAATATGGGAAATGCCTGTTATTATTCGGTTGGGAAACTTTTATCATCCAGTCTGCTGTCGAAAAATCTGAAAGTTAGAATTTATAAAACAGTTATATTACCGTTTGTTCTTTATGGCTGTGAAACTTGGACTCTCACTTTGAGAGAGGAACATAGGTTAAGGGTGTTTGAGAATAAGGTTCTTAGGAAAATATTTGGTGCTAAGAGGAATGAAGTTACAGGAGAATGGAGAAAGTTACACAACACAGAACTGCACGCATTGTCTTCTTCACCTGACATAATTAGGAGCATTAAATCCAGACGTTTGAGATGGGCAGGGCATGTAGCACGTATGGGCGAATCCAGAAATGCATATAGAGTTTTAGTTGGGAGGCCGGAGGGAAAAAGACCTTTGGGGAGGCCGAGACGTAGATGGGAAGATAATATTAAAATGTACTTGAGGGAGGTTGGATATGATGATAGAGAATGGATTAATCTTGCTCAGGATAGGGACCAATGGCGGGCTTATGTGAGGGCTGCAATGAACCTCCGGGTTCCTTAAAAGCCAGTAAGTAAGTAAGTTGTGCAGTAAAATTGAAATTCTGAAAAGATAATTTGTTTGGTACCATGGCAACTGACTGATTTGTTAATGTGATATACTATAAAAATGCCAACTTGAAAAAGTTTAATAGGTATGGAATTTACAGACGATGTTTTCTTAATTACATCTGACCTTTTCTGAAATTCACTTGATTAATCTGAAATCCAATTGATATTTTCTAAATTACATTTGGAAAAGGTGTAGACACCGTGGATGTGTTACCTCACCTGGTACCAGTAAGGGTCCGTGTTGCTGTGGTTGGCTATCATCTCCTTCATCCATTTGACGTTTGTGTCCAAGTGATGCTGAACTTTCTGGCAGAGTTCCGCTTTGTTGTCGCAGTATCCGTTCAGTGTGTTATACCAGTGCTGGTACATAGTATCGTGTGTAAGACTGCCTTCTATCACTCCTACATAATAAGCTGACAATGTGTCGGAAGTGAAATTCGGATTTCTTTGCATATGAAGAATATCCCATCTGTAAGGAGAGAGAAAAAGCTTTAGTACGTTATATCAACGAGCGAAGTCTAACAAGTGACAAGTGCTATATTGATAATGATTTTATTATTATTATTATTATTATTATTATTATTATTATTATTATTGTTATTGTTATTATTATAATTATAGTCATTGTTATTGTTATTATTATTATTATAGTTATTATTATTATTATTATTATTATTATTATTATTACTTACAAATGGTTTTTAGGGAACCCGCAGGTTCATTGCCGCCTTCACATAAGCCCGCCATCGGTTCCTATCCTGTGCAAGATTAAGCCAGTCTCTATCATCACATCCCACCTCCCTCAAATCAATTTTAATATTATCCTCCCATCTACGTCTCGGCCTCCCCAAAGGTCTTTTTCCCTCCGGTCTACCAACTAACACTCTTTATGCATTTCTGGAGTCGCCCATATGTGCCACTTGACCTGCCCATCTCAAACGTCTGGATTTAATCCTAGATCATATATACCCAGATTGCTCGGCCTTGTAGACTTTGACGGTAACAACTTTTGTCAGGTTTACTATGCTGCCATCTAGTTGTTACATAAGGAGTCACGTCATAACTTCCATTTGAATTGTATTAGCGACTGTACTGCCATCTCGTGTTCGTTTACGGCGAACGGGTGGCGATCCTGGCGGTTGTTCTCTTCAAAGTGCTTCCGTTTTTAACATAAGGATGAGCAATCTGTTATATAAATATGTGATCTGGGATTTAATGTTCCTAATTATGTCAGGTGAAGATTACAGTGCGTGCAGTTCTGTGTTGTGTAACTTTCTCCATTTTCCTGTAACTTCATTCCTCTTAGCCCCAAATATTTTCCTAAGCACCTTATTCTCAAACACCCTTAATCTCTGTTCCTGTCTCAAAATGAGAGTGCAAATGTCACAACCATACAGAACAACCGGTAATATAACTGTTTTATAAATTCTAACTTTCAGATTTTTTGACAGGAAACTAGATGACAAAAGCTTCTCAACCGAATAATAATAGGCATATTAATTGTGCGTTTAATTTCCTCCCGAATGTCATTTACATTTGTTACTGTTGCTCCAAGATATTTGAATTTTTCCACCTCTTCGAAGGATAAGTCTCCAATTTTTATGTTTCCATTTCGTACAATATTCTGATCACGAGACATAATCATATACTTTATCTTTTCGGGATTTACTTCCAAACGTATCTCTTTATTTGCTTCAAATAAAATTTACGTGTTTGAAAACTTGCTCAGTTCGCAGACCGGTAGATGAAAAAACTAGACATTTCACAAAAATGTACTTAACGCGTTTTGAGATCACACTCTTCAATAATTATATACCACTTTCTATACAACTTAGAATGTCGCTCTTTCTATCGGCACGGGTGACTCACTGAGCTGTGGAGAGTCCACAGACATAACGAAGTCTGGGAATCATGGACCATTCTCCAATGCTTCCCTTAGCCAATAATAATTAACTAGTTGTGTTAAAATTATAGGCATACATCAGCCCCATTTCGAGCAAATAGTGTTGTGACAATTTAGATTAGATTAGTGAAATTCTTATAGTATGATATTCACCAGCGCTTGTTTCCAATGTTATGGTAAAGTAAAGCTCTTTTGGAGTCAGTATTAACTCAACCATCAAAGGATAGACGACATACGATTTACGTTTGTTAATTTGATAGCTATTGAGAATTCTGAATGAAACATATATGTGCATTTCTTGAAGCGGTAGGCAATGGAGCGAAGAAAGCAACAACTTTGTCAGGCGGAAAGTCTTCCGCAAAAAATATGGGGAACATTTTTCGATTTAGAAAATGTTCTGCGGAAAATGTTCCTTCTCGCATCACGCAGTATATACAATAATGTCTATATACAGGGACATCATTTTATTTTTACTTCAATTTTTATTGTACCTGAGTTTTTGAATGTACTTCACTCCCACCCCTTCTACTAATGAAGTTCCAACTCCACACAGAACCAAGACCGCAGATAGTAAGCAGTACTGAGTTACTGAGTATAGTACGTTCCAGAAATATGTTCGCGTTTTCCAGTGACGAAAGAGCTTTCAATATTGAATCATATTTTCGCACAGGTACTGTCCGTTTGCCTACGTCGCATCCCGATTTCCCCCACCTGCTTCTGCTCGCCCCTCTGTAAAAGCTGGGCTGTTTTGGCTCTTTTCTGAAAACATTAATTTCTGTTAGGAATTGGACGTTTACGTAATATTATACAGCTGTTTAATTTAACTTAAATAAAAGGGCCTCGTTACGTAATTAACTGTCACGTGATTTCCTCCCTTTCTACAATCATGCGGCATAACCACTTGGACGGACAGTAGATAGCATGTCTGAGTAATTTTATATTTTCGGGTCGGGCAGAAGTGAAGATTAAATTTACAGTACGTAGAGTAGGTACAGAATTATTTCAACATGAGTTACTAGTATGAAGGACGAAACTGGCAATTGGAATTAGATGCAATAGTCTATAGTGCGATAATACGCACAAAAGAACTGAAGCCTGTATCGAAATGAACGGCCACCATTTTCAAAATTGTGTTTAAATATTCATATTATGATTATTTTTCAATTTAACTTCTTTCTCTATATTGTATGCTAATGTGCTGTAGACAGTATAATATACATTGCATAATGAATACGTTCGCATGGATAACTCACTTCGTGAGTAAAAACACTTATTCTTAATACAGTACTGTACTTTGATTAAAGAAAAACCCAATGAAAATTATCAAACTCAAAATCGCGATATTTCCTAGTTTACGTAAATGGATGAACTACTTTTCTTCCTTCCTATACCTAGTAGAGTGATTTGTGTTTTACGCCAGTATCATCGAACTCCAGTCGTGGAGGGGGGAGCAAGCGGTGTTTCCGGTTCTCTAAAGGTATAGCCAGGTTAATATTAAAAATGTTAGTAAAAATAAAATGATGTCCCTGTATAAATACGATCAGCCTGTCTCAGTAACACACACAATGCAGTCGCAAGGGTGGTAGGTAAATGTTCTTACCCTGTTGTATTATAATTAGATGCAAAACAACCCTGAATAATCCAGGATTCATCTCTAAGCTTCCTATGTGTCAAATGAATCCCATTCTCGTTCTCGTACAGGTAAAGAGTCTTCTTTCTTCTTCCAGAAACATCCTGCGCTTGGATATACACTAGTAGCACAAGAAATAATGTTACGACGAAGTTCCTCCGATCCATGTTAGCAGTGCGGTTGAAACTGTGCAACTGTGAATCAGAGCCTATGTGTCGTCCAGTAATACGAGTGCTACTTCACGCTATTTACACATCAGGGGTGTCAAACTGTGCTTCCGTTTTACAACTAGATTTACACTTCTTCGCCGCAGAGTCCGTAATAATTTTATGATCAATAATTTTGCGTGTGAAACGTGCCAGGCCTTTTCTGAACACAGTAATAGTAATATACGTTACAAGAGCGGTATGTTGACGTTTTCATGGTCGAGGAAAAGATTGAAAAAGCGAAACGTAGTTGAGCTTTTTTAATTTCCGAGAACATGAAAACAAACATACCGCTCGTGTATCGTTTTGTGCGAAGATCGTTTATTACATACCTGAAAGACGAATTTCTAATTAGTTGCAATGAAATCTCCATGTTGGTTTCTGTTTAATGACGGCAACTTCGGAAAACCAAAATATCTTTCTTCAACATTGTTACTATAAAATATTTTCTGTGTTTACTATACTCCAGCAGGCCGTGATATACGTCTGTCTTTTTTTTCCCCAGTCTATAAATGCGAACTTAAAACAAACGATAAGTTTATGTAATGATTTATTTTTCATTTTAATATTTTAACAATATTATTTATATAACATATTGCAGTAATAACATCGGCATCTGGAATCTTGTTGATTTTTTCACGGCTTCCTTAATGTTACTTGTATCAGAAATGCAATAAGTTTCGTGGAGTAGTAGACTTTACTTAATTTTTGCAAATATTTAAAAACAATAATTAACATTGCAATTTAGGTGAAACTGCAGTGGTAAGTCTCCAATTTATAATTATTACTATGTTAAACGTCTCTAAAAATAATATGTTAAAAGCCTAAAGCAGTAAAATGAATGTCGCGCTTAAGCGGTAAGAAGAGGGAAATTGTTATGTGTGTTACGTTAGGAATACTGAATGTGGTATTTCACACTTACCGCGTATTGGTTCTGTGCGGAAAACAAGCAAATACGCACGATCTCGCACAATATATATATATATATATATATATATATATATATATATATTTTTTGTGTACCAGTATTATAAAAGAGTCATATCGATTATAAATTCCGATATTTTTTCTTTGGACTGTGTAAAGCATTGTCCGGTTTATTTACTGGATTAATTTTATCTCCAACAGGATATAAGCCTACAATATAACCTACAATGGCGGTATTCTATTGTGGATCAGACTTTGTTTTCGATTAGGACATACTTCCTTCTTCATTTAGAAATTTAGATTAGTTTGGAGGACCAGAGTATTATACATTATTAACTTAATAATAATAATAATAATAATAATAATAATAATAAAATCCTTAGGCCCAATATCCAACGGAATAAAGCCACCGGCGTAGCTCAGTCGGCTAGGCGCTTGGGCGCGGGTTTCCATTCCCACTTGGGCTGATTACCTGGTTGGGTTTTTTCGAGGTTTTCCCCAACCGTAAGGCAAATGTCAGATAATCTATGACGAATCCTCGTCCTCATCTCGTCAACTATCATCTCACTATCACCAATTCCATCGACGCTAAATAACTTCACAATTGATACAGCGTCGTTAAATAACCTAATAAAAATATCCATCCGAATAAAGAAACAAGAGGCTATTTTAGAGTTTTGGAGACGGATTTTTTAACCCCCTTTGACGTCATCATCATCATTATTATTATTATTATTATTATTATTATTATTATTATTATTATTATTATTATTATTATTATTATTATTCTCGGACTCATTTAATTGTTTATGTGCAGTTCCCCAAGGATCTACATTGGGCCCTCTATTATTTTTATTATTTATAGATGTAAAAGAATAAGTTCAAACTACCTGTTATTTGCTGATGATCTCAAAATCTTTCGCTCAATAAATAGTCCTGCCGATTGCCAAACTCTTCAAAATGATATTAACTCTATTGAACTTTGGTCTGACAATAATGGAATGAAAATTAATGAAACAAAAACTTTTGTCGTTTCTTACTGACGAAAAACTACTTCCATAAAATTTAATTATTCTCTTAATAACGTCTGTATTATTAGGAAAAATTCTAGTAAAGATCTTGGTGTATTACTTGATTCTAAGTTATACTTTCACGATCATGTTCAATATATTTATAATCATTCAATAAGAATGCTTGGTTTAATAAGGTTTATAACTTATTCGTTTTCTACTCCAGAGTCTCTATTAATTCTATACTTTACTTTGGTTCGATCTAAACTTGAAAATGCATCTATAGCCTGGAATTCCATTACTTCAACTGATTCGGTTAAATTGGAAAATATTCAAAGAAAATTTATTTCCTTATGAGCTTTTCGATTTATACCCAATTCCTCTGACTTTAACTATGAGATTACCTGTAAATATTTTAACTGTTGTAGCCTTTATTCTAGAAGTCAAAATCTTGATTATCAATTTTTTTGCAAAGTTATCAAGGGTGATATTGATTGTGAGTCTATCATAAACAATATCAGCCTTCGTATTCCTTCAAAAGGTTTAAGATTTCAAAAAAAAAAATTTATAACAGATATTAAAAATCACTTTCTCCAGTCTGTAGATGCATAAAATATGCCAATTTGCATGGGCACAGTTTAGATCCTTTTAAGGTATAGTTTCGTTTTGATTATTAGTATTTACTGTTCTTGTTCTCAATTTTATTTATGTATGTTTTTGTTTATTTAAGATATTATTTATTTGTTTTTGCACCTTTGTATCTTCTGTTTGTGTATTGTGCTGAACTATAATTGGCCTCTGGCTGTTGTTCTACTACTACTATTACTATAGAGTGTTAGTTGGGAGACCTGAGGGAAAAAGACCTTTGGGGAGGCCGAGACGTAGATAGAAGGATAATATTAAACTGGATTTGAGAGAGGTGGGATATGATGGTAGGGACTGGATTAATCTTGCTCAGAATAGGGGCCAATGACGGGCTTATGTGAGAGCGGCAATGAACCTACGGGTTCCTTAAAAGTCATTTGTAAGTACTAAGGGCAGTACTATTATTCCCTGCACTCAGTGAGGCATGTGTGACAGAATCAGTGGCGTCGATAATCCCGTTTTTGGAGAACGTCTAATTTCCGAAATATGTTTGTTTAAATGGTTCTGTAAGATGATTGCAGGCGGCACTGGAATTTTGCGGTATGTCACTGTTCAGGATACGGGGTTTACTCCAAGAAAACAACGCGGTGGTGGCGGTATTGTTTTATATAACGCTGCTCTCAATTGCAGAGGTTAGGTCAGTGTTGAAATGCAACATGGACAACAATGGTCGGTAATTTTTGCCTGGACACTTCCGTCATAAGCTGATTTATTTTAATGTGGGGTCAAATTTTCCAATATGCCATTGAACTTAACAGCAGCAACTTCACGATGTACAGCGCATTTGTATTATAGTAAGACTGTTTAATAATAAATAAATATATTATTCACTCTTCTCAGCAAATATTATAGAGATAAATCTTATCGCCAGCTTATCTCGTGCACTCAACCTCTGATCTGGGATATCAGTAGGACTTTATACAGAGTGCTCACAAAGTCCAGTTCCTGTGGTAACTATAGAAATGAAAATGATAACACATGAAAACCTCATTGTTTGTCCAATACAGTAATGTTTATGTTTTGTTTCTACTGGTCGACATTGCGAACACACGTATCGGCGACTGATGGTATCATACCATGTGACGTCATACGTCTTTATAATGTAAATAATCCTATTCTTTAGGTTATTTTATTTAAATAATTAATTTATATGTAATATCTTATATTAATAAAAAATCGAATTACCAACAAGTAACAGGAAAATCCAAACTACTGACGAAAATCCATTGTTTATGTATTCATGGCTAAATAATCAAGATATAAAAGTTCAGCATCTAACGCACCAGCCATATTGAATACTTCTGTGCTAACAGCAGGACCTCCTATATACGAGGTCCTGCTAACAGAGTTAAATGATTTAACTGCATGGAATTGGGCAGTTAAATTAACATGGGTTTTAACAGCCTGTTAGTACTAACAGTAGTTGAAGAAATGCTTCAACTGTTAAGTTTAAAGTTATAATGTAATAAAGATTGAGTCCACACCTGTAGAGTAACGGTCAGCGCGTCTGGCCGCGAAACCAGGTGGTCCGGGTTCGAATCCCGGTGGGGGCAAGTTACCTGGTTGAGGTTTTTTACGAGGTTTTCCCTCAATCCAATACGAGCAAATGCTGGATAACTATCGGTGGTGGACCCCGGACTCATTTCACCGGCATTGTCACCTTCATATCATTCAGACGCTAAATAACCTGAGATGTTGATACAGCGTCGTAAAATAGCCCAATAAAAATAAAGGTTGAAGAAACCGGTCCTACGTTTTTATATACAACTCTCTGCTACTCAGATTAACCAACGCTGGAAAACTATCCCTAGATTTCTAAATCATGACAGTGAAGCAGTTTTTATCGTAGAGGATTGTTGCAACTAATTAAATTTACTTTTAATGAAAGAATATAGGAATATTTCAATTTTTAAAATACAGTTTAGTGATGTTCTTAAAGTGACTATTTGTAGCATTGCGGCGAATTTCATATATCCGAGCAGCAGCAGCTGCAGCGCCACCAATACGATACGCATGTTCTCTGTGTCGACCTGTACCTCAGATTTTAAAATATTTATAATACTGTAAATTTATTTCAACTCAACAACAATGTAACTTTATTATCTCAACAACAGGATTTGCTCTCCACACAGTAACACAGTATTCGTTAGTGCACTCCACTGACGACAATGACAATTTACTTGGACTATTACGAACAACAATGAACTGTTAATCTTAACTAATATTTACAAAGCACTATTTACAAATCAGAACTGTCAGTTCTCAGTTCACAGCTCGTTTGTCTTGGCTAGTTCTTCTAGCTCAGTCACTCGCGTTCACATAATCTCGAACCACAGACCTTCAGAGACGATCCGCTGCACTTCGAACTCAGGTCCCCCAACTGCGGTCCACTGCACTCGAACTCCGGGCTTCAGGCTCCACAGTTACGGACACAACTCAAGTCGCGCTCTGGTCTCGAAGCTGGCTTCACTGCTACACAAGACTGGCTTACTGACTGACTGAATTTCACTTGCGTTTCTTCTTTTATAACTAAACCATAGTTACGAGAAATTTCTACGGGTGTCCTCTCGAATTATCTGGATATCTCCACTTCGGACGGACTTCTTGATGATTCGGGAGAGTCCGTCCCCCCCCCCTTCACTTCGGACATAGCAGTTGCGCGCGCAACCTCCCCTCGCCTCTCCACGCCGCGCGCCGTCCCCCAGTGCTCCGTGGAGCCCGTGTCGACTCACGCGCGACCTGCTCTCTTGCGGGACGCTGGTCGTGAGTTCGAATCTCACGTCGCTGTCACAATACTTTAAACTTTTAAGTGACTTATGAATGACCTTATACACTAAAGAAAGACCTTAAGACTTGGGGAATATGTTGCACAAAGTATATTTTCTCTCTTTTTACTTGCAATGTAATTAATTAGTAAATAGATACCGGATTTTGTGGGCATACTGTATGATTACCCTCATTGATAATGTAGCTGTCAGACTTCAAGTACTTCAGCTATCAATCTCAGTAGCATTCCTCTGTATTGGTATTATGAGATTAGAAGTACATTGCGGAGACAAAAAACTTGAACTCCATCATTACTATCTAGCTCCAAGGTAGGGTCCTTGGCCCAGTTCCGTCCTCACTCATGTTAGAACTTTGAACCAACATTAGGCATCCACAAATAATGGCATTCCCTGTTCATGCAGGAACATGACACAGGATCACAGGCAACGCTGGACGAATATAGGACACTCTTTACTGTAGTAGTCCCTATGAAAGAGAGATTAATTTTTGCTTCCTTGCCGGTAATTGGACCAGGATTTGTAGCCAGGATTGCCGCCGTTTGGGCCTCATCGGAGGACGAGAGATTGAAATGTAACTGCGTGTCCAGCAATGTATGCAGAATTACGTATATCGAATAAAGAATATAATTTTTATTCTTTAATAGATTTTGTACTCCTTAATTAGGGACGAAATATTCATCGTTTTATAAAAACTTTTGTGCGAGTTCGTGCGTATTTGCTTGCTTTCCGCACAAAACCAATACGCGGTAAGTGTGAAATACCACATTCAGTATTCCCAACCTAACACACATAACAATTTCCCTCTTCTTACCGCTTAAGCGCCATATTCATTTTACTGCTTTAGGCTTTTAACATATTATTTTTAGAGACGTTTAACATAGTAATAATTATAAATTGGAAACTTACCACTGCAATTTCACCTAAATTGCACTGTTAATTATTGTTTTTAAATATTTGCAAAAATTAAGTAAAGTCTACTACTCCACGAAACTTATTGCATTCCTGATGCAAGTAACATTAAGGAAGCCGTGAAAAAATCAACAAGATTCCAGATGCCGATGTTATTACTACAATATGTTATATAAATAATATTGTTAAAATATTAAAATGAAAAATAAACCATTACATAACCTTACCGTTTGTTTTAAGTTCGCATTTATAGACTGGGGGGGGGGGGGAAGACATAACTACAACATCTTTGGGAAAGACAGACGTATATCACGGCCTGCTGGAGTATAGTAAACATAGAAAACATTTTATAGCAACAATGTTGAAGATAGATATTTTGGTATTCCAAAGTTGCCGTCATTAAACAGAAACCAAGATGGAGATTTCATTGCAACTAATTATAAATTCCTCTTTCAGGTATGTAATAAACGATCTTCGCACAAAATAATGTACGATACACGAGCGGTATGTTTGTTTTCATGTTCTCGGAAATTAAAAAAGCTCAACTACGTTTCGCTTTTTCAATCTTTTCCTCGAACATGAAAACGACATCATACCGCTCTTGTAACGCATATTACTATTTTGTAGGTTTACCAGTAGGCTGTTTTCACTATTGTTGAGTTCCTTTTCTATTGAGTGTTATAGATGGCTTGTTTTGATCTGATTATAAATTTTGATTAATATTTATGATATTGGTGATTGAGGCGGTGGTAAATCATGGTATGTACATTTCCAATGCGGCATTTGTCTTTGTTACTGAGGGAAACCATGAAAAATCCCAGTCAGATTGGTCGGCCACGGGGTTTGAATCCGGGACTTCCCTAATGCGAGTCTCAAACGCTACCGTCTGAGCCAACTCGCTCGGTTTATAAAAACTTATTTACTGCAGAAAACGAGTCGCCTAGAATCAAACTGCACTTTCTTCAAGTTATGAAATATGTGATTAAGGTATGTTTCAGTGCAGAATTTTGCAGGGAATGTGGTAAACTGCTCGTTTTGAGTCTAATTGTACAACTTTTTCATATTTCTGAAGAATAATTATATACTATTTATTACGTAGCCCTATATATTTTCCCATGACCGGGAGTAAATGTCGGTTACCATGCATCCATGCACATTATGCGTTCAATAAAATAGCTTCAGAGAACTTCAATAATAAGAATTTTCCCAACGCCACCAGGTTGTCATTTGACATTTTCTGGTCTCTCCTGGTAATAGCTTATTTGTAAACCCGATGATATTATGATAGGATGATTATGAAGTGCCAGGAGAGGTTTTAAACCTAAGTCTGACCTAATTTCCAGACCATGGACGAACACAGGAACATCTCCATTTAAGGAAACATTTCTGTTTACTGTCAGTCAGAAGCTCTGACCACTAGCCCAAGAGGCAGTTCAGAATTTCAGAAATAAAATGAGACAATTTACTCCCGGCCGTGGATAAAATAATAAATTATATAGCA
Organism: Periplaneta americana; assembly: GCF_040183065.1. Lineage (NCBI taxonomy): Eukaryota > Metazoa > Arthropoda > Insecta > Blattodea > Blattidae > Periplaneta > Periplaneta americana. The sequence continues at coordinate 7,803,369 of NC_091132.1, read as the reverse complement.
TATACCACGGGACCCAAACACAAATTTTCTCTCGGTACATTTAGCCCTCGGGATACAATAATGTATTTCGGGGAAAATCATGCGTTTCCCTCCCTTAATGTATAATATACTATTAATTCTTCTTTTCGTGAGGCATTTGGAAATGGGACGTGACGTTATTACAGAAGATCTCTAAAAATAAGTTGTAAGGTATATACAAGTATTTTGATATTTGCTTAAGAAAGGTAACTTTTTTCCCCTTGCGCTAATAGTTTTTTTTTTTTTCATAAATGTGTTACGTATTTTACGATCCCTTGCTTTGTGAATAACCGTACTATGAAACGCCTGTCTATTTATACTATACGCACATCTTTCGATCAGATGAACTCCAGTATAAACAATGTCATCCCCAGTAAAAAAAATAGTGTCGTAAATCGGAAATTACATATTTCTTTCGTAAATTATTTCCAACGCTGTTTTACTAGTTGGAGGCATGAAATTTTAATAATAAAATAGTGTATTTTCAAAGTTTTTGATGCCTATTTATTGAAATATTTTACAGCATTATTTTACTGGGGAATAGCATATTTTTACAAATTACAATTTTCGAGTTACGACACTGTTTTACTGGAAGTGCGATTATTATGTCTCAGTTAATGATTGTTAACCTTGCAGAAAGCTCGCTGACGTAGTGCAAAGATTCAATAATGCTGAATTAGCCGATATTCGTCTAATGTACGGAGCAGCAGGAAAATCTGCTTGGCAAGGGAGCTCTAGCGGCAAAGATTCCCAAATAGTCGGATACCAAGTTTACAGATGTTCGTTGCCGTGCACCAAAGACTCCGGAGATACAGGATCTCTTCGTTCTGGAAATACGTATTAACGAACCTGAAAACATCAGACTTTGATTTAGTAACCATACATGATGTTTTCTTGTTTTACAAATTGCCAAAGTCTGCTAATTTATAACGTGACCCAGTGATTAAGATATTTCATTTCCAATACCCATAAACACAGAGAATGATAATAATTAATTGATTCACTAGCGGACTTATTTGTGTTAATTATGTAAGATTTGAGCGGCTTACAGCTGTTTCAGTGCTTTACGCACCATCCTCAGAGCCTACTAGATCACGGCGTCATCTCGAACTTCTCTGCCTGTTATGTGGGTGTGTTTGATTGTTGAAAGGTGTTGAAGGGAGGAGTCAAATAGTGTATGTGTACTGAAATTGATCTGTGTGTTGAGAATTTGATCGGGGTGTGTTTTAGTGTGTTTGTATATTTCGTATGGTTCTAGTGTGTTGAGTTTTTGGTTCTTGGGTTGTATGTGTAGGATTTCCATGTCCGCATTTATGTTATTGTATGTGTGGTTAGCATTGATTATGTGATCGGCGTATGTAGATGTATTGTGTCCTCTGGTTATTGCTTTAATGTGTTCTTTGTATCGAGTTTGGAATGATCTGCCTGTCTGTCCTATGTAGAACTTATCGCAACTATTACATGTGAGTTTGTAAACACCTGTGTGGTCGTATTTATTTGTTTGTGTTTTTTGTGTGTTAAGATGTCTTTGTAGTGTGTTTTCTGTTCTGTATGTTATGTTGTATTTCTGCTTTCTGATTGAAGATGCGATCTTATGTGTGCTTTTGTTTTTATATGTTAGTGTGATGTATTTCTTGTGTTCTTGTGTTTGTGTTGTGTTTTGCGTGTTTTTGTGTTTGTTAAGTTTTTGTTTTGTCTTTCTTATGGTGTTGTCTATTATGTTTGGATTGTATCCGTTTTCTTGTGCTATGTATTTGATTGTGTTCACTTCTTCATTGTAGTGTTGTTGGCTCATGGGTATGTTGAGTAATCTGTGTACCATTGTCCTGAATGCAGCATGTTTGTGTTGTATGGGCTTCAAAATGGGTAATAATTGTTTTTATTGAAATCCGACTGTATTACAAAATGACTGTAAACATTCTGTATGGAAAGCTTACAAAATTCAACACTGCCCCCCTTTTGTGCCCTGAATTCTTCATAGCGGTTTTAGTTCCAATCCCATCTGTGCAGAACTGGTCCAAACTGCCACATGTCAGGCTGTCCTAGATGTTTTGCGTGTTCACTTGGCACGGAAGTCCACGTGAAGGGAGGGATATTCTTGTTGTAAGCGGGACCCGCGTAGGCGATGAACTGGAAGCTGGAGACGAGGTTCGCCGTGGTCAGCTTCATGTCCGTCGCCCCCTGCAGCCGGAAGCCCAGGCTGGCCAAGGGGTATCTGCCGTCGACTGGGTTCAGGTCGCCGCGCGGGGCGACGGCCAAGGCTGCGTTGTGCCCCGGGGTGCAGTTGCATCTGGACAGACTGTCCTGCGTGTAATTGTTGGAACGCATGAACGACATCATGCGTGCGGCATTCACCACTCCCCGGTGATCTCGTCTGAATATGAGGGCTCGCGGGTTATTTTCGTAGGTGAACCTGCAACATTGCGGACATATTGAGTGCTGTTAACAATAAAAAAAAATTATTCAAATCAACTTTACAGGGAGTTATGCCTGAAAGCTTGATTTGCATAATACACTTCACTGTTCGTTAACAGAAAGCCACAATTTAAGTAACACAGAGTTAGTGTGCACTCGAAGTTGGTTGCTTGACGGTTGTCAGCCCACTTTGAGGTCTGTGGGTATAGAGGGAAAAATTGGATCGGTGTCGGGTAGAGTTCCCGGGTAGCTCAGTTGGTAGAGCGTTGATACGTTAAACCAAATATCCCGGGTTCGATGCCCGGCCCCGGAACAATATTTCCCTCGAAATTATTCAAATCAACTTTACAGGGAGTTATGCCTGAAATCTTGATTTGTACCCTTTGTGTAGCTGTTCAGAGACTAAGTTCCAAATATTCAACTTTTAATTTAATAATAAATTATTATGCATACTTAGGTGGGTGTTATTAGTAAAACCAGAAATAGTTTAACATAGTACTATAGAGCATTCCACGTTAAGAAAAAAGCATTGGTTTTATAGGCCTTGCCTAGTACATTATAGAAGCTATGTGATAGGCGTTTCCATGGCAACTGATCATTTGATGGAACAGCCCCATATGCTCAATGCTTTTTTCTTAACATGAAATCCTCTGTAACAATGGTATTAATTTCCAAATGAATTCAGTTCTCTGTAATTACATACATATTACTAAAAGTAGGGCCTATATTCAGTTCAGTTTCAAACATCTCATTGGCGTTGTATTGATTTGTGAATCGCTTCCATTTTATTAATTGCATTGTTGTCTCGAGACTAGGCCTCATAGAATGAGGAACCGATTATAAAGTCATTAATGAGAAGGCTCCGCCTTGTTAAATTGAAATGCTGGAGTATGAAGACAGAAATCAAAAGAAATATAAAACTTTTATTTCAAATTCTAAACATCCTTTCAGAGTTATAGTTCATGAAGTGCACATATTGACAACAGGAGTCGAAGGTGATACTGACTTTTTTAACGTAAAACGATATGCGCTTGACATCCGAGAGATCCGGTCACTCTTTGTCTTAATATGCGCGCTACGTCATGCACAACCGCGCTGTCCCGCTCAGGCCGGGAATAATGAGAACACCCTTCGTGTAGCTGTTCAGAGACTAAGTTCCAAATATTCAACTTTTAATTTAATAATAAATTATTATTCATACTTAAGTGGGTGTTATTAGTAAAGCCAGAAATAGTTTAACATACCGTAGTCTAATTCTAAAGTTCTAACAATGGTATTAATTTTCAAATGAATTCAGTTCTCTGTAATGACACACATATTACCACAGTCTAGTACTGGGTGTTCATTTCAAAGTGTGTCATGACGTCACTGTTGTTGAGTCACCGATTTGAAGCGAGTTTCAGCTTATATGTCAGAGAAGTTGCCTGTTATTCAAGGCGTTCTTCAATCCGAACTTGAGAACGTGTACGGTATAATTTGAACGTCATAGCAACAGATGGCGGTCTGTACTGTCTGTGTGCTACCATAACCTCTTTCGAACTGTGTTTTGCTCCGGCAAGTCGTACGCAGGGTATTTGTTATCATCGGTTGCGTACGGTAACATTCCACAACACAAATCAAATGCTCCGTGTCCATGTTGACCGTCGAAGTTAATGTCAACAAATACGTAAGTAATCGTCTTAACCCTCTCCCCATATCCCGACAGTACGTATTTCCAAACAGTTCACATTCCTGCCACTACCGGCGTTACCGTACGCATCGGTACGTACTCTTCAGAATGAACGCCGTACTTGCTAGGCAACTTCTCTGCCTCCTAGGTAATACACCTTTGCGGAAGTGTAAGAATATTGAATTCTCTAGGCTCATCGGCTAGCCATATGACGGCATACAGCGAGCCATGACACACTTTGAACTGAACACCCAGTATATACAGTCGCGAAGCTCAATACGTAGTAAATATGCAAATATTAGATACAAATCTGGCTTTCAGGTAGTAGCTCCCTGTAAAGCAGGTTTGAATAATTTCAAGGAAAAATTGTTCCGGGGCCGGGTATCGATCCCGGGACCCTTCGCGAAGATCGATCCCGGCCCCGGAACAATTTTTCCTTGAAATTATTCAAACATTAGATAGTTGCTCACCACTAGGATCGCTAATATCGCCTCATTACACGCAATGCAAAATAGTACCGTCACAGTCTATTGTTTCTAGCATCCTCAAAACTCAAGCTTCGTGACTGTATATAGTAGACTGTGATATTACTAAAAGTAGGGCCTATATTCAGTACAATTTCAAATAACTCATTGGTGTCATATTGATCTGTGACGTAGCTAACGAGAAAGACAGGCTACGGCGCGACGTCACATTCTTAGTCATAACATGGCCAACATTGAACAAGTTTATAGCTATATAAATGCACGTTTAACATGAATATAATATAGAAATTCCTTTGTCTTTTAGAACTTAGAACATGTATTTATATTAGGCGATTGTCAATATGGCCATGACTAGACCATGATAATCACGTGACTTCAATTCGAGCCGAAGACTTTCTCGTTAGCCACGGATCTGTGAATCGTTTCCATTTTATTAATTGCATTGTTGTCTCGAAACTAGGCCTCATAGAACGAGGAACCGATTATAAAGTAATTAATGACAATTTAAATGCGAAAGTATGAAGACGGAAATCAAAAGAAATATCAAATTTTTATTTCAAATTCTAAACATCCTTACAATCCTAACCATGCTGACAATAACAGCATAAATGTTTCACGCAATTATAGGGATTCCTCATCACTTTTTTGTTATAACTGTTGTACATACATTCCGAAAGAACTTGGTATCTCATTATAATTTACACACTAGGTAGGCCTAAGCGTTCACTGATCCGCAACTTACGCTCCGCAAAAACTGCACGAATCGCAATAGTTATGTGGACTGCTTTCACTGATCAGCATCAGGAAAGGATTTGGAAATGCGATTCGTACGGCTCTTGCAGTGTGTACAACTAGGATCAGTGAACATATACCTGATATACCAATCCTATAAAATGCACAACTACGTCAAATTCGATCTCCGTTATCTCGGACGACAAACGCGCATACGTACTCTGACACACTGACTCGAAAATATACATATAACAGTTGTTCACACGAGAAAAGAAGAAAAAAAGGAGGAAAGAAAAGAAGAATAAATGAAATGAAGGGGAAATAATACAAAAATACTTCATTTGTGAACAACGGTATATTATATTAGTAGAGTCAGAAAGTACTGGAACTTCGGGTGGCAACGCCGTGCTCTATAGGCAACTTCTCTGCCTTATCCGTGTGGCATGTGACCTACTCTCCAGGCGTATAGACTCAGTGCGGCTGCGCATGAGAATGGGGATGACTAATGTAGCCGGAAACCAATCGAAATACAGTACAGCTTTCCGCTTCGTTTAGTGAAGTCGTTTAGGTGTATGTGGTAAAATGAGCTTGCAAGAGCAGAGAGGTAACATTAAATTTTGCGTTAAACTCGATAAAACATTTACTGAGTAGCGGTAATAGCGGTAACTGGTTAGTGGAGACCTGATTGAAGGGTGGACCAGGATCCAACTCTCTTGCACAGAGTGATCACAGGTGACGAGACATGGTGTTTCCTTTACGACCAGCAGCCAAAGCGGCAGTCTTCAACGTGGAAATCTCCCGGCTCACCACGGCAAAAGAAATTCCGTGCCGACCGATCAAAGGGGAGAGTAACGCTTGAAGTATTCTTCGACATCCAGGGTCTCGTAAATTTCGAGTTCATTCCTGAGGGTCGAACTGTAAGTAAGGAGGCGCATGTTGCAATTCTTCGACGTCTTCGTGATGCAGTTCGACGAAAAAGACCCAATTTGTGGCAAGGACAGAATTGGGTTCTCCGTCATGACAATACCCCAGCACATCAGTCGCTCTCGGTGAGCGAATTCCTCGCACAACACAAAATACCTGTCCTTCCACAGCCACCATATTCTCCAGATCTTGCTACAGTAGATTTGTACTTATTTCCAAAAGTCAAATCCCTACTCAAGGGACTGCGGTTTGCGTCAGCCGAAAAGGTAAAAATTCATGCGACAAGCGCTCGGCGGGAAGTGACCAAAGATGGGCTGCAGGAATGTTTCGAAAAGTGGTATGGACGCTGGCAGAAGTGTGTCACAGGGGGCGTACTTTGAAGGCGGTGTTGTGTAAATGGTTATATGCCATCTGCAACAAAGGCATCTACGCATGTTCGCACTGAGTCTATACGCCTGGAGATTAGGTCACATATCACACGGACAAGGCAGAGAAGTTGCCTATAGAGCACGGCGTTGCCACCCGAAGTTCCGGTACTTTCTGACTCTACTATATGCAGGATGTTTCAAAAGTGATGGTACATACTGAAATGGTGTAAAGTCGACTGCATACTAGGTTTAATAGAAGGAATTGGACAGTTTGTATAGTTAAGATCCGCCACTGACTTGTTGTTTGTACACATGGACACATACCGGTACATAATATCTGAGATAAGTCTTCTAACATCACGTATTGAATTAAAGAAAAAACAGAGAACTTGGGCTGTCTAAGTAATGCTGCTCAGCCCGGAACTTAAGATTATATCAGCCTGCAGTGTCTGATTTGAATTTTCAGTAAAATTTGAGGTATGATTGCGAACAAATGGACACACTTTCCACGCAATTAATCATTCTCCTGCTTATGAACGAATATCATATACTTACCAAGATCCATATTGCTCTACCAGTTTAGCATTACCACCCAATTTAAATATGTCAGAGAAATATGGAATGCTGTAACTCGGCCAATATGACTGCTCGTTCAGAATGTGTGTGTTGTCCTCGTATCTGATATATCCTGGCAATTGCTCCAGCACCCACAGTAAGTGCTTGCTGAGTTCAGACGTGCGCGCCTGGATTTCAAAGAGCTTATAATCCACAACCATCCACTGGCTGTTGCAGGTTCCGCTGTTGTACTGGCTGAACAGCTTGCACCAGCATCGCCCACAGTCAGCCAGTCTGCCTGCTATTACTGCTCTGAACTGGGCCAGCATCTGAAAAATGCGACAAGCACACGTATTGTGGTGAATTGGTGGTTATAATTAGGGCTAGGATTCTTAGATAAGTAAATATTTTATTTGCACTGTAGTAGAAATTCGTAATTGTGTTTTAAGTTTCGGACAAGGTCACCTCAGCATATATTTTAAATTTTATTTCACTTAAAATCATATATTTTGAATTTTTTTAATGTAAATACTGTGACAGTCGGGAGTCGATCGCGTCCCACAGAGGTCGGGGGTGCACGAGGGAAACGAGCGACGCAGCCACCTTCTTCGCTGCGGCCGCTCGGGTCTGGAGGGGACAGACGTAAGAGGGGGGCGCGAGGTGGTGATGCGGACGCGACGAAGGGTGAGGAGGGAGTAAAGCAGCTGGTGACTGAGGGGAGAAATCCAGAGAAGTCTGTATAGGCGTCATCTTCTAGGCATCTGTCGATTGTTCGCGAGATCGTACTCTCCAGAAACTATGGTTTGGTTATAAATACAACACGCGAGTGAACTTGAGCAGTGTTGTTATAGTCGGGTGACAGCAAGCCAGTCAGTCTTGTGTAGCAGTGAAGCCAGCTTCGAGATCGGAGTTCGACTTGAGTGTGTCCGCAGCTGTGTGAGCATCCGAAGCCCTGAGTTCGAGTGCAGTGGACCGCAGTTAGGGGGACCTGAGTTCGAAGTTCAGTGGACTGTCTCTGAAGGTCTGGGGTTCGAGATACTGTGAACTCGAGTTACTGAGCTAGAAGAATTAGCCAAGGCAAACGAACTGAGAACTGACAGTTCTGATTTGTAAATAGTGCTCTGTGAACATTGGTTAAGATTAACAGTTCATTGTTGTTCTCAATAATCCAAGTAAATTGTCATTGTCGTCTGTGGAGTGCAATAACGAATACTGTGTTACTGTGTGGAGTGGAAATCCCATTGTTGACGGGAGTAGAATTAAATTGTAGAAAGTGACTATTATTGGTGTGAGAATAAAATTACATTATTGTTTTGTATAAAAAGTTACAATACATATTTTCAAATATTTACACAAAAACATAAAAATTAAGTTTTCACCAAATAATTTTCGACATAAACCCCATTTCAGATTAATCATCAGTGCAGTTGCTTAGATGTGACGACTGGTAACTGATTCTCGGAATTTCCTATCTGTGGAACTGCAGCCTGCTCTCTCACCACAAGCGATAAGAGCTGTCACCACTAAAATTGTACTTTAACTAATACACGTAAACATTGATGTGTCATTTAGGAGTGCTTTGTAAGTTATCATAATGCTGATTCAGGAAGAAATTATAAGTTCATAAAAATCAGCTGCCTTTGTTTCCGTTTCCAATCATAAACATGTCTTTAGGGAGTGTTCTTTCTCGATGGCCACGGCGGTCTTTTTCCCAGTACAAGGCAGCATTCCACGATAATCGTCAGTCATTTGTGGGGATGAATCTCATTGTGTATTGTAATTTTTCAGCAGTTGAGGAGGCAGCATAATTTATACTGGTGAATTACTGCATATTGTTTATATTCACATAAAATAATCGAACATAATTAAACATTTTTCCTTTTTTTGTCACATATTTTCCCGATTTTTAGCTCATAAAAATAAATATTTTCCCCATTTTTAGCACCTAAAAATCCGAGCTCTGGTTATAATGAACATTAGTGTGCTTGCGTTATATTGGAACTGAGCAGTGGCGGCTGAAGCCACTTTGTCTGAGTAGTGCCAGAACATTCAAGTCAGTATCGTTTCATATCGTGAAAAAAATAATAGACCTAGTAATAAATTAATATAATAAATTCACGGAACTTTGAAGTTTTCTAAATTGTTCCATACTTTAATTCTGTGTTCCAGTAATTTTCTGCAAAGAGTTCAATGACTTTCTAGATAAAATTGAGGATATTGTTACCGGATGTGAACTAAATCCATCACACCTTTCTTAGAATAATGCTAGATACAACAAAAAAAGAACAACAAATCTATTTCTTTTTACATAAACATAGTAGGCTATTCCCTATTTCATAATTAATTTTTGTACGTCGTTACTGAATCATCCTGTATATTTATAGAATCAGATCCAAATTTTGCAAAAAAATATTTAGGAATGCCTCAAACGTAGTGACTAGTTTTGAAATGCCCATGGATAGTAGCATGAGGTCTATATTAGCAAGAAAAATTAAATATTTTGAAATTTATATTACAGAGAAATGAAACAATAATATTTTAAAAAATGCATGATATTATTTCGCTGTGTGAAAATGAAACCGTATTGGCTAAAATAATTATAATACAATATTCAAAGATAAACCACACATGTTAGGCCAATTATACAGTGTTCATAGATTTGATCAGAAACGTAAAAAATTATATATTATAGTTATATGAACATAATAAATATAATATAATTATTAAAGAAATTAGTAATTAGCAGTCTCCTTTAAGCCAAGCAACAACGTGGTTCGATCACCTGAACCAGCCGTCGTGGTAAATAGTCTCTGAGGATGGAGAAGCATCTCCGAAACATGTCTGACTATTACTAATTTCTTTAATAATTGTATTATATTTATTAGTGTTCATATAACTGTAATATATAATTTTTTACGTTTCTTATTAGAATACAATGTTAACAGAATAGGCTTAAAATTGAGTATGGCAAAAAAATCGAGGAAATTAATATTTTTAGTATGCAAAATCGTGTAAAAGAGGAGAAATGAGACAGGTAGACAAGAACTTTACAGTGATCTAATTAAATTACGCTTAATTAATTATAGGGAAATGAAAAGGTCATGGGGACAAGAAGAATAAAATATAATAATTAATTCCAAGGAATAACGGATGGGTTTAGTGTGGTGAAGGTTACGTTTATGGAAGTTAAGCAACAGAAAAGGAAACACTGTGAAAGATGTTTACCAAAGAGAAGATGTGATGAACTTAATATTATGTCCGGAAACTCAAAACTTAAGAAAATAATATCATAGACAATCGCCGAGGAACCATAACAATCATTCTAAGGGGCAGAAAATAATGCAGAGTTTAAAAAAATGTAGACTTGTCATGAATAATTGAGGACCATAGCCTGATGACCTCGAAATAACGGATCTTTATGATCGCTGAAGAAATATACAGAGCTTGGATGTTCATATACAGCAATTCGTACCTTTTAGAATCATGTACCTGTCTTTCAGGGACCACATGCTGGTACATGGAGTGATTGTTGTTTCCAGTGGTCGTCCTTAATATTGTCAGTTTCTCGGATGTGATGTAAAAGTCGTCGCCCGATTGGATTTGCCCAGGATACGAAGAAAATGACATCGCAAAGCCTGGAATAACTCTTGATGTGTTGCCCAGGACTCTGAAGGGGAATATGTACTTCTTCTGCAGCCGCAGCATGGACTGGTAGCTGTCAACATGATCTCTCTAGTCACTAGTGAACTGCACTAGAACATCAGAACATATCATGCACTAAAATCGTATCAAGTAACAATTACTGCTTAACCGAAGTATAATTGTCTTGAATTGCTGCTCAATTCCGGCAAGATATAAAATATAACCGAATAGGAGAGGCAACAGGTTGTATTATTATTTTGTGCGAGATCGTGCGTATTTGCTTGGTTTCCGCACAAAACCAATCCGCGGAAAGTCTAAAATTCCACATTCACTATTCCCAACCTAACACACATAACAATTTCCCTCTTCTTACCGCTTAAGTGACATATTGATTTTACTGCTTTAGGCTTTTAACATATTATTTTTAGAGACGTTCAATATAGTAATAATTATAAATTGGAAACTTACCACTGCAATTTCACCTAAATTGCACTGTTAATTATTGTTTTTAAATATTTGCAAAAATTAAGTAAACTCTACAACACCAATAAAGTTACTGCATTCGTGATGCAAGTAACATTAAGGAAGCCGTGAAAAAATCAACAAGATTCCAGACTCATCATAGACTGGGGGAAAAAAAAGACAGACGTATATCACGGCCTGCTGGAGTATAGTAAACACAGAAAACATTTTAAAGCAACAATGTTGAAGATAGATATTTTTGTTTTGCAAATTTGCCGTCATTTAACAGAAACCAAGATGGAGATGCAACTAATTAGAAATTCCTCTTTCAGGTATGTAATAAACGATCTTGGCACAAAATAATGTACGATACACGAGCGGTATGTTTTCTTTCAATTCTCGGAAATTAAAAAAGCTCAACTACGTTTCGCTTTTCCAAACTTTTCCTCGAACATGAAAACTACAACATACCGCTCTTGTAACGCTTATTACTATTTTCTATGATAGTGCGTGAAGTACAATTTCGCGCACTGTTAGCAGTGTGTGAAGTGAGCCTTTTCAACACCAGTGCGTGAAGTGAGCAAAGTGTACATGAAGTAATAATTTGAGGCTACGGAAGAAAAAAACATTTTATGGCACACATTCGTGAAGTTGTATTTTGACAATCGTGTACCTATTTGAGAAACTCCTCAAGCCTCGTTTCTGAAATCCACACTCCTGTAAAAATACTCCCAGTTCACGAACTTGTATCATAAATTACTATTATCTTGAAAAGTAAGCAAAAATGGGCAGAATTGTATTAACATTTTTTGTCTGAAATATCTCAAAGATTAACCCTCTGAAATTAATGACATTACGTACAGTTCACCGAGTGGAAACTCTTTTGCTATTATTATTATTATTATTATTATTATTATTATTATTATTATTATTATTATTATTATTATTATATTTAGCGATACATTCAGCTGCATATGTTTTTCAGCGTGTAAATTGAATGTGAACAAGAATAGACGACGAATTTTGCCTGGAGCCCTTATTACGGACAGGGTTCTTTAGGTGCCGCAATTCTACGACACGGACTTTCCACCTTTATTTTCCTCCCGGAGGAAGCCATGCCAAGGATTTTATGACCCTTTAAGGTCTCTTGCCTCAGCCGGGTTTTTAACCCATGAAGTTCGGATCCAAGGAATAACATGACTCTAAGACCACCGAGGCCGACTTTTGTTCGTAGCTTGTAAGTTGCGGAGAACGCGCCCCTATCTGCTGTCCTCTGGTCAAGAATTTTACTGTGGAAGGAGTGGATTCTGTGCAGGAGAGCGCCACAGCAACAAGGTACAAAATTGATTTAATTACTCTGATAAAGTCACTCTTTCATAATAGCAAATTATAATGGCCTTTTATATGAGTCATGGACTTATAATTTCCTATTGTACGTTCATGTAACTTCTCATTATCAACAGGTTAAGGCCGTAATAATTTTCGATAACAGGACTTGTGTGATGGCTGTCAAATGTGAAACATTGCTAATATACAACAGCATCAACACAAATCAAGTGTTTAAGATCTATTTTCTTACTTGAGAATCAGTGTAAAAATGAATTTAATGAAGCTTAAATATATTTTAATTATTTATTTTTTTTATTTATTACATATTTTACCAATTTTTGGTGCTTATTTATGTACATATTTCTCACTTTCATATTACACAAAATCCGGGCTCTAAATGAATCATTCACCCGAACAACGTTGTAAGCAACGAAAAGTAAATTTTACAGGAGAATTAATTATAACGTTGTTCTCCTAAGCAGTAACTTCAAATATCCGTAATGATGTCGACTGTTGGTTTAGGCAAAAACAAAGTTTCGCATCGCAGGCAGGACAGACATGGTAGAAGTCGATAGCCAGTTACGGTGAAGTAAACTTTAAGGTAGTGGTTTCCAACCTGTGGCTCGTGAAGCCTTGGAGATTTTTCAAATTGTATTTTAATTGAACATAACTTTATCATGTTCTCTGATTTTCCTCAACTTGCTAAAAAGTATTTTGTGCTTATGTCAGAATTTTGAGCTAGAATTTAAGAGCAATGACATCGCCTGAGTGACTTCTCTTGACTCGCAAGGTCTTACCTACCTGTCTAACATGTTTAAATTTTTTAATTCTATCAACACCAGAATAAATAAATAAATAAATAAATAAATAAATAAATAAATAAATAAATAAATAAATAAATAAATAAATAAATAAATAAATAAATAAATGAATGAATGAATAAATAAATAAATAAATAAGTAAATAAAGAAATGAATGAATGAATGAATAAATAAATAAATAAAGAAATGAATAAATAAATAATTGAATAAATAAATGAATAAATGAATGAATAAATGAATGAATAAATAAATGAATGAATGAATGAATGAGTGAGTGAATGAATGAATGAATGAATGAATGAATGAATGAATGAATGAATGAATGAATGAATGAATGAATGAATGAATAAATGAATGAATGAATAAATAAATGAATAAATTAATAAATGAATGAATAAATAAATAAATAAGTAAATAAGTAAGTAAATAAGTAAGTAAATAAGTAAGTAAGTAAATAAGTAAATAAATAAGTAAATAAATAAGTAAATAAATAAGTAAATAATAAGTAAGTAAATAAATAAATAAGTAAGTAAGTAAATGAGTAAATAAGTAAGTAAATAAATAAATGAATAAATAAATAAATAGATAAATAAATAAATAAATAAATAAATAAATAAATAAATAAATAAATAAATTTCAGTTTTCAGGACCCAACTGCACTTCATGGCAGCCAAGAACAAGCGTGCTAATGGCACTGTCCGATCTTACCTGGAACAGGTGCTGTGCGCTGTGTATAAATCAAAAGTATTCGGTATGATTTTAATAAGGGCTGCACACGACCCTGAGCCTGGCACGATGGATGGCTCACGAATGTTCGGATTGTCACTGTCAAAAGCAGCCACAAGGTCCTCCAAGTCTCCTTGAATATTCATCCACCTGCAGAACGAAGAAAGTCATCAACTGTGGGACTCTGCGTGTTTGCTAAATGAACCTCATTCTACAAATACCGCGTCACACTACATTTAAGTGTAAGACCTAGTGGCAAGATACCTTTAGCTGTTAATTGCTCAGGAATGGATAGTGTAATGGTAATACAACCTACAGGGTGTTTCAGAATTCAACCGAAGAAATTTATCTGGTTATAGAGGGGCTGTAGACAAGCAATTTGAGAGAGAAATATCTGAGTTATTAGTTGTTAACATTTTGTACTCATAATTCAGTATTAAGATGAAATAGGGGTAAGGAATGGAACGGGATGGTTTCAGACCTTATTAAATATTGGGTGAAGTCCAGCTTTTAAGAACTAATAACCGTCTTTCAAAATTTAGCTTCTGCAGAATCTGTAAAATTTCCGGCAAATAATGAGACAGTGCGCCACTGCACTGCTTTCTGTTTCACCCTCAATCATTTTCGTTATTATATATATTTTAGAAGAGAATTATCGGCATGGAGCAATGGTTTAACGGATAACGCGTAAGACATCAGGACAGAAGGTAGTACGCTCGAGTTCCACTGTGTGTTTTAGTTGCTTATTTAATAACGCTGTATCAACTATGCGGTTATTTAGCGTCGTCGATATTGGTGATAGCGAGATGAGGTCGAAGATTCGCCGTAGATTACCTGACATCCGCCTTACTGTTGGCAGGCAAGCGCCTCAGCCGACTGAGCTATGCCGGTGGCCTTCACTTTGGTTTTTTTAAATTTCCAATAGACCTACCTCAGTGGTGTACTGGCCCAAAAATATTTCACGCCATTACGTGCTAGTTTGTACCCGCAACCCCATAAATTTCTTCGGTTGAATTCTGAAACACCCGGTATATGTAAAATAATCAGAAAATAAATATCTTTAATAATATGTATTGTGTTTTGTTGTAATTACAATAGTTTTTCCTTTATTTTTACAATAATAAACAACTATCTGCAAGTTTTAGCCTATATGTGACATTCCAGATGTCTAAAGTTTTCTAGTCGGTCCGCCTCGCTCCATTCTTCATTCAATTATTTGATGGGGAATATTTGAACTATTGCGGTTCAAAATCTGATAGTTAAATATCAGGAACCATAATTAATGGGATATTTTGACATAAATGCGCCTACGTATATCGAAGGATAACTATGTCTAGATGTAATTTCAACAGAGGAGGTACTGACGTCAAATTCTTCGGAATTAAGATTCCGCTGTCAGTTAGATACTTTTATTTGGCGGGATCATCAAAAAATTATGTACGTCTTTCGGTAGGCCTACTGGAGCAATGGCGAAATATAAAAATTTTATGCCACGTTTTAGAGTTTCTTAGTAACAACATTAAAGCTATGTAGAGTCAACAACACAAGTCAACAAGCATTGTTGCTGTTGTCGCCATTTTTCTTAATTTTATCAGATTTATTTTATGATTATATATGTCAAAATACAAAACACGTAGATAAAATATCGTATGCGACTAGTTGCAAAAGTACGAGGCGCGTCCATAAAGTAACTTTCCCACTCGTCCCACAGCTAGCAAACCATAATATGTTTGCGCGAAGCAACTGCGTGTACGTGATAGAGTAATGTCCTGGCATGGCGCATGCGCTAGCGGAACTTCCCGAGTGCTGTCAGTAGCTTCGTTGCATTGGTTGAAGATGCACGCTCCTATTCCAGCTCCCGCCGAGTGTGAAGTGCGGTCAGTGAATGCACAGGGCATAGCGCCGATTGAAATTTATCGTCAGCTGTGCCAGCTCTATGAGCAAGCAGATGGTGCGTTGCTCCACAAGGTCGTGTATGATGATGGTTGGCCTCCCACTGCGCTCCTCGTCATGCACATTTTGGCGTCCTGCTGAAAATTGTCTACAGCAGCAACGCAACATCTGCTTGTCCATGGACCTGGCACAGCTGACGATCAGTTTCAATCGGCGCTATGCCCTATGCATTCTAAAACTTTGTCACTGACCGCACTTCACACTCGGCGGGAGCTGGAATAGGAACGTCCAACTTCAACCAATGCAACGAAGCTACTGAGAGCACTCGGGAAGTTCCGCTAGCGCATGCGCCATGCCAGGACATTACTCTATCACGTACACGCAGTCGCTTCGCGCAACATATGGTTTGCTAGCTGTGGGACGAGTGGGAAAGTTACTTTATGGACGCGCCTCGTAGCTTTATTGCACTCGTGGGTCTTGAAAAGCTGCACATTTGTAACTAGTCGTACATTATAGCCTACTGTTGTCAATCAATTAATACCTCCATATTGAAGGAATTAGCTGTAATTGTACTTACAATAAATCGTAAAATGATAATATCTTTGAGACATCTCTCTTAATCGCACGCGTATATCCATCGGCGAATCCTTTTAGTTGCTGAAAGATCAAATTAACCTAAAAAGTAAGAAATAAATCAAACTGAATACGAATGACATCAACACAGGAATAGTGCAATAAATTAATAAGAAGTAGATAGCTGTTTGAAATAATATATAATGTGCTTGTGTTTTATTTCGTACTGCAAGAGCGTGAAATTAAATCCACTCGGAATTTTGGCACAATAAATAGAAGACACGGTGTAATTGCAGGATACTTTCAAGAGAACCTCGTGCACGGAAAGGCCTTCCCAATTGAGTAGAATCTGTGCATTGTACCCACAGAGCACAGGTCTAATCAAATAATAGTTCTGACCTGGTACCAGTACGGTTGTGAGCTGTTGTATCTGGAAATCATGCCGTGAATCCATTTGAGATTTCTCTTCAGGTATCTCTGAACTTTCTGGCAGGTTTCCACTTTATCAGCACAGAAATTATTCAGTGTGTTGGTCCAGTGCATGAACACAAGATCGTGTGTTAACATTGCCTCCAAAAATCCTGCGGAATATGCCTGAACCTCATCCTCGTATCTCTGATTTGTTTGAATCATTAGGAAGCCCCACCTGGAAATGAGTGTCATTGTTAGTTATAATACTTTGTAGTAGCATGGCTACTAACATTTATGTTAATAACTGTAATAATAATAATAATAATAATAATAATAATAATAATAATAATAATAGTAATAATGATAATAATAATAGTAATAATGATAACGATAATAATAATAATAATAATAATAACGAAAACTTTGAACGATAAGGACACTTCACTGCGCTGTCTCATTATTGGTATTAAAAAACAGAGGAAATTCTCTGACCAATTGATTCTGAAGCAATTTGAGTTGATTTCTTTGTTTGAAAAAATTCCACATTCACGATCAATAAAAATCTCTAGATAATTCTTCGTGATTTTGGAGAAATCTCACACGGCTGAACACTTGCTTCCTTTTAGCAGCTGTGTTTGTTGTAGTTGTTGTTGTTTAGTCAATTGTCCGAAGACAGGTCTGAACCTCACAAGTGATACCAAAAAGACACTACTTATGAGGCAACTAGGCCAGGAGATAATGGTGTAAGGTGGCCAGTTCCTTTCCCTCTCCATTGCATACATCGTTGACTAGCTACATATTACTAATCAGACTTCAGATGCATACAATCAATTGTTCTTCCTCTGACACATATCGTCAAGTGAGATGTACTGCTGATAATAGATGTACATACCAGCCAGGATCTCAATCAGAGGATCAGCTGTATTTATTGATTTATATTTATTTATTTGTATTTATTCTTTTGTTTATTTATTTGCTTATTTATTTGTTTGTTTATTTATACTTATTTATTTTTATTTGCTTATTTATTTATTCACTTATTTACTTATTTGTTTATTTATTTGTTTGTTTATTTATTTATTTGCTTATTTATTTATTTGTATGTTTATTTATTTATTCATTTATATTTATTTATTTACTTATTTATTTGTGTGTTTGTTTATATATTTGCTTATTTATTTATTTGTTTATTTATTCACTTATTTATTTACTTATTTACTTACTTATTTGCTTGTTTGTTTACTCATTTATTTATACTGGTAAAGTTCAGATAAATGAACCAAAATGAAATAAATACACACGTAAGAATCTAAGTGTCATATTTGTGAATATGTTTTTAGTGGAATAGCAATTTATATACCTAGCCCTATTACATAAGTAAGGGTCAAGTCCAGACTCGTTCTTTTATCGTTTTATTAGGTGTCCATAAATGGCAGGACACGTACGTGTCAATAACTTCAATGTATATTACAACTAATTTTCCTGGAAAATTTGAAAATGGCACTTAAATCCTTATTTACTTCAAGTCTTTAATTATTCGTCATGCCATGTTTAAGGCGCAGAATGTACCCCTAATATTTAGGTGGGTAGTTCTTGCTTACTGCAGTGTAACCCTCATAGCATTTCCTCGGATAGTTCACGCTGACTCCGTGCCGTGACGCCACAATGCCTGGACTCGCGTTACGGAATGCGCGCGGCTCGAGTCTTCATAGCGAAGAAATTTTCTCATGGAGTATAGGATCGATGCCCACGTAACTTCGTGATGAATTTGGAAAGCTGCCTTAGGTAGCGAAATCCGGTTACGAAAACCAGCTATAACGATTTGTGGGGTCATCGTGTTAACCACACGATAACTCCGTTCTGATTTGATGATCGTTCACCTTTGCGGAGGCCAGTAGTTGACTGCTCGGCCCGACCCTTAATGGGCTGTTGCGCCGCGGAATTGTTTTGATTTTATTCAGTTAATTCACACTGAACCACTGCTGTAGGCTACATAGTCTCTAGAATACATTAAAACGGATAATTAACACTGAACTACTGTCATAGTGCACAACTTTATCTGTAACCCCAAAATATGTAGAGTAGTTGTTCACACTGAACCACTGCTATAATCTCCAGAATATTTATGCGGGTCATTCGCACTGAATAATTGCGAATCACCATAATATTTGGCAGGTAGCTGACACTGAGTCGCTTTCATAAACCTCATAATGTAAATAACATCCTCCCTCGTCATTTCTTAACACTGTGCGTGCTGCAGCGTATGTACAGTCTTAGCAATAATTAATGGCACAGAGATATTTTCAGATGGCACAGAGATATTTTCAAATGACACAGAGATATTTTTAAATTGCACAGAGATAGTTTCAAATGACAGAGAGATATTTTCAAATGACACAGAGATATTTTAAAATGACACAAAGATATTTTCAAATGGCACAGAGATATTTTCAAATGACACAAAGATATTTTCAAATGGCACAGAGATATTTTAAAATGACACAAAGATATTTTCAGATGGCACAGAGATATTTTAAAATGACACAAAGATATTTTCAAATGGCACAGAGATATTTTAAAATGACACAAAGATATTTTCAAATGGCACAGAGATATTTTTAAATTGCACAGAGATAGTTTCAAATGACAGAGAGATATTTTCAAATGACACAAAGATATTTTCAAATGGCACAGAGATATTTTAAAATGACACAAAGATATTTTCAAATGGCACAGAGATTTTTCAAATGACACAAAGATATTTTTAAATTGCACAGAGATAGTTTCAAATGACACAGATATTTTCAAATGGCACAAAGATATTTTCAAATGGCACAGAGATATTTTCAAATGGCACAAAGATATTTTCAAATGGCACAGAGATATTTTCAAATGGCACAAAGATATTTTCAAATGGCACAGAGATATTTTCAAATGACACAGATATTTTCAGATGGCACAGAGATATTTTCAAATGACACAAAGATATTTTCAAATGGCACAAAGATATTTTCAAATGACACAGAGATATTTTTAAATTGCACAAAGATATTTTCAAATGGCACAGAGATATTTTAAAATGATACAAAGATATTTTCAAATGGCACAGAGATATTTTCAAATGACACAGATATTTTCAGATGGCACAGAGATATTTTCTAATGACACAAAGATATTTTCAAATGGCACAAAGATATTTTCAAATGACACAGAGATATTTTTAAATTGCACAAAGATATTTTCAAATGGCACAGAGATATTTTCAAATGACACAAAGATATTTTCAAATGGCACAGAGATAGTTTCAAATGACACAGAGATATTTTTAAATTGCACAGAGATAGTTTCAAATGACAGAGAGATATTTTCAAATGACACAAAGATATTTTCAAATGGCACAGAGATATTTTAAAATGACACAAAGATATTTTCAAATGGCACAGAGATATTTTCAAATGATACAAAGATATTTTCAAATGGCACAGAGATATTTTCAAATGGCACAAAGATATTTTCAAATGGCACAGAGATATTTTAAAATGACACAAAGATATTTTCAGATGGCACAGAGATATTTTAAAATGACACAAAGATATTTTCAAATGGCACAGAGATATTTTCAAATGACAGAGATATTTTTAAATGGCACAGAGATATTTTCAAATGACATAGAGATATTTTTAAATGGCACAAAGATATTTTCAAATGGCACAGAGATATTTTCAAATGACACAGAGATATTTTTAAATTGCACAGAGATAGTTTCAAATGACACAGAGATATTTTCAAATGACACAAAGATATTTTCAAATGGCACAGAGATATTTTAAAATGACGCAAAGATACTTTCAAATGGCACAGAGATATTTTCAAATGACACAAAGATATTTTTAAATTGCACAGAGATAGTTTCAAATGACACAGAGATATTTTCAAATGGCACAGAGATATTTTCAAATGGCACAAAGATATTTTGAAATGGCACAGAGATATTTTAAAATGGCACGAAGATATTTTCAGATGGCACAGATATTTTCAGATGGCACAGAGATATTTTCAGATGGCACAGAAATATTTTCAGATGGCACAGAGATATTTTGGAAATCCCAGAAAGGAGGTACTGCGCATGATCAGAGGACGAGCGACCAAGTTCACAAGCGAACCACTAGTTGAGGTAATAATATTCCTTCTGTTTAGTTGTATATGTCGTCCCTAAGCAATTAGAATAAGTGCCAGGGAAAGAATTTGGCATATATACGAGTAAGTAGTGCGATAAAAACTTTTTCACCACCAAGAGTCGCGCCATCAATTGTTTCTAAGGCTGTACATTTGCTTTACATCGACATACAGAACAATGAGCTGTTGCTGATCTGTTTGGCATGCACATTTCCTAAGTTTGCGGTAATATTTTTCATCCGCCAAGAATAATTACAAATTTTGTACATTTCAGACAAACAAATTCTGCAAACTTACCCCGTTTCATTTATTTTGTTTTGGAAAAGCGCCACTGCAGCATAATCTGATGGGATTTCGTAACTAGGGCCGGTTTCGTTCTCATTTCTCTCGACGGTTATGACGTTAATTTTGTGTTTGTCCCATAAGGCATACGCACACGTGGGCGTGAAATCTGATTCTTCTGGAAGCTCGCCTCGGACATGGAAGTACAGTGAAAACTTGGTGAAACATATCAACAATGCTAGCGAGACGTGCATCTTGCATCGACAACGGAGAAAGACTGGGGCTGCATTCTCATTATATGGAATAGCTTTCTTATCGAATGGGACAAGGGGTGCCAAGTCAAGTCAGCATTCAAGTGTAGGAGCTATACAACACCGAGTATCAAGGATCCTAGATGAATGAAATATCTGGCTGACATATACACTAAAGTTAATATACAGAGTCTAACTAATACGTGGGGAACCTTTGGGAAACGGATACAGGACTTGAAAATAAGCAGAAAAGTTCATGTAAATGTATAGTCAATTTCGCTGTATCGCTTAATTACAGGTAGTTTTATTTCATTTGGTTTGTGTATTACATTAGTGCGTCATGTTTATTAAATCAGCAGGCCTTGTAAAAAAGAGAGGCTGTACTTATTATTGCCACGCCTATGACCATCTGTGTACCTATTTATCACATATTAACAGATCCACTTTTTTCAGAAACCATAACTAGAAATTTGTAATACGGAAATCTCCGAACATTATAATTACTGGTAAAACTACGTAGAACTGATGTTATACACTTTTAAATTTTACAAATCGCAACACACATTTCGTCTTTATTTTTCTTTCATTCGTCAATGATATTATTAATTAATTTTTTTTTTAAATGCTCTTTTATTTGCAGATCACTTAAAAATATCTGAAGCAATTCATAGTTTAGATAACTGTTGAATTTCAAAGGAATTTAAAAATACATTAAATACATAAAGCGAACTTAAATTGCCATTTAATATAAATAAGTGTAACGCAATTATATTCTCCAGAAGCTCAAAAGAATTTTCGTATAACTATGATCAAGCTAAATCTTATTAAAAAAATTAAAGGTTTGGGTGTATTAACAAAGGGCATGAATTTCTCCAAGAATATTACTACTATTGTTTGTAATGCATATAAAATGTTAGGTTTTATCTCTCGTAACTCCAAATATTTTAATATACCTACTTTACGAAAAACCTTCTTTTTTTTTTTCATTAGTTAAGTCAAATTTAGAATACTGTTAGATGATTTGGAATCCAATGACAATTAAGCGTATAAATTTGCTTGAACAAGTTCAAAATAAATTTCTAAATTATCTGTGTTAAAAAAAATAATTTTTATCCACAATAAGAAACATATAGTACATTAATGATAATTTTTGACGTTTCCACCTTATCACACAGAAGAGACTTCGAAGCTTGCCTATTTTTACATAAATTTTAAATAAATAAATAATATATAAATAAATAAATAATATATAAATAAATAAATAAATTCCCTTGCAATAAACGGTGTTTTATTTATTCAGTGGTTGCTAAGTGACAACACAGGTGACAATCTGACTTCTTTTGTTCGTAAATACTATGATACAAATCTCTCTTGTTTTAACTTCATATTATAATATAGGAACTGAAAAAAAAAAACTTTTATAGCCTTATCATGCCTGATATAATTTTATAGCGATTTATTTTACGTCTTCTCAAACAGATCAGAATGTATAATGATCTAATATAGTCTAGTCAAATCCTGGAAGTGAATTCAACAGATAGGTCGTTATTTCTTTGTCCTCTTTGATAATGCGGCCGAAAAGTAGTCCCTGAACGTTGAATATTTTTGCATGTATAACACGGTGTGGAAACCCAAAAATGTCGAACTACGTTGAATGTCTTCTGTCATACATTTTCATCCTACACGATTGTACACCCTTGTTTAATTAGGTATCAAATGTATAAAATTATTGAACAATAAAATCGATGTATTCGTGCGTAGCTCATTATAAACAACGTATGTAACGATCGTTTCATATGCTAGAACAATAGTAATTGTTAAAATTAAATGTCTGAAACGAATAACATTTGGGTATATGAAATACACTCTACCTTGTTTCCAAAGTATTGACGTATTGGGTTGATGGAAAGCATAGACAAATAAATAGATGGAAAGAGTGTTAGTCAATTCAACCCATTTTGTCCTAGCGCGCGGTCTCTCTCTCTCTCTCTCTCTATACTTCTGACAAACTTGCCTACTGCAGTAGTGCAGTAAACTACTAGTAAATTAAAACTGTGTGATTGGAAAAGCTTCCGTAGCGGTTCGGCGATAAATATGGCCAAGGAAAATATAATAGAAGGTAGTTGCTACCAGAAACATCTCCCGTTGCTCGTGACGTCATCTGCCGTCAATGCTATGACTTGTAACATGCTCGTACTATGGAAATCAGTGTACCGAAGATATTTATGATACTCATAAGAAAACCATTGTGATCCCAAACAATTTTTCAGTTATTGTGGGCTCTTTGTAGATTCTATTTTCCTTTAATATGGCGCTCCTGCACACTGATGTTTCAATATATGCAAGGACCCCCTATTTACAATGATAACAATGCTTTTAATTTTGTTAATGGATATATGTAATGTATTACTGCGTACGTATTATTATTATTATTATTATTATTATTATTATTATTATTATTATTCTCTACTCTGTAATTATATTGAGTGGATGAAATAAATAAATGCCGTGAATGAATGAATGAATGAATGAATGAATTAATTAATTAATAACGAAAAGATGATATTGGCTGAGATTTTCTCGAAGGTTTTTTTTTTTTTCGAATATCATCAACGTTTACTGTCACAATCACGTTCTCCCTGATCACAAATTTGTTTCTTTGTGTTAGTATTGTGCTTTTATCAAAACTATCCAATAAAACTGTCGTGGGACAACTTCGTATTGAGAAGGTCCGGGATTCGTTTCCCGAGACTGCCCCCCCCCCCCTTTTCACTCCGCTGTCATGCAGACATCCTCCAGAATAACACTTTGAAACAGATCGTAATAGACTTCTCTTAAATCCTTTTTTCTCTTTATTAATTCATAAATAATAAGTGAAACTTTCTTTTGATTCTAACAATTTGTTCCACGGAATTATTACGGAATCAGTTTTGTTCCTAGATGTTGGCAATACGGGGGAGAGATAACTGCCATCTGTTGAACAGTTGAAGACTTGAAGAGGCAGCTCGCGAAACATTTTGATAGGGTCGTTTTCGTTTGGTGGGTGTGTATTATTTGTTTACACTGTGTATATAGCTTTATATCATATGTATAAATGAGTACAATTTATTGTGTGATTTTTTGGAGACGTACAGTTTAAAACTAGAAAAGTGAAATAAGCCTAGACGAATTCGGGTGGAATAATAAAATCTTCATTGAGAGAAGAGGAGGTTAGGTAAGTTTACTGTGTCAATGAGTTCCGTCACCTGTTTCGATTACTGGACAATTTGAGTGTTAACCTATTTGTTGTACTTCTGTTTCGAATAGAAGTTATGTTATAGGTTTAATTTAAGGATGGTATTAAGTAATTACGTTAATTTGCCATATTAAGTTCCATTGTGAGTGACATATGGTCAAGTACAGAGGAAGGTTGGTTTATTGTCACAATAAATCTATTAATTTTTGGAATTAATTCGGCTACTGCCAAACCGCTGACGTACGGTGCTTTGAATAAAACTTATGGGAACCCGATACGTCCTATGTCGGCTTTTCTCAGAAACTGCTAGGAGTAGGAACTTGATTTTTATACGTTATAGTTACATATACTGACTTGAATTTAACATGGACCTTCGAAGGAAAGTGCATAATACATTAAATAGAATTTTTTTCCGGTCCAAAAATTGACTACATTTTTCAATGTAAGTTATATTCATACATGATTACGTTCATAATTTAGATTTCTTGGAAACCTCTTGTTATATTAAGGCCAAGGCTTGTGGCAACATGCTCTGAACATTTTAAAGTCCTATGTATAATAGAAGCTGAGAAAAGCCTCATTTTGTAAGAAAAAAAACAAACTTAAGCAGCATCTAAATTACACCTGTTCAATTTTCCATGAACATACGCATGCAAACTGGGAAGAATATTGAAAGAATCACATTTAAAACGAGAGTTCAATTAAGATGCATGAAGATTTTGTGTCTACATGGTGCGCCGTTTTGAACGTCATCTTCACCACGTGTAGCTATATATTAATTGATAGGCCTATTAAATATCAGTCTTGCTTGAATGCGTAAAGTTGAAAGAAAAGTTGAACCGTGTAGATGCACCTTTACAGGAACGGAGCCAGATGAACAGGAGACACGCCCACTTGAAATGGCGCTGTCCATTTAAACAAAAAAAAAAAAAAAACATACAAACTTATATCACGGCCCATCTGAAAAAGAAATTCTCATAGATCAATAAATCACGAAAAAATGAAAAATTCAAGATTTTTTTTTTTTTGGCTTACAGTTACTCATTTGCATGTATTTTTTATGTATTGCCAATATAATTTCTGCTATATATAATTTTTATGTGTTTTTTTATAATACCTAGAGATCTTAACTTATATTATAGGTTTATATTTGTTATCTTATATTATCTCATTTGTACTTATGTATTAATATTTGGTATAATATATTAAGTTGACTTGTCCATTCTTGTAGCTGTAAATGGCTAAGTCAGACGATGTATTCTGAAAAAGAAGGAAAAAATCGAATGGGTGTCACAAAGGAGTTATTGTACACCTATGGTATATGATAATAATAATAATACCTAATAATAATAATGATAACAATAATAGTAATAATAATAATAATATTAATTTCTTTGTACAGGATTTAATGAAAGAACTGTAAGGAACACACCCACCATGAAAATAAATGAGAAGAATCTCGCAGCATTTGCATCTTCAGCTACTCCTGTAGACAGAGAAGGCTGGCTTGTGAAGCGTGGTGAAGTCAACAAAGGATATCAGAAGAGATGGTTTCTTCTAAAGGGAAACCTCCTGTTCTACTTTGAGAAACGTGGGGATAAAGAACCTGTTGGTGTGATAGTGCTCGAAGGTTGTACAATTGGTAAGCACAGTTCATTTTTCTTCGACAATACATAAAAATAATGTATAATGTATGTACTTACCAATTAGAGTTATCAGATGAAGAAAATTAAAAGCACGACTTCTCTCTAAAAATTCAGAATTTTCCGCAAGAAAGTAGAACATGACAATGTGACATGTGATGTGACGCTAATTTTCCCAATATTTTATGTAATAAGGTAAATTATTAGTCTTAGGTCTAGGACTATAGGTACAATGAAATTGATACAAAATTGTTAATGATGTTGCTAACTAAATTAACTATTTAAGTGTACAGAGCTTAGGCTTATATATGTTTTAATTTCCTTTCCTGTTAGTTGGTACTTTGCTGATGACCCAGTTTGTTTGAGCAAGGAATGATGTTTGTCACCCAGTTAATACTTTTGTAAATCTACACAAGATGGCTTAGCAGCAGGGTATAACCCACAGTCGCATTTATCGCATTTTGTTACTCGACTTCTAAAAATGAAACAAACTTTCAATGAAAATGTGCAAAAATGCGACAACCAGATTGCACTTCAGAAACGAAGATGGTAATGTAGAAAATGAAATTAGAGATGTGTTTGAACTAATCTGAATTTAAATGAAATGCTAATGGCAATGTTCAAAAAGGTATTTAGCAACAGATGTTCAGGAATGAATTTCAAAGAGTTGGTGCAATTCATGTCAGTTAAGTTAAGTGAACAATTTCTTCTAATTGATTTATTTCATCACATACTGTAAATTGTGAGCAAGGATTTAGTTGCATGAATCTTGTAAAAACTGGGATTAGAAACCGCCTTTCAGTAAAAAGAGTTAGCACTCTGCTAACAATAAATCTTGAAGAGCCTACTCGTAAAAAATTACAATATTTAGAGTGCTCATAAAATAACCTAATTTAGTGTGATGTAAATCCAACAGTAATTGATTCTAAACAGAGTAATGATTTCCTTACATAAGTATGTCTAGAGTGTGTTAAGATGGATTGAAAGTAATAAATCTCCAAGGAAAAAATTACATAACTGTGTGTTTGCGTGCATACGCGCGTTTTTATTTTTTTTTTTTTAACTGAGACTTAGTACAATAGTGAGACTTGTTTGATTTGTTGATTTCAGAGCTAGCTGAAGATGAAGAGCAGTTTGGATTCAAGATTGTTTTCCATGGTACGGGTAATCGCAGTTACACACTTGGTGCTGAATCTCAGGAGAGTATGGAACAATGGATGAAGGCTCTTGCATGTGCGAGTTATGATTACATGAAGCTCATGGTTGCAGAGCTTCAGAGACAGCTTGATGAGATGGAAGGTAAGTAGCGTAAACACATTTGGGATGTGTCATATTAATAGCAGATTATCTGTTATATTCATAAGGATTTCAAGAAATTTAAACAAAGTTTGTGTCCCAAGCTTCCAACATTCCATCATTCCATGTTCTCTCAGTCTAACTTCCATTCTTTTACCTAAAAGCAGTGCTGCCAGCACAGAAAGTCGAAATGTCACTACAGCCGTAATGGAATTCCATTATGTCCGCTACAAAGTTAAAACCATGTACAGAATAAGCAAAACTTAGCTTTCATTGTGAGATTTGCTGTATTTGTTAGAACAGGTGAAACATGAAGATAGATGTGGCAATATTGGTACTATTAGTGACATGACCATGGTTGTTGTTGGTCATGTTGATTTACATTAGCCTACTTGTTTCACAATAAATTAAATTAAAAATTCGTATAAATTAATGGCAACAAGATAGCAGAAGAATGAAGCTGATCTTCATCGGACAATGGTGTGATTTCGTAGTTTTCATTTTTCTCAAACTGATAAATACTTTCAGCAAACTTATTATATAATCATCAGTAATTAGGTAGGTCAAGTAGCATTTTTTTGTTAGTAAATCTAACTTCGCCCTTAGGAGGTTACTAAGCATTTGAGGTTTTAAACTATATCTCTTCTTTGTTTTTATATCACCCATCATAAAATAAAACTCTATTTCTTAATTTCCATGAGACACATTAGCAACAGTTTAGCTAACTTTGCATTACTTAAAAAAATATGCTTTTCAGTTTTCCTCTGAGCTTCTCAGAAGGGTTCAAATTCCACTACACATAACGGAATTTCACTGGAAATTGTCATTGGTGAATATGTTTAAGCCACTTCTCTCCTTCCATTGTCATCAGATGATGGTCAAACCACTTCAAACTCTTACTCTCTGTTTTGTTTAACACTGTCTGTTCAGCATACATTCTGTGTCACGTGATTCACTCTTGCACTGCGTCTCAAGTAACCCAGTTCCACAGTCAGTAGGCCTATATTTTTTCTGTAATATTTTATCATTATCCATACTTCACTTCTATGAATAGCTTAAAACAGATTCGACTACATATACAACATAATACACTTACCGGCAAAAAAAACCGATCACTTGAAAAAAATACTAAAAGTCAAGTTTAAATGTAAATTATGAAGTAACCCAAGAAATAACATAACTGTAATCGTACACAATGTAAAGATTACACTTTTATGAACTTGTGACACGTAAATTCACGCTTTTCACACCAATAAATCTTCGGTTTATCGCCTAACAACGGGAGAGTGTGTTTCTGTGCTGAACATGTGGGGTAGGTCATCATAAACAATTGAAGAGGTTTTATTGCTTTATTGCTTCCTTTCCTTTTTGAAAATGAATAACAACTGTCGAAAATGGTTTGTTTGCCATTTCATCAATAAATTTAGTTGAGACAATGCCTCTGTCACCCCAAGACGTTGCCAGAGCTGTTGCTGTCATTAATGACGGACGCAGCCTCCGTTACGCCGCTGCTACCATAGGCGCACCATACACCACGGTGCAAGAGGTTGTGAAATGGTTCCGGGAAACACAGAGTTACTCCAGAAGACCTGATTCTGGCAGAAAAAGGAAGACTTCAGCCCGAGATGATCGATTTCTCGTCAGCCAGGTCCCAAGAAACCGCCATACTACAGCAGTTGAAGCTCGGAATCGACTACAACATGTGCGGGATGTTAATGTGAGCGAGAGGACTGTTCGACGACGCCTTGGAGAACAAAATCTTCAATCACGACGACCTGCTACGGGACCAGATCTGACCAGAGAGCACCGAGCCAACGGTCTTCAGTTCGCTCGTCAGCATGCCCAATGGACTGTGCAGCAGTGGAGCAGTGTGCTGTTCTCTGATGAGTCCAGGTTATACCTGAAATCCCCAGATGGTACGGAGAGAGGTATGCACATTGTCTGCAAGGACGCCATTTGGTGGAGGTTCCATGATGGTGTGGATCGGCATCTCCATAGAGGCCCGAGCAGAATGGTGATCGTCGAGAATGGTAGTCTCAACGCTCACCGCTACATCAACGAGATTCTCGTCGATCACGTCGTGCCCTTTGCTGCATTTATTGGCGATGATTTCATATTCATGCATGACAATGCTCGTCCACATGCAGCACGCTGCATATCACAGTATCTTGATGCATTGGAGATTGTTCGTCTCAACTGGCCAGCTCAGAGTCCCGACCTAAACTCTATAGAACATCTCTGAGATAGGTTGGGTAGACGTATCCGAGATCGTAATCCTGTTCCGGAGACCTTAGGTGATCTGCAGGCTGCACTCCAAGAGGAATGGGACAATATCGACCAGAGAGACATCATAACCTTAATCGAAACCATACCTGAGAGAATGGCAGCTGTAATTAGGGCCAACAGGGACACACCGGATACTGAGTGTTTGTTTCAGTTATTGATAGTGTGAATTTAAGTTTTGTGCATCAACATCATTTTCAGTGAAGTTTAATGAACAAATATTCAGCTGAAAGTTAAGTGAAAAATTTTGCAAAATTTCAACGAAAGTGTAGATTTATGAACATATGACAGTCATTGACTCAAAATTGGAGTGAAAGGTGTGAATTTACGTGTCACAAGTTCATAAAAGTGTAATCTTTAAATCGAGTATGATTACAGTTATGTTATTTCTTGGGTTACTTCATAATTTACATTTAAACTTGACTTTTAGTATTTTTTTCAAGTGATCGGTTTTTTTTGCCGGTCAGTGTATTTTACCTATTTTGCGTTTTTCCAAAGACGTGTATCCCAACATATTTAATTTAAGCATAACACAATTATTTTTCCTGCTCTTTTCACTTCGGTTTTTTATTTCCTCATCTCCAATGCCTTCTGTCTTATTTAATTAAGGATGTAACATCAAATTATTGAAATATGTGACTTACGTGGGAAAAGTAATTTTGAAGCAGTCATTTATAACAATAACTGAATAAACTTGTATCCTTGATTAGTCAAATGGTTCTGCTAGTAAATAGAAGCCTAATGAAATATGCCACTGAAATTATTTTCCTTTCTCCTGAAACATGAATTATAGTTTTGTTGGTGACATCCTTATTTCCAGGAGGACTTCAGTTGTTTCTAGATATTTTGCCTAGTTGACTGGTTTGATTTCATTTCTTCAGTATTTATGTTATCTTTTACTTTCGTGTTAATGATCAGATAATCTGTTTTCATGTAATTCATTGTGAGAGCCCAGGATTCATAACATTTATTTAGTCTTTTAACCATCAATCCGAAATCGAAGTGATCATGGTCAATAACTACTTGGCTATTGGCGAATTGTGAATTAAATGGAAATGTATTAGCTATTTCCACTTCTATTCCTTGACAGCTTTGTTTCCATTTCTCAGAACTTGCTCTCTATAGATATTAAAAAGTATTGGTGACAGGTTGTAGCTTTGTCTCAATTGTTTGGAGGTTTCTGTGTTTGTGTTATGATAAAGATTTTACATTTTAAATATTTTTATGCAATATGTGGGAATTTCTAAAGTACTGTATGTTCAGACAGTAACGTATGTTTATTTTGGATTATAGAATGTGAAGCAGTGACAATGAGTCAGAACCAGAATGTAAATTTCTCATCCTCCACCCTGAACCACAACTCTGAGTCGGTGGAGACTCGGTCCGGGACCTCACCATTGCCGCCACCACGCCAGAGGCACAACCCATTCAACAGAGTGCAGCAGGTGGCCAGTTTAGACGGACAGACCCTGCCTGGGCACCAGCACCATTACCGATCTCACAGCATCCGCTCAGCTCCGGGAAGACCCGACGGAACGTCGAGGATGACTGAGAATGTTCCACGGACCAAAGTGACGTTCAGAGAACTGCACACTTCCTATGGACGTCGCGTCCTCAGTGACTTCAATGCGTGGAGGCATGCTAAGAGACAGGAACAGGAAAAGAAGCAGGAGTCTGTGGCCACACAGGAGTTGTTGATAACTTTATGAAGCAGGGACGGGTTTGAGGAATAGAATTTCTTACTTCTTAAATATTATATTGATATTTATAACAAGATGTTACCTAATTCCCCTATCGAAGTGTGTGTCGGAGCGTATTCTGTATTATATATATTTAGAGATCCTGAAATGTTCAAATAACTTTTATATAACTTTATTTTTTCAAAGTAGATTACTTTTGTTTCTTTATGAACATAGGGAACTTAATTTCCTCAACAAAATATGTACAGAGACATGAAACTGAGAAATGCATATTATAAATTATTGTAACAATTCCTTAGATTTAGTGGAATAATTCGCCATAAAGATCATAGCAAAGAAATGGTTCAAGAAATGACTAGCAGAGTATTTTCTTTCCAATGTAAAATATTCTAGGTGCTTGAATTATACAGAGCTTTTGACGACATATGAAGTGACTTCAAAGAAAGAGCATCAGCATTTACAAATTTATTTGCTTAGAAAAACATTTAATATACCTTTTTAAAAAATTAATATTTTTTTTATATAAAAATTTAGAATAACTTAATCTGCAGAGTACAGTTTATGGATCGGTGATTCTAAATACAGAGTGATTTATATAGAACTGACACATTTCTTTCTTTCTTTATTTCAAAACGAATGATGCTAGCCACAATTTGTTATACCTCAAATGTAGAGTATCTTTTGTAGATTACTAACCTCTATTGCAAATGTTGAAAATGCTTTATTTATTCGTCTGGAAATTCACTTAATGACCAGTTTTTAACGTCAAATTAAGCAGGAGTTTTGATTCCCTGTCACGAGATGCGCAGATGTTTATTTTTTATTCTGTATATTTGTCATATTCTTTTAGAGATCCAGTTGTTTCCAATTTGTTTACCAATCCCAGTATTATGTTTCTTTGGGGAGGGAAGATTACGAACACTAAATTCTCTCTGGTATGCCCTTTGAGTAGCTGTAATTGAATTCGTAATCCAGTATTGCTTCCAAGGTAGAGCTTTTAATTTAATGTGTACTGCATTTTCAGTGACTAAAACAAAATGTCGAAAACAGCTGCCAACAATAAGGAATAAAGAATAAACATCTGCGCATCTCCTGACAGGGAATCAAAACTCCTGCTTAATTTGACGTTAAAAACTGGCCATTAAGTGAATTTGCAGCAGAATAAATAAAGCATTTTCAACATTTGCTACAGAGGTTAGTAATCTCCCAAAGTTACTCTACATTTGAAGCATAACAAACTGTGGCTAGCATCATTCGTTTTGAAATAAAGAAAGAAAGAAATGTGTCAGTTCTATATAAATCACTCTGTATAATTGTGTGATTTGATTAAAAATTAAAAAATAATCCTTTCATATATTAAACATTCCATTAGAAGAACTTAAAATTTGTTCTCAACTTTACTTTTCAGTCTTTGAAAATTAGCCAGCAGTACATTACTGGCCCAAATCCAGTACAAAGTTTTCTGCATAAAAACGGCCGTGTGAAAATCTTCCTCGTATTATAATTGCAATCTAGCCCTTTTCAATTATACAAGGTTTACTTTATACCGTTGAACAGTCTGACTGTACCAGTTGATTATATTCCCTATACAGCTTATACCCAAAAGGTTCGTTAACAACCACTTTAAATCAGCCACCAACTCCTAAGTCATCAAGTACTCTTTGTTGATTTTTTGGAGACTTTTAGTTCAGTAATGAGCCCATTAATGACTTCTTAAAGACCGCTGCATATATTACACACTACAGACAGTCTTGTTGCTACGTGACCGAGGAGTAATGTTATTATGCATCAGTATACAATATCGTCACTGGCTTTGCTTTTTATTTAATCTTTTTTCTTCCATGTCTTACCCTTTAATGGATCATTGTCTTCATCTTCCAGTATTTCTTATCTTCCCACTTTGTTTAAAGACCTTTATCTTCCATTAGATTATCATCATTATATGTCTTCCATTTCAAAGATGGCCTCATTTATTTTCTGCTGGTTTCTCAGGGAAGGAAAACATACTGATACTTGTAGTACAAGACATTTGTAGTTCAAAGTAATATAGCCTATGCCACTACGAAATTTTGTATGGGTATAACATCAGTAATTTCCCTCATTTTGACCATGTATTCAAGATTGTGACTGAACTGCAGCATAATTTTCGGACTTCATTCTGAAATATTATGAGAGATCACAATTTGTACTGACTGATGTCTTTTTTTTTGTCACTTCGTAAACATGGATACAGATCGGGGGTTTTGCGGAGAGATATTTTGTGTCCATTATTGGATAGCTCGAACGAAATTAACTGACTTTTGACTGCAAAAAGAGATTATTGCCTTTGGTCTCACATCTCATGCATTACGTTTCTCTTGGCATAACAAGCATATGTATTTAAAATAATAATTTATGTGTCGTTTTATTTCATCTTCCAGACATTAGTGTGTACGTAAGTGGTATATTATTATTTTTTAACAGTCTTTGGTGTGTATTTCGATTACTATATTACAGTTGTATAAAGATGTGACTGTAACATTTTTATTGTAATGAAATTTCCTGAAAATTAAGTATAAAATATCGCAGTAATAGTTATATATTACAAAATAATATAAAGGAACTGAAAGTGTAACCCTTCGCAGGTCTTCAGTCATACACAGTGTTAATTTATAAAAATGTCAAGAATGTAATCATGTAGGCTAATGTTATTTGTTATGTATCTTTAGTGTCAATAATAACGTACAAACCTGTTGAAACAAGATTTTTGTTTATTATTATTATTATTATTATTATTATTTTATATATATATATAATGTTTCAGATGTCTTTGACGTCTTCCAATTGCCCTTCTCCATCCTTCTCTTTCGTGTCTTCCAAATTCCTTGCAGTCATCACTGCTCTTACCTCATCTCTCCAGATAGTTCTTGGTCTTCCCCTCTTCATTCTGGTATCCATTCGAATACACTTTTGGGGAGTCTGTCTCCATTCATCCTTTACACATGCCCATACCATCTCAACTGATTTGTCGAGATATCATCCAAAATTGTACGTTCGACTTACATTTTTTGCCTAATAACATCATTTTTAATTTTTCCCATTCTTTTTGTTTTTTTGCGTCTGTATTTTGTATGAAGTAAATCATGTTACATACTCATGTCTTTAGGTTTGGAAATTACGTAATGCCTGTATGTTTAATTTGAATAATGGTGAGTTTTCATACTATTATTAACAAGTACGAGTTAAAAATATCATTTTCTGTTCGTGAATTTGTAATGATGAGCAGTTCTATTGAAGAAATGGCATTTCTCGACTGGTCTGTACTGACTTGATATCAATTTTTATTTTGTGTACAGATATAAACCAATTAAAAAAAAACATTCATACATAATGTTCGTTCATTTTTGTTGATTTTAAAATCAAATATTTAAGTATATAAATGAAAATAATAATTTCGACAGAAATTATTTTTTTTACATTACCAGTATGAAACGAATTTTTATAAAATACGGGACTTCTACGCATCCCGACAAAAATTATGGGGACACCCGACACTTAGGGAAAAAAAAAAAAAAAAAAAAAAAAAAAAAAAAAAAAAAAAAAAAAAGGACAGTCCCGTTTTTCATGGAACATAGGTAAGCTCATGTAAATGGTGCCGTTATTCCTAATGACGTCATGCAAAGCTCTTATACATAAAAAAAAGATCAGAAATATAATATGAGAACACGGGAATAGGTTATGATGATGATGGAACATTAAGGAGAATAAAGGGAATATAAGGAGCAAAGGGGAATACAAGGAAAAGATGGCGAAGACAAGGAGAAAAGGGGACTACAAGAATAAAGAGAAAGCAAGGAGAACATAAGGCGAACAATCAATAACAATGACAAATTAATCTCATATACATTGACACTATAACAATTTAGGGACTTCTGCACTGTTCCATAGCGGGTTTTTAAGAACAGTGTTGGCAACACTGACTCAATTTGTAGAAGTCAGCTGTTGTCGGCTGTCACAACTTACAATGTGGAAGATTTGTAATGAAATATTGGTTAGGATTTATTTACAATATCGTACTTAACTATGTCACATTTTTACTTTAGTAATTTATTATATGTGATGGCGTAAACTTTGCAAAAAATGAATGGCTTTGCCGTATTTTGTATATTCTGTGTTTTACTTTATTGCAGTATTTCATGGTAGGTAAAAGCAATTTTTCGTATAGTTTTCTAGCATGAAACAATATTAATATATAATATATGTCATTATCAATAAATTTTTATAAACGTTATTGTTTGTTGTGTTCGAAAGTATACTGTATGTTTAATTTTAAAGTTTAATGGAAAGGGACTAATTGTGCGAAATTTCATTGCATGCATAGAACTGATAAGTACGCCCCCACATAGTATGAAGAGCGTAAATATTATTGATGTATAAAAAAACGTAGTGTATAAATGTGTTACGTGTAAAATATCACAATTCATCGAATAAAGTAGACGACACTCATATATTTTGGTAATTCGGTAGAAAACATGACGGACATCAATATAATCGAGAATCAGTGACAGGTTAGGTTTGGTTTGTTGAGGTTTTTGGTATGCCTTGCATGTAGGCTACTCTTTTTGATAGGTATACCAAAAGCCTGAACAAACCAAATCTAACCTGTCACTGATCCTCGCCATATTGACCAACGTTTTCTACCAAATTACCTTATTTTTACAGAAATATGGTTATTATCGGCACCAGCTCTAGTCTATGAAAATGGCTTCTACTTTGTTTTTGCTAACGAATATAAAATGTATTTTACAGTTGTCTGAAGATTGATATTTATTAAATTAGATCTCAAACAGTGTATTATTGCGTTAGAGTTTGTACTTCAGATCAAGGTGATCTGGAGTCCTATTTTGACTGAGTTTTACACTTCGGCTAGAGTAGTAGAGAAATTAATCCTTAAAATGAAGGACGATGAAGGTTCTTTAACGTGCGAAATTCTTTAAAAAAAAAAAAAAAGACATTCAGGTTGAAGAATAAGCGTGATATACCGATAATGTAAGTGTATTCTAAAGACAACTTCTATAAAATTGAACCAAACAAGATTGTCTGATTTTCCTAGAATTAAATGTGGCCTTTTTCGTTCAGAGTAATTGAAGATTGTTATTGTCAAAGATCACAGAGAAAATCTTGACTTCCCTTTGTTAATTTTCATCATAAAATATATCGTCCATATTATACAGAGCGATCTACAGCATTCTGTGCAACACATCAACCAAATTTTATGGGTGCAGTGTTAACTGCCAGCATCGTTTTCGTCCGGATGCATGCACAGAATGCGGTATAGACGTTTTGCATAAAGGAATACAGATAAGCATACTAATGGATGAAGAATGTAGCCTATGTATGATAAAGCCGTTCATTTCTCTGGAAAGATTGTTTGGTTAACTACCACAGCTAGCTAACTGGTCTGTGAATATAGTCTAGTAAGTTTTACTACAACAATTAAAAACGTTTTAACTTCAAAAGCACGAATAAGATGCAGAATAACAAAATCTTGCCTTTACAGATTTAGCATAATTTTGCTTTGTAAAATTTGTTAAATAGAACATTTCAGACACATACTATCAGATTGAATCCCTTCAGAAACTGGTTTATTCACTTGAAGAAATTGTCTTCACCGAAAATATATCCCAAAACTCTGCATTATAACAGCAGAAATATAAAGGGTGTAATGTTTCAGAACGTAACTTTAAGACATCTAATTTATTCTGTGCTAGCATTTGTACTTAATGACATGATTCCATGGCAAAATTAGAGAAACATAAACAATACGACAGTGCTTATTACAGATGGGACATAGTAAATTTGTCTACATGCTTTTAAATAGAAACATGTAGCAATATAATATAGGCATGAGTTAATATCACTGTAATTATTTAGAGTCCTGTTCCAGTAAATTACAAAATGCTTTACTTACATTTCCTAATCCTTTCTCCTCATTCCGCAGCAAATGGTGAAGTGTGGCTTTGTCCTTTAATTGCTTGTTAGTGATTAAACAAAAAAGACACTTGAATTCTGTGTCATTGTCACAGACCTTTGCTTTTACTTTATTGTTATACATTTCTACACTTCATCATGGAACTGGTATGGAAGATTAGCTGTAATTTTGAATTTTAAAGGTTTGAAATAAGCGAATCGTTAACAGCTACTTATTTGATGTACTGTGGAAATCTTCGTTTTGTTTATATGCTGTAGTTATATGAATTTAAATAATAATTTTCTCTTTCTAGGCTACTGCCAAAATTTCTGGCATGTCTTCTGAAGAGAAAGTTCTTTGTTGAAGTGCGGATTGGAAGAATTGGTATTCCATATCTAACTTTGAAAGATGTTCATATATCAAAAAATGGTTTCTCTGTGGTAAGAATTTTCACTACTGGAACTTAATAATACTTTAGACTTACTTTTATTATTTTTTTTTCTATGTTTATCATTATTCTGAGGAGGTATTTTTCTTCATAAATCTTGTGTGATTCCCTACATGTCCATCTATTATTTGTTCAGAGGGCTGTTACTCGTCAAGTAAAATGATTCAATTCTGGCAAAGAACAATGCATTTGTATATGGAACAAATTCCAAAGTTTGGTGCCTATCTGATGAGAAAATAAAGTCAATTGGTTGTATGTAGTAAATTAACTGCATGTTATTTTATTCTTTTGTTTATAAATAAAAGAAAACTTTCAATGTCTAGGTCTTCATTCTGTTGGTAAGAGATATAATCCTGATACATGATAATGACTGGAGGGACAATTGATTGAGAAGAGTATGAATAATCATAATCATAGTCTCACTGCTACAATGGAACCACAAATAAAAATAGTAAATTAAAGTTTTCTCTATTTCTTCAAATATGCGAAGGAATATGATGCTGTTTGTATATTGATAAGTGAGTGATAGCTATAGGACCTGAGGTCTATGTTGTCACTGCAGCCAAATAATAGTACATTATGCAACGAGCCTATAATGATAGTAATTAAGAAGCGAGTATGGATGTTTATGAAACGAGCGCAAGCGAGTTTCATAATTTTCATATGAGCTTCTTAATTACCATTATAGGCGAGTTTCATACGACTTTTTATGCTCGACCATATTTCTAACTTGAAATTACAGTATTCAGATGTATACATTTTATTTGTATCTGACAAGATCGGAAGTGACCTTGTTCTAGGTCGTGAATTGTGAGATATGCGCAGACGCGAAAGTATTGATTTTTTCCGAGGAACAATAATGTCATTGACCTTGTGTAATCCCGTTAAACTTGGTATAACTTTGATTATTGAATTTGACATTGAATAACGAGATGACAAACTGAATTTATTTGGATATTATTTACAATTAACGCTAATTATTATAGTAACAGAACATAACCTTCTGCGACAGAATTGGATTTCCAGCCTTCGTGACTTTTCGCTAATTCTCTTTCGATTGCATATCCGAGAATAATCGATACTTGCGGTTTTATAACGGTACAAAGCTGATTCGTTATTGGCTGAACACCTGTAAGCTGAGTTGTCATTGGCTGAAAACACCTGAACTTTAATGAGTAGGTGTACTTTAATGACATGCATTAAAGGACTGCTACCAGGTGTATAATTACTACATTTCGGCATGGTCGAGCATAAATAAATAAAAATACGATGATATCTTGTCCTAGGGAGCCATATAATATATCTAGTGATCCTTCTTACTGCCAGTTGCACAAATAAAAATGGGCATCAATGAATCCAAGACCAATATTAAAAAAATCCAGTCAGGGATTTTGCAGTTTTCACAATGGCTAATTTAGCCTACTGCGAGAAAACAGATTTTGTTTCAAGTAACCTTTTTTATTTATTTTTTAATCTTTTTTTAAGATGAAAGCCCCTGTGTTGTGCTTAAATTACTATATCATTCGAAAAGTACATATATTGTTGCCATAACATTGGAAACAAAACTACAATTTTACGTGCTTAAGCCACACAATTGTATCCTGTGTTCAATAGTGACAGGGCTGGGCAGTATTTGAAATACATTTGTATTTTGTAATTTGTAAGGATTTTCGAAAGTATTTTGTATTTAAATATATAAAATTTATGTATTTTGTATTTCAAATACTTAAAATACTTTTTTTTTTCTTCTTGTCCTTAAAGTTTTAGATTTGGATTTGAAGAATGAACTTTTGTCTTATTTGCCTATCCATTTCAGATGTGCTAGCCATACACTTAGTTTTCTTGCCACAACTGATTCCCTTAATGCCATAAAGAAATCTCCAACAGCATCAAGGATCCATCACCCAACACTTGCTAAATGTTCAGCATTATGGAATGCGTCTAGGAGACCCAAATCTTCAGAAATCATATCAAATTTCTTGAAATATTCATCAAAGTTTCCTTGCCCAACTCGATGGAATTCTCTTTATGACTCAGTCTCTCAAATATTGTAATTCAAACATGATATAAACAGGTGTAACAGAGAACTGCTCAGCTGGTTTCACACATATATTCTATGTCCTCTTCTTATCATTTGGTGAGGCAGTGTCAGGTAGCCATCTCATCTTCATTGGCAAAGGGACAACCCTGTGCATTCTAGAGAATTACCCAACAGTGAAACAAGCTTTTATAAAGTATAATACAAGTTTGTGTACCTCTGAACCTGTAGAAAGACTGTTCTGTTTTGCAGGATTTATTCATTCATTGGCAAGGGGATCATTATCTGATAAACTTCTTGAGAAACTGTTTTTTTAAGGGAGCAGAAATTATTCATGTAGCATAATTTCATTGCTGACTGGGAAAAGGAAGAATGTCGAGTTACAGTGTTTATATAAAATTTCGAGGTAAAAATACTTTTAATGTTAATATAATATTTTAGATTTTCAGTAATATTCTTATTTCTTTAGGCCTATATAATGTGTCGAGTATTTGAAATACAAATGTATTTTGGTTAATTTTTTAAAAGTATTTTGTATTTGTATTTCAAATACAATTTTTTGAAGTATTTTGTATTTGAAATACTTGGATGTCAGTATTTTGCCCAGCCCTGAGTAGTGAGCATAATTATGTTATATAATCATATCTTGAGTGATAGCATCACTGGTAGATTGGAAGTGGGTGGTACCTACTGTGCATATGTTACATTAATTTCTACATTCCAGCTACTACATATCATTTGTTTCAGATGAGATATGTGATCAGTGTTTGTAGTTTGTTGTATGTGAGCGCCCATTCTTGCTTTATGTCTAATGTCCACTGACTTCAACCAGTGAGATGTGTGCTGTATTTGTGCAATTGTGTCTTCTTGCAGCATATCGATGAGATTGGTTTTCGGAGCAGTTTCTTCAGCAGTGAGGTGACGAAACTTCTAGCTGTTGTGGTAAAAGATGTCCGTATCAACAAAGATGTGGGGGGAGTTGATGGCAAGAAAGATAATAAATTCGACAAAGCAGAGTGTCAGCAGAACTCTTCTGCTTTACAACACGGCAGCTCAGTCAACTTCCGCAACAAGAAAGTTCCGCCCATGATAATTACATTTGCACAGTTCATGGCAGTTCATGTGTATAATGTGAACACGATGTTGCTTCGAGCTGAGTCACCAGAATGGTTGGTTCATGCAACAGCTGGAGAAGTGCACCTGGATGGCAGCATCGTGCATAATGCTCGAACATTACTTGTTAATGTTACCATAGCAGCTGCAACAGCGAAAATTTTAAGGCATGCTGAGAAGAAGGATCACAGTGCACAAACTTGTCTTGGAGAGCTGTCGTTTGGGATCTCAATGGAAGCAACACTGATAGCACAGGGACCATTATCTGTGGAGGTATGTGCTATAAAGTTCCATTTTTTTGTTTTGTTTTTTATTTTTTTTTTTATTTTTAGGTTCCAATTTGGGAAGGACGGATTTATTATGTAGTCAACAATTCATTTGACACAAAATTATATAAAGTACATAGCAATTTTGTTAGTTACTACAGTACATAAAATATGTAAGTAAAAATTATGTGTCATTTACGTGGTAGTCACCTTTTATTCCCTAAAATTACTTACGTTTTGCAATGGACTCATGATCTCTAATACGTGCAGTGGAAGGTGAAAACATATACACCTAATATATATAGAAAAAATTGAATTGGGTGAGAATGATGAAGTTCTAAGCCACACATACAAAATTTTACAGGAGATTGTGTCAAAGGTTTGAAGTCCAATGCTGTTAGGTGTGGTATCATAATTTCTTGGGCATATAATTACTTCATTTGTTGAGTAATTTTTATAATATTGTGTCAGTCGGGAGTCGATCGCGTCCCACAGAGGTCGGGGTGCACGAGAAAACGAGCGACGCAGCAAAGGTTGCGGCCGCTTGGGTCTGGAGGGGACAGACGTAAGGGGGCGCGAGGAGGCGACACGCTGTTTCGCGGCAGAGAGGGGGAATGAGCCTGTGACTGAGGGAAGGAATCCAGAGAATTCGAGAGGTGCCATCTTCTAGGCTCTGTCGATTGATCGCGAAATCGCACTCTCCAGAAACTATGGTTTGGTTATAAAATACGACACGCGAGTGAACTTGAGCAGCAGTTGTTGTTATAGTCGGTGGACAGCAAGCCAGTCAGTCTTGTGTAGCAGTGAAGCCAGCTTCGAGACCAGAGATCGACTTGAGTGTGTCCGCAGCTCTGTGAGCGTCCGAAGTCCTGAGTTTGAGTGCTGTGGACCGCAGTTGGGGGACCTGAGTTCGAAGTTCAGTGGACTGTCTCTGAAGGTCTGGAGTTCGAGATACTGTGAACGTGAGTGACTGAGCTAGAAGAACTAGCCAAGGCAAACGAACTGTAAACTGAGAACTGACAGTTCCGATTTGTAAATAGTGCTCTGTGAATATTAGTTAAGATTAACAGTTCATTGTTGTTCTGAATAATCCAAGTAAATTGTCATTGTCGTCTGTGGAGTGCAATAACGAATACTGTGTTACTGTGTGGAGTGGAAATCCCATTGTTGACGGAAGTGTTTACGTTCAATTATAGAAAGTTATTATTGTCGTTTTAACAATAAAATTACATTATTGTTTTGTTTTAAAAAGTTACAATATTTTACTAGTAGCGTCCCCATGTTCATAAGAAATGAACTCGCACAAAAAACCTTTTTGTTAAAAGTGTGGCTTTGGACTATCTCATTCTCAATTAAATAATTTGAAGTGGGACCAATTAGAATATTAATGTCTAACATTTGCTGAGTGTAGGCACTTAACCTTCATTCCTCGTTTTTGTTTCGTTTCCTTATCAACCCTAC
Organism: Periplaneta americana; assembly: GCF_040183065.1. NCBI lineage: Eukaryota > Metazoa > Arthropoda > Insecta > Blattodea > Blattidae > Periplaneta > Periplaneta americana. The sequence continues at coordinate 7,760,204 of NC_091132.1, read as the reverse complement.
ACTGCTGCCAAATATAATACCTTGGATTTATCAACATTTCTATGTGTTCAGTTCTTCTGACTTTCAATGTGTTTTATTTTATATCCGCCTGTCATAACAGGTGACCATATAGGTCCGGAAAACAATTAAAGAAATGCATATATGGAATAGAGAGAGAAATCAATACAGTAGGTAGCAATCATAGTACAATATGCAATTTAGAAAGTTTAAAAAATTAAACATTATATAAATGATTATGTAAAATGCCTATGGATTTCTTTAAGATATGTAAACAAATATAGATATGAATGAGTGATATTACATCAGTTACCTATACTATAAACAAAAATTGTTTACTTACTATCGAGTGTTTTGTTGACTCAATTTAAGTAGTATGAAACTTACATGTATATGAATTCATCAGTGCATATGTTACCATCTGTACGGAACTGTGTTGATTTTTGTGCAATAATTACCTTAGTGTTGGTAAAAGAAAGAAAGAAAAAAGATGTTGCAGTACTCTCCATTTTGTATAATTGGAAAGTGACGAGAATGAAAGAAAAGTTAAGTCAGAAGTTTTTGTTTTCTTTCAGAAACTCTATGTTGGAATGGACCACACTAAAGCCGTTATAAATGAAGGTTTCTACAATTTTGCCAAGGAGCGGAAACAAGCAAAAGAAGTTGGAAAGAATTCAAGGACGACAGCTATTCATTCAACAGAGAATGATGTTTTTCAAAGACTTTCTCCAATCATACCAAAGGTTTAATTGAGAACATTTTGTTCTTGTGAAATATCTATAAATGAAGTTAGTATTTGAAGGAAGGTATTAATGGTTATGTAATTAAATTTTACTTTATTTTATGTTACAGATTTTTAACCTGAAGATAGAAGACTCAATGTTAACAGGAATGAGAGATAGTCGAACTGACTTCAATGCAACTCTGCAGTGTTTTCAAGTTGATACCCAGTTCAGCCCCCCAAATATTGGTACAATGGAAACAGCGGGTAATTCTTAGCAGTTTACAGTGGCATAAGAACTTTCATTTTTACACTGTTGGAAACAAAAGTCACACCACTCTTTTAGTTTCATTCTGAAAGTTACTTATTTTGTTTTCCTAACTACAATAAATATCAACTTAATATATTCGAATATTTTAAAACTTTGCATTTCGCACACAACGGAGCAAAATATGTGAATTTTATTTGACCTGAAAGTGTCTAAAAGTGATGTCACATTCTGAAATGACCTACAGGCCTATCATTGCTTTTGGAGGTAGAAAAAATATGTGAATTTGATTAAACCTGAAGTGCTTAAAAGTTAGTCACAACTTTAAATGAAGTAAATAATTGCTTTGGTGTAAGATTTTCCCCACAATTTGCGGGTTATTTTTCTAAACTGAATAATGTCATACTTCATTAAATCTACTTCCGCCACATGCATGCGCGCGCGTGCACACACACACACACACACACACACATGCACACGAGTGGAATTCCTTATTGCGTCTTATCTTGGATTTTGATTCCCACTTTGTTTTACTATTATTTTATCAGTACACGTTGTTTCGCCATTTTGTTGAGGTCAGTGAATCTGTGGGTATTGCAATGTCTAAATCACTCTTAGGCCCGGTTTCTTGAACCTTTGTTGAAATGCACCTAACATAGTGTTAATTAACTGCAAGTTAAAAGTATGAATTGCTGTTAAAAATATTGCGTTTCTTCAACTTTACATTTCACATTTTAACATTCTGTTTGTTAACCCTCTGTTAGGACCAGAGATTCTAGAATTTAACCATAACCTATAACCAAGTATAGGCTCACTTCTATTTTCTGAACTCTGACAATTGCGATTCTCGCTTGTTTCCGTTGTTTGATTCAGAGAAGATAGAAGTCTTTCTATTCTCTCAGGTTTGATTTCTGCTTCTTTCCTCGTCTGTATCACAATAGCGTGGAGCGGCGTATTGGTATTGCTGTTATGAAATGGAAAACACTGGAACAAAAAGAAATCGTGGGACTAATTTCTCTTCGTTCGAAAGAAACCTTCTGCTGGAAATTATTTCGCAGTATAAACCAGTTAATGAGAATAAACAAACAAACGGATCTAAGTTGAAAGCGAAAAGTGAGACTTGGCAGAAAATAGTCTATATCTTTGTATGAACTTCTGTTCTGTCAAATCACAGAAATCATCCCTTCTGTTTAAGTATTCATGGATATCATTTTCTAAGTAATCCAGATATATAAGTTCAGCATCTAATGCACCAGCCATATTGGATACTTCCATGCTAAGAGAGAGTTAAATGATTTAACTGCATGAAATTGGGCAGTTAAATTAACATAGATTTTAACAGCCTGTTAGTACTAACAGTAGTTGAAGAAATGCTTCAACTGTTAAGTTTACAGTTAAAATGGAATAACACGCTGTTATAATTTAACAAAGGTTGAAGAAACCGGGCCTTAATGTGACAATGGATCACCATAAATGCAAATTTATCTTTGGACAGAAGACTAACCATTGCCATACATTCCAGAAAACTAGCTAGGCTATTTTGTAGATGTAATTGGAGTTCAATTTTATAATTTCCTCACTAATTTTAAAAAACGTGTTTCTCACTATAAAGCTGGTTCATCCATGTGATCGAAAGAAGAGAATGACGAACAGATTAAAAATTTTAGATCTTTCAGTAAAAATATTTACTTTATTGTAAATGGAACTACACTGAATTGACAGTAGACATTTTCCATACACCCATAGCATGGCTTCCTCAGGGAGGCAAGTAAATATGTAAGTCGCATGTTGTAGATTTACAGCATATAAAAGAATGTCTCCCTGATAGGTCTAGGCAAAATTTTTGTTGTTGAATAATAAATATAAAATAAATGAGTAAGTTACCTGTTTAAAAGGGAAACTACACTTTTAAATTCTGAATATTATTCCTAAACAGTACCAAAAATACCTTATAGATGTCTATATTATATATAGGAAAAATCTAAGATAAAGTTTTATTGACTAAAAATCTGGGCTGTATCGTTAATTCATGGTATTTTCAATTATGCAAAACAAAGTTAAAATTCAGGATGTCTTGTATCAGTAAGTTTGTGATTTATTAATAGCTGTTACGATTTATGTGTGTGAATATCTTTTGCTTTTAGGAGATGGTGTCCTACCACAGATATTCCTTGCTGTTCAAGTTGATGAATTAAACGTGAAATGCAATAGGGAAACAGTATTATTGCTTAGAAAGCTTGCAGTTGATAGCAAGGTATGCATTATATAATTATATTTATGTTTCTTTCACACTGATAATATTATAACAAATAATATTTTAGAGTATGCTAGAGTCGACGGCAATTCAGAAGGCGGTACTCTGCTAGCGTTTGCGTCGAGAGAAATAGATAGTGAGAGCAAGGCAGTGTACAACTTTGCCACATCGTACTTCACGAGCACATGTAATACAAATAGTGCAGGAGAGAATTTAAATTATCAAAAGACAATAAAACCCGAATTTTATTTCACATAAAAACACATTTTCACAAAAAATTTATGTAAATACATATTTTCAGGAAATCTATTATAAACACATAAATCTTGGAGTTTTTTTACTTAAATAATTTTTTTACAAGAACTTTTAAATATTTTAAAACTAAATCAATTATATAACTCAGATGTACGTTATCTTTTTTAAGAAGAATTCTTGGTTGCGTCGTGTTTCTAAGCGCTGTGTGGTGTATCCGTGACACATTTTCGTAATAGTATCGCCTCAAGTTCTGTGAACTGCTAGGCAGCATATCAGTGTTATTATTAGAGAATAAATTAACACGGACAAGGAGGAGAGATCTTGCAACACATAATTAGGAATGTTTATTGTTGCTGAAGATGATTTCATTCCACGCTTTGTTTGTGAAACTCAACAGATAAGAACTCGGGTATGAACATTATTTAATTTAAACAAATCTCCCGCCTCTCGCTCATGTCTATCAAGTAAGGCAATATATCTTGTTGTGATTCCCTGTTATCGGGCTTCGTCAATCGATATCCTTCAAGATATATTCAAAGATGGTTATTTAAAAAACGATTTGGCTTTCCTATTAGCAAATTTATTTTTTGTTGACACCATAAAAAAACTCGAAACATCCAAAAACCTGTTGTCTGAAACGGGGAGGTGTGTGCCGTAGAAATTAAACTAGACTCGCTACCAGGTTCAGAAGTACAAGTACTAAGGGACAAATTCCAGAATGTGTTTGGGAAAAAAAACAGTGGATATAAAAAAATGTGTAAAGTTGCTCAAGTATTGGAGGGTGTGCCTGTAGGTGAAATTGACGATGTTTGTGTTCGTGACATTCCTCTCTTTAAATATGCACATCTGACGTCCTGTGATGTGGAAAGATCGTTTTCACAGTATAAGTCGTTGTTCAGACATAATCGGCATGCATTTGTGATGGAGAATTTGGAGATGATATTTGTTATTCACTGCAATTCTCGGCCAACTACTAGCACTCAAGTGTGGTTGGTGAATATCTAGTAACATTTTTTTTTTCAAGCTAAGTAAGGTATTTTTGTCATATTTAAAAAAAGTATTTTTTTTATTTTTAGCAAATATTTTCGTACTTTTTAGCACATAAAAAATAAATATATTTACATTTTTTAGCACATAAAAATCCGCTCCTTAATAATCACCTTAGCCGTTGATTACTGTAAGCACGACACCAAACAAACCCTCTTTCCTTCACTAACAATATTCTTTGCACTGTTCTCAATCCCATACCACATGCTTCTGCAGTCGTTTCTTGCACGTTGGCATCGTTGCAGCCAGCATCAAGATGGCCGGCAGCATTCTACTCGTCAACGTTTTTTAAATAATTGTACACCTTTTAAACACTATTTTCTGCGCCTGCCTGTGCAATACTTTTTTTTTTACAGTCTCTCCTTCCATTTATTTATCTTACACACACACACACACAGTAAATGTTAGTTTTACTTATTCAATGTATTGAAACACTGAGACATGAACAAACGAACTTGGGAAGTACTTGTTATAGACTGATTCCGGTTGGTTCTACTGTACAAGCTTGTAACGTCACATATCAGAAATGCTACGGCGCATATAGCAGCTGACCGCCTTCCGAAATGCCATCTAGTCTAGGTCAGTAATTTATATATAAGAAAAACTTATCAAAATTTATAACTTAAGAGAACACGAGTATGATTCTCATTATGTATGTTTGCGTAGTGCAAATCGCATACCTGTACAACTTTTTTATGTATTATATTGTACATCAGACTGTTCACACCTACACAAATCTTTATTTGTGTAAAAGTGTATACTGTATTAATATTATTTTCACTTACAAGTTCTTCTCAGATGTTATTCCAATCATTTCCCTTAGAAAACTATGGAATTTATTGTTTTTAGCAGAGTTATAGTTCGGTGAATATCATTCTTGTTGTGTGACTACACAGCAACCTTAATGTCGTAAGTGAATATGTCATCGGCCTGATTAAAAGCTGATTAGTTTCCTGTATTTTAAGAATTACAGCACTGGTTGCTATGCAGTTATTTTTCTTCACGTAATTTTTTTTTGTGTGTCTTGATGTGGGCCAAAGGACAGAAATAATTGAGAAAACAAATTAATACATGACATCCCTAATTCCCAGTAAGTAGTTGTCCTATCATTTTAACATTAGTTATGGTAAGTTCACAAACTAATGCTTTGTTTGATTTTTTGTCAGCTTGAAGAAAATGTTCTCAATATGTACGTTCTGCTCAACACGTTAGCAGTCACCTACAACCATAAAGATATCTACTCTTGGATTCTTGCTAGTTTCCTCAACAATTATGATCTAAAGGTAAGAAAATACAAAGAATGCAGTGGCGACAAGATACTAACAACTACTGTCCACAAAACAACATCACTATAAGAGAACTTGGCATCAAGTAATAAATGCAATCAAGATGACATTAGAGCTTTTAGCTGCGTGTGTGAATGATGCACAATCCCACATTTTTTTACTGATTCAATATGAAAAACTTATCAGATTACCAGGAAACAATTGGCATTCATATAGTCCTCTATGTAGATTGAAAACTCAAAAAAGTTTCATATCCATTGTTCAGGAATTAAAACAGAAAATAAATATCCCGAATTTAAAAGAAAACCTACAAATTAAACCAAACCCTTTAACTCTATTAAACATAAAATATAATCTAAATTTAACAGAAGAAATACTAAAATCAGAAGTAAACACTGAAATACTAACGTAATTGTCTTTAGAGACAATTAATATTAGGTACCCTCCACAAAACTGGCTTCATTTATACACTGACGGATCCTTGATCTCCAGAGAACAAGGTGCCGGTGCAGGTGTTACGTGCTGTCTCTTCTCACTTTATAGATCTCTTGGGTATGGAACAACAAGTTTTGATGGAGAAATCATTGCAATAAGTGAAAGTGTCAGGAATCTTTTATGCCACATCAATAAATTTAAGAATGTAGTTATATTGTCAGACTCCAAAGCAGCTATTCTATCAATAGTGTCTAAACACACACCTTCATCTTAAACAGCAGAAATAAATAAAATGCTCTCTCAATATCACTTAATAAAAGAATTGTATTCCAATGGATACCATCCCATTGTGGAATTCTGAGAAACGAGAATGCGGATGCTTTAGCAAAGAAGGGCAGCCCTGCTACTTACAGACCTGTTACTAAATCTACGTATTACTCTGTGAAAAGATTTATTAAATCTACATACTTAGACTTCAACAAACAAAATTTGATAACACAATCTAAAGGGAAAAAATGGAACTCTCTGCATCAAAATCCACAGTTAATTCCCGATTTACCACGAAAATCGTCTGTAGCTGCATTTAGATTGGCAACAGGCCATGATTGTTTGGCCAAACACCTGCATAGAATTGGAATATATCAGTCCTCTAACTGTCCATTGTGCAACTCAAACCAAGAAATGGATTCGGAACACCTCAAAATCTGTGCTTCAGTGGCTGGCCATGATAATATCTTTGAAAAATATTGGAGTGCAAGAGGTCAAATGACTTTATTGTCAAACGCCTGGCATTGGAAAACAACAACATTTTTTACTATACTTTCATCATGAGAAGTCCACACCTGTGGAGTAACGGTCAGGGCGTTTGGCCGCGAAACCAGGTGGCCCGGGTTCGATTCCCGGTCAGGGCAAGTTACCTGGTTGAGGTTTTTTCCGGGGTTTTTTCTCAACCCAATATGAGCAAATGCTGGGTAACTTTCGGTGCTGGACCCCGGACTCATTTCACCGGCATTATCACCTTCATCTCATTCAGACGCTAAATAACCTAAGATGTTGATAAAGCATTGTAAAATAACCTACTAAAAAAAAAAAATTCATCATGAGAACATATAAAACTTTCTTGACAGTTTACAGTATTGGGGTAGCTGGAAGACATACACAGACAACTGGCATACTTCAGGGATAAGTGGCTGATCTTCTGATCTAAGGCAGCATATGTGTGAATTCCATCATATTTGAACTGTTTACCTGCTTTGATTTCTTCCATCTCTTCAACTTGCCAAAATACAATCTAGATAACGTTGCAGTTGATACAACATTGTTAAAGAATCAATTGAAAAAAAAGGAAAGGAAAACATTGTTAGAAACATTCTCACGAAACATGAATTTAAATGAGTTTTGATAGTTCTTGTCATTCTCCTATGCAGTTTTGAGAAGTACATTAAATATGCATACTGTGACGCGCAGTTCTTTGATTTGCCAAAGAAAATTGAAGAGTTACTGATTTAAAATTATGAAAAATAGTTTGTCTCTTGTAATGTTTGTATCCCCCAAAAACTTGAAGCTTATTCTTTAGTAACTGATAACCAGACATCGTATTTTTAAGCACTAAATATTGCAGTTTTAGATGCCTAAACTAAGCTAAAGATTTAATAAATTAGGCTCTATTTTAGTAAAACTAGGCATTTTAAGCACATGTGATCAAAGCTTCAAATCTATTTATTTCACTGAAATTGTACTCTAAAATAGGTACACAAAACATGGCACAAAAAAGTATATTTAGGAAATGGAGGCAGACAACTGTATATTATATAAATACAGCTGCACAAATTTAATATATTGAACAAAATTAAATATTTTTAAGTTATTGAAATGCAGTCACATGCTCATTCTTTTTCATAATTATCTGCACAGTACACCACCAGAAGTTTTTCTAAATTCTCCACAGTTAATCTTTGCCTTTTGTCAGTAAGAATCATTTTGAAAGCAGAAAAATTTTTTTCTACTGAAACAGATGTGAGAGGAGCAAATTTTATTAGCTACAATAGAAACATCAGTACCTACTGGAACATTTACATTTTCCCCAAATACTTCTTCCAACAATGAAAATTAATGTTTAAAAAAAATTGTTTATTCATGCAAATTACTTTAGGCAGATGCCAGAAGTATTTTTGCGAAAAGAGAACTCAAATGTATGTGAACACTGTGTCTTGTCTGTGCAGGATGATGACCACAAACTCGAAGAAAATTTGCCTGTAAAAGCAGAAAATGTTGTTTCTGCAAACAGTTGGTTGGAATCTTTGGTGAGCCGTTGTCAGGTGAAAGGCATTGTAGAACTGTGGAGTGTGTCTGCCTTCATACGGCTGTCAGAAAATGCACATTGTTCCTCTGTAGGCTTCAGCCATACCAATGCGAAGTTTCTTCTGGATCGTATACCTGATGTACAAGGTAATGGTACTTGAGTATAAGCTCTGATCACATATATAACAGACTGGCCCTCCCCATGTTAAAAACGGTACCATGTGGAACAGAAAAACCACCAGGATTGCCACTGTCGATTGGTAATGACTGTCAGATGGAAGTACAGTTGCTCCATGCAGTTAAAATGAGAGTTACAGTAGTGTGCAAATTAATCCGAACAACGTAATTACTTATGCAGAAACACTCAAACGGGATAAAGAGAGGATCTAAGACATACCTCAGTAATCTATGTGGCCTCCCTTGTTCCTAATAACAGCTCTGAGACGATTTGGCATGGATTCCACTAATTTCCCACAAATATTCTTCATTTCTTCATTGCGAAACCATACACCAATGAGGGCAGAAATCATCATCTCCTTTGTAGAACAATCCATTTTTTGTATTCTTCTTTTGCAAATTGACCACAAGTTCTCAATGGGGTTGATGTCGGGTGAGTTGCCTGGCCAGGGGAGTACCTGAATATTCTTCTTGTTGAAGAATTCTGTAGTTTTTCGAGACGTATGGCATGGTGCCAGGTCTTGTTGGAACACATCTCTGCCATCCGGAAATGATTTTTGCAGCTGGGGTACGATTCTGGTTTCTAATAAGTGAATATATTTGTCAGAATTCATCATTCCCTTGATAGGTATTAATGCTCCAGGCCCTTCATGTGTAAAACAACCCCAAAACATTACTTTAGGGGGTATTTGGGTGCTTGTTGGAGATGAGCTGCTGTTACTTTTTCGGATCCTTTCCGTACATAAGAAACACGGTGGCCGTGGACCTCGAAATGAGACTCATCGGAAAAAAGTACATTCTTCCAGTCATTCACTGTCCAGTGTTGATGTAATTTTGCCCACATTAAGCGTTTTTTGCACATAACAGGGGTTAGCAGTTGCTTCTTAATAGGCTTACGAGCCCTTCGTCCAGCTTCCGAAAGCCTATGCCGCACTGTTGTGACGTGAATATTCGGCCCAGTGGTAGCCATTAACTCGCGGGTTAAGTCGATAGCAGTTAGTCTAGGATTTAATTTACTTTTCCTGACAATTAAACGATCATCTGCAGGTGAAGTCTTCCTTTTCCGGCCACAGTTTCCTTTTTTCTGGGGTGTGATGGATCCAGTCTCCCTGTATCGTTTTATGATCGAATTAACAGTAGCCAAACCAATGTGACATTCTGCAGCAATTTGCCTCTGTGTCATAGAAGAATGCTCTGCTAATGTTATAATTTTAGACCGTTTTCGTGAAGTTGTATCCATTTGTGAAGACGACAGAATGTACACAGGATTGCAGTATTAAATCTTCAACACAACTGAAATGCTTATAAGTACAAAACGACAGGCAAAATGTCACATATTTAAAAAAAAATAATGACAGACCTTCAACAATGGAATTACACGTAGGTACTACAGATGTCAATTAAAGCAGTATGAGCAGCTGTGAGGCCAACAGTGACAGAAAATGTAAAAATATGTCGTGTTCGGATTAATTTGCATGCTACTGTATAACATGACATCTTCTGCAGTCGCTAGATGGCAGCATAGTGAAATTGATAAAAGTTGTTGCCTTCAGTGTATGAAATGACACACCATATTCAAAGCAGTATTGTTGGGAAACCAACTGAGATACAGTAACCAAATTCATGCATATGTACATTACACATGTTTTTAATAAATGTAGTAATGTATCATTAATAGTTCATTAGTAAATTACAATTTACAAACGTCGGGTAATTATAGGTTAAAAGATAATTAATTTAGTTTTCGTTCCAGATCATTCCACATACACAAATTATGGATTGGTGAAAGACAAATAAATGTCCGAAGTGTTTTCTGTCCCTGATTTTAATGTGAGATATTTTAAGTTTACAAAATAAGCCTTATCAAGAACTTAAGTAATGGCTGAAATTTGTTTATCAAGTTAGGTCTAATTAAAATTTTTAAATCCCTACCTAACCTCTGTATTCTGTTCTAGGACACACACACTAACCTACGGTTGGAATAATTTGATTTTATAAGGACTTTAAAGCAGACATGTTTTACTTCAATAACACACATTATACCAAAATTTTCCCATCCATGGAGTAAATTGAATATAGTTAAATTTATGGTTATTGTTATGATAATGAGAAACCAAGATACTTGAAAATGCAATAGGATCCTTCTAGAAGGTCACAGTGATAACATATAAACAACTGACTGGAAAATTTTATCAACAGTAATCTCATTAGAGGTTTTGATTTATCTAGAGAAAATCAAAACTCGAGTGGGATTTAATTGACTACTACACGATTAGACGAAAGTATATAAAGATTAGAAGTAACGAAGTACTCCAATACACTAAAATATTAATTGACTTACGAAAATACAAGTGTCTTCAAATGTATTATTGTACCATCTCAACATTACAAATATTACGCTAGATGCATTCTAGATGGCAGTAGTGAGTTATGATTACTAGCAATGCCTTCTCGTCGAGAAGTTCTCGATCTATATCACGATGGCAGTGTTACTAGTCAAGAAGGCTTTCTTGATTCAGTTTCATTTTTATTAAAACAGTTGCATTCCACTTCAATTATCCGAATCCCAGTAATCAACGTCACTTGACAGATGATTTTCAATCAATCTTAATATTAAACAATCTCTGATATGTGACTATCCATAATATCATATAGCAGAAGCTATAACATAACCTAAATAATATACACAAGTGTTAGAAAAGTTTTAATTACGATGACATGAAAATAAACATGAATAATTTTAAAAGGAATGATTATTGAATGTACAATTTTTCAAATTTGAATGTGGTTGGTAGTTCAATTGATGTTATATTGGACGTGTGCATAATAGAAGTGGAACTCGTTGATGTAGGCCTACATGGCGTATTCAACTTATTCAGGATTTCCGAATGGTGCTCTTCATTTATTTGTAAATAGGATTTCAGAAGATGCATAGGTATGATCAGTGATTTTTATTAATTCTTGTTCTTGACTGCCAATGCGAGTCATATTTGAAACTGCTGTGCATTGACTGGAGTGGTTTGTAATTTTATATATATTTTTTTTTTGGCGTCCAGACCAGTGCAGTTTCAAATGTTGGCAAACAAAGAAACAAATGCTAGGGACGCGATAAAATTGTGCGATAAGCAGCCATGATTGGTTGAAATACGTCCTTTTGTACTGTTTTATTGGTCAAAAGTAGTATGACGTAGTAAAAGTGTAATAGTCATAGTAACAGGCTATGGGTCTCTAAACTTAAGAAAGGCTTTTTTATAACCAAATTACCCCAACCCACCCTACAGCATTTAGTGTCAAATTAATAACAACATCTACCAATGTAAACAGCTGTTCTTCTCTGGAAGATGAAACTGAAAATAATTTCTTCACTTTCCTTATGCCACTTGAAACATAGTGATGAAAGTTTGGTTTTTGTTTAATAGAATCCTCTACAAAATGGAAGTTCCTTAGAGTGCTGCTGGAGGGCTGTCACTGGAGCACAGAGCTTCTGGTCGAGTCTCTCTGGTGTCGGCTTGGTAACTCGTCACTGGGATCCGATGCTCACTTGTTGAAGAAGTACCACACTTGGAACACTCCTTTGTTTCTTGGAGTGTTCTTAGTGAAGCTGCGCAGTCAAGGCTTGAATCAGGCTAAACTCAATGCTATGCTGGACTCGCTTCGATTTGAGTGGAGTCCTTCATTTGCAGAATTCATCATTCAAGGATTCAGGTAAAATAAAATTATATAAATACATCCATCCAGCTACCACCCACTTGGCATCCAACCATCTGTACATCCAGACACCCACCCACCCATATACATAACCACGAGACTGGTCACTGACTGCTGTTCTGGAATGGAACTGTGCTTGGGTGTGATTTCGGTTTCTGCTTGGGCTGATTATTTGGTTGGGTTTTTCCGAATGTCTGGTAACCATTGGCTTCAACTTTCCAAATATCATTTCGCTATTCATTCGTTCCTAACTGGCGCTACAGCCCATCGAGGGCCCAGGCTTCCTCCAGTGTTTGTAGTCATTCTGTCCTGTGCCAGTCTCCTCCACCTCGTAACTCCAATCTTCCTTAAATCATTCTTCACATCTTGCAACCACCTAAGCCAGGATCTTTCTCTTCGTCTTGCTCCACCTGGTGGGTAACCTAGAGTCTGGCATCCACTCAACATGGCCCAACCATTTAAATCTTCCTCTTGTAATAAAGGATATTATGTTTGGTCTTCTAAACATCTCCAACTCGCTGTTTGTTCTGTTCACAAACTGTCCGTTTATAGGATGCGTATTTTCCGGGCTAGAAGGCCGTGGTCTGTCGGTGTTGCAACCAAACGTTTCGTCTACTACTCCGGTGGACATCTTCAGTGGCATGGTACACGTGTGCGGAGAGTTCTGCTGTGTGTATCAGGAACTGGCATTGAGACTGGTAGCACGTCGCTATTTAAGGTGTGGGGCTGTTGTTGCTTGTCGTTGTCACCACGGTCCGCACTAGTGGCTTCGGTGTTCTGATTGTTTGTGGTAGTGTCTAATTGTCGGAGAAAGGGTTTGATTTTTTTTATTAGGTTATTTTACTATGCTTTATCAACAGCTTTGGTTATTTAGCGTCTGAATGAGATGAAGGTGATAATGCCGGTGAAATGAGTCCGGGGTCCAACACTGTAAGTTACCCAGCATTTGCTCGTATTGGGTTGAGGAAAAACCCCGGAAAAATCCTCAACCAGGTAACTTGCCCCGACCAGGAATCGAACCCGGGCCACCTGATTTCGCGGCTAGACGTGCTAACCGTTACTCCACAGGCGTGGACGAAAGGGTTTGATGTGTGTGCTTCTTAGGGCCAGATACCAAGCTTTGTTGACCTTGAGTCCTTCCTTACGATTAAAGTTGTTTTTGTGTTTATGAATCTCAATAGCTTCCCGATGTAACCTGGCATAGAAGCTACATACGTAGAAGCTACATACATATGGAAGCTATTGAGATTCATAAACACAAAAACAACTTTAACCGTAAGGAGGAAGGACTCAAGGTCAACAAAGCTTGGTATCCGGCCCTCAGAAGCACACACATCAAACCCTCTCTCCGACAATTAGACACTACCACAAACAATCAGAACACCGAAGCCACTGGTGCGGACCGCGGTGACAACGACAAGCAACAACAGTCCCACACCTTAAATAGCGACGTGCTACCAGTCTCAATGCCAGTTCCTGATACACACAGCAGATTTCTCCGCACACGTGTACCACGCCACTGAAGATGTCCACCGGAGTAGTGGACGAAACGTTTGGTTGCAACACTGACAGACCACGGCCCTCTAGCCCGGAAAATATGCATCCTATCAACGCCGGTCGTGAAAGCCTACATGTCCGTTTATAGTTCTAGGTCCATATATCTTTCTAAGAATCTTTCTTTCCCATATTGCCAGCATGTTTTCATTCTCTTCTATTAACATTCAGGTTTTGCTTGTGTACACTACCACTGTCGTATTATAGTTTTATAAACTATTTTTTTAGCATGGCTACTATTTCGCTATTACAAATTCTAATTAGGTTAAATAACATAGTAGGGTAGATGAGGGTAATTATAAACAGGGGGTAATTGTAAACAAATGCTATGAAAATACAAAATTGTCAGTGTAAAAATTTTAATTCGAGGAAATATTTAAATTAACATGTTGACTAACCTACAAAGCAGTTTGGTGCAAATAGGAGTCACTGCTTAGTTGTGAACGAATGTTTTGTAAGAGTCTACAAAAAAAAGTTGAGAAAGAATTTTGCTTCACATTCATTTCTGGGATTGTAAGTAAATGTACAGTACTATTTTTTAAGAATATGTTGTTTTTATGAGTAATGTATAGTAGTTAACATTTATTACAATGGTTTTGAGATCTCCCATAACCTCAGTTCATTAAATTATGACGTGTTTACATTTGCCCCATAGTTTTAATTGCTTGGAGGTAATTGTAAACATGTTTTACTATGGTTACATTTCGTACTTTTCAGTAATCAAAGAGATTCCCACCCAACTACACTGTAGAGGATTTAGAGAGGGTTGTCACAGATGTGAAAAATAGTAACTACAGTTATCGTGAAGCTCAGGAGAAGTACTGAGTTCCTATATCTTCATATATCATAGGTTAAAGGGACGAAATATACCAGTGACCAAAATTGGAGTTGGAAGGAGTACAGCTCTCTCTATTCTGAAATAGAACAAAAAATGTTCCATGTCTGATAGCCCTTGCGAAAATTGGTGTTTACGATTACCCCTCCCCCTCTCAAAGGGGTAAATGTAAACAGGTGGAGTAAATGTAAACTAGCAATTAAAAGATGAAAAAAAGTCAACCTTGTTATTTTATACCCATTTTCAGGGAAAAGAAAGATCTAAAAATAACAATGTTTCTTTGTCATGCTTACCGTTACTGAGGGTTGTGTAATGTTGAAATATATTTGAAACCAGTGAAAAGTGTTTACAGTTACCCTGGTCTACTCTATAGTGGAATACCTTGTATCCAGCACTCAAATACTTCTAGAACAATGACACTTTTGAATAAGAAAAAAACAAGTGAAAATATGAGAGTCAGCAAATAAGTTACAAATTGAAGTAGCTACGTATATTTTTTAATGAGACACATGAAGCAGATGGCTAGATGGTATTATTATCGATATGCAAATGTAGTAAACAAAAAAGACAGTAATTTAGATCCCTAACTTTGCATCGGGATGTGAGACTAGAATCCACCATTTTTAAAGCTAGCTGTGTTCACTCCACAGACAGTGAAAGTGAAATAATCCTTCACATTGAAAGGGATGATAGGATACACTTAAATGAATAGAAAACCTATATTACGTTTTGTGGTTAAATACACGGTTAATTAGAGAAGTTTCAGCAGTCTGACAACATTGCCGCTAACACAGTCCTCTTTCTTGTCGTAATACAGATGTAAGAGATCAAAGAAATCAGATGTGCCACTTTTGGACGTGCAAACAGCTATTTTGTATGTAATACATACTTTCTTGCCTGCTCGACAAATGATAGATAAGTTTATTTATGGCCTCAGTCCCTAAAGCTTCCGAGACAGACAATTAGCAATCTAGGTAGGTTTGAAAATAGCAGTTGCAATATGGCGACATCCCTGCATTAGTGTACTAATATGTCTTTAAATAAGCTGTAAAATTATTTTTCAGTTAACTGACAAAATTGGTTATATGACATTGGCTTCGTTCCATACTTGCCAGATATAAGGGATTTTACTGTAGTTGATGCAGCATCGTTAAATAAACAGCTAAAACACCAGCTGGGAAACTCGAGTTGTGTTATGAAGCTGTGTATGAGCCTGGTTTCGAATCTCACTTAGACTAATTGCCTGGTTTGGTTTTTTCCGAGGTTTTCCCCAACTGTCAAGTAATCCCATACAGAATCTTGCCAAATATAGTTTTGTTATCACCAATTCCATTGATGCTAAATAACGGTGCCATTATACAAAATGTATAATGATAAAGTATGTGTCATTTTGATGACACAGTTTATTTATTTTGCTTTTCATTTTTGTAATCCTGTTAACTTTGTGTGTACAGGTGTATACATGAGTACAAAGATGCAATACAGGAAAGCGGATGGTCTCAACAGGTTGTTCCAACAATCAGGAATTCAAAACGCAGTTCTGAAATAGATCTTATGAAGTATTATGAATCCTGCATAATCAATATAACACTGTCAAATGTCAATGCATTTTTCCTGGCTGATAAGAAAGGTAAGTAAGTTTACAATGTACAGTAACTGGTTTATACAGGGTGGGCCAAAGAAACGGAAGATTTTAAAATAATAAAATTATACTTTAGATATTGGATTAAATTAACTTTTATTATATGAAAATATAGAATATAGTATGCCATTTGCATGTAACCACTACTTCTTGAAAATGACATCCTTCAAATGCCCTTCACCAGCACGTGCACATTCTTGTGATTGCTCTCTGAAGTTTCTCATTATACTTTGCAACATTTTGACTGTGATGTTTGAAATTTCTTCACGAATTGCTCCCTTCATTTGTTCAATGTTTCGTGGTTTGTTTGGGTATGAATACCTTACTTTTTAGATACCAAAGAAAGGAAATATCCACGAGAGTATGCTATACCATGCATTCTCTTAACCCATTCAGAAACTTCCTCCCGCCAAAATTAAAACAGACTTTAGTGCAAACCCTCGTATTACCACTGTTTGACTATTGCGACATAATACTTACAGATTTGACAACTGAACTTTCGAACAAGCTACAGCATGTGCACAATATGTGTGTCAGATTCATCAGCAATGCTCGCAAATTTGACCATATTACACCTTCGTTCAGATATTTATCCTGGCTGCGACTCAATAACCGTAGATCACTTCATTCGCTCTCTCTTCTGTTTCGAGTTCTCCACACTTCTACTCCAAATTATCTTCGTTCCCGGTTTAACTACTTATCCTCCAATCACAATCTAAACACCAGGTCACAAGAGAGCCAAATCCTAGCAATTCCTCCCCATAGAACATCCCACTATTCATCCTCTTTCACTGTGTCCGTCTCTCGTGAATGGAATTCTCTACCTCAGAAGATTAGGGGCTGCCAGACAATAACTACTTTCAAGACAAAGCTAAACAATTTCTTACTGACGCAGACAAATTGAAGTTGTAATTATAATCATAATCGAGTTTAATGATTTAATTATATTTAGGTATGATTATTATTATTAATGTTATTATTAGTACATAATTATTTCATTGGAGTGTTGGGAAAGTAAAAGAATTGTTATGTATTGTATTGCATTGTATTAATTATGTTTTGCTCCTTAGCAATATAGTAATTTTGTATTTTTGTATCACACTGGTTGAATGGAAGGGAAGGCCGAATGGCCTTAACTCTGCCAGTTAAAATAAACCATTATTATTATTATTATTATTATTATTATTATTATTATTATTATTATTATTATTATTATTATTATTATTATTATTAAAAAGTAAATCACATGCACTTAAATTGGAGGATCGTGCTGGTCAGGAAATATCTGTTTCTCGATATAACATGATTCCCAAAGAAATTTCACATTTCCATCGTAGAGATGGCTGCATTAACAAATCACGCTCCTATTCAACAGACACGAAACTAACTTACCTGACTTGTACAATAATACAATTGAAGTAATACGATTACGAACTCTAACATACTGCCATCTGCTTAAGCATCCTCTTGATACAAATACAAACAGAGGTATGCTGTGTAATACTGTATGTAGTGACAAACACTTGTATTCTGTTTCCACATTTTAAGAGCTCACAGTGGAAGATATGCTGCTCTTACAGTGATGATAAACATTTGCTCATTTTTAAGGTGCTATTAATGTTAGGACCCATGTTTGTAGGATTTTTCTTTCTTGTTTTGATCCATACTGCCTCTTCTTTAAATATTGGAACCTTTTTTTTCAGAATACCCTATATAAATATTTATATGTATTTATGCAGCGAGCTCTGTTTGAACATTAAACGAATAAAGAAATATTTCAAATTAATGTGAACGTAATATTTTGTTTTATTTATTGCAGTGTGTATTATGGTAAGAATTGATTCTACATCAATTGAAAGTGTAGCATCAAAACTGGCAGTGGTTCTAGAAGGCGCAAAGCTGGCATCCATATGCCCAACAAAAAGCCATTATACATGTCTGAGATCAGAAGAACTAAAAGTAAGTAAAAGCAAATATATCTTTGTCTGAAACTGTGCATTATTCTTCCTTGAATCTGAGCCTTCTCAGGGAGTGCATCATAATTTCAGAGTGGAGAAAAAAATGTTGAGAATGGTGATGGACTTACTTTACAATACCTGATACCTATAAAACAGGGAAGAATCTCATATCAGTTGTTTAATTCTAGATTTTAAAATGTTATTACTAAAACTAGCCGATTCTGGATGAAAGTTTATTATCGAATTATATAGACGTGAATCATAGTTTTTACTATGTAGTAAACCAGCAGAAAATGTAACTGAGAAACCCAAACTCGCTTTCCTCAATCATCTGAAAGAAAGTGAACATTTTACCAATAAATTTTCTGCTAATTTCATCTACAAAACGTAGATAAAATATTGCATACAACAAATTCATTAACTCGTGGGTATTGCAACTCCCTGGGGTCGTGTTTTAACTCAACCCACTCGTTAATAAAGCTCCATTTCTGTAACTAGTTGTATAATATGCTATTATGGTATGATGCTATGCATGTGGAAGCTGTTATTAAAGATGAATATTTCTTTGTATAATTGTGTTTATTATATTTAAAGAAATGATGATTAGAATCTGTCCAGATTTTTCCATGAATACTTACAACTTACTTACAAATGGCTTTTAAGGAACCCGAAGGTTCATTGCCGCCCTCACATAAGCCCGCCAGCGGTCCCTATCCTGTGCAAGATTAATCCAGTCTCTATCATCATACCCCACCTCCCTCAAATCCATTTTAATATTATCCTCCCATCTACGTCTCGGCCTCCCTAAAGGTCTTTTTCCCTCCGGTCTCCCAACTAACACTCTATATGCATTTCTGGATTCGCCCATACGTGCTACATGCCCTGCCCATCTCAAACGTCTGGATTTCAAGTTCCTAATTATGTCAGGTGAAGAATACAATGCGTGCAGTTCTGTGTTGTGTAACTTTCTCCATTCTCCTGTAACTTCATCCCGCTTAGCCCCAAATATTTTCCTAAGCACCTTATTCTCAAACACCCTTAACCTATGTTCCTCTCTCAGAGTGAGAGTCCAAGTTTCACAGCCATGAATACTACATTTTAAAATATTTCAACGTTGTTTTGTTAAATAACGAATTTACATAACAGACAGAATATGATTTTGGAAGTATGATGTCGAGACAAGCTGTGTTTCATTATGATGTAAGAATGCAGATGTGTTGATGTTTGTTTTTATGGACTGTTTCTCTTGCAGTCTGTTGTTGGTCACGTAAAGTTGGCAAGACTGAATTATAAGCACAAAAGCTGTGACCTTAGTGTGTTCTTGCTGGAAGAAGTGTATGCTCAATGGAGTACAAACCTGCACCTCAAATTACTCACGTTGTTTGAAGAAGTAAATGAATTCTCATCTAATGTCAAAGGTACATGCAGTATGTGTCATATTATGCTTAAGTCCAGCACTTTTCTGCATTTCTTCTATCATACTATCTTTGTCTTGTTTAGAATGGCATTATAATAGACACCAAATACTTAATATATTTCGACTACTGGGTGTTCAGTTCAAAGTGTGTCATGGCTTGCTTTATGCCATCATGTGGCTAGTCGATGAGCCTAGAGAATTCAATCTTCCTACACTTCCACAGAGGTGTAGTACTTATCTGCCAGAGAAGTGGCCTAACAAGTACGGCGTTCATTCTGAAGAGTACTTACCCATACGTACGGTGACGCCGGTAGTGGCAGGAGTGTGAACTGTTTCGAAACATGTACTGAGGTGAGTTTTTTTCTTACTGTCGAGATATGGGGAGAGGGTTAAGACGATTACTTACGTATTTGTTGACATTAATTTCGATGGTCAACATGAACACGGAGCATTTGATTTGTGTTGTGGAATGTTACCGTATGCAAACGATGATAACAAATACCCTGCGTACGACTTGGCTTCGCAAAACACAGTTCGAAAGAGGTTATGGTAGCACACAGACCGTACAGACTGCCATCTGTTGCTACGACGTTCAAGTTACACCGAACACATTCTCAAGTTCAGATTGAATGCCTTTATTAATAGGCAACTTCTTTGACATAAAAGCTGAAACTCGCTTCAAATCGCGGACTCATCAACAGTGACATCATGACACACTTTGAAATGAACACCCAGTAGTATTTGAATATTTCCATTCATTTTTACTGGAGATTTTACCTTCCTAAGCACACACCTCACAATATGATACATTCATTAGTTCTCACGCTATAAATTATTGAAATCAGGGTCACCATTTTGACTTGCCCTGTATTTTATGCATTATGAAAGTGTAAAATTTTGGAGTTTAATTTATTTTGACAAAGTACTATATTTAAATATTTAGTGCTATTTAACTATATTATTATTATTATTATTATTATTATTATTATTATTATTGTTATTATTATTATTATTATCTGTTTTGTGTCCACTACTGTGGACTAATGGTTAGCATGCATGATCGTGAAATGATAGGATTTGGGTTCAGATCCTCGTTGGGTCAAGTTACGTGGTTGAGGTTTTTTCCACGGTTTTCCCTTAACCCATTAAGAGCAAATGCTGGGTAACTTTCAGTGCTGTACCCTGAACTTATTTCGCTGACATTATCACCTTCATCTATTTCAGATGCTAGATAACCATAACATCGTAAAATAACCAAATAAAAAAATATCTATTTTGTGGCCCTTTCAGTTGTTGCTGCTCCTCAAGAAGTTGGTGCACCTAAGCTTCAGAATCATAATGTAAGACATAGAACTTTGAACCTGCGAGTGAAAGGTCAAGTTGGGTTTGGAATTACAATTTCTTCTAGACATCACATGAATTGGACTTCAGGTTTGTATGTAGTATATACTACAGACAATGTCTTTTGGATCAGTGGAGGAAGAGGTGACAATAAGACCTAAATGCTGACCTCAGCGTCTCTCTCCACTAATCCAAAAGACATTGTCTGTAAGGTTTTATTTATAACATGGCTTACTTATTGCTTACTGATGCAGAAGGTGTTTTGTTTCTTATAAGAGTTGCAGTACAAACATTATCACGTAACATGGCTTCCAAACAGCTCCAAGATTTAAGAGTTTGATTGTGAAGAAGAGACATTAAATATTTCAAGAATTCTTTTATTATACTATAGCTATCTTGGTAGCTTGAATATTTAGCCCGTATGGAGTCCAGTGAAGAGGAGAAAATTTCGCTCCAGCACTGGGGATCGAACCCGGGTCCTAATAATCATTGTTATCATAACAGATATATTCTGTAGGACCAAAAATTAATCTTTACGCAGTATGGAATCCAGTTAATTTTGCACTTTGGCTGTTTTCTCTTTTTCGCGATTCATCTCCACAACAGCCTTTTCTTCAATGTATAGTACACTTTCTAATATCATAAGACTCTGCTTCTGAAGGTTGGGAATGTGGGATGTCATTATCGTCATATGCAGCAAAGTTAGCATCTTCTATACAGGCAGGGTTTCAGAGACCAAGATGCCGAGAACATTTTTTTATGTTGTCAGTTTTGTATACACATGTAAAAATGTGTAAAGTGTATGCAGTCTACTTGGCACTGTGCATAAAATCTTTAAAGGTATGCGAAAATATTCGACATACAGTAAACATGTTATTTCGAATCCAAATATTGTATTTTGTGAAGATATTAGGAAATCATAATGGAAAATGGAAAAAAATAAGCGTGATTGAATGTAAATCGTAGTTCTGATTATCAGCATGTACCTCTTCCCTTACTTATTTTGTTGCTGATCTCATGACTTGTAACTTATTCTCTGTATCCAAATGACTCGATTGTCGTAATTTATTTGTTGTTGTTGTTTAGTCAGCTGTCCAAAGACAGGTTTGAACTTCATAAGTGACACCAGTAAGGCATCACTCATGAGGCAACTAAGCCTTTCTCCCTCCATTGCATATATTGCTGACTATAATCTATGCATTTCAAACTAGTGGCTCAAGGTCAAGGAATGAACTACATTTGCCACGTGTGCTTACCCCAATCCTGAACCAGTCTCCTCAACTAAAGTCATCTGGGACATCCGGAATTACCAGTGCTTCAGTTCACAGTTTTCATTTCAGTGACTCGTGTGTGGTTTGTACTTTTGTATGTGACCTTGAGCTGCCAGTTCGAAATGCACAGGTTACAATTACATATTACACTTATGAGATTATTTATTTCATATATTAAAATGAGAAGAATTAAATATAACTTTTTTTACAGATGATATAACATTATCACTGAATGGAGGAAGTTTTGGAATTCAAGCAGTGTCAATTAAAATAGCCATAGACAACAAAGACATATTTTCAATAGATGGCTTCCAAATAGCAATGCTCTTAGACAGTGAAGAAGTTAAAATTGAAAGAAAAAATACTGAAGGCTTCATTTTACCATGGAATAAAACTTGGTAAGGTTATGAAACAATGTCAGTTAATCTTTAAATGGAAATGTTATATAATTATAATGGGCCCAGTGAGCACATGCTCTTATCCGTAAGACTATTAGTTATCATTTTATCAATATTGAAATAAATTGGTATTTAATTTGGGTGTCATTTTAATCAGGGAAATTACCATATGCCAGGACCTGAAAAATGTGCGCAGTAATGACTGCAACCCCTATAGATTGTAATACAGCACACAACCTGATAATGCCCGAAACATAAAACTGTTATTATGTCACATATCCGGCACATTGTTTGAAGTGCTTTGTTAATGTACTACATCTTCGGGCAAATAATGTCACTCTTTATGATGTGATGAAAATGCTTTGATGTTTATAACATTCAGACCTATCAAATCACACTTTTTACAAAGCCCAAAAACTCTCTGAAAGCATTACAACATTTATACCAATTTATTTAATACTGGTTGAATGGAAGTGAAATTACCTTGTTGTTAATTATATCACATTTTTTTTCCGAAAAATAAATAATAAAAATAAAAAACTGATCATAGTGAAATAGAATTATTTTAGATTGAAACTTCCAAATTAAGTATTCTCAATCAATCTTCTTAATGTATCCAACTGTTTGCTGACAACATAAAGTCCACTATAGTCCCTGTAGTCTATTCAGTTGTTGTTTTTCGCGAGAAATGAGGGGTACCCTCTCGTGGGTACTCACCTTGTTGTGGTGAGAGGGCTTAAACTTGTTGTTTAAGCTAACAAGTAACAAAGAGGTACCCACAGAAGCTGCATTAACACCAACACAGTCCCACTATATTTTTCACTGCTTCTGATTCATGGAGTCCCTCAGTGTAAAATTCTCTGGAGGTAAAATAGTCCCTCAATTGTCACTCAAATTAAGTATTTTACTCCTTATAAATTTCTAACATTTCGACCATCATAACTTAAAATGTCAGATGAAAAGAAAATTTCTAATTTAATGATATGGGAATAGAATAAATTATAACCTAGCATTTCGGTGCTTACGGATGGCTGTTGGAGTTATGCATAGTTGTTATGAAGGTTTGCGCATTTTTAAGAGATCTGGAAACTGCTGGAAGATAATTCTCTACCAATTTTAGCTATGTTAAATAAAGATACGTAGAAAACTCGCGTGGATATGAAAATAACGACTAGTTATTTACTGAACATCTTTGACTCTGTAAAGAAAGACCAGGCAAATGATTTGCTGTTCATTACCAGTTCACACTTTCACTGCACATTGAAATGAAGCGATTTCTTACTCTGTATGAGCCAGCATCTCACACATTTGACGCACTTTTCATTTCGGAAGTTTATACTGATAATAAATTACCGATAACTACATTTCAGCAACAATAGTGACATTCAAAACAGTTAGCCAGCTAACTGAAAGGAGTTTCATTGCAGATATCCAGCATGCTTTTGTCACATCATTCAGTGTTCTATGTTATCGAGAATGTTTATATTGAAATCTTGCACTAAAAACTTAGGATTATATATATTTATACTTTTTGTAAGTGCAGTTTCATTAGGCATGCTATGTATTCAGATGCTTACACGATAATAATATGATGTGAAGGTTTACCATGATTTTGAGGCATGTTAAAGAATAAAATTCCTTTAGGATTGATGACGCATAGCATTACAGTTGTACCCTTCTGTAGTAAGAGGCACAAGAATATGGGTCTGAAGGTCGCAGTAGCCACTGCAATGTTGTCCATTTGTCTTTCCTCTACTGTAACAGTCCATGTTTACATCTTAAAAAGTAAACCAGTGCTGATGTGCACTTTATTCTTTAAAAGTGTATATTTCTTGTCACTTCTGTTGTTGTTTAGTCAACTGGCTGAAGATAGTCTGAACCTCACAAGTGATACCAACATGGCACCACTTATGAGGCAGCTAGGCCAGAGATAATGAAAGTTACTTAAATAGCCTAGTTTAAAGAATTAGAAAGCATCATTCTTGTATTAGCCTGCAATTGTATATTAAAAGAAAACAATACAAAATATTTAAATAAAGTCACGCTTGAAAATTTAATCTCTATTATTTTTATTATACACAGTGAACCATAAGTAATGTCATGCAAATATAATCTTTCAAGTAAAGCTTCCTGTAAAGCAGATTTGAATAATTTCAAGGGAAAAGTTGTTCCGGGGCCGGGTATTTAATTTAATACAATATCTAAAGTATAATTTTATTCATGCAAATCTAGTCTTTCTAGACTAGATTTGCATAATATGACCAGCCTCATGGTCTAGTGGTCAGAGGTTCTGGCTATAGTTCATGAGGTCCCGGGTTCGATTCAGGAATTTTTCCTTAAAGGGGATTATTCCTGTGTTCGTCCATGGTCTGGAATTTAGGTTAAGTTTAGATTTAAGACCTCTCCTGGCACCACATTATCATAATCATCCTATCACATCATCGGGGTAATGTAACTCCGCCTTCCAGGCGCCCCAACCTCACACAGCCAGGAGAGAAGACCAGAAATGTCGAAAAGACAACCTGGTGGCATTGGATAAAAAAAAAAAAAATTTGCATAATATATACGTCACTGTGTACGTTAACAGAAAATCACAATTCCAAGTCACATAGAGATTGTATGCACTCGATGTGGGTCTCTGGTGTTTCGTCAGCCCACGCGAGTTGTGTGGATATAAAGGGAAAAGTTGAGATGGTGTCAGGTGGAGTTCCCGGGTAGCTCAGTTGGTAGAGCGCTGGTACGTTCAACCAGAGGTCCCGGGATCGATACCCGGCCCCGGAACAATTTTTCCCTTGAAATTATTTAAAGGAAGCTTTACCTGAAAGATTAGATTTGCATAATATATACGTCACTGTGTACGTTAATAGAAAACCACAATTTCAAGTCACACAGAGTTTGTGTGCACTCGATGTGGGTCTCTGGCGTTTCGTCAGCCCACGCGAGTTGTGTGGATATAAAGGGAAAAGTTGGGACGGTGTCGGGTAGAGTTCCCGGGTAGCTCAGTTGGCAGAGCGCTGGTACGTTCAACCAGAGGTCCTGGGATCGATACCTGGCCCCGGAACAATTTTTCCCTTGAAATTATTCATAAGTAATGTCATTAATTTCAGGGGGTTATTCTTTGAGATATTTCAAACAAAAGGTGTTTAATACAATTTTGCTCATTTTGAAATTCCTATTCAGAACAAAAAGTTACATTTGTTCAGATTAAATTTCTGCACATTTGAAAGATAAAACTAAAATTCTTTCAATCATTTGTTATCATAATACTCTGCTCTCTTAAACTGGCTGAACATATTGGGAATTAAATCAATGGCTTTCCCAAAACACGCTATGAAATGTTTTATATAAAACATTGTCTACCTCGAAAAGGAAGCGAAAACAAGCAAAATTGTTTTAAACATTTTTGTGTGAAATATCTCGAAGAATAACCCCCTGAAATTAATAACATTACTTACTGTTCACTCTGTATACGAACATATTAAATAATGCGAATATTAATATTTTGTAATGCAAACAATTAAAAAACAATTAAATATTGTTTTTGTACGTAAACAAAAATTAATTAAACATTGTTTTTTGTACATAAGTAAATAAAAATTAATTAAACATTGTTTTTTGTACATAATTAATTACGTGGCTGTAACCAAATGGTATCCCTTGTTATAGGACAGCTATCCCTATCCCTTTCTGGATTTTCTCTCTCACAACACAGCGTGAGTATTTTGCTCATCACAAGAGTTAGATGCATAATCAGGTCACTCACAGTAACAGGTCACAACTTAACAAAATCACTGATTGAAAAAAACAGCACATTCTCATGTTGAGATGAAGTGGGCAATTAAAGGTGCAGTGCATAATGTGAGATGTGTAAAGCGGAGCTGGGAAGTGGCAGAATTACAGGCCTGCATTCTTGTGTCCTGTAGTACAGTGGCATTATATGATGCTCGCTTCTTGCAGGGGCATGACAATCAACTCCCTGAAGGCTTGCTTTCCGTATGAACACAATTTTGCTGAAGCTGTTCAGAATGAATTTGTGAGCGTTGTGAAATGGCTGAAGCTGGTTCATAAGAAGCAGAAGAGGCCATTCACACCCGACAGTCCACTGCCAGCAGATCTTGTCATTAAGGTAGGTGATCAAATTAAGGTTGCTGCCCTTCCAGCTTCTGGTGGGATTGTCCCGGAATTTGAAACTCTTTCCCAGATTCCGAGCAAACACACTTTTGTCCCGCCTATGTCAGTTTTGAGAGCAGCAAAGAACAATTTTCTAAGTACTCATAGAAACACAAATGTGAGTGAGCATATAAAGACATTTTCTTAGTGTTCATATTTTTACGTTAACTGGATAGGCTTCATTCATTCATTCATAGTTTTCTGCCCGAGGACAGGTCCTTCATCGCAAACTGAGCATTCTTACAATCTTCCCCTTTTCCACCTTCCTCTTCATCTCTGCATACAATCCATGTATCGTAATGTTGTCTATCATCTGAGTTCTTCTAATTCGAACGTTTCTCCCATTCACCATTCCTTCCTTTTAGCCAGTGATCTAGTCAGTTTCATTTTCTCTTCCTGATCTGTTTCAGCATTATGCTTTCTTCACCCAATCTTTATAACACAGTTTCATTCCTTATTTTGTCTGTTCCTTTCACACGCTCCATTCTTCTTCATACCCACATTTCAAATGCTTAAAGTCATTTCTCTTCTCTTCGTCGTAATGTCCATGTGTCTGCCCCATACACTCCACACAAAGCACTTCATAGTCTCTTCCTTAGTTTTTTTTCCAGAGGTCCGCAGAAGATGCTCCTTTTTCTGTTTTCCTTTCCCGTTGCTATCCTCCTTTTGACTTCCTGGCAGCAGCTCATGTTACTACTTATAGTACACCCAAGTATTTGAAGCTGTCCACTTGTTCCACTGCCTTGTTCATCTTGTTTACATTTATCTTCATCCCATACAGCTCACAGCTCTCATTTAGCTCTAGTAGCATATTCCTTAGTGTCATCTCCTCTTCTGCTAACAACGCAATATTACCAGCTAATTTTATGCGCTTTACTCTTTTTCTTTCTATTACCCCTCCCATGTTTGCAAAACAGTTCACTAAATCCATCCAGGACTCATTTCGTCGGCATTATCATCACCATCTCATTCAGAAGCTAGATAATCACAACAGTTGATAAAGAGTTGTAAAATAACCAATTAAAAAATTACAGTTGAATCCTGCTATTCCGAACCCGGGTAATCTGAAATTCTGAATAATCCGAACATGCGAAAAATAAATAAATAAAAAAGAGAGAGAGAGAGAAGAGAAAGGAAAAAAGAAACGAAGAGTATTTGAACTGAAACTCAGTTAAATGCTGCAGTATTTAGGTCAATATGTAGAATATACAGTACAACTTACTTTATCACTAATGAATGAATTTGTCCTTCTTTTCTGTACTCTTATGATAATCTATCAGCTTCTTCTGACAAAGAGCAGATAATCTAATGAAGTGGCAATGTCCCACCAACGCTTGATAAACCTCGAAACTGAACAAAGCGGTGGACAGTAAAGGATGGGGAAAGGATAAGGTGTGGTTTCCCTGCTTGCATTCCTGTTCACCCGCTTAATCTGATATTTGGATAATCCAAACAGGCCCCAGTCCCAATTAGTTCGAACTAGTGGGGTTCTACTGTATTATTACTGTTACTACTATTATTGTTATTCGATTAATTAAAATGTGTCTTAGTGAAACTTACAGCAGAGTCCGTATAGGCCAGTTTCTATCTGATGCTTTTCCAATTCACTGCGGGCTAAAGCAGGGAGATGCACTATCACCTTTACTTTTTAACTTCGCTCTTGAATATGCCATTAGGAAAGTTCAGGATAACAGGCAGGGTTTGGAATTGAACGGGTTACATCAGCTTCTTGTCTATGCGGATGACGTGAATATGTTAGGAGAAAATCCACAAACGATTGGGGAAAACGCGGAAATTCTACTTGAAGCAAGTAAAGAGATAGGGTTGGAAGTAAATCCCGAAAAGACTAAGTATATGATTATGTTTCGTGATCAGAATATTGCACGAAATGGAACTATAAAAGTTGGAGATTTATCCTTCGAAGAGGTGGAAAAATTTAAATATCTGGGAGCAACAGTAACAAATATAAATGACACTCGGGAGGAAATTAAACGCAGAATAAATATGGGAAATGCCTGTTATTATTCGGTTGAGAAGCTTTTGTCATCCAGTCTGCTGTCAAAAAATCTGAAAGTTAGAATTTATAAAACAGTTATATTACCGGTTGTTCTGTATGGCTGTGAAACTTGGACTCTCACTTTGAGAGAGGAACAGAGATTGAGGGTTTTTGAGAATAAGGTTCTTAGGAAAATATTTGGGGCTAAGAGGGATGAAGTTACAGGAGAATGGAGAAAGTTACACAACGCAGAGCTGCACACATTGTATCCTTCACCTGACATAATTGGGAACATTAAATCCAGACGTTTGAGATGGGCTGGACATGTAGCACGTATGGGCGAATCCAGAAATGCATATATAGTGTTAGTTGGGAGGCCAGAGGGGAAAAGACCTTTGGGAAGGCCGAGACGTAGATGGGAAGATAATATTAAAATGGATTTGAGGGAGGTGGGATATGATGGTAGGGACTGGATTAATCTTGCTCAGGATAGAGACCAATGGCGGGCTTATGTGAGGGCGGCAATGAACCTCCGGGTTCCTTAAAAGCCAGTAAAAAAAAATATTATTATTATTATTATTATTATTATTATTATTATTATTATTATTATTAATATTATTATTTCTTTTTATCTCACTAGGTGAAGGAATTCCTGTTTGAAATGAGTGATGATCCTTTTGAGGTGCGCCTTCGAGATAACTATGAATTGCTGGAAGATGAGTACAAAGAAAGTTTGAAGAGACAAAAAATGCTGGATGTGAAAGTAGCTGAACTTTGTAAGGCACATCTTCTTCTACCAGCTGGCAAAGTGGAAGAACTGTATGCAAGTCTGAGCAAACGGAACACTGAGATTTATGTGCAAAGGTCGAAGCAGATGTGTCGAGCTGCTCCTGCCAGAACCAGGCTGTTTGCGTGGCTCATGAACGACGTGGAGATTCTCTCCCTGGCTGATCCATCCATTCACGGTGCTGAGAATGCAGTCAGGATCATGACAGAAATAGATCCGGACAGGTTAGGTTGCCTCCTTCTAAACATTCATTGTGTTTAATGTTTCTATTTGAGAACAGAAAGCTGCACAATTTGAAGAGTTTCTTTAGGCTGGTATTATACTATCAAAGTTCTTTTGACAAAGAATATGGTAAAATATTTATCAAAGATCTATAATAAAAAGTAGGATTTGAAGTTATTTAAAATATTTGATCAAAGATAACCTAAAATTAAGGACGAAAATCGTTGGCTTCCATTTATAGTAAAATAAAACAAAATCATTTTTTGGTCACATATTTGCATAAATGAATGAAGAACATGCTTCTTTAGCTACAATTAGTTAAAATTATTATTATATGCATATTGCTGAAAATGAAATAGAAGAGGCAACGCCTGTGGCTTATACCATAGATTGCAAGACATGATAAGAAAAGTATCCATCAAAACTTACTAAAAGAGCTACCAGTACAATGAAGTTGAGCTTGAAAAGTTACATAAATTATTTAATGAAGTTTTTCCTAAAGTAAATGCTAAATTTTATGGTTTCTATTACTATAGTTCCGTCCAGGTTTATCTGACAATTTACCATGTAGAATGGTAAAGAAATATTAATGTAGAATTTGTGAAATGTCTGAGGAAATAGTACAGTGCCCAATGAAACATGTCTTGTTATTGCCTTCATTCAAATTCTGAGAGGAAAACTAGCCTATTACTAACCATCCTTTTAATTTCGAAAGCTGTCCATACAGTATGTACATATATTTGTTACAGTCCGTGGCCAGAGGAAGGCTTGGAGTTCACAACCCTGTGGTGCCGGTCCATATGTGCCAGTTGCAAGGAGTGGAAATTCCAACTGAGAGATTTCCCACAACCATTGTTGGACATCAAGGATTTGCATATTTGGGGAAGACTGGTTGGAGCCGAGCAAGAGGCCACAAGAAGAGGTACAGTGTATAAGATAAACGTATTAGAAAAGTATGTAAATGTTGTTCATCTGACCCAGTTTGTGCCTTGCCTCCCACTTAGATTTTTTGACAGTTGAAGTTTTTTTGTAAGCGGTACACCTCAGCAGGTGATTCCTGTCTAGTTTTGTGTCTTGTATTCTGCATAGTGTGCGTTCTTCTGTTTCTAAGATTCTTATTTTGCACGGATGAGTGGGTAGATAATCATGACTTGAGTTTAATTTAAACATAGCAATGGCTTCTCTTCTTTGGTTTTGTACAGTTTTCCAAGATAGTGACGTCCAAGATATGCTTAAAATTTAGGAATTTATCATATACAGTAAAAATAAATTATAATTTAAAAAAATCTAATCTACAAAACATACAAAAACAAAAAAGTCTTTTTAATATTATCAAAATCACGAAACAAAAAAAAAAGTATTTATGTAATTTTCGATTATACTGAAAGTCTTAACTATAAAGATTTAATCTGTATTATAAATTCTAGCTTCACCGACAAGTGCACTCAATGCACTTGCCAGCTGCGTCAGCACTATTACTCAAGGCAAGAGTTACTCAATTTATCGATAATCATTTATTAAAGCTTTAATTTCGCAACCTTACAATTAGTAAGAAAAAGATAATATTTTGTATTTGTCTGTCTACTGGGAGACCTAACAGTGTGCGAAATTTAAAGGGAAGTTTCGATATTACCTCATTAATAGTGTATTCTCTTGAGAGTTGTGTTAGCATCCAGTTTACATTTTCATGTAATAGTGTAGAGAATTCAGCAAGCTTGTAAAGTTAACTTGTCAGATAAATGTGATTTATTTTTATTATGACAAATTTGTTGTTTTTCCTTAAATTTCTAACATTCAAAATGCGTTCTTATAGCAAAACGTGGCGTTGTGATTGAATTGGGTGAGCCTTGGGGAGATGTCACTGTGGAGAGAAGTATGACTTCCTTGAAGTTCTACCACGACTTCAACTGTGATGTGGAGCACTACATTTACGCCTTTGGGCCGTGCTGGGAGCCTGTCATTGCTCAGTGCAACCTTAGTAAGTTGCATATCAGTTAAAATTAAGTCAAGATTTTTATGTCCAGTACACTAACACATGTTCTCCAGTTTTGTGTGAGATTAATTAAACGTCAGATCTAAATCATTCATACATAAGAACTTATAATGATGATCCTCTTTTTAGATTTTCAAACACTACACTCAAATTCTTATATTGTTCAGTAAATCAAAGACTTTGACCTGTAACACAAGCTATTCAAGCAATAGTTGCTGTTTCTAGTGGCTTCTGAGACCATTGACCCAAGTCATTTTCCCCCTAACTTCCCAGTAAAGAGCTTCTAAGTTTCCAGTCTTCTGTTTATTTATTTGGCCAATAGTAATTATGAGAATAATTAAGTGGTTTCATCAATATATAATAAAATCAAGAACTTCCGTCAAAAGTAGATTTTTCAGGGGAAAGTGTGATAAAATATCATAATACACATTCAAAAACGTAAACTTAAATAAAACTATGAATGCCCACACATTCAGTATCAAAATTAAAGCTAAATTAGAAGCAGAAATACTCCATAAATATAATGGAGGCCCACGTTCTTGGATCTTGCCCGCATGGTGAGACATTACACAATGCTAGGCATCACAAAATCAGGCTCTTCGCGACAAGAGATATCCCACCTATGAAGAAATCCATGGTGTATCAGAAACAGGAAGCTGTCAGCGGGTTGATATATTAACCTTTAACAACACAACAGGCTTTATAATAGATCCTACTATCTGCTTCGAATTGAATACGACTCAACTGGAAGATATCAACAATGAAAAGAATCAAATTTGTGGTCCAACTTTTCCTTATTATTTACATGTGTATAAGTTACAAATTATTGGGTTATTAGTGGGTGCTAGAGGCACGATTACAAAAAATTTATTAATTTCTTCAAAGAGTTCAATCTTGAATCCTCTTTGGCCAAGACTGTTTCTTTGATAGCTCTAAAATATTCAATCTATCTTCTGAGAAATCACATATATAAAGTAAATTAATAACACAATAATAATAATAATAATAATAATAATAATAATAATAATAATAATAATAATAATAATAATAATAATAATAATTCTCACGAAAACATTTTCATAAAATTGTATGCATTTACTACTACTTGTATATTTGGTATACTTTGTCCTTCAGGGCAACCCCTATTTTAGAGGAAGTTCATTTACATATATACAGGAATCACAAGGCACAACTGGGTAGAAATAAATAAACTTTTGAAGAGATATAGCCGAAAACTCAGAAACGTAGCCGTAGCTATTTCCAGGCTGAATACAGGACATGACTGCCCTGCATCACTTCTTTGCAAGATTGGAATTTACAACACAGAAGAATGTCTACTGTGCAACATATCAGGATGATCAATGAATAAAGAACATCTGCTTCAGTGCACTGAACTGAAAAAATATGCGTAACAGTGCAGAAATTTGAGTGCTCTTTACTGGGAGGCAAGAAGAAAAATGGGTTAAAAACGAGCATTGGAAAACAACAACAACAACTTTGCAATGATGCTTCCCGGCTCCACTCCGAACACTCTAAACTGTCAATCACTTTCTTATTTTAAAGGAAGTTTTGTCAGTAATTTTCAATAAATTACAAACTTGGTTTTATTCTTAATTCTTAAACATTTCCCAAGTTCGGTTTATGGTTCAGAAATGACTAACTGGCAGTTCCTTATATACAGGATCTATTTTATATGTAATTGTAAATTTTCATGGTCATATTTTTTAATGTTTCCTACTTCATTGCCATGTACCAGCAGCTTCTTGCTAATGTTCTGTAGATTTTGAGTTGCATCTCTTTTTGTACTAAAGAAGATTGGTGCCTACTTAGCATTTGTTAGCCAGCTAGTTCACTCGTCAGTCTTTTTTTTATTCAAAGGAATGATTTATATTAATTGTTGATTGTATAATTCAAACCTTTTCCAGGTTTTGAGAAGATACTGACGCCTTCTCGAGATCCGAGTCCACCACTGCCTTTCTGGGATAAAATGAGGCTTCTCTTTCACGGACGCCTCACCATGTGTATCCGCCAGATGACAGTACTTCTGCATGCTTCCCTTGATCCTTACAACACAACTGAAGAGATGGAACTTACATGGAGCGAGGTTGCCATGGACTGGACAAATGGTGAGATATAGAGAAAACATTTCGTTCTTTATTTCTTTGTTTATACATTACGTTAGGGACCTATATTTTTCGCATTAGGATGCAAGGATAGTGAAGTGCATTCCATAACCTCTCCTATCCAAAACCCAACCTCAACCTGCTCGTGGTGCAATCTGCTTTTACAAATGAGGCTCTTGAGACCGATATAACCACACCATCAGAAATAGAGGAAATGCTATTTCATCTCTTTTGCTGGCCTGCCACAGCGTAGAAATGTTCCACAAGTGGTGCTTGTGAGAAAGGTCGGTGGACTCTAAAACTCCTCCCGGCCAGGTCCGATGGACCCATTAACCAACGACAGGTGTGGCCCTCCAGTCATACTGGGGGTTTACGTGAGTGGGTGATGTAACCACCATTACAAACAAAAAATTGGTGCCCACTTAAAAAACGGGTAAACTTATGCTAATTAACACCTGTGAAGTTCTACCTGATGGATCCACCACAGAGAAATATTGGAGAGCAAGAACGCTAATGGCTTCGTTGCCAAAGCCCAGCATTAGATAGCAACAACAACAACATATTTTTCGCATTTGCAATAAAACGAATTTTTACATGAATTGTGTACTTTAAATGCGAAAAATACAAATTTCGTGGGTTTATAAAAAATAACACGATTTTCGTACATTTTTACAAAGTTATGAAACGAAAATGTCATTTTTAGCAAGAGTATAAATTTTTCAAGAAATGAGTCTAAGAAATACGTGCTTATTTTGGACTTGGTTGTAATACGAACAATTCATAACAACTCATACAGTTCTCTTAAGTTCCATTTAATTTATATTATTGAAAGTAAAATTAGTAATCATAATCCACTTCATGGGTTTGGCATATTGTAAACTTCAAGGAAATTAATTCTTCCTTCTTGAGAAGATCCCTGTAGTCTGTTGAATGCGGAGTAATTAGTAGTATATAGATGCTTTCCTAAAGTTCCCATCCCCTATTCTCGACCAACTTCTTTTGAAAGAAAATACCAACCATTTTAACAGAAATCTCCAGTATTGAGGTTTTAGAGTGTATTACTGTTAACACGCTGATTGTCAGCTAACCATGACATATTCAGAACTGAACATATAAAAGAAAATGTATTTAAAAGATATTATGTATGCATGGATAGGAAGGATTATCTTCAATGCTCTACCATTATCCTAAATTGATAAAATGTGCAGCTTATATCTTCTGGTTTGGAAATGTTTTGTGAATGGAAAATGTCCAAATTTCTTCTGTCTTCGTTCTGTTGCACTAAATCAAGGCTTTGGCCAAAGTTTTGCTTGTAATTTTAATCAAAGATTTTCCTGACTTACACCAGGAAAGATTTTCCAGCTTTCCCTCCCTCCATCTGTTTATTGACAGACATTTACCCTATGAGGGGAGTCTAGTTCATATTTTTTGCCAGTGTGTCTGTTTATTCATTGTCATTGATCTCATGTCCTGGCACTCATGACAATCGTACTTAGTTTTGAGATGAATTATATTTAAGAACTTGAAGACATCCCATGCCAGTTTTGATTTTGATATCTTCATTTGGTTGCAATTAAGGACTATGAGTGTATGTTGGCTGTCAGTGGATTACTTCTTAGCATATCTTCTCTGACAGAAGAGTATAATAACAATTTCCTAACTGAGTGAAAATTCACTTTTTGGCTTGGTGATTTTGTGAATTTAGAAGTCAGAGCAATAAATTTTAACACTGGCAAGCCTCTGAAAATGAACAAGTAAGCTGGGATGTCTACAAGTTCTGATTAATACAGCCCTTTGCGCAGTTGAGT
Source organism: Periplaneta americana (assembly GCF_040183065.1). Classification (NCBI taxonomy): domain Eukaryota; kingdom Metazoa; phylum Arthropoda; class Insecta; order Blattodea; family Blattidae; genus Periplaneta; species Periplaneta americana. The sequence continues at coordinate 7,724,240 of NC_091132.1, read as the reverse complement.
CATTATAGATTTTTTTTTCAGCTAAAGTTGTATTCAAAGGAGAACTGAACGTTTATGTAAGAACGGCCTCAAAGTATGATGACTGTCGTCTTCTACATCTGCCCAATCTAAAGCTTACAATTAAACTGAATTGGGTGTGTCTTGGTGATCCAAATGATCATCACAGCGTAATGCCATGTGCTCCAGACAAGTTGCCAGAGTATTCCAGTAATCAGGTATTCATTTAATTTTTTTCTGAGAATTTTTATATTGCATGTATGTCTATTAATTTATCATAAACTCTATGCAAGCTTTTTGTAAAGATATAAAATTGGAATCTATTTTCAGTAAAGTAGTATTAAAACACATAGATAAAATCGATTAAAAATCAATTATAAATGGTAAACATGTTTCGGGATACTGCCTTCCCATCATCAGTAACTGTGTTGAGGCCAATATGCTGTTATACTCTATTTTATTTCAAGGAGTGCAGTTCGGTGGCTCCTTTGAACACCCACTTACAGATTTATGACTTCCTACACAAACAACTCTGACAATTCCATCCTGTCCCCTCGTCCCAACATTGCATAGTTGCCACAATCCTGGTGACCTTCGAAATTATGCAGTGAAACTGACGAGATTCTTGGAATTCGGAAAAGATGCGACAACTCTGCCTCCACGTGGATTTGACGGCAGCCTGTCATTTCTTCTGAACGAAGGTTGTGATTGGTTACTGACAGGAGAAGACAATATTTCCGTCACAGTAAGGAAGACATTTATTTATGACAACCAATTAGTAGGGGGCAGTAGAAGGTCTGTCGGCAAAGTCCTTTCTATGAAACTGCACTCCATGAAATAAAATAAGGTATGCATATGCTTGTGCATCTTGCTGAGTCTGATGATGTTAAGACAGTATCCCGAAAACATATTTACCAATTTATAATGCTTTTTAATCGATTTTATCTGTGTATTTTTAATACTATTTTATTGAAAATAGATTCCAATTTTATATCTTACGAATGAATGAAAGCACTGATATAATATATTGAGCAATAAGCTATAATAATATCAATTATTATTATACTCTTTATAAAGCTTTCTATCGGACTTTTTCTTCCTCCTACTTTCTGGGCCTATGTTCTGCTGACACCTGTGCATGTACTGCAGTCATTTTGCTTATTATGCTAGCTCTTGAATTACTCAGACACACCACACCAATATCCCTGCACTATCAACAGAAAGATGCAGAAATGGGCCATGGACCTCTTCCCTTCCCCCACACTTTCTCTTCTACTATTACAAAGAACTTGCTAATTTCTTAGATAACAACCCTGTAATATGAAAATAGGGGAAAATAAATATATTGTAAGATCACAGGGCTAACGGCTTCGAAGCTGGGTACCTGGTTCTAATGAAGTGCACAGGTAGCAATTTAAAACATGGAGGCATGAGATAGTTACTGCCTGCCATAAAAATTCACTTCAATTAAATCCCCAAGGTAAAAAAAGTTGCAGGTACATCATTGGGTATTTGCTCTAGTATACTCGTATGTTGAACTGAAGTCCTTCCCACATAGCCTTAAGTCCATGTTTCCATCAGGATCACCCATATAAGTTGTGGTCCTCAACCACAAATTTGTCAGTGCCCTCCTTCTTCTCCAGTACTGTAATGAATGTTGAAATTCTGTCATTTAAATACACACTGAGCCAACAAGCTAAGGAAATTGTAATACAATGTTTGGCAACTTCTTTGCTGTTGAAATATTACTGGAGCAATAGAAGTAAAAAGGCCTGACTTTATAGACCTAAACATATTTAACAATTGGTAAAAAAAATGGGATGTAATGTTAAAAGTAAATGCAAGCATAGGTTAGTGAAAATATTAAGAATATATTTAAAAAGAATTAATATGCAAATATAACTAAATCAATGCAGTATAGCCTAATTAATTGTTGTACAGTAGTATCCTAACTGAAATATCGCATTTATAGAAGCTCTCAAGAAGTTGGCTACTTTAATCAGAATCTATTTCACCACTGCCACTGGTCGTGAATAAATACATACATACAATAATATGTGATTTAACAGAATTCTTCTTTTCTGTAAGAAAAGTTTTGTTAATATTTTGTGTCTTTCTCTCCCTAAAATATATTTAAAAATCGGACCAGGGCCCCTGGAGCCCGGATTCCCCACTCAAATTGTGTCCATCTCCTTCTATGGGTGGTCCTGTTTTCATTACTGACCCATAAATAGCTCTGGTAGAAACTAATGTTCTGATCTGATAGCTACTAATTAATAGTAGTTATTCAGAGTTTTGTACACAATTCTTTAAAAGTAACTTCGTATGTCCTCGCAGATGTATTTTCCAAGCCAATTAGAAGAAAATTAAATTACAAAATGTTTCACTAGTATGCATTTCCCACATTTTTTCTGTGCTCATCTTCTCCTTACTACTGTCATTGTTATTGTTTTTATTTAAAATACTGAACCTCCATTACAGACATAACAATTTTAAAATTTGTATATTCTGAATCTGGCATCATTTCCATACATACTTTATATTCTAGCATTTGATATTCATGTCTAAATTCTGGTGCTTATCTTTTAGTGCAATACACTTCATTTCAGGAACACGATTCTTTTAGAGCATTTCGGTCCCAGAATTTGAATATCAGCATTGCTTTGGAGACTAAACCAGTCAGCAATCGAAGTCCTGCAGAGTTTGATTGCCCCGTAGCTTTGCTGTATGGCAGCACATTGAGGTAAGATGCATCCATTTTAGTAAAGTAAAGTAAAGTATGTTCTACCCCTGTTGATGCGTATTCAAATGAAAGAGATGTCGAAGGGCCATTGGTGTGCACTAGGGTTCGAATCCTAGTTGGATCAATTAATTGGTGAAGGTTTTTTCTCCGAACTGTAAAGCGAATATCAGGTTATCATGTGACGAATCCTCAGACACATTTTGCGAAACACTATTTCACTGTCACCTCAATGCATATGCAGTCTCTGTGACAGACTCTGTGATCGATACCACTTCAGCCAGAGCTTGCAGAGAACAAAATCATTGATGGAATATAGCAAAGAACAAATAGTGCAGAATCTGTGCTCCTTGGAACTATACATGCACATTTGTGCGCTATCTACTTATTATTATTTCATTATCACGAATTCCATTGACTCAAAATAATCTTATAGTTGATACAGCATCATTCTGTAACCTATTTTAAAAATGTCTAATGGAATATATTTGAGGAAAAAAATTGAAAATAGTATTACTATGGTCATTAACCTTTATTTTATTAAAAAAAAAAAGTAACACAACTGTTAAACTTTCTCCAGACTGATAGAATATAAATCTTTTTTTATTCCCACATAATTGATATCTGTAAAATTCGCGGAATATGATAACACGAATTGTTCACATTTTTCAATTTTTTACACCATTTCTTTATGCTTCTTCTCATAACCCCCCAAAAACATATTTTTGAATTGCAATATAACGTGAATTCGTATAATAACATGAAAGAAACACAATTAAAGTTTTTAAACGAATTCCAACAATACTTGTTTTATTCTCGAAACTGTAACAATAATGCATTTTTTAAGTATTTTGTTTTATAATTTTAATTTTTTTTTTTCAAGACACATTTCGTTCTGCCATTTTGTCAAAAATAAATGCAGCTGTAAGCCATGAATTAAAATCTATATAAATTGTAAAAGTGAAAATTGATGCTGAAAATGCTGCACATACCATTCTAATCATGTTTAATATCATAAGCCAGGTTTATAAAACTTGTATGTATATATAGTATTTTAAAACAACGCGAAAAAACAGTGAAATACTGAAATTTCAAAACGAATTTTCCTTAAAAATAATATGATTTTGATGGGACTCTACTTTCTGTGAAGCCTGCAGAAACTGCAGTATTGTGATATGTTAAAGAGAAGTTAACGTGTAGAAAACACACACAGAACGAACATTCTAATAAAATGTAAGAATGAAATTGGAAACATTTTAAAGATAATCTCAGTCTACAAACCACAAATATAAAAAAAGGACGTAAATGTTGGAAAGAGGCTGTGATAGACCAATTGGAGTCGTAGTGGTGGTGATTTGAGACACATCTCTGACTCAATTAATTGACGTATTTCCTATAAGCAGAATGGTATTTGATACTAGAATATTTATGACATTTCTGGCTATAAAGTAAATTTAATTGGAATCGAAATTGATTGTTGATCTTAAGCTATGAAGAAGAAAGAGAAGAAGAAGAAAGTGGCATTGTCATTTAAAATTTCCTTGCTAATGTTAGAGTACAATTTAATAAGGTACAGAGAAAAAACAATCGAAGTCACAATTCTCATAAGGATGATATCATCACAGTTTAGTATATACAGTTGCGAAGCTCAATACTTACTAAATATGCAAACATAGACAGTTGAAATATGCATTCATAGATAGTTGCTAGCCACCAGGATCGCTACTATCGCCTCGTCACAGAGACTTTCCCTAGCAAACGATGAAATGTATTGTACTTTTGATATCGTGTTCTTTTGAAAAATTAACACCTTCCTTCCACTAGTGAAATACGAAATACATAAGGTTTATATATTATTTTCATAAAGTATATATTATATTTTATAAACTCACCTTCCTGGATCTTTCGGAAGGATAACTCTGACCTTTTTTTCTTAGAATTTACAATGCAACAAACGTCTCCTTGTCCCATATTATTACTCAAATTATTGTATTTTAGCCATTTACAGTTATTACAACCCATAACAAACATTTCACAGTTTACACAACTTTTCACAATAAAGCGAAATACGGCACAGTCAATGCTTTTTCGATCTAGACCAGGCCGTAATATATGTTCGGGTTTTCTATTTCAGGGTATGGAGCTCAGTGAATTATTATATTATAACTTTATTGCGTATCATAGCTAAGTTTTATTTAGTGTAATGTGTCCACAAGTTCCCTTTACTTCTTGTTGCAGAAATAATTACAAAACTGTGTTATTTTAATGTGAAGAGAATTTTACATGTTAACATAATCTTTCCGCATCAACATTTTATGTTTAGAATGGAAGCTATTTTGAGGTTTAATAAAAATGAATTTATATTGTGATTTTGATATAGCACATCTACCTTCCTTGATAAAGACAGAAAATTTATCATACCACTCTTATGAAATTAGTGTAAGTAGGATTGTTACTTTGTCTCTTAGGTAGTAGATAAATACAATAATTCAATACTCAATTGTAGTATTAAAATACAGACAAATTGAATGTGCGGAGTATCATACATGACATTCTGCTTAATTATAATGTATAATTGCGAATTTAGGAATATAAGATATAGTAAACATAACCTATAATATTTCCATATGAATGGCAGGGCACAGGAGACCACTAAAATTAGACAGAAAGGAGCAACTGGGACAGTAAACATAACCCATAATTTCAACATATCTAAACATTCGTGCGGTGAAAACTATTGAATCGTGCATAAATGAATGTACAAGAATTTCGCAATATTTAATCGAAATAAAGGCAGGTAGATCTATTACACATACGAACAACGTAATTTTCACACCTAAAATAATATTACACCTTAACTCGCAAGGAATTATGTCTGAAGTGTCTCCTAATCATTGTTTTAAATTTTATTAATGGAATTACACTACATTTTAGAGAAATATATGTTACTGTTTATGCATTCCAATTAATTTATATGGTTGAAACGCCGCCCTTCGTGATCGGGTTAAGCGAGTCACATACGGCCTGTATTAGATCACGATGGCAGTGACACAGTCTATTGTTCCTAGTACACACAGCGCTCCAAGCGGCTAGCAACTATCGCGAGCTTTGCAAAAAATCACCCCAAGCTTCGTGACTGTATATACTAGACTGTGATATCATCTAATTCAATATATGACTGCAAAATTTATGTGTTTTTGTTATAAAACTGGTAAAGGAGAAGTATGAAGTATCACCATGGATACATTCATCCTTTCTTACTTTTTCATTAAAAACTGCAATAAATTTTGCAGTGATATACTGAATTAGATAATGACATCACCTTTAAGAGAAATGTGACTTTGATCGTTTTTTCTCTGTGCCCTTCAATTGTATGTTATTACTGCATTTATGTAATTTGAAATGATTATTGAATAACGAAGTACTGTAGTTGATAAACCATGTGCATTAACTTCTCTGATTTGTTATTGATAGCTCAGGTTTATCTATAACACGAAAAAAGCTTTTTTTATATTTGTATTTGCTTGAACTACAATGATGGCGGGATATCATTTTGCCTGAAGTTGGCATTCTGTCTAAGCCGAATATATCTGATGCCCGACCTGAAGTGCTCTCTCACCATCACGACATTCATTGCGCTGCTGGGCGCTTATTATTATAGCATGGAGGAAAACAATGACCACATAATTGCACACATTCAGTGTAGTTAACCCTGATTATATGTTCTTCCAGATGGTTCGAGAACTTAAAACTGATTCTGTCAGGTGTGACTCGACCAACCAGGCGTGGTGCAGTATTTAATAACTTTCGGCCACGTAAAATTCAATTGAGTCGCCATTATCGTAAAGTGCATCTTCTGTTGGGATTGCACAAGTTCCAAGTGTACTACTGGATGTCTTTTGCCATGCAGCGAGGTTTTGAACTTCTCGGTGGCCGAATATCATCATGCTCAGGTAAGTGCAGATAGGGTTGTTACACATCTCAGAAGACTGGGAATTCATTCTGATTTTCTTCATTAAGTTTATTGAAGCCATAACTTCAGATAATTGTATACGACATTAAATTTTTCTTTTTCTTTTGCTAATGCTTCTGTACTGTTCTGTTCTGTTCCACAAAAGTATTATTATTAGTAATGTGTATAAATAGCCCTGCTTTTAATATTATTGTTGATATTTTATGGAATGTGGTGAAACTATCGACATTTGCAATGCACATTGTAGCTTCACTTATTGTCATTTTTACTAGCCATCATCTGCTATTATTACCATTAAATTCGACGTCTTCAAAATTCTACTAATCGTCGTTTTTGCCAATACATTTCACCTGGCTGTCAATCTCTAGCATCCAGTCACTTGCCCAAGTGTTTCAGCTGGTTGACTAGTTGCTCCGCCAGTTAGTTGGTTGGAAGGTCAAGAATGCATGTAAAGAATGGAACCATATATTTCCAACAATCCGGCCATTAAAAGAAGAAGAAAAAGAAGAAGGTTTTGTTCGTGCAGTGAATAGTCGTTATAACATAGGTTTGAATGATTCGATTACTGTAGGTGTGAATGATTTGATTGCTGTTGCTGTAACCACTGCAGTTTTGTGGAATGAATCAACAGCAATAATTGAAGCTTCACTATACAGAATGGAAGTGAAACAATCTTACAGATTTTCAGAGTGAATAACTCATGTTGTATGCAACAAAAAAGTGTAATACCATATTGGTGGGAAGTTCATAGTTGTCTCAGAAATAAATCTCTTTTCCCAAAGTTTAACACCCTCTTATTCGGTAACTATTGCAAGTGGGATCATGATTTTTTTTTCCTTTTTTATAGAAGATGTAATAAAGAATTATTTATCACTCTGGCGTATTTCAATAATGTATACGGTTTTCATGTAAATTCAATTTAAAAAGTACTAATTTGAAGCTACTGAAGGTTGCGATCAGGTTGCAACATTGTAGCCAGAGAGGGAGGTGGGGGGGGGGAAGTTCACCTTGGTGGATAGATCTGAGTTCGTTGACCTCTTGTATCTCTGTTATGAGAATAAAGAGGAGTATGTTAGCGGTGATGTTGCCAGATTGCTGAAATTTCCAACTTAATTTTCTAATTAGCTGTGCACTTAGGTTTTCTATTCATTTAAATGTACCCTATCATCCATTTCAATCTGCAGGATTATTTCACTTCCACCCTGTATATTATTTTATGAAACATAGGTAAATGTACAACTGTATATACTTCACAAGAACATTTATTAGTAGCTTGTTAAATTAGACTCCAGTTTTTAAAATGAATATTTGTCCTTCCAACCAACTGGCAAAGCAACTGGTTAACCAGCTGAAGAACTGACTGGCTGATAAACTGATAACCAAATGAAGCCAGCTTACGAATCCCTGCCTATCAATCAATCAACCAACTAAACCATGAGACATTCAGTGAATTACTTAAACAAGCAGCCAAACAATCATAAGTTCTGTCGTAAATAATATACATTTTCTTTTGTATACTTTATGTTTTAGAACACATATTGACTTTAGTACCAGTTGATGATGGATTGAAACACCGTCCTCGAGCCGAATGGTCAATCATGTACATGAACTGTGAGCTAAACGATGCAGAGATTTGGCTCAAAAGTGCCTTGCAAGAGGAGCCAGGGAAGGAGGTATGGCTTCATATAGAAATTTAATAACGATCTTAGAAATATATCATTCATTCATTCATTCATTCATTCATAGTGTTCTATCCAAGGTCACTGCAAACTCAGTCTTTCCTATTTTCTGCTTTTCTCTTTGTCTCCGCATATGATCCATATACCTTAATGTCGTCTATCATCTGAAATCTTCTTCTGCCCCGAACTCTTCTCCTGTTCACCATTTCTTCCAGTGCATCAATCAGGCAGTTTCTTCTCAACCAGTGACCCAGCCAATTTCTTTTCCTCTTCCTGATCAGTTTCAGCATCATTCTTTCTTCACCCACTCTTTCCAACACAGCTTCATTTCTTATTCTGCCTGTCCACTTCACACGCTCCATTCTTCTCCATATCCATATTTCAAATGCTTCTATTTGCTTCTCTTCACTTCGTCGTAATGTCCATGTTTGTGCCACATACAATGCTACACTCCACACCAAGCACAATCACTGTATATAAAGTATAAATGAAATTATTACCTTATAACTTACAGATAACGCATATCAGACACCACTCCATCTCATATTACCAGCTTGCATTAGTCATCACAAGGAGAGCTGAATACTACAGTGTTGCTACTAATTTTCGAATTACTTATATAACCCATATGACAAATATTTTCATGACTATTGTGCGGAAAACCTCGAGGCATGAAGTTCACCTTACGCTTCTGTTTCCATGGTACCATGAGTGATGTCAGAATAGACCTTTCATGTCAAAATGTTACAATTTTTCTGTCTTGTACCTTGAACATTGACGTTTCACGTCAAAGCAACAAGAATCCGTGAATTAAAAGGAAGTAGTGGACAATTAAAAAGTGTACATCTTGATATATATATGTACAATTGACGCTGTTGTTTTCTCCAGCATGTGTCACTAAGGCAACCTGTGGAAAAATGCTATTGCTTAAGTGTTGCCAAGGTGTCTTACGGACGTGAGACAATCTTGCCGAATCGTGGAGACCTGCTGAATACTAGCGAACGTGCAGGAAACAGTCGAGACACGCCCACCCACCGGCTTGTAGTGTATGACCTCAAAGGAGCTTGGACCAAGAGTAACAGAGATGTGGCATTTGCGCTGTTTGACACGTTCATGAAGACAAAGGTAATAACATGTCTATTAAATACACCTATTGAAACACATTATATAAGTATACAGGGTGGGACATTTTTGAGAAATGGATAGAGTATCTAAAACAAGCAAAAAATTTCATGTAAATAAACAATTTCACTTTGTTTTTTAATTACAGGTACTCTTTAGATCATACTTATTTGCTTGTTCCAAATTTATTTTTGTATCTTTGTTTACAAAGTCCATGCATATTTCTACAGGTCTTCTTGTTGGCTAAACGTCTGTTAAGAAACTTTTCGGCATACAAACACCTTGCTTCATTTGCATTGAAATTAGCACGTCCATACAGGAGGTGCATATCTGCCATTTCTTGAATAGATACATTTTGACCACAAATACAACAACAAATATATAGTACCAAATCTCAGTAGAAAGTAACAAATCTCGAATCTTCCACTATCTCTTGAAAAAGTTTCCAAGTGACAATAATGAGTAGATTTTTTTAACAAGGCCTACTGATTTGATAAATATGACCCACTAATGTAAGAACTAAACTACATGAAACGAAGTACTATCTCTAGTATGTAATGTATATTATTTTGAAACAAATTTTACAGTCCACACCTGTGGAGTAATGGTTAGTGCATCTGGCCACGAAACCAGGTTGCCCGGGTTCGATTCTCAGTTGAGGCAAGTTACTTGGTTGAGGTTTTTTCCAGAGTTTTCCCTCAACCGAGTATGAGCAAATGCTGGGTACCTTTCGGTGTTGGACCCCGGACTCATTTCACTGGCATTCAGACGCTAAATAACCTAAGATGTTGATAAAGCGTCATAAAATAACATACAAAAAAAAGTTCTACATTCTGCTTAAAAAGAAATTGTGTAGCTTATCTAATAAAACTCTTATTTATTTTTTGTTCTTAGGTTAAATGCAGTGTAAATTTAATAATAACCTATGTCTACCTCCCAAAAATGATGTAGTTATAACAAAAACAAATTTTATTGCAGCAATTGAAGAAAAATCTGTCAACCGAAGCTCTGAAAGGATTTAGGGGTGAAAGTTCTTCCACACCACTTAAATCTCGAACACGTGCACCAGAAGGACCTGTTACTCCTCCACCAAGCAATTCTATACAGGTAAGACGTGATTAAATTGAAACATGTTCAAACTGTTGTCTAAATTATGTAACCAGCCAGAGCCATACAAATTTATTAAGCATGTGGTTAAAAAATGTGCAAGACATAAGCCTTTGCATCTTTGACTTGTGCATGTGTTTGCATTTCCATAGCTACTTTATTCTTTTGGTTTCTTTCAAAATTTTCACATACTCTCTCCACAAACACACTGGACTCAGGGATACTAAACAAATAACCTACAACTTTACTAATGTTATTTACATTCTTCTGGAGAAAAAAATGAACCCTTTTCTTTATACGTCATTGCCATGAAGATTTTTTGCTGAAATGTAAATTAACTGAAGAAAGCGTCTTACGGGAAAAATAAAAACATAAGACGTAAAAATGAACTAAAAGACATACAACTTATGGGAGAAATATAAGACCTGGCAACTCTATAATGAATAAGTCATTATTTTTTAAATGAATTGTCACTATAACAAGAGTTTAAATGACTTGATCAAAGTTCCCCCCCCCCCAAAATATGCCATATACAACAATTATCATAACTTAGTAAATTTTATTTATTTCCCTTATACAATGGTACTTTAAGTAAAATGTTGAAAGTTAAGTTTCATTTCTTATTGTTGTTGTGTCTTGTTATTTTTAATTGATGTCTCATCGATATTTTTTAATTCATTGTTGTCATGATAATAATTACAAATATGTTTGTACTGTATTAGTTATTAGAAAATAAAGTAAAAAGTAAAGATAATTCGAAATTTTCTCGGGCTTCCAGCCAGGTCATAAGTTGGTGATCCACCGACGTTTTGAGGATGTTCATCTTCCTCATCTTCAGGGTTAAATGACCCAACTAAGCGCGGCATGGTCACCGGCTATTAAATTTCTCACCGCCCGGACGACGGGCCGTCATCAGCAGAGAACTCGTCTGCCAAGCCCACCGTGAGACCCAAGGTCATTCAGCCGGAAAGCACAAAGCAAGATGACACTTCGGCAACGTTCTCGCCACAGTCCGCACTAATAACAGCCAATCGGCGCACAGCTCCTCGGCTGACTCCCTCTGGCACTATAAATTAAGGAGCTAGGTACCCTCAGATATCATTTAACCCTGAAGATGAGGAAGATGAACATCCTCGAAACGTCGGTGGATCACCAACTTATGACCTGGCTGGAAGCCCGAGAAAATTTCGAATTATCACGTCGCAAGGAAAGCTTCAGTAGTTATTTAAAAAGTAAAGGAAAATGATAATAACAATGAAGTTGAAATGTAATCCAGTCACACTTCGGATCATTTTTCAGAATCAATTAATTAATTTTGTCCCTGCAGTGTTTTCTGGAATCCTCGAAGAATAATATAAACATTTGTTGGAATTTATAATGAATATCAGTGTACAATATACTGATTTATTTCTGTGATACGTTTTCACTTGTAGAACCCTGCAGCTGTGCAGGCAACGCCATCACCAATGACCAAGTTGCAGTCAGGGCATGCAGCTACTATGCTACAACAACTCATTGCTGAAGCAGATAACAAGGCCGTGGTGTTCAGTGACGATCTGTCTGTCCAGACCAGAGAGCAACACCTGCAGGGACTTGCTGCTTGTCAGGAGGACGATATTCAACACAAGAACTGGCTCAGTAAGTCCTGCTGAAATAACGATGTCTGAATGCTTCTGTCTACTATATTTCAGGTCTGACAGTGTTTCTTTATACTTGAGCTTGATATTTCAAGACACTTTCGGAAGCCTTCACAAATATTAATAAAATGAAACACTCCTTGCCACTGTCCAAGGTTAGTTGATGTTGGGGCTGCCATCTCAGAGCTTGCAATCAAGCTCCTTTATGCATTAGCCTCACGAAGAATGTTTTTCATGCCAAACAGGTCATATGATGTACCAGTCCTTGCTAAACACCGACCATTAATTAAAGTTGTATATTAATTGTACACATGTTGTTGTTGTTTTCTAATGCCAGGTGTTTGACAATAAAGTAATTTGACCTCTTGCACTCCAATATTTTTCAAAGATGTTATGGTCAGCCACTGAAGCACAGATTTTGAGATGTTCCGAATCCAGTCAGGGGACTGACATATTCCAATTCTATGCGGGTGTTTGGCCAATTGGCCTGTTGCCAATCTAAATGCAGCTACAGACGATTTTCGTGGTAAATCGGGGAATTAACTGTGGATTTTGATGCAGAGAGTTCCATTTTTTCCCTTGGGATTGTGTTATCAAATTTTGTTTGTTAAAGTCTAAGTATGTAGATTTAATAAATCTTTTCACAGGGTAATACGTAGATTTAGTAACAGGTCTATAAGTAAGTAGCAGTGCTGTCCTTCTTTGCTAAAGCATCCGCATTCTCGTTTCCCAGGATTCCACAATGGGATGGTATCCATTGGAATACAATTCTTTTATACATGTAGTGCACCAGTTCAGTTTTTTACTTTTCTTGCTCCTTTTCCAAGAAATTAACAAACTTCAATACCTAGATTAGTATCTGAATAATTAAGTAAAATAAAATAATGAATGACCAGAAGGCTTTTCTGTCTGTACTAAATGCATTAGTGGCCGTGCACATATTGTAAAGTGTTAAAATATTACAAAATAGAGTGCTGAACAAGAAAGTAAAACTCTGTTAAACCTGCCAAGAGTACTGCCTCGGAGAAATGGTCTAGCAAGGGAACTGTTAATGAGCCCATGTCGTTACTTCCTCTTAAACAAAGCACAGCTCTTCAAAAATTAGCTGCAGAGTGAAAACTTGCTTTGAATGTTGCAATAAGAAACAAGTGCATGTGTTTGGAGAGAGTAGTAAAGTTGTCATTGTCCGTGAATATAAGATCAGATACACGATGCGCTTCTCTCACTGAGTGAGCATTATCTATTCAAGGTTTAGCGTTTTTCAGTTTTCGGTAGTCTTTTTTGAAGCTTTAATTTCGCAATCTTGCATTAGTAGGCATGTGGTCAGTTAATATGTATCTGTTACAGAGATGTAATAATCTGCGCAGTTTGAAGGGAGATTTCGACATGAGTTCATTAACACTTCCCCTTTAAGAGAAAGGAATAAATAACAAAGACACACTTCAGTTCCAATCATTATAATAACAGCTGTATACTTTTGCGACCAAGTCTGTTGTCTCTTTTTGTGATTATTGTACTGTAAAATCTTTATTCAGTTTGTTGTGCCCCGGTGATAAGATTTTTATATTTTTTCTTACATAATATAAAGTAATGGAACTTGCTTCTCATTTGTGTGTGTGTGTGTGTGTATCTAATGCTCTGGATTTAACAATGAAGTCATTATCCTTCTTGCTTCCCAATATTTTGATGGAAGGTCCACATATGTCCTAAGAGTTTCACAATTAGCCAGGTGCTCCATCTCCATGTCCTCTTCTCTGGTGCACAGTAAGCATTTAGGTGAATTCAGTACTCCAATACGATGGAGGTGTTTACTGAGGCAATCATGACCAATAATCAATCTAAACATGGCCACGGCAGATTTTCGAGGTAGATCAGGAATTAGTTTTGGATCTTTGAATGATTCTTTCCATTTTGAATTTTGATGTTTTGCCTGTTCGCTGTAACTTATTCTTTTTATGACTCGCTTTATTGATTCATATGGGAACTTGAAATTTGTTTTTAAGTTGATTTTAGTTCCTTTCTTTGCTAACATATCTGCTTTCTCGTTACCGTTCAGTCCGCAGTGGGCCGGAATCCATTGGAAGACCACTTTTTTATTTAGCATTTGAATTTGTTTTACCATGCAATGAATTTCTTTTACTTTTTACATTTTAGGGGATGTAGTTGAGCTGATGGACTGGATTGCAGCTTTGGAGTCAGACAGGATGACTATGTTTCGCACTGGTTTAGCCAAACAAATACATTTTGAAGTGATGTATAAATGGCTTCAACTTCGCCTTCAAAATTTGTTGTGTACTTGCCAACATTTGTATAAAGAGAAAAGTATTGGCAAGTAGCTCCTGCTCCAGCTCCTTCATTTTGATCCATGAGAGATCCATCAGTGTAAATGTACAACCAGTCCTTTTGTGGATATTTTCTATTAATTGTTTGTAGGGCAATGGCTTTTGCTATTTCTGGATTTATATCTTTTTTGTTGAAGACTTCATCAAGATCAAGGCAGCAATCTACTTTGAAGTTATTAAGTGGATTATATCGAGACATCAAGTTTTCCTTTTCACTTGGTATTTCTAGAATTTGCTTAAGCCTTTCTACCTCTTCTCATTTGTAGTTGCTCTGGTGAACAGCCAGGTTCTCCTGAAGGGCTGTGAAACGAAGGGCTATGTGATTCTGAGTGCTGCCAAAGCAGAAATACTGCAGCGCATTCATCGTCCAGTCTGGAAGGACAGAACACTGGTGTCAAAGACTACCTGGGTTGGTTCTCTTGAATGCATGCAGTACTACGCCACTGTCAGTGCAGGCGAAAATGATTCATTAGATGGTAAGTGAAAGTTAAAATCAACTTAATGTTACTTACTTTGTTTTAGGGTTACTTATTTATTTTTTGTAACTTTTAATTCATAACGAAATTTTGTCTTTAATGGAAAGTTTTCCTATAAAGTAGTACTGTTTAATAACAAATTCTATGTTAATTTGAAAAGCAGTTTCTTTAGAAACTCTATCTGCCATATTAACTCTAAAGAGCTTTCCTTGGTGACAGTGTCACTGTATAGTTTTCACAATTTATGCCGATTTTACAGATTCCTTAAAGCATTATTGGTAGTTAAAATTGATATTTAACTAGATTTAGTTTCCCATTGTAGGATGAATAGAGAAAGTGATGTTGTTGAAGAGCAGCATACGTTTTCAGTATTCATGATATCTGTCTAACATCTGTTTCTTCATCTGTCTTCAGTATTCTTGTCTAAACTGTATATTTTCAATACGAACTAGTCGTTTCATATTTGTGCTGATCACAGATCTGTTTTCTTGTTATTGTATCCAAACTTTCAGAGACTTTCAGCTTTAGCATATTTTTACTAATTTTCATTCTTAATGAAGTTGATCATTTTGACCTCTGAATGCTCCATATATATAACATGTATTTTTCTGGGTATAGAAAATAGCAATTTAACATTGTCATAAGAAACCTATGTATAAAAACAATGAAGAAATAACTTAGTCAGTGTGCCGTGTTTAGATATTAGCAGGCTTTGATAATTTGTAAAACAAGAGAACATCAGGCTTTGGCTTAGTTACCATAAATGATCTACTCTTCAGCGAATAGGGATTATAAAGAATGGACACTTCGCGTCGGTACCTTTGATGTAGCCGGATTGATTTCAATTACCTTCAAGCCAGCTAGAGCGTGAGATTCTGCTTTCTCCCTAGAGTTGGCGCTGACATCACACCAGCTAGCAGTCGACACAGCGGAAATATAACACATATAATTAATACATCTAGGTACAGTATGTACTCAAATAAAATAAATTGGATCCATAAAATAATAAATCCGTCATTAACTGTAATGTCTAGACTCTAGAGTTCCTTTATAATGAGAGTTGAGACGTTGACCCCAACAACAATTAAAATATGTAATGATTTGATAGCAGTGAAAATGGAAAAACAAAACTCTTACGAGAAGTAAAACCATATCCCTGTATTATATTATATATAAATATTAAACGAATTTGATACATAAATTTATAATGTATTATATTATTTTATAATATAATTTATTATATCAGAAATATAAAAAAATTATTATTACAACTAGTTTGTCACTGAGAAATAAGAAAAAGCTGTTAACTTGAATTTATTTGAAGCAAAGCGTTACTGGATTATGCAATAAGGTAGGCGATGTTTGGATCCTGTGTCTCAACTCTATTCTCAATTATTATCTTTGCGTATGCTCGATTACACTAACCTCTAGCGCTTGAAAGTGCAATTAAACGCCGGCGCACAGAGAAACAAAACACAGGAAAATTCGCTCAGTGTCCATTCTTTATAATCCCTATTCGCTGTTCTCTTGTTTTACAAATTTTCAAAGCCTGCTAATTTCTAAACATGACCCACTGATTAAGTTATTTTTTCATTGTTTTTGTACGTAGGTTTCTTATGGTAATGTTAAATCCCTGTGTTCTATACTCAGTAAAAGACACAGTATAACACAGAAACTAAGTCCAAAAAACTGTTTACTTCAGAGTACCAGTAATATTAACAACAGAAGTAATACTTTAAATCAAAAACTGTTTGACACAAAATCTGCGTGGATTACGTGAAACGAATTATTGTATAGTTACATATTTTAAAAATAAAACGAGATGTGACACAAGTACCGCAGGTTGATTTTAGTGAACTTTAGCACACACTGTCAATCAACATAACAGATATAATTTATTGTGATTGTAGGTCATCAGGCGTTCCTCCTGTCAACCTTTGTACAAGGTGAGGCAAAATACGGAAAATAACTCTTTATTTAAGATGCAGAAATTTTATACATACCCTGTACTTTCCTTCAAATTTGGATTTCCTTGTTTTGTCGTTTGTTTAGGTGAGGGTGATAATCGACACAGTTGAATTTTGAAATGAATGAGATGGTTGGCAAGTTTTGCTTGTAGTCCTTCTGTCAAAAACAGTTTTTGTACAGGCATTATATCTATAACAGTCTATACTTCGACTTTTTTTCTATGACTTCAAAAGTTGGACAGTGCTATATAATCACGAAAGTAGAGTAACAGAAGCAGTGGAAAAGTGTGGGCGAAACAAGCAGGGACACAATAAAGAATGTACAAATTAGAAAAGAACAGGACAGGAACCTTTAGCCAAAATAATGGAAAGAAACTGAAGTTGTTTGACATTTTATAGGAATGAAGAGACAAAATCTAGACAGTTACTGGAAACACGACTAGAGGGGAAAAAAAGACATAAGAAGAGCAAGTGTAGAGTGGGAGGAATATGTAGGGAAGTTAGCAGAAAGAAAAGGGAAGAACAGCCAAGAAGTGAAGAGACTGGCAGGGGACGGGAAAGAATACAGAAGATGGATACTGACTCTTTGCCTGAAAGGAAAAAAGAGAGACCAAAAGAAGAAGATCTCTATAACATAGAACACCAACTTCACTTCTCATCACTCTGTCAGATTTGAACTTGAGAATATGTAGTAGCAGGTATAATATAGTAACTTGGCTATCGAGAATAACTCCGGAAGAAAGTGATCATGAACTGTTTATTTTATACAACCTTATATAAGATAGACTACATTATTTATTGACAATCGAATTGTTATACTCTGTTTTATACACAGAGAGAAACATCCTGCCATTGAGTTTAAATGTTAGAGCAAGCCTTGCCAATCAGTAACAAAAGGGGTTGGGAGTGTGCTACTTACTACCGTATATCTGTTTGACAGGATGTTTCTACATGTCAGTGTTCTTTGTTATCCTTCCTCAGTCTAGACCTGCTTGTAACCTAAAGTCCAGTTTTTAAACACGTAATTTGCAATTACTTTTCATTCGAGATGATGGATGTATTGTGTTTGGTGTCCTGGTGTTGGTGTGTTTAGTAATTACTTTCTATTTAATAGATGGTAGAGGACATTACATATTCTGATTCCAAGGAATCGTGTGTCGCATTTATATGCATTGCCAGAGCAAATGTGACAATGCAAGGAATGGAAGACAATCAATTTCCGATTTGAAAAGAACACTTAAAATGACGGGTCTGTCTAAAAGTGCGGTATATAGTTACATGAAAGAAAAAAGAATCTGGAGAAAATTTAAAAAATCCTTCCAAAAAACATTTTCGCAACTCTCCTGTTACAACATTGAACATATTTAATCCGGAAGCTGAAAGATGGACAGTACTTGCTTTATATAAAGAAAGGTTTTATACCCTATTTAGACGATATTTTGTTGGAAGCTCACAAAACACAACAAATTAAAATTTCACGTTCTTCATTGCAGAAAGTACTAAAAGCCATTAGGTTCCAGTATAGCAGAAATGAGGGCAATAAGAAATTATAAGTCCACCAATATGGAATAATGGTTAGCATGGTTGACCATGAAACAAACTGGCCTGGTTTCAAATCCTGGTTCGGACGAGTTACCTGGTTGAGGTTTTTTCCGGGGTTTTCCCTCAACCCATTAAGAGCAAATGCTGAGTAACTTTAGGTGCTGGAAACAGGGTGACAGTGTTGTCTCCTAAAATATTTCATTAGCGATAAGGAAATATTAATAATGTGTGTGTGTGTGTGCGTGCGTGCACCAGACTCAAAAGTAGTTCAGTGAAACAGTGTTAATATAGTATCATTGTTTGCCAGCACTGAAGAAAATCCGAACGAAACTTCTTCTGAGCTTCGATATAATTTAAAAAATGTCATTTCAGTAAATACACGTTCATACACATGTAAAGACTGTTACTGTGGCTGTCTCATATTATATAATACTTTTTTCCTTCAGATTTCATAGAATTGAGTTCTATTGTTATGTTATTGTTGTCATATCGATTGATAAGTTGGTTTCATTTAATAAAATTAAATATAAAAATGAATGTTTTAATGTCATCAACACACATACAAGTTAATGGGTGTGCCTTCACATTTCTGTTTACTGGTCACACCATAATTATTATTTATATATATTTATTAATAATTATTAATAAGTTTATCTTAAACCAGAATTTTTACTGGCATTTCTTCATAGCTGCATTTTTATCTGGCCTATCAATGCCTTCCTATATTATCTCCATTTAACCTTAAAGAATGTTTTTTTTCTTTCATTTTTTTTAATCGATCCTACTGTCTTAGTTCATTTTCTGTTCATTCCAGATTACTTTAACACACTTTACTACACTACAACTCGCTTTAAATTGTTTTTTGCACACTTCAAACATACTAAACTGAACCATTGTCTTCTGCTAATAAAACCTTGATAGCCCTAATTGAAAAATAATTTATTACAGTTCTTTCTGTGTGAAATAATAACATTAATCTTATAACCATCTTATTCCATAAGCCTCTCTTACTCTTCATAACACTCTTCCGATCTTTCGTTTATATCTGTTATCCCTTTTCTCTACCTACCGTATGTTTTTTTTAATTGTAAACAATTTTATTATTGTAAATATACAAAAATTCTATAACTGAAAGTGAATGATCTCGTACATATAGGAGAGTTAAATACATAGTGAAATTACATAGATAAATTACAATAAATAACATTTTAAAAATTAATATTCACTAATAACAAAGTGCTTACATGCAATATGCTTGTAACAATCCCTTTTGTTAGTCTTAGTGAAATTAACATACTAGACACTCTAATCGTTCTTTTCTTCCAGTTTCTAGTTTCTTTTATTTTAGAATCCTTCCCCAAATTATCATACACTTCTGCCTCTTCGATTTAATCACACTGCAACATATCACTTCAGTCCTTTTAAACACAATTTTCTGAGTTTATATTATTTTCGACTCTTCTTCTTCATTGTTCGTTAAAATTAAATACAGTAATTGATTTTAACCAACAATGTTTGAAATTTAGCCTTTTTAGTAATTTATACTTTATTATATATAATAATTATTTTTGCTTCCAGAAAATATTATGTGGTTGACTGTCGAAAATATTCAAGAGAAAGATTCTACAGTAATAGCTGACTTACCAGACCTGCCACATTTGGTAGGCAGTGGTCAGTCAGTTGGTGGTGTTGTCAGTGAAACAGTGGGTGCTAGTAGCAATGTTGGTGAAAATCCTCCAATTCAGGTAAGTTTTGTCATACATCTTTGGTATGAGTTCAGCTTTATAAATTATTTGGTTCAATAGCAGAGCCCTTAACTTGCCATTATTTGTTCTGACTCTATGATGGAATCATAGCTGTTGCTAGTGCCAGAAGCATAGAGCCCTTAGTAATTCGTTAGAGACTGTCCAGAATGTAGCTTTACAAATTATGTAATTTTCCTATAAAGTTTAATTCCTCATAAAAGACATTTTCTAAAATTTAAATGTACAGTGTTGTTTATTTTAAATCAGTTGTAAAAAAAAAACTTGTAATACCCTGTGGACAAATGGCAGTAGAAATTACGAACAGGCAATGAAAATGATTACAATTACGAAGGAGAAGAAGAAGATGGAATATTAGCCAAGATGAGAATTTCTCTGATATTGATTAAACTTTTATTTATTTATTTATTTTTATTTTATTTTATTTTTATTTATTTATTTATTTTAGTGTAGAGCTATTTAACATATAATGAATTCTTGTCAAAAATCACTTTCATTTTACTACGAAAAATAAATCTCCAGATTCTAATCTATGTGGTACCAAAGTTTCATGGCCCAACCACACTTGATACTGTCAGTAGTAACGTCATATTTAAATGGCTGCGCTCTTTAAATATTTCATTGTACACTTTGAAACTGATTTTTCCAGTTTTTAACACATTTGTACATATTCAAAGTCGAAAGGGAAGCTGAATAATTTTTTGCATGCTCTTTAAAGTGTAGTTATTTAAATATAATATCGGATTTTTTTTATGCAATAGTAACTTTTTCAAATAGAAATAATGTCTATAGAATAGGCACAAAAAATTCTGAAAATTATGTCTTGAACAAGTAAATATTTTCTCAGGACACGTTTTTAAAATAAGCATACTCAGTGTTTTATAAATATATCAGAGGTACTGTACACAAATTTGTGGATCATGTACTTAACATTTGTGATTGAAGCTAGTTTTGGAAATATGCCACATTTTTAAAAAAAAGAAAACAAAAAGTAACTCAAAAGTTGCTTAAATAACACGAATTAAATTTTGCATCATTTAATACGTATTCCAAGAAGAGTATGTTTGCAAAAAAATGAACCCATAGTTAAAAAATTGTAAAAGTTATAATTTTGACCCAACTCCTCTTTTAACAGAACTATATTCAATTATCAACTTCAGTGGAAGGGTCATCCCGAACGAATGAATCTATGCAGAATTCCAAAAGCACTGTTTCATTACCATCCATATGGCAAAAGATCTCTAGGCCGTCCAAAGAAGAGATGGACTGAAAATTCTAGTTTGAGACCTTAACAGGCCACTTGGCCTAATAATTGTTAGGAAGAAGACGACGACGATATTCAATTATAAATATCTTCTATATTATGGTGTGAGAATTCTGGATATCTGCACCACGTCAGGGAGGTTTTGTAAACTTTTTTTCCCATTTCCTCCTTGTCTTCCTCTAACATCATCATCAACATTTGTCTTTAGTACTTACATTCAAATTCTGTAACTGGAGTATACTTCTTGGTAACAGATAATTTCCCCTTTCTCTGCCTTTCCTGATGATGGTGCTAATGTGTAGTTCTGAAATATTGGATGTCTCTACACCTATGACACGGTGCAGATACCCAAAAACCTTGCACTTGTTTGAACATCATGAAAGTCTCCAGCCATGCTTAATTTCTTTATTAAATGTTTGCTATTCAGCTGCAACGCATCGTGTCGCGGTGCAAGTGTGAGTTTTTTTATGCTGGATATGGTGAGAGCAGTATTGACCCGAGTACACTGGGTGAAGTACCGCCACCTCCTAGTGATGAAGGAGGTCCGTGGGAGAAAAGAGAGAGAGCTGTGGACGCCTTCACTCTCATGCATCATGACCTAGACGTGTGCACGAACTCACTACAGGTATGAGCAGCCACTCTAGGGCTTGGTTCAGGGTGGAGAGTTTTTTTAGGGAAGGGAAATTATTCTACTTACACATATTGTGATAAGTGTTGACAAGTTGTATAGGATTGGAAGGCAAAGTTAACAATTATTTATGAAATTGGTATTTTTTTTTTTTTTTAAAGCATTCTCCTCTCAACAGCAAGATGAAAATGTTTGCTGTTTTTCACTTTTTAGAAAAGTGGATCGTATGATCCCATAAGGATGATACAGTTCTTTTCTAATTCTGCTAATTATTGTATCAGAAGTTATGGATTTGATAGTGTATTTGTGCTATCCACAATAAAAATCAAAAGCAAGACGCTTTATTTGAAAAAGCAGGATTTTCCATGAAGAAGTTGGACATTATAATGTTACATATGACGTGATTCTTATTTTTTCTATAAGATAAATTGTTAGTCTTAGTATGCAATAAAATTGATACAAAACTATTAATAATCATTAATTAAATTAACTATTTAGCTTTACAGATTATAAATAAGTTTATGCCTTGTTTAATTTCCAGATTCTTAGTACTTCTCTGATGACCCAATTTGTTTGAGCAAGAAGTATTGTTTGTCATCCAGTAAATATTTGTGGAAATCCACATAAGATACAGGTTTTAGCCCACACCTGTGGAGTAACGGTCAGTGTGTCTGGCCGCGAAACCAGGTGGCTCAGGTTCCAATCCCGGTCGGGGCAAGTTACCTGGTTGAGGTTTTTTCCGGGGTTTTCCCTCAACCCAATGCGAGCAAATGCTGGGTAACTTTCGGTGCTGGACCCTGGACTCATTTCACCGGCATTATCACCTTCATTTCATTCAGACACTAAATAACCTAGATGTTGATACAGCGTCGTAAAATAACCCAATAAAATAAATAAAAAATAGAGGTTTTAAATTAATTTTTACAATCATAATTCCTGTAATGGATTCTCTTTGGTCCACTGAGACCTTATGAGAAAGAGAAGCAGGACAATTTCTGATTTTCTACAATGCCTGGCTGGATGCAGGACAGACAACTAAAAAGCAGGATATGTCCAGCAAAATCCAGATGTCCGGTAACTAACTCGAAATGATCATGATTCAGTTTTTGTCACAGGTACAAGACTTCACTATTGTAATTCAACATTTTAGGAGAAAATCAAATGAACTGAACTTTCTGATTCTGGATTTATTAACAGTAAATACAAGAGTGATATTTTA
This sequence comes from Periplaneta americana, assembly GCF_040183065.1. Classification (NCBI taxonomy): domain Eukaryota; kingdom Metazoa; phylum Arthropoda; class Insecta; order Blattodea; family Blattidae; genus Periplaneta; species Periplaneta americana. Next base: position 7,700,784 of record NC_091132.1, on the reverse strand, counting down.
TGTATGATTTGGGTTGTCGAAAATGAAAATCGACCTTGTATGAGAAAATCTGTGCTGATGGTTATGTTTTGTTTATGGCGTTTGTTAACAACTTTATACTTCATATTTGCAGTAGTATCTTTTTTACCCTGTCATTTCGTAATCCATCTTGTTTTAGGTGTTCTCCTTTCTTAGTTTCAGATTATTTGTATAATTGGATTGTACGTTTCATATTACAGTATGCAATGATTTTGGACATAGTGAACAACCTGCTGCTTTATGTGGAGCCCCGTCGGAAAGAAGCTTCAGAGAGACTTCAGAGAATGAGGTTTCAGCTTCAGCTTCACAGTGTGGAGGACCAGCGTAGACCAATTCAACAAATGCAAAACCAAGTCAGGTCCGTATGAGAGTGATAGAAGCTGAAAGTGAGGTCGGGATAAAGTACAAATTTATTCACACTAATTTTCAATTATTAAATCAAAATACTCCTTCTTTCCTTCACCCAAAGATTCAGACACTGATAGTAAAGAATTATAAAAATATACAAGAAATTGATAATGATAAATAAACTAGTGCTGCAATATAACTCAACATACACATTTTCATTTTATATTTTGGCAAATTACTGTTGCAGATATCTTTAAGCTCAGTATCTCAGTATCTTGTTTAATTTCGGTTTGAGGATATAACATGAATTGTCATTATCATTAAAAAGTTTTTAATTTTTCAGAGTATGTTAAAGTTACTGGTAATTTGAATGCTAGTTACTCTTGTTTACAAGTCTTCTGTTTAACATTGTAAGCCATTCTTATGTGAGATTTCGTGCATAGAATTATATTTCTTCAATAGTGTGATAATATTTGATAGAAGTTATTGTCTTAGATTTAATTTTTCACTGTAAAAAGAACGCAATTTTTATGCAAGAAAAAAAATTATTTCTTGAAGGTATCGCCAAAAACAGACACATGTTTGAAAATATGTACCTAATTCAAAGTTTTATAAACTTAGAATGAAATTCTGTAATGCAATGTCAGAATTTATAAAAGCCACAGGACAAGTTCGTGATATTTTAAAGAATAATTTCAATTAATTGTATTATGTAATGCATAATATTTTTGTTGCTTTATTTTATCTGAGGAAACTAAAATTGATTAGAGAACAGTATCATGAGCTGGAAATAAGAGAGTATTGAAGTATATTAAAAAAAAATATCTATAGGAACTTAGAACGACCTCGAGAATGTTACAATTCTCCAAGGTTGTGGCCATGACCCATATTTTGAGAAGCATTGATCTAAACAGTTTATTGTAGAAGAAGAAATGCATAATTCAATTTCTGTTACATTTCAATTTGCTCTAAGTTCACAATGTACTTACAGTATATAGCCTATTATAATTTAAGTTACTCATATATCAATAAAATATGTTGATAATCAACAAGAAAATATAGTTGCATTTCCTTTTTGTTGCATATACTCTTATTTCTGACATTTTTATACTGTAAATAGAAGTGTCTTAAAAAGAAATAGAATATTTCGTAGCTTTTATCTCTTCATTTTCAGAATAGAATTAGCAACAATTTGATAATATTAACCAAGACCTCTTCAAGTGATATCTCTATTCAGTGCCTTTGCTTCTGTGAAGTCTCATTTTATAAATCTATGGATCAACAATTGGCTCTCTTCTGATAAAGGAAAAATTTTGCAGTCCATACAAAAGAAACCAAATGACCTGGAAATGTACAAAAACTTGCCAGACATGTTCAAACATTTTTAACAAGAGCCAGAACAGATCACATTGTCACTCAATTGTACCTACACCGATTTCACCTTTCTGATGCTTCTACTTGTCTGTGGTGTAATAATCGTGATGAAAATCTGTAACACATTCTTCTATACTGTCCATCCATAATCCATAAAAGAAGTAAATTAAAATCATCGGTACCAGTTTGAAATATAACGTAATTCATGAAATAATCATCGTAAATTTTTTATATTAATTTCTAGTGTATTAAATTATGTATTTATTGTATAAAACCTTGCACTTTTTTAAGAATAAATTTCAATTTGAAACGAGCTTCAGATTAGAAGTGTAAATTGAATGTATTAAAAAGTTGCTCGATGTAATTTCCAGTAAAGCATCGTTTTATTTTGCTTTCCTAATTCGTTATTGAAAATGCCACAAATGTTCAAGTAAAAATTCTGGAATTTTACCTGTGTATAAACTTGTAAACACCAAATATCAAAGAAATCCATTCGGTAATTCAGAAGAAAAAGGAAGACCTGTACACAGAGTTCCCTTTGCTGTTTCAGGCATATTGAAACATATAAATAAATTTTTGCTATATAACAATACTGAATCTATATTTCGTATAATGATAGAGTAATAAGTTAACACATTCAAACTTGCACATGTAAGTAATTTGCATCTACTTTCTTTGTTTCTGTAGAATTGCAATTTTTCATTCATAAATCTCATTATGTTATGTAATTATGTTTGTCTCTTTTTTCATACATAGGTCCCTAGTTTCAAAGCTACGGCGTCTTGAGAAAGAAACTCATCTGCTTCAGCGAGCTCTTGCAGAAGACCCAATGAATGAAGAGTTAATGATAGAAATGGATGACCTTGAACGACAGGTCAGCAGCAGTATAACGTATTGTGCACATGCACTTGCAAGAAAAATGCACACTGCATAGTAGCCTAATTCAGAAATACCCTGTGTCCCAAAAGTTATGGTTGGGTTTCAGAGGTTTATATTTTTTTAATGGATAGAGGTAGAAATTTAATATTGGTGCCAAATGAAAATAAAATTCTCATAGTTTTTCACTTGTAAGTTTGAGGCACTAAAGGAAACAAAAGACAGTAACAATCGAACAAATGCAATAATTTTTATTATTACAATTAATTATACAAGATGGATGTCCAAAGAAAAGTGCAGTGTGTTTTATGGCTAGCAAAATTTGAATCTGTGACTCATTAAGCATATCCACAGCAAACTCGTACCTTTTGTGATAATCATCTAGATGAAATGCATGTAACGTTTCTTTAAACTTCTATGAACTGTTGTTTTTGTAAGTCCTAATATCAGGTACATTTACGAGCTGATTTCTTTGGATTCTGAACAAATGCTGTTCGGATGGCTTCACCATTTCATTTGTCAGTGGTGTTCCAGTACTGTATGCTTTTTTTCAATAGGCTTCCAGTCTCTTTTAAGTTTAATGGTTTAACTACACAGAGACTAAAAATAAGTATCTGTCACAATGGTTTTCTTTTATTTATAATTTGTGTGTAAATTCTACGTGACATTATGAAATATGCAGATATATGGGCGGCTTTTAACTGCCTCTTTCTGTGTATTATTGGTCATTCTCTGACTTAGTATTTATCCTTTATTAAAATAAATAATTAAATTTGAAACCATTTCACTTTAATTATATAGGGAATGATAGATATTACTGTACATTTCAAACACACAAAATGTGTTAGCCTGGTCATTTTCTTTTTCTCTATGTCTTCATAAGGAATAACGTTTTGAATGTATTTATCTAATTTATCATCATGTAGTAACTTAAATTTGTTGCAGATGCTGTTATTACTATTACGTGTGTATATTAGTTATATTTCAAAGTACAGTAGATGATGGATGATGTGTGTAAAATTTATAAGGGACAAAGAATTGACTAATAAATTTTTAATATGCATACTATATAATTTTACTTACATTTTCAAGTCTTAAAGAAAACTGTAATATTGTTTGTGACAGGTGTATGAATGCAAAGAACTTCTCAACTCACAGAGTGAAGAATTGGACATGATGTTGTCGTGTTATAAGGAGACACAGTTGTCTGCCAACCAGAAGGTTGCCACCATGCGTGGGGACAAGCCAGTCACAACAGTCAGGGCAAATGAAATATGTTTCAAACATGCTCAGTGGCGCCTTACGGAAGCAGATGGTCAATTGGGAATTGCAGATTTGGTGCTGAGCAATTTTTTGTAAGTTTGATGATAGTGTATAAATATCTGGTTCGTGGTTCAGTTCTCAACATGGGCAAAGTTTTATCTTCTTTTCATGGGTCTGGTTTGTTGTTTCTCGCCTTGCACTTGTCCTGTGTTGTCTCCATGGTGACCTTGCATCGTGCTTACTAGACAGCCAAGTCCACCATATGACAGAGTCCATTATTGGTCCAAAGAAAATGGCACTTAATAATTCTGAAATAGCATTTGAAGACTATAGGGAAGAACAAGTCTAGTCAGTTTTAGTAAGATTTTTCACAGGAGAAATATAGAATTTCATGAATAAGCTATCTTTGAGTCTATAATACAGTACTCAAATTTATAACACATATTCTTGAAGAATGTAAGATTATTTGTGGGAAATCTTAGCTGCTTAGAGGCAAAGCTGGCTGATATATTTCAAACTCCAGTCCAGAAAATTTTACGAAATTGACTTACCTTGTTCCTCCCATGTGATCTTCATTTAATAACATGTTATTATTTAACAAAAAGGCAGTTAATCGTATTTTGGACTCATTGCTCCTAAGGAGTAAGCCATGCCCTTAGTTTCATAATTTGTTCGGTTGCATCATGGTATGTTACGAAATGTTTTATTGCTTTTAAACCAGTAACAACGTCATTAAAGGACACTTCACACTTTAAAGGAAACCTGTATTGTTGCAAATATGAAAGCAACATAGGCAAGCAATACAAACAGCAACATGTAAATTGCACGTTAAAGACTGGAAGTAATTAATATAAAACAGAAAGTGAAGTCTCACAATTGATAACAATGCAATATCAGAAGCATATGTATACCTACCAGTATCTGTTCTTATTGTTTTCCAATGCTCAGCTAGTTGGCATTGAAGCCATTTGCCGGTTTGGAGTCTAGATGTGCTGGAAGGGATTATAACGCGTTGTTTCCTATGGCATATTTATAATAATTATAGACGAAATGGTCAACAATTACTCTTAATGAGATGTAGTCCTACCAGTATCTAAGCATAATGAAATCTTGTCATTTTAATTAAGCCGGAAGCTTGTAATGTAGTATCTTTGAAAAGATGTTATTTTTTTAATGAAAACTGAACTAAATATATCATGTATTGGTTTTGAAATCACGTTTTTATACAGTTGTTTCATTTGTAAGTTATCTAAAAAGTCTAAGACTTTCTGATTTTTCGGCAATTTTTATATATTTAAAAACGGTATATTGATATTCCCAGCTTCCCAGGATGTAAGGAACTCAGTATATAAAGAGTGGGTGTGTGTTCACTTCAAAATATTTGCAAATCCCATTAGAAATAGCTAAAATATCTCACAAATTATGAAATGCTTGTTTTCCTGCAAAATTACATAGTTCATGTGTGTTATCTTACTGAGTTGTCATTTGAGCGATGTTCTCTGTATCTGTTCTGAAAATATGTGGCTTTTTACTTATTGCTTATTATAGTAATCATTTCTTATTTTCCCAGATATACAAAGAATTCCAAAAGTGACGATTCAGGAGAACACTTGCTTGAGTTGGGGTATGTGCGAATGACCAATCTGTTACCAAACCAAGTATATAAAGAAGTGTTGTCTCCTACTGAAATTCAGAGCAACATGCCTGTAGATAGAAAGGTAAGTTGTAACTGTTATGGTTGTGGATAAGCTTCAGGGCTTCTACCGCGTTGTCTTGGTGTTATTGGCTGACGTTTCGACCGCTGTGTTGTGGCCATCTTCAGAGCAGTTGTTGGATAAAGGAAATAGTCTGCCAGTACTTATATATAGTAGTCTCGATGGGGGGGAGTACTTGCTGTGATAGGTCGTAGGTTCTCCTTCTGGCATCTGATTGGTCCTTACTTACTTACTTACTTACAAATGGCTTTTAAGGAACCCGAAGGTTCATTGCCGCCCTCACATAAGCCCGCCATCGGTCCCTATCCTGTGCAAGATTAAGCCAGTCTCTATCATCATACCCCACCTCCCTCAAATCCATTTTAATATTATCCTCCCATCTACGTCTCGGCCTCCCTAAAGGTCTTTTTCCCTCCGGTCTCCCAACTAACACTCTATATGCATTTCTGGATTCGCCCATACGTGCTACATGCCTTACTGTAGGAATTCGTAACAAGCTGTTTTTTACGGTGATGGGTTGTTAGCCCTTCGCCCAACCCCCAAGCTGGAGGACCACCCCTTATCGGCTGTCCACGACTGCTTATTCAATATATTCGCAGCTACCCTCCATATCTGGAGGCCGTCTCCTCTATCCGCAACCTGAGGACGCGCCATGCCGTGGTGATAGGGACCCACCATACATGGATCTGATTGGTCCTACGTGGTCCAATCCGGTTGAGGTCTGTATGAAGTCTTTCTCGACTTACATTCGACCTTTTAAAGCAATGATGTCACTCCTTAATTTATATTTCTCCTACAGCAACGTCACTAAAAGCCTTTTTAATATTCTCAATGGTCTCTGCTTGCTTGTTATTGAGTTTATAGTAAAATGTTATGCATATCCTCCGATCAGTGCACTCAGCCATAGTGGCACGAAACGAAAACAAATGAGGATATCACATACTGGCTGATAATAGATGTGCATATCATCATAGGTCCATCTTTACTTAAAACGACAAAATTATCAGGGATTAGCTTTGTAAGTTCCAACATAACTTGATGAATTACTGTTTCCATAATACAATCTATTAGTCGTGTAAATGTACATTTACATTAAAATCTGCTATTTACGTTTGATGTGCAGCCATTTTCGTTTTTTTTTTTTCCAGGTAGGCCTATTTCTTTTTTGAGTAGGTTACCTTAGCTGCCTTTCGTGGATCCATTGCCCTGCTCTATCACTAAACATTATGACGTTCTCCAGTACATCTACATAGCTTTCATAAACTTTGTAATCTTTTCCTTAACATCTCTATTGTTCTGTTAAAAAAAATATATTATTTTAAATTAATATGTAACTTCTGTGTTTGTGTATCTGCTCTGTCCATTGTTGGCAGCGTGATTGCACGAAGTCGTTATTGTATGTTGCAATAAATGTATATATAATATATAGAAGGGGAAGGACACACAAGTTATTTATTCAAGCCTCAACAAACTTCCAGCAAAATCTTGAACAAGAATATCTCATGTTTCAATAGAGTATCTGTTAACTTCCTGCATATATTTTACAGAGTCTGGAGCTACATAACTTATCTTCAATAGATTATGTTTATATTTTTTCTCATAAATAAATATTGTGTGCGTGTATTATCTGATACTCAGAAGGAAGAATATGCTTATATGATATTTTTTTCCAGCGTGCTGTTCGAGTTTTTTGTCGAGAGAAAGCACCAGTCGGAGGGATTTCTGTGAAGGAACATTTTGAAATCAACGTAGTACCGCTTACAATAGGTTAGTAACACTTAATACAGAATATAAATTCAGTTGTGTACTTTTTTTATGTTCATATTTATGCATTATTTTTTTTCATTATCTCAAAGTTCAGAATGATTGATAGTTCATTGTGTTAATAACCACATCACGAGAAATGTTGAATTGATTCTTAAAATAGGATACAAATTCAGTTACAAGGGAACTTGGATTTAAGACCTTTATAGTAATATAGTAATCTGTAACACTTATGTTTCAATATCATGATTTCCGTTTTCCTGTCTATAATCCATCTGAACATCTGAATATCCTTTATTTTCTGTGCTTTGTCTCCTGTATATAGATTTACCCAGGCTTGTGTTATTTATCGGATTTTATTCACTATAATGGATGAACTCGATGATAGTACTTCGTATTAGTTTCAGAGAAATAAAATTAACACAGAATAACAGTTTCCTTAAAATTAATTCTCAACTTTTTCCTTACATAGCAAAACAAAATTGAACGTATATTTTCTTAAACATTTGTAGATCGTAATAATAATTCCCTCTTATTTTAATATGGTTCATACCAATTTATTTTCGACAAACGTGAAATTTGAGATCATTTGAATAGATATTGCTTAATAAAAGATACCTGTGGTATTTATATAACTGTGAGGGCATGAATAGTTACAATTCAAATACAAGTTATAAAAAATAATATGTTAATGCATTTAATGACATATGTAACGTTTTCAAATGACAGACCAGTTCAGAGGATTCAAATAATAATAAAAAAGTCAGTGTTATTTATCATCCACAATTTTAAATTAAAGATTGTTGGAAGAGGCCTTGTTTATATCTGTTCACCTAAAGTTAGTGATTTAATTCGAAAAAAAATATATATATATTTTTTCCAAGAACTCACCTTAACAATTTAGCAGTCATTGATGGCCTCGTACTGAGTGACAGTTTTGGCATCCTGATGTTTTGACATCCATACATTTTTGTTTTCCGGTACGTTGTTCTGGTCCAGCTAAATCAGTGCCTAAAGTTAAATGGCAGAGAACGTGACAGATAAAATATGAAGATGGTTGCGACATATTTTTTACATAAATTTTATTTCCGCCCTAATCATATATATATATATATATATATATATATATATATATATATAGTATGTGTGACATTTCAGGTCTCACAAAGAAGTTCTTCAACACAATGCTGAAGTTTTGTTTTCCTGAACGTGATCCTGATACTATAGACGGAGATGGCTCTGATGACCTAGATGCGGACAGCAAAGGGAAAAAGCTGAAAGGAACAAAAAAGAATAAAGAAACGAATTTCTACGTTCCTATTGAACAAAAGGATGATGTGGAGAAGATGAAGGTAAAATATTTTCAGACTAAAATCATTACAATTAGTATATTTTATGTTATAGTTGATACTTCAGTTGGCCTTATATTATAAACTGAACTCATAGAACACTTAAGGTAAGCGTTCACTACATCATATCGCACTCATTGGACGAATCGTAAGGATCAGAAAAAGACTATCTTTGCTGTAATTGTTATGTAACCACGTTCACTACATCGTATCGGACGCATCGCCTCTCGGCAAATCTGTCCACGTTTCTCGGATGGGCAACTTTTCCGATGCGTGCGATCATGGCCTTCTTTAATAAATCAATTTTAATTGGTCAACTGTTACTATTATATTGTGCCATGTTCAGTGTCGCGCCAAAATGGCAGACGGAAAACTTATTTCACTTGTAGAAAATTGCGAAGAATTATATAATTTGAGGCGTTCTCATTACAGTAATAAAGTCATTTCTTACATATATATTATGTAACCAATATCTCTTTCGTGGCTGCAAAAGGGTATCTGTCGGCGGATACAGGGGGGAGAGGCATTAATCCTTCCCATTGAAGGCTTTAAGGAACCAACCTGGACAAATACCCAATGTCCCATCCCTACCTTCCCGTGGTGCAGCTGTTAGTAAGCATAATTTTACAAGCTGAACTAAAGGGAGGGGCTACTCATCAATTAGCACTGGTCAGCTTGATGAGTTAATGACTGAATTTGGTATAATTTTCCTCTATTCAATACCTAATTCCCTCTTTACCCCTTCCTATCCAGTCCTCTGACTGAACTCTTACTTTCTTCGACCCTGACGGCATTAGAGCATTCGAGGCCTAGGGGTTCATTTCCCTTTCCTTCCTCCCCTTTCTACTTTTCTGTTCCTAGTGCTGACCTGCTATGGCACTAAAATCGTCCTCCAGTGGCTTAAGGAGGGAAAGCTGGTGATCAACAAGATCTCCCAGCTAGGTCCAATGGACCCGTCGACCAACAGCAGGTGTGGTCCTCCAGACATTCTGGGGGTTGTGTGTGAATGAAGTAGCCACCAAAACGTTAAAATATGGTGTTCACTTAAATCGGCTACAACTTGCCAACCTCAAAATCTGTGCTTCAGTGGCTGGCCATGATAATATCTTTGAAAAATATTGGAGTGCAAGAGGTCAAATGACTTTATTGTCAAATGCCTGGCATTAGAAAACAACAACAACAACATATCTCTTTCGTTTCTTCCTCTTCAATTAAGACGCATGAAGCAATTGAAAATTCTTATTCGCTAACAGACGTAATTAATAGACCTAACCTCAACTCCTCTGCTTTCAGTAATGTCAATATTGTACGACGTCATGTTTTAAACAGCTGATAGGGGAATCCGATGAGGCGATGAGGTGAAGCCGTTACAGTGAATGCACTGCACTTAAAATATCCATTGCCTGCGATTCGTACGAGGAGTGCGATACGATGTAGTGAACGCTTGCCTTTAGAGTACAGTAACAGATGGTTACTTTTGCTGTGCAATTTCTCTACTGCAACTGCCACACTCAAGCCATGAGTAGTTTTTTGTGCCATGCTGGCTGTTGAATTGAGTCTAAAGAGAGTGCAATTTATTTTTAACGTCGTTTTCTGACATTTACTTTGCACTAATAATAAAATTCATGGAAAGCGTTTTATTTTGTGTTGTGATAATTTTATTAGCACTTCGTAAATTCTACAGTCACTCTCTAGTTTGAACTACCTCTATTATTTATTTTTCTGCCCCATTTAGTTTGAAAGTTGACATTATAGTGTAATGTTGTTAGGAAATCTCTAGTACACTTCAATAATGAATAATATTGGCAACTCTTGTGTATAAAATTATGCTACACTAAGTTTATATATATATCATAAGTACAGATCCTTTTACTACATGTTGCATCTGACACCTGCCACAAATGGTGTATTTTCATGGTGTCAAAAACTAGAATATAAACAGTATAAAGTATTAATAACACATTTTATCTGCTGACATTACTGAGGCAGTAGATATTGAACAGGTTGAAAAGTTTTGTAGAAGAAAATCAATATGATTAGGATTTGAATTGAGGTCGATAATTTACAATCATGCTGCAGGTTGAGAAGATGAATTTCAATGGATTGTTTGTTTGTAATAGGAGCGAGCAGAGAAAAACAAGTTGTTTATTTACATAAAAATTCCCGAAGTTCCTGTCAAAGTTAGCTACAAAGGAAACAAGGAGAAGAACCTGGAAGATATTCGGGATTTCAGCTTGGTTATCCCGACACTCGAGTACCACAATGTCACGTGGACTTGGCTTGACCTCCTGCTGGCAATGAAGAGTGACAGCCGGCGTGTGATTCTGTCTCAGGTTAGTCTTGTATCTGGTAGTAGTAATTGTAAACATAGGTGTTTGCATTTCTATACGGTTAGCCAGCTGTAGTGCTGGATTCCTTCTGAGTGAGATGCTCAATAGATTTTTGTGTCTACTCATAGAATTATATATGTTCTCTATGCACCTGAACCCTAACCAAGATATTAAACTTTTTACTCCAGCACTGTTTTCTGCTAGGTTTCACTTACTTACTTACTTACAAATGGCTTTTAAGGAACCCGAAGGTTCATTGCCGCCCTCACATAAGCCCGCCATCGGTCCCTATCCTGTGCAAGATTAATCCAGTCTCTATCATCATATCCCACATCCCTCAAATCCATTTTAATATTATCCTCCCATCTACGTCTCGGCCTCCCCAAAGGTCTTTTTCCCTCCAGTCTCCCAACTAACACTCTATATGCATTTCTGGATTCGCCCAATGCAAACGTCTGGATTTAATGTTCCTAATTGTGTCAGGTGAAGAATACAATGCGTGCAGTTCTGCGTTGTGTAACTTTCTCCATTCTCCTGTAACTTCATCCCTCTTAGTCCCAAATATTTTCCTAAGAACCTTATTCTCAAACACCCTTAACCTATGTTCCTCTCTCAGAGTGAGACTCGAAGTTTCACAACCATACAGAACAACCGGTAATATAACTGTTTTATAAATTCTTATGATATTTATTAAAGGATTTTATAAAGGCAAATATTATTAGTTAAAAATAATAATAAAATGACTATATTTACTGGAATATACAGTAATATGCATCTCAATCTTTTGATCCTAAAATCCAGAAAAACAATTACTGGCAAATTTATTATGCACTTGTCATAAAAACCAATTAGTATTATAATTATCAGGACACGTTATAAAGACACTCTTATCCCTAGCTATACATCACATTCATCCTCACTTGCAGTATCAGAGCTGGAACTTCTGGTTAACAGGTCTGGGTTTGTGTCAGAATATTGCTTGATAATGACTAACATCATGCTACTCTTTATCAGTAATTAGCGATAAATTCGTTTGGTTTATTTAAAGATGCGCGATTGTTAAAAGTTGTAAATGTAAAATCTCAGAACGAAAGAGGAAAGTGTCATTAGGTCATTACCTTACTTACTAACTTAAATGGCTTTTAAAGAACCCGGAGGTTCATTGCCGCCTTCACATAAGCCCACCATCGATCCCTATCATGAGCAAGATTAATCCAGTCCCTACCATCATATCCTAACTCCCTCAAATCCATTTTAATATTTCCCCCATCTACGTCTCAGCCTCCCCAAAGGTCTTTAGGTAATAACCGTAATTTAAAAATAATATTCGTATTAATAATGATTGTTGTCAAAAATGGGCATGAAATTACTAACGAAAAGTGTGCAAAAGAAGAGAAAATACGAACTCACAATGGCAGTTTCTGTTAGCAGTTTCCCAGTTGGTATCTCCTAGCATAAATAGAGCATTAATTTAAATTTACTTGAGTCTGGTGTTTGCATATGAATATAATACACATCCCAGTTTTCAAGATTATATTTTGTCCAAAAAGATGCGCATTATCGCGTAAATACGGTAATATTCTCTTTTCATGAACACTATTTTTTTCGAACATATTGACATTACACAATATAATACTGAAGGCTATTGAAATACATCTCAAATTGAAGTAAATTATATAAAAAACTAAATATTTGATTGAAGTAATATACTGACACCGTCACATTCTGTACATATTAAAACTATCGGCATGATATACACTAATATACTAAGAATACACTAATATGATTTTAGAGCATGCATCATGTTCTTTCTTTCTATGTTATCATCTTTCTCATCAGATCCAAACTGCATGGTGGCATCTTCCGGTGCTTCGCATGGAAACGACTGGGAACGAATAGATCTTGTCTGCTAGTTTCATAATTCACAGAATTATTTTATACTCATTCCACATTATCAATTAGTCTCTTTATTCTTTCTGCTTCTTCCTCGTAAATTTCAATAGTTTTATGCACTGCACTGCTTACAACATCTAAATATAATAATGACCGATAAGAAGACTGATTTCTACCATAGTATTTAGCTTGTTAATCTCATTCTTCCGATTGAAAAATACTCCATTACAAAACAGAGCTTCACTTGTGTTGCAATTGCAATTGATGTGGTAAATTGATATCCAGATGTATTAACTCTTTATTATAAGTAATAACAACTATTCACGAAGTCATATAATGCGCCACAATAATGGGGAAAAAAGCATAATCAAATTTAAAACACATGTTAAATTAATAAAACTTCAAAGGCCGCACACAGTGGAAACGACCCCTGACACTATTAATATGGGAATGCAGATTCACTTTTGACATTTCCTTGTAGGCTATCAAGCAGAAACTGCAGATAAAAATGAACAGAGGCTCTGCAGATGAAGGTGCTTCTCCACAAGAGGAAGACAAAGCCAGGATGTTATTCGGTCCTAGACTGATGGTAAGTCACTACCAGTACTATTGTTGAAATGTCTGTTGATGTTTTGTATGGTTTTAATGACGAAAATCAAATTAAATATAATGTCCATTTTACAGAGACTTCAGAAATAACAGTTCTGAACTAGTTGTGAATATTACTTCATTATAATTTGTTTTCGGGAAGGGCTGAATCCTTTGATCCCCTCTGTCCTTGTGAGAATTTTGGACTAAAACCATGCATTCACTTATGTGTTCATAACCGTGCGTTTTTTTTAAAGCAAGACGTAAAGCGCTGCAGCAAGACCGTTCTTTTATTACATTTGCTTCACCGTCGCTGCAGCAGCGCTGTAGCAAGCGTGCAGCAAATCAAAACTTCGCTTTACGAGTTTGCTGCACGATCCATCATGGCGGAATGTGTGTTTTGGTCTTTTGCAACGTTTATTATTGTCAAAATCGTCTAGTAATAATAATTCCATGTCATTATCATGGAAGTCGAAATGATTTAACATGTTTGGTTCTTTTAGGGTTAAATTTATTACGGCAGTAATTAATTGTCCACCATTTTGCAGTCATTTGACCTACTTACGTTTTTTTTCGACACTCATTTTGCTGCAGCAAAGGCATGAAGCGCTTTAAAAAAAACGCACGGTAAACCATACTAGACAAGAAGCACATCTCTTTCTAATAGGATGGAAGTAATGATTGATATACAAAACACAAAATCTTATGTATTATTTTTTGCAAAACTTAATTTTTAAAAAGAGAATATGCTAGAGTACAAAATTATTTCACTATATATGTTACACATGCTAGGTCATTCAATACATAAATAAACAAATCAGAATGATTCACTTCATACTGGTGCCTGTAACTTAAGCCACTTTTGTATGTATTACATTTTACAAGTACAGTCAACTCCTGATAATTCCAAGTATTTAATGCACGAACTCCCGCGAATTATCCGCAGATTTTTTATTATTATTTGAAGTCCAGTAAAAGTTACTCTGACAGGTTCAATTACTAAAATACTCTTTAGAATCAAAATGCAAAATATGAAACAGAGCAAAACGTTTCGAAAAAATTGGTCACAATTGTTTCCAAAAACTTATTTCTTTCATGCATATATAACGATTGTTCAGATGTTCAGGATAACCCATCCTTCTCCTCATTTCGTCAATTCGTATTTTATGTAATTTTTATTTTTCCCTGTTTTTATTTCATTCAAGTTTGCAATAGTGTGAATCCTCATACAAATCCTCTATCATTTCCATCTCTCTACTTCTCCATTATCATACGAAGTTGTCTTTCACAAACGTAATTTTGAGTCTGGTTTCCCTATAATTAAAATCTTCTTCTTCTTCTTCTTCTTCTTCTTCATGGAGTAGGAGAGTCTCCTGTTCCGTCCTCAACTTTCCACCTTGTTCTTGGCCGACCAATATCTCTTCTCCCTTGTGGTTTATAATCCAACACCTGTTTCGGTATTCGTTCCTTATCCATTCTTCTTAAATGATTGGACCAACGAATTCTGTATTCCTTTATTTTATCTATAATTGGGAGCAGGTTTAGTTCATTCCTTATGTCATCCTTTCTATATCTGTCCAATCTTGTACATCCTTTTACTCCTCTGAGAAATTTCATTTCCGCTGACTGGATTCTATTAATATCATTTTTCTTCAAGATCCATGCTTCACATCCATATAAGAGAGATGGTATAGCCATTGTCTTATAAAATTTTATTTGCGTATAATTAAAATAACACCCTAAATTTTATGCAGCCTGGAGAGACCAAGAGTTTGAAGAAGGGCATGTTCAGCTCATTCTCATCGAAATGAAGATGGCTTATACCCAGCTGCTTGGATTCGCAAGAGGAAAAACGACAATGAAGATGTTGGAAGATTGGGCTTCAGGAACTATAGAAAGTACTGACTTATATTATTGTAAGTGCCTTAAACACAGTATGTGATACACAGTGGGTTATCGGTTTGTGACTTGTTTTTATTCGTGGTTATATTTTATTCTTGTTTACGTGGAAGTTCTTACTGTTTTTGGTGGCAGGAAAAAGAAAATAGGGGAATGAACGTTTCTCTCGTATTTATTTATGTCACTACCGCACATGTGTGTCTAATGATTGGAGCTCAGATGTTTCAGCATTAATGTTAATGGTTAGTTAAAAATGCAGGAAATAGCCATTAAAAAAGATTAAGGCATTATAAAATTTAAAAAGTCAATACCTAACAAACGTGTATGTATCTTATTACCTAGCTTTGCTGTTTGTTTGGTTCACATTGCCAGAAGTTTTTTCACATTCTGATCCACCTGTCAGAGAACAGAACACTAAATTTGGCTATAATAAATATATATCAGCGTACATGCTAACAGTAATCCTGTTGTCTATTTCCAAATCAACACCAGACTGATTGCTATGAACTGTTGGATATTTATTTACTGCAGTAACAGTGTGTTGATATATTTATGGTGCATTAGACTTTCCCTGGTTATTGTCAGCTGATGTCGTAATCGTTTAGTTTGTGCAGCAGCACTGACATTAAATTGTTTTTATTGATATTCATTTATATAATATGTTTAAATAATTGCAAAACATTCATATAAAACATGAAAGTAGCAAATTAAATTATTAAACCTTAAAATAGATTATGGATGATAAACTATTATAATAAAAAACTTGTAAAAGGCTGCTAACATAACAGTGTTGATTTATATTGAAACATCAGCAGATTCGTCTCACAGGTAAAGGCATTTTTCTCAAACTTTGGAGCTCAGTACATTTTATCTCGTAACATTACTGTAATTTGTAAGACCCAACGAAGTGGTGTGCGTGCGTGTGAGTCAGGAGCCTTCAGTATTTTTCAGCTGGAGAGCCATTTTATTTCTGTACTTTCTTTCACTTCGTGTTGTTTGTTAGCAACATGGTCCTTAAATGTGAAAAGCTTGAAAAGCTTAAAAGGGCGTAATTTATATACTCATTGCAATATAATAGAAGACTTTAACCCTTTCCTGATTGTGGATATTAAAATTTTATATTTACTGTGATGCTGAAATCTATTAAAAGTAGACGTGAAGAGTGTAATATTTTTATAAATTGATCATAATTTATCCATATACCAACATTTGTTTATTAGATATTTAACTTATTACTTAGATTGCACATTATATGATCAAGCACATATTATGTTTTATCTGCAAAGAAAATAGGCGAAATGGCGCCTATTGATTGAGCTGTTATGTGTACAGTCTCACTATATTTATTACTGAAAAAGAAAACTGTTAAATTTCGAGAAAAATACACCCTACATCAACAAAATAATTTTCTCTAAAAGCACAATTCCTTATACAAATACAATTGTAAATAAAACAAAGAAAAAATGAAATATGAAAAATATATGCTTACAAAATCTTCAACTATTTCACTGCTTTTCTGATATTTCCTCACAAATTTTTCGGTTATAGTCAGTTAACTTGCCTCAGCAGTGCATCACATGAACTATGCAATAATACTCTGGATTGGGAATTGCAAATGTAAGTAAAAATATTGATAACATTTTAACCACTCATATGAGGAACAAGCAAGATGCGATGGCTTGAGATTTTATATATTTTATTTATTTTTATTGACTTCTTAGGATTCTTAATTAGGAATTTTGATGATTTTTCTCAACATAAGTCACAAAAGAGGTGCTGAATCCTTTCTCGAGTGCTTTATTTTCAGTTTTCTAAAGAATAAAGTAATTTAATCTCATAGAATTCTAGTCTCTCTTATTAATGAAGAACTGAAATAAAACAAATAGAAAGCGTGGTGGGGGGTTAGCTTATGTTCATTTAATGAGAAACTTAGCTATACATGAAGAGTATATTATATTATGTGGGTTTTTTACTATTATCTAGAATTAAATACACTATTTAAAATAGTAGGGAAAGATATTCGCGTACATAAGAAAGAGAGGAGAGTGTTGTTGCAATATTTCCATTGTAAAGGTAATGGGCCGATATAAATCTCAATAAAGAACCAGAGAATGTAAATGAAACTTGTGTATGAGCTAAGGTTTATGTCATGCCAGAATGCCCGTGATGTGAACAGAGAGGAGGCCAGTCCTATCTGTCCCACTTCAGACTTGAAGACAGTTCAGTAGCGATATTTATCGTCCATTTGATGTGTACTTAAAAGAAATGTCATCAAATAAGAATTGCATTTTTGTTTCACACTGGTTATAGGATTACTTGAAGTATAAATTATTGCAGTTTCTTGTTAATATTGTGAAAGACAGTGAAATTCTCTTAAGTCTGCAATGAACATGAATTGATCACAAAAAATGTTACTACTAGAGTGGATGTTTGATAACTCCTTTCGCTCCAGCCAATCACAGACGACTTCTTCACTCTTTTGTTTACATCAGGAGGTTCTTATCTGACATGCTGTTGTTTTTCAGTGGCTCATTACGTGTTCTGTGACATTATATATGCTTAAAACTACCATCTTAATTTTGTCTTCTGCTATTACTGATATTGACGAGTTGTTTTCGCTAGATTTAAAGGGCACATAAGATCAGAAAAAAAAAAAGAGTATTAATTAAAAAAAAAGCTTTATTTTCTTTTTAATGGAACAATAGCCATAAGTGTAGCAGAAATTAAATAAAATTAGAATAATAATGGCGTTTACTGCATGTTTCCAATGCAAATAGTTAATGAAATGTCACTATTAAACTTTGATCCTTCAGATGGAATAAATATTTGATACAAGAAAAACAATAGCAGAATGCGGAATGCCCCACGCTGCTGGACATCGAGATCTGCAACGAGCAGGACGACCCCAGGCAGCGCCCCAACTTCGGCGTCAAGTGCAAGATCTTCGAACTGGACGCTTGCCAAGGCATCGGAAAGGTGTGTCTGGTGTACATGGACAAGAGCGAGTGTGAATCCGATCTAAAACGAGAGGACCCCAAGATCTGGCTGCTGGACAGAAGTTTCGAGTGGCACTACCTGGCTGCAGTACTTCCGCATGATGCTGGTACACCAGGGTCTGCCCCAGTGGCAGTTCAAATTCACGCCCATGGACCTAACACCGTGGGCTGAGCAAATGTTCGTGTTGATCACACCGCATCTGCTCCAATCTGATGTGAATAACCCACTCACACAGAGCGTGGACTGGTGTGACATGCCGTATAACCACCTCGACCCTGCGACCTTCAAGACGAGAGCCAAGAGCTCCAAGAAGAAGGCAAGCCATCCTGAGCAACTCTGCGGGTGTACGAGTCATAACAGAGCGGCAGAAACAACTTCTGTAATACGAGTATTACACTAATATTCGTGTTTATTTAGAAATTTCATGACTTTCCGTTTCAGTGTTTACAAAAAATAAAAATTGATAGATTGTCTTTTTACAGCAACAATGTTGAAGAAATTAAAAAAAAATAGCAGAAAGTGATGATGTTATATTGTTTATTGAGTTTTCTAAAAACAATGCCTGGAGATGTTTTATTTCGCTGAGGCCTTGATAGCCACCACTGCCGTGTCCCTTGCATGTATTGTGAAAGTCTTCCTGTGGTTTGGAAGGTGATTCCAAGGTACAGAGATTGTGTGCACTCGAGGTGGGTCTCTGGCGTTTCGTCAGCCCACGCGAGTGGTGTGGATATAAAGGGAAAAGTTGAGATGGTTGTCAGGTGGAGTTCCCGGGTAGCTCAGTTGGCAGAGCGCTGGTACATTCAACCAGAGGTCCCGGGATCGATACCCGGCCCCGGAACAATTTTTCCCTTGAAATTATTCAAATCTGCTTTACAGGGAGCTTTACCTGAAAGACTAGATTTGCATACTTGAAATTGTTCGTTATATTTAGGTGGTACACTCCATGAGTTATTCTATTCTGTGTCTTGGCAGAAGACTGTTTTAAGGTTTTCTCCTTCTTTATAAGTAAACCATTTTCTTCTGCCCTTGCTGTTAACTTGTTGTAGCTGTTCTCTAGATCGACTTTTTTCTTCGAATCCATAACCATATCATCTGCATAAATGTATATTCTGACGTTTCCACTGCCCTAATTTATTGTCTCTATTATGCCTGCCATTGCTGTGTTGTACAGCAGTGGATCTAGAGGATCTCCTTGTAGTACACCATTTGTTTGCCTCAGTGGTCTAGATGAGCTTAGTGTGTCTTTTATGACTACGTTGTACTGTAAAATTGTTTTGATAATGTTGCTGAGGTAGTTGTCTGTACCGATCATTGCTTCCAATTTCTTTATTATCTTTGAGCAGTCTAGGAGATCAAAAGCCTTTTTATAGTCAACAAATATGATGTAGGATTTCCTTTTTTGGCTCCCTTAGAGATTCCTCTATGTCATTTGTTAGTTTTAATACTGCTTGTAGAGTGTTCCTCCATCTCCGGAAACTGAATCACTCTTCAGGTATCTTGTGGTATGTAGCTAGGGTCAACCATTTGCTGATAATCTTCGTGATAGCTTGAAGCTACACGTATCAAAGTGCATACCCTTCAGATTAGTATACCGTCGTCGTTCCTGCAATAACTCCTATGTGACACGTTTATCGATTTTCAGATTTTTGCTCTATTAAATAACTTAAATAGTTATACAGCAAATAATAAAATCTCCTATATCTAATTATATTCTTTCTTTCGAAAATGCAAGAATTCACAATCTCCTATGTATAACTGCCATAGAATGAATAAATGTGTTTTTTCTTCCTAATGAAATATTTTATATTTTGCACATAGGAGTTATTGCAGGAACAACGATGATACATACTTGCAAGATAATCTTTATTGATAGAAGAACTGCGATTCAACTGACTACTGCAGCCTACCAGAGTATATGAAGAACTTCTAGCAGAGAGAAATACAGATGTTCTATGCTACAGGCGCCATGATAGATAGAAGTTGGACCCAACCAAACCAATGGATGAGGCATACAAGTCATCAGACTTGCAGTGCATGGCTACCACCACAAACTGTGCCAAGAAGCAAAGTTCCATATTCCAGACGAAAATTGCGTGTGTAAATTGTGCAACAGTAAATGTGGTACATATATTTAGACTGTAAAGAAAGAACAAAATCCATCTCGGAAAATAGGAAGAAAAAGAAGAATATTAAAAGGAAAATTTGACTTTGCACACGTGCGCATTTCTACTATTAATAATAATAAAATAAATTTAGCTTCCCTTATGAAAAGGTTGCCAGATTTGACAAAGCGTATTACATATAATTTGGAAACACCTAAAAGGTAAAATGATATACATTTGAAACGGTTAGGGAATCGAATATACATAATGTCAAAATATACTATTTTGTTTATTGCAATAACAATAGAAAGTGTCTGTGATATTCCTATGTTGTTGTTTTGTTTACTGCTTGTTTAATTTTTTACTGAAGTGGATATTTAGAAAGGGTGGTATTTACCTATTCTGAAGAAGCTGATATGGTTTTTGTGTGTAGTGAATGTATAAAGAATGTAATGCTATCTTGCGATTACATTAATGTCTATTTACATTTAATGCATTGTACAGGTATTAATTTTATTATCTATACTAGATTGAACAAAATAACACCACCATCACTGTCATTTGTTATTGCAGTAAACAAAATAACATCATCACTTTATGCTATTGTTTTTCTTGTATCATACAAGGCATTTCATTTGAAGGACAAAGATTTAATAGCGATATTTCGTTAACTATTTGCATTAGAAGTATTTGGTAATCACTACTATTATTCTAATTTTATTTAGTTTAATTTCTGCTACACTTTAATGGCCATTGTTTCATTCAAAAAAATTTAACTTGGTGCTGAATATACTCTTTTTTTTTTTCTAATTAATATTCATTCTCTACAGGCCAGTTTTGTGAGCGAATGTACCCTTAAATAATAGTATAGGAGATATTTAAGAAGTGCCTCACAGTATGAGTCTTTTTCCATAGTATTTGATAAGTATTCTCCCTTCTTTCTTGTTGATGTTGTCTTCCTTGTCCATGTTTACTCGTGTCATAAACAGGTTCAGTATAAGGAGATGGAATTCTGCTACAGCATTCTTTGTATTCAATTAACTTAGCTTCACTTTAGAGTCTTGTATATTTTCATGGTTTTACTGTGCATGGGCTTTCTTTATCTTCTTACATGATGGAGTGATTGAAATGTTTTTGTGCTATCAGTTTTTCATTAAATGATATTATGCCTAGAGTTCTAGTTTCAATATTGGTGTGGCCTTCTGCTGAGTCATTACCTTTTAAATAATCATGTGTTGATACTCAGTGAATTATTTTATTAGTCGTATTTTTGTTATATGTGCCAGTTCAACGCATATAATGTTAATTAAAAATCTATCAAAGATATTATTTTATAAACCAACTCTTTTATTTCTTCCTCTAAGTTGGAAGCATTTCTTGTGACTGAAATGTAATGTGGAATGAAGTTACAGTCTACTCACTGCAGCTCCTGCTCTTACCTTAGTTTTAGATACATCAATGTATAAGCATAACCATATTGTTTGTGCGCGATATGAAACTTAATCTTTTCATTTGATTATTGTCACGTGACGTCTCTGCCAATACACTCATTCTGGGACAGTTTATTTATTTTTTTTACGTTATGACAGAGTTCCATTCATTACCAAACACACTTTCCATTGTCTGTTAATACTCACTGTTTCTCTCCTTACAATTTAAACTTTTCCTTCCTCCTTTTTTTTTCAAGACTATGAAATAGTATTGCATTGGTCTTAATATAATTCACAAAATAAGTCAAAATTTACACTTGAAATGCGTCTGTTGGAACTAATTTGCCAGATAAAGCTATTGTGTCATAAAGCCATCTATCTTTCTTCTGGCATTTGATCACAATCCAGTGTAACTCAATTATGTAACTAACTACTTACCTTCATTTTAAGCTAAGGACCATAATTCAGAGACTTCCCTACCAGATTCAGTAAGCACTTGATAGTAACTTACATAAATCGCCGCCATAGGGGAATGAATTGTGATTATGCAGTATTCATATTTTACGAGAGAGCTGTGATCTTACTCCATAAGTTGATTGAACCTCAATATGTATGATTTTATGTTGTCATTCAGGGTTTGCTCAAATCGGGAAGAACATGTAATATCATCACTTCTGAAAGTAAAATGCAACTTCACTTAAATTGTATGTCAAAATTATCTATAAACAAAACTTACAATTCCTTAATATGTATATACAAAGTGCGCTGGAGGAATCTGATGGTTTTCAGTTTAATGTAACTCTGTGGCATCTTGCATGTAAGTAACTTTTTTACATAAAGGACATAGGTTTCATTTTGTTTACCAAATCCTTTCACATTGTTTTGGAAGTGATTGCATTTAATTATCTTCCACTATTTTTCCAGTGCTTGTCACAGTCTTCATTACTGAAGTAATTTCTTAATGAACAGTAACTTTCTGATCATCAGTGGTCTGAACCTAGAAATGTTAATTCCAGTTGGAAAATATTTGTTTTGAAAGTTGCAGAGAAAATAATTGTAAATAGATGTATCAGGAGAAAGTGCAGACCAGAGAAAGTTGCTACTCTATGAAATAATGTAAAACTTATGCAAGACTGCAGGAAAGCATGCGAAATGGTGCAAGACCATTAACTGAAAATGCTAAAAAAAAATAATAATAATAATAATAATAATAATAATAAATAAATAAAACGATTCTTGAAAATAAAATTATACTTGGTGTCCTTTAAATGTTGCATAATAATAAGTTTTGTTAATTGTAAAATTCAATAGACATTAAATTCAATATCATCAGGTTACTCTGTCATATTCTTTAAACGATACTTATAATATATTTGCCATAAACATTTCTTCTGGCGAGATGGTACTTCACATATATTCTTTAAATACGAGTATATGTAATTTAAATTTTGAAGTCTTTCACAAGTGAAGTGGATTGGACTCTCATTTTCTTTCCTTCACATCGAGTGCATATTTCAGCGAATATCTGACTACCGTACATAATATCGTATGCAAAATGAGCAAACCCAAAATGACTGACAAAAAAATAATTATTTGTAGGCCTATGTGGGTTATTGTTTATGAACTATTGTTGTGATAACTTAATGCCGTTCACATTCGTATAGAAATAAAATACAGGGTGTTCCCTTACATAGCAGATCACTAGATAGCTCTTATAGTTAGCCATCTGGCATACTTGGCCATTAAAGTTTAGAATAATACTATTTGTCGTCTGTATCATCCACCCTAAACAGAACCAAAGATGAACTGGAAAATGGAAATTACTGGATAATCGAGAAACATAATTATATGAACTTATGTTTCCGGAATTGAATTATTATATGATTAGTTATAAAAACAAATTATTCTAATACCAGTACTAATATAATACTCTGCATTACAGTTTCTTTGCTTTGTGCATTCCTTTTCTGGGTGCAGTATACCTCCACATCACACTGCAGTTCAATATATGCAAGCACTCCGAAGTCCTCTGTATGAATGATTCTGTAATTTGAATTTTTCTGCCGTTTTGCTATATTGAGCATTTCTGTATCTTGCCAGTTAGTCCTCATTTGTATATTATCCTTATTAAACAGCTGTTGAATCTCGTCTGCAGCTATACATCCCTCAATACTTCCATCTTCTGCTCGTATTTGCCTTGGAATTCTTTCTAATAACTGATTACAATAATGTCGCCATGGTTTGTTTCAGAGTCGAGAAATTACATTGCAAAAATACAAATTAATAAGATAATCAAATATTGGATAGCCAGAATCTTACTTCAATTGTTTTATAATAAAAACTTGATTACATCACAGTCTACTACATACAGTGACGAAGCTTGAGTTTTAAGGGTGCTAGAAACAATAGACTGTGACAGTACTATTTTGCATTGCCTGTAATGAGGCGATATTAGCGATCCTTGTAGTGAGCAACTAATGTTTGCATATTTAGTACGTATTGAGCTTCGCGACTGTATATACTAAACAAAATTTCATACAAGTTGAGAGGATGCGATGGCATTTCTTTCCACTTCTACTTTCCTTGAGTCCGTCAGTGACAGACTGGTAGCTGTTACCTCTTATACCTGCACCCCCCCAAGCTGTACACACTCGAAAATAAAATGTGTAGTTCTTACGATATTTTCAACTAATATAATTAGTTACATTTGGGAATGTCAGTTTGTATTATGAAGTCAGGGGGAGCAACACAGTGCAGATTGTCCCATTGTGTACGCTGTAGACTAGCAACTAACGGTGGAGAAAACATTTATCTTCAGCTCTCAGCAGCTTTTTAATGTGTCAGTTAATATAAACAAAAATAAAATGAAATATAAGCGCTTAGTATGGACTTTCGAAATATAGAGTATCGGTAAACCCTTTCAGAAATAAAATTTGTTACTATGTAGGAAGTCAATTAGTCGAACGTTTGTGAAGTGGACAGTAGCATCTTCCCCTTCACTGAGAGTAGGGAGTGTGAGTAGAGGGGAAAGCCTATCAACCAAACTGAAATGGGGTTTAGACTGTGATTACATTAAAGAAAAATAATGTTTATTTTCATTTCGGACATTTATTTTTCCTCAAATTAAATAAACACTTTTTGTCTCATTGAAAATTTTCCCTGGCTGTAACAAATCACAAAACTAACAACTCAAGTCCTGGGAGTGCCTGTCAGCAGTAATGCACTCCGAACATATGCAGTCTTCTTATGTAAGTTGTAGCATGTGAGGGAACACATTGTACTGTATGAAAAATAAGTCATTTCTTGTTTAATATGTGTATATGTACTGTACCACCAATATATTTAAGACTTTAGTCGTAATAATATGTTATACTTGCAATGTATATACATGTAACTTGTGCTTTATATCTATTGTAAAAGTGCTTATACACACACTATGGTAAAAATTGGATAAGGATATAAAAAGTGTAACAGTTTCATGTTTGAATGTGTATAAAATAAAATTATGCTCCAATATATCACTTTCATTTCCAGAAAATATTAGGTACTTACCATGATCAATTTTTGCACGTGTACTCGTATCTACACATTGATATAGGTTTCAAAAAGAGACTTCAAAGTTCTGCAATTCCTTTACATTAACTGGCCAAACTGTGTTGGATGCATTGCCTACAAGATGTTCAAGGTGGGGAATGCTACAGATCAAGAAAAGTTCAAAAGCCAAAGAGGTCTCACCATTGTGCTGTCCAGTCTATGGTAAGTATTTGAAGATATCTTCTTCTTCATTCAGCAGCCTTCAAATTGAAAACATCTAGTTCATTTGAAATCTAGCATCCCAGTACAATTCTGTTGTTTTGTGGTGTTGAGTTTCTTAAGGTGGTCAGCGTTCATTTCTGATCCTGGATGTCTACGTAAGATGTTTATTTTATAAAGGTGTGCTGCTAAAACAGTCGTGGCCTGTTTTCAATCTAACTGCTGTCACCACTTCTTTCTGTGTAAGAATTTAGCGTTATTTTACCACTAATTTTGACTTTTTCTGTTTAGAAGTCTTGTTCTAAAGTTCTTTTTATCGTCATCATCTGCGATTTATGTTTTTATTTACTGAGAAATGGTTTAAAAATTGTGTTATAACAATGTTAGGAATAAATTATACTCTCATCACAGTTACTACACTGAACTGTTTCATTTAACTTAAATACAGTAAAATCTTTTAATTAGATATGTACAGTGCTTGTCGACTTTCAAAAAGGTGAAAGTTAGAATTTATAAAACAGTTATACTACCAGTTGTTCTGTATCGTTATGAAACTTGGACTCTCACTTTGAGAGACAGAGGTTAAAGTGTTTGAGAATAAGGTGCTTAGGAAAATATTTGGGGCTAAGACAGATGAAGTTACAGGAGAATGGAGAAAGTTAAACAGTGCAGAACTGCACGTATTGTGTTCTTCACCTGACATAATTAGGAATATTAAATCCAGACGTTTGAGATGGGCAGGGCATGTAGCACGTATGGGCGAATCCAGAAATGCATATAGTGTGTTAAGAGGCTGGAGAAAAAAAGATCTTTGAGAAGGTCGAGACGTAAATGGGAAGATAATAATAAAATGGATTTGAGGGAGGTGGGATGTGATTGTAGAGGCTGGATTAATCTTGCTCAGGATAGGGACCGATGGCGGGCTTATGTGAGGGTGGCAATGAACCTCCGGGTTCCTTAAAAGCCATATGTATGTATGTAGAGTGCTTAAATAATTTAGCGAATTACATATGAAATTTAAAGTGCATTTCAATAAGAAAACAAATATTTGTGATAAGGTGATAATGATCTCTTTTGAAGGAGTTGCCATTTTGTTGTCTTTACTATAAAATATAATTCTTTAAAATGTAAATTAAAATCTCTAGATGATGTATTACATAGCCAAAGAGATCCTAACTTCCCACTGAGGCTGAAAAAGTAAATTCTACATTCTACATTTTTAACCAAAACAATGATACACAACCATCCAGCATCGTTCTGAATTTTTACAGAGCTTATTTAAAACAATTATGTTTTCTTGTTATTCAGTGGTCTGACAGTCCTCTAGAGCAATGGTTCTCAAACAGGGTTCTTCAGAATCCCAGGGTTCCACAAAGAGATGTCAGAGGTTCCATGAGACGATTATGCTTCATGGCAGCAATAAGATCATTACCGGTAATTATCCTAGATTCTTCTTTATCTATCTTACCTCTCCTGTAATACTAACATTCATGTAAAAAAAAAAATCATAAACATGACTTCAAAAATACTCAGATAGAATTCCATCTCAATAGCAGCATACCCAAATTAGCAATGCAAAGAAAATGAAATTATTTTTTAATATTATTGTTCTTTTAAGTGTTATTTATGGCTTGTGGTACTGTGGATTTTTTTTAAATTTTAAATGAGCCATTTTTAAAACAGTCGGATTAAAGTTAAAAAAAGTATTCGAAAGTGAATAGGAGTTTAAAAGTGTTCAAAAGTGAATAAGTAACATTACGCCTTGAAGGTACAGTATTTTCCTTAGGAAAAATATATAACATGAATGTAGGGAATTAATTTTTAGGATTAATTTGTGATATGCGTACTAATGAAACATAATACATTTTAGTTAAAGCTCATGAACATGTATAGTTTACTTGTTCAAGGAGAGGGAATGTGACTAGAAAACACAGGGGCTCTCCAGAAAGCTTTAGAGCTTTCATACGGTTCCATGTCATACAATAGTTTGAGAACCGCTGCTCTAGAGGACCTTCGCTTCTTCAATGATTTTCTGCTATTCTGTCCAGTTCTGTGCTGCTTTCACATACTTCAGGTTTTCTTCCATTCCACCAAGCCTTTGACCGTCATTGGCTTCTTTATTCTTTGGGATTTTCAGACAGTAGCCTCTTAAGGATCTCCGAATTGTCTATCCTCGCCATCTTTGTGCTGTAATCATGTTCGTAAGTGGTGACTGCATATATTTGGTATAAATCATCATACCTTATCCTCCATGTCACAGATTGGACTGGTCACTCTATGCATAACTTTTCTCTAAAAAAGTATTGAGGATTTTTGTAATATTTGCTGTCAATGATCGTGTTTCTCAAGTATAGGAGAATAATGGTACTCTAGGGTCTTGGAAATTTAATTTTTTAGCTAAGAAGCCTTAATTGAAACAAGAGAAAACTTAATATGCTGTTTGCATTAATAAAATTACCGTAATATAAGATTTATTTCAGCCAGGATATTTTAAATGTTGGTAGAAAATATTAGGGTGATAATCGTGCTGCAGGTTACAAAATATATTTTATTTACATTGACCATTATACCCATCTTTTTACCTGATTAAAGGCCTCAAACACTCTTTCCAGTGCCTGAGTGAAGAAAGTTATTATATTTAAGTCATCAGCATCAGCCAAGACTTGTTCATAGAGTGTAAAATAGATGTGTCTCTAGATTGTAGGCTGGCATTCATAAAGAACATTCTTCAGTGCTACATTCAATATTAGGCATCCTATTAGGTTAAATTATTGTTTTACATCCATCAAAAGACTAATTAAAAATAAATATAAAATCAAGCAAAACCAAGCACTATGTACCAAAGCCAAAGATAAAAAATGGAGCATTTTAATAAAAAAAAAAACAGAAATTATTCCAGAAATCCCACGTAAATCCGCAATAGCAAAATTCAGACTGCTTACAGAACACGATTATTTGGCCAAACACTTGAATAAAATAGGAATTTACACAAATTCAAATTGCCCTCTATGCAACAAAGAAGAAGAAATGACTGAAGATCATCTCATAACCTGTGAAGTTCTACCTGATGGATCCACCACAGAGAAATATTGGAGAGCAAGAACACTAATGGCTTCATTGCCAAAGCCCAGCATTAGATAACAACAACAACATATTAGGCATGCTAGAGCGTCACCCTGCACAAGTCTATTAGGATTCAGTAATTCTGATAGGTGAGTTGATTCATATGTTGCCTCTTTTATATTCAACATGAAGTTGATGTAAAGAAAGAAACGTACAATTGGTTCAATTTTTATAATACTGTAGAATGCTTATTTTCTGGAAAATATCATTTGTAAGAAAAGGGGGGGGGGGGAGAAACAAACAAAAGGGAAAGGAAAGAAGGTACGAAACTACTTCATTTCATGCTAGGGTTCTGTTCTGATTTCTTCTAGTTGTTTTTTTTATGTAATATTTCTATTTCTTGTATAATGATGTGTAAAGATGCTGTTCTTTCTTCTGTTTTGTAAATTATTGTTTCTCTCGTTGACAGCCTTATCTCGGTTTCATTGCCCATTAGACCAAGGTGGGACGGAATCCACTGCAGGGTGATTATCTTGCCTAACTTTTCTTTTGTGTGTGTGTGTGTGTGTGTGTGTGTGAAGACATTATTACAAAAACAGGCCTAGTCATTTTTAATGAAACTGAGTTAAGGACACATTTGCTACTATTTCAAATGTTTTTAGACTCCAAAAATTACACATGTCAGGTGCAATAACCACAAGGATAAACATCAGTTGTACAGAAACAGCTGACATGTGTTGTTCTATTTATTTTTATTGTTCTGAAAAATGCCAATTTTGACAAGGGTTGTTTTTGTAATAATGTCTTTGACTCGCCATGATAGGTTTTTTGGGATATTGCTCAAAGTTACTGCCTCTATTGCTGATTGGAGTCAATAAGTGTAAGTGTAAAATCCCCAAATATACAATATTGGGAGGAATGTGATATTATAATGGATTTCACCCCACTGTGGGGTAGATAGCAATGAAAAGGGACCAAAATCACACAAAAATCCAAAACAAGGTCTTTCATGAATCAAAAGAATTATATTCAGAAAGGTCAACATTAATAAAATTATTCTACGAAAATAATGCATGTGAATACAAATTCAAGATGAAAAATTATTAGCAATAACCCTAAAAATATTCCAGAGTCATCATGAAAAGTGACTTTGCTGTCTTTAGACTTTTAACTGGCCAAGACTATAAAGTTATAAGCTCCGTTTATTGCCATTACCACGATATCTGTTACACTCTGAAGAGGAAAATATGGACATATCTTGTCAAGTCTTGAAGATGCATTCAGATATTGTTAATAAATGTTGACAAGCAAGGAGAATAACGACTTTGTTTTTAAATCTTTATTTATTTAGATCTAATATGGAATTATAAAGATTTATGAATGTACATTTAGGTGTAACACATTGAGTAACACATGGTGGATTATGGAAAGGCTTTTTTGCTACAAGATGTACTAAATGTCGAGCCAAGGAGATTCGGCTTTGAATCCTTTGTATTTCTTCTTGTATCGTATACTGGTCACAATAGTCGAACTTCTTGGAAACGCACTTATTCCTTTAAACAATGTGTCTGTTTCTGAAACATAAAAAAGTTAATCATGATAAATAAACTTTCTTGTACTAATATTACCTAAATATGCTTCTTTCTTGTCACTTTGTACAGCTGGGAAGATGGGCCCTGACCCAGACACTGAGATGCGCAGTAGCAAGAAGCCACATCACGTGATTTCTCGAGCTTTTCTCATGATGCAGTTGTTCAGTTCACGATGTCTGAAAACATGACCTCTGTGTGCGCTGTACATAAGTCACTATATCAGTATTTAGAGCAGTTCCTATCTGATGCTTTTCCAATTCACTGCGGGGTAAAGCAGGGAGATGCACTATCACCTTTACTTTTTAACTTCGCTTTAGAATATGCCATTAGGAAAGTTCAGGATAACAGGCAGGGTTTGGAATTGAACGGGTTACATCAGCTTCTATGCGGATGACGTGAATATGTTAGGAGAAAATCCACAAACGATTAGGGAAAACACGGAAATTTTACTTGAAGCAAGTAAAGCGATCGGTTTGGAAGTAAATCCCGAAAAGACAAAGTATATGATTATGTCTCGTGACCAGAATATTGTACGAAATGGAAATATAAAAATTGGAGATTTATTCTTCGAAGAGGTGGAAAAATTCAAATATCTTGGAGCAACAGTAACAAATATAAATGACACTCGGGAGGAAATTAAATGAAGAATAAATATGGGAAGTGTGTGTTATTATTTGGTTGAGAAGCTTTTATCATCCAGTCTGCTGTCAAAAAATCTGAAAGTTAGTATTTATAAAACAGTTATATTACCAGTTCTTCTATATGGTTGTGAAACTTGGACTCTCACTCTGAGATGGGAACAGAGATTAAGGGTGTTTGAGAATAAGGTGCTTAGGAAAATATTTGGGGCTAAGCGGGATGAAGTTATAGGAGAATGGAGAAAGTTACACAACGCAGAACTGCACGCATTGTATTCTTCACCTGACATAATTAGGAACATTAAATCCAGACGGTTGAGATGGGCAGGGCATGTAGCACGTATGGGTGAATCCAGACATGCATATAGAGCGTTCGTTGGGAGACCGGAGGGAAAAAGACCTTTAGGGAGGCCGAGACGTAGATGGTAGGATAATATTAAAATGGATTTGAGGGATGTGGAATATGATGATAGAGACTGGATTAATCTTGCACAGGATAGGGACCAATGGCGGGCTTATGTAAGGGCGGCAATGAACCTTCGGGTTCCTTAGAAGCCATTTGTAAGTAAGTAAGGCAGCAATATGTGACTAGATGAACATGGATAACAAGAAACGACTGCAAAACTGTTTTAGAACTGAAAGAAAGATTTAATGTAGTAAGATGATGTATTTCATACGTGGACTAAATAAATCAATGTTTTTCTTAGTATATGTGTAAGGGCCAGTTTATGTGAGGATTTTTTTTTCTGGTACTTCAGTAAGTCTTTAGTTGACATTGTTCATTGGCTATGGGCGATTCCGTAGTTCTAGCTTTGACAAAGATAAACTCAATACAAATACCAGTAAGTTTATTTATAAATTGAGGAAAGAACTTTATGGTTTTAGAGTTCTAAAATGCAGTTCTATGTACAACAGCCAGAGACTCTATAATTTACAAAATTTCAGATTCTCAGTTATTATTGTGTGTGTGACTAAATTGTCCTGTATGACAAGCCTCATAGTCTGGCCACAGTTTATGAGGTATCGAGTTCGAGTCTCGATTAGAGCACAGGGATTTTTCCTTAACAGAAACTGTTTCTGTGGTCTGGAATTTAGGTAAAACTAGATTTAAGATCTCTCCTGGCAGGACATAACCATGGTCATTCTTACCATATCGAGAAAGTGTACTTCTGTCTTTCAGGCACTCCAACCTCAGAAGTGGGTTACACATAAGCCACTGCCAGGAGAGAAGACCAGTAATTGCTGAAGGCAACCTGGTGACATTGGACAAAAAAAAAATTGTCCTGTAACTTTTAAAGTTTGGTTAATGAAGTAATATAAGCTTTCTCTTTTGCATGCATTACAAGACTAACAGAACGTTTTTTTAAATGTGAAAAGTAAGCTCCTGGAGAGAACTGCAGAGGAGGCTTAAATAGGTATTACTATATTTTTAACAGTTCAGAATAGTAGTATTTAAATTATGCTGTGTGTAACAAGAAAGAGTCACTATTTCTAAATAATTTAATTAAGTCAATTCAGGATATGTACGGTACATAAGTAAACAGTTGACTAGCCATACGTCGATGTCACCTATCTTTTCGTTGGTTAATTGCACTCGTTGCCATAGCAATCCCATTCTTTTGTTTATTTCTGCTCTGTACACATCCTGAATTGATTATTACGACTCAATTGTACACGAACAGTCTTTCTTACAACATTTGAGTAGAAATCCTTACCTGAAACCAAACTGGCTACTGTTATTCAATAATTTTGCTCTTTTTTTTACGAAGGACGTTGGATCAAATCCAAGATTTCTCTGATAGTTTAATACAAATTTTGCTATACTTTATCATTTGCAAATCCATAATAATTGATAATAAAAAAATTAACATGTGTATTATATGTGACATAAAGTGAAATGGATTTCTTGCAATGAAACCTGAAATAATTTTTATTTTTTTAGTAAATTAATTAAGAATGCTGTATCAACTGCGAGGATATTCAGCATCAATGGAATTGGTGATATCGAGGTAGTATTTGGTAAGAGGATTCGCCGTGAGATTACCTGACATTCGTCTTACAGTTGGGCAAAATCTCGGAAGAAACTCAACCAGGTAATCAATCTTAAGAGAGAGACTACTACACCATTGGCCTAACAGTTGATGTTATGATGTCACATTTTCTGTAATAGGCTATGTACTTTAGTCTGTCGGACTGTGTCACTAAGAAATAAAAATCCCTGTAGAACCTGTTGTAAATGGGAGACTTGAAACATTGTTAAAAAATATGGGATTAATAAGATTTAGAAAGATAGGTAATAACTTTGCCATTTAGACATTGTATGCTAAAAGATAATATATTGGTAAACATTTCTACACTTAGCCTACCTACATATAAACATTAAGTAGGCTCACACCGATAATAAGT
Source organism: Periplaneta americana (assembly GCF_040183065.1). Lineage (NCBI taxonomy): Eukaryota > Metazoa > Arthropoda > Insecta > Blattodea > Blattidae > Periplaneta > Periplaneta americana. The sequence goes on along the minus strand of NC_091132.1, from coordinate 7,667,386 downwards.
AGCCTGTGGATTGGAGCCTATTTTATTAGTTTGGTCTGCAGTAAAATAAATAAATTACCTGGGTGAAACCGGTGATATTCTGTCTGGATGTGAAGATTTTCTGGCAAATCCATATTCTTCATTGCATCAAGAGGAGCAATTTTGTGTACAGGAGTCTTATAAAATTCCACAACATCTTCTGTAAAGCAGAGATAAGATAGACATAATTTTAATATGAATTTTTATAAAAGTAATTCGGAAAGCAGGGCATTTGCTTTTACGATCCAAGTTGGATATGGAAAAGAGAACTACTGGTGTTATTCTTTTTCTAAAGTAGGCCTAGGCCTGTAAGTTCTTATATCTATCATTGTAGTCATGAGAACATCTTCAATATTTAATGATAAAATGTATTAGAAAATCCTGGTGTGATGTTGGAAAATTATTATATTAAAAGAATGTTATTAACATCGTGATTACGTACTTAGGTTTAAGAATTTTTACCTCTTAAATATTAAATTATGAAATCACTCATAAGGACAATACTAATACTACAGTTTCCTTTACCCATGGTATATATTGTTGAGAGAAGTGAGTTTGGAACACTATGCTGAAATTCCTTGGAACATTCGTTTAATATTTGAAACTTTACACTTGAATCATCTAATGATTTCCCTGACAGATTGCTTGCACCTGTTACTGATTTGTATACAGATTCTATTTTTTCTGAAACGTCCACAGGCGGTAAATAATGTTTTTGTGGTCGATGAAAACTGGAACAAAAGAAATTTAACTTAGTAATGATGACAGATGACAGTTATATACTTAGTAACTTTTATAAACATATTTGCAGGTTACACCATTTACTGTGTTGTTTTTCTATGCAATTTATTTTTATGCATGATGTGATAGATGATGTACCCTTTTGCTGAAATAGATTCTCCTGTAGAATCAAGCTGCGTCTTTTGTGGGAGTTTCTTTTTCCTATTATATGGCATCTTGTATGAAGGTTTAAAAACAGTACCTTTGTTTCTTGTCAATATCTGTAAATTAGGAAGCAACACATTTGAAAAATGTGATACATCTTAGTCGTAAGTTATATATTGTCATATAATTAATAAACATGTTCAAAATATTTTTTTCATTATAAATAATGATAAATAAACTAACCATGAACAAAGTTTTACATGTGTTTATTTCTTGTCCTCCTTTCCACAGCCCATGCCTCATGAGCGCCGCCATGATACCATCTCAGTTGTACCACGTGATAAAAATTAACCAATAGAAATTTCAGAGGGTCTGCGCTTGTTGTTTCCTATCCGCCATTTTGCAGTCGCCATTGAAAGGTGAAAACCCTTCTGAGTGATCTTGTATATTATCAGATTTCGAGTGGTTATTAATACGTAAATCGTGTGGCTAGTGATTCAAATGAAATATAAGATGATGGAGAAACCATGACGCATCCAAACCATCAAACAAACGGAGCGAGTTTGGAGGACTGCCATACAAATTTCTTCGCTCTGGTAAGATTATTTCAGAAGTATCGTAGCCTAAGAAAACGAAGTCAAATTACAGTTACAGATGTCACATTGGTAGCATTTTGCCGATTAAAGACACAATACATATAGAGGAAATTAGGCACATAAATTACCTAAGTCATATTAATGTTAGTGTTGAAAAATAGTGAAGTTTCATCTGTCTATAGTGTCACGCTTCGCCTAGCCCGGTAGGAGAGTACGCAATTCGCACCTTTTTGGAGCAGTGCCCCAATTTGTCAACGGTGCTATAAGAAGTGAAATTTTGGCATGAATTAGGTTTATTTGACTTTAGATTTGATTATTAATGCTAAGGAATGCCCACAATCACAGAAAATTGTTAGCGGGAAGCGTTATTATTTACATATATTTGAGAATTACAATGAAATACCAGACTGGCCTGATTGAACGTTAAAGGTCATCTGCCTTTTACACTCGTCACCTGCTAGCGGGTTGACTGCAACCGCTTGTGTGAATCAGTCTGCATGAAGGATGTTTTGGCAAGAGAACTAGAAAAATTAGCCATATCTGTAAATTAGATTAATTATGCTTGGTTCATGTCAATGCAGGTTAATATTATATACAGTTTTTTTTTTTGAAATCCTGAAGTGGGAGTTCACTTCCCACCATTCAATATAAACTCAAATTTTAAAGAATGTTATATTTAAAGTTATAGTAAAAATTGATATTAATATTCAGCGTCGTCTTAAGGCGAAAGTGTAGTATAAATGATGAGTACGTACGTTGGGGTAGCGTCGTGTTATCTAATTTTATGTTTTATTTTGTGCAGTGTGATTTTGTTATTACCGTTTCCAAATATTTGCATTGGAATGTACTGGAGAGACAGTTTTGTAATATTGCAATTTACTAAGAAGACCTTGAAATTTAGTTGGAACTACGGAGTTAGAAGAGGGTTGAGGGTGACCTGAATTAATATATCGATGTAAGTTTTCCGTATTGAGTGTTCAGCTATCATCCCAGTTATCAAAAAGTTGTGAAAACATAAATACATAAGATTTACACCGAAGTTTCAACACACACGGTAGTGAGATAGTAGTAACAAGACAGTGCTGCTCCCAATCGGAACATTAAATAACCACAGTACCGGCTGCCTGTACCAAATGCGATGTTGCAACATGACCTCGCCCCGTGCTCTGCATACATAAACTTCGTAGAGAAACTCGTAAAATACCTGACCTCACTCCCAACTTTGCTATTTATTTTTAGCCGATGGATGGAGAGTTGGAAACCAAGATATTCGTAATAATATACATAAATTGTGTTATCGACAAGTTCAGTGTTTCGACGTGGCAACGATGCTAGTTGAGCTTGACAGTAGTGTTAGCAGACGAAAAGTGGCGGGAGGGTTTCGTCCGTAGTTGTATTGAGCATGTTAAGTCGAGATGAGTGGGAGTGTTTTTACCCCCACGAAAGACATTTTAAGTTAATGCATTTATTTATGTATTAAAATAATGTGGACATTAGAAGTGTATGTGAATAATATACGTATTGCGATTTGATAAGAAATCGATGTCGTTTTATGTGCTAATGTAACTTAGTTCTGCGTCAAGTAAAATGTTATTTTTCGTTATTACACTTTTGTTTAAATTGGTAGACGTGTGGAAACACAAAGTGTGTAATGAATTTTCAGCGACTTCTTAAATATGTGTGTTATATTAGTGGGAAAATTGAATTTAGGCCTAGTTGAGAAATATCAGAATGCATCTGAAGCTGATTAATGTAATTACAGATACGAAAATGTGAACCCTTTTAAATTGATGAAACTTAAGTGAATACATTATATCCTCCTATATTTTTTTGACTATTTAAATTAAAAATGCGAAATCAATAACATGATTCATAAATAGCCATCAGTGCCCAGGATCACTTAAAATTTATTTCCAATATAGACCTAATTATGATAGTATTTTATGTATAGATGTGCATAAAATCAGCAAACATTTCGATAATCTTGAAAAAATAGCACCACTCTCGAAGTAAATACTGTGTTCAATTACTTACTGTAAAAATATTAATTTTGTGATTATTCTGAGAATGTTAGTACTTAATGAAATTGTAAAATTTCATATCACACAAATTCTGAATTTTAACTTTGTTAAATGACGAATTTATTTGTACGTAAGATAGCATGTAATGCTGTGCGACCTCGTATACGTCATATTCCGTCTTCCATTAATGTTCTGTCATAGCCTATAAAGTATAGAATTTAATTCACAATAGATACCAAAATTGAAAGTTTATTTTATTTTCTGATATAAGTATGTGTGTGCGTTTTTACTTTACGTTACATTTAGGAATTCTCAGTAATGCATGAATAGCTCCGTTCAAAATAATTTTATTTGGTTCACAATTTGTGGCGAAATGTGTTATAGTTAAGTGTAGTAGATGTGTAGGAAATAGTACGCTAACAAGTATTAATTTTTAATTGTATATTTGAATTTAGGCAGTGAAAGCTAGGCCTACTGACTCTACTACTTCTTTATTGGCTTCTTGAAATAGGCCTATATTCACAGAACATTAAGTTTTTCACTCACTTTTGTTTTATTTGTATCCTGTATCCAGTGCGGTGAAATTTGTTAATAAGGAAAGCGCTTGAGCATTAAGTGTTCTAATTATAAAATGCTCTTTCTTTCGAAATAACGAAGCCTTTGTATGATTTTTAAGAATTTTGTATTTTTGTCCAGTAAAGAGCGTTTTACTATATTTCTTGTACTTTATATTTTTCTTATGCTATTTTGACTAATAAATACAACTCTGCCTGAAGTGTGTTCATGTCTCTGTAAGTTACCTGTTACATTTTTGTGTTGATTTAATGTAGCCAGTATTTTGTTTGAGACTGGTTCTGATCCTCTTCCACTTTCATCGCTCTTGTTGCTACGAATGACTTGTATGGCTCTTGTTCTATCTTTGCATTTATTTCAAATAAAATACTTTAATTAATCAGCTGTAAACGACTTTCTTTTTGTATTGTTTTTTAAATCGTGCGGCATTTTTAGGTTATGTTTCAAACCTAGTCTTTTAAAACTTCACACTGAACTAAAATCATATCGTATGTAGAACTATAGGTCATTAATGCATGTACCGGTAGTATTTAGTGTGCACAGTTCTGTGATTTCCATGAAGGAAGGGAAACTATACCTTATTAATTTATTTTCATTAAAATGTATTTACATTTACAATCCTAGAAGGATTTTTTTTTACATAGGCACATTCCATCATACGGAAAATAGTTGGGGATACTGACATATTCATTGTTGATACGTTTCTTCGTTATTTAGATTGATTCCGTAATTTTAGATAGGTAGTTCTTTGATATCGTTTTTTACGGAGATATCCTATTGAGCTATATGGAAGTAAATATTTTTTTAAAATCCAAAAAGCATAGAATTTATCAACGTTCACACAAGTCCAGCTACGGTAAAATTCCCCACTTTCGGAAGCATGTATAAAAAATCTCTCCTACGTGTAGTGAACGCGTTTGGGAACTAGAATTCGTTGAAAATGTTCGTTTAGAGTAAACATAGTTTTATGTATATCGGCGATTAAATATGGACCTAGCAATTTCAGGGTTTCATTTTCTTATGAATCCAAAGGCAATAACTTTTAGGAGTATTACTGACTTGAAAATTAATAAGTCTAAAATTTTTTGTATTGTTTTATTTTACTGTTAAAGAAATTTCTAGGATTTTAGTGAGGTTAAGGTTATGTGCTTATATGAGTTGTGCTTGCATGACAATAAGAGATTGAAAGCGTTTTGATTATTTCACTATTGAAATCTTTGATCTCAAAAAGAAGGTAAGGCATTCTCTTTGTGGCTGACGTATTTCCATCAGTGTTTAATTCAGACCTTTTTCCTCCGATAATTCAGATCTTGCCTATGTAAAAGGAAACAGAAAAATGAGATTAATTAAATAAATAGAGATTTCATTCGTTTATATTTGTTTTAAATATTGTTAAATGTTAATATTTTTATGCAAAACGTGATGTATATGAATAGGACATTTAGTACATGTAATAATTACCGATTAAATTAGACGAATGCATCTTCAAGTGGCTTTTCAAAAAATTTTAAATGGCACTGATATAAATAGCCCCTCTGTTTGTTTAAAAGGGCTTCGAGTCCTTTTTAAATGCATTTCACATAGTTAACAAAATGCACCACCCAGAGTAGGCCTACGATCGAAATACAACCAATCATATTTAGTTTCCTATAGTTTTTTTAGGCCTATATATTTGATTTTGCGTCCAACCATTTTATTCGTTGACTCACCACTAACAGCACTAGACGAAGGTAACATACAGATGGAATAACCGGTTCACAGATTTCGCTTTCACTTAGAGCCAATTGAGAATTTTCTTCATTAAATGCAGTGGATGCACTTTCCATTGACTCTTCAATAAGTCTTTTCTTATAGAGAAACGTAAACAGTTTCTTGTTTTGTCATCGCATATTGAAACATTTATGTTTACTGTATATGCTGTAACTATTTCAGTAAACTAAATTATATTTCTTAAACAGATATAACACTGAAACCTACGGCAATAAAAAAGTACACAGCACACCTGACTTCTTAACAGTAAAGACTAAAAATTCAGGTGGTTTAATCAAGATCGACCGGCAGACTCAACTAAGCAAATTGTGTCTCCAACTAGCCTTTCCTAAAATCCCCTACATTAAAAAAAATCGATCTTCAAGGAAAAACTACCTGAAAGTCTAATTTATTTTAGTTACTGAAAAATCATAATTTAATTAAAATTAATATATATATATATATCGAAATGATAGCCGACCAAATCTTGGATTTTAAATATCGGCATCCTAATCAATTCAAATGAACAAAAAACAAAATGTAAATTAATGTTAAAAAATACATAATACAATTTCCGGGGAGGTGACCTCCTAATTCATAGGTGATTTCCAGAACTTGCCGAACATTTAACAATATTCTATTAATTGTTCTGCATCTTGCCCGGGACTTATTGAAAGGTTATAGAGTTAAATCAAGCAGAAAATTTATGCTGGTATTGTACATATTCATGATGTAACAAGAGTGTATGAGGATGTTAAACTCAGTAGGACTGACCCAGAAAATAACTCATCGTATGAAAGTAGACTGTAGTGAACTTCCTTCCGACGTGGGTGGAACAGAATCATGAAACCATCCTGCATGGCGATATGTAAAATGTAGGAAAATATAAACAACTTCTAAGAAGATTTTATAAACGCACACGTTATAATACAATTTGTGTCCTTTTAATTTTAAGGTTATTTTGCCAAAGAATACAAGTTTAGAATGTTTAATCCTCCTCTCGTAGACACTTGTCATTAGGTACAAAAAAGGAATATAGCAGCACTTCAAGTGGGGGGGCGCTTCTGCGGTTTGGTCAGTTTTATAATCTTAATCTTGCTACTGTTGCATTATTCAGTGTAGCCAACCGAAAATTTTCATTACGTAGATATTACTAAAATAGATCTACATTCTGTACATTTTAAGTTTGTAGATATACGTTTGTTTGTTTTTACTTAGGTGTTTTATTATTTTAGTTTTTAACATACCGGGAAACATCTGATCGACTTCACCTACAATAATGACAATTTTCAAAACTTATCTATACTGTACATAAAATAGTGCATCGGTTTTTATACATTATTAGTGTTGAGATTAGAGATGAGCTTAAACGATATTTTCAAGTATCTGTGACAACTATGACTGTGACAATTAAATATCTGTGACTTTTATCGGTGATTTTGTCACATCGATATTTTATATCGATAAGTAAGCACAATATGCATGAATTACACCGATATTTTGTCACGCCGATAAAAATTAACAGGAAATATTAAAGAGCAATGAAATGTGAATACGATTTCTCTATACACACCACACATCAGTGATTTATATGGGAAAATCGAACAAATAAATTATGTACATGTAACATTAACAAATAAATACCTACCTAATTAAACAGTAACATGTCGAAAGTTAACCTCATGTACCAAGATGTTATATTGTAGATAGTGAATCATTTGATAATTTTTAAATGTAATTGGGTATGGAGAAATTGAGGTTATGTGATTATTCTAATCGTTTTAAAAATTGATCCTTTTTATCGTATATATAATGGATAAATTATTTTAAGTCGTGCATTAACATTATAATATTGTGTCATAGAATAAAAATTAACGAAACATACTGTAAGTATTCGGAAAAATATTGGAAAATAATTACAAAACAAAACAGTTGATCAGACAGGATTTTACATAAGATAAAGTACTCGTAACCAATGGTATTGTTATTATTGTTATTATTATTATTATTATTATTATTATTATTATTATTATTTAAATCGTACCGCCCGATTGCTGTTATTGTATCATGCGCAAACTCATGACGTAGAGGAGAAAATACCAGTCTCAGAGTACTGAATACGGAGCAGATTTCGATAACGATATTTTTTCACAGATATTTCGCGTCATCAGTCACAGGTTTATCTGTGACAAAATATCGGTTTCTGAAATATCGGCCATCTCTAGTTGAGATACATGTCTTATACGAGGGATTGCACAGAATAATATTCTACTGACAGAGGACATCCATGCGCTGATCGGGATTTAAATTCGTGTCAGTACTCCCACGCATCGTTGAAGTTTAACCTTAATCGTTATACGTATGTTGAATTGCTCGGGTGTGGATAAAATATAAATCGGTTAGCAGGGCGATTCTTGGTTTTTGTACTGTTCGGTGGCGCCATTCCACGCGGGACGCTTGATCGGGGTAGGCTGTTCCTCTTCACCCTTTCAGTAACCAGCACGTGGGTGGAGCGCAGCACTGTAGAGTCTAGATCATTGACTCGCGTTAGATTTCATTGCAGGTTGAAGAGGCCGAACATTCACAGTATGCTTGCTCTTTCGAAAGCTTTATATATTGACGAATAATTAAGAGAAATGGCTTGTAATTTACTTGCTACACTTCTCGGATCATTAGATGTTAATGGGCGATCAGAAGATGAAAATCCGATATCCAGGGTACAAATTGAACTATATTATTTTATAAAGATAGGCTATATACGGCTTTCGTTTCTAAACTTCTCTGTCCAAATAACTATTTATTTCAGTTTAATTAAAAAAACTTTCATATTGAGAGTAACATTTTAAATCGGTGATAATTCCATTTTATGTTTCACCCCACCTTCCTCCACTCTAAAATTTAAAATGACGCCCCTATATTTTGATACCTGTACTTAAATTTGGAAGAGCGTTCATTAATTTGTTTCACATCTTTTGTTTTCTATCGTTGCCTGACAACCTGAATTGTTGTTATTGTCGGTTGTAGGATGAAAACAGTTTATTATGGGTAATTTCCCAGATTTAATTAATTCAATTTTCTAAATGTGCTCCATTGTTGGCTAGACAGTAATACAGCCTATTTCGGAACTCCTGTACATAGCATTGCCATCATATCAAAACCATACGTAAATCAAAACTTCCAAATTTCGGTTTTTATTATCCTCTATCCTGTTTTAAATTTTTAAAGAATAGGTTTATAATACTTACTTACAAATGGCTTTTAAGGAACCCGAAGGTTCATTGCCGCCCTCACATAAATAATCATCATAATATTCCTTAATATTAGCTTGAAATATCCTGTAATCGGCAATGAGAACAATCGAAGTTTGCTGTTTTAAATTTTTAAAGAATAGGTTTATAATACTTACTTACAAATGGCTTTTAAGAAACCCGAAGGTTCATTGCCGCCCTCACATAAATAATCATCATAATATTCCTTAATATTAGCTTGTATTACTACTTGAAATATCCTGTAATCGGCAATGAGAACAATCGAAGTTTGCCAGGCAACGATAGAAAACAAACGATGTGAAACAAATGAATGAGATGTATAAACAATTGAATGCTCTTTCAGATTTAAGTACCGGTATCAAAATATAAGGGTGTCATTTTAAATTTCAAAGGGGATATACTGGGGGAGAGGGGATGAGAAGGTGAAACCTAAAATGCAATTAACACTGGTACCAAAATTTCCCCTCAGTATCTAAATTGACGTTTAAAATATTAATTGAAATAGTTATTTAGACTGGGAAGTTTTGAGATGAAAAAGACCTGTTTAATATACGAATGTGTACAAACACTAATGGAGTTGTTAGACATTTCTCGTGTGACACTAATTATATGGAGCTAATAACAAATAATACAGTAATACGTCAAAGTAATAGTTTTGAATAATTGGGATATTGTGTGACATCTCTCAGAATTATCTGTAGATTTTTTTTTGTAGTGCGCCTTAGGCAAAATTGTAAGAGAAAATTTAATAAAATATGTCAAGTGGTGACTGTCTTTATTGCTATATGGTTGCGAATCTTTGACACTGAAGAAGGGTAAGTTACGATGAATGGAAGGTATTGCAAAGAAACCCATAAAAATATTTACGAGTTATGAAACATAACGAGGATAAGAAAAGACTATATCTCACCAACACCAGAGAAATGACATGATAGTTATAGTATTATTAAATAAATAATCAATTTATAACGCAGCCTGCGTTGGGAGACTTGAACAGTATTAGCCTACAAAGTCTCTCTATTTGCGTTTAAACATATCCTATTTAACGTCAAGAAAGCAGGAGAATTATGTTGTCAACCAACTACTTGAAATTCCAACAGTCTTTTTTATTTGTGCAGCCTGCAACTATGTTAACTGCCACAGCTGACACTTTCACTTTGAGTCACCGATACAGACGTACCCACTCAAATTAGTAATTCATTTACTCTGTATTTACACCGGCTAGCTTTTAATGTAAAAGACCTCTTGTAAATATAATAAGTGACTATTATTATTATTATTATTATCATCATCATCATCATCATCATCATCATCATCATCTACTTTGTTGTCCTATTTTGCAACTTGTCGGATTGTAATTATTAATTAGCAAGGATGAGATATTGGATTGGTTAATTGTTTCCTCGTTTTGTGTGACTTTTTTGTTTAGCTTTCGCTCTTTGAGCCGGTCAGAAATCCCATTCATTAAATATCAAGTGCTGTTACTAATTTCCAGCATTTTGTCACTTTAAGCCTATTCAATTTCTTCTGGTCCAGTTTTTGAGTCGATCTAGCTTACCTTCAGGAAAAGACAATTGAAACACGTTTAGTCTAGTGTTATACTGACCGTCATTTACAACGGCGGCGGCCCGATTACAACGCATCTGCGCATGCACAATCATACGCGCTTGCTATATTGTGGAAGTCATTTGCCGAGAGCTAGTTTTATCGTTTATGATCACCGTATAAAGTTAAGAGATTTCTCTAACTTCGACTGAATACATAGTGAGTGTGTAATTTATATTATAATACAGGCTATAGACCTACAGTATACAGGGTGATTCAGGAGGAATAGTAAATATATTAGGGAGTGATAGTATAGACCATTCTGAGTAGAAAAGGTCATATAAACAAACATGTGTCCAATTTTCAATGGGTGTGGAAATACAGCTGTTTGAATGTTACGCATAGCAAACCTTACAAGTGGCAAGATTACATTAATTACTTATTTACATGGTATCAGTACATTTCAACAGTTCAATGCACTTTTCCGTTCTGTTGACAAAATTAAGTGTTGCTTTTCTGAGGTCGTCTTGTTCTATTTAGTGCTATTCATATGCGAACGACCAATTCGTCCCTTATGTTTACTTTTTTTTTATACACTTCGACTTCCATTAATCCACACAACAATCGTCAGGAGTAAGATCTAGGGATCTTGGTATGGTGGCCAGTGCACGCGACCACTGCGACCAATCCATCGTTCGTGGAATGTGAGATAGATAATGTCACCTTACGGCTAAAATGTACAGAGGCTCCATCATGCTGGAAGAACTTACTTAACCATCTTACTTACTCCAAGGGAACTACAAACATGTTCCTCTACATCCATTATGAACAGTGCTGCCCTCAGAGAAGAGCGACATATACGTAGTTTTTTCTCGTTCATTCATACATATGTAAGGGTTGTTATGCGCCCATCCTCTAAAATATTTACTATTCCTCGTGAATCACTCTATATATAAATTACATATACACTACGTATAGGACAAGGCAAAAGAAAGGTACCTATATGCTAAATATAAATGTATGAGGCGCATCCAGAAAGTAAGTTTCCCGATTTTTCCCCATGAAAATAAACGTAATTAGCCGTGTCATTTGCGCATGCGTAACAGATCTATGACGTATCAATCATATGCCATCCGGACAGGTCCCGCCTGGTGCCAGTAGCGTGGCAGCAGTGGTCCGAAATGGAAGCTCTTATTCCTTCTCCCGCCGCCTGCGAGGTTCGGTCGGTGATAAAGTTCTTTAATGCACAAAGTATTGCGCCAATTCAAATTCATCGGCAGCTCTGTCAGGTCTATGGGCCGAACATCATGAGTAAGCAGATGGTGCGTCGCTGGTGTAGGCAGTTTTCCGAAGGTCGTCAAAGTGTCCATGATGAAGAGCGCAGTGTGCGACCGTCCCTCATCAGTGATGATCGTGTTGAGCTGGTGCGGCAGTGCATTATGGAGAACCGTCGCTTCACGATTACGGAGCTGAGCAGCCATTTTCCGCAGATATCGCGATCCTTGTTGCATGAGATTGTCACTAAGCACCTGCTGTTCAAAAAAGTGGGTGCCGAAAAACCTGACACCCGAACACAAAATGCAACGTTTAGGAGCAGCACTGACATTTCTGCAACGGTATCACGATGACGGCGACGAGTTCCTCGACAGGATCGTCACGGGCGATGAGACTTGGATTTCGCACTTCACCCCGGAAACTAAGCAGGAATCAATGCATTGGCGGCATAGTGGATCTCCAGTCAGGACGAAATTCAAAGAGACGCTGTCGGTACGGAAAGTGATGTGCACGGTGTTCTGGGACAGGAAGGGCATTCTGCTCATTGACTTGCTTCCAAGAGGTGAAACAGTGAACGCTGACCGTTACTGTGAAACACTGCGAAAATTGCGACGTGCCATTCAAAACAAGAGGCGTGGAATGCTTACTGCAGGTGTTGTGCTCCTCCATGACAATGCTCGTCCACATACGTCTCTGCGCACAGCAGCTGTTTTGACGGAATTTGGCTGGGAGTTATTTGATCACCCACCCTACAGTTCTGATCTTGCTCCCAGCGATTTTCACGTTTTCTTGCACCTCAAGAAATTCCTGTCCTCCGGTGAGCGTTTTGGCAACGACGAAGAGCTGAAGATGACTGTCACACGCTGGTTCCATTCACAGGCGGCAGAGTTCTACGACAGTGATCCCACGATACGACAAGTGTCTCAATTCTGATGGTGGCTATGTTGAAAAATAGCTGAAACATTGCTGTTGCTAATAAATGTTTTCCTGAAAGTGTGTGTTCTTTAAAAAAATAGGGAAACTTACTTTCTGGATGCGCCTCGTATAATATTACCTCCTTTATTACGAAAGGTGTTCAACGTGATTCCCATCAGTCACGGCGAACCCTATTGCAACATAATTTATTCCTGGTTCGCTGACTTAATCACCGTTGACCGTCTAAAGTACATTCCACAGTTGGCATCGCGTCTTGCATCTTCGAGAGTACAGACAGCGCAGTGGTTAGCTGGAGAATGTAAACAAGCCGCAACCTGTTCCCTCCCGTTACGGGCCAAATACACATCGAGGTAAAGAGCATGTGACTGTTCACATTCTCCAGCTATAGTGCCCGCGTTTTATTAATACCCAGCTGGTATCAAAAAGACGCTTTCCTTTGAAGAGATAAGAAAAGAGATTGTTTATTGATTATGCCTTCTCAGATGCCGCACCAATCACAAGAAGTGGCAACATATGACTACCAATGATGCGTTAGAATTTTGAATTGACGTGCCGATATCTACTCCACGTGGAGTACGAAACACCGTTGCCGTATCTCGAGTTTATTTTCATGAGCTGAAATAAATATATCGCTAATGGTAATTGTAACTAGGAACAATCTTTACAGCGGAAAGTGACAACAGCGCTTGACATAGCAAGTATTGATGCGTCCAAAAGAAGATATTATATCTAAGGAGCGGATTCCTATGTAATTAAATATTCTTTTTGCTTGTGATAAAACACAATTAACAAAGTTAAGAATTCCGAAAATGAAGTTTCAAGTTTAAAACCCGAATTTTATTTTACATAAAAAACATATTTTCAGGAAATCTATTATAAACACATAAATCTTGGAGTTTTTTCACTTAAATAATTTTTTATAAGAACTTTTAAATATTTTAAAACTGAATCAATTATATCACTCAGAAGTACGTTATCTTTTTTAAGAATTCTTGGTTGCTTCATGTTTCTAAGCGCTGTGTTGTGTATCCGTCATTCATTTTCGTAACAGTATCGCCTCAAGTTCTGAGAACTGCTAGGCAGCATATCAGTGTTATTATTAGAGAATAAATTAATATGTACAAGGAGGAAATATGTTGTAACACATAATTAGGAATGTTTATTGTTGCTGAAGATGTTTTCATTCAACAGATAAGAGCTCCTGTATAAATATTAGGCTATTTAATTTAAACAAATCTCTGGCCTCTCGCTCATGTCTATCAAGTAAGGCAATATATCTTGTTGTGATTCCCTGTTATCGAGCTTCGTCAATCGATATCCTTCAAGGTATACTGAAAGATGGTTGTTTAAAAAACGTTTTGCTTTCCTATTAGCAAATCTAAGCTTTTTGTGTGACACCATAAAAAACCTCGGAACATCCAAAAACCTGTTGTCTGAAACAGGGAGGTGCGTGCCGTGGAAATTAAACTAGACTCGCTACCAGATTCAGAAGCACAATTACCAAGGGACAAATTCCAGAATGTGTTCGGGAAAAACAGTGGATATAAAAAAATGTGTAAAGTTGCTCAAGTATTGGAGGGTGTGCCTGTAGGTGAAATTGACGATGTATGTGTTTGCGACATTCCTCTCTTTAAATATGCACGTCTGACGTCCTGTGATGTGGAAAGATCGTTTTCATAGTATAAGTTGTCGTTCAGAGATAATCGGCATGCATTTGTGATGGAGAATTTGGAGATGACCTTTGTTGTTCACTGCAATTCTCGGCCAACTACTAGCACTGAAGTGTGGTTGGTGAGAACCTAGTAACATTTTTTTTTCAAGCTTAGTAAGGTATTTTTGTCATAAAAAAAATATATATTTTTATTTTTAGCAAATATTTTCGTACTTTTTAGCACATAAAAAATAAATATATTTAAATTTTTTAACACATAAAAATCCTCTACCTAATTATATCACAACACGAAGGCTTCCGACAGTATTAAATCAACGCGCCGACTATACGCCTGTACATCACGCTCTTTATTTGCGTCTTCCTTCCCCGTAGGACAAAACCATAACACATTCTTCTATTACGTTATGTATCTACTTAAGCACAATTCTGTGCCATCTTCTGAGTGAAGTCCAGTTCACGTGGACAATGCATATTATACGTCTACTGAGGACAGTGGACACTCATTCAACAGAATGCTTTTGCCGCTTTTGATATCGTACCATGCCCTCGTATCTCAGTAAGGGAAAGGTTGCAACCTTATGTTTACATAACAATTTTATTTAAATATAAAATGCCCTATCATTATTTACTGTGTGTACACACACGAGTTGAAGGAAGTGAGCTAAAGGTTAAATGTCAGATTTCGCGCTATTCAACGTGGTGAGAGATTTTTGGATTTTGCACCGTGTTAGAGATGAGAAACATCCAGCGTTTCGGAGCTAATTACGGGATCCAGCATCCGGGAAGGCAGAAGTGTAAGAAGTTCTCTGTTGAATCTCCAGTTCTGGAGAATAACTCTTGGTAACAGTTCGACAGACCTTTCTTTCCTTTGCTTGTCATGGTGCAAAAACTAAAAATAAATATCTCCTATCGAGTTAATGAAATAGCCCAGGCTGTTTGAACAACAGAAAGGATGATTTAGTATCTTGCAGAGAGTAGAAAATATGTTTTAATTCCGGTGTGTAAATACAATCCCGAAAAAAACTTGTGATCGGCTTAGACCAGCCGTGGCGAGAACGTGACTCGCGAGACATTTTGGCTCGTAGTGATAGCTGTGCTTGCTTCTAACCTCCGCCAACCCCCACCCTCTCACTCACTGGAGTCAAACTCCGTTCCATTTGTATTTGTCTCTGACCTGCGAGTGGCATATGTCTCTTTCGAAACCATGTACAAAAGTTCCAAGTAGGATGGGAGGACGCATTTTTTTGCTGTCAATATGATGAGAATATTAAATGTATGATTTGTTCACAAGTATTATGAGGAAAACGGTTGTATAACATAAAACGGCATTATACTACATGTTACTGATGAAACATTAAAAGGTTAAAGGCCCGTTCACAATGAAAATTAAACATAAACATAACGTAAGCATAAAACCTTGTGTCCATGTTATTTAATGAAAGCATTCACAATGAATTACATAAGCATAAACTTAATCTTAATCATAAGACGTTAACATGAATGTTTGCAAACTCCAAACTTTCGTGCTTATGTTTATGCGATTTGGAAACAGTACACAAGCGGAAAGCGTGTTTTCACTTTTTGTTTAACATCTCATGGGCTTTGCCTACAGGCAATATTTTGATCTATTGGCCGTGATGATAGCTAGGCGCGCAACATGGAATCATATGACGAAAAGTTAATTATTTTACATCTCCGTTTCTTTGATTTCAAGTATTGAAAGCCATATACTAATGCCATTGTAGTTATTAGAAACATAAATTGAATAGATACATCGTCAGTCATTGTGCAATTCTCCATTTTTATGTAATAGATTCTGTAGTTTTGTTGATTCGGTATGTTTGTTTCCACACACGTGTTATGTTTACGTTATGTTTAATTTTCATTGTGAATGGGCCTTGGCTACTTAAGTTTGTGGCATATGTTTATGTGCTTATGTTAATGTTTACGTTATATTTAATTTTCATTGTGAAGGGGCGTTAAGTGTTATTGTCATCATTATCATCATTATCGTCATCTCTGTACGTCGACCCTTTTTCAGCAGATGTACGAATAATGCGGTTAGCTCTTCAATTTGAACTCACTGATTTACTATGTGATGTCAAATGGAAGCTAGATGTAAGGACTTGACAAATGTTGAACTTTCAAATCTTTGCCAAAAAATAAATATCCGAAGCTTCGTTCTTTCGCTTGCTCTGTTGAAGCCATGTTCGCTACAACTTACGTTTGTGAAAAATTATTTTCAACAATTAAAATAGTAAAAACCAAATTTAGATCACGACTGACAGACAAATACCTTCGTGATCAACTACGACTGGCAGTAAGTGACATAATTCCTGATTTTGAAACTCTGTCGCAGAGACATTCTGAAGACAGTTAATTTTAGGTTGTAGTAATGTCCTATGTTTTCTTGTTCATTTCTTTCTTCGTTACACGTACTAAACATTAGTTTATAGCCTTGTACTGTATAAAATTTTATTCAAGTGCTTGACGCAAGAAAAATGAAAATCCTTTAATAAGTCAAACAGTTTCTTCACTTCCCCTTCGGATGTCCGCCTCCCTCCATAGGTGCTACGCACGTTGCAGGTTACACGGTGGCTCGGCGCAAGATTACATTTTCGCCACCGCTGGCTTAGACCATGGATTTAATACTGATTGTGGTGACGTGTATTGTGGTAAACAAGTGTACGCATTTTTTAATATCTATAGAAGCACAGTAATTAAGTTTCGGAATGAACGCAATCTTTATTCCAGTATGTTACATTAAAGGGGAGACTGTTGGTAGCGCCTGGCTACGAACTGAAATAGTTCGGGGCGAAGACGAGGTAATTTCCTCTTCGCCATATCTTCAGAACCATTCCGGAGCCGTCTTACCCCCCTATAAATTGTTGTGATAAAAAGTTTCCTCAGTGTAGAACTGACCACTGGCATCCAAAACTCCTTCATGAAGCATTACGGAGACAACGTTTTCTAAATTAAAATAAGATTTCCGATTTGTTGCTGACAGCATATTGTCACAGTCTAGTATATACAGTCACGAAGCTCAATACGTAGTAAATATGCAAACATTAGTTAGTTGCTCACCACTAGGATCGCTAATATCGTCTCATTACAGGCAATGCAAAATAATACCGGCACAGTCTATTGTTTCCAGCACCCTCAAAACTCAAGTCGACCTGGTTGGCGAGTTGGTATAGCGCTGGCCTTCTATGCCCAAGGTTGCGGGTTCGATCCCGGGCCAGGTCGATGGCATTTAAGTGTGCTTAAATGCGACAGGCGCATGTCAGTAGATTTACTGGCATGTAAAAGAACTCTTGCGGGACAAAATTCCGGCACATCCGGCGACGCTGATATAACCTCTGCAGTTGTGAGCGTCGTTAAATAAAACATAACATTCAAAACTCAAGCTTCGTGACTGTATATAGTAGACTGTGATATTGTCATGTCGCATGTGGGGCGAAAGTAGACTTGTTTTAAATGAAAAGAAATACGTGTTAGAATCAATTTACTAGATAGTGCATACCATGAACGTTGACATAGTTATGACATTTTAGGTAGACTCACCTTCAAAGTAAATTCCTCTTAGCTACGATTCACTGCTGCAAGTTGAAAAAGATTTGAAAGACATTTTCGAAAGGATCTGCGTCGCAGTTAACTTCTGTGCTCACATTGTGCCATTTACACGCCATAAACGGTTCACCTGCCCAGGGCTTCTAAACCGTTTTTTATTGGGTTATTTTACGACGCTGTATCAACATCTAGGTTATTTAGCGTCTGAATGATATGAAGGTGATAATGCCGGTGAAATGAGTCCGGGGTCCAGCACCGAAAGTTACCCAGCATTTGCTCGTATTGGGTTGAGGGAAAACCCCGGAAAAAACCTCAACTTGCCCCGACCGGGATTCGAACCCGGGCCACCTGGTTTCGCGGCCAGACGCGCTGACCGTTACTCCACAGGTGTGGACCCGTACACTTGTTGAATTTTCAAAGGTGCCGTTCAATTTGGGAGAGAATTTTATGCTTGCACACTGTTCAAATACTGACATGACGTATGAATGCCGGCTTGCAAGATATATTGATTGCCATTTCATTCCTTAACGGCCCTGTCTCGTACTAACGTAGATCTGTAAGAGTGTCCACTAACGTTGACGGTTCGCTAAAGAGTCCTCCAACTATAGATCTCATTTTGCTATTCTAAGAAGTTAATTAACTCTCTGTTTATAATCTGTAGTCCTAAATAAGCTGCTAGCCTCTGAAAATAAGAATAAAGCTTGGATTCCTTACGTTTCAAGATGAGCTAGCGAAAAAATTGGCATTTGAACATAAAATAAACGAATTACAGAATAATATCGCCATAAACGTGTACGGAAATTTTGTACGTTTACGAAAAAAAAAAAAAAAAAAAAAAGGTTATTTAATTCCTTATTATTAATATAGACGGTTAATTAGGATGAACGTAACTGGTGGTGAAATTAAGTAAATGGTCGTAATTCATTATCCATAGATGCAAGCTAATTTTATGACATGAAATTAGTCTGTACACATACCTTGGCTTTTTGAATGTAACATATAATTCCCTCAAATGCCCTCTGTTCTTCAAGATAGTAATTAAGTAATGTGTTTGGTATATTTAGTGCACTTTCTCAATACGATGAACTGTGTCTATGAAGTATGTCCTGCAAAATAGTCCTTAAATTTCAACTTAAAATTGTTTATTCGGGCAAAAAATTGATGTTTTGGAAGACAATGAAGAGTAAAAAATAAAAGTATTGTAATTGGTAGGAGACTTTCGGAACCATCACTGAGCTGTGAACGCTGTTTGCATTGGGAACCTACGCGAAGAAAATTCACTAGTGTTAATTTGAACTTTTTCTCTATAACTTAGATTCGTGTGTTGTTTATATGACTCAGGCTGTAATTAAGATTCTTAGCGATTAACCTGTACAAAAGTTACTCTCACCTGGAATGTTATTGCGTGCCAATGTATGAAGTTTTTAGTTTAGGTCAGTGATTTTATTTCATTTATTTTATTTTTTGGACAGTTTGGTTTTTATTTATGCACTTTCACTAACGACACAGTTCGTGTATGTATATATATATATATATATATATATATATATATATATATATATTTTTTAATTGATTATATTACGACGCTTTATCAACAGCTATGGTTATCTAGCGCCTGAATGAGATGAAGGTGATAATGACGGCGAAATGAGTCCAGGGTTTAGCGCCGAAAATTACCCAGCATTTGCTCGTAATGGGTTGAGGGAAAACCCCCTGAAAAACCTCAATCGGGTAACTTGTTCCAACTAGGATTTCAACCCAGGCTCTCTTGTTAACGGCCAGGCATGCTAACCGTTACTCTACAGGATGGACTCATATATATTGTATGCTGGCATAATATACAGTAGCAGTAGCGTAGATGAGGTTTAGGGCCGTATTCATAGACATTTTTAGCGCGGGCTTCCGGTGGATTATCAGCGTTTGTCGTATTCATAAACCAGTGTTAGCGATAGGATATGATTTGAATTCTGTACTAGTAACCAGTGGATAGCCGGGGCTAGCTTAGTACGCTCGTAGCGCGTGCTGCGAAATGTCTATGAATACCACACAGTTTTACATTGGCACACTTAACATTAGTTTCTTTTGTAAGTTATTTGGTTTATAGTCTCTAGAAATTTCAGAGCAACCGTAACAACACCACTAATATGGTTGTAGATGAAATAATATTGTTGGTCAGTATGTTCTTAATATCCTCCTTGCACTTGCTATGTGCTAGCAAGAAGCTTCCAAGTCGGTTTGTCTTGTTCCTGTCGAATTTATGTACCTACAATTGCCAGAAAATCAGTTCTCCCATGAAATACCTAATATTACGTGTTGTGGTTTATTCCGCCCTAGGCGTTAAGTCTGCAGAATGTTCAGATTAGTATACATTTCATTAAACGGGGAGCCACCGGCAAGAGACGGTTTGACAAGCAGTTCCTGGGATTGCAGTGGATGGTTGAGGAAGGTCGGTCACTGGTGCGTCCTGGCCCTCTCCCTTGCTTGCATACCCACCCGGTCGAGGAAGAGACTCTATCACCGGAGGGGAAGTTGAGGCAAAATTTTAGAGCGGGAACCGAATGAAAGGTTTCCGTCCGTCCACCGTGCTGACTGGAAGGAACACAATGTGGCAACACACAAGTCGCTGGCTGGCACGTGCTTCGTATCCCTTCTGCGAGGGTTTACTGTAGTCTCCAGAGCGCGGGCGTCACAGTGTGGTGATTGTAACGTCGGAGTCCCATTATTTTTACAAAAAGAAGTTTGCTGCATCATAAATGCATGAAGTGCAAGTGACTAATGTTTGTCTTAATCGAAATAACATTTTGATAAAATATGTAACATCACGTGTTAATAATGATTCTGTATATTATCTCGAGTCCACACCTGTGGAGTAACGGTCAGCGCGTCTGGCCGTGAAACCAGGTGGCCCGGGTTCGAATCCCGGTTGGGGCAAGTTACCTGGTTGAGGTTTTTTCCGGGGTTTTCCCGCAACCCAATACGAGCAAATGCTGGGTAACTTTCGGTGCTGGACCCCGGACTCATTTCACCGGCATTATCACCTTCATTTCATTCAGACGCTAAATAACCTAGATGTTGATACAGCGTCGTAAAATAACCTTATAAAATATTCTCTCGAAGCGCACGATTTTCATAAAAAAGGATCGTTGTAACTTGTGTAACGAATTGTAATTTGTTGGAGCCCTGAAGATGAAGTAGATTATTAAGGCTTGAGAAATTATTATGAAAGCTACCAGCGTAGGTCAGGCGGTAGCGCGTTTGCTTCCTGATCCGGAACTGAGCTCGGGCGTGAGTTCGATTCCCGCTTGGACTACCTGGTTGGATTTTTTTTCCTTGGTTTTCCACAACTGTAAGGTGAATGTCAGCGAAATCTCGACTTATTCCGCCAAATACCATCTCATTACTAATTCCATCAACGCTGAATAACTTGGTAGTTGACACAGCGTCGTTACATCAGTGCGAAAGAAAAATGTTCAGTAAGGAAACGGTGCGATCATATAAAAGTAGACAATAGTAAAACGTACGAAATTTAAAGAAAGAAAAATTGAAACAATATTGAATTTTGAAAAAAAAAAAAAAATGTTAGCTCTGTGAAAACGATGAAGTCAAGAAGAGAACTCTGAATGGTTACGTATAAGTGACGATTGTCATGTATATAAGTGAGTGACGCAGGGCGAGTAGAAATAACATAACATGCAGTAGTAATGAGGAAAGATAGTTTTGTGCGAACCGTGAAGAGGAAAAAATACATAATAGCATGTGTATTCGTTTTATGATTTTATTGAATTGTACTTTCAATGCAGAATAAATGACGTAAAAGTGAAGTGACCCTTTAAACGTGAGGTTGCATAGGGGTCATGAAGGAAAAGTTGTATTCTTCCATGGCCTCGGCACTAGAATAAGTTGGTGTGGTATGTACCACGCTCCGACCGCCTTTCTCCCCGGGAAAAACCTGGTTCTCAATGTAACAAAAAGCTGAGTAATCTGGGGCCATTCTAGGGAATCAACATGCTATGATATAATTGTCAACGAAATATAGAAATGTTATTCATTTATTTAATGTTCTGCCCAAGGGCAGGTCTTTCACTGCAAACCCAGCTTTCTCCACTCTTTCCTATTTTATGTCTTCTTCGTTTCCTCATATGATACATATATCTTAATGTCGTCTGTCATTTCTGATATCTTTTTCTACCCCGAACTCTTCTCCCGTTCACCATTCCTTCCAGTGCATCCTTCAGTAGGCAGTTTCTTTTCAACCAGTGACACAAACAATTCCTTTTTCTCTTCCTAATCAGTTTCAGCATCATTCTTTCTTCACCCACTCCAACACCAGCTTCATTTCTTATTCTCTCTGTCTATTTCACACGTTCCATTCTTGTCTATATCCACATTTCAAATGCTTCTATTCGCTTCTCTTCACTTCGTCGTAATGTCCATGTTTCTGTCCCCATACAATGCCACACTCCGTACAGAGCACTTCACTAGTCTCTTCCTTAGTTCTTTTTCCAGAGGTCTGCAGAAAATGCTCCTTTTTCTATTAAAAGCTTCCTTGGCTATTGCTATTCTCCTTTTGACTTCCTGGCAGGAGCTCATGTTACTGCTTATAGTACACCCCAAGTATTTGAAGCTGTGCACTTGCTCTACTGCCCTATTTAGAATTCGCAAGTTTATCTTCTGTATTTTTCTTCCTATGATCATGCTCTTCGTCTTATTTGCATTTTTCATCCCATACTGCTCACAGCTGTCATTTACCTCCAGTAGCATATCCTTTAGTACCATTTCCTCTTTTGAGGAAATCTTATGCAATTTATTCTTCTTCCTCCTACTATCACTCCTCCCATGTTCTGAAAACAGTTCTTTACTAAATCCTCCAAGTAGATGTTGAACAGGGTAGGTGATAAAGGACATCCTTGACGCACTCCTCTCCCAATTCCACTTCCTTCTGACATTTCTTTTACTATCCTGACTTTGACTCCTGCTTCATATAAAGATTACTGAACAGTCTTCTCTCTTTCCAATGCACACCAATTTTATTTAGAATCTGCATCAGTTTAGTCCAATCCACTCTGTCAAAAGCCTTTTCTAGCGCCACAAATGCTACATACGCTTCTTTATTCTTCTCTAGGCATCTTTCCCCGATTGTCCGTAGCAGTCCATTTGTATCTCTCGTACCTTTTCCCTTCCTAAAGCCAAACTGCTCTTCTTCCAACTGTTCTTCCATCTTACAATATAATCGTCGATTCATTATTCGCAAGAGAATCTTCGCCGAGTGCGATATTAGACTGATAGTCCTGAACTCCTTACATTTCTTGGCATTATTTTTCTTCGGTATTGGAATTAACACTGTCTCCGTAAAATCTTCAGGCCATTCGCCTTTCTCATATATTCCGTTGCATAATGATAGAATTTGCTTCTAGTCTTCACCCAAGCATTTCACTAATTCAGTGGGGATTCCATCAATTGTTGCTTTCCCATTCTTCATTTCTTTAGGCGCTAGTTCAGCTCCTTCGTTTAAAATAGAAAATCCTTTTTCGTCTTTTGATACGATTTCTTCGTCTTCTATAGCTAGGTCATATGGACAGTTCATTGTCTCATATAATTCATCTACATATTTCGTCCATCTGTTTAATATTCCTTATTTGTCTGTTATTTCATTATAGATGTCTTCTTCTATCAACCACATGGATTTCCTCTTCTTATTTGTGAAGTCCAAACATTTTTCTTCGCGATACATTAAATCGTATCTTTCTTTTCTCTCTAGAGCCTCTATTTCTTCACATTTCTCTTTCATCCAGTCTCCTTTTGCTTTATCCGTTTATCTTCTTAGTTTGTTGTTTAGTTTCCTGTGGCTTCATGGATTTGAAAATACTCCATTGCCGCTGAAGGGTAACTGGATTTACAACTTCAGCGTGCAAGAAAGAAGATTGGGACGCAGAAAAAAAATAGTCAACGGGATTATTTCTGAGGGATCGAAATGGGGATTTATGTCCAAACCATGTAGTAAATAATTATAATTAAAATGGTGGTTGTGAAATTGTTAAATCAGAAGTCAGTAAATCGTGCTTGAAGATTTTCTTTGTCATTAGCTCCGCCAGTTAACGAAATATTGAACATGCATTATACGAAGCATTTACTTTATTCGTCACTAGTATGTCTTGTCTTTGATGTTAGTACTCGTAATTCACTATTAGCCTTCACTTAGATACGCACTTAACACTGCAATGTAGAGCAGAAAAAAAATTCATTACTTTGTTGACATCTGGTTCTGCTTCTTTGCCAAGTCGCGTTTCTGCTGACCGTCGGTCGTCACCCATCTCTTGTGGTCTCTTAAGTTTATAATACATGACCTATGAATGCCTTTACTAACATTCTTCAAGTTTGGACATTAAACTTTCATTTCGGTGTCAGACTGCTTGGTGTCCAGAAGAACTCACTGAGTATAATTTTCTGTTGCAGTGTGTAAAGCTTCAGACATTTCTTTAGAAGCTTAGGGCTAGTGCCAAATAACCAGAGATTACGATAAATTGCAATGACTCACAGTTCTCAACACGTTCATCTCCTCGTGCACTCTCGGGAGCACTTCAGGAATAACCATCTGTATCGTATGCACAATCCTTTCCATCAATTCTGGGATAGTGCGAGATTTACCTGCAATCACACGATCCTTAACAAATCCCCATAAAAAGAAATCCAGGGTAGTTAAGTCTGGAGATCATGGCTGCCAAGCAGTTGGACCTGCGTGACAGAGCCACCTGTTAGGAAATACTTCAACTATCCAGTGCCGCTCATGTGTTACGCCAATGCAAACACGTAGATATCTGTAAGAAGAAGAACACAATGTTCATGTTAATGTGGTTACTGGTTGAAACCTGGCTTAGGGCATTGGATTTTAAACAGCCGTAGAACTCTAAGCATGGCTTCTCCTGGGATTGAGATGAACCTGGAAGATTCTTATTTGAAATTAGTACCCGATAAAACAGTTGCTCAAACTGTGGACAGCGTAAAACTGATATTCGTGGTTTACGTAGTTTGGTGAATCGAAGTTTGAAACTCTTACTTAGCATACCATATTATTACCGTTATACCTTATGATTCGTTAATTTAGAATGATTTCTTTTAAAATAAAATGAGTAATTCGTTACATTTGTATGCAGGTTTATGAGGAATGATTTAGAAAAGTGTATTGTAGTAGCTCGGACGTTTATGGTGACTCGTAGAAATGTACAAATTCTTATTTACTTTGAGGAAGTTTCAGAAATGCTGTAGTGGAAGTATGGTAATCACACAAATATTGATTTCTAGCCTCGTACATAAAAGAAACGTGTATTGAAGTTCTCCGAACGGCTGTGGATAATTTCACAGCGATTCAGTCTATCTCCGTTTGTATACTTTCGCATTGAACTGCTTGCAATGCCTGGCAAATGTAAAGAAGCCTTAAATAGCGTAAATTGTGAATGTAACAGTTTCATTATTAATGCGTTGAAATTTTCGAAATCCAGATTTTTGGATTTAATTAACATTTTTGGCAAACTTTAAAGAAAGAATAGGGTAAACTAGGGTCTGTTAGACAGTCGGGCATATTGGACACTCTGTACTTTAACGTGGCTACTTCCGTCATTGACTTCTAGCAGAATGTGGTGCCTACAAGTGGCGAGGTAACACGTTAAAGTACGGAGTGTCCAACATGCCCGACTCTCCAACAGACCCTAGTTTACCCTATTGATACTTGCGAACATGGTGATTTTAGTTTCCATGCACCGAATTTATCCTGTAAATCACATATTATGTACCTTCAGAATTGGATCCTTTCGCCTGTTCATTTTCGACTTTTGTGAGGATTATAATCCAAAGTTAGACATTCACATGTAGCCGTCCTACTCTCTGGCCGTGTGGTCAACATGGCGCAGAACGAGCGTTTAAGACAACGTAGGATATGTAGAAGATAAGGTATGCCTTCCAGTTCCAATGAAGGTGAGATAAAGCTCCACTTTTATGCAAGAAATCGAACCTGCAACCAAGGTCTCTAGGTTAAGCTACAACACATCTCTACTATCGCTTATCAACAGTTTTAGAAAGCATAAGTATTTGCTAAGGTATTAAGATATTTACTTTCGATGTCTCAAAATTTAATATTACATATCTTTACGTACTAACATACAGGGACATCATTTTATTTTTACTAACATTTTTAATATTAACTTGCCTATACCTCTGGATCAAAGATGTTTGGTACCCCGTTCCACGACTGGAGTTCGATGATACCGGCGTAATATACAAACAAATCACTTTACTAGGTATAGGAGGGAAGAAAAGTAGTTCATCCATTTACGTAAACTAGGAAATATCACGCTTTTGAGTTTGATAATTTTCATTAGGTTTTTGTTTAATCGAAATACAGTACAGTATTAACAATGAGTGTTTTTACTCACGAACTGAGCTGTCCATGTGGACGTATTCATTATGCAGTGTATATTATACTGTCTACAGCACATTAGCGTACAATATAGAGAATGAAGTTAAATTGAAAAATAATCATAATATGGATATTTAAACACATTTTTTTAAATGGTGGCCGTTCATTTCGATACAGACTTTAGTTCTAATGTGCATATTATCGCACTATAGACTATTGTACCTAATCCCAATTACTAGTTTCGTCCTTCGTAGTAGTAACTCATGTTGAAATAATTCTGTACCTACTCTATAAAAGAGTACCTTAGGTACTGTAAATTCAATCTTCACTTCTGCCCGACCCACACAGATAAAATTACTCAGACATACTCTCTACTGTCCGTCCAAGTGGTTATGTCGTAGGGTCGTAGAAAGGGAGGAAATCACGTGACAGTTAATTACTTAACGAGGCCCTTTTATTTAAGTTATTTTAAACAGTTGTATAATATTACGTAGACGTCCAATTCCTAACAGAAATTAATGTTCTGAGAAAGGAGCTAAGACAGCCCAGCCACTAGCTGGCGAATAAAAGCTGGTGGGGGAAACCGGGATACGACGTAGGCAAATGGACGACAGTACCTGTGCGAAAATGATTCAATATTGAAAACTCTTTCGTCACTGGAAAACGCGAACATATTTTTGGAACGTACTGTTTACTATGACCGTAAGGCTACTATGACTGTATATGCAGTCTTGGTTCTGAGTAGAGGACGGTTAAACTTCATTAGTAGAAGGGGTGGGAGTGAAGTACTTTCGAAAACTCAGGTACAACAAAAATTGAAGTAAAAATAAAATGATGTCCCTGTATAAGTCACCCTTGGTGGTTAAGTGATTATCGTTGGGTTGGAGATTGCGGGTTCAAACCTTTCTAAGGGCGATGAAATCCTTAGGATGGCTTCTTCCCGTAGGGAAATAAAGCTTTGCGTTCCGTGTCATGGTAAAAATTTTCGACCACGTCTCTCTCACGTATCATTTCGACGCTGAAGTACTCCTGCAGTTGAAAGTGTCGTAAAATAAAACGCTACTACTAAAATACGATTTATTTGTTCGCGGCGGCTGGCTGCCACGCTGCACCAAGGTGGCGAATGGCACGAAGAAAATCTCATACTGTAAAGCAAAACAAAGTATCTGTTTTCGTGTCAGTGAGTTTTGACTTTTCGGCTATCTCACCGATTGTTAAAGGCAACGAACTCTTCAGCAGACAAGACATTGCAGCTGAAAACGATCGGCATGTGCCAGTATTGACGAGCCATTGTTAATGTGTTGTTTGATTCATTTTATTCAAGGCATTCTTTTTTTTTTAGTAGGTTATTTTACGACTCTTTATCAACATCTTTGGTTATTTAGCGTCTGAATGAGATGAAGGTGATAATGCCGGTGAAATGAGTCCGGGGTCCAACACCGAAAGTTACCCAGCATTTGCTCCTATTGGGTTGAGGGAAAATCCCGGAAAAAAACCTCAACCCGGTAATTTGCCCCGACCGGGAATCGAACCCGGGCCACCTGGTTTCGCGGCTAGACGCGCTAACCGTTACTTCACAGGTGTGAACGGCATTCTTTTTAATTTTAATTTTCAGTACCGGTAAGGTAGCACACACGTGCTTAAATTTCGAGCGCTGAGAATGATACAGACGTAGAGCCACAAAATGTAAATTTTAAAGGATAGCAAATACAGGATTTGAAAATTTTTGTAGTAATTAAAGTAAATAACTTATTTTAATTTCAAATTTCGTCATTCCAACTAACAATAGAAGAGGGTTTAAAATTGCAACTATTTCTTTATTTCAATTGTAGGAATTTTCAAATCCAATTTCTTTCTGTCTTGTAAAATTTACGTTTTGTAGTTTAGGTCCGTATAATCCTCGGCGCTTCATGTACGTAGGTGATTTAATATAGATTTAATACAGAGGTCACTGTTACTTGTGAATGCTAGTCTTCATTTACCCTACAAAAATGAAGAAAGGACAGGCGAAATCGTCCAATCCTGGAAGGTACATATAGGCCTACACGGTAAATTAGGTGGATTAGAATGCATATTATTGTGTTCGCAAGTTTCAAGCTTGTTCGTGTTGTATTCTTAAAATCGACCTCGGTTTGTCACATGATATTTCACTTCTGAAGACATGTCTGCAGAATTTTAGTGCGTTGATACTGAAACTTTCACATTTTAAGAGTCGTTACACTTGACCATAGTTCACCAGAATATTACTGAGTTCTGTGCCGTTCAGTATGAAAGAGTATATTTTTGCACGATCGTTATTTTTTTTGTACTTACCACTATTGTTTTGGTCTTGTAATTTGGATTTACAACACGTGGACTGGTTGCTAGAGAAACAGATTATTGTTACAACTCGTAACAGCACAGTGCTGTTATAGGACATAACAGTACCAATGAATTACAGTCAGTTCTCCATAGTTCTTCAGTATTTATGTTCACGGACATGTCAGAATCATCGCTTTGTATCACCTTGGCTGCTAACCGGATGTACAGGGTGATCCGTTTGGGTATGGGTGATATAAAAACACCGTGAAACATTTACTACTGAACTTTATTTGTTGAAACTTTGTGCATACAACACTGAAAGATGGGAGATTCCTCAGAGCTTCACATAACCCCCATTGCGCACCCTGCACAACTCATAACGGTGATGCAATTCAGCCCATGTCCGTTGTAACATAAGAGGGGCGATTTGTTGAAAAGCTTGAGTAATTTTTACTCTCAGATCATCAATGTTCCTGGGATTTTGTGAATAGACAATCTCTTTAACAAAACCCTATACGAAGAAGTCAGAAGGGGTTAGATCTGGAGAGTTTGGGGGCCAAGCCAAGAGATAGCTGCTTTCGAACTGGGTTTCATCTGCGACCTCCTGCATTTGTTTTAACACAGAACCTGTTTCTACAAATGTTCGATACCACAACATTATGGAATCGTATTTAGGTACATTATGCACACCATACTCAGGTCGAAATTTCCTTTGAACTCTTTTAACACTCTCATATTTAGCATACCAAAGAACACATTGTGCCCGCTGTTGATTTGTAATACCTAGCCATTTTAATCATCTACGAATTTCATTTATCTTTTCAGATTATGCATTGTTGATTGTCATATATGGAAACTCCCATCTTTTAATCATAATATAACCAACAAGAAGTTTTTCCTACTATCATAATAGCTTTATAATAATAAATTAATATTATCCATACCCAAACTTTTACTAATCTTTTTTAAGGAAAATATTACTCCCTAGGATTTATAATAGTTGTATTGACTAAAATGGGAGAGCATCAACAAACTCTATTCTTGGGGTTACTTAGTTACTTACTGACCTACAATGAAACAATACGCAAAACCTTTAAAAAATAAATTTACCTATACTTTCAATGAAAAAAAAAATCGTAAAAATTATACAGTGTTTGCAATTCTAAAAATATGATCGTGCAAGAAAGAGTATGCAATGCTGATGTGTTAAGTTCGTAACATAATCTCGGAAATAGAAAAACTAGATTTCATCTCATCTTTTCTAACCTCTTCGATTCTTTTACAGTTCACTTACCACCTTTATATCGCGATATACTCGTATTTTCATTTTCATGTTCAAAGGAAATTATTTTACATAATCTTGAAAATTTAAATGTTCAGATTTGCTGTTTTTTTCTCTGGTCATTTCACAGACTTGCATCCTGAAGAGTATATACAGAGTGAACCGTAAGTAGTCATTAATTTCAGGAGGTTATTCTTTGAGGTATTTCAAACAGAGAAGTTTCATACAATTTTGCTCGTCTTTGCATGTTTGTCGAGATAAAACATATGAAACATTTTATCGACCGGTTGGCGAGTTGGTATAGCGCTGGCCTTCTATGCCCAAGGTTGCGGGTGCGATCCCGGGCCAGGTTGATTGCATTTAAGTGTGCTTAAATGCTACAGGCTCATGTCAGTAGATTTACTAGCATGTAAAAGAACTCCCGCGGGACAAAATTCCGACACATCCGGCGACGCTGATATAACCTCTGCAGTTGCGAGCGTCGTTAAATAAAACATAACATTTTTTTAAACATTTTATAGTGTGTTTTGAAGCCATTGATTTAATTCCCAATATATTCAGTCAGTTTAAAAGAGTAGTGTATTGTGACAATAAATGATTAAAGGAATTTTAGTTTTGTACTTCAAAAATTTAATCAGAACAAATGTAATCTTCATCTTACGATGTTGGTGACGTATAAACGTCCGTTGATGTGACATATTAATGAATTTAAATGCTATTATAATCACAATCATGCCATGGTATGAAAGAATTGTAAAGTTTCCTCCCACCCATATGCAGTGCTGACTAGATCAGACCTATGGACAGTACTCTATAACAGAGTCGCCAGTATGAAAGGATAATTCCAAGCCTTTGGCGTGAGACGATCTCGATAGCACAGTGGTAGAGCACCTGACCGGAGTACAGGAAGTCGCAGGTTCGAATCCCGCTCGAGGTTATGAAGTTTTTCTTTCATACCATGGCATGATTGTGACTATAATAGCATTTAAATTCATTAATCAGAACAGATGTAACTTTTCGTTCTGCAAAGGAATTTTAAAATGTTACATTGTTTGAAATATCTCAAAGAATAACCCTATGAAATTAGTGACATTACTTACGGTTTACCCTGTATTCGTTCAGGATAACTGCCGTAATCTAACACTATAACGCTCAGTTATTACACTTTAATGCTATTTATTTAGCTCCAGGATTTCACTACCTATTTACGTATGTATACATTTCAGAGTATGATGCATAAAATTGCAGAGTGTAGTACTCAGGCCGTATTGCAGTAATTAAATTGATAACTGTTTACTTCTGTCTGAAGGTAGCAGACGACTCTGTGAAGTAAGTGCATTACTAGGAATGTAGACAGGATTATGTCCTTAGGTTGTGAGGCAGGGTGCCTGGCAGTGTTGGTCTATCGTGGAAAGGGCGCGCTGCTGCTCGTATTGATTGATGCGGTGGTGGCTGTACTATAACCAAGAGAAAAGTAGGCAGTGGAGCAAGGCTACATACATATCGAAACCCCACAATACCTTTCCACGCTCGTTGAGGAATCTGCTGTTCAAATCTCTGAAGACTCGCCATGTTGTCGGCTTTCTGTTATTTTTTTGCTCTGCATTATTTATTACTAATTATGCCGGTATAGATCGGGGGAAGAACGACGCGGTAGTAAGCGGGGTTTATTGACTTATGCGCAGTACAAATAAAACACATACAGAGTTGTTTTTCGATGATATCGAGTGATATGATTGGAAGTGCTTAGATTTTTATGTATTATGAAATATTTAAATATATGTGTGGGAAAATTCTCGAACTGAACATGTAACTTCGAAAGAAATGTTGTTAAGAATTTCTACAATCCTTCATCATTACGGTATTCACTTTGATCGGATGTATCGATCTTTATATGGAGGGTCTTGAGAAGAACAAACTGAATCTTATGAATTTTCACGATCAGACATTTGAATTTATTTATCTTGGAATTCGGAAGAATTACTGATGTAATACAAGAATAGCTATTTTTGACCGGAATAAAATGTAATTATGAAATATGATTGTTAAACCTAATTTCATGTAACTCGTCGCTGGAATTTAATTTGGCGAACTTTTTCGTGGCAGGAAGTGAGAACGTCTTCATCGCAATATTTTGCACTCTATTTTCTCATGCCCATTTGCATAAAATTTTCCTGCAATCGAACCTCTTAATATTTAATAAAATATTATGCGTGTTTAACTTAATTTAAAAATATTATTGAAACGTAAGTAAATACACCAGAAAAACGAGATTAAATAATCATATCTCGAATTTCTGAAACACAAAGAACATTGTTAAGTTTCAGGAACAATCATTCATTCATTCATTCATTTAGTGTTCTGGCTAAGATCAGGTCTTTCACTGCAAACTCAGCTTTCTCCAGTCTTTCCTATTTTCTACCTTGCTCTTTGTTTCCTCATATGATAAATTTATCTTAATGTCGTCTATCATCTGATATCTTCTTCTACCCCGAACTCTTCTCCTGTTCACCATTCCTTCCAGTGCATTCTTCAGTAGGCAGTTTCTTCTCAGCCAGTGACCCAATCAATTCCTTTTCCTCTTTCTGATCAGTTTCAGCATCATTCTTTCTTCACCACTCTTTCCAAATCATTTCTTATTCTGTCTTCCACTTCACACGTTCCATTCTTCTCCATATCCACATTTGAAATCCTTCTATTCGCTTCGTCTCCACACCTATGGAGTAACGGTTAGCACGTCTGGCCGCGAAACCAGGTGGCCCGGGTTCGATTCCCGGTCGGGGCAAGTTACCTGGTTGAGGTTTTTTTCCGGGGTTTTTCCTAAACCCATTACGAGCAAATGCTGGGTAACTATCGGTGCTGGACCCCGGACTCATTTCACCGGCATTATCACCTTCGTCTCATTCAGATGCTTAAGAACCTAAGCTGTTGATAAAGCGTCGTAAAATAACGTACTAAAATAAAAATAAAAACTATTCGCTTCTCTTCACTTCGTCTTCTCCTATACAATGCCACACTCCATACAAAGCACTAGTCTCTTCCTTAGTTCTCATAGGTCCACAGAAAATGCTCCTTTTTCTACTAAAAGCTTCCTTGGCCATTGCTATCCTCCTTTTGACTTTCTCATGGCAGCAGCTCATGTTACTGCTTGTAGTACACCCCAATTATTTGAAGATGTGCACTTGCTCTACTGCCTCACTTAGAATTCGCTAGTTTATCTTCCGTATTTTTCTTCCTATGATTATGGTCTTCGTCTTATTTGCATTTATCTTCTTCCCATACTGCTCACAGCTGTCATTTAGCTCCAGTAGCATATCCTTTAGTAGCATTTCCTCTTCTGCTAATAACGCCATATCATCAGCAAATCTTATGCAATTTATTCTTCTTCCTCCTACTATCACTCCTCCCATGTTCTGAAAACAGTTCTTTACTAAATCAGTAACAGTCTTGATGTAAAATAAGTTAGTAAGATGTACCTATAATTTAAAAAAAAAAGCGAAATTGATTTACATTTACATGAACTTTCTGCTTGTGTTTAGGGCCACTATCCATTCGCTAAAGGTTTCCCACATATTAATTAACACCTGTTTTTTATTGCTGTTACTTGTCTTTATCTGCACATACAGAAAAAAAAATCCATGAGATGGTCAAAATCGTAAGTAATGAGGTTTGTCATTTTATGTCTGCAGTAGAATGTACAGTAATTGTAGGAAATCAAATCACAGTCAGGAACATTACATTAAAGAAAGCACCACTAAATTAGCGTGTATATTCTCACAATAACATTACTTTTTAAAGATAATATGTCACAGGATTTTTGTCATAAATTAATATATGTTTCAGCGATATAGCGTATTACAACAAAAATAGCTATAGTTGATTTAAATCAACAATCGACTTGGGACATTTTTTGAAAGCATCCAAGGGCTTCCATGGCAACATCCCTTCTCATCTCTTTGTGGTCAACAAGACGCAACCGCTCCCTCTTCCCTTTTGTAGATTGTAGGTGTGTAGGATGTAGGCTGTTGCCGTGGAAACCCTTGGACACCTTTGAATGTCACAAGTCCGTGTACTAGCCTATAAAAAGGATGTTAATGTGATGAGGAAGAAATGGGAAGTGGGAAAAAAGATGACTGAAATAAAAAGTGGAGGCAGAGTAATAGATTAAAAATGGTAAATTAAATACCTAATAAACTCTTCCCTAATAATATAGAATTTCCGAATTTTGTCGCGGTGTTCAATTTTCAACAGTAACATCAAGGGAAGATACCTACATATTTACAAGCCATTGTAACCCTGGTGCAGTTTCGGTGAGATCCGACACCTTTTATCTTTCTCTTGTGATTTATGGCATGTTTCATATGACACATACCTGGTGCTGCTGCTTCCGTTGCAAAGCGCGTAGAATTCCACAAAATTAACATGCATTTAGTTAGTTTGATATTCCCTTGTTTACTAGGATGTTTCTACATTTCACTTTCGATCGTGTTAGAATATGTGATGTGATTTTTTGATTGGTTATTTTACAACGGTTTATCAAGTGCTATGGTTATCTAGTGTCTGAGTAAGATAACCTGAATAATATATCCCATGTTGGCTATATGAATAAAGGTATAAAGTATAAGCAGCACTGAAAAAAGATAAAAACATTAAAGTGTATATCACCACACAAAGTATAATACAGTAAAATAAACGAAAAGATTAACAAACAGTTAAACCTGTGGAAAAATAAAACAAAAAAAAAACCTCAACCAGGTAACTTGTCCCAACCAGGATTTGAACCCGGGCCCACTCGTTTCACGGCCAGGCAAGGATACTATACCAGTATTTGGTTTAAACCTCCAACAGAACGTGTCCAAATGTTTGTTCATTTTAGTACGTATTTTGGTAGATAGTTATTTTTAATTATATGCCCTAATTTTAGATCACAAAAATTATAATTTAATTAAATTCGTGGTCGACATCCCATGAAGGAACAAGGCTGGCTGCTAGTCTCACGTCCACATGCCTCAGCAGAGGTAAACGATCATCCAGAACGGAGGTATGATGTGATTAGCATGATGATTCAGCGAGCCGTTATAGCTTTTCTCCATAACCGGATTTCGCTGTCTGTCGTATAGTAGCTGCCCAAATTCATCACGATGCAGGAAGGGGAAGGGACACTGGTCCCATACACTGGCCGAAATTGCATGAAAAAATTATTTCCTCATGAGGATTCGAACCAGTGCTTATTCTGAAAGCGAGTCCAAACATGATGGCTAGAATATTTGATCTAGCTCATAAAATAATAATCTACTT
This sequence comes from Periplaneta americana, assembly GCF_040183065.1. Classification (NCBI taxonomy): domain Eukaryota; kingdom Metazoa; phylum Arthropoda; class Insecta; order Blattodea; family Blattidae; genus Periplaneta; species Periplaneta americana. Next base: position 7,631,986 of record NC_091132.1, on the reverse strand, counting down.
TTGGTACTATAAGTAGTTTGTTACTGAGATTGAAAATCGAATCGTGTGTTAATCTACGAGTTGAGTTTGCCGAAGAGTATTGTCAAACTCTTCTTTTTCTTCTTCAAATGTATTGTACAGCATAAACATTGATAAACTGGATGTTGCTAATAAAAGTGTGACAGTTTACATAACTGTGGACAATAAAGTGTCATTTTTTTTTCCAAATGCTAGTAAATTGTTAAATATCATAATTTCAGATGCATTTATAAAATGTTTTCTCAAGCTACTTAAATTGGATTAACAGTTTTCACCTGTTTAAAGTGAGCCATCAATTTTCTACCACATCTTTGCAGGAATTTTGTTATATTAAACAAAACATTCACTTACTCTTATTTCTAAGAACAGTATGTTTTTTTAATTGCTATATTATTGCAATTTTTGTTCAGATAAACGTGTAAGATGCGTTATGCAATTTGGTACGTTCTATTTATTACACATTTTAAGTTTAAAAAGTGTAGCACTTTGTCCTTAAAACACTGACCACTTTATTGTATACACACGTGGGTTTTCTTTCGAAATTGAGTACAGTTGTAATGTCTTTGGAATACAGTTCGGCAGAACCATTCTGCTGCGCGAGGTCTTTGTCTTATCGCAGTAAACAGTAATAAAATTTGTTTATAATGTTGAACTCTATTATTTTGTAAATAATGAACACTGAACGTAGCAGAAATGTTGGATACGTGTAAAAGAGCTGTCCATTGGGAAAAGTCATTGTCCTCTATGGAATCCTTTTAGGCTGTCATCATCATCATCATCATCATCAACTTTGAGGAGAGGAGAATTATTTATACACCAAGAAGTTTGATATAAAACCCAACTAAATTGTGAATTTACTAAAATTCTAGTAATGGCCATTTTGATAGTTTTAATTTTTCAAAGGAGCGTTTCTTGCTCTAAATCTTGTGATCTATTCTGTAAAGTTTAATTAAAACATACAAGGTTGCCTGTACTGTAGCGTAATTTTTTCGTGAGAATAACTAGAAATTATAGCTATTTGGAGAAACACTCAGAATTATACTTACTTACTTACTTACTGGCTTTTAAGGAACCCGGAGGTTCATTGCGTCCTCACATAAGCCCGCCAGCGGTCCCTATCCTGAGCAAGATTAATCCAGTCTCTACCATCATATCCCACCTCCCTCAAATCCATTTTAATATTATCTTCCCACCAACGTCTCGGCCTCCCCAAAGGTCTTTTTCCCTCCGGCCTCCCGACTAACACTCTATATGCATTTCTAGAATCGCCCATACGTGCTACATGTCCTGCCCATCTCAAACGTCTGGATTTAATGTTCCTAATTATGTCAGGTGAAGAATACAATGCGTGCAGGTCTGCGTTGTGTAACTTTCTCCATTCTCCTGTAGGTTCATCCCTCTTAGCCCCAAATATTTTCCTAAGAACCTTATTCTCAAACACCCTTAACCTATGTTCCTCTCTCAAAGTGAGAGTCCAAGTTTCACAACCATACAGAACAACCGGTAATATAACTGTTTTATAAATTCTAACTTTCACATTTTTTGATAACAGACTAGAAGACAAAAGCTTCTCAACGGAATAATAACAGGCATTTCCCATATTTATTCTGCGTTTAATTTCCTCCTGAGTGTCATTTATATTTGTAACTGTTGCTCCAAGATATTTGAATTTTTCCACCTCTTCGAAGGATAAATCTCCAATTATAACAGACATAATTATTGTACCCTTCTTTTTTCTTCGGAAAACAATTAGGCTAAAATGTCATATTCCGGAATAAATTTGAAGGTACTGGCTGCCACTTGAACGTCTTGACAGCCGCTTGAATTACATCGCGGTCCTCTGCTTGCTCTAATTGTTTGGAAGTCGAGCGAAGTACATTGACACTTCGTGTAATGAGAATTCGGGTCACTGAGTGTACATTATAATATGTATGTTAATTACATATGCTTGGAAAAAATCCCATCAAACACAAGTATGAAGCTGTTATTATTTGCAGTTAAATAATTAAAATGTTACGCGTTCACAGTAAGATTCCCGTTGGCGATCTGTTGAAACGAACTAGTGTCATCTGATACAGCTGAGGTGGGCGTACTAACAGTCACTGAAATACCTCATTAGAAGATGCCCACAATTAAATCTGATATGGCGTAAAGGTAATTAACTTATCTGCCAGTGTGTATAGGGTGAATCAAAAGTATGGAACCAAATTATTTATGTCTGATATATTACGTTAGCTGAACATAGATGTTGACATTTATAATAGCACCAGTGAATCAATCAGTTAGTAGAGGTGTTTTTTTTTTTTTGTTGGTATTAACGATATACATGAGATATGTTAAAACAATTTTATGCATGAACATGAAAAATGCAAGTCCCTCAATGAAAGTTCAAAATTAATTGAAATATATCCGCAGATTTTCGTGAAATTGAAGAAATCCACGGAATTACTTCATAATCACTATATTTTCAATATAACCTTATATATAATGGAGAATTTGCACGAAAAATTAAACTTTCTTCCAAATGAAGCACGAAAATTTTATTCGTTATAAAATTTACATGAACATATTTACATATTTGATCGTTCAGCATTACATGCGTGTGATATCTGGCAACGATGTACGCATAGTTTCAGGGACTATTTCCAGGGAGCAGAGCAAGCAAACAACGGCTATTTCTCTTTCCCTCAACAACTGGCCCCCTCACAGTCGATTGAAGTTGAATTATAATTTAATATGATGATGCAAACAATTTTCTGTTAGTTTCAAAGAGATTGTTTCAATAATAATTATTATTATTTTAGAAAGTGTTATTTTATTAATTTTTAAATTCCTTTAGGGTGATAAATATGCCGGATTTTTTTGCGAAATATTCACCGAATTAAACCATTTTAATATCCGAAATTAGGGTAAAATAATCACCATAAAATCACACCCCTATCAATTACACATAATTGTGACACTCAACCATCCTGAAATCAACCATATTGGTTATAACTTTGAAATTTCAAATGGATAAAAGGTCGTGTGACCGTTCTAAATTTGGTAAAATACTGCATTTTGGCAAAACCTATGGTAGAATGATTTTAAGATACCTGTCTCAATTCCTGTAGGAAATTTCGCACATTAAAGTTTCCATAAAATTGGATACAACTTTGAAATTCGAAATGGAAAATAAATAATGTAATGTTTATAACATGAAATAAAAGTGCTGAACATGATGTCCGTTTTTGGCAATGCACAGTCGTGGACGTTTTCCATATTCAGAAGACCCCGGAGCTTCTCAAGACTGGCATTAACAACGATGCGATCCTTCAGATGTTGTTAAGCTGTTGGACATATCTTGCATTGATATGCAAGCTAATGAACTGGAACAGCGACACAGTACTTGTAGTTTACAGTTGATGTATTAGATTTGTAATAATATTGACTGATAAGGGCCGCATAACTATTTTGTTATGATAATAAAACGATAACACAGTGCATTGTGAAGAAGTACGAACACGTTCTTCACTACTCTTAACTCGTGAGTGCTTACAATAAATAAAACAGTAGGCAGTAAATAGCTACACATTTAATTAAAATAGGATTTAAGAATTTCTTACGTTTTTCATGGTGTTGAAGATATGAATCTTACAGCGTTTTGGAAATCGCGTCGTCTTCTTAAACGGGGAAGACAAAGGGATTCCGTTATCAAGAGATGTTACAATCAAAAAACTCCCCAATAGTACTAAAACTGAAATTACCTCGATTCATCATCACAAACTGCACGGATTAGGCCTCTTAGACTGTTCCAGTTTCGTAAAGTTTTGTTTGATTTTAAAATTATTTTGACTGCCTCCGTGGTCTGTTGGTCAGCATGCTGGCTTCCAGATCAGGAGGTCCCGGGTTCGATTCCCGGGCTAGGCTCTCGGTGAATTTTTCTTGAAGAAGAATAATTCCCTGGGTGTCTAGAGTGGAAATTTGTATGAATGTGAGTGTGATTGTGAGTGTGCCGGGTTAATATAAATTAACCAATCATCACAATATAAAAATACGTCAGGACTGTCGCTGGGCAGTAACCTGAACACACGTTTCAGCGTCACATTGTTGACAAGTAACTCCATCTGTTAGCACAACCATAAAGCATCTAATAGATGCTATAGAGTTACCAACAGCATTTTCTAGGTCTCTTATTTATTCTGTTTTGTTTTGTTGTCTATCCTCGCCTAGTAACCTGGATTGTTGTTATTGTTGATAAACGCTGAAGAGAATAAAACTGCAAAGACTATTGTTGATTACAGTTCAAAGCCGAAGTTTGGATTTATGTTATTTATGGCAGTGCTATGTAGAGGAGGTCCGAAATAAGCTGTATTATTGTCTAGCTAACAACGGAACACATTTTAAACATTCAGTTTAGTAAATCTAACTAATTACATTTAGTAAGTCGCCCAAAATAAACTGTATATTCATCCTACAACCGACAGTAATAAAAATCCGGGTTGGTAGGCGACGATAGAAATCAAAAGATGAATGAGATGTATTAATTTAATACCCTTTCAAACTTAATATAGGGGTGCCATTTGAAATTTCAAAGGCGACAGAGTGAGGTGAGGGGTGAGACCTAAAATGCAGTTAACACTGGTTTTAAATTTCTTCCTCAATATCTAAATTGACGTGTGTTTTTTTTAATTTTAATTAATTTAATTGAAATAAATGATTATTTAGATTAGGGAGTTTTGGAATGAGAGCCCAGTAAATGAGATGTACTTAAATCTTACTTTTATGATTACAACGGAAGCCTGTTCAGTCCAAAAAGTAAAGTTAACCCTCTAATTTGAGTGCATATTAAGTTATTTCATTTATGTAAGTTGACTAAATAGTTCAAGGAAATATGAGTAAATATAAACGTACAATGAGAAAGTATGTCTTACCTACTTGACACTTTTTATGGGGACCTCGCACCTTACTCGTATTCAGCCCCGTATATTGCAGCCAACTGGCTTACTGTACGCACCCTCATATTTTTCACTTTGTTCGCTCTTTTGTTTGTCAGCGATCTCTGCTGTTTCATGATACATTCCCTGCACGGGCATCTGCATCTGAATCGAGACGTAATACCGCAGAAACGTTTTGGATGGAAAGCAGAAAATGGGGCTATGAATTGTGCCTGAAGCTATCTCTGTGTGGCAGAAATGACAGTCTGCAGATATCTGAATCCACTGTAATAACTTCTACGCCCATGTACCTATTATAATCAAACTTGATTTCAAGGAGGCCGCAAGTACAAATTTCAGAATTTAAAAATTAGTTCTAGTATAAATTGTCAAGGTGTCCTTTATATTGTGATGGGAAGGTTTTGAAGCCTCATTTTCTGAGGATTTCATTTTCCGAAACCCGTGAAATTTTATGCTATCTTATCAGAGGGCCAAGACTTGTAAGTAATTCGTTTAATCATTGATAAGAGACAACTTATTGTGTCTTTCTAGTGTTTTGATTAATTTATTCTGGTATTTACTTTCATGTTTATTAATGCCTCATCTTCGCTTAACAATATGTAAGTCGTGTATGGCAAGGTATTATATCCCACTAGACTATAATCAGTGTGGAGAAAGTGCAACAAATATTGTTATCTCTTGGGGCACAGAGCGGACATTTAAGTGAACACAGATAAAGAGAGTGTTACTATAGTTATCTCATTCCTTCATTTTTTAGTAGGTTATTTTACGACGCTTTATCAACATCTTAGGTTATTTAGCGCCCGAATGAGATGAAAGTGATAATGCCGGTGAAATGAGTCCGGGGTCCAGCACCGAAAGTTACCCAGCATTTGCTCATATTGGGTTGAGGGAAAACCGCGGAAAAAAACCTCAACCAGGTAACTTGCCCCGACCGGGAATCGAACCCGGGCCACCTGGTTTCGCGGCCAGACGCGCTGACCGTTACTTCACAGATGTGGACCATTCCATCATAATAATTAGGAAATCAACATATAAATCCAGATCAGTCTTCCTTTTAAAGTTGAACTTATTATAGTACTTTCTTAATTTTATGTCACGTTTGTATTGGTCTCCTGGCAAGCATGAACCCGATACATCCACTCATAACAGAGCTAAGTAAATGCAGTTATAGTTTGGTATTTTAAGAATAGATTCAGTGTCAGGTTGTAATATCTCACCCGGAGACTCTAAACTTCAAACTAAGTTTAAAATATTTAATAGATAGATATTTATTTGTCATCAACATTTATATTAGTTACCACAACTTACGAAGTTTAAAATATTATTCTCCCATCTAATCTTATTCTGTATCCTTTTAATTACTTACGTGACCCACTTTTTTATTCCTGTTATGAAAGCGGAGGTAAATCTTCCTTCAGCATGGACTGAACGTGTTTCTTTATTAATTCTTGTCCTGACATTGTATTATGTCAATGATCTTGAACTGAGCGAATTAAAATCGACTAAATGCAAACACGCCCCACAATTCTTGTGGAAGTTGTCCTGAATGTGTGATTTGTTTGACGTAAAGCACTTAAATAAGAAGTATTAGTTCTCTGTTTACTTTGAACTAAATTGTCAAGGTTAAGAAGCGTTGATTATGTGTCATTCATTGTTATATATTTGCAAGGAATAAAAAAACCTTCGAAGTACCGTATGCCAGCCGCAGGGTTAAGGGCACTGTATTACGCCGTGACCTTGCACCATGTTGGCCTCGTAACTTTGTGTCCCGATCATTGTAAACGTCTCTTTTTTGAGGGGGGAAACTCTTGCAAAACATGAAGATGGAGCGGATGAATTGGCCCAATTCTCGAAGCGGACGAATGTCAATCACACACTCACTACGATTTCCCCGCTCAACGCTGTCTCAGCGCTTTGCATTGACCTTCGACCATATGTATACCTCCATTTTTAAAAGCTATAGCATTTAAATGGCACTTAAAAAGCAATTAAAGCTCGTTTCTTGTGCTTATTTGTAGCATGGCGTGATCACATTTTTATACAAAAATGACTGCAGTCTGAACGATTTTCGTTTTGTTCCCTGCACGTCGGTATATAAGAATATACGTAGTCCCATAGTACATAATGCAGATATTCAACAAATTTTAACGTACATGAAAATGTAGGGGAGACTCGTCTAATTTGGCAATATTTTATATCTCGACACAATTTATAGTTACATATTCTGAAATTAAATATTCCTCTATTATGGAATGTGTTTAAACATTAAATTCCAATAAACCTCTGAAAGAAAATTCTACAAATCTAAATTACACTAATAAATAACAAATTACATGTTTCCAGATTTGGTACTTCACCAGGATAATTTGGCAATAATACAGGGGTAATTTGGCAATACGATTAAAAAATAAAATTTTCAAAATAAAACAGTGGTACAAGGTTTATAAGACTTAATTTACTGGAACAAGAAATCACTAAATACCATAAACACAAAACAAAAGCAAGAAAAAAAAATTGAATGGATTTTTTCGACCACTCTTATTAATTATATTGAAGGGTTGTCTTTTAATTTCTGTTGTCGATAGCCCAAACCCAAGTTCTTGCATTTTGATTACATATGTAACCACTTTTTGCTCTTCCTCAACGGTTAGAGCTAGAGGTCTTCCTTTCTTCGGAATGACAACGTTATCGGGTCATGAGAATGCATACAGAAACCTCTTTAAGTTGTTAAAGGTCACATTGTACTTCTTAGAAGCCTTATAAGTCGACCATCTAACTTTCAAAACACTCTCAACCGCAGCCCGCAAATTATCTTTGGAATATTTTTCAGAGTAATGTCCTCATTCCCTTCGCATATCTGCAACACACCGCACACAGTGCTGCATTGAAGTCTGTAAAAATCCCTCATACGTCCCTATTCTTAAATTTTACCATCGAGTAAACATTCTTGTTCAAAGATAGCAGCAACATATCACTATAAAGGAAAATGGCTAATTTACACTACCCTGTAGAAGACATTTTTTGCTAAGAAGAAGATAAAACGAGCTAAGGCCTGATGAGTTATTAACATAAGATATTAATTATATAAATGGCTTACCTTATAATATGGAATCTCAGCTTTTGATATGCAATGCACAAACAAACGTAGGTAATGAACAACACTTTTCTTCCGTCTTTGTATACACATGTCCACACAACCACCACGTCAAAAGGAAGTATTCAACACTTAGTAACAATATGTGCCACTATAATGCACGGATTCGAATGAAACGAAAACTAAAAGTACAGTCAGATGTTGCACTGTATGATCGTGTCATTGAACTTCTTAAAACTCTGAAGGAAATTTGGCAATAGAAGAAATACAAGAATATTGCCAAATTTCCCATATTGCCAAATTTGCCGAGTTTCCCCTATATTGTATATAAAGGGTGGAAGTCATGCAACTGTGCAGATTGAAGTTAAAAATATAATACTTTAATAGAAATAGAAAACCTATCATGCTTTTGTAATTAAGTGCATCGTTAATTAGAAAATTAGGTTGCAAGTCTGCATAAATTTGGCAACAGCGCGTTGCCGGTTCACCAATGAAAGCACGCTGAGTTCCGTCCCGCAGTTAGTTCAGTAGGGTTTCCAGTCTTCCTAATGGCAGGAAATAATACGTGTTAATCTTTTTATTTAGTTTGCAAGAAAACTCAATTTCATTGAAAAAGTGCAAAATATTAAATAATTTCTTATCAGTTTCTCTAATTATTAGAATCGTACGGATAGGATTTATCGAGTAAAACAGTGTTAATAGTTAGGAGAAAATTATTATGCGAAAAATATTCGTTTTGAACTAATATGGTATTTGAATTTTTTTGTTGTACTCTATCCAAGGAATAAACTGTTAAAATCTGCACAGTTATATTACTTCCATTCTGCATAGGCTATACATACAGGGTGTAACAAAAATATATTCTGAGAACTGCTAGAGGATGGGGATTTATTATATGAACAGAGGTCCGAAAACGCTTTATTCCTTTGTTAGAGTTATTTTTAGACTATGCATTGTATGATGCACAATCTAATTTTGTGTGTCTTCGTGCGTGCGTGTGTTTGTACACAGCTGATGACCACTCTGTGAATTCCAATTTGTTATGTCACAATTGACTAACGTACTACGCGACCAAGGCGGGAACCGTTTTGCTTGGTGGCGCTGCGATTCGCTTCACAACACAGGCCGTGCTGTAAAGTCCGCAACAGATGCAAAATGAAGCACATGCTGAACTGCGCTCTTGTTTCATTATTATTAACACGCTTTATATGTTATATGTTCGTATATATATTTAACTTTATTGTTTAGTTTTATTTTATCATATGGTTACACACATAGGAATATATTCAGAAAACACACCACAACATCGGTGTTCGTAAAGGAGGGAACATGAATCGAAAGTAACGTAAACTAAAGCAGGTACTGGATTTTATACAGCATTTCTTTTGATATATATTTCTTACCTTAGCATTTTAAAGTGGCCGGACTCCGGACATCATATATGAGGAAAGCACCCGGTATAAAACCATCAATACCACCAGCATGGGCTACTATAAGTCGACCTGCAGGCTATTTGTTTAAACTCCTGACACGTTAACGTCTTGCCAACATTTGTGGACAGTGTAATGAGTATGGAACCATATTTCGTTCAGGTAAATAACGGGCTACTATATCAGAACGTTCTATTAGATATTTCCTTTTGTCTTTATATTTTTTGAATGCAAACCCTATGGATAGTATGAGTTTTCATAAAGTTTCCTTGCACCCTTTAAAACCTATGTCTCTCTTACAAAATTTATGCAGCTTTCCTAATGTTGAAAGCTCTTTGTAGAGACCATAATATTTATGAACTTCTCTTCTTATGTTACGTTTGTCCATGTCGTCCAATTCAACCTTATTTGCAGGAGGTCGTCTAACTTTGTTTGGTGTCGATATTTCTACACCCTTGTCCTCAAATTCTTTATCTTCCTTTCTAATCCTACTAATTGTGTCCTTATTTATTTTAACTTCACAATAGCTGCAGCACACACTGTTATCTTCGATAGAGAATGAAAATATGTACCTACATTGTTACTATATCCTTACCAGAACAATCAGCGTATTTGTTTACATCTGGTTGGGTTGTGTACTACGCGACCAAGGCGGGACCCGTCGTGGCAGAATGAGGAACTCCGTGCTCGCTGCGTATGTTTACTGCTGGAATGTCGTCACATCCAATGCCTAGCGTTTCAATTTGGTCGCAATGCCGCATGTAGGAAGACGTGTGTTCATTCTCTAGATGTAAGGAGTGTTTCCGCAATGTTTTGGCATAATTTTGTTACACGCACATATATTAAAAGCCAAGTGGATCATACATGATTCCCAGTGAAGAAAGCGAAAGTGATAATAATTTATATCTGTATAGAGGTTTGTTTTCCTGATTTTCTATTTGTGTTAGAGGTTCCATGAATACTTATGGTTTTTATAAAGTCTTTAAATCCTTAGAATGATATTAAGGGCTAGTTTTACTCATTGCCTTAGGTTGGAGGTAGACCATATTTTCCCTTTGCTGTGCTTTAGAAAGTACAAAGAAGTTAATCTAATACCTCAACAAGGCAGAACGAAATATTCCTGAAGCACATGTCTGCACTGGCGAAGATGTGCAGATGAAACAGTGAAAAAGTCAATATATGAAAAGAACGAAGGATTGAAAGCTATAATGAAACTGAAGTCTTGGTGGAGAAATCAAGCCATCTTACAAATTTTAAGTACGCCTTTCTTGCGTTAGTTTATGACAAAATAATAATAATAATAATAATAATAATAATAATAATAATCCTATGTTGGTTTTATGCATTTAAATACAAAAATACAATGTTTTTCGGGGTGTATCACATAGGGATTTAAAATTGCCATAAGAAACCTATGTATAAAACAATAAAGAAGGTAGGCTAACTTAATCAATGGAATATATTTAGAAATTATCAGGCGTTGACACTTTGTAAAACAAGAGAACATCATTTTTGGTTGCTAAGTCAAAGCCTGATGTTCTTTTGTTTTACGAATTGCCAAAGATTGTTAAATCCCAATGTCCTGTACTCTGAAAAACACACGGTATATGAATGAATGTGGTATTGTCTAATGTTAAGCGTTTCTTGACACATATCAAGAGTTATTTTTAGTTTTATAGAGCAAACCTTAATTTTAGAACTTACAAGCCCGCTATCTATTTGTGTGTCGTAGTAACCTTGGGAATGACATTTGTCTTGCATTTCTCCGTATTTCTTCTAGCTACTGCATCATGCACTTAATGTTACGGGAAAGTATAGGTCCTCTATGAGTTTACGTGAGTCATGGTGAGCGGAAAGCCCAGCTACCTCCCAATACGTGAAGATGAGTGAAGTTATTGAAGCGCCTATTAATTTTTCTTTGTGTTGATGCTGGTCCGAAAGACGTTATCGATACGTAGTATTTGACAACATAGAAAGATTAAGGATTGATAAGAACTTCAGGTCATTTACCTTGAGACTGATTTTATCTGGGTGTTTTCACTCTACCGCCAGAATTAGATATCGAAAGCTCTATTATCACTTACTTGCGTATTCTGTTATGCAGGTATTGTGTCACTTGTAAACATTGTCAGCTTTCGCTGTCATTGCAAGAGAAACATGATTTAGGCGACATAGTTAAATGCTATGTTCTCAAGAATGGATGGTACAGTTTACGTTGCAGCTCTGTAGCCTTGGAAGGAATGCAGACCACATTGAAAGGAAGTATTAATAATTAGGGGGGAGCTTCAATTAATTATCGTCGTTTTGGACAGTCGTACTTTCTTCTATTTTTTTACTTGTTTTTTTAACGACGCTGTATCAACTACGAGGTTATTTAGCGTCGGTGGTATTGATGATAGCGAGATGAGGCCGAGGATTCGCCATACATTACCTGACATTTACCTTACGGTTTGGGAAAACCTCGGAAAAATTCAACCAGATAAATCAGCCCAAGCGGGAATCGAACCCGCGTCCGAACGCAACTGCGGATCGACAGGCAAGCGCCTTAGCCGACCGAGCTACGCCAGTGGCTTACTTATTATGTAATATCATTAAATTCATTGTTAAAATTATACTAATGATAGTTTTTGCTGAATATTATATCGGTATATTTCTCCCGAGTCACTTAACATTGGCAATATTTCGAGCTTCTAGTCACACGCCTGAACGGTTTTGTAGTCATTTAAGAGTGTGTCGGCTATTAATTTCATTGTCAAAGTCGGCAAATAAATATGACATTCCATCCATACACGCGATTCGGTGTTTATTTAATTTTAGAGCATTTGTAAGTTTTTGTGTGAAGTTCAATGACAAATGAAATGTATTTTTTTAATTAAATTAAATCAATATGAGATTGTGAATGGATTATATGTTTTGCAGTAATTGTGTTCATATTTATTTATGTTATAAATTACAGCTTATAAACTAAGGAAATATGTTTATATGCCAAGCGGGTCGCTGTCCCCTTATTTATACCAAGTTATGCAATCCCGCATATTAACATTCAGTTTCGTAAACACAGTACTCGTAATCATTCATACACTCATTCGCTCGTATTGTTCTGCTCAAAGGTATGTCTTTCTCTGCAAATCCAGCATTCTCTAATATTTTCTATGTTCTGCCATCCTTTTAGTCTTCTCATACGATCCATGTATCTTAATGTTGTCTATCATCTGATATCTTCTTCTGCCCCTAACTTTTCTCCCGTTGACCATTCTTTCCAGTGTATCATCCTTCAGTAGGCAATTTCTTCTTAGCCGGTCATATTATCTTAAATACAAAAGGGAGTAGTGTACTTGTCATACTAGATCACGTAATAAAGACGTGTAAATATTTGGGGTTCATGTAGGATTAGTTCCTAAAAAGTTAAAAGTCCTTATTTTCAATGTTGCCAACTGTTACTAGATATCACCAAGTCAGGTAAAATCAAAATGCTTTGTACTGAAACAATAGTAAGTACGCAAATCTGGCTTTCAGGTAGTAGCTCCCTGTAAAGCAGGTTTGAATAATTTCAAGGAAAAATTGTTCCGGGGCCGGGTATCGATCCTGGGATCCTTCGCTTAGCGCACGAATGCTCTAGCGACTGAGCTACCCCAGGAATTATACACGACACCGTCACAATTTTTCCTCTATATCCATACAACTCAAATGGGCTGACAAGACGCGAGAACCCAACTTTGAGTGCACACAAATTCTGTGTGACTTAAATTGTGGCTTCCTGTTAACAGGAATTAGTACGAATTTCGAAAACCCAATGCCATTTTAAAATGTATACAGTCTATTTATTAATTATTACTATATTTATTAATATTAATTACTTTCAAATTTCAAAGAAGCTTGCTAGTAACTTTCGTTTCATGAATGTTGGCAGCTTCTTTAATGGCAAATGGTGTTGTCAATATAACAATTAAAAAATAACTACCATTTGTAGTATTGTCAGTACCGAAATTCGAAACAAAATTGGCAAAAGAAAATTTAGCCTGACAACTAGAAAATCACTATAATCCTCCAGCATATGTAGTAATAGGGGAGAAATGACCAGTTGTTTCATCTTTGTCTAAGTTTTGATAAATGTAGCAGTTTTGCGGAACGAATGATGAGCTGTATGCTCATGGAATATATGTAACAATCACGTGGGAAGTAGTGAACGAGCGATGTATTTACCACCAAACAGAATGATTCCTTCTCTGAACATGCACAGAAAATGTATATTTCCGACTCCCTTAGGGTTGCACGACGTACTGAACAGGTCAAGAACGGCTGTCCAAGCCGTAGGCTCCTTGAAGCCTTCTGTGTGTGTCATGTCTGTAGGTTAATGGTCTTCTGTAGTTATGTCGTCTGTATCCTGCCGGTTAGTCACCGTGGGGTCGAGGCGGAGAATCCTGACCTTTTTGTTATTTGCTTTCGACACCAAAGCAAAGTAATATTATAAACTAGCTGTACCCGTGCGCTCCGCTGCACCCGTTAGAAATAAATATAAAGTAATTACATAATTAAAATAGGACATTTGATCCAGGGAACATTCGTGTTTGATACAAGGATAAATCATTTATTATGTTAGGCTACTTAATTTAAATTGTATTAAAAATTAAAATGCGATCTATTTGATCCAGAGATCACTCATTTGGTCATAAAAAGTATTTTATGAAATACAGGAAACGAATGTACAGAATAGCCTATCAAGTTTTCTGTGCATTAGAAGCTATTTTAATCTTGCCCGTCCTCGATTTACTCAGAAGTTACAGTAATAACATTATAGCATTATGTCCATCTAGAGAAACTACACTTTCCAATGGTGAATTAATAATTAATTATACAAATCGGTTAATTTAGCTTCTGATATTGCTTCATACAAACACAGAAACATTCTCTGTAGACTATGTTTCATAGCTTTCGATTGTTGCTGTCCAATGCCCCTTAAAGACGAAGTCATTTGTTTTTTATTTAATTACACCGCCTTAGATGGCGTTGTTATTGTAATTTTGAAACTCATTTATCTCATTAAATATCAGTCCAATCAAAATTTTTCAAGGAATAAAACTTATCGGAAATTATTTTTAAAGAAACTTTTGTTATGTAATATTTTTCATGAAAATTAATAATAAGGGAGATATTTCGATTTATTTAATTCAAGCCCCCTTACAAATAAAATATATTAAATGACATATAGCCTAAATTCTAAGTTACAACGAACTTAATTTATATTTCAATTTTCATATAAATCGGTTCAGTCATTATCGCGTGAAAAGGTAAGAAACATCCAGACAGACAGACAGACAGACATACAAACAAAAATGTCAAAAAAAGCGATTTTCGGTTTCAGGGCGGTTAATTACATATGTTAGGACCAATTATTTTTGTAAAATCGAAAATTACCAGAAAAATTTCGGCTACAGATTTATTATTAGTATAGATGATTGCAATGTTCGAATATCAATTTTAAGCGAGATTATATTAAAGTGGTTGCACTTAAACCGCATAATTTGTGAAAGTAACAAAGTATCTTATTTTTAAGATCATAAAAAAGTTGTCTTCAGTGTACAGTTTAGCAGTTTTCTAAAATTCACGTAGTCATTATTTAGTGATTTTTGGTATTGTGGAAGTAACGATTAAGATCTACTCTCATCAAATTATTGAATGTCATTTGCTAGGTTTCATAGATACAGAGCTGTAAATTTACAGTAAGTTCTTTCCATCCTGCAACTTCACTAGGTATAATGGTCTGTAATTAAGAAATTTTAGAAGGAATCGTTGAAAATGAAAATTTACTCATATCACGTGGTAAAGTATCACTAATAATTATTTTGCCTTAAAATTAAGTTATTGGAGAGCGGCTCGATTGCCTGATATTCGCAGAGTGCCTGTCCACCCGAAAACAATTGCCCGACAACAGAGTAGGCTATTCCGATAAGACGAGCGCCATACCATGGCCTCGCCCGACAACAGGACAATTGCTGTGCCTTGCCCTTCAGGCAGTGTTTACTTTCTGATTAGTGTGAGGACGTTGTCGAATGAGACACACTGAAGCAATCAGTCACGATGTCATCCTGCGATTTGGTTCCGTCTAACAGACGAAGGACTCCCGGGCTTGTAGATGGCAACTTATTGACGGGATAAAAATCTCGCTGCAGTATATTGCAAAAAAGGGAAAAGCTTTAAGTGAAATAGATATAGGCCTACCTATATCCACCATCATTTCCGATGGTAAATATAAGCTTGTTATTCTGTGTATAATTTGCAAATTGTTATGAATCAGATTGTCAATTAAATAATAACAACAAGAAGCATTAAGGCTTTGGTTTTAAATAACAATAACAACTAGGCACATTTAAGTACTAACCGTATGAGCCACCGATACGAGATCAAGAAACAAGTATTTATACAGCCTGGCAGGTGCTGTTCCAAAATACTGACAAAGAATCGCGCTTTAGAACATAGACTTCTCACAACCAAGAGTCGGCCCATCCTTTCTTGCTATTCCATCTCAAATCGACCGAAATACAGAGAAAAATGACCTTGCAATTTTTAAATACAATGAAACTTTTTCTGTCCGTTGGCAACTGTGATACAATGCTTTGTGCAAAGTTTGAGGCATCAGAACTTCATAGTGTTTAAATTAAAAATATTTAAATTTATCGTATTTTCATAAATAGCAACTTTAAACTGTTGTGACTCCGAAACCCTTTCACCCAATGATCAAAATCATAGTTTATTTTGATGCTGAGAAATTAAAGTTTATATTGACATGTAAACAGATTTTCTTACTTTTTATGGAAATGGAGAAATTTAGATTTTTCTTCATTAAGACTCCTTTTCCCACGAAAAAATATTTTTAAAATATATGGTTAGATTCCGCATTGAAAGTACAAATAAACACATATTTTTTAATGGTGCACCGTTGATAAGAAAATATTGAAAATATCAAATAAAGAAAATAAATAGTACGCGCGTGAATTAACCAGCTGACTGTGAGGCGGGATTTAGCCCAGATAAGCAAGGCCAGGAGACAAACACGTGGTGTTTCGTCTAGTAGCGCATAGCTGGGCTAGCTTTATCACAAGTTTTCATAAACACAGGAGTAAAATGACGCCCAACGCTCGCTTATCTTCAGCTCTCGGTCAGTGCTTTCTGTACTGGGCCGTTCAAGTTCAGGCGTATGAAAATAATTTATTTAATACCCTCGAAACTTATTGCCGAATCACTAAGCAAACAATGCCGAATCCCTCTTAATAATGCAAGCTTTTTTCTCAATTTTTTTTTTTTCACATTTTTACAAATTGGCAAAAAGCCTAAAAGTAAGTAAAATCAGATTATCTGTCTCTCTGTATACAATAAAAATAAGGATTACTTCTTATAATAACCTACCAAATGTCAGCTTCAAAATGATCTCCCGTTCAATGTTCTGCAGTAAATGGTTCCAGAGTTCTGAGCGCTGAAAGAGGCTTGTTTTTATAAAATACTCTAAATTTGTCGCTCAATAGTACGAAAACCGTTTGACTTTCGATAGTATATTTTTGAAAATGCACTCTCCTCAGCACCTTGTATAAATAGGGGAAAAATTAGAGTATTAAAAAAATGCGAGGTTTTTTACTTATCGATTTCATATGGAATAGCCCATCCCTTTCTTCTGTTGTAGTCTCTACAGCATTGCACTGTAGCTCTTAAGTACTTCTCTCTCTCTTTTGTACGGACCATATTTTACCTTTGTGATGCAGGATCTGACATGAAGTTGTATTTATGTAACAACTGCGTGACGTCAGAATATGCATTTTATAAGTGAAGCATTATCTTTCATACGAGCTTTTCGTCGCAAGTGGTTGGGTCGCCTTCTCAAAGTAAGAGGAATCGTCATCACTTACGGTAAACCACGTGTTAATTTGATTGCGGAAGGTTATGTCTGCCTCTTATTTTATGGGGAGTCATTACGTGTTCCTTTATGACTATTATACGACACAGCACGAGGCTTTCTGGTCACATTGGACTTGCCGTTTCAGTAGTAGAGAACCCTTGCATTTTCACTGCTCATTACGATTGAAGTCTGTTGAAATAGATAACTTCAGTTATAAAGGTCATTGTGACACAACCTACATAAAGCATTTTGTATTTGTTCCATAAATAATTTTAGAGTATTTATTTTTGCGATATCTCTTTTTCGGACATCGAAACCATTTATGAGCGTATTTAATTTATTTACATTTACGATTTTGTGTGTAATCTGTTTACAGCGATTTATCTTACACTATTGAACGAATTTTCTTCATATTCAGTATCTGGGTTTCAATTTATCAGAAAATGATGCATATGATATGTAGTCTAATAATTTTAGTAAAAATCTAACCGCCCTATATTTCATCAGCAACACTCAATGGCGATTTTTTTTCGTATTAAATAAAACAATTTTCTTCGAGATTTTTCGTATTACTTAGAAATAGATTTGCGACCTTGTAGAATATTGGTCCGGTAGTTTTGGTAGAATATAAAAATGGGGCATTCTACGATAGAAATGGTAGTATTGGTCAGAAAAAAAAAAACTTTAATGCATGTATAGAAATCGAATTCTTTAATTGAGATACGAAATCATATAACAATCTGTATATTATCAAATTAGCTAGAAGTTCCAGACCTCTGAAAAGAATTTGTGATATTTCTCTTAAACAATGAGAAAGATTTTTCTATCAATAATTTGTGTTCCCTTATTAGAAACTAGCCGTACCCGTGCGCTCCGCTGCACCCGTTAGAAATAAATATAAAGTAATTACATAATTAAAATAGGACATTTGATCCAGAGAACATTCGTGTTTGATAGAAGGATAAATCGTTTAATATGTTACGTAATTTAAATTGTGTTTAAAAAATTAAAATGCGATCATTTTGATCCAGAGACATAAACATTATTTTAGGAAATACAGGAAACGAAAGTACAGAATAGTCTATCAAGTTTTCTGTGCATAAGAAGCTATTTTAATCTTACCTGTCCTGGATTCACTCAGAAGTTACTGTAATAACATTATAGCATTATGTCCATCTAGAGAAACTACACTTTCCAATGGTGAATTAATAATAATTAATTATACAAATCGGTTAATTTAGCTTCCGATATTACTTCATACAAACACAGAAACATTCTCTGTAGGCTATGTTTCATAGCTTTCGATTGTTGCTGTCCAAGGCCCCTTATAGACGAAGTCATTTGTTTTTTAATTCATTATACGGCCTTAGATGGCAGTTATTCTAATTTTAAAACTCATTTATTTCATTAAATATCAGTCCTATCAAAATTATTCAAGGAATAAAACTTATCGGAAATTATTTTTAAAGAAACTTTTGTTATGTAACATTTTTCACAAAATCAATAATAAGCGAGATATTTCGATTTATTTAATTCAGGCTCCCTTATAACCCTCCTTTTAAATAATGTATTTTGAATGTCATATAGCCTAAAATCTAAGTTACAACGAACTTAATTTATATTCCAATTTTCATCGAAATCCGTTCAGCCATTATAGCGTGAAAAGGTAACAAACATATAGACAGACAGACAGACAGACAGATATACAAACAAAAATTTCAAAAAAGCGATTTTCGGTTTCAGGGTGATTAATTATATATGTTAGGACCAATTAATTTTGGAAAATCGAAAATTACCAGAAAAATTTTGGCTACAGATTTATTATTAGTATAGATAGATTTTTTTCTGAAGTACGATCTTTCTAGAACTCGTCAAGATCCAGAAGTTACCTTAGTGATTATATATTAAGGGTTTCTATAGGTAAAATGTATTATAGCTTAAATCATGTGAATTAATCTTCAGTTTCGTTTAATTAGAAATGTGATATCAACGTTAAATATTATATTGTTAGAAATGTGATTTGAATAGTTACAAAAGTTTTTGGTTATATACGAGTAATTTTCATTGTTACAGTGGACTTTTATTTTCAATGTCAGCTTTATAATTTGATTTACTGTTCAAATTAACTTTATTATAGTTTTATATTTATAGTCCAGTTGATTTACTTACATTTGTGAAGTAATAACTTGGTGTTCAGTTGCCAGTGCATTATGGTAATCGACACGCAGTATCTGCATTTGACTTCCTTCTTGTTGGTTTTTGCACCGTACAGTTCCCACACCTAAGACCTAGAACACATTATGAGAACCTTTATTTGAACACTGAGGTGTCCACACCTGTGGAGTAACGGTTAACGCGTTTGACTGCGAAACCAGGTGACCCGGGTTCGAATCGGGGCAAGTTACCTTGGTTGAGGTTTTTTCCTGGGTTTTCCCTCAACCCAATACGAGCAAATGTTGGGTAACTCTCGGTGCTGGACCCGGACTCATTTCACCGTCATTTCATTCAGACGCTAAGTAACCTGAGATGTTAATACAGCGTCGTAAAATAGCTCAAAAACGCCGAGGTGCTCCTGGTTACAGAAATTCTTTGTATACACTCACTTCGCTTCTAAATCGTTACGAGTGATTGTATGAAACAGTCTCGATAAGGACAATTTGTCATCTTAAGGACGAGAATCGAACCCGGGGTCTCATGATTTGTAGTCACAAATGCTGATCGGTAGACTACGAAACCGTGTATTGCAGAATCTACGTTATTTCGTCATTTTTAATAGCATTGATAGATAACATCGCCTGTTGTTTATGCAACCAGCAGAGCCTTGGTATATCTACGGTTGCATTGTATTGTACGAATGCTGCTAGGAAAACTACGATTCTGCATTGTCATTTTGTATTCGTATTGCAGTTTACAACTCTTCTTAGAATGAATTGACAAATGAAATGTGTATTCAGTATCAGACTTAAAATATTGTTTCTCCATAAAAATTCATGTACCGCTATATAGAATTATTTCTATTCTCCATTGTGATTTTTGTCTAAAATTTCACATAAACTCCCAACACTGCACAGAAGAATCATCTTAAAAGATCACGAGACGTCCAAGAAACGAAGGAGTGTCTTTTTTTTTTTAAGAATTAAATGAGCTAAAAGAATATCCACAGAAGTAAGTCTTACAGCTTTCCCCTTAACCGTTTGAGATTTCACTGCTCGTTGTTTGACGAAGTACTATTACACTCGGAATTTCATCATTAACAACAGCACCATCTTTTAATATTCATATTGCTTTCAGAGTCAGATTTTTCGTAAACAGAAAAGTGCTATTAAAATAATAACAGTAGGGTTTTAGGAATTCTGTTTTACGATGAATAAAAATCTTAAATTTCAGTGTAAGTGACATACTTAAAAATATGATTTTTTGCTCTTGTCGTGCAAAATACATTACTGTATATTCATATAAAGACTAGAGATCTGTATCGTCAAGGAAATCTTAGGTTCTTTGTACATTTTAACATTATCTATGTCGTGTAGAGGAATTATCCTTTGTGTGAATAATATAAATTAATAGGCACCATAAAATATTCACGCTAATTCTACTTTATACTAGAAAATAAACTCACTCGAAATACGGTTTGAATATAGATTCAAAATTCCGTATTAGAATAAGGTTTCAATATTAAGTTCAAAATTTTATACATAAATATTAGCGCACAACAAATTACATTTTAATCACAATTTTAAAAGAAAGTTCCACTACCTAATTAAAACAAATTTAAATGTTTAGAAACAAATGAGATAAATTAAGTCATTCCTTACCACATCCATCTCATATCTTTTAGAGGCTTTAACTTAAAATTACGTAAAAGAAAATAAACATTTATCTTTAAAAGCACTAATTTAAAATAAATTTGTGCTAAAAAAATTCACGTATACAAAATTTCACGTTTTTTTACGACTTTAGACACAGGTAAGATATTTTGACCTGGAATGACTTGAAACATAATATGTTCTCTCTCTCTCTCTCTCTCTCTCTCTCTCTCTTCCCAATGACATGTAATTACATTACTGTTCGTCATTCACTCATATGAAGTCAGTTGTGTAGATCAGTTTACCGACAGACTCGCCCAGGGTGCGCCATATGAGGCTAGTCTACGCTACATCCGCGATGAGATGAGATGATAATGGAGATGTGTTGGGATGCCACAGGGAAACTGGAGCTCCCAGACAAAACTCCTGTGTTACCTGAACCATGGGCTTGCTCAACAGTAGTTATAAATCGGGAGACATCAGAAATCGATCTCGGATCCATAGGATTATAAGTCCAGCGCTCTAGCCACTAGATCACCATGGCGGCTGAATTTTTTCTTATAAGCTAAGAGCCGTATTTCGCGAATCTGTTATTTGCGAAACTATCTCTTCTATCTTTTACGAATTTGTACAAAAATTAATTACATTCATCTTGTGTTCATAAGCAATATGGTTTGTGTTTAATTCAGAAAACAAAAGTGTTACCTCATTTGCGAGAATAGTCATTCATTTTATTTAGGTATAACAGCTCAAGTCCCCTCACTTGGCTGTCTGGATAATATTTGAGCTCCCCATTCAAGTTGTCCGTGATTCGATTCTTGGCGTGAAATATTTACTCTTCATCCTGAACTACACTATATATTCACAGGAAGAATGTTTGAGTATCTGAAGTATTTTGCAAATTTTTCACACTTTTTAAAATATGATTTCGCATAAACTACAACAAGAAGAACATAAACATTTACCAGGTTATGTACGCGTAAAAGTAGTTATCTTACATGATGTTGCACATTGATGGAAGAACAATAAGGAGGATTCAAAGAATGGAGCGGCAGTGAAAAGAAATGGAACAAAATTGGGAAAAGTTGATAGTAAACTGCGTAAAAGAAGTATGTGCAAATAGTTTTGCAATGTGTTATACAACTTCCATGTCGGACACTTGTAGTAACGCGTTTGTTTTGATAGAACTCAGCACCTACCTGTTGCTGCTTCTTATCTAGGCTGAGTGAAGAGATCCGATAATCCTTTACAGCAAGCCACACGTTACGTAAACAGTTTCATTTAAGAAATCTGAAATTAGTTTTTAGTGCAGTTAACGAACTGTATTGTTTTTAGATCGGTTGCAATTGCTATGGTCAGTAAATTACCATTGTCACAACATCCACACGTTGTACATTTTAATAGATTTAAAACCATCTTGCAACGTTAACTATTAGGACGCCTTTTTTATAGTATTAACCCAGATTTTCCCACCGTCCTTTTTTAAGGACAGTTGCAGTGCCTTCGGATATTATGTCATTGTTGGTGTTAGGGACACTTTATAAGTTGTGCGATAATGTTGGTAGTATTTGTTAGCTTTAGAAAATATGCGTTCCTTGTTTCAGTTTATTTCAACATCGTTTAACCGATTTTTGAGAGTAACTAATGTGCTACTGTATTTTTATCACAAAAAAATTTTTGGGCTTATCTGGGTTAAGCAAATTTTTCGACTCTTCTGTAGACTTAAGTGTTTTGTATGTGTGCATATTTTTGCTGGAGTGGAAGAGATGGCGTAATGGCCTTAACTCCACCAAAATAAATAAGATAATAAGTTAATAAATGAGTAAGTGAATAATGATGAAATAAATAAGTAAATAAATTAATTAATGAATATATATTCTTCATTAATGTACAGTATTGTTCCTGTTTCTATTTTATTTTAAATCGTATTTGTTCCAGCTTTGCAGTTTATATTTCGCACCTTTATTGTTATAGTTTATACGAGTGAAATTCAATCTATAGGGGGTACACGGGGTTGCCTCAAGGGGTATGCATCCCGCTGATTACGTATGTAAAAGTTCTGACATTTACATTTTATTATACTTGTTAATAATTATTGAAGTTTATAATATCAACTCTTGTATTTCCTTGCTCCTGTACCATTTTTGATTTTCACGATTCATTACTATTATTATTGCACCAGTAACTACTGTATAATAATATATTTTCCGTAGAACATATCACTCATAGTATTTTGTTAATTCTTATATAATTGCAATCCAGTTTGGGGTTGCGAAAGTGAAAGAAATGTTTTTTAGGGGTGCACTAGAAAAAAAAATTGAATACCACTGGTTTATACCATCACTCTCGATGCTCGTGGATATTATGAACATTTTAATCAAATTTATTAGACGAAAAGAAATTAAACTATGAAAGAATTTGCGGTTTAATGAGACCAAAGAATACATTCTGCAGATATATAATCCAGTTATTACACAGAATATAGGACGAGAAATGAGCTGGCTACATGGGAACAGTTAATTGTGACCGAAGTCATGGAAGAGGAGGAAGAAGACTCGGCAACAGGAGAGCAGATTCATGCTTCTCCGGAAGTGAAGTAATGCGGTGTTGCTGAGTAGTACATTGCTCACTGTTGGTGTACATTTTCTGAGCAGTTATACGAGCACCCAAAATTAAGTTTTAAAAAATTATGCTTTCTGTTACAGTATAGTGTAAAATTGTCTTGCTAAGTGAAATCTAAGTCTATTGACATCATATTGTTGTACAGATATTAGATTGTTGATAATTTCAAGCCTTAAAAAGAAGAAGAAGAAGAGAAGGGAAGAAATCTGTTCAGGACTCAAAACGTAGTGATATAAAATTACTCTCTCGCAGGAAGTGGTCGGCAGTGAATCGTTCCAAAATTGTTAGTAAATAGAGTCTTGTGTTCTAAACACTCGTATACAGAATAGGGCCTACTACGAAATATGTGTCGTTTCTCTGCAGCTTTTAGTTTGATTTGCAAAAATGTTTCTTTCATTTGAGCAACCATATTTTCTCGGTAGTACTGTTACTTAACAGTCTGCACCGAATCAGAAACTACTGCTAGCACACAAATATTATCACTAGAATGAATTATTACGACATTCGGACATGTAAATATACACCGCATAATGTATAAGATTACGACAAACCCACGTTCTCCGACTAACGTAAAATTTATGTACGTTTTGGTACGAAAATCAGGTATTTTTAAATGTGCTCTCGTTTTATTGCACACTAGCAGCACACGCTTCCATGGGAAGTGTTTGGGCCAGCTCAAGAGTGCAACGACCCCGGCACATACACAGCATTAAGAGCAACCTCCTTGACTGTCTTGTCTTCTGGAGTTCTTGCATGGTTGCAATTTCGTTCCGACTTTCACCAGGGAAGAGAAAAAAAGTCAGGCAACATGTAAGAGACTAGACTTCCACAAAGTGTATGAACAGGCGAAATTCACCTATACATACTTATTCAAGAGACTCGATCCTCTAAGTTGCCATTCATCGCGTGAATTAAGCAGTATTCGCTGTTACTGTCTTCGTTCAAGAATAATTCGCCTTCTACTGCTGATATTAGCAATACATTTTCATATTCAATACAGTTTAAGTTTCGCTGTTCTTGTTAATGAAGCAAATCGTGGCCAATTATATAAAATAGATCATGCATTCACGTAATTAAAAAAGGTAATACAGAGAGTGTATGCAAGAAATGTTAACTGTTGTGTTTTTTTCATTTCACAGTTACTGTACGCCAGCCGTGGCGAAAATGTAACTCACGAGCACATTGTGGCTCGCAATGATAGCTGTGCATGTCTCTTGCTCCCCCAACCCCCACCCTCCCACTCACTGGAGTCAAACTCCGTTCCATTTGTATTTGTCTCTGGCGTATTATCGCAATGTCTCTCTCGAAACCATGTACCTGTACAAAAACGAAAGTTCCAAGTAGGATGAGAGGACGTATTTTTTTGCTGCCAATTTGATGAGAATATTAAATGTATGATTTGTTCACAAGTATTACGAGGAAAACGGCATTATACTACATGTTACTGATGAAACATTAAAAGTTTAAGGTTTAAGTGTTATTATTATTATTATTATTTTTTTTTTTTGATACTTTTTCAGCAGATGTACGAATAATGCGGTTGCGTCTTCAATTTAAACTCACAGATTTACAATGTAATGTTACAATGAAACTAGATGTAAGGACTTGACAAATGTCGAACTTTTCAAATCTTTGCCAAAAAATAAATATCCGAAGCTTCGTTCTTTCGCTTGCTCTGTTGAAGCCATGTTCGCTACAACTTACGTTTGTGAAAAATTATTTTCAACAATTAAAATAGTAAAAACCTAATTTAGATTACAACTGATAGACATATAGCTTCGTGATCAACTACGACTGGCAGTAAGTGACATAATTCTTGATTTTGAAACTTTGTCGCAGAGACATTCTGAAGACAGTTAATTTTTGGTTGTGATAATGTGTCCTATGTTTTATTGTTCATTTCTTTCATCGTTACACGTACTAAACAGTTTGTAGCCTTGTACTGTATAAAATTTTATTTAAGTGCTTGACGTAAGGAAAATGAAAATCCGTTAATAAGTCAGACAGTTGCTTCAATTTCCCTTCGGGTGTCCGCCTCCCTCCATAGACGCTATGCACGCTGCAGGTTACACAGTGGCTCGGCGCACGATTACATTTTCGCCACGGCTGCTGTACGCAGTTCATTTACAAAGTACAGCAGTATTAATTACGTTTTTCTTTAAAACAAGTTCGAGTTTCTGAATCGTAACATCACCCAAATCCAGCTTCTCTCCTCGGATGAAAGAACTCTTCGCTGTGTGTACCTTAAGGGGACAATCAACTTAAAAATTGGAGAAAATGTGTCATAGAAATGAAAAATTAAATTTCTAAACTAATTTACGTGACAGAACTAAATCAATACGCAGAATTCTTCCCCTATTCATTGAGAAGTCACAGTCAAATGCACAAAGCCAAAAAATAAAAAAATGATAATTAAAAGTGATATTTCAATTAATGATTGATTAAAAATTGAAATATTTTTTATTTTGAAAAGTATTGGATCTAATGAGCTGAGATTTTGCATGTTACTTTCCATGTGTATATTAAACTTTTTCTCCAAATTTGAAAAAGATTGGTCAAATAGGAAAAAAGTTCCAAAATATAGTTGAGTGTCTCCTTAAGTCCATATTTTATGCTTTTTATCCTGCATTAGACCACATTCGTGACTATTTCCGTAACCCGATGCTAGCCATCTTCTAAAAGGCAACACATGACAGGGAACAAACACCTGTTCCCTATGCGAGATTCGAATCCACGACCGTGACTTGCAAGGGACATTGAAGCCGCACTTCTTAGCCGCTGCGTGGCAGGCGGGGGTGAACTAAAGCTAATGTGTTCATATTGTACTTACATTCGTGTGAGATTAAATGCCTACAAACTTACGTATGCTGTGAGGGTACGTAATCTGCTCGTAATCTCTGTTCCAAGCATAGAGAGAACGGTGCAAAATCGCTGTAAACTCCGGAACGTCATTAAATCGTGCAATAAAATGAGGTTAAGGTCGATACTATTTGAAGCATTAAGGATAAAAGAACTTAGATTGCCTTTTGGTGTACCAATGGATTAGAATATGCAGATAGTGTTTTCAGAGTATGTTCTTGACTGGAGTTCTCTAAGAGTGACTTGAGGGCATATCTCGGAATTGAAACCTGAAAATATTATTTACCTGAGCATAAATTATCTTTGCACAAGAATTATGTCTTGCGATAACAAGTATAAGCTACAAAAACATATGATACGCATAAACTTCGCGAGCTGTATCGACGAGACCGTGATGCTAACCACTGTTAAGAAGGCAATTACTGTGTCCTCTTGTCGTTATTGCTGCAAGAAGCCTACAATTAACGTGGTTGATTATTTTTTCTTGTGACTACTAATGCACACACACAGTATTGTAACCGGAAGGTTTATTGAGGCGATCACGACAGAGAGAAAAACTGACGAGAGGGACGCTCTTCGCAGACATCAGCTGTTTGTTGTATCGCCACTCTTAACTTATATTAATTGCTCCAAATGTATGCGCTTTTAGGCTTTCGGAACTAAGGCTCATCAGGGCATATAGGTAAGACCAGTATTATTTGTTACTCACTAGAAGAGCAGGGAATGAAGCAGTAGGGGAAGTGCGTTAGTGAGATCAGTACTTACATTACGTGAAGAAGTAGCAATACTATTAATTAAAAGGTATGGAGATTTCATTAGTTGCTGGCGATTGATAGTCTACTTAGGGAATGGAAAGTTAAGCTGTTAAAAACAATTCGTACTAGATTAAGCGCTTATTAATACCTAATTAAAGTAATTAGTATCATTTAATTTTCATACACATATTGTCACTTATGTTTTCGGATGAGTACTGGCTATTGGGGTTCTTAACTGTGCGATGTTTATAATTTTCATAGCCACAGTCAAGAAGCGAAGAAAGAGTAATGGAACGGAGAAAAATTCTCTCCGGCGCCGGGATTTGAACCCGGGTTTTCAGCTCTACGTGCTGACGCTTTATCCACTAAGCCACACCGGATTCCACCCCGGCGTCGGAAGAATCGTCTCAGTTTTAAGTTCCAACTCTCCGTTCCATTACTCTTTCTTCGTATGATGACGCAGAATATCTGCATGGAGATATCATATGTACTTCGGTACATTATAATAATATATATGATATGCGTAAATCACTTCGTGATTTAAGACGGCGCTTATTCCGTCGGATCCCGGCCAACTAGTCACTCATTACGAGTGCACCTCAGCACATGTGTGGACTTCTCTCCTAGGTTCATATATATCTATGACGTAGTGCAGAGGGAGGCCACTAGAGGGAACCCAAGAGTTGGAACTTAAAACTGAGACGATTCTTCCGACGCCGGGGTGGAATCCGGTGTGGCTTAGTGGATAAAGCGTCAGCACGTAGAGCTGAAAACCCGGGTTCAAATCCCGGCGCCGGAGAGAATTTTTCTCCGTTCCAGTATTCTTTCTTCGTATGATGACGCAGAATATCTGCATGGAGATATCATATGTACTTCGGTACATTATAATAATATAGACAGTCAAGAAGGTCACATTTCTTCCACTCATCTTCTCCTGAGTAACCAATAATTTGTACTTCCGAAAAGTTGGAAATGTCAAGTTCCAGGACACGGTGGAGACCCGAAGTCCAATTCTGGTATAAATATAGTTCTCAAAATTTCTCTGTTAAGTATACTAATGTACTTCACATCTTTGTTGAGATCCAATTTCATATCCTTATGCCAGAACTGTTCTTGTCAGTAACGCAGAATATAAGTTAAGTCTGCATGTTATTTGGACCCATGTTAGGTGTGCTAAAGCGAGTAATTCTCTTGGTGATATGACTTGTGTTCACATTACCGCCATGTTACAAATCAAAAAGTTGAAATTATGGAACCGAAACGAAAACTAGTTACATCGCTAGAAGCCGTTGTTATAAGCGCGTTAATCGATGCAAAGTAATTTACGCCTCGTTGGTGAACCGGTGTTACAGTGATTCATGCAGCCTGACTTTGCAGCACAAGAATTGAGATCAAAGCTGGTTGAGACGAGCTATCGAGGTAGAACACAAAATCGGATGCCTAAGAATGGTTGTTCTTCCTGAATATACAGGGTGGATGGAAGTGATAAGTGTGCAGATTGAATTTATTAATTTTTATTTTATGAGGTTATTTTACGACGCTGTATCAACATCTAGGCTATTTAGCGTCTGAATGATATGAAGGTGATCATGCCGGTGAAATGAGTCCGGGGTCCAGCACCGAAAGTTACCCAGCATTTGCTCTATTGGGTTGAGGGAAAACCCCGGAAAAACCTCAACCAGGTAACTTGCCCCGACCGGGATTCGAACCCGGGCCACCTGGTTTCGCGGCCAGACGCGCTAACCGTTACTCCATGGGTGTGGACTGCAGATTGAAGGGGGCAGTAGAATTCATCAACGAACTTACTAATAAAAACTCTATATACAGACGTTTAACAGTCTTATACTTATACAATGAGTAGCTCGTTTCTAAGTCGTGTGCAAATTCGTTACTAATAATCACTACATACGTCGTGTATAACAGTACAGCTGTTACACAGCTACGTCATAGTTTCGTCATTACTTCGTTACGAAAGGTAATAGAATATCTGAGGTTCTCTATTGCATCCGGCAGAGTGCTCTAGTGTGGCATGTTAAATATCGATAGTACAACTGGCTCTAATCGATTACCACACTACATTTTGGTCAAAGAGTACAAGCTACAGCAATATTACTCTAATAATTCTATGATCTTTGGTTTGTTCTTCTGTGGTTACAAGGTAACCATCATCATAAAATACAGTCGATACGAACAGCTGTTAGAGGGGCGGCCATTTTTTCTCTATATACAACGCTTAAACAAGGGGTTTCGTGTATATAACTACTGCAAAGCAATTCCCATTGTATAGTTACAGTTTGTTTATACGTCCATAGCTTATTCACGGTTTATTAGTAACGTTTTCTGTCTCAACTCTGCATAAGTCTTGTATAAAAACTATACACGGTTTATTAGTAAGACTGTAAATAAATAAAAAGCTATCATGCGTTTTGTAATTAAGTGCAAAGTTAATTAGAAAATTAGGCTGAAAGTGTACGTAGTTTGGCAACAGCGCTTGGCCGGCTCACGTACGATGGCCCACACGCACTCGGCCTGAACAGCTGACGAGTTCCGTCCTTAAGTTACTCCGGTAGGGTTGCCAGACTTCGAAAAGGAAGGAAATAACAATACGTGTTAATTTTTATTATTTAATTTGGAAGAAAACCCTCCGACTGCTCTCGTGGTCTGATGGTCAGCGTGCTGACGTCTTACGGAAGAAACGTTTCATTATTGCTGTTCCATTATACTTAGAAGTTGAAATTCATTAGTGCTACGTATTTTCGGAAATATGCATTTGAAAAAGTGGGTTCGGAAAAATATTGCGGAAAATGGTGCTTTCGGAAAAATGGAAACCGGTCTTTCCGAAAAAAATTCATTCGAAATTTTTGGGTTCGGAAAAGTGGCCGTGAATGGGTTCGTTTATTCCTTCAATAGAATTTGATATTTTGTAGATTATTTCAAAAGACATTTTAAATGTAGGAAAAACTATCAGAAAGTTAATCGGTTTTCATAAGATGAGTTGGTATACTAGAGGCCTATTCTACAAAAAAGTATGTAGGCCTACTGTTCATACTTTACCAATAATTGTGCTTGCAAATATGAAGTAAGATACATATTGTTGCACAGAGCTTGCAGTACACTTGTATTTTATTACACCATAACTAGCCGTACCCGTGCGCTCCGCTGCACCCGTTAGAAATAAATATGAAGTAATTACATAATTAAAATAGGACGTTTGATCCAGGGAACATTCGTGTTTGATAGAAGGATAAATCGTTTAATATGTTACTTAATTTAAATTGCATCCAAATAATTAAAATGCGATCATTTTGGTCCAGAGACACTCATTTGGTGCAATGACAATTCCTTTAACATTTCTCTTAATTTTTATTACATGCAACCATAGTTTAATGAAGATTGACATCATTTAGATTTAATGTGTATGATTTATTTTACTTGTTATAGGTTTCCATTGAATTATGGTAATAACTTAATTTTAACCCTTGTTTTCTACGTATTCAGTAAATGGCGCTTGGCCCACTATGGTTGTGAACCCTTCAAATAACTTAAATTATATTATATTATATTATATTATATTATATTATATTATATTATATTATATTATATTATATTATACTATATCAGAAGTTACTGTAATAACATTATAGCATTATGTCCATCTAGAGAAACTACACGTTCAAATGGTGAAATAATAATTAATTATACAAATCGGTTGATTTAGCTTCCGATATTACTTCATACAAGCACAGAAACATTCTCTGTAGGCTATCTTTCATAGCTTTCGATTGTTGCTGTCCAAGGCCCCTTATAGACGAAGTAATTTGTTTTTTAATTCATTACACGGCCTTAGATGGCAGTTATTTTAATTTTAAAACTCATTTATCTCATTAAATATCAGTCCTATCAACATTTTTCAAGGAATAAAACGTATCGCAAATTATTTTTAAAGAAACGTTTGTTATGTAACATTTTTCACAAAAATAAGCGAGATATTTCGATTTATTTAATTCAGGCCCCCTTATAACCCCCCCCCCTTTAAATAATGTCTTTTGAATGCCATATAGCCTAAAATCTAAGTTACAACGAACTTAATTTATATTCCAATTTTCATCGAAATCCATTCAGCCATTATCGCGTGAAAAGGTAACAAACATACAGACAGACAGACAAACAAAAATTTCAAAAAAGCGATTTTCGGTTTCAGGGTGGTTAATTATATATGTTAGGACCAATTATGTTTGGAAAATCGAAAATTACCAGAAAAATATCGGCTACAGATTTATTATTAGTATAGATGTACGTATTACAAATCATCGTCGTTTTGTATTGTTCCAAAAATATTAGTGTTAATAGGTTTCTCTTGCTGTTTATAGAGTTTCTACCTGTAAAAGGAGGTGATATTTCGAAGTGTTGTTGAAATTTTATAGAGCTTATTTACATCAACTGTTTTAAACATGCGGTCCAGTAGCAGCAGTCAAAGTAATGCAGTTAATGGGATTTGTCGCGTATTTAGAGAAAAATAGACGGCTCTGTTTTTTCACACGTGGCGCGACATCTAACTGTTCCATTACCTGGGATGTGAGTATGAGTTAGAATATAAAGCACTATCAGACATCAGTTACAAACTACATTAAGTATACCGTTTGCTTATCCATACGCCACAGTTATCCACAATTCAGTTATTTGGAATGTAAATAAATTAATACAGAACGACTTTAGTTATATCTGTTAACTAATAAAAATAACGTACTTGCTAATAATATACTGTAGAATAATTCTTGCCTGTTACTTTGTGACACAGAAAACAGAACTTCCTACTTTACAATAGATTTAATTTGTAACATATAAAATATTACTTCATACTTTTGTGGAATAGGCCACAGCATCATGTGCTACGAGACACAGAACTTGAAGTCTATATTGAGCCTACATAATACTTGACAATTGAGGTATTTTCTGGCTTGATCGCTAGTATGTCCTCTTTAATTTAATAAAATAATCTTATGTTTGTATGTATGCTTCATTACATTTTCTAACGAGGGCCGATAAAGAGTGCATTAATGTAATTCATGTCGCTATCTTTTCTGACACGTGAGAGACACATTTTTGCAGAACACGTATAAGCGTGAACACAATATTGTCCCACTCCGCCACACCTCGGAGCTCACGTGTGGACTGTTTCATTGATTGACTTATTTCCCGATATAGGTGACTTCGTAAGTATGTTTCATCGTCCGTTAGTCGCTCATAACCCGGATACTGACCGTTAATTTAACATGATCAAATAACACGATTTCTCTGTTCCTACTTACGACACGGACTCATGTGTTGAAATTTATTCTTTTCTCCAGTTATTTCTGTTAAAGCCGGCTCAGTAGCTCATTTGGCAGAGTGCTGACTTACGACAACCGGTGCCGAGTTCATATCTCGGCGATGGCAGAGTTGTATTTGCTAGACAAAGCAATGTTTTTGAAGATTTTTCGCAGGGTTCGCCACTTTTTCCTTCGTTATTCCACTAACACTGTCCACAATAATTGCTCCTTTATTATCAATTCATTCTCGAAAAAAAAAAAAATAATAAAATAGGGGATCATCTGTGTTCGTGAAATGTTGAAGTACCGTCTACCGCCTTAGATGTTTCTCGCGGCTTGTTCAGAAATTGATAAGTTAGTTGGCAGTGAAAAGTCGTAAATAAAAATAAAAATAAATTTTCACTACAGAGTAATTAAATATATATTTATTGCGTTGGCACGAAGATGCGAAATCTACTCGAATGGCTATCTCTATATTTACTCTCCGATATGAGTACTACAATTTTATCCTTATGGACTGTCATTTTTTGTATTAAATGTGACTGTTAAAACTGATTTCCAGTACTGTATTTAGCATTAAATTTTCCCGTTGTTTCTTAATCGGACTTGTATATACGTTCATTTAATGTTCGAGATTCGTATAGTTCAGTCGTAACTTTATATACTGTACCTGGAGAAAAATGGCATTAAAGATCGTCTTAAAAATAAAAATGCTAAACAATGTATATTACTTGAACTTGTTAGCAGTATTCGATCGGAAAGTCCGTTTATTGAAGCATTGTATGTTCCGAAACTAACCGCGTTAAGGGGAGATGTCAGTGAAAACAGTCACACATTCTATGTTGTAATTTTATTTCGAAAGTCTATTAGGAATTCCCCAAAATAATTATTTCATGCTATGGTACCACTCGACTCTTTTCATAATCCTAAACTTTACGCTTCATTTCCCAAAAGTTACATTTTGTTAAAAGAGCGTATCCAAAACTCAGAAACTGATAGATCTTGCTAAAATTCTGTCAGGCGAATCTTCACAGCTGGTATCTTTTTCAATTAGCACAAAATTTATTGTTGCAGAGAAAAATAAATTTTAGAAAATTATTTGAAAAATCATATTATAAGCTAACCGAAGTGATATAGAAAACAAATCCTCACAAGCAATCATTTGACTATGTGTATGTAGCGAGAGTTTACAAATTTTTATTTAGTGTATTGGTTTTTTGTAAAAATGGTACATGAGTAAATTTAAAATTACCAAAATACTTTAATATATATTATTTTAATGTACCGAAGTACATATGATATTTCCATGCAGATATTCTGCGTCATCATACGATGTAAGAGTAATGGAACGGAGAAAAATTATCTCCGGCGCCGGTATTTGAACCCGGGTTTTCAGCTCTGCGTGCTGATGCTTTATCCACTAAGCCACACCGGATACCACCCCGGCGTCGGACAGAATCTTCTCAATTTAAGTTCCAACTCTTGGGTTCCCTCTAGTGGCCGCCCTCTACACTACGTCATAGATGTCCATGAGCGTAGGATTGAAGTCCACACATGCGCTGAGGTGCACTCGTTATGAGTGACTAGTTGGCCGGGATCCGACGGAATAAGCGCCGTCTTATCACGAAGTGATTTACGCACATCATATTATTTTAATGTACCGAAGTACATATGATATTTCCATGCAGATATTCTGCGTCATACGATGTAAGAGTAATGGAACGGAGAAAAATTCTCTCCGGCGCCGGGATTTGAACCCGGGTTTTCAGCTCTACGGGGTGGTATCCAGTGTGGCTTAGTGGATAAAGCATCAGCACGTAGAGCTGAAAACCCGGGTTCAAATCCCGGCGCCGGAGAGAATTTTTCTCCGTTCCATTACTCTTACATCGTAAAATACTTTAAGCTGCTCTTGTCCAAAATACTTGTTCAGTTTTCATGGAAGCTGTCATACAATTATTACAGGCGCCATTCAGATGTTATAACGCTAAGGCACAAAGTAAGGGAGTTACGAAACTTTTATAAATGTATTGATCATTAATTGAAATCTCGTTCTTAAGGAATTACGTAATTTTTGTCAAACATGTGAAATATGAAACATCAGTCTGTCAGAGGAAGTACTCTAAATCGAACAGGTTAATGCTAATGACTGACGTAACGTCTCAAGCACCAACAACAGTGTTTCGCATTCTTTCCAGTGCTGTTAAAATTCAGTCGAGCTATGGACACACCTGAAAACATTCGCTCTTCGTTGCGAAAATGAACGTGAAGATGTATCATTATGTGACGCTTGTTGCTCTTTTCGTATTCGTATAGATTTGGGCATTGAGAGTGCAGAATTGGCTTGTATGGGATACTTGGAATTCTGTAGCACACGTAATACGTGTTGTCGTCGCACGCCCACATTATGTGAAGTGGTACTGTAATCGTTGCAAGGGACCGACTGGTTTGTCAAGGACGGCAGTGTGGCCGTGGTTGGGCTAACCGATGTTACAAGACGTTTGCTTGGTGGCGCGTGCCACGCGAAGTGGCAGCCGTAAAAACCAACCTTGCCGGACCATGCCCTCAACGCCGCCGTCCAACAGCGCGGAGATGACGGAGGAATGTTTCAGTATATTTTCTTTGGCTTAAAACCTAATTTACGGCCACTTTCTTTATCTTCTGTAAAAATATTTTTTTTTTTAATTTTTAGGTGATCGTGAAGTTCGATAATAATTGGAAATTTTATTTTGTTAAGGGGGGCCGATAGACAAATCGAATTTTTTGACGAAAAATTTATTTATTCATTTTCTGTAAATCGTTTCTAGTACCGTTACTCTATACGTTTTCAAAGTTTAAAGTGCTTGAGACAGTTGTAAGTCCTCTTAATGACGTCATAATCAAAGGGCCGTAATGGTCCGCGTTCTTGAAGTGTCAATATTGAAGTCATTTTTCTCCGCTGAAAGTCTGATTTTTTTTTTTTTTCCTGTTTATTCACTATACCACACTTAACAATATTGTGCATGAATTTCTTTCTGACTCTCGAACTTAAAAAAGTGCAAATCTAATCTTTCAGGTAAAGTTCCCTGTAAAGCAGATTTGAATAATTTCAAGGGAAAAATTGTTCCGGGGCCGGGTATCGATCCCGGGACCTCTGGTTGAACGTACCAGCGCTCTACCAACTGAGCTACCCGGGAACTCCACCCGACACCGTCTCAACTTTTCCCTTTATATCCACACAACTCGCGTGGGCTGACGAAACGCCAGAGACCCACATCGAGCGCACACAAACTCTGTGTGACTTGGAATTGTGGTTTTCTGTTAACGTACACAGTGACGTATATATTATGCAAATCTAGTCGTATAAGATTAGTTCCTTTTTAATGCTGCCAACTGTTACCAGATGTCATTAAAGCAGGTGAAATTAAAATGTTATGCACTGAAACAATAATAAACAATGTATTGCTTATTTACGATATTTTATCTTCATGGTAAGAGGTTTTTTTCTGAATAGTTAAATAACTTGTGAGAAATGATATATTTTCCGTAGGCCCTACTGTAGGTAGATACTAAGAAAGAAGACAAAATAAGGAAATAAATTAAATTTTAAAGTGTTTTGTTATTTTCTGTCCTGTTACTCATTTAAGTTATATTAGCTTTAATAGGTTGTCGTAGTAGCAGCTGTAGTAGTAGTATTTGTCAATACCGTAATCGAAACAAAGATGGCAAAAGAAAATTCAATTTCACAACTATAAGATCACTGTAATGCACTGAGATATATAGTAATAGGGGGAAAATGGTTAGGTTTCACTGTGATTTTCACAATATGCTTTCTCGCTTCGGTGTAGAATTAATTTTCATTGCCAGTTTTCCATTATTTCGAGGCTAACACGAGAAATGAATTTTATGAATAATTGCTGATTGTAATTAATATCAGTAATTTCTTTCGCGTAAGCAGTATTCCATTAACATTCTTTTTCTTATCATCTGTCGTCTTGAGAATAGTTTCACGTGAAATGACATTAAACCAGTTTTCTCTCCCGTTATAAAGTGCACGTAGAGTACAAATACTTTTGACACATTGATTGAAATGCAAATTTCTTTGTTTTCCTGTACCGGTAATTTGGTTTTTGATACTCTGTCAGTCTGCTGGAGTTACTTTATTGTATACGATCGTAACTCCAAACAGTGGACACGTTGTATTCTTTTTTTTTTTATTGGTATTTTTTGACTCAACTGCTATGGTTGTATAGCGTCTGAATAAGATGAAGATGATAATGCCAGCGAAATTAGTCCAGGGACTAACGTCGAAAGTTACCAGGATCTTATTGGGTTGAGGGAAAACACCGGAAAAAACCTCAACCAGGTAACTTGTCTCAACCAGGATTTGAATCCGGGCCCGCTCGCATGCTAACCGTTACTCCACAGCGGTGGACTGTTCTTGTGGGCTACAGCACACGCTATTTGAATTCTATAATGCAAGATATTCATAAAGGAGAAAATATACCATATTGAAAGCATTAGGTATTAGATATCAAGTTTGTAATTTAATTTGTAAATTTCATATAAGATTTACAGTTGTAATTTTAAACCTCGCTGCATCATACCATTTCTGTACAATATGTGCCGACGTACAACTTACAGCTCGCCTATTTTATAAAGTAAGATGACATTCTATAAGAAAACTGACGTAAATTGGAACAGTACTTTGGTAGTTTTATTGAGGAAACGCTACGAATGGAGGCTATTTCAATTATGCGATGCGATTGAAGCCGAGTAAAATTTAACCTTGCGATAAAGTTCGTTTGAGCAAATTTCAGCCACAGGTATTTTTCTTCATGCTGTGTGGCGCAAGCTTGTTAGTGCTTTATCTAGAAAGATAACTGCACTCGCAGTATGCATATTTTACATTTACAGGCAGTCCGGAATTGTATCAGAAGTGCTGTTCATTCCACTTCTACAGAAATAATTTCATGTTATACTTCCAGTTACTGAAACCACGCCTAAGGGCTTAAAACTCTGCCAAGGCACTTACATTTTATATTGTTTACGTTTCTGGATATTTCGAAAAATTTTCGCGGAAATACACATTTTTAGCATTCCCTGATACTGAAAAAAGTGGTTTCTGGTACCCTTCTGTCTGTATGCAGCGATTTCTCATCATAAGCTTTGTTTTTGCAATGACAGCTTCCTTAACTTGGTATTCGCTCCGACTCTGCGAGCGTGGCTCATAGATGCCGCTGTGCTGAGAAGCGTAAACCACTTCATTCGTCGAAGATTATGCAGGATGCACACCAGACGGTGGGATCTACATTCCACTCCTGATCACATATGTAACAGATGGCCATCCCCATGTGGAAGAGAAGAACCACTGTCGATTGGTAACGACCGCTAGATATGCAATTTAAATGAGAGTTATAATGTGACTTCTTCTGCAGTCGCTAGATGGCAGCATAGTTAAATTAATAAAAGTTGTTGCCTTCAAAGCCCATAAGATTGATCAATCTGTTATTTGTGATCTGGGATTACACTCGTAATGAATGTATGAATGAATTATCATGAATATGATTATGAGTATGGTGAATTGTTGCCTGGACCACGAGCTTTCCCAACACGTCATAAATTGAGGGTGGATCGACCGGGACTTCAACCCCGGCCGCCTGCTCTACTGGGTGTTGAGTTCAAAATGTGTCTTGGCTCGCTGTATGCCGTCATGTGGCTAGCTGATGAGCCTAGAGAATTCAATCTTCCTACACTTCCGCAGCTCAGGTGTATAATCTAAGAGGCAGAGAAGTTGGCTAGCAAGTACGGCGTTCATTCTGAAGAGTACGTGCCGATACGTACGGTAACGCCGGTAGTGGCAGGAATGTGAACTGTTTGGAAATACGTACTGTCGGGATATGGGGAGAGGATTAAGACGATTACTTACTTATTTGTTGACATTAACTTCGACGGTCAACATGGACACGGAGCATTTGATTTGTGTTGTGGAATGTTACCGTACGCAACCGATGATAACAAATACCCTGCGTACGACTTGCCGGCGCAAAACACAGTTCGAAAGAGGTTATGGTAGCACACAGACCGTACAGACCGCCATCTGTTGCTACGACGTTCAAGTTATACCGTACACGTTCTCAAGTTCAGATTGAAGAACGCCTTAAATAATAGGCAACTTCTCTAACATATAAACTGAAACTCGCTTCAAATCGGTGACCCAACAACAGTGATGTCATGACACACTTTGAAATGAACACCCAGTATAAGCCCAGCGCGCTAGCAGTGTGGCGATTATTTCTCCTGCCTAAACTAATGGGCTGACTTTTTTTCATTTCGCTATCTACGAGTTAATTTACCGGGGATGATGTGCATGAACGTAATTTTTAGTGAAACAATTTTTTTTTTTCCGAATCGAAAACAAATTGGCAGTGTCCACGAAATATATTTCATTTTATAATAAAGTTATTGTCCTTGCATAAAATCAAGAGAGAAATGCAAGTGAGTAGGCAGTATGCCCCAAACTCTTGTTTCTAAGAGATGAATTAAGATGTACGTTGTCATTTCTTCCTAAACAGCACATTCCTCACCACAGCAGGCCAGGTACGTTGAGAAACGAAGAGAGCCTCCTTTTTCCTGGACTGACATCTCTTTTCACAATTTCAGTTGTTAAACGCACGAGTGAAGCACTGAAATAGGATCCAATCTAAGAGTGAATGGAGTATAATGCCGATTTTCGTAAATTTAAAAGTATTAGAAATCATTACAACGTTACATATTTTATGCAGATGATCAAACAATAGTTAACATCTATGTAGGCCTACTTATGCTGTATAAATTATGAATGAAGTCAAGTGACTTAATGTAGTGACTATTAAGATTGCCTTTAGTGTACAATCCAGACAAAAATTGTTCCCGTTACATGGGTATATATGAAATAATTTCATGTGTGTATGTCTTTTAAATGACGATCCAAGAAAAACTTTATGAACAAAATCATACCAGAAACATACCGTTTTATGGCGAAACGAGTGAGGGCATTGACGTTCGACATGACTCGAAATGCTACCAGCCGAGAGAATCGCAGTTTGACTTTTTATATTTGTTATGTGAAGATGATGTCTCAGCGAGGAGTCCGGGGATTCGACATGAAATTACCTGACATTCGTCTTACAGATAGGGACTATCTCGGGTGGAGAGGGAGGGCCAAGCAACTAATCAGTTAAGTGAGATTCGAACCTACTTCCGAGTGCAGCCTCAAAGCACGAGTCCCGTTCGCTAACCCAGAAAGAACGCTGGTGTCCACCAGTTCGATTCTCAGCAGACAAATGGATTCTGTATGTATCACCTTCACATGAGGACTGGGCGTGTTTAACTGTCTTTCGCCATGGCCAGAGAGCCCCACTGTTTGTGGATGTCTGGTGTTGGTTCATAATGACCACAGTATGAGAATGGAACATTCCTGATAATGGATTATTAATTAGGATCGCGTAATCTAGCCGCAAGAAGTATAGCGCCAAACACTTCTGTTTAATATGAGGTCAGGTGAATACACAAGTCATCCATATTTTGGGATAATCTCAGCTAATAGGTAGCACAAGAACTACCTTATATCTTTTTTATATACCGCCTCGCTTGTGTCATTAATATTTATTTTATGCTCGACCATGCCGAAATGTAGTAATTATACACCTGGTAGCAGTCCTTTAATGCATGTCATTAAAGTACACCTACTCATTAAAGTACAGGTGTTTTCAGCCAATGACAACTCAGCATACAGGTGTTCAGCCAATAACAAGTCAGCTTTGTACCGTTATAAAACCGCAAGTATCGATTATTCTCGGATATGCAATCGAAAGAGAATTAGCGAAAAGTCACGGAGGCTGGAAATCCAATACTGTCGCAGAAGGTTATGTTCTGTTACTATAATAATTAGCTTTAATTGTAAATAATATTCAAATAAATTCATTTTGTCATCTCGTTTTTCAATGTCGAATTCAATAATCAAGGTTATACCAAGTTTAACGGGATTACACAAGGTCAATGACATTATTGTTCCTCGGAAAAAATCAATACTTTCGCGTCTGCGCACATCTAACAATTCACGATCTAGAACAAGGTCACTTCCGATCTTGTCAGATACAAATAAAATGTATAAGTTACTCTGAATAATTTCAAGTTATAAATATGGTCGAGCATAAAAAGTCGTATGAAACTCGCCTATAATGGTAATTAAGAAGCTCGTATGAAAATTATGAAACTCGCTTGCGCTCGTTTCATAAACATCCATACTCGCTTCTTAATTACTATCATTATAGGCTCGTTGCATAATGTACTATTATGTGGCGATTGAAAACTATTTAAAATACGTTTGGTATAGGCTACTGTTCCGCTAGTCTGAATATGCATGAACCACCCAAGCATGAAAATAGATTCACTAACAATCTTACGGTTGTAGTGAAAAGTTCAGAGCGTTAACTGTTACACGATTGCTCTTGACAGCTCTACGTAGCAGATATAACTGGCTTTGCGATTCCTCTGACGATCAGTAAGTGATGTTTCTCCCCAGTTCTATAAATCGTTTAATCATGCCTTGCTTCAAGCGACATGTGTGGCATTGCCACGTATTTCGTCTTCCGTTGTGTGATATGCACGATGAAGGTAATATTTATGCTATAAAATTTAATTGCTTCAATTAAAAAGTAATGATTGCGAACTAACTTCAAGTAGTAAGCTTTGTCTTTTCCATTTATTTCATTTGTGGTATTTCGTAGACCTTACATCAGCATTGTAGCTTTTAGCTGTAGGACAAGTTAAAAGCTATAAAAAATGCAGTGCATAGTAAGCAGATCAATTCCGTTTATAAGCATAAATAAGCAATTCATTAGATGAGTAGGAGGTATGAGTATTATTTTCTATTGCAAAAACATCAGATAAATAACTTTGGCAGATCACAAGGATCCTGAATTCTAGAACACAGAAATTTCTGAGTGTTTGAAGAATAGTAAATAATATATAAATTTGGGGGGGGGGAAATGTAGGAAACTTCTGTTAAAACTGAACATTTTGAATCATGCTCATAAAACATTGATCAGATACACTGCCTGTTATTACAATAATTACAAGTATTGAGATCTAAAATAAAGGTGATAATTCAAATTATGTTTTGAATATATTCTCTAGGCTCTTCGAATCAGACAGTGCATTGAAGACCGTAATATATAATTTAAATTACCATTTGTAATAGAGAGAGAACTTCTGAGTGCCCAGAAATAATAATAGTCATATTACCTTTGATTGAGGTTCTGTCTCATATGTACTGGGAGTGACATAATTCTTGAGCGAGCGCGTTTCATAAGAGAGTATAATTTTAATTCCATCTCAGAACAGATATTTAATATTTATGAAGAAAGACGAAGCATATGAACCAAAACTTTCGGCTCGTAGCATGCGTAATGTGGCATTCTTTGACTTAGAAT
This sequence comes from Periplaneta americana, assembly GCF_040183065.1. Taxonomy (NCBI): domain Eukaryota; kingdom Metazoa; phylum Arthropoda; class Insecta; order Blattodea; family Blattidae; genus Periplaneta; species Periplaneta americana. Next base: position 7,589,813 of record NC_091132.1, on the reverse strand, counting down.
ACATAAACTCGAGTCGCTCAACTGTTATGCCCCTTATTGTACCTCTATAATCAGGCAGTTGGCTGCATCTCACTTGACGATATGTGCCAGAGAAGAACAATTGTTGCAATGGAGGGAGAAAGGAACTTGGTCACCCAACACCATTATGGCCATGCTTGCTTGCCTCATGAGTGATGCCTTATTGGTGTCACATGTGAGGTTCCAAACCTGTCTTCGGACAGTTGACTAAAGCACAGCAATGGTCAAGTAATATACAAAAATGAGTTTCGTCCAAGAAACTGCTCGGTACACGCATTGGCTCCTAAGAGAAATTGTGAACTGTTGAATTTTGAGGGGAAAGTAGTGATATGAAAATGTATTGTTTTAATGAAAATCTTACCGAATTGTACGGTTCGAATAGTGTGCCCAAATAAATAAAGATTATACTAGAGCCAGGTGTTTCGTGAAAATGTTTCAAACTCTTCTCGAAAATGTGTAAAATATCGTTCTTATACTTAAAAATGTGACTAATTTCGTGATTTTTACCCCCATGTAATGTCATACACTCACACACAATATTAATTAGCAATAATCTTATATGCTGCATCTATACTTATAAATTAGATTTTGTTTCAATCTAATTTTAAAGCGTACAATTTTGTATGGACATCACATTTCCACATAGAAAACGTTGCCTTATAAAAATTAAGAATTTAATCGGTAGGAGAGAAACTGTCAGCGTATCAGAAGAGTTGGTTGCAGCACTTGACTAGAATGGACAGCACAAGAATTCCAATTCATTTCATTCATTTAGTGTTCTGCCTAAGGATAGGTCTTTCACTGCAAACCCAGCTTTCTCCAGTCTTTCCTATTTTCTGCCTTTCTCGTAGTCTCCTCATATGATCCATATATCATAATGTCGTCTATCATCTGATATCTTCTTCTGCCCCGAACTCTTCTCCCGTTCACCATTCCTTCCAGTGCATCCTTCAGTAGGCAGTTTCTTCTTAGCCAGTGACCTAACCAATTCCTTTTCCTCTTCCTGATCAGTTTCAGCATCATACTTTCTTCACCCACTCTTCCCAACACAGCTGCATTTCTTATTTTGTCTCTCCAGTTCACACGTTCCATTCTTCTCCATATCCACATTTCAAATGCTTCTCTTCACTTCGTCGTAATGTCCATGTTTCTGCCCCATACAATGCTAACTCCATACAAAACACTTCAGTAGTCTCTTTCTTAGCTATTTTTCCAGAGGTTCGTAGAAGATGCTCCTTTTTCTATTAAAAGCTTCCTTGGCCATTGCTATCCACCTTTTGGTTTCCTGGCGGCAGCTCATGTTATTACTTGTAGTACACCTCAAGTATTTGAAGCTGTCCATTTGCTCTACTGCCTCATTTAGAATTCGCAAGTTTATCTTCTGTATTTTTCTTCCTATGACCATGCTTTTCGTCTTACTTGTATTTATCTTCATCCCATACTGCTCACAGCTGTCATTTACCTCCAGTAGCATATCCTTTAGTATCAATTCCCTCTTCTGCTAACAACGCCATATCATCTGCAAATCTTATGCACTCTATTCTTCTTCCTCCTACTATTACTCCTCCCATGTTCTGAAAACAATTCTTTACTAAATCCTCCAAGTAGATGTTGAACAGGGTAGGTGGACGTTAAAGCCATTCTTGTGGTACATGGTTTCAGTGCTATTGTAACTGTAAGACTTTTAGGGTGTTACAGTTCACGCCATTGTTTTTCTGAACTGCATTTGGTGTGTTGTCGAAACATCTCCCAATGAGGGTGTTGTGTGCTTGCAGACCGATCTGTGCGGCATCAAATGGCGTAAGCTGGTGTGTGGGGATTACAATTTCTCATCGGAGCCCCTGGATGACCCCGTGTTGGCGAGTTTCTCGCGCTGCCTCGCCGGAGACATCCTGTGCGTGTGGCGGCGCGTGGCGACCCAGCAGCCGGCGTCCGCGACTGGCTCGCACTCCGCGAATCAGGGTGCCGGCGGCCTCTTCGACCCCATCGGGCTGCCACCCGTGCTGGGCGGCCCCGGCCCCGCCGCCGCCGCGGGTCAGAACCAGCACCCTCCTCTCTCGCTCCACGCCGCCAAGGAACTCTGGATCTTCTGGTACGGGGAGGAGCCCGACCTCTCTGGCCTCGTGTCGCCTGAACTCATCGCTGCCGGTGAGTACAATTTGCATGGTCCCAGTCCTTAATAATGGGCGTAAGGAACTGTAATATAAGAAAATCTGATAAGATACACTAGGAGCATGCGCTCTCGGCCGATTAAGCACTTTGGCGCGTTATCATTCAATACAGAGCTACCTGCAAAATAAATATAGTTCTCGAACGTATTCCATCCGTTTATTATACTCAAAACAATATGCAGTATAGTGGGTACACTGGCGTTCAAAGATCCTGCCTGACTTAGAGTTTTCTGATCGTGTCTATCTAGGGCATGTCAAAACCAAGGATAATAATAATAATAATAATAATAATAATAATAATTTATTTTAGCTGGCAGAGTGAAGGCCGTAAGGCCTTCTCTTCCACTCAACCAGCAAAAAGTATACATACATATGTATCAACTTACAAAGAATTCAACAATTTGATTTAGATAAGAGCTATATGTATACAAGAGTTATTTACGAATTAAAGAACAAAATACTATGAACTATTAATTAAACACTGAAATACATAGAATGTTAATATATTTCAAATAATGTTAGATAATAGAAAGAGATTATTATGAGACAATTTTGAAAATACAGCACTATCAGGATGCATGTCTAAAGGAAGGAGTAACAATGTAGACAGTGATAGTTTAAGTCGGTATGATTGGAGTGAAATGCTAAGAAGGTTATCTTTTAAGCTGTTTTTAAAAGTGTTTATTGTCTTGCAGCCCCTAATACTTTGTGACAGGGAATTCCATTGTCGCGAGGTGGATACTGTAAAAAATTATGAATAACGAGATGTTCTATGAAGAGGTATACTTAACGCGCCATAGATAAGTGGCACAAATGGACAAACTTTGAAATATTTCGACTAGTTTTCATTATCATATTTGTCTATCATCGTATTATTTCTCTCTAAAGCAAATAAAATAATTGCATCACATCCTTAAAATAATATACTTCTACATCCTTAAAATATTTCAATACATAAAATCAAAGAGTGGGAAAAATCACGTAAATTACATTATTTGTTTATTTATTTATTTATTTATATAAGCTGAAGAGCGGATGTTGATGACCTAAAAAAAGCTGAAAATGACCAGTAACATATCCCTACATTTACATAAATATGCCCTAAAACAGTGGTCGTCAGCACTCGCTGAAATGTGTAACGGTTAGGCCTAAGCGGTGCTGTCCCTTGTGCACCGTCGTGCTGCAGGAAGAGGTAGAGAGCATACCCGCTAGCAGCTACGAGAGCACCATGGTGCACTGTGTTTTCCGCGGGTAAGAGATGCTAACCCCAGGGTGCTCTGCGCTGAGGGCCGCTGCCCTAAAAATTTAAAGAATGACCATAAAGATAATAAATTAAAGACAGAGAGGCTGTATGTGAACTGATAATAAACACAAAAGAGCATATAGTTTTTAAAAGAAATCAGAATCACTCTCTCGTTTTTGCTTTTCTTCTATTAAAATATAATTAAAGACCTGGATTGACAAACATCCCAAGTCCAAAGTTTACCGAATTTGACTTTTTACTTGACATATGTTTTTTTTGCAGAGGCCACCATTTTGTAAGAAAGATTTCAAGTCCGATTCTAAGTCTGTTGGTTTTGAATCATACGAATATTGATTTCAATACTGTTATATTTCAAGCCCATATGGTTTCTGTGCTCTCCTGAAAATTTTACGTTAATGGACTTGAGATATTTATCAGTTCAGGTCTTCAATTCTCAATTAATACAAATTCACAAACAATAAAAATAATTTTAAATCATATTGAAGACAACAATATATTCCGACAAATGTTATAATAAACAACATGTTTTGCTATAAAAATAATTTAAAATTGTTAATTTTTATGTCATCAATTGAAAATAGCCAATCATAAAAATTTGAGTAATAGAAACATCAATGTATTAATGTGTGGCATTAATGTCTTGTTCATGCATTCATGCAATACAGTCTATATATTCAGTCATCAATGGAGGTATATTTTATTCCACTGCAAACAGTGACATCCTACAGTGTAAGATCGTCCGAAAGCAGGATTTTTTTTAACGTATCAGTATTGGTAACAAGTTAAATTTTTAAAACCTTTTCTATTTCCATTTTCCTCCTCGCACCCATGCCGTTCCTCACCCCTGAAATAAAAGAAAATTTGAAACAATTTGCACGGATCGATTTGTACGCGTTTGCGACCATAGAGCTGAATAATAGTAGTAGGATACAGTGAACTTTATATTTCTTAATGAAATCGGCTTATCGAATCACTATGGCCACAAATTGAAGGTCAGTTTTCTTAGCAAAGTGAAATATTAATAACTGGAAAAGCAGTGACTATAATAATTATTTGTGTATGAAATTCCTGGGAAATAAAATGAAACTTTTAACAATTCTATAGAAATCAATAAGAATTTAACAAAATGAGTTCAAATTACTCCCCCAAAAATGAGCTATCGGACAAAATGGCAAAAAAATTCAACATAAAAATTGAATATTTTGTTTTGTTATATCATAAAACGAATTACTGTATTAAAGGGTATCGTCTAAAAGATAAAAGATAACAAGTAAGATCCGTCCCTTATTCATAACCTACTCCACATTTTGTTCATATGGCTGTATATGATTTGTATAAGATAGCCACTGACGTAAAGATTAAGGATGTGTAAGAAAGAGTTGGGTTTTTCGGAAGTGCAATATGCCTTATACATCTTCATTATTGTATTTTTTAATTCATTGATTAATTATTGGTCTTAATTACCAGGTCAAATTTTGTGACCTTTGCCTTTTAAAATATGGTAAATTACATGGCAAGACATTATTTTACCTGTCATTTTATTATACTAGCGAAATCATCCGAGGATGCATTGTTTTAGAATATTTATTCTACACACTGTTGGCAACACTGACTTATCTGATCCATCTATTCGTACAAGTAATAACTAATGAAGCCACATTTACACGAACAAATTATCAATCACTATCGATTAGTAGTGACCAGGTATCTTTCAACGCCAGTGTACCATGGATCAAAGATTGCTGGTATACCAGTGCTACCAACCTTGAACTTAAAGGACTAAAAGTTGTTACATAAATGTTCATGGCTTAGAAAGTTACTAGTTTTTATAAAACATTACATTATATTCATTGCTATTATTTTTTATATATCTTAAATATTTATATTTCAGTGAATCATTGTATTATCAGCAAAACCTTTAATTTGCCATTATTTTTCCTATCTGGACAAATCGATAGGTATGAGGACGGTTCTGTTTCAGACGTAGGTCTATGTACTGTAAAAGTGAGCTCCATTGCAACCATTAACATTATAATATAAATATGTCTGTAATGAAACTGCGTCTTTGTTTAAGGACTTCTTTAATCCTCGTTAATAAATTAAGAAGTGCAATATGATTTTTATACAAATTATAAAATAGCATCTTTTATAAATATTTATTACAAGGACTGAGTTAAAATAACACGTTGCATTAGTTGCAGTTGACAAAGCCAATGAGTCAAGTTATCGCTGCAGGAAAGTAACTCACCTGTGTAGTATTTTCTGTTTACATGCGTTCTAGAGCGAATGCCATGTAAGTAGGTTATAGAAGGTACAAACTGCTTTGAAGACAATGTTACACGAGGCACGGCTTTTAACGTTGAATAATCTACGAGACTACGCTAGACACAAAATGTAAATGCTAATAATAATAACTCAGCAATATCTGTGGAAGATAGGCAACACAAACCTATATGTTAAAGTCATCTCTGATTGAGGATCAGCCAGAACCTCGCAATTGACGATATGTGTTAGAGGAAGAACAATTGTTTGTATATATCTGAAGCCTGATTAGTTTAATATGTAGCTAGTCAGCGATGTATGCAATGGAGGGGGAAGTGAACTGCCACCCTATCCCATTATCTCCTGGCCTAGTTGCCTCATGAGTGATGCCTTGTTGGTTTCACTTGTGGAGTCCAGACCTGTCTTCGGACAGTTGACTAAATAACAACATGTTAAAGTGGCATTCGGTTTTCGGAATTCGTACTAATCATTTCATGTGGTAAATTACATTTTTAGGTTACATCTCATGAATCCTAAACTGTTTACTGTTCTCCAAACAGGAGATTAACCGTGATTAACCGTGAAAGGAATATGCTTACTAGTGCGTCATCTATTGGAGCGAAGTAGATAGATAATATTACCGTTATAACGTCAGTTTAAAAAACATGCTCTCTCCTGCATATGTTATTTCATGTGTGGAAGGATTAAAAGACCAGGAAATTAACCGTGATCTAATTTTGTAACTAGGTTAGTATAAATATGGGTGTATCAGTGTTAACGTTTGTGCTTTGAGAGATAGTCAATAGAGATTGGTCTACCCGTGTGTATGACCTTATGACATCTTATGACATCAACATTCATTCACAGCATCGCCCCGCTGCTTCTCATTCCCCTGAGACTTTCTCGTGGTTGGAGTACATTAGTGAAAACCAGTGAATTTCATGTTTCCGGATAAAATACATTTTAATATCATATCAACCAATCGTAAATAAATAATAAGTAGTATAACTGTTTCAGTATGTAGCATTATGATTTTCCAGCTTTGGTTATATCTGGTGACAGTTGACATTGGAAAGATATTAGCTTCTTAGGATTTGCAGGAGCAGGCGTTTTGTTTATTCAGTCGTTATTAAGACATTATCCGACTTGTTTTGTTCGTAAAGACAATGATACAAAACTTCCTTGTGATCTAGTTTCCTCGTAAAATGAGAGCACTGTATTTTCCCAAACTGATCAGGCTATACTTACTTTTCCAGCATCTCTGATACTAAGAAAAAAAATCTGTGTTCAGCGACTTAGTATAAATCTGGGTTTGCAACTCAAATTGTATCGATATGTCTCTATATATCATCTGCAAAATGTAAGACGGTTATGGGATTCTGTATTTTAGTACGATGTTGAAATGTTTCTTCGTTGCTATGTGTTTCGCGTGTCACTTTGAAGTGAGAAATAAGCTGGGTACAAATGAAGATGAAAGTTATGCCTGGGTGTTTACGACGGCGAGGGCAAGGAGCCGCCCGGCTGTGGACAAGTGGTCGGTCGACAGGTTAGCGGAGATAAAATTATGTCGGGGGAGGCGTCTCGTCACAGGGCGGATGTGTGTTATATTTTCAGCCCCGCGTTATCTGTCCCTTGCAAACAAGCGGTGTTGACGTGACTAAATAGCGAATGGCATGCGGGGAAAATCTTTGTGCGTTGCTTTTATACCATAGATCTACGTATATCTCACTACAGACATCTTGTGACCACGGCCAGCATGCCGCAATACAGATCAGGATAAGCAAAACATATCCATTTCCTGTATAATGGAGATAAATCTTCGTTCATTACCGGAAATGGAAGACGGTAATATTTCTATTTGAAGAGTCCACTGCAAGAGTGATGGATGTCACTTTCCACAAGAAAGTGAACCAAGACTGTCAATGCATAGCTTAAGACATATAGAATGTACATAGAGAGTTATATGGCATTAACACTGATAGTCATTGTCCAGTAATGATCGGAAAATCACAGTTAAGCTTTGAGCGCTAAGCATTTCAAACTTTCAATTGCTTCTCCTGCAAAAATGTATTCCAAATGACATCCATCATTCTTGCAGTGGACTCTTCATTTAATTCATGAAATACTCCCAACATATTTTTTTCACTTAATTATTAGTAATTTTACAATTTACTAATGTTTTTATGTTTATTATTTACATACTTAATTTTATTGTATCGAGTATTGTATGAAGGTCTTTCAAAGCAAAATGTGCATATACAATGTAACTTTTATAATTTAATTGCAAAATCTACTCTGATACGAGTACAGTTCCTATTAATTAAACATGTCTGTATCAATTTTATACAGGGTGTAACTAATTAAGTGGGAGACCTTTGGGGAATGACTGATCTAAAACAAGCAGAGAAATTCCACCAATCGTATTCCAGATTTCACTTAGATTTCGTTATTTATTAATAATTTTTTTCACATATATGATAAGGTGTTAGTAAATGTTTAAAACATGCCATATTAGGAAGACAGTGGTTGCTGATAGAACCAAAGGCACGTCATGCTATTCAGCTGAATTATGTTCATTTTGCTGGAAAGTTGACAGGAGAATCATGCTGTGAATTTTGATCGAACTGATAAATGATTTGTTGAAAGGAGTTGCGCTTCATGCCATTTGGCGTATTATTAATTCACGACGGTGTAACGCCTTCTTTTTGTATTATTGCTAGAAACTTTTCAAGACAAACGTATGGGCCGAGGTTCAAAACTGATCAAGAATAGTTGATTTTTAAAATGACGATAAGATAGTTAACTTGACGTTCTTGGAGAGGTAAGTAAAGTTGGGAGAATCGCGTCGTAAATTTACGGCATGTGAAAGGACTTCATCCCTAATAGAGGGCTTCCGGCAAAATTTGTTGATCATTTCTCGTCTACGTTGAATTTCGATACTGAATATATTACTATTGCTACTACTACCGGTACTTCTACTGCTACTAAATATCGTGCATACGCGAACACACACACAAAAAACTTGAAATATTATAAATGTGTGAACGGCCTTGCTCGTTTTAGTTTTCTGTCCCAACCCTTAAACTTGTCGTACTAATTAAGTTCCACCCTGTATAGTGTGAATCTTATTTCATACGACTGATCATCAGTTCTTAATTTTATTTTTGTAAGAACTAATTTGAACATATTCATGTGCATAAGAGCTGGTTTTTACTGCATTTGGTTCCCATGCTTCATTTTCTCCCATTAAATTTATGCAGTAGGTCATAGCCTTCATTCAGATAATTTTCACAAATACAAGTTTAATTATTGTCCTATGTAGGCCTATAATTATGTTGACATATGAATTTGTATTTGTATTTAAATTGGAATTGCAACGTTTACAGCTCCTTTTAGTGGTCTCTCTACTCAGAAATTTATAAAATCGAACCTTCTTCTTAATTGTATGAGATGGATAGCGGTACGGTAGAATTTAAGACAGAGTAAATATGTGGATTAGAATAATGTAACTCGTAACTCTTAGATTTATTTTTCCACTTATCTAAATTAAGGGAAGTGCTCAGTTCGGTGGATGCATTGGACGCGCGTACTCTTCAGGCTGAATTGTGTAATTTTCGTCGATTGCAACTGTACTCTCCGCAGCCTCGAATCAGTGACCTCGCCGTTTACTCACCTCTGTCTGCTGTGCTATAGTTTCAGACGATGAGTTTTGAGAGCATTTCAAGCATTTCGCTACTTGGAAGTGAGAGGAACCGCAGCATGAATCAGCAGATTACGCTAATGGGAAAATTACAAAAACTAATAGTATTATTTTTTTCAAATGTTACTATATGACGAGGAGCATTGAACTTAATTATAAGTAAATAAATCTATACTAATAATAAATCTGTAGCCGAAATTTTTCTGGTAATTTTCGATTTTTCAAAAATAGTTATATAATTAACCGCCCTGAAACCGAAAATAGCTTTTTTGAAATTTTTGTTTGTATGTCTGTCTGTCTGGATGTTTGTTACCTTTTCACGCGATAATATCTGAACCGATTTATATGAAAATTGGAATGTAAATTAAGTTCGTTGTAACTTAGATTTTAGGCTGTATGGCATTCAAAATACATTATTTAAAAGGGGGGTTATAAGGGGGCTTGAATTAAATAAATTGAACTATCTCCCTTATTATTAATTTTCATGAAAAATATTACATAAAAATAATTTCCGATAAGTTTTATTCCATGCAAGATTTTGATAGGACTGATATTTAATGAGATAAATGAGTTTCAAAATTACAATAACAGCGCCATCTATAGGGCGGTGTAATGAAATAAAAAACAAATGACTTCGTCTATAAGGGGCCTTGGAAATCAACAATCGACAGCTATGAAACATACGGTAGCCTACAGAGAATGTTTCTGTGTTTGTATGAAGTAATATCTGAAGCTAAATTAACCGATTTGTATAATTAATTATTAATTCACCATTGGAAAGTGTAGTTTCTCTAGATGGACATAATGCTATAATGTTATTACAGTAACTTCTGAGTGAATCGAGGACAGGTAAGATTAAAATAGCTTCTTATGCACAGAAAACTTGATAGGCTATTCTGTAGATTCGTTTCCTGTATTTCCTAAAATAATTTTAATGACCAAATGAGTGTCTCTGGATCAAAATGATCGCATTTTAATTTTTTTAATGCAATTTAAATTAAGTAACATAATAAACGATTTATCCTTCTATCAAACACGAATGTTCCCTGGATCAAACGTCCTATTTTAATTATGTAATTACTTTATATTTATTTCTAACGGGTGCAGCGGAGCGCACGGGTACGGCTAGTTGATAAATAAAATTTTAAGACTCGAAAGAGCAAAAATGCGCCTCCTTATACAAGTTGGGGACCACAGAGAGATAGATCGGAGATATTTTCTTGAGATTACAAGTGGAGTGGAATGGGAGAGAAGTGCTTATGTATGTGCAGAGAATGATTATATGTGTTTAGTAGATAAGGGTGTATTCCTTAGCTAAACAAATCTTTATTCAGAGTTGGAGAGTTGCAAATATATTGTAATTGCGCTAGAAAAGCGTTAACTGCCGCGAACATAGGATACAACCGATAATAGTCTACAGACGGGGACATGGATCTGATGATTCCACTGACTGCTGCTGCTGTTGTCGTGGTGTTGGACCCAAGTCGTAGTGGATGCATGAAGAAGATCTAAACAGTGGGTATTCCGGTTCACTGATTAGTGAAATATCAACACTTTGTTTGGAGTTGGGGTATATGGATGTAATACGGAATTATTATTTAACATTGATCAGTGAGCCAGAATTTTCCAACATAACTTATTTCTCATTATGACAAGTGCAGTATATAGTCAATCATTGAAAAGGGCCACATAAAGTGCGATATTTTAATTCTTTCATTCAAGCAGCTGCCCTAAAATCTATACTAATAATAAATCTGTAGCCGAAATTTTTCTGGTAATTTTCGATTTTCCAAACATAATTGGTCCTAACATATATAGGCTAATTAACCATCCTGAAACCGAAAATCGCTTTTTTGAAATTCTCGTTTGTATGTCTGTCTGGATGTTTGTTACCTTTTCACGCGATAGTGGCTGAACCGATTTATATGAAAATTGGAATATAAATTAAGTTCGTTGTAACTTAGATTTTAGGCTATATGGCATTCAAAATACATTATTTAAAAGGGGGGTTATAAGGGGGCCTGAATTAAATAAATCGAAATATCTCGCTTATTGTTCATTTTTGTAAAAAAAATGTTACATAGCAAAAGTTTCTTTACAAATGATTTCCGATAAGTTTTATTCTTCACAAAATTTTGATAGGACTGATATTTAATGAGATAAATGAGTTTTAAAATTAAAATAACACCATCTAAGACGATGCAATGAAATAAGAATAAAATGACTTCGTCTATAAGGGGCCTTGGACAATAACAATCGAAAAAGGGGCCTTGGACAACAACAATCGAAAGCTATTAAACATAGCCTACAGAGAATGTTTCTGTGTTTGTATGAAATAAACATGTTAAAGGAATTGTCATTACACCAAATGAGTGCTCTCTGGACCAAAATGATCGCATTTTAATTATTTAAATACAATTTCAATTAAGTAACATGTTAAACGATTTATCCTTCTAACAAACACGAATGGTCCCTGGGAAAAAAAAAAAATGTTATGTTTTATTTAACGACGCTCGCAACTGCAGAGGTTATATCAGCGTCGCCGGATGTGCCGGAATTTTGTCCCGCAGGAGTTCTTTTACATGCCAGTAAATCTACTGACATGAGCCTGTCGCATTTAAGCACACTTAAATGCCATCGACCTGGCCCGGGATCGAACCCGCAACCTTGGGCATAGAAGGCCAGCGCTATACCAACTCGGCAACCAGGTCGACCTGGTCCCTGGATCAAACGTCCTATTTTAATTATGTAATTAATTTATATTTATTTCTAACAGGTGCAGCGGAGCGCACGGGTACGGCTAGTACAATAATAAAGTGGTATTGCATGCCATGAATCAATCTCGATACTGACAAAACATGATGTGAGTGCCACCACGACATGACGGGATTCAAGACAATGAAATGGCAGACAGTTTGGTGTAGCGGGACTCTTAGAAAATTGAGCCTGTTTTGGTCTCATACAGACCAACCAAGGGACAGGGTAATAAAGAACGCAATGGAGTACTGGAGGTCCGTTGAAAGATGCGACCACTCGAAAGCAGAGTGAGATTAGAACCACAGTAATGCTTAAGAGGGGCAGAATCCTGGCTAAATATGTAACTGACGTGCTCACTGCCACTGTGGACATTTGTGCAAGATAGTGACAACGTATTGGAACACACTTGTTTCAGATATCTTACGACAGCCGGAACTGCTAAAGCCGTCTTGAGATCGCACTCTTGGGAGTCACTTCATTGAACTAGTTAAACCTTACGAATATCCCTTTTAAGGGGACACTCAACTTAAAAATTGGAGAAAAAGTGTCATAGAAATGAAAAATTAAATTTCTACATTAATTTACGTGACAGAACTAAACCAATACGCAGAATTCTTCCCCTATTCATTGAGAAGTCACAGTCAAATGCACAAAGCCAAAAAATAAAAAAAATCATAATTAAAAGTGATATTTCAAGTAATGATTCATTAAAAATTGAAATATTTTTTATTTTGAAAAGTATTGGATCTAATGAGCTGAGAGTTTGCATGTTACTTTCCATGTGTATATTAAACTTTTTCTCCAAATTTGAAAAAGATTGGTCAAATAAGAAAAAAGTTCCAAAATATAGTTGAGTGTCCCCTTAAAAGCTTCACAACCTTTGCTATGAAGGGAATGTTTAGTGGGGATTAAAAGCGATGAGAGTTGCACAATAATCTGCAATGGTCACCATGCTAAGTCAATTACCTGCTCCCCACTAACCTAACCCAAACTAACTTATTTGCACCAATATTTCTATCAGATAGCCTTAATAAAACGTAACATGGTCATGCTCTTTTCAAAGCCAGTAGGGCACAGACTTGATGTAGAGATAAATAGTGAGTTTTGATGACACTAGGTTTTCGATGTCAGAAACAGTTTTTGACAATTTTAATCTCAGGTTATGTTTAATTATTTTATACTTATTCTTAAAAAAACATTAAGAAAGAAAAACTTCTTCTACATATAAGTATATTGTGAAAGGAAAAAAAAAAAAGTGTACTGCATTTGTATTCCTTTTGTCTTTGAATGCAAAAGTGTGACAGATTTGTTTTCCATTTCCGACTTTTCCTTCAAACTTCTCTGAAGTTCCTTCAATGGAATGGCGAAACCCGGAATAAGATAAGTGGCCAACAGGCTTGGAGCTCACATATTCAATTTTCTCAGCCTCAAAACTCTTTTGCAAGGACGCGTTTTCACGTACCTTAAATGTTTTTCTTCCAATTTTCCTCAATTATTTATTCCTTTGCTCTAGGACAGGTATGATGGCCACTATCACAAGTGACCTCAGTTAACTGTTTTTAGCAGAAATCTTTGAAGTGAAACTTCTTTCATTAGTAAGTATGAACTTCTTTAAAACCAAAGTAAAAACCTCGCTTCAGAAATCTGTTGTCAAATAATGGCAGTGCTCCTGTATCTCAGCCACCACTCAGGATTGAGACAGATATTATTTTCCTCAACAAAACTTACAGTATAAACAAACCTTGTCTTTTTCTTTGCTTTTCTTTTTTAAATGTACACAAGTCGAAAAAAATACACTCGTTTCTGTCGCCAACGCTCGAACTGAGAAATTGACAGCTGGCCTAATTACATATTGACTGACGAGTACATGTGACGCACTTTTAAATGAAGCAATTGATCAGTTTCACAAATTAAAAGTGTATACCACCTACGAACTTCCTCGGACCACTTGTACACGTACTGCAGTTTGAGAACCCCTGAACAATAATCAGATATGATGTCGAATGTCGGGCGATTCCAAAGACAAACTGTCTCACAATTTCAGACTTCTATAAATAATTGCGAACCATGTAAATCTCGATGTAGTTAAGTTTCGTTCACGATACAATCAACTGAAGAAAACGCCATTCCTAACATACTTGTGAGATAAAGTAACACAAAGACTGTTGTTAGCAGATAGCGAGTTTATGTAAGGAAATACGTGTTGCCTCGAAAGTATTTGCAGGTGAAGCGCTGCCGTAACACATGACCATCCAGGGAATATCCGTGGGTAGGTCGTTAACTAGCCTGTGACGTCTTTCAGGTGCTTGTTGGTGCTCGTTGTAGCAAATCAGTTTACGGTGTACGTACTGTACAGCCAGCAATCATACTTTCATTTCACTGATTAAAAGCACGGCGGACAGCGGTTATGCCACATGATTTATTGATTGTAGAAAGCAATGTGACAAAGTGTCCTGAACTGCCGAAGATTGTTCGCATTTTACGACTCTCAAGTTCGTACCAAATTTAGTGACTCTCATCCACCTTCTTTATTTTTATCTCTATGTTCTTCCTCTTGGAATACAGAATGCTCGAACTTGTCGATATTAGGTAGTGTATCATCCGATCAAACAGTGTAATTCTAGATAATGATAGCCCTAATTCTTACATGTTAAATTCTTTCTCATCTAGTCGTCCTCGGTGAACTTGCAGTTACCAGTTTGGGGGTTCAGACCCGTCCGAGGACGGTGTATTTTAAGGGCGATAAAATCTATAGTATGACTTCCTCCGGGAGGGAAGTAAAGCTTACTACCGTGTCGTAGATTTGCGGCACGGAAAAGAACTTTGTTGCTGATAGAGGGCTACAGGCAAAATATGTATGCCATTTCTCGTATACGTTGAATTTAGACGTTGATTAGGCTCTATAGTTGAAAGCGTAATTAAATAAAATCTTCTATTTTATGGTCTCTACAAATCCAGAAAATATGTCGTCGTGTGATTTATTAAATTACATTTGATATGAAAAGCACAGGAAAAGAAAAGTAAACTTCCACACATTATTCTGGAAAGAAAACTATTGAATGGGCTTATATCGAAATCTCTCGCAGACTGCGTATTCTGATGTCATAGAGAAATAAAAAAAATAGCTGTCTATATTAACTATAAGCGTATGGAAACTGTTGAGAGAAATTTATTTATCTTTTCCAATATTTTTAAGGCAGTGCATCTGTGAAAATCTGAACTCAGTTTTTATCTTATGGCTATGAAATTTTAACCAGTACCAATAACATACGCTGCATGCATAATATGAATGTTTTAACTTTGAGTTTTTTGAGAAATTAATTTATCATTAATTTAACCTGGGCCCTCCCCATCCAAAACCACAGGCGAGATAGTACACCACAGCCGGCCTTATTGACATCCGCAAACAACAGTGCCCCCAGCCACGGGATAAAGGTTGCCTTAGTGCATAACCTAGCTCAGTTCGGACCTCTTAGTCTGAAGTCACGTTATTGTTGTTGTTGCTGCTGCTGTTATACTTACGACTAGCGCAAAAATATCTGCAGGAATTAATAATACACAACAGATTACAAATTATCGTAAACGTAGTCGACCTGGTTGGCGAGTTGGTATAGCGCTGGCCTTCTATGCCCAAGGTTGCGGGTTCGATCCCGGGCCAGGTCGATGGCATTTAAGTGTGCTTAAATGCGACAGGCTCATGTCAGTAGGTTTACTGGCATATAAAAGAACTCCTGCGGGACAAAATTCCGGCACATCCGGCGACGCTGATATAACCTCTGCAGTTGCGAGCGTCGTTAAATAAAACAATTTTTTTTTTCGTAAACGTATAGAGAGAAATTTGTTTATTAATAACAAAAGCCGCCCTATATAAGGATTCATTGATCGGCCTACTAATCCATTCCCAGTGAACAATGATTAAAAACAATTAAATATGTGACAAAATAAAAAAAGAATAATTTGAAAAAAAAAAAACCTTATAAGATAAATAGTGAGAAAAAATACGAAATCATTTACAATAAAATAAGAGTATGTATTAATCACAGTAAAGCTTTCCTTAAATTGAGGACATTGGAACTGTTCATACGGGCCTAAATCCCGGTCATAGACGTATTTAAATTCCGACACTAAGGGCCGTATTCATAGACATTCTTAGCGCGGGCTTCCGGTGGATGATCAGCGAACTAACGTTTTTCGTATTCATAAACCGGTGTTAGCGATACGATAGGATATGAATTCTGTACAAGTAACCAGTCGATAGCCGAGGCTAGTTTAGCACGCTCGTAGCGCGGACTAGCGAAATGTCTATGAATAGCACCCCAAGAGGTTAAAATTCACAGGCGTTACAGATCATACAGTATTGAGACAAACAACACAAAAATGAATTGCCGACACAATTGAATAAAAATACCTAAAATGTCTACATTTTCACTACAGTCTTCCAACGCCCACCTTCACACAGCCATTTAAGTTGCCTTGTAATTCCCTTTAAATGGCGAGGAGGCGTAAATGGAAAGCAGGATGTTAGTAGAAAGTTTCGACGTAAAATAAAATCTAAATATTTTCTCTAATTTTCACAGATGTATTGCCTTAAGGGAAACCACAGGTGAAATTTGGCCTAAATATTTAAAAAATGTAATTTTGTTTTATTTTTATGCTCATAAATATGTATGAAATTTATAGTTTCATAATCAGTATTGTTTTCTTATCTAAGACGCATTTTAAAGGCGTCACGTGACCTTTTTAAATGATAGTGGGCATGTATTCTGCAGCCCTTTAAATAGATTTTTTCCGCATTTAATTTTTCTTGCATTTTGTAGTATTAAAAATGTTCAACACCATGTAATTTTTATCAGATTTCCTTCAAATTTTCAACACAACATCACAAGATATAAAATAAAACTACTATGTTGTTTTTTCTGAATACTCTTTATTTTTCATGACATGAATTTATAAAAATGTGAGAAATACTAATATTTAAAGTTTAGAATTTTTTCTGAGACATAAAGGTTGACATAAAAAATCCATGACAAATTTTTATTAATATTTTCATAAATTAACAGTAACTTTATTTTCACAAAACTACTAATTCTTCATTGAGTGAAGAATTTAGCTAATTTGCATAATAATAGTAATAAAACAATTATTTCCTGTAAAGTATTACACATATAAACATAACATTTTATATGAAGTATGTACATCATTGTAGTAGTCTGTGGTAAAACTTTGAATATATTTGCTTGAAAATTGCATGATTTAGAAATTTCACCTTCGCTTCCCTTCAGCAAAGATTTCGTATATTGGAATGCAGTGCATCGAAGTAGTCTTAATCGAAAGAGTGTCTTTCCTTTAGATAAATCGCTTAATGAGCAACAGGTTTTCATTGTCGAAAGTTTGACTGGGAGAACCGTTTTTGTTAGTTAATTACCGAGTTAAGATGGTTGGCTTTTACATCGATTGAAATAAGAGTTGTCTTGGCCCATTATACGGAATTGGTGCCTGTAGTTTCACACATCATTGATGGATATCAGTTACGCTTTCAACGTTAAGGCGATATTTCACTCCAGTACTCATATAAAATATATTTAGGTTACTTTTTAATTGGAGAAAGTATTTTTAATTTGCATTTATTTATAGTCGCAGTTTAATCCCTAGGTCATATCGCGACAGTTTGTAATTTACTGTTGGGGATGTGTGTCTAGGTAATTGGGTCCAATCCGACATTCGCCTATCTTTAAGTAAAAATTAGTTGTATTCAGTCGAGGAAAACCACGGAAAAACTTCGACCAGATTGGTTGGCACCGGGATCGAACCCGGGACCTCCCGAATACTTGTCTCAAACGGTAACGTCTGAGCCACTTCGCTTGGTGAGAAAGTGTTGTGATGCTAGAAAATATAATTTTTTAGGTTTTCGCGGAAATGCACATTTTTGGCATTCGTGACACTGGAAAATAGTTTAGGTTATTCAGTTTGTGTATAGCGATTTTTTTCCTAAAATATTAGCAACTTTTTTTCACAATCTACTAGTCAAATTATTCGGAAATGTTGCATATAAAATATAACAATTATCGCAAAATGGTTAATGGCGTGACGTTCCACCTCAAGAATTCTCCGAGTTTCTTCGTGGTTTTTAGTATTACGTAAAGAAATATAGAAAATGAAACGAATTACCATCTATCGGCATTAAATACCTACTCTTCGTTACAAATTCAGTCTAGTCTAAAGTTCTCTAGGCTACATCACAGCGGGTCTGGTAAAGTGTTAACTGCGAACGTTTAAATCCATACGGTGCCGCATTTTATCTCACAATTTTATTACGGTCTTTAGCATTTAAGGAAACAGTCATTGGTGTTTACTACATGGTAGATTAAGATAAGAAGGTGTGATTAGGGTAAGAGTTTTGTGATATTTTGGAATAGTCACGTCTGGCTTAAAAATTTTATTTATTTATTTCTTTATTTATTTATTTATTTATTTATTTATTTATTTATTTCGGTCATGACTGATTACATACATTCCAGTTCTTAACCCGTCATTCCCAATAGCAAATACAAATACAATTTGCATACTATTATGAAAGTATAAATTCAGTACATTACAATAATAAATTTACCTCTGCCTTTTAACTTTCATGCACCTTTTATCTTCTACCAGTATATTTACTCTCATCTCAAAATTCCTCTCACCAGTACTCTGTTGAAACATTCACTAATTTCCTAACATCTTACATTCTACTAGCTATGGTACTTCTTACGCTACTCTTGCATATAGCTTCATGTAGAGTGAAGGGTTCTCTCTATTTATACTATACCTACTTCATATTCATCTTTTATCTTCTCTCCCCACCTTATTTTTACTCTGAATGGGAATTCTTCTAATTTATTTTGCTTACTGTTGTTTAAAGACCATCTTAATTCTTTTATACGTTGTCGTGTCTTTTATATTTAAAAAGTTATTGCCTATCCAGACATTGGAATATGTGAGAATTAGATAGTCCAAAGCCACACTTTTAACAAAAAATAGTTTTTAATGCGAGTTAATTTTTTTTTTACACATCAACTAGGAAAATATTACAAAATTTATTCAACAAATAACAGAAGTATACGCCGAGAAATCATCATACCGCACCTAATAGCATTGGACTCTGAACTTTGAATTCGCTCTCCTGTGAAATTTTGTGTTTGTGCCTTAGGACTATATTATTACCACCCCTTCAGTTCTCAAATCATTGATCGCTGTGCAGTTTAAACTTTTATGAATCGAATTCTCCACTTGCCCTCAAAGGAGACAAATATCCCTTCCTACAGTATCTCTTCTATTCTAAAGTCTCCAGATACCTTGTTTCGTAATATAATCTTCCCATTCTGAAATAGTTTTAATTTCCATATAATACCTTAATCATCTACAAGTCATTTATATTATGCAAAAGATCCTGTTTCGAAACTTCTCCTCCTCTTTTTTATTGTTTTTTTTTTTTTTTTTTTTTGGTGTAATCTTGCCGTTTAAAGTCCTATTTCTCTCCATAACCATTATAGATCTAGATTATAGCTCTTTTAACCAATTTGATTTTAGATCAGCTGTTACAAAAAATAAAATAGGTTTTTTTTTTTTTTCAATATCGACGGATCATAATATTACATTACATAAATATTTAACTTCCCTTTCAAGATTATTCCTAGACTACTACGATCCCCATCGCCAATCTTGCTGCCAAGTTGGACGCACTCCACTGTAAAACTTTTCATTTATGCATCCCGTTTGCTCCTGATCGATTTTAATTTAGATCTTTGTATAGGCAAGATACTGTGCTTTTGGTTCGTGGCAGGACTTCGTGAGTAATTTGATGTCCTCTGTCGCAAAATACTTATCATACGGTCTATCCCACATGAAATCGATCAGTAAAAAACCTCGCATTTTTTTATACTCTAATTTTTTCCCTATTTTTACAAGTTGCTGAGTAGAGCGCATTTACAAAAATATACTATCGAAAGTCAAACAGTTTTCGTATTGTTGTGCGACAAATTTAGCGTATTTTATAAAAACAAGCCTCTTTCAGCGCTCAGAACTCTGGAACCATTACTGCAGAACATTGAACGGGAGTCGACCTGGTTGGCGAGTTTGTATAGCGCTGGCCTTCTATGCCTAAGGTTGCGGGTTCGATCCCGGGCCAGGTCGATGGCATTTAAGTGTGCTTAAATGCGACAGGCTCATGTCAGTAGATTCACTGGCATGTAAAAGAACTCCTGCGGGACAAAATTCCGGCACATCCGGCGACGCTGTTATAATCTCTGCAGTTGCGAGCGTAGTTAAATAAAACATAACATTAAACATTAAACGGGAGCTCATTTTGAAGCTGACATTTGGTAGGTTATGTTAAGAAGTAATCCTTATTTTTATTGTACACAGAGAGACAAATAATCTGTTTCTACTTACTTTCAGGCTTTTTGCCATTTTGTAAAAATGTAAAAAAAATATTGAGAAAAACCTTGCATTATTAAGAGGGATTCGGCATTGTTTGCTTAGTGGTATGGCTATAAGTTTCGAGGGTATTAAATAGATTACTTCCACACGCCTGGACTTAAATGGCGCAGTACCGCACGTACTGGCCGAGAGCTGAAGATAAGAGAGCGTTGGACGTCATTTTACTCCTGTGTTTATGAAAACTTGTGATAAAGCTATCCCAGCTATGCGCTACTAGACGAAACATCACGTGTTTGTCTCCTGGCCTCTCTTGTCTCGGCTAGCTCCCGTCTCACAGTCAGCTGGTTAGTTCATGCGCGTACTGTTTGTTTTCTTTATTTGATATTTTCAATACTTTCATATCAACGGTGCATCTCAGTATATAGAATGGAGAAAATGCAGTTTGATTAAAATACACAATAGGGAATATTATAAAAACCGAATAAATTACAGAAAATTGCACAATTGATTAAATTACAAAATACGTAATTAAGAACAAATCAATTACAATTTAAATTTAAAAAATACAAAGGTGAAAAGAGGATGAAGGTTACAGAGTTATGCCATGCAATTTCTGGCACCCCCAATACAATTTGCAAATATTGCCAGAATTCATAACACCAGCATTGCAAATAGAGCACTCATTTGTTGGAAATATTCCTATCATACTTAGATGTTCAGCTAAACAGTCATGATCTGTTATTAAATCTAAAGTTAGCTATTGCTCCCTTTCTTGGTTTACTGTTAAATAATTTCCAGCTGTTTTGTATGTTTTTCTTTTTTTCCAATAGGCATGTTATGCCATAGAATGTTGTAGTACGAGTGTGACAGATTTAATTTGCTGCTATTTTGGAACCTACTATTTGATATAGAACAGTTTTAGAAAGAGCAATTTTTTACATCTTTATATTGTATTCCTCGTCGCTTTATCTAATTCTGTACATAGTTTGACGAAATATTCCTAAAATGACGTCTGTTACTTCGAAATTAAATATATATTGAGAAAATCTGTGTTGTGTGTGGTTTACATTTTGCAGTATCTTTTAAGTGACCCCCAGCATTGAATCCGTGATTGAACGCGAGAACTGTTATTTCTGAAATTCAAATTTGGCGAGTCTCGGTTTGTTCGTTGCAATGTGAGTCGAAGTGACTGGCGATTATATCGATCGGTCGCACAGCAGCAGAGCCGCGGTACAAACACAAGTGAGCATTTTCATGCTAATGGGTATTGGTTCGTCTGTTAGTTAGGTGGACTTGTCTTGTAGGCCTTGCAGTTTACACACACAGATGTTATACATCTTCAGGGAAAAGTTTCTTTTCCTGTGCTGTAGCTTCAGTCATACATTAATGTCTCTTATTTCACTTTGTGCCGATGTGTTTCAAGATAAATTAATTAGTTTCGGAAGTAATGGGTTGCAGTCTCCGCTGTTCTTTCATCGCGTAGAGCCGTAGAGAGCGTCAGAAACTTCCCCTGATTCCTGTCGATGGCATACGGAAGTCTCGATTATCTGGTCCGATCCGGCGCAGCTTCTCCCTCGCCTCCTCCCCGTCTTTTATTTCGCGACTTTGCAAAAGAGAACTAAGCACTGCTCTAATTGCATAACGAAATTGGCACGGACTAAATTTTGTGTGTTTTCGTTGCGAGAAGCAAATGTATGTCTACATAAAATATTTGTTATTGCAGCATTGAATATTGTATTTTTTATTGTAGTAATTTATAGAAAAGTGATTAAAGAGGTGATTTTTTTACGTCTTGTGCGCTCGTGTCTTGAAATCACGTGTAAAGAAGACCATTATTTTCCCATTGATTTGCTTTAAATTAATTAATTTTAAATAGTGATGTTGTTACATTTTGATTATAATCACTTAAGTAGTTTAATTAAGTTTAATATAAAATATTGATTTGTGGTGTTAGTGCCACGAGTCATATATTTAGTTATTTAATCGCCATTCGAATATTTGCAGAAAAACATAATGACATTTTAAATATGTACTAATTTGTGGTTAGCTATGAAAAATTAACTGAAACAAGCTAGTTGTGAGCTCCGTATTTAGATATACATTTCCTGAAGGCGGTGGTTTCCATAGTAACATTTTACCAACAAGATAAAAATGATAAGAATAGGCACTTGTAACTTTGTTTACATAGATCAAAATAATATTTGCAGTGCAAGTCAAACTCGTATTCCAGGAATTAATATAAGTAATATTAATAACAATGCAGCTAATAAAATTTCATTCAAACAATCATAGTTTTACAGTTACTAAGATAAACATTGTTTCCATACTGGAAAAAAAAATTTGGAACTGTCAGTAACGAGTGTGTATTCACATTTTTGTAATGTCTAGAGAGTGCTAGAAAAATGATATTGCAGACAAAAGCAATGATAAAATTTACATATCAGAAAATGAAAACTATTTAAAATCTGGTTGTGGATTATTATAAATCAGCTATCTTTACTATCCGTCTCGCTGTTAGTCCTTTAAAGTTGCACTGCATTTGAAGAGAACATGTATTTCTGTAGATAAGATAAATAAAAAGTAAAGTGTAATTTAAATGTCACTAATACACAATCTGTACTCAAATTAGGTACAAATTGACAGTAACTGTAGTAGCCTATAATAAATAAAAACGTAAACTATTGGCATTTAAGTTTATTTAATGTAAGTACGCTCCATAAGTAAAGGACTGGTATAACCGTCACGTTTTTAAGCCCTACACATGTTTGTATTCTGTTAATTCTTTCAGTATGTAAGGTAATTGCTGTAAATCCCGAAAGCTTTAGGGGTTTTTCCGTAATTTTCTATGATTTCCCACACTGCTCATTGCACTATTTCCGTCACAGTAAATAAATATTTGAAATGTGGCATCACCGTTCCTTACGCATTAGTTTACCACCGCGCTACTGGTGATTGACATATTTTAATATTAATTTTTTTTTAATCTTTACGAATTAAGTTTATTTTTTATTTTTATTTTAATTGAAATATACAGAATAAAGAATATAATTACAAACAAACAAGAGAAATAGAAATAAAAAAATACAAACAATATAAAAAAGGAGATACAGTAGTATTAACAAAATTTGAGACCAAATGAGCAGCGCTCGTGTTCGGTCGCAGTTCAGATAAAATATTAATAGGCCTATAAGAGAATATAAAATAAAATAAAATAAAATAGGAAATAGAATTAAAATTACAGTTACAGAAATTATATAATACAATATTAATATAAGAGAAATATAGAAAAATAAATAATAATAAAAATAAATAAGTAAAATAAAATAGGAACTAAAATTTAAATTACAGCGGCAATGGAATTATATAATATAATATTAACACTAGAGAAGAATAATATCGCACGTGAAAAGTAGGACTAATATATATATATATTTCAAAATTATAGAATACAAATATAATATAGATTGATTAATTCATACACATAGGCTATAAATTTATTTAATCAAATTGAAGATATTAACACGTTTCTAATTTTCTTGTTATATGTTAGTGGGTTACATGTTAGAAGTTCTGGGTGTAATTTAGTTAAAGTATTGTACAACTGAGGGCCAAAATTAATGCTATGCTTTAGACCAGCAGATGTGAGACATACAGGGTGCTATTCATAGACATTTCGCTAGCCCGGGCTACAAGCGTGCTAAACAGGATTCATATCATATCATATCGCTGACACTGGTTTATGAATACGAAAAACGTTAGTTCGCTGATCATCCACCGAAAGCCCTTGCTAAGAATGTTTATGAATACGGCCCTTAGGTTCTACTAATGTTGAATTAATATTTCGTCTTGTGTCATAATTATGTGCCTGTAATATAAATTTATTACGATTTTAAATGTTTTATAATTTAATTTTGAATGGATTGTTTATGGCCGTTTTTACGAAGTGCACAGTCGAAGTAAGTTTATGTTGTGTTGTTGTCGGGATGGTGGGTTACATTTCATACGGCCATTGGACTTGCATCGCAGACTCCCACAGTTTCACAAGTAAGGTGTAGCTTGTTTATTCAATCCCCCTTTGCCATAATTGCTGTGCTTAGTGCTGGCAGTTCGCTCCTCGGCCCGCAGACTGACAAGCAGCAGTAAGTTGTGGTATCGAGAACATAAACATTTGCGCTAGTAACCTTGGCCCAGTTGTCTGTCACTGCCGCGGCAAGGACGACTCTTTTATCTTATGAATCATTCTAGAGATTGTGTGTGCGCCTGCCTGTGTATTCCCATTTCGGTAGATCCATGTTGCTGCTATTACCTTTCTCTTACGACCTTCTGTTATTGACTTCATCGATAACTTAGTTCGATGCCATACAGTACTATGGAGCTCGGCCTCAGAAAGCACCAAGATACTTAAAATGTCTCGAAGTATTTTACGAAACGACAGTGATATTCTGTTGTGAAGTCGGTTGTATCGTCTGAATGACCAAGGCACAAGAAGGGGGAGAGTAAAGGCTAGCATGTCGTCAGTGGTTACAGACTGACTGATACGTGTTATACGATGTACTTACGAACGTTTACATGTGAACACATACGCCGTAATTTGTACCGACTTTTATTGCTCAAAGTTATAAAGTCGTTTAATGTCGTAATTTTAAGTATGTGATATTCTTGTACTATAAAATAATTTTTAGAATTTAAAATATATATATACTTATCGTATTTATGAGTTTTAAATGGTGGCAGCAGTACTATGTCTGCCATAAATATTTACACAATGCACTTCAAATCTTCTCTTCCGTTTCAAAGGTTATTTATTAATAGCTTTTCAGAAGTACAGTATGTTGTTTTCTAACTTTTTCTCGTAAAGTATTAGTACAGGGACATAATTTTATTTTTACTAACATTTTTAATATTAACCTGGCTATACCTTTGGAGAAACGGAAACACAGTTTGCTATCCCCTTCCACGAATGTAGTTCGATGATACTGGCGTAAAACACAAACAAATCACTCTACTAGGTATAGGAGGGAAGAAAAGTAGTTCATCCATTTACGTAAACTAGGAAATATCGCGATTTTGAGTTCGATAATTTTCATTAGGTTTTTGTTTAATCAAAATACAGTACTGTATTAAGAATAAGTGTTTTTACTCACGAACTGAGTTATCCATGCGAACGTATTCATTATGTAGTGTATATTATACTGTCTACAGCACATTAGCGTACAATATAAAGAAAGAAGTTAAATTAAAAAAATAATCATAATATGAATATTTGAACACATTTTTTTTTTAATGGTGGCCGTTTATTTCGATACAGGCGTCAGTTCTTTTCTGCATATTATCGCACTATATACTATTGCATCTAATTCCAATTGCCAGTTTCGTCCTTCGTACTAGTAACTCATGTTGAAATAATTCTGTACCTACTCTATAAAAGAGTACCTTACGTACTGTAAATTCAATCTTCACTTCTGCCCGACCCGCACAGATAAAATTACTCAGACATGCCATCTACTGTCTGTCCAAGTGGTTTTGTCGCAGGATCGTAGAAAGAGGGGAAATCACGTGACAGTTAATTACTTAACGAGGCTCTTTTATTTAAGTTACTTTAAACAGTTATATAATAACTATTACGTAAACGTCCAATTCCTAACAGAAATTAATGTTTTTTTTTTAAGAGCTAAGACAGCCTAGCTTTTACAGAGGGGGGGGGGCAGAAGCAGGTGGGGGAAATCGGGATGCGACGTAGGAAAACGGACAGTACCTGTGCGAAAATATGATTCAATATTCAAAGCTCTTTCGTCACTGGAAAACGCGAACATATTTCTGGAACGTACTATACTCACTAACTCAGTGCTACACGACCTTGATTCTGCGTGGAGACGGTTGAACTTCATTAGTAGAAGGGGTGGGAGTGAAGTACATTCAAAAACTCAGGTACAATAAAAATTTAAGTAAAAATAAAATTATGTCCCTGTATTTGTTCATATGCAGTATGTAGGAGTCAATTTCTGTGGGAATGATGCTCTAATAATTTTAGTAGCAAGTGACAGGAAATTTAAGGGAATCTCGATGATTGCGAGAAATCTCTGTACCCGAATTGAAGTAATGAAATGCAATATTTACTTTAACACTTGCAGTTCATGTACATACATATTATCCAATATTTCCATGACAATTGCGTGGAAAACATCAAAACACATTGCTTGTAAATTTGTTTAATCTGATAGGATTAAGACCATAAGGCCTTCTCTTCCATCCTACAGTAGAAAGCAGAACAAGACGGACCGTGTGGTGGATCATTAGGTCTACACTCATTTCCATGGTACCACGAGTGACGTCGTATTACAAGAAATTGGGACAGTCTTATCCTTACAGGGTTCCGCTTATACGTAAAAAGAAATAAATAGAGATCCTTATTTAAAATTAAAAACACGCAGTGGTGAACGAGTTCGAATCTAAGATAGGATTTTGTTGTTGATTTTTGTATTGTGCAGAAATAAACTGATAAATGGGTTCCTTGCTTTGTATCGATGGGCAGAAGTTCGGCCTAATTATTATAGGCCTATACATAAATATTTCTAGTTTTCATTGAGAATTCAGTTTAAGTTTTAGAAGTCCATGTGTAACGAAGTACAGAGCTCTTTGTGCAAGGAATGAATCACAGTATATCATTTATATATTTTAACATTTATAATCTCTTTGGACCCTTAGAAGTTTAGCCCTTTTATTGGAATTTTGCAAATGTGTTTAAAATTTTCTCAGACAATGAATGGCCGTAGCCTGTAAGGTAATGACTAACAGTCCCCAACTACTCTGGCTGTCAGTTCTCTTCTTTGTATATACCATAGTCTTGCACTATAATAATAATAATAATAATAATAATAATAATAATAATAATAATAGTCCACACCTGTGGAGTAACGGTCAGAGCGTCTGGCCGCGAAACCAGGTGGCCCGGGTTCGAATCCCGGTCGAGGCAAGTTACCTGGTTGAGGTTTTTTCCGGGGTTTTCCCTCAACCCAATACGAGCAAATGCTGGGTAACTTTCGGTGCTGGACCCCGGACTCATTTCACCGGCATGATCACCTTCATTTCATTCAGACGCTAAATAACCTAGATGTTGATACTTACTTACATACTTACATATAAATGGCTTTTAAGGAACCCGAAGGTTCATTGCCGCCCTCACATAAGCCCGCCAGCGGTCCCTATCCTGTGCAAGATTAATCCAGTCTCTATCATCATAACCCACCTCCCTCAAATCCATTTTAATATTATCCTGCCATCTACGTCTCGGCCTCCCTAAAGGTCTTTTTCCCTCCGGTCTCCCAACTAACACTCTATATGCATTTCTGGATTCGCCCTTACGTGCTACATGTCCTGCCCATCTCAAACGTCTGGATTTTAAGTTCCTAATTATGTCAGGTGAAGAATACAATGCGTGCAGTTCTGTGTTGTGTAACTTTCTCCATTCTCCTGTAACTTCATCCCGCTTAGCCCCAAATATTTTCCTAAGCACCTTATTGTCAAACACCCTGAACCTATGTTCCTCTCTCAGAGTGAGAGTCCAAGTTTCACAACCATATAGAAGAACCGGTACCTAGATGTTGATACAGCGTCGTAAAATAACCCAATAAAATAAAATAAAAAAAAAAATAATAATTCATTCCACCCCGTGCGAACTTCGTTGCCTAGTCCGTGATCTAGTCCGTTGGGAAGATAATCGTGTTCAAACAGAATTTATACTCTAGTTTACTTTACTTTTCTCTGCCTCAATTTCAACCTGGTCTTTTATAGTCACGCTTAAAAAATTCATCAGATCTGGTTGAATTCAACTTCTGTTTATAGCCTACTTGACATTTTTCAAGTTTCGCTACCACAGAGACTACAGTGGCGTCGGTGAGAGAACGACTGTGACAGATGCTGTAAGGGTGGAGGAGAGAAAGTTACGGACACTGACCTGCCTATCCCGTTACTGGGTTTTGTTTACGTTGCTATGGCTACCTCCCAGCGTTGTCTCATTCCTACGGGACAGCACATGCTTTAGTGAGCTTACAAAAAGTTCTATGTTATCGTTGCAGTTTTCCTACAAATATATAGTGTAAATTAGTGTATGGCGTTAATAGTAAAACAGTATAGCAATGTTCTTACTGCAATAACGAAAGACTATGGCCCGATTGTATAAAGCATTTAATCTTAGATCAGAGGTTAAATTGATCCTTGTTTCAGCTGAACTTGGAATTTTGTGTTGTATAAAGTCTAATCTGAGATTAATTTGTCTCAAACTAAAGTCAACTTTGACTGAAGAAATTTCTCCGATTAAGTTAGATGATCCAAGTTCAGTTGTTTCTTTTCCGTTTGAAATATACGAGTGACAGATTGTGCAAATAAAAATCCATTATTATTAATATTAATAGATATGATAGGTACATTTATATATATTTCTTTCAATTTCTTGCCTTAATACACAAACATTCTTATATTTTATAAGGCTCTATCTTGTTCAGCAGTATCAAATAACATAACCTATAATTATATGATGTTTATAACAACCATTAATTATTAATGGATATGATAGGTACATTCATAAATGTTCAATTAACTGTATTACTAAACGAAAATTGTCGTTTTATAAAGCTTTATTATGTTTAGCAGTATCAAACACCATAACATGATAATAATTTGGAGAACGGTCAACCTTCTTCTTATTGTCCGCCATTATTTACATTGCACAAAAAACCAGTGTCTCCAACAGAGTGTACGGAGAGTCGCCAAAAAGTAGTTGTAAAGTCGCTAGATTTCTCATTATCAACAAAGAAAGATTAAATTTTGTCACTATGGGGTGCTAAAAAGGTCACTAAATCCCTATTTAAGCAATATAAAAGTTAAAAGAAATTGTTGTTGCAAAAGAGATAGAGTCGCTAGATTGGCTACACTGAACAAACCTGTCCGCGCATCACGTATTTCACCTGTTTATGCGATGTTGCCAAATCCTTTTCACGTGAACTTAGATTGCATTTGAACCAAGGTAATTTGATCGCAGAAAAGTTTTATACAATAGAAGAAGTGTCTGAACTCGGTTCACTTTTCGATCTTCGATCAAAGTTGATCTTTAGTCAGGGAGTTTTATACAATGGGGCCTATGAGTATGCAAGGGGAAGATAAACTTCCGGGTCTATAATTTTAACCGTTATGTAACAAACTCTCTTT
Source organism: Periplaneta americana (assembly GCF_040183065.1). Classification (NCBI taxonomy): domain Eukaryota; kingdom Metazoa; phylum Arthropoda; class Insecta; order Blattodea; family Blattidae; genus Periplaneta; species Periplaneta americana. Next base: position 7,560,019 of record NC_091132.1, on the reverse strand, counting down.
CTGATAGCACAGCTGACATGTTTGGTGTCACCGCCTTATCTGCACCTATTTCGAAAAAAAAAATAACGATGGATCACTTATTTAGTTAACAAAGTGGTGAATCGAGTTTCATCGACTCTTGAAATCGGACAAACTACAGTTGTATAATTGTTACTGTCATTATTTTGTAGAGCTCAAGCCATCAGTTTGATTTCATCTGTCTGTTCTTATGGCATCGAACACACGGGCCTACAGTACTTGACTCTAGTTTATGAGCTGCGATATAGGATGTATTGCAATCATTGAGTCAGTGAGGGGCGTGAACTGAAAGGTACACGACTTCACGATGTCTCCCTCCGTCCGCATTGCCCCCCTGAAGGAACTTAGGTAAAACTTTGCCTTTGAGAAACTTAAAATGCCTTTATTTGTAATTGCTGTTTGTGATTTTCACTAGTACCTTTCCCACATTTTTTTCATTTTTGTTTCCGGACAAAGTGGAAAATATTCTTATAACTAGAGCCCGAATCTTTGGCAAAATGCCTTTCACTACTGGGTTGACATGTTATGCTAAAGTTATATAGCTGTAAGTACATTTCGAGGTACTTAGGTGTGATGGGGCCAATTTTTATTTCGCCTATTTTTGCTTTTTTATTTTAAGTAGATTATTTATTATTTTAAGTTATTTTAACAACCAGCATTCTATTGCTGACATTCCCACAAATGTAACACTTTATATAACTTATTCGACTATGTAAACGGAGTTACCAGTAGCTCAAAATCTCCTCCCGCCCAGCCAGTTGCCATTAGTGAAGAGAGCGGATTGCATTGTCTCTAAATACTGGCGTACAAGAAATAAAATCTGCGAAATAATGAAAGGTGATACAACAGTCTAGTACATAAAGTCACGAAGCTTTAGTTTATGAGGTTACTAGGAACAATAGACTGTGCAGGTACTATTTCGCATTGTCTGTAATGAGGCGATAGTAGCGATCCTAGTGGTTAGCAACTACCTATGGATGCATATTTACTACGTATTGAGCTTCGTGACTGTATATATGGGTGTTCAGTTCAAAGTGTGTCATGGCTCGCTGTATGCCGTCATGTGGCTAGTCGATGAGCCTAGAGAATTCAATCTTCTTACACTTCCGCAGAGGTGTATTACCTATATGCCAGAGAAGTTGCCTAGAAAGTACGGCGTTCATTCTGAAGAGTACTTACCGATACGTACGGTAACGCCGGTAGTGGCAGGAATGTGAACTGTTTCGAGGTGAGTTTTTTCTTACAATCGAGATATGTGGAGAGGGTTAAGACGATTACTTACGTATTTGTTGACATTAATTTCGACGGTCAACATGGACACGGAGCATTTGATTTGTGTTGTGGAATGTTGCCGTATGCAAACGTTGATAACAAATACCCTGGGTACGACTTGGCCGCGCAAAACGCAGTTCGAAAGAGGTTATGGCAGCACGCAGACCGTACAGACCGCCATCTGTTGCTACGATGTTCAAGTTATACCGTACACGTTCTCAAGTCCAGATTGAACGCCTTGATTAATAGGCAACTTCTCTGACATAAAAGCTGAAACTCGCTTCAAATCGCTGACTCATCAACAGTGACGTCATGACACACTTTGAAATGAACACCCAGTACTAGGCTGTGGTACACAGAAGTCCACCTACTCTAGAGCTTATGTTGTAATTACGTCAGTTGATGCAGAACTGTTCTATCCAATAAAGGCAGAATTTAACATCATAAAATCTAAATTTGTACCTTGTGATAATGTGCAATGAATAACAAAGTGTGTTGCAAAGTATTGTAAAGGCCTCTCCGGGCTTCTTATAGCTTACTGTCGTCGTGGTCGTTTTTTGCACAGTATATTCATGACTCACCTGGTTAACAACAAATTAAAAAGGTTTATACATTCTGTTATCTAAACTGCTTTTTATTTCATCTCATTTGGCAACGCGTACAATTCATAATGATTTTTAATGGTTTATTTTACAACGCTTTATCTACTCCGATAGTTGTCTAACATCTTTTGTGACATATAGATGGTCCAGTGCCGAAATTAATGAGCATTTCTTCTTAATAGCTTGAGGAAAAAACCCCAGAAAAAAAACTTCAAGAGGTAACTCGTCCCAACTAGGATTTGACTTGAGCCCGCTCGTTTCAAATGAAAAATTATGTCTTACCTATGCGACACCCACTTTTTTTTTTTAACATTTGTAGACATTGATAACAAATCGGAGAAGGCACTCGTCCTACCTACGCGAGATGACCTTCAGTTATCGTGCAGCAAGGTCTGCACTTGCAGTGAGTTTGCGGATGTGTTTGACCCCATTCCTCGAGTGTTTTTCAGTAAGACTTTGCGGAGTGTCCTGTGTTGGACATAATGACAGTTCTTCGACGTTAATATTTTATGTCTAGCATTCATTCCCCGTGGTTGCCCGCGTACGGACGAGCACATTCTACTGGTGCGCCACAAAACCGTCATTAACTATCGCAGTTCAGTCGCGTTTCATTTGTCACCGTAAATGGCCAATTGGCTCGGTCTTAGAAATCACTCGTCTTAGTTTTTTTCCTTAAATTTCGTGTGACTCAAAGACAAATGTCGGAAAGAGCCGCAGAGTAGTAATACTCCGCTTAGATCCAAATTTAAGGTTCATAGTCTGCGTAGCCTTGACCTTGTTAGCAAGAACTTAAAAAGGAGTGCTGGTTTGAATCTCTAACTGTGAAAGATGAATTTCTGTATGTGACAATGGCACTTGGGCCCATAGTAAAGAAAAAATATTTGCTAAAATGTTAACGCAGTAAGGAGTTGTAAAATCAATCAATGAAAACAACGAAGCTTGCTTTCAGTAATAGAAATAGTACAGTGGACTCTTTTCTAATTTGAACTTTAAGGAGACTTTGAAAAAATTATACATGTGCAAAATTCTAATTAGCCATCAAATTGATTCCGCCCCCCATAACATTTATATCAGTGACAGAATTATACAGCAATGAGTACCGAGCGAGGTAGTCGAGGAGGCATCATCTCGGACTCACATTCGGGAGGCCCGTGATCAAATCCCGAGGTCCGTTGGCCGGTATGGGTGGTCAATTTGTGTGTTTTTCTTTTTCAGGGTTTTCCCAACTCGCAAAGGCGAATGTCGGATTGGAATTTACTTTTCATCCACCCCGAAATTTCTGTCCGTCGTATATATGTCTTCGTGTTGTCTTTAGGAGGTGGTCTCTGTGTCGAGCTGATCCTTGCCAGGGAAGCCCTCCGTTGTCCATGTTACGTGTGTGGTCCAAAAGAATTATCCTTCCTCTGATGGTATAGGTCTCGCAAGCAGGGAGTACCGACGGAAGGAATGCGAATCAAACAATGCGATAAGGAAGAGCGGGCGACAGGAAAGGTCACGACATAGCTTGAATGATATTCAGGAGTACAGTCGGAAGAGAAATGACATCGATAGAATCAGTCTTGCGTTGTGATAGTTACATTACGACTTCAGTTTGTTCCATTGCATGTGAATACGTGTCTTGTATCGCACGGTATTATTATTTCATTCGTAAACACATGTTGCGCGTTTAATTAGCTTCGAATTTTTCTCTTGCTACGTTCTTTATTTCCACAGCGATGCCCTCATCTGTTCATCTTCTTGGAAGAGACAGTACTTCCATCGGCTCGCACCTCTAACCCCCTTGGCTTGCCTACATACACACGTCAAAACAGACAGCAACGCCACCATTGCTTTTCGGTAATCGTTCCTTGCGCGAGCTATACTTCCTTGTAAGACCTAGGAAGGAGGTTGTTTGTTGTTTAGTTAACGTCTGAAGACAGGTCTGAACCTCCACAAGTGATACCAACAAGGCCAGGAGATAATGGGGTAGGGTGGCCTCGCCAGTTCCTTTCCCCCTCCATTGCATACATCGCCGATTAGCTACATATTACACTAATCAGACTTCAGATGCATATAAATAATTTCTTCTTCCTCTGACACATCGTGAAGTGAGATGCACTGCCTGATAATAGATGTACATATCCACATAGTAATTAGTGTGGTTCACGTAAGATTAGTTCCTAAAAGATAGTATGGCCGTGTTTTCAGTGTCGCCAACTTACCAGATATCACCTTTAACTCTTTTTCAACAACAATTTCTTTTAACTTTTATATTGCTTAAATAGGGATTTAGCGACCTTTTTGACACCACATAGTGACAAAATTTAATCTTTCTTTGTTGATAATGAGAAATCTAGCGACCTTCCGTACACTCTGTTGGAGACACTGGTTTGTTTTGTGCATTGTAAATAATGACGGACAATAAGAAGAAGGTTGACCGTTCTCCATATTATGTTATGGTGTTTGATAGTGCTAAACATAATAAAGCTTTATAAAACGACAATTTTCGTTTAGTAATACAATTAATTGAAAATTTATTAATGTAATAATTAATGGTTGTTATAAGCATAATATAATTACAGGTTATGTTATTTGATACTGCTGAACACGATAGAGCCTTATAAAATATAAGATTGTTTGTGTATTAAGGCAAGAAATTGAAAAAAATATAAATAAATGTACCTACCATATCTATTAATATTAATAATAATTGTACTAGTAATAATAATAATAATAATAATAATAATAATATAGATATTTTATTTGCACAATCTGTCACGCGTATATTTCACACAGAAAAGAAATAACTGAACTTGGATCATCTAATTTAATCAGAGAATTTTCTTTAGTCAAAGTTGACTTCAGTTTAAGACAAATTAATCTCAGATTAGACTTTATTACTTACTTACTTACAAATGGCTTTTAAGGAACCCGAAGGTTCATTGCCGCCCTCACATAAGCCCGCCATCGGTCCCTATCCTGTGCAAGATTAATCCAGTCTCTATCATCATATCCCACCTCCCTCAAATCCATTTTAATATTATCCTCCCGTCTACGTCTCGGCATCCCCAAAGGTCTTTTTCCCTCCGGTCTCCCAACTAACACTCTATATGCATTTCTGGATTCGCCCATACGTGCATATTAGACTTTATACAACACAAAATTCCAAGTTCAGCTAGAACGAGAATCAATTTAACCTCTGATCTAAGATTAAATGGTTTATACAATCGGCCCTTAAAAAGTGTTAGTAAAGTTATTGTTGTTTGAGTTTATTTATCTTTATAAACCCCTTGCCTCCCTTCCCCGGACGACGCTGAGTGTTTTAATGGTAACCGGTGCCTTTTGAAGAACGTTATAAATGAACAAGCAATTCCGAAAGATGCATAAGATTTGAAGGGAGCTGGCCACGTGTAATGGTTGTATCCTCTCCAAGCAGGATGATAACGATCCAACTCACCGAGTCTAGCAGAGATGAGGCTTGGGGGGTGAGAGTTTAGGGTGTATAAGGGGCCTGTGGGGGAGGGGTTGCTGTGCTGCATTGTCCCTTCCTCCCTCAACCAATGCGCCTCTTGCTTGCCAGCCTAGTGGGCCCAGTTCGCTCGCCTGTCTGTCTGTCCGCCGCGCGGCCGTGTGCTGCTAGCTAGAGATATTGATTCAAGTGGTCCGACCGTGTCTCTACTCTTTGCCGATCCACCGACTGACAGACTGACTGATAGGCCACAAATGGTTCTCTCAGAAGGTATTGCTAAGGATCTTCTATAATGAACCACGAGATCAGTTTACCGGCCGGTCCATTTGTTTTGATCCAATTTGAGATGTCAACAAGGACGAGGCTTGTTTAACGACACATGGCGTCCGCTTCATTTCCATCTAGATGCCGTGGGAAATGGTTGCTAGTTAGTGAATATACACCAGACGCTTGTCGAGAATAGTATAAATTGTTTTAAAGTTAGTCTTGGACTCAAGCTTTTCGTCCAGAGATGTGGAATGGAGGAAGTTCACTGCGCGTTATTAAAGATGTGTTTTCTTCAGTCAGTGGTGTTATACGCTGTGGAAATCAGAAGTACTGGACATGGGGATTTAACATGGGAAATCAATTATTTGTAAATATAGGTTCTTCTTCTCTTCTTCTTCTTCTTCTTCTTCTTCTTCTTCTTCTTCAGTCCCTTCTGCTGCTAAGCGTCGGGTTCGCCCCTCTCCGTCCATTTCATCCATTTTTCCCGGTCTCTACACATTCTCTTCATCTCTACCATTGGTTTTCCTTTCTGTTGGCCTATTCTTTCTATTGTATCCTCCCATTTAATCCTTGGTCTTCCTCTTCTCTTTCTTCCTTCCACTCTCATTTCCATTACCTGTTTAACCTTCCTTTCCTCCCCCATACGATATACATGCCCAAACCATTTCAACTGCCTTTCATTAATCACCTCTGTTAATGCTTTTCTCAGTTTAACTTCTTCTCTTATCCTGTAATTCCTTATCCTATCTCTTCTGGTCTTTCCTACAGTTCTTCCAAGATATTTCATCTCCACTGCTGTTAATTTACTTCGATGTTTATGTAAGAGTGGTAAGCTTTCGGTACTATATTGTATTATAGGTTTAATTATTGAATTATATATCTGTATTTTTGTCTTAGTGGTTATTTCTTTTTTCCCCAACTATTGTATTATTTATTTGATAGTATGCTGATGTTGCTTTCTTTACCCTGTTCAGTACTTCTTGATCTATTCTTCCATCACTAGTTATTATTGTTCCTAAATATTTAAAACTTTCCACTCTCTCCAGGTTTCGTCCTTCACATTCAATGTTAAATTCTGTTTCCTGTCTATCTTCCTTAGAGATCCACATTACTTTACTCTTGTTGACATTAATCCGCATCCCTTTTCTCATTAACTCTTCGTTCCATTCCATCAGCATGTGTTGTAGCCTTTCAGGTGTTTCTGCTATTAATGCTATATCATCCGCATAGATTAACATTTGTAAATATACTGGTCTTAATCTCCAATTTCCAACTTTAGTTCTAAGTGTCCTACGTTTACATATTTTAATTATTTCATCCATAAATATTATGAAGGTTCAAAGGAATTAATTTAAATACCGAAAATTCTAAAGTGTAAGTTCATATTTTGTTTTATTTAACATTTTACGAACCGAGTGAGTTGGCTCAGACGGTAACATTTGAAAATCGCATTCGGGAGGTCCCGGGTTCAAACCCCGTGGACGGCCAACTTGACAGTTTTTTCATCGTTTTCCTCAATCACAAAGACGGATGCCGGTTTGGAAATTTACACACCATAATTCATCACCGCCTCAGTTACCAATATCATAAACATTAATCTATTCTGATTCCCCAATTGTAGGGCGGAAATGTCAGGTGGAATCTTCCAGCTCATTTCGATGTCACCGGTAGATAAGCTGGTAGTTGATATATCTTCATTGATTAACTAGAATGTTCACGATATAATTTTCGGTCCATACAAATATTTTTGTATATCAAAAAAATACATTTCATTTGAAGTTGAACGGAGGAACAACTCCTTAAGGCAACTAGGAAGAGTAAAACTACTATAAAATACAATAGCCCATATTTTGGTCTGTATCTCATCAACTTTTAAAACTATTCATTTGAAATTTTTAAGACAGGTTAAGGAAACTCTGATAAACAAAACCTATAAATTTTAATATTCTAGTGAACATATAAAAATATTAATTAAATATTTTTGAAAGAAAGATATCGTGAAAAAAAGTGAAAAGTCTCAGATGTAAATGCCAAATTTTTCACTAAAGTAGAGGAAGAATTAAAATTATTTATTTATTTATTTTACAGACTCTACAGACATTTAATTTTGACAATTAGAATGTTTTTCCTGTGTAAAACTGAGAATCAGATGGGGCTTTTCTCGAGGTTCTCCCGTTTTTCCATATTATGCACCTACATCATTTCGTCAACATCTCCATTCCGTCTTCACTCCGTTGCATTCCCCGAACTCCGGCCGGCGACGCATGGAGAGGCCTGGCCTAGGGACGAAATGGATTGTCGGCTCGAAACCTGGGTACGCAGCTAACCTAAGTGTAGTCATCCAGTGTAGGTGTGGGAATGCGTCTTGCTTGGGAGTTAGCGCAATAGATCTTGAAAGTTCGCATGTTGGGTCGTAGTGCCACCCTCCCGAAATTCCATTCCATTACATAGTGTATGTTCGAAGTGTATATATAGAATAAGTAATAATATGGCTGTTGCGAAATTAAGGCATGGCTAGAAACTGTGTGTGGGCCATTTAATTTCACGTTCCTTCAAGGTCGCACCGGTAGGATTTCCCTTCCCTCTGCCCTACTACGAGACACAATACGGGTACAACGGCAGATTCTCAGGCGGTTCGCTTTGGACATTAATTGTTTAAATTGGTACATTACAGTGCTGGGCCTATTGTAGGACCCGGGTTAAAGGTATATTTATCTTAGCGGAGTAAGGGCAGACAGGCCAAGCCACGTCTTTGAATGGGATGCAATAAATCACTTAACATCCTCCTACATCAAAGAGTACGTGTAAGCGTCAGTACGTTTATGGGTAAGCGAAATATTCATTATTTGGTCATTTATGTACAGTTATAGTATATAAATCTGATATAATAACAGCTGTATTAATAACAAACATTTTGCTAATATTAAGGATTTGGCTATCAAGTGATGCGCAAGTGAAAAAAGGTAGATAATGGTCTTCGTCATGGAATAATAGTACATTATGCAACGAGCCTATAATGAAGGTAATTAAGAAGCGAGTATGGATATTTATGAAACGAGCGCAAGCGAGTTTCATAATTTTCATACGAGCTTCTTAATTACCATTATAGGCGAGTTTCATACGACTTTTTATGCTCGACCATATTTCTAACTTATATTATTAATTTTCTTTGTATCTGACCTTGGCCAATGTCCCGTATGTTGTGAGATGTGCGCAGACGCGAAAGTATTGATTTTTTTCCGAGGAACAGATGTTCACATTGACCTTGCTAGGCCATAAGAACCTACAGAGATAACATTGAAATTAAATTAGACATTGAAAAACGAGATGACAAATTGAATTTATTTGAATATTATTTACAATTAACGCTAATTATTATAGTAACAGAACATAACCTTCTGTGACAGTATTGGATTTCCAGCCTCCGTGACTTTTCGCTAATTCTTTTTCGATTGCATATCCGAGAATAATCGATACTTGCGGTTTTATAACGGTAGAAAGCTAACCTGTCATTGGCTGAACAGTTGTAACCTGAGTCGTCATTGGCTGAAAGACCTGACCTTTAATGAGTAGGTGTACTTTAATGACATGGATTAAAGGTCTGCTACCAGGTGTATAATTACTACATTTCGGCATGGTCGAGCATAAAATATTTTCCAGATGTTTCGTTCGATGTGCGAGTGAAATAAACAGCATTTTTTGTACGATTAGACACCGGAGACTAAGAGAACGGCAGAAAATGGGGAAAATACTGGAGAATGCTGGGTTTGCAACGAAAGACCGGCCCTGAGGCAGAAGATGTATCTATGTATGTAGGTACGTATACGAATATGTATGTATGTCGATGTGGGGCAGTAGTAAGAGAAAAAAGTGTTAATGAAGATTTCTCGTGTTGTTAATCAAGTCTTCCTCCGCATGGAAATAAATAGTGCAGGCACTTGAAAATGATAGCAAAAGAATGAAGAGGGAAAACACAAAAGGTGTGCGAACCCACGTTCTTCTAAGGGAATTTGGGGCTGAGAGAAAGTATCTGTGCGAGTTACAAGCCTGTTGGCGATTTGTCTCGCTCCGATTTTTCCTGTTCCATTTGAAGGGGGAAATCCGAAAATGTATTTAACCTAATAGCTACCACATGAGGTTGGAATATCGCAAGCACGACCCAACGGCAGCGGGGCAGAATCGCCGAAGATGTTAGCAAGTGAGGTGAGGGGGTGACGCAGTCCTCGCTAGACAAGGGATCCGAGCCTTTGCACTGTACGAGTGACCTTGAGAAAACTCGGCCTGAAATACCCAAATTGACAAGCGAAAGCCATGACTTGTTATCTGAAGGTTTTACTTATAATTTGGGAAATACAGAAATGTATGTGGGGAGAAGATGTAGGTCCGTGGTTCATTTCCTTTAGTGCTCATTTTGACTCTTAGCACCGTAAGAAAACCACAGGCAGAATGAGTCGCAAATAATACTGGGAAAGAGATTGAGTTTAAAGATTTAGGCTCTTTGGATCCCATAATGATGATTTTAACCAACTCTAGTTATTCAAAAACAATTGTACTTCGTGGTTATGTGATCATCAGTGCTGTAGAACTGCGGTAGACTATCATAAGCGTAGAATTCAGCAGTTTTCCTACCAGCATTCGTAGGATGCAATGCAACCTTAGATACACCAAGGTTCTACTAGTTGCATACACAATAGGCGGTATCTGTCAATGCTATTAAAATAGTGATGTAATAAGCAGATGCTATTATCAGACTGCTTCGTGGTCTAGCAGTCGGCATTCCTAACTACAAATAATGAGATCCCGGGTTCGGTTCTCGTCTTGAGCATGGAAATTTGCCCTTCAGCAGACTGTTATACTTTCACTAGAAGATTTTTTTTCTTTAACTCTTACAGCTCCAGAAACTACCTGAGTGATTCGATATTAGAAGTTTTTGTAGGAAATAGCACATTAGTGTTCCCTTATTAGAAATAGATATTTCTGATATACGATGTTTAAGGAATTCGTAAGGATCTAAGAGCTAAGTTAGTGTTGTTCAAGTAAAGGTCCTCAGAATGCTTCTGAAGTGTGGCAGCTGTACGATACAAAAACCATAACAAGAAAGAAACCAAATGCAGATACTGCGGATTAATTTACCATACTGCAAGGGCCACCCGTATAACATCTTTTTAAATGTATCATGTGTCCACTATATGTTAAACAAATGGTTTTTAAAATGCTACATAGTTTTTGATAGAAAAAATATCTGTGATTGTTTAAGATAAGTAAGACATTATTTCTAGGCATGTATAACTTCTAGCTAAATACTTGTTTCATAATGTAGCCTACACATACGCCCAAATTAGCATTTACACCAAATATAATATTTATAACAAACTTAGAACCCTCTTTGACTGCTCTACAAAGGCATTTAGTTGGTTTTTATACGACTCTATAGTCCTTAATTAAAAAAAAAAAACATGTACTTCGGTTCCTATACATGCATTCAAGTTTCTTTTCTGACCAATACTCCCAATTATACGATGATGTCTACCATAGAATGATTTTTGTATTCTAACAAAACTACCAAGCTATTATAGTATTCTATAAGGTAACTCTAGTGTCAACGTTACGCAAGACCAACGCTTAAGACAGCAGTGTAGATGACTTTTGGAGTCGATATTTGCGTTGAATCTAATTATTTTACTCGTATTATTACCCTGACGGGAAAGGATTGCACTACGTCCATCATAGTGAACTATTATGCTACCCTCTGCTAGGAGTATTCCCAGCTAAGGTTCGCTGTGAATCCATGTTTCATGTAAGCAATATCCGTCTGACCGTGAAATGAGCGGGCCCGGGTTCAAATGCTGGTTGGGATAAGTTACCTGCTTAGGGGTTTTTTCTCGAATTTTCCCTCAACCAATTGAAGCAGAATTGCTGAGTAACTTTCGGCGTTGGACCACGGACTCATTCCGCCATCATTAATTCACATATCATCATCATCCATAGGTTAAGTTCACGATGCGGCGTGCTGTACTTGTACAAGAGCGCGGCCGTTCGGCTACCAAATCAATAACCCTCAAGCTCCAGTGCAAGTCTTAGGTTCCCTCCTCCGTACAAGGAAAAAAAATATATATATATCGGCAACCTCCCTTCGCACGTTGGCAACTAATGATTGAAGAAACGTTATGAATATGATACTGGAATGGAGAACAACCGGAATGATGTTATTGCGTATCTCGAGGAAACGGGAGAACCCGGAAAAACTCCAACTGCGACCATGTCCACCACAAGGCTCATTACCGATTTTTCAGCGACTTGTTCAGGCCTCTCCGGGACTCGAACGGAATGAGTAATAGGTTGACGGCCAAGACCATACATCCACCGCAGAAATATTCCTATTCTAGTGCAGTGGTTCCCAAACGTTTTGAAGACGCGACCCAGTTTTGAGTGAGACTGCAGTTTGCGGCCCCTCCTCCAGTACTGTACCGGTTCTTGACTCCATTCCAAAAATACAAATCCTTTTAAAATCGTGAACAACTATAATTTTACTGAAAACCAGTGGATACCATTCAAAGTACTATTTTAAAAAACGGGGTTTTGAGTATTTTCCGGAAGAAACTCAAATCTATTAGGATGGCAGTCACAAGTGGATACTGAATCCGTCGCGTTCAACTGACTAAAATTAAAAAAAAAAAAAAATGGCAGAAAAATTCATTGAAATATGTAGGTCCTACTTACTAATGGAATATTGAAACTATCTTTTTTTCGCAGAGCGTTGATCAGTTTTGCATCAGAAAATACCTCGATTTTGCAAAACGAACTCTTAAATTATAGATTTATTAATTTGTCCTACAGAATAATATCTGTAATATTAACAATTAATATTTGAGAAGAAAAATTAATATTCTCATAGCTGCAGTGCATATGTCTGTACAGATTACTGTGCACTTAACTGCGGAATCCCGGCCAAACAAGTCACTCAGCTGAGTGCGCTCCTAATATAATGGTAGTTGACATTGGACATATACGTTAACATATATGCCTAACTTGGAGTCAGGCCACAAAGGGAAATAGTGAAAGGAGGAGGATTCGGTCCGGTGCTGTGGATTGAATTCGGCGTAGCTCAGTGGTCAGAGCGCTTGGTACGTAGAACCAAGGACCCGGGTTCGATCCCCGGCGCCGGAGCGAATGTTTCTCCTCAAATATTAATTCTTAAATCTTTGGTAACATTTTGTAGCCTCGTATTCATGCAAATTAAGTTTCTTCGTGATTACCGTCAAAATAAAAACGAGAAATTAATTTCGAATTTGAAAATTATATAACTGTTTGTATCGAATAGCCTACTTAGTCCAGATCTGAGAGGCTACGGTCTGAAAAACAGGCACACTTATTACGTTAATTATTTTTTACTTTATAACTGCTGAAAGATTTTTTGATTTTTATGTTCAAGGTTTTTGTGTTTCGAAATGCACAATAAATGCATGTTAATAAGACTTTGTTGTTGTTTTATTTTGTAAATCATCTCGCGGCCGTCCTCAGACTGGGGTCGCGACCCCCACTTTGGGAACCACTACTCCAGTGAAATACTTGACGATCAAGTCGTAATTAATGATAATGTACGGGTAGTGATTTTCTCTGCTCCAGATAGCGCAAACTAAGAAAATGCAGTGTCAAAACTGGCTTGCATTTGGATTCGTGCTTCTTTTTTCGATCGTATTTTACTCTTTGTAACACTTGTTAAAGAACTGCTGGTGGAGGAATATCATCATACTTTGTGTTATTTTTGGAGACCGTTAATTATGTGATAGGGGTCGTAAAGCTTGGCGGCTAGACAATTAGAGAAATTGGTAAGTTGGAATGATCATTATGCGTTTTGATGCCAATGGAAACTTGTTGATTGTGAATTATTTCCTGCAGATTGCAGTTACTGCATGCATGGAGATGATAATTCGATTTTGTTTCTGGGGGAATTCACGGTAAATTATTGCAGTCTGAAGTAAGTCATCATTTATAGTTTGAATCCCGAGGACGTCCAATGCTAATGAATACTGAAGTCTTCTATGTAGCTACAGTTTGGTAGGCTATGTAACATTGATTTGACATTGTTTTTGTATAGTATCTCTGTGACATTACATCCTAAATTACATGCATTGGGATTATTTGTCTCTTCAAAATCCGATGGTTACCGGTAAAAACTTAACATTTACAGTACCGGTATTGAAGTTGTTTTACATATAGACCTATATTACTGTCGCATTACGAGTGTGGTTTTCGTTACTGTCTTTTTATTTCCTGGATGTTTAATCTAGGGCTAAGAGTAACATTTTGTGGGCACTAGTGTTCGAATCTGTAGAGTTTCTAGCTAGAAATACGGCCGATCCGGTGTCTGTTCAAGGAAATATAAATTTATTTTCCTCGGGGACTGGATTTGTGATCCTTGTCTTGGGATTGACCTGTGTTATCTAATGTAATGGTATTTCACCGTAGTGACCGACCGTACGACCATGTAGTTCCGCTGTTTGTAAATGTCTGTTAGTTCACGTTACAAGATTGGAAACGGAAAGGGTTAAATCTTTCAATCCACGAGGATGGATGGATAGATGGGCGGACGGACTGACGGACGGACGGACGGACGGATGGATGGCTGGATGGATGGATACTCTGCATCTTTCCCTTATCTTCACTTCCCTACTAATAACAAACTTTTCTCTCCCAGGATTTGTCGTTGTTTTGAAGTAGCACAAGTAGTACCAGTGGCCCAAGTGCGTAGTTTTGTCCTACTTTCAGTTCCTTCACGATACCTTATCACTATAGAAATAAAGCTTAAGTCTTCTCTATCGGGCATTGAACTCATATTCTCTTGGTTGGTAGTTACTGTCCGTCCAAGTGGTTACGAGGGAAGTCACGTGACAGTCGCTTAATTAACGGGGCCCTTTTCTGTAAATTATTTTAAACAGTTGTATAATATCAAATAAACTTCAAATTCCTCACAGCAGATATTTTAGGAAAGAGCCCAACAGCGCAGCCACTAGTCTTTACCGAGGGGCGAGCAGAAACAGGCGAAGGAAACAGGGATGAGGCAACCACTCGGACGGATAGTACACTCGCTACTACGAAGTTCATAGTGGAGGAAATTATAATTGAATCACTTATTAATGCATAATTATAATTGAAATCTGTCGATCTTGAATATAACTCTACGTTTGTACATAGTTGATGTTCGTGGCGGAAGGGCAGACATTACCTAAGAATGGCAAGATAATAAGTCATTCTTGAACAAGATAAAACTGCATTTGGCCGTATGGAGAAAGAGAAATTGAGACAGCTCTTGTCGCGCAGCAGGGACGGACATTCTTGACCAGTAAAACACATTGAACAGTCGTCACGTGAAGAATTGCTAGCTTAGAACTAAACAATTGAACCTGTCACATCGGTCTTCTTCTCACAGATTCTTTTGCATACGCTCACTGTCTCAGCCACTTGCCAAAAGGACCAGCAGCAGCATTGTGGTTGGAGCGAACAGGTGTGTAGTAAAATTGCCGCGTAGCCTGAGAGAAAGTGTTGCGTTCCGCGCGTAGAAGAAATGCTGTCTATGGGAAAGAGACTAATAAATAAGCCCCGAATTCTTAAAGTTTAAGCTTATACTATTAATCTGTTGTTTTCGGTCATGAAATAATTTCAGTCTTACGTTACGTCTGAGTATCCGTCAAAGAATCCTTAAAGTAAATCTGGTTTGGCAGTCACACTGGTGTTCAGGGTAACGACAGAGCAGATTGACCCTGGAAAGCTTTGAGAAGCCATTAATAGGAGCTGACCCTAATGTTTGTACACTATCTCTTATGGTTCAGTTAGAGAGGCAGTCTAGTACTGGGTCTCCAGCAAACACAACTATAGTGGGGTCCACGTAAGATTAGTTCCTAAAAAGTTAATATGGCCATCTTTTGAATGTTGTTAACTGTTACCGGATACAGTAGAACCCCGATTATCCGTCACCCTATTAACCGATTGGCGGATTATCCGACTGTTTCTCTCTCTCTTTTACAGGACAAAATATGAAATCCTATACAATTACTTGTTGGAGGGAGTGTTTTTCCCAACTTGTAAAACAATCACTACCTGCTTTCAAGAAAATGACCCCAAGAAGTGCCACACAATCGCTAAACCCGTGTACAATTCAGTCCTTGTTCTACTGTTGATGTGGACATTCTCTATAACATATGTTACCAAATATCTTCCATGGGTGTCGAAAGAACGTGTTGTGCTAAGTATAAAAAAGAGCAAATAATTGAGAGGTTTGGAAAAGCAGAAACTTTATCTCATATCGAATCAGAATACGAGATTGGCGTTACAACTGTGCGCGATTTAATTTAAAAAAAGGTAAATTGTATTAAGTACGAGTGTGTAAATCTACAACACGAGGCCTCTACTCCTATCTTTCTGCAGATAACCATCACAAGGAGTTCCCTTAGTCCTTAAAACCCGTCACTGATAACAAGATTTAAATTAATGAACTTCTGATCCACTAACTGGCATGTTAAACACAGCACCAAGGAGGAAATTGCGAAACTATAGGCCTACATTATGCACTTAATTTATGAAAATCTTTTATGCTACGGATTATCCGATTTTTTCGATTAACCGTTCAGCCAACCCCTTTCATTACCACGGATAATAGAGGTTCTACTGTATCAGGAAAGGTAAAATCACAATGCTATATGCGGAAAAAATATTTATGTATGTATTTATTTATTTATGATTAACCTAATATTAAAATATATTTTGCCTTGCAACATGAAATTCATTGGTTTGACTAAACAGTTCACGATTCGTGATTATTTTGTTTGATCACGTAAAATGATTAGCACGAACTCCGAAAACCGAATACCACTTCAAAATGTATTATGTACTGTATATAGTTTATTTATTAACGGTCTTACTAATAAAAATTCTATATACAGACGTTTAACTGTCTTATACTTATACAATAAGTAGCTCGTTTATAAGTCGTGTGTAAATTCCTTACTAATAATCACTACATACGTCGTGTATAACAGTATAACTGTTACACAGCTACGTCATAATTTCGTCATTACTTCGTTACGAAAGGTAATAGAATATCTGAGGTTCTCTACTGCATCCGGTAGAGCGCTCTAGTGTGGCATGTTAAATATCGATAGTACAACTGGCTCTAATCGATTACCACACTACAGTCTGGTCAAAGAGTACAAGCTGCAGCAATATTATTCTAATATTCTATGATCTTTGGTTTGTTCTTCTGTGGTTACAAGGTAGACATCATCGTAAAATGACAGTCGATACGAACAGCTGTTAGAGGGGGCGGCCATTTTTTTCCCTATATACAACGCTTAAACAAGGGGTTTCGTGTATATAACTACTGCAAAGCAATTCCCATTGTATAGTTACAGCTTGTTTATACGTCCATAGCTTATTCACGGTTTATTAGTAACGTTTTCTGTCTCAACTCTGCATAAGTCTCGTATAAAAACTATACACGGTTTATTAGTAAGACTGTAATACAATTGTTATATCAGTAGTATTATTCATTAATAGTATTAATATTACAGTAGAACTGCGCTAGCCCGAACTAACTGAGATCAGGGCCTGTTCGAATCATCAAAATTTCGGATTAAGTGGGGGACAGGAATGCAGGCAGGGAAATCACGCCCTGTCCCCTCCCCACCTTTCACTGTCAACCACTTCAAGATTATCTGCTCTTCGTCAGAAGAAGCTGACAGGTTATCATAATAGTATGGATACACACACTTTCTTTCTTTTTGGTATGTTCGGATTATCCGGGATTTCGGATTAGCGGGGTTCTACTGCATTATGTTCATATTTCAAATAACACTCTGTAGTAACTTTCGTTTCATGAACGTTGGCAGCTTTTACAAAGGCAAACGATGGTGTCAACATAACAGTTGTAGAATTTGTCAGTACCGAAATTCGAAACAAAGTTGGCAAAAGAAAATTCAGCGTGACAACTTAGAAGACCACTGTAATCCACTAGCATACTCGTAGGTAGTACAGTAGAACCCCTACTATCCGTGGTAATGAAGGGGATGGGCTGAACGGTTAATCGAAAAAATCGGATAATCCGTACCATAAAAGATTTTCGTAAATTTAGTAACTAATAGCCCATTTACATTTTCGTGATTCCCTTCGCGGTGTTGCGTTTAACATGCCAAATACTGGATCAGAAGTTCATTAATTTAAGTCTGGTTATTAACGACCGGTTTTTAAGGGGCAAGAAGACTCTTTGTAATGGCTGTCATTGGAAAGATATGAGTAGTGGAGGTCTCGTGTTGTAGATTTACATACTTTATACACTCCAATCCCGTATTTTGATGCGATTTCCACAAACCACTCAATTATTTACACTTTTTTTTTTTTTCGATTTTTAGCACAATGAAATTTCTTTGACACCCGTAAAAAACATTTCATATGGAAGTTATACAGTACGACAATTCGAACAGTGGATCATACTGTGTAAGGGGAAAGATTCGTAATAACACTCTGTAGAAAAAATAACGTGCTAATACAATGTACAGTAATTCATATTTTATTTCGGCAGCAAAAAAAAAAGAGAGAGAGAGAGAGAGAGAGAGAGAGAAAGACAGACGGTTAATCCACCAATCGGTTAATAGAATGACGGATAATCGGGGTTATACTGTAATAGGAGGGAAATGGTTAGGTTTGACGATTAGGGTATGAAGTAAGAAGACCCAGATTTTAGTATTTGAATTATGTCAAAATACTTCTTGAGATACTTAGTAACAGTGTATCTAAGGAGCTGCTCTTCCTAAACAGGAAACAGCTATCATGGGCCTATCACTGCCGTCCTTACGGGTCGCTACTGTATAAAATGACTGCGAAAAATCGCGCAGCTAAGAGGCTATTCTATCCAACACTAAGTGAACTATCACAAGCTTCCTTAAAGAGACACAAACCCTCTTAAAAGATTTGGACTGTTAGGAATATGTCAGGGGAGATGTACAGAAGATCCCGGAGGTCGTGCTAGTGTCGTCAGTGATCTCCCCCTCTCGTACTAATTCCAATTGATAGAATATGAGAAGACCTAGATCTAAAAAATTCGAACTTGTTCTGTTCAGATTTACTTTAAAAAAACATAACATTATAGTGAACTAGTTATATACAATAGAAGTGATTTAATACAGTTATATGAACACTTTTTAATGATTGAATAATAGTACATTATGCAACGAGCCTATAATGAAGGTAATTAAGAAGTGAGTATGGATATTTATCAAACGAGCGCAAGCTAGTTTCATAATTTTCATACGAGCTTCTTAATTACCATTATAGGCGAGTTTCATACGACTTTTTATGCTCGACCCTATTTCTAACTCGATATTATTAATTTTTTAGCAATGTCCCGTATGTTGTGAGATGTGCGCAGACGCGAAAGTATTGATTTTTTCCGAGGAACAGATGTCCACATTGACCTTGCTAGGCCATAAGAACCTGCAGAGATAACATTGAAATTAAATTAGACATTGAAAAACGAGATGACAAATTGAATTTATTTGAATACTATTTACAATTAACGCTAATTATTATAGTAACAGAACATAACCTTCTGCGACAGTATTGGATTTCCAGCCTCCGTGACTTTTCGCTAATTCTCTTTCGATTGCATATCCGAGAATAATCGATACCTGCGGTTTTATAACGGTAGAAAGCTGACCTGTCAATAGCTGAACAGTTGTAACCTGAGTCGTCATTGGCTGAAAGACCTGACCTTTAATGAGTAGGTGTACTTTAATGACATGCATTAAAGGTCTGTTACCAGGTGTATAATTACTACATTTCGGCATGGTCGAGCATAAAATTAATAAAATCGGTTAAAAACCAGACATGTTTCGGAGGAATGCTCCTCCATCTTCCTTAAGCCACGTTACGCGGTCGAACATCTGTACCAGCGTCGTGGTACTACCACTGAAGATGGAGGAGCATTCCTCCGAAACATGTCTGGTTTTTAACCGATTTTATTAATTTTATTCAATCATTAAAAAGTGTTCATATAACTGTATTAAATCACTTCTTACTTACTTACTTACTTACTTACTTACTTACTTACAAATGGCTTTTAAGGAACCCGAAGGTTCATTGCCGCCCTCACATAAGCCCGCCATCGGTCCCTATCCTGTGCAAGATTAATCCAGTCTCTATCATCATACCCCACCTCCCTCAATTCCATTTTAATATTATCCTCCCATCTACGTCTCGGCCTCCCCAAAGGTCTTTTTCCCTCCGGTCTCCCAACTAACACTCTATATGCATTTCTGGATTCGCCCATACGTGCTACATGCCCTGCCCATCTCAAACGTCTGGATTTTAAGTTCCTAATTATGTCAGGTGAAGAATACAAACTTCTATTGCATATAACTATCCCACTCATGAACACTGTTGTATCTGACCTAACTTATGTAATTTAATTATAGTGAACATTTTTCCATCAAGAATCAAAGATGTCTTAAGGCTGGTTCACAATAAACCGAGAAAGAAAACGAGAACGAGAACGGGAATAATGTTAAAATAAATGCATTTTAACAATATTTCCATTCTCGTTCTCGTTGTCGTTTCCGTTCCCGGTTTATTGTGAACCAGCCTTTACTCTTACAAGGCATCTTCCTTAAACCTATCGTACTTAGGATTTTTCTCTATCGTCTCCAAACGAACACATTGTTGATCTCGAGACAAGTAGAGTCGTAATGACATTTGACCTTCCCCTCCGACAACGGACGAATGTTCGTGCCCCACGTGGGATCCAAACACACGACCGTGGCTTGCATGCCGCAGCTGTTGCGGTAGCCGTTATCGATATTTCTTTCAGAAATCCAGATTCATGAAACTATCCTTATATCGCCTTTTACTCATATTGACTTGTGCTACAAGCAGCGCAGCGTATGTCTTCGGTTTGCCGAATACGATCTTAGCTAACAATTCAATATTAAACGCTGTGACTCACGCTTAGCTACCTGTTGATTCCAGCACCTTTTCAAGAGGCTCTCGGAGCCGTTGTCTGGAATTTCAAGTTGACCTTGGGAGAACACGACTTTGGCAACCAATTTAAACTGTATCGACTACATCCTGAACATTACTGCAACGTACTGTGTAGACTCATTCACTTCAAGATGATCTCCAACTCAAATAGGACCACCGGTGTAGCTCAGGCGATAGCGGGTTTGCCTACCGATGCGGGATTGCATTCAGACGTGAGTTAGAATTATATTTGAATCGATTACCTGATTGGGTTTTCACAAGGTTTTTCCCCCAACTGTAAGGCAACTGTCAGGCAATCCCTTGGCGATTCCTCACACTTCAATCGTTACCACTAATTCTAATGACGCTAACTAACCTGGTAGTTGATACAGCGTTGTTAAATAACCTATTTAAATAGCATGCAAGCGATATTGCCACAATATCACAAACGTTTCCCGGCGCAAGTGAATTATCCAAAGAGATGAAAACTCACGTAACATTTGAATAAGACTGTTCCGCAAATAATAATAATAATAATTAATTAATTAATTAAAAGAAGATAACATATTAAGTAAGATATTTAAGTTGCTAATTTAATATATTTCATTGACCAGCATGATCTTGGTTCCTGCAATATGAAATTCATGGGTAAACATTTTTACGATAGATATAGAAATTACGATTAGTGAAACAGCAAAATTAAACAAATATTTGAGGATATAACATTTTATTTTGAACTACGTACTTTCATTTAGTGAATTATGGACAAGATGAGAACTCTTGTGAAGTTTGAATAGGCTATTTCGCGAATATATTAATATATTTTTTTCTACGACAGTACGTAAAGTTGCATTTTACTCACTGTTACCAGTGTGTAAAGTGAAGCTTTAAAATACTAGTGTGTAAAAAATAAGACGTAATTACTTTAGGCACTGCTATTGATTTTACGCACTGCCAAGGAAAATGTAATATTCAGTGTACGAACTTCATTCAGTAAGAATTGATTGCATTACCTCGATCTTTCATAACTTAAATATTACACGTAACACAAATAACAAATTTACCATTCAGATCTACATTTTAGCCCGTATTATTCTGAAGTTACATGCAATATTCATTATAACAAGGTTTATCATTCAACTGTTTCTAACCGCTTTGATTATAAGGCCGGTTTAGACGGACATGAAATCGTGATCATGAATAAAACAGGCTGCCATTCCATAGATACTTACTTCTTAATAATTCTGAATTTAGACGGCCATGACATTGTGATCTTATAATAATCTTTCCAACATGAAATATTTATTTAATGTAAATTTGTGCTATGATAGAAAAACATTGTATAACACACATTCGTAAAGTTATCTTTTTGGTCCTCGTGTGTTCGTGAAACGGGGCAAACACTTGTGTCAAAAAGAGAACCTTTACGACCTTGGGCGGAAAGCTCCAACACCCAGAAATTTAAATTAGTGTAACTTGCATAGTGCATGTTTATTATTCGGTTGAGAAGCTTTTTGTCATCCAGTCTACTCTAAAAAACTGAAAATTAGAATTTATAAGATAGTTATATTACCGGTTGTCCTGTATGGCTGTGAAACTTGGACTCTCACTTTGATAGAAGAACAAAGGCTAAATGTGTTTGAGAATAAGGTGTTTAGGAAAATATTTGGGGTAAGAGGGATGAAGTTACAGGAGAATGAAGAAAGTTACACAACACAGAACTGCATGTATTGTATTCTTCGCCTGACATAATTAGGAACATTAAATCCAGACGTTTGAGATGGGCAGGGGATGTAGCACGTATGGGCGAATCCAGAAATGCATATAGGTGTTCGTTGGGAGGCCGGAGGGGAAAAAAAACCTTTGGGAGGCCGAGATGTAGATGGAAGGATAATATAAAAATGAATTTGAGGGTGGTGGGATATGATGCTAGAGACTGGATTAATCTTGCTGAGGCTAGAGACTGATGGCGGGCTTATATGATGACGGAGATGAACCTCCGGGTTCTCTAAAAGCCACTTGTGAGTGAGTGAGTAGAGAGAGACACACTGCACACACTTTTGATTCGAAAATTTGTTGTCAAATATTGCAGGTAATTAATTAATTATCACAAAATATAAAACAAATTTAATTGTGCATAGCCGTCTAATAGGTACCTTACTGCTTAAAATGTATAAAGAGAAAGTATATGCGATTTATATTACTGTCTTTGTTTAAACCAGATTCAATATGAATTATTGTAATTCATAACATTTAATAGATATTCTTTTTGGCATAGTACTGGACTGACACGTGAACTGGTTTGTATGGATTTCTACGTACTGGCCTCTGTTAAATGCGAGAAGGAATGATTTTCATTAACTTTTAAAAATCGGATAACGCGGAAAGATTAAATCTTTCGGAAGATGTTTGCTAAGGTGTGAGTGAGCATTGCTGCTTTGTAGTCGTAATTCCTGAACAAGGACTAATGCTAATTGTAGCTTACTGCGTGAAACTTGAAGCTCGTAGCGATAATTTGAAGCACTTGCTATTGTTACACGGTGCACAGTATGTAACAGGACGACTGCTGTGTGGACGCCCTTGCTCATAATTAGCTGACGAGTTTATATGCACTAAACCATTTAAATATGCATACATTTATGTGCTTAGGGACAGAAACGCAACGTGTGTACAGGTTATATAGGTACATTATGTAATTCCAATTTCTAATATCCGTAAGGTCGAAGCAGTTTTTTCATTTTGACGTTTCAGGATAATCACTTTTATACTACAGGGGACTCTTAATCCGAGTTCCGAGGTCAATCTGAAAAACAAGAATCCGAATTATGGAAATTCGAATTAAACAAAAACTGAATTTTCGCAAAACCAATTGCATAATTAACCTTAGTACTGTTCATTGAATAATACATTTTAAAAACGTTTTTCTCGCTAAAATAAAACCATTGGCAAGAAAGGAAAAAATACAGGGACATCATTTTATTTTTACTAACATTTTAAATATTGACCTATCTATACCTTTAGAGAACCGAAAACACCGCTTGCTCCCCCCTCCAAGACTGGAGTTCGATGATACTGGCGTAAAACACAAATCACTCTACTAGGTATAGGAAGGAAGAAAAATAGTTCATCCATTTACGTAAACTAGGAAATATCGCGATTTAGAGTTTGATAATTTTCATTAGGTTTTTCTTTAATCAAAGTACAGCACTGTATTAAGAATAAGTGTTTTTATTCACGAAGTGAGTTATCCATGCGAACGTATTCATTATGCGGTGTATATTATACTGTCTACAGCACATTAGCGTACACTATAGAGAAAGAAGTTAATTTGAAATATAATCATAATATGAATATTTAAACACAATTTTGAAAATGGTGGCCGTTCATTTCGATACAGGCTTCAGTTCTTTTGTGCATATTATCGCACTATAGACTATTGCATCTAATTCCAATTGCCAGTTTCGTCCTTCGTACTAGTAACTCATGTTGAAATAATTCTATACCTACTCTACGTACTGTTAATTCAATATTCACTTCTGCCCGACCCGAAAATATAAAATTACTCAGACATGCTATCTACTGTCCGTCCAAGTGGTTATGCCGCATGATTGTAGAAAGGAAGGAAATCACGTGACAGTTAATTACTTAACGAGGCCCTTTTATTTAAGTTAAATTAAACAGCTGTATAATATTACGTAAACCCCCAATTCCTAAGAGAAATTAATGTTTTCAGAAAAGAGCTAAGACAGCCCAGCTTTTACAGAGGGGCGAGCAGAAGCAGGTGGGGGAAATCGGGATGCGACGTAGGCAAACGGACAGTACCTGTGCGAAAATATGATTCAATATTGAAAGCTCTTTCGTCACTGGAAAACGCGAACATATTTCTGGAACGTACTATACTCAGTAACTCAGTACTGCTTACTATCTGCTGTCTTGGCTCTGTGTGGAGTTGGAACTTCATTAGTAGAAGGGGTGGGAGTGAAGTACATTCAAAAACTCAGGTACAATAAAAATTGAAGTAAAAATAAAATGATGTCCCTGTACATACAAGCACTTTATATGTATTCCTCACATATCACTGTATAGCTACCACGGTGGTCCAGTGGCTGGAACTCTGAACTCATCTGTCGACCCCGGTTCGATTCCCGGCATACCCCCGATTTATGACTTGTGGTAGACAAGCTTGTGGTCAGGTAACATAGGATTTTCTCCGAGAGCTCCGGTTCCCTCTATGACAAAAAAAAAAAGATCTTGCGGTGTGGCGTAGACCAGCCTCCTATGGCGCACCCTGAGCAACGACTCTGTCGGTAAATTGGTCTTCACAACTGGTTTCATATGGGTGAATGACGAATAGTCAGATACCCGCCATTACTACAGGGACATCATTTTATTTTTACTTCAGTTTTTATTGTACCTGAGTTTTTTAATGTACTTCACTCCCACCCCTTCTAGTAATGAAGTTCCAACTGCCCTCCACACAGAACCAAGGCCGCATATAATAAACAGCACTGAGTTAGTGAGTATAGTACGTTCCAGAAATATGTTCGCGTTTTCCAGTGACGAAAGAGCTTTCAATATTGAATGAAAACATTAATTTCTGTTAGGAATTGGACGTCTACATAATATTATACAACTGTTTAATATAACTTAAATAAAAGGGCGTCGTTAAGTAATTAACTGTCACGTGATTTTCCCCCTTTCTACGACCCTGCGACAAAACCACTTGGACGACAGTAGATAGCATGTTTGAGTAATTTTTCTTTTCGGATCGAGCAGAAGTGAAGATTGAATTTACAGTACGTAAGGTACTCTTTTATAGAGCAGGTACAGAATTATTTCAACATGAGTTACTCGTACGAAGGACGAAACTGGTAATTGGAATTAGGTACAATAGTCTGTAGTGCGATAATATGCACAAAAGAACTGAAGCCTGTATCGAAATGAACGGCCACCATTTTCAAAAATATGTGTAAATATCCATATTATGATTACTTTTCAATTTAACTTCATTCTCTATATTGTACGCTAATGTGCTGTAAACAGTATAATATACACTGCATAATGAATACGTCCGAATGGATAGCTCAATTCGTGAGTAAAAACACTTATTGTTAATACTGTACTGTGTTTTGATTAAACAAAAACCTAATGAAAATTATCAAACTCAAAATTGCGGTATTTCCTAGTTTACGTAAATGGATGAACTACTTTTCTTCCTCCTATACCTAGTAAAGTGATTTGTTTGCATTTTACGCCAGTATCATCGAACTCCAGTCGTGGAAGGGGGTAAGTTAATTCAAAGGAATAGCCAGGTTAATATCAGAAATGTAAGTAAAAATAAAATGATGTCCCTGTGTATATAGGCCTATGACAAGTTTGTTCTAAGCTATTCTTCTATGTGAAGTAATTCATTAACAAATTATGCAGAGCCGTAACTTTAGTTTTCATACATACTTTTCTGAAGGAAATTTTCACTTTCTTATATTATGAGTAAATCAGTAAAGAGCAGGGTATAATTTGAAAATCATTGCAAATGTCCAGCTTTAGTGGCTTTGGCTGAAGTTATTAAACCTACAGTATATATTATTAATTAACTACGCACAAACAAGACTGAATGTAAACTGTAATCTTTATTGTAGAGCGCACTGTTCATTGGAAACATTTCCAGTTTGGAAACAGTACACTTGTAAAGATGTTGATGGTTTCGGTTTATTAGTCTGCATTTCAATGGATCCATTGTACTTTTCAGTCCACAGTCATCCCACACACACGCTGCATTAGTTCGTTTGAAATTCAAGGCGTAATGATTACGTGCATATATCTCCGATTGGCTATGTTGATTAATATTACTTGACGAGGCGTTTACTCGCATCTCGGACGTGTGAAAGGACTGGGATTAGTGCAGCGCCCGTGGTCGAGAAGAAAAGCCGAGAGCAACAGGCTGTTGTCAAACGATTCTCGAACTGCCTGAGTCGGTCACGAGCCGGTCATTGACTTGAGGTCGTCACCACCGACCATAACACTCCACACATTACCCGGCCCAGAGCGCAGGTTGCTCAAATAATTAAATGAGCCGCGTTTTCGGCATTCCTCCCAACAGTTCAGCGGATTTACTTTGAATTCAATTCGTATTTAGTGCTTGAGGGTTCATTTATCTGGAACATGGCTGTGAAACCGTTTCTGGCCACCGACGTAACCCACGAATAAGGATCTAGTCTCGTGATCCGAGGCTGTGTTGGGGCGCAGGTTCGTATCCTGCCTGGGTTGATTACCTATTTCCCCCCCCCCGCTGAGAATATCCCCAACTGTAAGGCAATTATCAGTTAATATTGCGTCATTAAATAATCGGTTTAAGAAAATAGAGTTTTCATAAAATTGACATTTCTAAACCACGTCAGTTCACTTCAGAATGCATTGTAGATTTTTTTATCTAATTTCATTGTTTATGCAGGGTGTAAACGATATATACCGACAAAATTATATAAACAGTACATATTGGTCTACTGAACAAAATGTCTAATTGTGTAGTAAAATTTATTTCTTGTAATTTTGTTTTTAATTTGTAAAATACCATGTTTTGTAGATTGATAGAAGTCTTCATTATTTGTTTATATTTCGACTGAACGTGAATTTTATTTCAAGACCTTGCGCTCAACACATACCAATACATAACAGAGACACATCAGAGTAACAAACGATTCCTTCACTGTACGTATCGAGCGAAATAATAATGACTGTCTATTCTCTTTTTCAAAAACGTTAGACTCACAGAATATATTTTTTTCTGTGAAACGTTGACAGTTACTGAAAAAACATTTGACTTTTTCTTCAGTTATTTATGCTCTACCGTAGTATTTTTTTGGCAGTTTAAATCGTTTACACCAGCGGTCATCAGCATACTGCACTCTCGGGCTAACGTCTCTTACCCGCAGTTTTCTTACAGCATCAGCGTGCACCCGTGGCTACCGGCGGTTACGCTTCCTCCCACACGAGGGTGCATACGGCCATGCACTACTTCCCCTAAGCCATTTCAGCGAGTGCTGACGACCACTGGTTTACACCCTATATAACAAATTGTTATTAGGAATCCTATTTTGCGGTGAATAAAAATCTTAAATTTCGGTATAAAAATTTGCTTTATTTCGGTGCTATTTCGCGATATCTACGAACAGTCTGCCCGCTTCATAAACACAGTAATGTATCGTTGCAGAAATAAACATTAATTTTCAAAAAGCATCAACAGAATTGAAAATTTCGAGTTTTTATCGTACTGCGAAGTGGTAGGATATTTTTACGAATTTTAATTCAAATATGTTTTCTACCAACGGAGTTGTTCTCGGTAACAAAATTTGTGGAAACTGTAGGTACTTATTATGAAATGGAACTATAAAAATTGGAGATTTATCTTTCGAAGGGTTGGAAAAATTCAAATATCTTGGAGCAACAGTAACAAATATAAATGATACTCGGGAGGAAATTAAACGCAGAATAAATATGGGAAATGCGTGTTATTATTCGGTTGAGAAGCTTTTGTCATCTAGTCTTCTGTCAAAAAATCTGAAAGTTAGAATTTATAAAACAGTTATATTACCGGTTGTTCTGTATGGTTGTGAAACTTGGACTCTCACTTTGAGAGAGGAACATAGGTTAAGGGTGTTTGAGAATAAGGTTCTTAGGAAAATATTTGGGGCTAAGCGGGATGAAGTTACAGGAGAATGGGGAAAGTTACACAACACAGAACTGCACGCATTGTATCCTTCACCTGACGTAATTAGGAACAATAAATCCAGACGTTTGAGATGGGCAGGGCATGTAGCACGTATGGGCGAATCCAGAAATGCATATAGAGTGTTAGTTGGGAGGCCGGAGGGAAAAAGACCTTTCGGGAGGCCGAGACGTAGATGGGAAGATAATATTAAAATGGATTTGAGGGAGGTGGGATGTGATGGTAGAGACTGGATTAATCTTGCTCAGGATAGGGACCAATGGCGGGCTTATGTGAGGGTGGCAATGAACCTCCGGGTTCCTTAAAAGCCAGTAAGTAAGTAAGTAAGTAACTGATTATGAAAATCGTGCTTTCTCTGAGCATCTGTCAGCAACATTTGGAATGATCTCTAACGCTTTATTTATAATACCAAGTTCGTCAGTTACGGAATAAAATTGGTATATTAATAATAATTGAGCCTCAGTTTGCACGCCATCGTATAACATGGTTCTTTAGGTTAATTTTCTGTTTTGCCTGTGCATAGAAACGTTTACATTTATATTTCAGTATGAAAAAGGTGAGAAGGGTTGTTATTTATTAAATAGAACATTTTATTCCTGAGCCCACTGGATAGCGCATAAGTCATGCAGCAAGCGCCATCTGTTGTCTGAAGTTTAAATCTACTGCCATCATCACAAAGAATTTAGATCATTATCTTTGTGAGGAATAAAATAATAATATACGTTTTCTTATCAAAAGTTGCAAGTAAACATGTACCTGTATCAGATTATCATTGCACATGCTGCACTGGTGATAACGAACATGGATTTGTGTTTATTATTGATTAGAGATGTGAGATAACATTATTCTCTTGAGAAACAAAAACAATACTGTATGAACCAAATTCATGTTCAGGTAAATTATAGTATGTATTTGGTTATCACCTGATTTCAATCTTTGAGGTATTTCGTCCAGTTGCTTCTGAACGAACAATAGCCACCCACACATATATCGTCGATCCCTTTGTTATGCGATGAGTCTATTACAAAAGATAAGGGCTAGGTATGATCCAAGTCTGATGTCTGCCTATTGTACGGGAAAGGAGATGGATACTAACGGTTGGAGAGTAGCATCTCTTAACTATAGGCTGGGAATCGAACCCGACCGCCTGGAAGGAAGGCCAGCGCTCTAGCGTTGAGCTACACTAATAGATGACGCTGTACATTTTGCAAACATTCAAATTTGAAAATTGTACTTTCAATAATTGTTCCTTTTAAAATTATTCATGTTTATTTTTTATATCATCATCGTTAATTAAAACTTTTCTTGTTTATTTCATCATCCCTAATTAAAACTATTGTAACACTTGTTTATGGTGTAAAAGTGCGGTCATCTATACTTCGACTTACTCAGAACTTGTTTATAAAATTAATTGTAATTATACAGCGTTTACTTTATAATAATAATAATAATAATAATAATAATAATAATAATAATAATGATTTATTTTAGCTGGCAGAGTTAAGGC
This sequence comes from Periplaneta americana, assembly GCF_040183065.1. Taxonomy (NCBI): domain Eukaryota; kingdom Metazoa; phylum Arthropoda; class Insecta; order Blattodea; family Blattidae; genus Periplaneta; species Periplaneta americana. Next base: position 7,530,173 of record NC_091132.1, on the reverse strand, counting down.
CGTAAGGCCTTCTCTTCCACTCAACCAGCAAAAAGTGTATATACATATGCATGAACTTACAAAGAATTCAACAATTTGATTTAGATGAGAGTTACATGTATACAAGAGTTATTTACGAATTAAACAACAAAATACTATGAACTATTAATTAAACACTGAAATAAACTGTGTAGAAGAATTAAACTAAAATACATAGAATGTTAATATATTTCAAATGATATTAGATAATAGAAAGAGATTATTATGAGACAATTTTGAAAATACAGCACAATCAGGATGATGTCTAAAGAAAAAAAGCAACAGTGTAGTCAGTGATAGTTAAAATCAGTATGATTGGAGTGAAATGCTAATAAGGTTATCTTTTAAGCTGTTCTTAAGGGGAATTGGACGTTATCGCATGCAAAGTAATGAAAAAATAGCCTATCTTCAAGCAGTCATAAATGTAATACTATTTATCACAGCTATTTCATTTTTTTAGTGATATATGTATACATATTAAGCTTTAAAATGAAAAAGAATGGTTAATCTAGTGTAAATCCTACCCTTAAATTAATTGTTAAATTTAAACGCATTTTTTATATAAATTCACTACATATCTGTGATTAGGTACACTCTATTCACTTATCATAGCACACATTGAATTAAAATTTTGGCCACTTACTGCTAATAGATACTAAAACATATCCTACTAAAATTATTAAAATATCTGTAATACTATGGGCATAAGGCTTATACTAATCTTCATTTTTTTTTTAATTTATTCACGGTGATGATTTCTATAAGTCCTATGCCCATAATATTACAGATACATAAATAATTTTAGTAGGGTATGTTTTAGTATCTATTAGCAGTAAGTGGTCAAATTTTCAATTCAGTATGTACTACAATAAGTGAATAGAGTGTACCTAATCACAGACATGTAGTGAATTTATAAAAAAAAAATTTTGCTTAATTAAAGAAATTAATTTAAGGATAAAGATTTACTCTAGAGTATCCATTCCTTTTCATTTTAAAGCTGAATATGCATAGACACATAGCTAACAAAAATGAAAGATCTCTGATAAATAGTATTATATTTATGACTGCTTGAAGATAGGCTATTTTTACCATTATTTTTCATGCGATAATGACCAACTCCCCTTAAAGGTGTTTGTTGTCTTGCAGCCCCTAATACTTTGTGACAAGGAATTCCATTGACGCGAGGTTCATGTGGTTGTAAAGAGTATTGTACTCGTATACTTAAATGAATGAGATAAGAGTAGATTTGTCTTGCACTTGCGGTTGTACGTCTCCCTACCGGCAACTCTATCCTCCTCTCACACTCTACTCTACCTGTCCCTCAGCACGGACAAAGTTACGTTTGTTTTAGTCCATTGTGCACCGCGATGACTGTCCAAGTCCGACAGGTGACCTGAGTTGCATTTGTGAATCGCAAGCTGATAGCTGGGCAATTCTGCCTCAGAGTGACCCAATAAGACAACTCAGCCAGGAGCTAGTGGCGCTGACAAGATTCAGTCCCATCCTCGGACGAGTACCTAATAAGCCCCAGGGCCCAGAACCCCAACCCCTTCCCGTACTACCCGAAAGACTTCATCCCAATCTGAGGGGAAGTGTGGAAGGTGTTGGTGGAATGATAGAGGAAAACGGTAGTATCCTAAGAAAAACCTTCTACGTCTGTTTTTTTCCATCACAAATTTCATCACGACTTGGCCGAGGATCGAACCTGAGTATTCTGGATGGAAGACCAGCAGGCTAGCTCTTGAGCCACAGAAGTAGGCAATTTATACTTACCTACTCGTGGTTTATATACAGGGTGTAAACCATATAAACTGCGAAAAAAAATATATTGGTAGTAGAGCATGGATAACTGAAGCAAGATAGTCAAATGTTTTTCTGTAACTGTCAAGGTTTTCGCAGGAAAAGAAAGCGTTTTCTGAGTCTAACTTTTTTGAAATTGAGAAAAGACTGTCATTATTTACTTTTCTTTATACATGCTGAAGTGTCGTTTGTTACTCTGTTGTGTATTGATATGTGTTAAGCACAATGTCATTTGCAATGGCATTAGTCGAAATGGAAACAAATATTAGACTACGTCTAATTAAAAAAACATGGCACTAAATACAATTGTAAGAATAATTAAATTTCACTAGACATTTTGTTCAGTAGACCGATATGTATTGCCTATAAATTTTTGACAGTTTATATTGTTTACACTCTATTTATCTGACAACTGTTAATCCTAAGAATTTTATAATGTCAAGCAGTATGAACTGCTTCGAGAACTGCTGTTAACTACTTAATTATATGCAGTCAATGAGCCGTGTGTTGAAAGAAAACAGTATTATCATGTCAAGCGACTACGATAATTACATCACAACATGATTAAGGAATATTGAACATAGTAATATAGTCAATATATTTATCATAGCATATTTAAAAAAAAAATGTAAAATCCAGCAGTAACTTCAAACTGTGGTTGAGGTGAAACGGAGTACGTATGTAGGTATGGGAGTCTTTTTAAGCGGCAGTTAATAATAATAATAATCATAATCATAATAATAATATAATACGTCCGTATTTGATAAGTATACAAGTCTAGGAAATGAAAAATTTAGAGTTACGCCATTTCTGTAGTATGTAAAATGCATAGGCCTACATACAAGGGCAATCAATAAGTTTCCGGACTGCCCTGAATGTAGGAGCACACAGGACATAGGAAACAAGCTATCCAGAACCAAGGAAACGCCTGGAGTCTATACTAAACGCATCACATGAAAGGCAGAGAAGAAGACTGGCCATAAGGCGTATATGGACAGATTCAAGGATAAATCGCAATAGGTTTTTGACATGTTTGCACAAAATCACGTGTAGAAGCTCAGTTCTTAAAGACAATCTGACGATGTTTGATAGACTGACTAAACAGGCATGAAGCAACGATCTTCAGCGACATGCGCATGTATGTTTAACGGTACAATAAATACAAGTGTAATTGGAAAATATGTTGATTGCACCTTGTATTTCGGAACATCGCATTGCATTTATCAATGCAAGACAACATAGTCAACGTTCAGCATGCACATCATTTCCCAGTTAAGTTGGCAAGCTATTAAACGAATTAAAGAATGTTGGGAAGGGAATAGAATTATGCGAAGTACCGTCCACGTGTAAATAAGTTTGTTTACGCCGTTCAGTATTAGTCATCACCTCCATTTGCGTGCGAATAATTTTTTATTATAATAAAATAAAGCTGAATATTTCGTTAAGCTTTTACACGTTAAAAATGAATTCGTTATGATGTTGCAGTCATTAATTTCTCCCGTATGTTTTATCACGGCTGGCTGGATTCGAAACCACTTTGTTGTGATACATCATAATTTCAGTAATTCAATTCCTACTTTAATTAATGACATCACCGTATTAACATAATTTGTGACCAGATTTTGAACGTTTCACGTTAAAAAAATTATAAACGCAAGACGCGAAAAAGAAAAAAAAATGAAACGGAATTGTATATAGAAGCAGAACCTGTATTATTTTAAACGTATTAACTTTGGATGGAAAGAATAAAATATAATAGTACATTATGCAACGAGCCTATAATGAAGGTAATTAAGAAGTGAGTATGGATATTTATGAAACGAGCGCAAGCGAGTTTCATAATTTTCATACGAGTTTCTTAATTACCATTATAGGCGAGTTTCATACGACTTTTTATGCTCGACCATATTTCTAACTTGATATTATTAATTTTATTGTATCTGACCTGGAGCAATGTTCCGTATGTTGTGAGATGTGCGCAGACGCGAAAGTATTGATTTTTTCCGAGGAACAGATGTGCACATTGACCTTGCTAGGCCATAAGAACCTACAGAGATAACATTGAAATAAAATTAGACATTGAAAAACGAGATGACAAATTGAATTTATTTGAATATTGTTTACAATTAACGCTAATTATTATAGTAACAGAACATAACCTTCTGCGACAGTATTGGATTTCCAGCCTCCGTGACTTTTCGCTAATTCTCTTTCGATTGCATATCCGAGAATAATCGATACTTGCGGTTTTATAACGGTACAAAGCTGACCTGTCATTGGCTGAACAGTTGTAACCTGAGTCGTCATTGGCTGAAAGACCTGACCTTTAATGAGTAGGTGTACTTTAATGACATGCATTAAAGGTCTGCTACCAGGTGTATAATTACTACATTTCGGCATGGTCGAGCATAAAAAATAATACGATTGAGTTGAAGATATTCAGAAAGAACTTGTAATTTCCCATTTAACAGACGAAACTAAAGAAAAATATTGTAAGGCCAAAGAAAAATTAGCTTCAGTAATAATTCAGCATTTTATTTTAACGAAATAGGCGCAAAAGAAATTCTTGTGAATTGTGATGATGATCGAAATTATTTTTTTTAACGTGAATATTAATATCAATTATTTCTATATTTATTTGTGACAATCATTGTTGGACAAGCAGAAGAATTCCGCGTGCATTTTCTAGTATTTTCGTAACGAACAAACACCGACGATTTTAAGGCAGTGTTCGTGATGCATTATTCTCACGACTTAACACTGCATCATCTCTCTGTCGTTAAGAATGAGTGTGTACGAGTATTTAAACAGGATCTTACGAGATATTTTAAACACAACGCCCATTTAAAAATGAATTGTTTTGTGTGTATGGATCAGATGTCCGAAATTAATGCTGCGCATGTTCCAAAAATAACGACCTCATCACATTCACCGGTTGCTCATATGCGTGTGTGCGTCGTTACGAACTGGCAGACAGGGATGAACTGGCCTGCTCGCGCTGTCGTGTCAGAGCGGCGGGGAGCGCACTGCTCAGGCGCGGACGGATTGATTGCCATTCAGATCTGTGAGGACACGCCGGCCCGCCGGCCGAAAAGTACTTAGCAAAGAATTTGTGAAACTTAATGGCCGAATTCAGGCGTTGAGTCACCCTGTGCAGCTGGCGCACTGTACATAATAGCTAAAGCGTCGGTTTTCCACGCTGAAGCCCCGATTCAAATCCCGGCGAGTTCAGCTGGAATTAGAGGTGCGCATCTCCAGGACAGATTTTCTCAGGGTAATTCAAGAGTTCCTTAAAGATACAGTGAGGTTAAATTCGGTCAATTTTAGTTGAAATTAGATTTTTTCAATTAAAAAATTGTGTATGGTAGAGAAAACCTCCATAAATTTTCATGCACATAGGCCTCCCTCAATCAGCTGTTTCGGCCCACATTTAATTAAAAGATTGCACGCACTGGGTGGCCTTTTAAAATTTAAACTCAGTTTTCTTAATTTGCATTTTTCTTACGTATTGCAACTATGTACATAATTAAAGCAACGAGGAATACAATATAAAGATGTAAAAGGTTGCTCTTTCTTTAACTGTTCTATATCAAATAGCAGGTTCCGAAATAACAGTTAACAAATTAACTCTGACACACTCGTTATAGAACATACAAAACAGCTGAAAATTATTTAACAGTAAACCAAGAAAGGGAGCAATAGCTAACCTTAGATTTAATAACAGATCATGACTGTTTAGCTGTATGATAGGAATACTTCCAACAAATGAGTGTAATGCTGGTGTTATGAATTCTGGCAATATTTGCAAATTGTATTGGGGTGCCAGAAATTGCATGGCATAACTCTGTAACCTTCAGCCTCTTTTCACCTTTGTATTTTTAAAATTTAAATTGTAATTGATTTGTTTTAAATTATGTATTTTGTAATTTAATCAATTGAGTAGTTTAATATCAAAGACGGACATCTGTTGTCTCCATAGTTTTGATCTAGAGGCACTTTTTGTTTCACAGTGTTCTTTGTAATATTTTAACATAATTTATTTTTATAGATGTAGTGTTAGAGTTTGCGTAAAGTTCACCATAACTGAAAAGAGCATGAAAAAATGTAATATACGGAATTAAAATTTGGAGTGAGTCTTGATGGGAGTCCGCCTATATGTAGGTAACAATTTCGTACGATTATCCACAAGTAGCATATATAGGGTGAGTCAAGAGGAAAGGTACATGGTGTGAGGGGTGATAATATTGGTGATTTTAAACAAAAAAGTTTATATGAACATGAACCCTGTTCTGAACAGTATCTGGCATAGAGCTGTTTGAAAATCACAGGCGTCAGTCTCGTCCTTCATCAGCACTCACATGCGGACGAAATCAAAACGACATTAGTTTGTAGTATTGTCTTAACGGAGTACTGTATCTTGATTTCCTTCGAAACGTGTCATCAGAATACTTAGATGTTATTCCTTTGGCAACACGACCTCGTATGTACTTTCAGCACGATGGTACTCGTGTACATTTCGTACGGCCAGTGACGCAGTACCTCAGTGAAACGTATCCTGAGCGTTGGCTCGGTCGCATTGGAGTCATTTCTTGGCCACCGAGGTCACCCGACCATATTCCATTGGGTTACTGTTTGTGGCGTTGGTTTAAGAGCGAAGTCTACAAGTGCAAAGTGGAAACAAGGGAGGAACTTCTCGCTTGCATTTTACATGCTTGTGCTGAAGTAAAGGAATGTTCGAATCAGCTCAGATCAGCAACACAGCAGCTGTCTACAAGAGCTGCACAGTGCATTGAAGTTGACGGTGGACTTTTTGAACATGTTCTATAAAGAAAAGTATTTGCTATTAAACGGTTGAGAGAATATCCTGGAAAAAACCTTAACCAGGTAACTTGTCAAAACCACAGTTTGAACCCGGGCGCGCTTATTTCACGGTCTGACATGCTAACCATTACTCCACAGCGATGGACTCCGATGTATCCTTTCAATGAACTCTTACATCTCCAGCAACTCTTCGGGCAATAACGGAACTGACAATAACCAAACCAACGATATTGATGATGATTGTTATCATTAGACTTCGTTGAATTACCACACGCAGCATGCAATCAGGTTGCCGATGTACGGTAGTATAGAGGAGGTGAGCGACCGCCCGGTCTCGTAGTATAAGCAGTTCATGTTAAGAGTTGTGACCGGTCCAAATACATACAGCAGCTACAGCTAATGTATACCTATGTAAGCACTTGTTTTTGCATTACTGTGGTTTGGAATAGTCAAAGCTTAACATTTGTTCAGTGCAGACAAGAATTCAATCAAACATACTACAATGAGAGTGTTGCTGTTCCAAACAATTTCCCCTGGAATACCCTAACCCCCGCAGCCAGTACAACTCTAGGAAGCCCTTAATATAGTGTATAAAGTATCACAAACCGTTATCCAAAATAACAATTCACTAATTTCAGAAAAAGTGAAATGTAGGTTGAGAAACATTATTGCTGCAAATTCTGCCTATTCACAACTTCGTATTATAAATGATGTACTATCAGGTCACGACAAGATGTCTGAAGTTGGTGTACTAAAAAGTAGTGACTTTCCGTTCTTCAAATATGCAGCTATTACATCGTGTGATGTTGAACGTACATTTTCCCAATATAAAAACTGTTAGAGTGACCATCGGAGGAGGTTCACTTTGCAGTCGCTCAAAATGTACGTAACTCTTCACTGCAATGCACATATTCAAGGATGATGTGAGTATATTACATTAAATTTTAAGAGTCAGTATATCTCACTACAAAATAATTGTGTATTTACATGTTTAGACATTTGCTACTTCAATGATCATTCATTATATTTCTTGAAAGCAGGATACAGGTTTTATTGTAACCGCAGTATACTGCTCAGTGTTTACATCAGAGGCATACTCCATCCGTTGCACGTCCCCTTCTCATACAGTCTATACCGCGTGCATACTAAACCTTGCGATTCTCGTAGCAATTCCACGAAGTCTAGTTATCATCATCATCATCATCATCACAACATTAATGCCAGCCACCGGTGTAGCTCTGTCGTCTGAGACGCTTGCATGCCGATCCGAAGTTGCACTAAGACGTGGGTTCGATTCCCGCGTGGGTTTTTTTTTTCTAGATTTTCCCCAACCGTAAAGCGAATATCAGGTAATCGATGGCGAATCGTCAGCCTCATTTCGCTATCACCAATTCCATCGACGCTAAATAACCTAATAGTTGATACAGCGTCGTTAAATAACCAACTAAAATACATTAATGTTAATGGCTACTAAATTTTGTGAAATCTGTGACGGGAGTAGACTAAGACTACTGTACATTATGTGTGGGTTTCAACGGACTTCATCGAGTCAAACGCAGGGAATCAAATGGACTAGTGGAAGGAACCCTTGAACAATAAATGATGTCCACTCGCACGCACGGATGGCAGAGAAACAGAGTTCCCACGCTTTCATGATGTCCGCAGTGGTCACTCTTAAATTTCCTCACCTTTACTCTTGGAGAAATTCTTGCACTCATTGTCAGTTTTTTAGTAAATTTAGTGGTTCACAAAACCATTCTATAAATATTTATTATATTCTATAAATCATTACTGGGCTTTGAACTCGGATTCTTCCAGCTCGTAGTCTGTACCGACAAAGCTCCATCGGCTCATCTTAACAGTAAGGATGATTATAAATCTATGGAAGATCCCATGCTTTATGTTTTGTGGAAAGTATTGTGTCTTTGGAAAAACCTTCAGAAATCTAAGAGATGCAGCTGGGAATATGGGATTAAAAATTAATGGAAACAAAACAAAATACATGGTAGTCAATAATAAAAATAATAATAAAACTTCTAAGTACATTGAGATTGATGATGCCAAATTTGAGACAGTCCAGAGCTTTGTATATCTTGGATCACTAGTTAATAGTAACAATGATATCTCAGAGGAAATAAGTAGAAGAATACAAAGCGCCAATAGGTGTTATTATGGGCTGCAAAAACAAGTTAAATCAAGATTGCTATCTCGTGGCACAAAATGTAGACTATACAAGACTCTAATAAAACCAGTGTTGACCTATGCATCAGAGACATGGCCTCTTAGTGAAAGGGATAAAGTTAGATTGGCCGCATTCGAAAGAAAGATATTGCGAAGGATTTTTGGACCTGTAAGGGATGGTGAAACTTGGAGAATAAGATATAACAACGAATTATACCAGCTTTATGAGTCTCCCGATATAATAACATCCATTAAGATTGCTCGTCTGAGATGGGCAGGGCATGTTAAGAGAATGGATGAATGTGAAATACCTAGGAAGGTTATGGAATATGGGATTGCTGGAGGAAGAAGAGTTGGAAGGCCAAAGCTACGATGGATGGACTGTGTTATGGATGACATTAAGAGGCTTGGAGTGAAGAACTGGTGGACGGTGGCTAAAGATCGAGACCGATGGAGAAGAATTCTTAAGGAAGCCGAGACCCGATCCGGGCTGTAGCGCTATGGATGATGATGGTTGTGTCTTTGGCGTAGAAAGCGCCTTTGCAGTGGAACCGACCAAATCGCAGTGACGTTCTTGTCCGTGCTGCAGTTCGCGTGACTGAAGGTACATACTAACAGTACATCGCGCATGTGCCGCTACTACCGAAATCCAGGATGGTTGTCATATAAGCACGAGCTGTGCAGTCTGTATTGCAATTTAATCGCGACATGCCTTGTAGATTGGCTTACATGAAAATGGAATCCTCCACTCTCAAGTCATCAAAATTTTAAGTACTTGAATTTCCCGTAAGTAGAGGAAGGTTTAATAGAGCACTTGTGTTACAAACTTTTTTTTTTTTTAGAAATGTAGATGTTCTAATTGAAAATGGCTCTTGTGTAGGTTATGTTATAATAAAAATGAGCTTAAGTCTAAATTGTTATGTAGGAGAAAAAAATATCTTTATGTAGACTTGATTAACCTTGGCTAGATACCTTAAATGAGAAACACGCAGCTTCAACTTAAAGAACTGATTTACACAATTTCGTTACGCATATGGGGCAATTCGAAGTTAGTACGTAGAATTAATGAGAAATCTTTTATTAACAGTAATATTATTGTTTCATTTTCTTATAGACATTGTGACTCATGAATCATGGTCATGAGTAACATTAATAGACTATTTTAAATGTGTAGAAGTATTTTAATCTAAATACTTTTCCCATACGTTCTACATTTCTCAAATCTTTCAAGATACATACCGATTTATGACTTATGACGGGCAAATCCGTGGTCCAGGTACCACAGGGGTTTTCTCCGGAAACTCCTGTGGCATCCCAATAAATCTCTATCATCATCTCATCGTGTAGCGTAGACAGACTACGCACCCTGGGCAACGAACAGTAATACAGTGAAATGTGATAATACTGTACCTAGTATATTGAATTTTATAGTAAAGGAAGATCTAAGGGTCCACGCCTGTGGAGTAACGGTTAGCACGTCTAGCCGCGAAACCAGGTGGCCCGGGTTACGTGGTTGAGGTTTTTTCCGGGGTTTTCCCTCAACCCAATATGAGCAAATGCTGGGTAACTTTCGGTGTTGGACCCCGGACTCATTTCACCGGCATTATCACCTTCATCTCATTCAGACGCTAAATAAGCAAAGCTGTTGATAACGCGTCGTAAAATAACCTACTAAAAAAAATCTAAGGTGATGAAACTTGAGGTTTGATGTAATGGTAACAGAACGGATATTGTATCATTAATGCATTCCGAGGTCTGCCCAAGGGCAGGTCTTTCACTACGAACCAAGCATTATATTATTTGGCAATGCAGTGTACCATGTGCCCGAAAACAGTGACGAACTTAACACTGAAGACTAATCAATAACCAGTGCACACTAGTGCACATTTTTTTCTTCATATTATTGGCAATTCGTAGAGTTAGGCTGCTATTACACCATCAGAGTTCTTTGACAAAATATGTATTATAAAATATATGACAGTGTAATGGGTTTTGACTATTGCACTCTTACTACGTCATACTACTTTTGACCAATAAAACGGTACGAAAGGACGTATTTCAACCAATCATGGCTGCTTATCGCACAATTTTATCGCGTCCCTAGCATTTGTTTAATTTTATCGCGTCCCTAGCATTTGTTTCTTTGTTTGCCAACATTTGAAACTGCACTGGTCTGGACGTCAAAAAAAAAAAATATATATATGTATATGTATATGTATATAAAATTACAAACCACTCCAGTCGATGCACAGCAGTTTCAAATATGACTCGCATTGGCATTCAAGAACAAGAATTAATAATAATCACTGATCATACCTATGCATCTTCTTAAATCCGATTTACAAATAAATGAAGAGCACCATTCGGAAATCCTGAATAAGTTGAATACACCATGTAGGCCTAAATCAACGAGTTCCACTTCTATTACGCACACGTCCAATATAACACCAATTGAACCACCAACCACATTCAAATTTGAAAATTGTACATTCAATAATTATTCCTTTTAAAATTATTCATTCAGAAATTCTGAATAAGTTGAATACACCATGTAGGCCTAAATCAATGAGTTCCACTTCTATTACGCACACGTCCAATATAACATCAATTGAACCACCAACCACATTCAAATTTGAAAATTGTACATTCAATAATTATTCCTTTTAAAATTATTCATGTTTATTTTTTATGTCATCGTCGTTAATTAAAACTTTTCTAACACTTGTGTATATTAGTTAGGTTATGTTATAGCTTCTGCTATATGATATTTTGGATAGTCACGTATCAGAGATTGTTTAATATTAAGATTTATTGAAAATCATCTGTCAAGTGACGTTGATTACTGGGATTCGGATAATTGAAGTGGAATGTTGCATTTTAATAAAAATGAAACTGAATCAACAAAGCCTTCTTGACTAGTAACATTGTCATCGTGTATAATAGATCGAGAACTTCTCGACGAGAAGGCGTTGCTCACTACTGCCATCTAGCATGCATCTAGCGTAATATTTGTAATGTTGAGATGGTACAATAATACATTTGAAGACAGTTGTATTTTCGTAAGTCAATTAATATTTTATTGTATTGGAGTATTTCGTTACTTCTAATCTTTATATACTTTCTTCTAATCGTGTAATAGTCAATTAAATCCCACTCGAGTTTTGATTTTCTCTAGATAAATCAAAACGTCTAGTGAGATTACTGTTGATAAAAGATCTTTTATAAAATGTAAGTGTATCTTGATATCTGTGATAAAAGATTTCCATACCTTGAAACAAATCTCGCTGACTCGGAACGCAAATATAACTGGACTGTTACTGCCACAAAAATTCTGATATCGAAGTATGAAGGAAATGAAATGTTGTAAATAAATAATTTGTATAATACAATATTGATATTATGACGTGTTAACTGTTGTGGAACAAATATTAGGAGAGCTTTTGTTCCTAATTTTAGGTTATCTTTGATGTTAAAAAAAGATTTTATGTATTGTAATATACCCCAAATCCTATCTTTTATCAAAAACTTTGATAAATATCTTATCTTATTCTTTGTCAAAGAACTTTGATAGTGTGGTAGCAGTCTTATAAAAGTGTTTTTGCGGAAGCTAGTTAAAAGTCATGCCGCCGCCAAACTAATAGACACTTCGAGAACGCATCTCAGTTGTCATCCGTGAATGCGCCAGGAGTGCATTTCTTCGTATCAGCCGCGGTATTGTTCTTTAACAAAGCTGAAACCTGCAGCCACAACCGCTGCTAATGTGAACGGTTTCGCATACTTTCTCGTTTATGTTGGTCGTTACGTAGAGCACTGACGTAAGCAGTGATACTACGTCATCAGTGACGTAGCTACTACCGACAAATCTCGTCTCCTCTCTCGTCTCCCGTAGCAACGGGCATAGATAGAAGCCAGTGTTGCCGAGGTTTACGCAGCGTAACCGATGTAGCCGAATCAAAACAAAGGCCAAAAGCCTTAACACTTTCACCATTTGTGCAGGTAGAAGACCGGAACTTCTGGCATTGTTGTTCTTCACGTTTAGAGTATTTTCGTATCTGCTAGTTCAGATGTTCTCCCTCTTGTCAGGTGCGATTCAAGTGATTTTATGCAGTGAGGCGGGTGACCTTCGTCACCGGATAAGATGTAGCTTGCGGCTTTCAGATACGCATATAAATACTACGTGTTATCTCTGTATTAAAATGTAACTGAAGTTGAAGCTACAACTAAACGTAGCATAAATATCTGCGAATTAGGATCCCGGCGGGTCCAAGTATTTGGTAGCTTCTTGCGGGTTACTTTCGTTCCCGTATCGTCATTGCACTATTGCTCCATTAATCATGATTCATGATCATGCAGTTTTCAGTAAATACTCGTTATTTGAACACCGTTAATAGTTGTAACAACGTAGAATTAATTTTGAGATGATTTCTAAGGGTGTTATTCATAGACATTTCGCTAGCCCGTGCTACGAGCGTGCTAAACTAGCCCCGACTATCGACTGGTTACTTGTACAGGATTAATATCATATCCCTAACACTGGTTTATGAATAAGAAAAACGTTAGTTCGCTGATCATCCACTGGAAGCCCGCACTAAGAATGTCTATGAATACGGCCCTTAGAATCGACATTCAAATTTTTACAGGAAAATGTAAATTTGTCATTTAAATCGAAAAACAAATACATAAGCCTAGACGTAGTTTATATGAATAAACTGATAAGTTTCCTGTTTTGTTTGTTCGCTTCTTAAAATCATGAGCTTTTATGAAAGATGTACAGTATTCCATTGAAATGAATGACGTGAAGCTATAACCGTCCATATAAATCTGCCTACATTTAAAATTATTAAATTTTAGTGCTATATATGTATTTTGTTGCACATTTAGAGGATTTCCGCTACTTAGGCGTATTCCATCTCCAAGAATTATAAAAGGTGTGATCTATCGTTTTCTCTGAACATCCTGTTTTTTTCTTGGGCTGTTTGTAAGCAGATTGTATGAGGTTCTGTTTGGAGTAGTTATTCTAAGACTTAAAGTGATTTACCAGTGGCACCTGTATGTCTTTATTGTAGCGACATTGTCAATTTTCAAATGTTAGTAGATTTAATCATTTTTCTTGTGATCCAGGAGTGTGTGTATATATTATTATTATTAAACAGCCAGTTAGGAGTAAAATTTGTATTGGAACCCATACGTTAGAACAGGTAAACTCGTTTAAATAGTTAGGTTATAATTTGACATATTTACCTGTTACTTATAAATCTGAAAATATTCTACATTTTAATGGAGCCTTAAGAACCATCAACCAGGTTTTCACACCCACGAAAACCCAAAAACATACCAGGTTAAAAGCATATAAAGTTCTAGCAAGACCTGTCCTCATGTATGGTAGTGAGGCCTGGACTGTCCGAAACTCAGATGTTCAACGCCGAACAACTGCGGAAATGAGATTTCTAAGGAGGACTGCCGGCTACAGCTTGCTTGACCACAAAAGGAATGAACTAATTACAAAAGAATTGAAAATTACACCTATTTATGAACATCTCAACCACTATAGACAAAAATGGCTTAACCATATCAATAGGATGGACTTTCCAAAGACAAATTCTCCGCTATATACAACATGGAAGACGATCTTTGGGACGCCCCCTGAAAAGATGTACGGAGACCATAACAGGTCACTAGGCCTAATATCTTCAAGGACAGTGATATTATTATTATTATTATTATTATTATTATTATTATTATTATTATTATTATTATTATTATTACAGTTGGTTCCAGTAACTTTTCACGAACCTTTGTCATCTTCGTTTTCAACAGGCCATAGCAAAGTTCTGTGAATTACATTTACTGTGTCTGCTTACTGATTATGATCCGTAAGTCTTCCAGAAGAATTTTCGGTCGATGTTGCATGTACCGAACAGTAGTGTCTTCTGCATTATGAATGTATTATTTCCATATTTAAGAGCCTCTTGAAGTGTACGTGGGATTACACCTGTTGCTGATATGGCTGTTGGCAAGATTTAAGTATTGGTTATTTTCGAAATTGTGTAATTTCAATCGCTTAGTATTTTAACATGTTAGCAGTGTATACATACTGTAAATTTGATGTGTTTGGACTGTTACAGCTAACGGAAACATCTTTACATCACATAATTCGCATGCCCCGGTCGATCGGGGCTAATATGAGGCTTGGGACAACGTTTTATTCAGAAAAGCCTATATCGGACGCGGCCCTGTGGCGAATATACGTTAGACGGTCCATTGTCCATAGATTGAGAAATTAGGAGTTACGAGAGCGTAGAAAATATAGTCTTGGAATGTATCTGATACGCAGAATACGCAGTCGTACATTGCTATATTATTGGTAGCTTACAAAAAAGTTGCAGACTAATCAGTGTTTGTTATTGTACCCATTAGCTTAGGTCGCTTGTCGCACGCGTCTGCATTCCTCTTCAAGGGCCGGACGCGGGATGAATTCACACACTTGGCTAACATCGGCCATTGTGCACCCTAAACGTTATGACGGGTGGCCTAGGTGAATCCGGTGCACCCTGACTGTCGTTTATTTACCTGACAAGGCTGTGTTGCCATGTCTTGCTTGTTTTTATCTTTAATATAACTAATTAAAAACATGGGCAATGAAGAGTGGACAACATAGCTTCAATGAGCGTGATATTTTGTTTGTACTGCCTGCAACCTCAACCTGAGAAGCAGCACACACAGTTTAAACCATTAAAACGTAGCGACAGCTATAGGTTCGTTCCAACAAGAATACGTAATTGACCATACTATCGTGAGCATGCGCAGTGCAAAAAGACGTTCAATACACTTCAAACCAGTTCTGAACCGAAAAAAAAAAAAGTATTTTAATTTGAGCTTTTTTCTCGTTTCTTATTGAATGTTATAAATAAATGAGTATATAGTCAGATGTGACATACCCCCCACCCCCTCAAAAAAACTAGCAACGAGCTTACATTGAATTATTATGCTGTTGTTACAATACCAATTTCACAGGCGTGGTATCTTCAAGGATATGAATTTTAGGACTCATGTTTATCAGATTTTTTTTCTTGTTTTGATTAATACTACCTCGTTTCAAAATATTAGAGACGATTTTTAACACTCTATATACTGTAGAATTATTAGTGACGAGAAAATGCCAGAATAATCTTAGGCATTTGTTGGCGATAAGTTTACTCCCTGTTTACCACATTTAGTTTTCTTCCCGAACAAGCAGTCTCTCTAGCTGCCAACAGTAAAAGTAATTTGTGCGAGATCGTGCGTATTTGCTTGGTTTCCGCACAAAACCAATCTGCGGCAAGTGTAAAATTCCACATTCAGTATTCCCAACCTAACACACATAACAATTTCCCTCTTCTTACCGCTTAAGTGACATATTGATTTTACTGCTTTAGGCTTTTAACATATTATTTTTAGAGACGTTCAATATAGTAATAATTGTAAATTGGAAACTAACCACTGCAATTTCACCTAAATTGCACTGTTAATTATTGTATTTAAATATTTTCAAAAATAAGTAAACTCTACAACTCCACTAAAGTTACTGCATTCGTGATGCAAGTAACATTAAGGAAGCCGTGAAAAAATCAACAAGATTCCATAGACTGGGGAAAAAAAAAGACAGACGTATATCACGGCCTGCTGGAGTATAGTAGCCTAAACACAGAAAACATTTTAAAGCAACAATGTTGAAGATAGATATTTTTGTTTTGCAAATTTGCCGTCATTGAACAGAAAGCAAGATGGAGATTTCATTGCAACTAATTAGAAATTCCTCTTTCAGGTATGTAATAAACGATCTTCGCACGAAATAATGTACGATACACGAGCGGTATGTTTTCTTTCAATTCTCGGAAATTAAAAAAGCTCAAATACGTTTCGCTTTTTCAAACTTTTCCTCGAACATGAAAACTTCAACATACCGCTCTTGTAACGCATATTACTATTGTGTGATGTCAGTGGTATTTGTTAAACATATTGCAATGGAATAGAATTTCGGGAGGGGCACTACCACCCCGCACTGCTTTCAAGATTATTGCTCTAACCCTCAAGCTAGGCGCATTTTTAAACCCATACCGGGAAATTACAGTAAAGTTCGCTGCGTACCCAGGTTTCGAACAGGGAACGTCCCTAAGCCGGCCCTCTCCGTGCGTCGCCAGCCGGCGTTCAGGGAAAACCGTGGAATGATGAATTGAAGAAATGCTGACGGAATTATGTAGATGCCTATTTGGAAAAACGGGAGAGCCCCGAGAAAACCCCCAACACCAACCTTGTGAATGAAATATCCCAGGCCTGACCGGAACTCGAACTGAACCGCCTGCGTGTCAGGCTGGAGGTCTGACCACTCAGCCACCGGAGGGTGAATATATGATTCTTCGAAATTGTTATTCCACTTTGTCATATAAATTATAAATCAATCACAGAGTCTAGCTGCAGGAAGCCTAAACTTCGTATAGTACACAAGTAGGCGAGGGGAAAAACTTCGGAACTTTTGTAAGCTAAAGTTCTGAGGCGACCCGATTTTTAGAGTGTTTCTGCGCATGTTAATCACGTGGTCTTGTGAGTCATTCAGTTTTATTCAATTACTGAGTGATAATGCAAACACGAATTGTATGCTGCTCGCTTTTTATGTACATATTTACCAGTTTTGTTACCAAAAATTTTGATTTGTATAATCTTTTTAAACAACTGTATTCCTTACAGACAGTCCAAAGAAATATCGTTCATTATTGCAATGTAATTACATTAGCGCATGCGTAGAACGTTATGAATCTGGCCGCCTTTGTAGTTGACGGCTAGTATAGCTAGCGTCTTCTTTAAACTAGATCTCTGCAACTTGTTTCCTATGCAATTGAAGTCGTAAGAATTGTTACAGTGTGTGGCGGTTTATTGATCTTAGGTGTGAGTGAGCCTTTTAATTTTACAGCATTTTACACCGTTAGTTTCGCAAAATTACAATTATATATAAAGAAGACTGATAATGACTCTTGCAGCCATGAAACAGTAGAAAATAAAACAAGTGCAATTATGGAGATTCGAATCTAGGCTCGCACGCATACTGTTGTTTCATTCCTCACTTCTGTGCTGTTGGTTTTGACGACTTTTCCACAACTCTAATTTCTTCAATTGTAAGTTATTTACTTTCTTATTAGTGAAGTAAACTTTTGGTTGGAGTTTGTTCATGTCTAGTATCTTGAGTCAATTTATCCGGGAATAATGTCCATGAAATATAATTGAAAAACAATTAATGGGACTTAATATAATATATGGCGCTCAGCTTCAAGATCCGTCATATGATTTAATTCGTCGTTTATTGTATAATGTCTTTTAAAAGTCACTTAAAACTTTAAAGTGCTGTAGATAAAACATAAGCAAAAATCACTGTGTTGGGCAGTATGAATAAATATAAAAAAACAATAGGAGGAAAAAGTGTACATAACTCGATATCATCATTTTAGGACCCTAAAACTGTTCTGAAACGCCTAGTGTAGAGGCAACCAATCTAGCATATTTGTTAGATAAGATGCCTACTGCACAGGGGTAGTTTACAAAGAGCCAGTAAAAAGAATTCGTGGCACTGCAACCCATGGAAGGCCAAGGCTATTGGCTTCACGTGCACATGCCTCACTAGAGGTGAACGATCATACAACCAGATCGGAGATATCGTGTAGTTAGCACTATGATCCCACCAGCCGTTGTAGCTGGTTTCCGAAACCGGATTTCTCCCAAACACTGGCCGAAATTTCATGAGAAAATTCCTTCCCATTAAGGACTCTGAACAGTGCGCATTCCGTAACGCGAGTACAGGTGCACTTACAGACGTGGACAGATTATTAATAAAATTGACGATTGTTATGATAATTCTGTTTACAAAATTTGACTTTTCAATTTAGACTACAGTTAACAATTTTGCATATTTCCATCATTACAGTAGACAGAAATGTGCATAAATGTCAACTGTAGTTTAAATTGAAGAGTCAAGAGTTGTAAAAATATATAATAAAAATCTTCAATTTTGCTAATAATTTGTAAATTAGCAAAAATGTCAGCTGCATTGAAGAGTCAAATTTTGTAAAAATATAAAACAAAAATCTTCAGTTTTGCTAATAATTTGGAAAAATCCAAAATGTCAACTGCAGCCCAAATTGAAGAATCGAATTTTGTAAAAATATACAATAAAAACCTTCAGTTTTGCTAATAATTTGTAATATGCAAAAATATCAAATGTAGTCCAAATTGAGGAGTTACATTTTGAAAAATATACAATACAAATCTTCAATTTGGCTAATTATTTGGAAATACACAAAAATGTCAACTGAAGTCTAAATTGAAGAATCATATTTTGTAAAAATATATAAAAAAATCTTCAAATTTGCTAATAATTTGTCCACGTCTGTATATGTTGCCTTAGACCACGATGCTACGGCACGGAATAGATTGCATTGCACTAATGTTAAATGTGGTGAGACAAAATGAACAAGTACACCTTCACGAGTTTGCAGACATATGGAATTCGCTAAGTCACATTTTGTTATAAAATCTGCATATACTTCTTCATGCAGGTCTCGTGTTCATCGCTAATAACAGAACCATTCCGTAGGGAAATCCCCTGCGGTGGCTGAGTGGTCAGACCTTCAACATGTCACGCAGGCGGTTCGGGTTCGAATCCCGATTGTAAAATCCATAGTGACACTTATGGCGGAAAAAATCGCAGTTGGGCTTTTTTTCGAGGTTCTCCCTTTCCTCATATTAAGCATCTACGTCGGCTGGCGACGCACGGAGAGGATTGGCCTAGGGTCGAGTGGGGTTGCCTGCTTGAAACCTGGGTACGCAGCGAACCTTAGTATAGTCAGCCGGTGTTTGGGAATGCGCCTAGCTTGAGGGTTAGCGCAATAGATCTTGAAAGGTCGCAGTGCTCAGTCGTAGTACCCCCTTCTAAATTCCATTTCATTTCAACCTGTAGGGTAAAGGACTCTAAATGATAAATAATAATAATAATAATAATAATAATGGTTTATTTTAACTGGCAGAGTTAAGGCCATTCGGCCTTCTCTTCCACTCAACCAGTATGATAGAAAATTACTACAATGCTGTGAATATAACACAATACAATACAATATAATTCAAAGCAATAGAATACAACAATAAAAGACAATATAATACATAATTAATATAATACAATGACAATTCTTTTCATCTTCACAACACCAATAAAATAATTATGTAATAATAATAATAATTTATTTTATTTATTTGTTTATTTATTTATTTTTATTTATTTAGAATATTAACGTGCAAAACAACAGCACAAGGCCAATTACAGTTTAGCACGATACAAAACAGAACAAAAACAACAAATGATGATGAGAATGAATGATAGAAAATGGCAATGAGATGAAATACAAACAATATAATAGTCTACATCAATAATTGATCAAATGCAACAGAGTATAATAGCATAAATAATTATAAAATTAGTACAATGAGATAATTGAAATAATGGAATAGTCTACATTAATCAATTGACCAAATGCAACAAATAAATGGACAAATAATTATTAAAATGAGATCAGTGAGTTAATTAAAAAATGAAGCCTGGAATAATATGAGTAATATTGTAAAGATATGCAATTGACAGGAATAGTATGATACATATCTTAACAAATGGCATTATTAATAATACTGACATACAAACTCAAAGATACACTACACATTAAATGGATCCAAGTTGAATCCATGCAAATTAGCATATTTAATACATCTGCTGACCGGAGAGAGAGATTTAGGATTCCTATTATATAATAATAATAATAATAATAATAATAATAATAATAGTCATACCTAAATTAAATTAAATTATTAAACTCGATCACAATTATAACTTAAATTTTACTGCGACCGTAAGAAATCGTTTAGTCTTTTCTAGAAAGTGGTTATTGTCTGGCAGCCCCTTATCTTCTGAGGTAGAGAATTCCATTCACGGGGGACTGAGACAGTAAAAGAGGATGAATAGTGGGTTGTTCTGTGGGCAGGAGTTGCTAGGAGCAATTCTTATATTTCTAATGTCGTAGTTTGTAATTTTAAGTCGACATTTTATTTATTTCATTTATGCGGAACATTTCAAGAGGCGTAACGCTTGAGTGAACATTGCGTGCATCCCGGACGACCACTAGTGGTCCGCAGACCGTAATTTGATGAACGCCGTCGTGAAGGTGTGGTTTGTTAAGGGAATTAGAAAATGTAATCGGAATCGAGGTCCGCACTCAACAACATAGCATTGACATGTTTCTTAACGACGCCACTGTATTGCTGTGTGTTTAAAGGTTCTGCGGAATATTTGATGGGGCCACAAGTAAGAGAGGAACGTGGTGGAGATCGATAACATGGGTTTACGTTGGTTGCAGGATCTCCCCTTGTACCTCTCCTTGCCCATTTCACTGCTTTCCGTTTCGCGGCAGGAGTTTGTAGTTATGGAGGGGGACAAGGCACATGGGGTGGGAGTTTGATCTGCCTCTTGCCTTTGGCATGTATCGCAGTTATTTTCGATGTCAGCATACGACATGGGCCAGTCGGACGGACGAGGCGAAGCGAAGCGGCGTGTTGGCCGTATCTAGTTTGCCACGCGGATCAATACACACATAACCTAAACCTCAACACACATGTCACCGGGATGTGACGCCTTTTTCGTCCTCTGGCGTGCGTTGCATCCTCTCCTTTGTTATCTGTTCGCCCACCGACTGCTTCCTTATCTACCGTATGGGCCAGGGAATACAACAAACAATAGCAGTAGTATTTTACTTGTTTCATTAGTCAACTGGAACCAATTACTTTCGAACAACTATCCACTGGCAATAATGTCGGTTCATATAGATCAGTGTTTCCAAAGTATGTTTCCCGGATGAGCCTCAGTGTAAAACTGTTATAAGAAAATATTAATGGAATTTATTATAAAGCGTCCCTACACGCAGAAACTTACCTCTTTTAGTCTGTACAAAACTAAATCCACAGACAAATCCCCTCGTGTATGGGCGAAAAGTATTAATTAAGACTTAAGATAAGTCTCCAGAGTTCCGCGGCTACTTGAATTTTTGCGACTGTAGCGCTGAGAAAAAATGAACATACTGGGTGTTCAGTTCAAAATGTGTCATGGCTCGCTGTATGCCGTCATGTGGCTAGCCGATGAGCCTAGAGAATTCAATCTTCCTACACTTCCGCAGAGGTGTATAACCTATGAGGCAGAGAAGTTGCCTAGCAAGTACGGCGTTCATTCTGAAGAGTACGTACCGATACGTACGGTAACGCCGGTAGTGGCAGGAATGTGAACTGTTTGGAAATACGTACTGTCGGGATATGGGGAGAGGATTAAGACGATTACTTACGTATTTGTTGACATTAACTTCGACGGTCAACATGGACACGGAGCATTTGATTTGTGTTGTGGAATGTTACCGTACGCAACCGATGATAACAAATACCCTGCGTACGACTTGCCGGCGCAAAACACAGTTCGAAAGAGGTTATGGTAGCACACAGACCGTACAGACCGCCATCTGTTGCTACGACGTTCACGTTATACCGTACACGTTCTCAAGTTCAGATTGAAGAACGCCTTAAATAATAGGCAACTTCTCTAACATATAAGCTGAAACTCGCTTCAAATCGGTGACCCAACAACAGTGACGTCATGACACACTTTGAAATGAACACCAAGTAGAAACAAGCGATATTGCCAGCATATGATCGAGATTTCGTCATTGTTTCGTTTTAAGCAGTAGACCTCTAATCCTCTGAAGCGAAATGGCGACAAGCTATGAAAGTACAGATTTGAGAAACTACTCGTATTTTCACTTATTTCAGAACGAGGTTAGATCCTCGGCGAAGACGATGGATTATTAGATGTAAAAAGTCCAAATGCGATTTCCATCGCATGTGGAGACGAAGTCGTACATAAAAAGTTTATCGTAACTAAATGATGTCTCTGTTCTTGAATAAAGTCAAATTCCGTGTCCAGATTTGCTTTTTCCGCGTTCTCAGCAGTAGAGGAGAAGGAGAAAACGAGGACATGCTCGATCCATTATCTGTCTGCTCTGGAGTCATCTATGTGTAATCACGTATGCCTGCTAGTACGAGGTGGACAAATTGAACATTGGTATCGATTATACAGAGACCAGTTGAGAGAAGATCAGTTAAGTGCTCGGCTTTAGAAACCAACCAGCCAGCACTTGTCGGGAAGCTTTTCGTACGAACGTATTTCGCCAGTGTTAAGGATTTGGAAATATAGGTCAGCTATTGCCAGTTGCTGTAAGCTTACTGGGAAGCTAATGGGCTGTGAACGATCACGGCGTTATCGTGAGGCAACACTGGGCATTGATTGGTGGTGTTTTGTGGTCAGCATGGTGCAACGCTGCAGTTGCGTTCCACTTTGCTACTACTTTAATTCATATTATTTATGATTTCTTCTTTTTACAAGGCTAGCGAAATCTCCAAATTCACCTTTACCTAGTCATTGAACTCGTGGCGTCAGTTAATTCGAGATAACAAAACAAAATAAGTGGTTCCTATTATGCCTTTTCTCATTATTTCGAATCCAGTGAAAGTCTTTTCAGTGTTTCCATGTCTGTCTGTATACAGTATGTCTAAATTAATACTTTAAATTGCTTCCAACCACCAATTTTCTGTCTACTTATTTTTCCACCTTTTACGATGTCATGGATTTTCCATCGTACAAATCAATATTAAATGGCAGAAGGTGTTTTAAGAATATGTAGAAAAATTTCTTATATCGTAACCAGTGTTGGGTCCAGTCAATGTAAAAACTAGAATTTTTTTTGTTCCCTTCAGTATAAAGAAATGTCGAGTTATGCCTTGCCGTTCAAGTAAAGATTTGATGATGCTGACAAACTGTTCAGTTATTCAGATTTATTGTATTGTATTTGAAAGCATATTAAATAATAGACAAAACTCTTAATTCCTAATACTCATTTTGTAAATAATGATGTAAACCTGCCCCAAATGATATAGAAATGAAATTTTTTATATTTCATGGGTAGAATGTGATTACTAAGATATTTGTTACAAAGATGATGATTTATGGTCCCTACTTTTATTATTTCGAAATGACATCGTTGCCCCATTTGGAAAGTGACTTTTGTCACACAGTAAAGTTACTACTACTACCACCTCTATTACTACTACTACTACTACTACTACTATTATTATTATTGGCCATTAAATAATGAAAATTACAATAGGCGTCGTTAAAAGGAAACATTACTAAATTAAAAATTAATTATAAATTAAAAAACAAGATCATTCACCTCCATATTAAAGAACTCGTCAGCAGTGTAAAAAAACCTTATCAATTAACCACTTTAATAGAACTTTTTTTTTAAAATGGGGGAAGAACAACACTTTTGGAATTAACAGGTAAGACGTTAAAAAATTTTATTCCCATAGTTTCCCAACTTTTCAGCGCTTTGGAAGTGCGACAATATTTAAAACTCAAATCATCACATGACTTAGTGCCATAATCATGAATGGTTGGTCTACTACAGTATTAATCCACATTTTTCTTATAAAAATCAGGCAAGAAAATATATAAATTCTAGGAAAAGTTAGTAATAATAAATTTAGCTTCCCTTATGAAAAGGTTGCCAGATTTGACAAAGCGTATTACATATAATTTGGAAACACACCTAATAGGTAAAATGATATACATTTGAAACGGTTAGGGAATCGAATATGCAAAATGTCAGAAAAATTTACACCTAAGTAGCGTCTGTGCTCATTTACAGTTAAGAAAGGGGGGGGGGGGGGTATCAGATAGGTTAGAATGATTTGAATGCCATATACCGCGTATTGATAGCTAGACTACCTAAATAAGCTTTTACAGATTTCAAAATGAGATTTTCTTGCCATAATTGGTAAAGCTCTTTTCTGCAGTATAAAAAATCTTGCTGGCACTAGACGAATGGCTCCTACTATATATTAAAAGTCTTACTAATAAACCGTGTATAGTTTTTGTACGAGACTTATGCAGAGTTGAGACAGAAAACGTTACTAATAAACCGTGAATAAGCTATGGACGTATAAACAGGCTATAACTATACAATGGGAATTGCTTTGCAGTAGTTATATACACGAAACCCCTTGTTTAAGCGTTGTATATAGCGAAAAAATGGCCGCCCCTCTAACAACTGTTCGTATCGACTGTCATTTTATGATGATGTTTACCTTGTAACCGTAGAAGAACAAACCAAAGATCATAGAATTATTAGAATAAAATTGCTGTAGCTTGTACTCTTTGACCAAAATGTAGTGCGGTAATCGATTAGAGCCAGTTGTACTATCGATATTTAACACGCCACACTAGAGCGCTCTACCGGATGCAATAGAGAACCTCAGATATTCTATTACCTTTCGTAACGAAGTAATGACGAAACTATGACGTAGCTGTGTAACAGTTATACTGTTATACACGACGTATGTAGTGATTATTAGTAAGGAATTTACACACGACTTATAAACGAGCTACTCATTGTATAAGTATAAGATAGTTAAACGTCTGTATATAGAGTTTTTATTAGTAAGACCGTAAGATTACATGACTTGTTTATTATTCAATAAGATTGAGATTAATTTCGTACGACATTATATTCATGAAATAAATTATTAATAAGTGTACACATAAAATTCAAAACACTTCATTAGAATAGAAATCCAAACTCAACAAAAAAAATAATATAAAAAAGTCACTGTCAATAAGTTTTAATAATATTATAAAAATGTTGATCTTGTAAACAAAAAAAAAAAGTACACCTTTGAAAACCTACTATTACCACGACTAGCATACACGGCGGCAGGAGTTCCGTAATGGGTAGTCAACACGATGCCTTGGCTGCCACGCAGCGGTAAAGCTGCTCTTTTTGGCAATTGCGTACTCCGCTGTGATTTGTATAATACAATGTATTATATCCAAATTCAACGTAAGACAAATGTCACCCTCCACAGAAAAGCCAGATAAATTCTATGAGAGAAGTTTTTACACGCAGGATAAAACAACAATATAATATTTGAACGTTTAGCAACTGGGGGGGGGGGGGGACGGATTCACTCACGAGATCACATGCGCAGAATCGCTCGAATTGCGTCGACTTCATTATCTCTAGATGTGTATATGATCACAATAAAAGTCCCGCAGGCTCTATTCATTGGCGTGTGTTTTTACAAGCTTTTGTTTCTGAGTGTCATAAAGACTGAAACACCTCCTGGTAACGGGAAGAAGATACGCGCTGTAGATGTGGTAACAGCCTCCGGATGTGGAGTAATAGTGTGCCTGCTTGCGGCAATCCGTCAAGGAGTTAGAGAAACCGGGTTCAAGTACCGTAACACTAACCAATAGGTGAAACAAGTAATTAAAATCAGCACGTAACTTCTTTGACGGTGTGCCTTCGGTGCCGTTATAAAATGTAGCAACATGACCAATGTCCAGGCATACAGGATTAGAAACTTATTTGTTTTTATTTTATTTTACGACGCTTTATCAACTGCGATAGTTGTTTAGCGTCTGAGTGAAATAAAGGTGATAATGCCAGCGAAATGAGTCCAGAGTCCAGTGCCGAAAGTTACCCAGCATTTGCTGAATGGATTGAGAGAAACCCCCGGAAAACTTCAACCAGGATTAGAACGTTCCGAGCCCATTGCTAACACTACGCAATTAAAAAATAATTATGGCAAGCATAACGTAATAGGTAACTCAGCCAAAAGCCACAGTACATACTTTTATTAAGAACTAGCCGTACCCGTGCGCTCCGCTGCACCCGTTAGAAATAAATATAAAGTAATTACATAATTAAAATAGGACATTTGGTCCAGGGAACATTCGTGTTTGATATAAGGATAAATCGTTTATTATGTTACTTAATTTAAATTGTATTTGCATAATTAAAATGCGATCATTTTGATCCAGAGACCACTCATTTGGTTATAAAAATTATTTTAGGAAGTACAGGAAACGAATGTACAGAATAGCCTATCAAGTTTTCTGTGCATAAGAAGCTATTTTAATCTTACCTGACCTCGATTCACTCAGAAGTTACTGTAATAACATTATAGCATTATGTCCATCTAGAGAAACTACACTTTCCAATGGTGAATTAATAATTAATTATACAAATCGGTTAATTTAGCTTCCGATATTACTTCATACAAACACAAACATTCTCTGTAGGCTATCTTTCATAGCTTTCGATTGTTGCTGTCCAAGGCCCCTTATAGACGAAGTCATTTGTTTTTTAATTCATTACACGGCCTTAGATGGCAGTTATTTTAATTTTAAAACTCATTTATCTCATTAAATATCAGTCCTATCAAAATTTTTCATGGAATAAAACTTATCGAAAATTATTTTTAAAGAAACTTTTGTTATGTAGCATTTTTTCACAAAAATCTTTAATAAGCGAGATATTTCGATTTATTTAATTCAGGCCCCCTTATAATCCCCCTTTTAAATAATGTATTTTGAATGCCATATAGCCTAAAATCTTAAGTGACAACGAACTTAATTTATATTCCAATTTTCATCGAAATCCGTTCAGCCATTATCGCGTGAAAAGGTAACATACAGACAGACAGACAGACATACAAACAAAAATTTCGGTTAATTATATATGTTAGGACCAATTATTTTTTAAAAATCGAAAATTACCAGAGATGGCATGAAAGTACATAACGCTAAATTTTAATGTAATGATTGTAATGCTCTAATTAAAAAATGCTTTCTGTGTTTATATAAATAAGATGTAATATAATGTAGACCTAGCCTGTAGTTATTGCATAAAAATCCTGCCCTAGTTATGAGTGGGGCAAAAGTGGCATATGCCGGTACTGTAGCTATGGCTGGGCTAAACGTTTCTTAAAATTCGACCTTAGTTGTGAGCAAGGCAAAAATTGCATAAAAATCTGTCCTTAGCCATATTAAGAAAATTCGTGGCCCGTCAACCCATGAAGGGCTAGGGCCGACCAGCTGACTGCATGTCTCAGCGGAGGTGAACGATCATTCAACCAGTACGGAGGTGAAGTGTGGCCAGCACGATAATTCGAGCCGATATAGCTGGTTTCCGAAACCAGATTTCGCTATCTAGCGTAGCCCCCCAAATTAATCATGATGGGTGGGCACTGATCCCATATACTGGCCAAAATTTCTCGTGAAAATTCCTTTCCCCTTGAGGACTCGAACCAGCATTTATTCCGTTACGCGAGTCCTAGACTTGGTGCCTTATACCACGACACTACGGTGCGGGACGTCCTTCGTTATGACTCGGCCAAACATTTCTCGCAAATCAGCCAGTCATGACGGCCAAGAATTGCATAAAAAATCTGGCCTGACCTATGACTGGGTAAAAAATCGTGCATCCTACTTTTAACCAAACTTGAGATCCAATGTATGAGCGGGTGAAATTGTAACGATTAAAATCTTCGTCATCGACACCTTAGAAATTTAATAGAGTTTACCACAGTATTGCCTTAGGGAAACAAAACAGATACAGTCAGTGCCAAAAATCGAATCAGGTTCCTCTAGGTTTGTGGTGGCACTAGACTCAACACTTGAGTTTAACTTTTATTTAAACTGATATCAAAGAGTTTACGCAGAATGTTTGATGTTTGTTACACTTTTAAAGGTAAATTTATCTTACATTGAGATAAATATTTGTGTATGTAATGCAATTGTGAAATATATTTATTGTAAACTATTTGTTTTATACGTATTTCATTTTATTTCATTTTACATTCTCAGATGTACGCACAAACAAAACATCGAGGCAATAAATTGTTTGGAAGTATTCAGTAGAGCAGATATTGTACATTAAGTTTCTGATAGCGCACACTCGTGTTTCTTTGGTAGGAGCCATGTTTTAATGGAGCGTTAATGTCTCTCTTTTCAACATCAGTCTGTTGCATATGGAGATGTTATCTCCATATAGGTCTCAGATTTCGGACATTCGCAGTGATTTGAGTTGTGAGGAAGATTTTGAGTTTTGCAATCATGTAAGATTGAATTTGCAGACAAGTTACAGGTATTATTCTTTAGGTTGTATCGTTGCACGAGTAGCTATATAAAGGTGATACTAGTGTAACCTGTAAATAGTTGCGAAACATTCCACTAGATTTTTAAGAGTAGTATATTATATAAATGATTGAGCGCTCTCTTGAAGTCTAAAATATTTTATGCTCGACCATGCCGAAATGTAGTAATTATACACCTGGTAGCAGTCCTTTAATGGATGTCATTAAAGTACACCTACTCATTAAAGTACAGATGTTCAGCCAATGACAACTCAGCTTACAGGTGTTCAGCCAATGACAAGTCAGCTTTGTACCGTTATAAAACCGCAAGTATCGATTATTCTCGGATATGCAATCGAAAGAGAATTAGCGAAAAGTCACGGAGGCTGGAAATCCAATACTGTCGCAGAAGGTTATGTTCTGTTACTATAATAATTAGCGTTAATTGTAAATAATATTCAAATAAATTCATTTGTCATCTCGTTTTTCAATGTCGAATTCAATAATCAAGGTTATATCAAGTTTAACGGGATTATATCAAGGTCAATGACATTATTGTTCCTCGGAAAAAAATCAATACTTTCGCGTCTGCGCACATCTCACAATTCATGACCTAGAACAAGGTCACTTCCGATCTTGTCAGATACAAATAAAATGTATAAGTTACATCTGAATAATTTCAAGTTAGAAATATGGTCGAGCATAAAAAGTCGTATGAAACTCGCCTATAATGGTAATTAAGAAGCTCGTATGAAGATCATGAAACTCGCTTGCGCTCGTTTCATAAACATCCATACTCGCTTCTTAATTACTATTCCAAATTTGCTCGGTTTAGAGGACTGTTAAAATAAATTGAAAGTCATTACATTGTTTCAGCTTTATTGCTTTCCAGAAGGAACTTTGCAGTTGAACTGACTTGTGACATCCTGGTAACGTGTCTGGATGATATTCTGGAGACTTGAGTTTGTGTAACAAGTTTTAGTGTATGAAGAGATTCATTGTATTTCATACGAATGTTTCACTAAGAGAACAGACAGTTTTGTAATCGACAGATAAGTAAGAGACACATAATTAACCCAACGGTACGCTTTGAAAAGAGGAGCACTCAAGAACAAGATGTAAATCTGGAGAAAAAACATCATTGCGATCTTGGTTGTGCATATATTCTTAAAAATTAAAGTGGAATAACTTCTTGAAAGTGATAGCTGCCCACTCAAAAGTTACGTAAAAACAGTTATCATACTAATGCATTAATAGTAATATGCGTTACAAGAGCGGTATGTTGAAGTTTTCATGTTCGAGGAAAAGTTTGAAAAAGCGAAACGTTGTTGAGCTTTTTTAATTTCCGAGAATTGAAAGAAAACATACCGCTCGTGTATCGTACATTATTTTGTGCGAAGATCGTTTATTACATACCTGAAAGAGGAATTTCTAATTAGTTGCAATGAAATCTCCATCTTGGTTTCTGTTCAGTGACGGCAAATTTGCAATATATATATATATATATATATATATATCTTCAACATTGTTGCTTTAAAATGTTTTCTGTGTTTACTGTACTCGAGCAGGCCGTGATATACGTCTGTCTTTTTTTTTTCCCCCAGTCTATAAATGCGAACTTAAAACAAACGGTAAGGTTATGTAATGATTTATTTTTCATTTTAATATTTTAACAATATTATTTATATAACATATTGCAGTAATAACATCGGCAAGTTTGTTGATTTTTTCACGGCTTCCTTAATGTTACTTGCATCACGAATGCAGTAACTTTAGTGGATTTGTAGAGTTTACTTAATTTTTGCAATATTTAAAAACAATAATTAACAGTGCAATTTAGGTGAAATTGCAGTGGTAAGTTTCCAATTTATAATTATTACTATATTGAACATCTCTAAAAATAATATGTTAAAAGCCTAAAGCAGTAAAATCAATATGTCACTTAAGCGGTAAGAAGAGGGAAATTGTTATGTGTGTTAGGTTGGGAATACTGAATGTGGAATTTTAGACTTTCCGCGGATTGGTTTTGTGCTGAAACCAAGCAAATACGCACGATCGCGCACAAAAATTATTAGCGTACCTAAATTAAATATCTTGTTTTGATTGATCAGTAGGCTGTAACCCTTAGAAAGGGCAGCTATAACTTTTTTGTTGTTGCAACATAGCAGTTTTTAATTAAATTAGATGTCTTAATTATTGGAGTATAAATACGTTTCGCGTGCAATTGGTCATCTTCATACTTGGATGTTATAGTGAATTATGTTATCTATGTTTTATAGTTCTGTTCGTTAATTTCTTACCCGATATATTTGAGAATTACGCAGTACCTACTTCATGATATCGAAGACGGTACATCACTTCATCATTGATTGGGAGACTCGACAGTGCACCGTCGCGGGCCGGTTGGTCCTCTCTGAAATGTCTTTATCCAGCATATGGGGCCGACGCGTGCGTAGAGCGGATTGTTTTCAGTTTCTGGCTGGTTTAGCGCGAAATCACCGCAGCAGCAACAGTTTTCCAGTCAGGCCGTATTGAGTATCAGGTTGGAATTCCAAATTGTTGGACTGCACTAGCAGACACTACTTAAAGCATCGAGGAATAACAGAGGATAGTGCGAAAATATGCATACTTTCGTTGCAAAATTTCCGGAACAATGCATTTCATTTATGACCTTGTATTTTTACCCTCAGCATACTATCAAATAAGTAATACAATAGTTGGGGAAAAAAGAAATAACCACTAAGACAAAAATACAGATATATAATTCAATAATTAAACCTATAATACAATATAGTACCGAAAGCTTACCACTCTTACATAAACATCGAAGTAAATTAGCAGCAGTGGAAATGAAATATCTTAGAAAAACTGTAGGAAAGACCAGAAGAGATAGGATAAGGAATGATAGGATAAGAGAAGGAGTTAAAATTAGAAAAGCATTAATAGAGGTGATTAATGAAAGGCAGTTGAAATGGTTTGGGCATGTATATCGTATGGGAGAAGAAAGGAAGGTTAAACAGGTGATGGAAATGAGAGTGGAAGGAAGAAAGAGAAGAGGAAGACCAAGGATTAAATGGGAGCATACAATAGAAAGAATAGGCCAACAGAAAGGAAAAACAATGGTAGAGATGAAGAGAATGTGTAGAGACCGGGAAAAATGGATGAAATGGACGGAGAGGGGCGAACCCGACGCTTAGCAGCAGAAGGGACTGAAGAAGAAGAAGAAGAAGAAGAAGAAGAAGAAGAAGAAGAAGAAGAAGTATTTTTACCCTTGGCCTTTCCATATATCCAGTTTCAGCCTTGCACACTACACAGACATGTAGCATGGAATCAGGGAGTCGTGTCCGTAACAACTCATTAAATAATTGCGGTTCAAAAAATAACAGAGAATTAATTGTATGGTCTGCATAGCCTACTAGTTCTTCACCCACTCTTTCTAGCACAGCTTCATTTAACAGCCCATGCCACATTGGTAAAAAGTTCTTTGTACGTACCATTTTGGCACATGCGGAACGGGCAGTTAGAAATCCGCGTTTTCTGTAGAAGGTAGAGTATTTCACACCACGCGTCGTTCACATAAACGTAGGAAAAGATCCGGTACCGGTTTTATAATAAATTCTGGAAGTTGTGAGGAGGTGAAAAATGTTTGCTACATCGGCCCGACTCTGACATAGGCCTAATTCTGTTCTGTTTTCAAGGCATATTCACCATTACGGTGAGGAGTAATACTTAGCTTCAAACAAAAATATGACTTCCTTTTTTTGAAGGAAAAAAAATTTCCGACAGTTCATATGCATTCAAAGTTCGTGTAGTAGTTTAGAACTAGCGGCATGCTAAAAAAACATTTTGATATATTTATTTACTAGCCGTACCCGTGCGTTCCGCTGCACCCGTTAGAAATAAATATAAAGTAATTACATAATTAAAATAGGACATTTGATCCAGGGAACATTCGTGTTTGATAGAAGGATAAATCGTTTAATATGTTACTTAATTTAAATTGTATTTAAAATATTAAAATGCGATCATTTTGATCCAGAGACCACTCATTTGGTGCAATGACAATTCCTTTAACATATTATCAATTGTTATTACCAATTATTTTTGGAAAAGCGAAAATTAACAGAAAAATTTTGGCTACAGATTTATTATTATGTTTATATTATATTATATTATATTATATTATATTATATTATGTAAAAGTGTGTTGATAACGGATGTACTCGAATTAGAAAGTTTTTAATTTGTTGTGGGAGCTCTTGAATCTCAGGAGGAACAGCTTTTACAACAGCGCAACATAATCTGCTTGGCTCATTACCCAATTTTTTTGCATTGCATTTATTGCATATATATTTTATGTATTTTAACACGATTCAATTGAGCATAGTTAAAATTTGAATATAAAATAATGGATTGCTAAGCTAACGTACTATTACTGCATACTAAATCAATACACTCTCGTTGTTCATCAATTCTCAGAGATAAAAATGAATATGTTCATAAACATTATTTTAAGAAATACAGGAAATGAATATACAGAATAACCTATAACGTTTTCTGTGCATAAGAAGCTATTTTAATCTTACCTGTCCTCAATTCACTCACAAGTTACTGTAATAACATTATAGCATTATGTCCATCCAGAGAAACTACACTTTCCAATGATGAAATAATAATTAATTATACAAATCGGTTAATTTAGCTTCCAATATTACTTCATACAAACACAGAAACATTGTCTGTAGGCTATGTTTAATAGCTTTCGATTGTTGTGTCCAAGGCCCCTTATAGACGAAGTCATTTGTTTTTTATTTCAATACACCGCCTTAGATGGCAGTTATTTTAATTTTAAAACTCATTTATCTCATTAAATATCAGTCCTTCAAATTTTTTCAAAGAATAAAACTTATCAGAAATCATTTTTAAAGAAACTTTTGTTATGTAACATTTTTCACAAAAATCAATAATCGAGATATTTCGATTTATTTAATTCAGGCCCCTTTATAACCCCCTTTTAAATAATGTATTTTGAATGCCATATAGCCTAAAATCTTAGTTACAACGAACTTAATTTATATTCCAATTTTCATCGAAATCCGTTCAGCCATTATCGCGTGAAAAGGTAACAAACATCCAGACACAGACAGACATAGAAACAAAAATTAAAAAAAAAGCGATTTTCGGTTTGAGGGTGGTTAATTATACATGTTAACACCAATTATTTTTAGAAAATCGAAAATTACCAGAAAAATTTCGGCTACAGATTTATTATTAGTATAGATGATACCTCAATTTCGCGCGTATTATAGCACTATGCGTTATTCTACGTTTTGACCATGTTCCGTAGCATTTTATAGGTTTTTTCCGTGTATGTCAGGAATTTTGCTACGTAAGTAAACAAATATCCGAGAAGTAGTAAAAATAGTTTTACTTAAAGAATGGTATTAAATGACATGGACAAAATTAGATGTCATGTACAGGGAATGAAAAATTTAAAAGTTTGCACAACAGTATGAAAACTATAAACCAATTTATGAAAGAAACAGACTCAAGAAATGTAAATTCCAACAGCCATTAGATGCCATAAGCATGAAGGATGCTGCTGCTGCTGCTGCTGCTGCTGATGATGATATTTTTTCGGCGCGGCCTGTTAGAATGACAATGTGCTTGGCTCGGCCTGAAAGTATTTCCTCCTCATCCTGGCAAAGTCGGGAATCGGCAACGCTGCAGTCCAGCTAACTTTTGGTTCCCATTGCCGGATTGTAGGACAGCAAGTGCACTTGTTTACGAAGAGGCTCTCATAAGGGAGTCAACAAAATAAACTCGGCATGGGTAGACGTATGTTTACATCAGAAATTTTTGATAACAGCTCTGTTTCCATCACATGGTCGTACGCTTTATTATACTGGAGACAGGTTTTCTTTCATACTTCGTCGAATGATATGTGTTGCATCATCACCGTCATCTTCGCTGGTTTTAGGCTCTAATAGCCTTTTCTTTTTACTTAAAATTGGTCACTAGTCATTTCTGAAGGGTATTTAAATAGCTCTTCGTCCTTCATGCTTTTAATCGTGTTTATTTGGTAGTTTCTTTCCCTCAAAGAAAGCTTGTTACTGCGTGCGTAATAATATGTATAAACCCTGGAGGGGATTCAGACCACGTGTTACTAAGAGGGGGAGGGGATGGAGGCCGCGTCTGTGGCGCAAGTTTTAGTGCGCTGATCTTCCATCCAGGGGTTCGATCCCAGGCCAAGTCGTGATGGAATTTATGGTGGATGGTTTTTCTCGGGATATTACCGTTTTCTTCTATCATTCCACCAACACACTCCACCTCCCCCTCATTTCATCTATCATAGACTGGGGTGAGGTCTTGGGGGTTATACGGTTTTCCGATGCTTGGGGCTCCGGGCTCATCAGGTACTCGTCTGAGAATGGGACCTGGTTATCAGGGGCTGAGGCAGGATGGCCCACCTGTCAGCATCGAATTGAAATCACTTTTAAATGCCGATTTACGTTAATAGGCGAATAAATGTGTAAATAACTATTTGTTAAACATTACATTTCATTTTGTGAGTAGAGATATTTCCGAAACGAGGCCATACGCCGAGTTTAGTAACCCTACGAACAAAATAAATGTTAATGTTGTGTCGTGCACTCTTAAAGACAACCGTTTGTTCGTGTTGCTATAGAGACAATTCTCACATCGCCACTCTCATTTTAATAGTAGAACTTCATCAAATTAAAACCAAGCGGTGGTATAGCTTAGTGGTAGAGCATTAGACAATATATACTCTGTTCAAACCCGGGTGTCCCCAAATGTATTATAATTACATTTAATTAGTAATTGTTTCATAGTATGGTTATCAATAAAATAATTTTTGAACGTTTATTAACCAAAAACTGTCATTTTAAAAGTAAGCCTGCCACTGTTTTCACCTGCCTTATTGATCGGTTTCGATGTTGTCGTGGGAAACAATTGATAATCGGCTAAAACAGTTGAAAATCAGTGATACATGTTCTTATCGCAGCTACCATAATAATAGTCCATTTTTAACACGCTTGGCTAGTATTAAAGGATCTACTTACAGGAATGGCAGCTTGAAAAAATTCATTAACTTACACAGATCTGTTTAAGTCGTACAGAGTAAGTATAGTGTAAATTTTGTCACGCGTCTTAATTTGTTAATTATAGATGCAACATTTTGTGTGTAATCTAGGATTCTGAAGTTCGTCTTATATGATACGTATTAAATTATTTAATTTAGGTGTGTTTCAATAACAGTTCAAGAAAATGTACTATAAACTGTAAAGTCATTTTTAACATGTTAAATAAATTGAATTGTTACGAAATGTATGAAACTTACATAATTATTATGATAAACTTTCTACTTTATGTGGCACTCATTTTAAGGGGGACGTAGGCAAAAATGCAATCAGTTACAAAATATTTTGCCATTAATGCAATTTTCATTTGATAAAGTTGCAATTTTCCATGCACATTGTAAGTGGTATGACCTATAATACTGATTTTAGGTCACTTTTTCAAAGTAAAGGGTACTCTTGGGGTTGTTACATTTTTATTCACTTAATGACTGAGAGACATTCTTCTCCAAAATTACTTAAGTAAAGTTTTCAGTCATTTTGCTGTTTGTTACTTAAGTAGAGACTTGAAATTTTTTCCTCTTAGATACATATGTAAATGGTTGGAAAGTTTTTTATTATATGATAATATCTTAAAAATGTATATTTTTTTTCTCATTTCTGACAAAAAGAATGCTCTAGAAGCAATGATAGTGACGGATAAAAAATTACTTATAAGCAATCTATTAAAATATCCTTGCATAATTGTATAAATGTTTGCTACATTAATTTGTGTGCTAAATTATATGATTATAGTGCCAGTTGTTTTGAAGAAAACTATACCTAGACATGACAGATTTAACATTTCGGTAAAATTGCTTTAAAATATATTATGCAGGTATATACAAAGCCTTATTTATATATGTTGGTATTTAAATTTTAAAGAGCACTTTCAGGTGGATTTAGGACCTAAAACTTTAGGGGGATCTTAAATAAACCTGAAATCATCTAGTAATGCCAAAATAAAGAAAAAATCATTTTGTAAATAACATTTTCTACATCCCCCCGTAAGTATTTTTTCGCAGTTATCAATGCCAAAGTTGTCATTACTTAACAGAATTTGAAAAGTTTCTTTCTTATTTTTTTCGATAATAAGCCACAGAAATGCCTAATTTGATTTTCTTTTCTACATCTTTGTTTTCCAATACCTTTGTTCGAGTTCCAGCTAATTACAGTACATTCGCTTGTGACATACGCAGTGATGAGTCATTCCAGTAAAGCGCCACATTTTAGAACTCTGTAAGTGTAAAGCAATGCTTTCGACATGCGTAATGGGACGCCAGCAAGTTTCCAGCAGGGCTTGAAGCCGACGCGACGTAATGAAGTGTGCTTACTTTTGTGACATACTCACCACATAGAGAATTAGCCCAGCACTGTGTTGTCTTAATCACGATAAAGGCACATGACTGGTTCCTGCTCGTAAACAACCGCGGACATTGGTCATGGTTAAACCTCTCTGCGAGTTCCATTATGCGGCGACGTGCGAGCTTACAGCTAGTTTTAGTCTGTCTGAAGACCGGCGCATGCGTATAAGTACACACGAGTAATGCATTTCGGGGTATTAACACAAAACCATAGGCTGCAATTTAATTGTATGCCAAGTGTAAACTTTGTTTGGAATTAATAAATTTACTCAATTTCGATTTTCTTTCATATTGTACGAAATTTAAACACATCGGTGTCTGTGTTTATGTACGGCGATTTCTCCCAGACTTTTGGACGAAATTCTTATTTTGTTATTCATTCAGTACAGAGTCAATTTATTCGGAAATAATGTACGAGAAATGTAATCATTTTTATGAAAACAATAAGTCAATATAATATAAAAGAAATTGCGTAAACCATAAAATTATAATTTGCCATAAATTACATGTACCGGTAACAGTTTTCTGTCTAGTTCTCCCCACTTTCTCATTACGTCTTGTAAATAAATGAACTGAAAAGTATCATCACCAGATCAGTCTGTTTCGGAGAAATTCATTTATGTTTATTTATACAGTATGTTTTTCTGGGTATAAGATTTAACATTGGCATAAGAAACCTATGTATAAAAGCAATAAAGAAATAACTTAATCATTGGGCCATTTTTAGAAATTAGTAGGCTTTGATAATTTGTGAAAAACGAGAACATATGGTTGCTAGGTCAAAGCCTTACATTATATTGTTTTACAAATTGTTAAAACCTGCTAAATAGAGTAATTTCTAAACTTGGGCACATTGATTAAGTCATTTCTTCGTTATTTTTATAGATGAGTTTCTTGTGACAGTGTTAAATCCTTATGTCCTCACACGGAATATCAGTTGCGAATTATTATAAATCCAGCGCTGGATTGATATAGAGGACAAGGGGATCGAATTGTTAAGAGAAATTTCTGCTCGGTATTATAAGTGTCTAATATGTTTGGGTGAACGTCTGAAAGCTGTAGAATGAAACGAGAGGGATTTGTCCGTGGTATTGCAATACACTACTAATAACTTTTGACATTTAAATGTCGAATTTCATAAAATAGCTGGTGGGGCGAATTAAAATTTAGGCCATTAATGCTCCTTAAAATACACCTAGTGGCTGTATTCATCTCTCGTGGCACTGGTGGGGCGAATTAAAATTTAGGCCATTAATGCTCCTTAAAATACACCTAGTAGCTGTATTCATCTCTCGTGGCGCTGGTGGGGCGAATTAAAATTTAGGCCATTAATGCTCCTCAAAATACACTTAGTGGCTGCATTCGTCTCTCGTGGCGCTAGTGCGGCGAATTAAAATTTAGGCCATTAATGCTCCTCAAAATACACCTAGTGGCTGTATTCGTCTCTCGTAGCGCTAGTGCGGCGAATTAAAATTTAGGCCATTAATGCTCCTCAAAATACATCTAGTGGCTGTATTCGTCTCTCGTAGCGCTAGTGCGGCGAATTAAAATTTTGGCCATTAATGCTCCTCAAAATACATCTAGTGGCTGTATTCGTCTCTCGTAGCGCTAGTGCGGCAAATTAAAATTTAGGCCATTAATGCTCCTCAAAATACATCTAGTGGCTGTATTCGTCTCTCGTAGCGCTAGTGCGGCGAATTAAAATTTAAGCCATTAATGCTCCTCAAAATACATCTAGTGGCTGTATTCGTCTCTCGTAGCGCTAGTGCGGCGAATTAAAATTTAGGCCATTAATGCTCCTCAAAATACATGTAGTGGCTGTATTCGTCTCTCGTAGCGCTAGTGCGGTGAATTAAAATTTAGGCCATTAATGGAACACTTATATTTGAAAATAATTGTTTGACAATTACAATGGGCATGAGGAGGAATCAAAGAAATTGTCCTGTTAAGTAGACAAGGGTAGGAAAAATTATTTTATATTTAAATGGCTCTAATGTAAGCTTGCAGTTTTGTTGGTATGCCTTTCCAGCATGATGCCCTCAATATGATAATTATAAGGGTAGGGGTGATCATATGATCGTAAATTATTTGGTTTTGCTACAAATGGAATGATGCTAAAGATAAGAGCATATTCTCTATTTTAATGTCATCCAATGTTGTAGTTAGTAAAATGCAATACTATATTTTACAGACACTAAAATAACTGTAATTTATTTATAAATCCTAGTTGCAAAAATCTATAGTTATTAGAGCTAGGAATTGATTAAATTTGCATCATTTTAATGATACGCTAGAAGCTCCTTATTGTATGTTTAAGTTATTCTATGAACATTTTAGATTATAATTTCATTTCTTCCCCATTTATTTTTAATTAAATCGTAGCCCTCATAATTATGGATACTCTTTTAATGATCTGTTTGCTATTTTAGACTTTTTTTTTCCTTCATTTTTTGCGTCATTAAGTTCTTCTCCCCCCCCCCCCAGTTTTACACGACTATTGTAAATTTTACAGTTCAGTTTGAGTGCTTGATGCATTGCAATTTCCATCGTTCATTTGTTAGAAGGAAGCTGTAACAAAGTACTCATTACTCCAATATTTCACTGCTGCCCTATGTAAACAATACGAAAACGCGTAATGCAAGCATATGTGAAACACTAAAAGGTTTTATGCAAATGTAATTGGCTCGGTTTGTAAAGGTGAAATTAATCTAGCAAGCTAACAATAGGCAATACAAACTGTTTCGATTTGTTTTCTGCAGAATGCAGAACAGTGCTGGACGCATCGGGCAGTGGCGACTCCATCATTTTTCATTTTGAGGGAAGGACATTCGGGGGTGACTGCCCTTCTTTGTGTTCCAGGCCATTACATTTGTAATTGGAATGTACTAGTACTAGCCGAGGAAAAAGTGTCTAATTTTACATTTACTGGTTGTCATACGTTAAATTTTCTATTGGGACGCCAAATACACGCGAAACAAAATTAAAATATAAAGACAAAATAGGCTGATATTGTCGATTTACGAACAGCAGTTGAGAGAAGCTACGGAATAATTGCTAACGAAGAGTCGAGCGTTAAGTGTAACAGTACCGGTAATTACATTAATGAGTAAATTAATTCAGTTGGAATTTTTGTGCAGAGTGGGAGGGCAGCCCACCGAAGTTCACTGCTGGCTTCTTTCCTGCAGTCGGATTGAAAGGCCGAGCGAAAGTGTTAAATTACTGAATATTCATATAAAGTTGTCGTCAGAGTGAGGTCACTTGATATTAATATAAGATTATTGTAATGCAGCTTATTCTTTAATGATTAAATGTTCTCTTTCTTTTTTTCTATTGTAATCTTTGGGCTTTTTATGTCTGTCATCGAAATCAGGATCCTAATTATCAGATTAGTCCATGGCACGAAAAATTGCAACATAAAATTTGAAAGACACTAGGGAGATAAATTGATGGAGAGAATAGAGTGTACTGTAAATCAAATGAACGACAAAAAGACGGCATACTCGAGAATGATTTGTATTCAACCGCCGTTGTCATTGAAAATCTCGTAAAATTTTCCGGAGGTCGAATTCCCACAGCTTTGATAAGGAGACAGCGATCTGCGGAAATCATTTAGAACTCGCGAAATGTGAATGCTTGCAAATCAGCTGCGCGGTAGATATTCAGAAAACGATGTGCATTAATAATTACGTAATTCAAAGTTTGTCATAAATTTACGACACGTGAGAGAATCCTATGCTTGATATAGGGTTCTAGGAAAATATATCGAGCATTTTTGTCCACATTGGATTTCGACGTAGAATCTCCTCTGCAGTTGGAAGCTCGTTAAATAAATAAAATACTAATAGTATGTTGTAGTAGTTGTGAAAGCCCTGGAACTCG
Organism: Periplaneta americana; assembly: GCF_040183065.1. Classification (NCBI taxonomy): domain Eukaryota; kingdom Metazoa; phylum Arthropoda; class Insecta; order Blattodea; family Blattidae; genus Periplaneta; species Periplaneta americana. The sequence goes on along the minus strand of NC_091132.1, from coordinate 7,488,886 downwards.
TGTCCCTTCAAGGACTGCGCTGTTAAGAAGCATCCTGTAGCTCAGAGATCGTAGCAGTGGAATAGAGGATTGATGAGCTGGAATAAGCAACAGGTCGCTCAGAGCATCTTATGTTTACCTTCTGTCGCAGTATTGAAATAGGACTTCTGTCTGCATGAAGAGATGGAAATATGACATTGGTAGCCTAGAAACATTTAATATCTGTAAACTTGACCACCGCGGTGGCTCTGAGGTAGCGTACATGGTCCCTGGTTCGATTCCCGGTGTAGACAGTGGGAGAAATTTATCTTACGCGTTCGGGACTGGATAGTTGTCCGTTGTCTTATGATTACCCTGTGATATCTTTGCGGTGGCCCTGGCAAACCCACATCCAGGAAGGTCCGCAATATACAGAGGGTGCCGAAAAAACGTACACCACAGAGTATTGCATGGGAGGTAATATGGTATAGAACTTGCTGTTGATCCTTGATTCCTATATTCTTGGGTTCGAATCTATAGTCCCGAAATGTCAGTTTTCTGCTTTACTTCTTTTTCTGTGAGCAAAATAAGGTAATTTGATTTAGCATAATGTATAAGATTCTGCCCCTTTTATTTTATTCGCTTTTTACAACAATATTTCAAAAATAAAGTAATCGAATTTTTTCAGCCTTCGGGTGATTTTAACTCTCTGCAAGTTTGTCGTTAGATAATAAAATTTTGAAAAGTTTTTGAATGTTATCCTATATAGCGAAATATTCTTACCCGCATTTGTGTAATTTTTTAACGTGAAATGGCAGGATTTTGAATATTTGACTAGGATAACGATTTGGAATTTTGAACTTTTTTATTATGGCACGAAAATGGTATGGCGCTTTAAACTTTAAGAGGACGAATGGGAAGAAACAAACCATTTTCACAATTGACTTTATTTTTATGTAGATTGTGTTAAGTAAGGTACGTCGATTAAACATATTTTTCGTCATTATTTAAAATCTGCGGAAAAGTAATATAAGGTTTTAAATACAAGCGTACGATGTATAACTGTCATGGTATAGTTTATGAATGAGGCTGCAGCTGAAATGGCAAAATTCCGTGCTACAGATCTTCAGATTCGTCAAGAATAAAGTCTCTTTTCATTCATACTGTTATTTCTGAATTGCTTACTGATCTACATATGTACACTGTAGCTCGATTTGTAATTATGTTTAATAATTTAATTTTCTCCTTTCAGATGGCGAGCAAGGATCGTGGGAGAGTGGCTTATCTTACGAGTGCAGGTCTCTTCTCTTCAAAGCTCTGCATAATCTCATCGAAAGGTACTGCTGCCTAAATTAGTGGTTTGAAGTTATTGTACTACGGTACATACATAGGTATTTGTCTGGAAATACGTAGTGAATTGTGAACTGCTCGTTGAAAACCATCTCACATGGTTTTTTTCGTGCAAATAATTTGAAACGAGTCAAAAGTATCTGTCCAGGTAGGGATCACTTGTATTCGAGCTGAGTGATCAGTTCCTCCCATGTGTAATTTGGTTTACGTGTGATCGTTGTGGCATATGGTCATTGTAGAGTCCGAATTTCTGCTATTAGCTGTAATGTTGTGGAATATGTAGCATTAACATACCGGTATTATTATAATAAATTGTAGTACTTGAATAATTTCAAGATAAAAATTGTTCCGGGGCCGAGTATCGATCCCGGGACTTCTGGCTGAACGCACCAGCGCTCTACTGACTGAGCTACCCAGGAATTCCACCTGACGCCGTCTCAATTTTTTCTCTTATATCCACACACCTCGAGTGGGCTGACGAGACGCCAGAAACCCACGTCGAGTGCACACAAACTCTGTGTGACTTGAAATTGTGGTTTTCTGTTATGGTGCCTACAGTAACGTATATACATATGCAAGTATAGCTTTCAGGTAAAGCTCCCTGTGAAGCAGACTTGAATAATTTCAAGTACTGTATAAGGTTGTACTATAAATTTATATTGACGATTATAGTTTAATGGCAAATGACGGATATCACATGCAGTTTTCGTTCATCACACCAGACATTTGATCAGAAAATGCTTGATTACAATTGTCACAGAAGTGTTTCCAATTCCAAGCACCGACTAAACTATTGGTACACTGAATACACACGTATTAGTGTTCATTCACTACCAGTTAGGCTTCTTTGCATGTGGTTTGATAATGTCAGGTGTTTTTAACCATTATACTTAATCAGTGACGTACACAGAATTTTGTAAAGAAAGGTTATTATTAAAATTGTTTACAATTTATATAATCGGTATTTTAAATGTTGCGTATTACTATTATTATTATTATTATTATTATTATTATTATTATTATTATTATGTTACGATATGTTTATTAGTATTATGCAAATGTTAACCATCCAGGAAAAATGTACTGGTACATGAACTGTCAAAAATTACGATTAATTGAATTTTTACGATAATCGAATTTAATGGTACGAAAATGATCGACAATAATGGAAGACGGCAATAATTGAAACTTTCTGTAATTCATAGTCAGTATCTCAGGAGCATTACAATCTTATCTTAATTGGGTTACACTCCCTGGGATTTGAAGCTCTTAAGAATGCTTATTACAAGTAATCATGTCAATTTCTGTCAAGTGTGTGAGACATATTCCTTTGAATTCCTGGGTGCATGAAAACATAAAATTGGTGATAGTTTCAGTTCGGTCACATACCAGAACCTGGATTTAAAGTATTTTACATACATAATATGAGTGTCCATCGCTGTGGAGTAACGGTTAGCCTACCTGACCGTGGAACGAGCGGTCCTGGGTTCAGATCCTGGTTGGGACAAGGTGTCTGGTTGAAGTTTTCCGGGGTTTTTCCTCAACCCAACAAGAACAATTGGATAACTTTTCGCGGTGGACTCTGGACTTATTTCGCTGGTATTATTACCTTCATCTCATTCAGACGCTAGATAACAACAGCAGTTTGAAAAAGCGTCGTAAAATAACCCAATTAAATGTATTATGTTCTACTAAATGTCGCACATTTTTCACTGTCTGGCTTGGACTATGAATGTAATACAGTATGACTGCAATTCTAAGAATTGGTAACATTTTTCCGGTGGGCGGGCAAAAGAGCTTAAGGCTATATGTACGTGAACAACTACAAATATTATCAGAAAATGCAGGCTCTAAATTTTTTAAATTTTATAAGAAAATGAACTTGCAATTGGACAAAAATTACAAGGTACCACAACAAGTCTTATTAGAACTTAAATATCTGATAAAAATATTAAAAAGTGTACTGATAATATTTTTCAAACCAGTTTTAACAAAGTATGAAAAAAAAAAAAAAAAAAAATATCTGCAGTTACATCATTTTGTAACCATAACATTGTTATGGTTTCTCTGACATCTTTAATATTTTTCCTGCATGTAATAAACACTTATTTCTGAAAAGTAGACTTCCCTCAGATATGTAGAGGAGTTTATTTTAATACAATTAATTCTTTATTTGTCCTGTATAAAGTATATTAAAATTTACATAATGTTTTGTGATCTAATTTTTCTATTTTCAAAGAAATGAGCAGTATTGTAGTCTACCTTTTGCATAAATGCATGTTAAATCAGTGTACAAAATTTTAGAATTCTATCTCTAATGGTTGTGGAGTTATGAAATAATATGTGTGAAAATTTTTAAATTTTGGAAAATTTAATTTAAAGTAAAAAGTGAACTCTAAAAAATATTATTAGTAACATTTTTTATACTTTTATTAGATATTTAAGTTCTAATAAGTCTTGTTGTGGTACCTTGTAATTTTTGTCCAATTGTCAGTTCATTTCCTTATAAAATTTTTAGAAATTTAGAGACTGCATTTTCTGATAATATTTGTGGTCGCTCACGTAAGTCATACTTTTTGTAATTTAAGATTTCCTTCATTAAATCCGTTTCCTAAAAGACATCCTAAAACCAGTGACATCAACAGTAAAGAAAATCATGAAAGCCGAAACATGTCACTTTTCGGTTTTACAGCAGTTGTTTAAATCTTTGAAAATTTTTCCGTAAATTTTGCATAGAGTGACGTAAGCCCCTTTGAATATACTATCTTTATTTAAAAGGTATTATTTTGACATATTGGCTTCAGTATTACATCTGTATGTCATATTCAGTCGTTATAAGTTGTTTTTTCGAACTGTACTTTCTTTATTTTTGTGTTTCATAAATATTTGGTGACATAATATCTCATACAGATGTATGTATTTTCACCAGGTGTCTGCTGTCTCGTGATTTTGTTCGAATTGGCAAGTGGTTTGTCCAGCCGTATGATGGGACAGAAAAGCTCATCGGAAAGAGGTAAGCAGAAATTCCACGCCATAATTTTTATTTCAGGTTTGTATTAATCAGTTCAAATTAAACCTGATTTGATATCTTGTATTGATTTATATTAAATAAGTTTCTGTCTTTAGATGTTTTTACTGCTTTGGTTCTGTCACTTCTTTTCGAGGAATGGAACCAGTTTTGATCAGCATCAGACACGTTAATTATATGGTACTGTGCAAATTCCAGTTCAGTAACTTTCTGGCGTGACCTTTTAAATTATAATAGTTGCGTGTGGATGGATAAGATAGATAAGGTCTGAAACTGTCTCCAAAATCTGGCACTTTATTTAATATAATTTGATATACAACTAAGCACAGATGACATTATAGATTAATTTAAATTAAACTCTCGTTAGGTATTTCTAGAACTTGATATTATAAAAATTGTGAAAACCGATTAAAAACGTTTCTCTCACCATTTCCCAAGTGGTAAGACAACAGATGCTATGATTCCAGTTTCTATTCTTGGCAGAAGCATGGAGATTTATCTCTTTGCCTCTGGGAATGTATTTTCTCGCATGTTGTCTTAAACAGTGGCCTTCCGCAGTTCAGACGACATGGCCAGGACATCTGATTGCCTATGAACATTCACACTCCTCCCAAGAGTGGCGCTGAGGAGAAGAGACGAAAAAAAAGGAAAATAATGACGGCGATGTTGATAATGAAATATAAACAACATAATCTAAAATCATAACTTGGACTCTCACTTCGAGAGAGGAACAGAGGTGTTTGAGAATAAGGTGCTTAGGAAAATATTTGGGGCTAAGAGGGATGAAGTTACAGGAGAATGGAGAAAGTTACACAAGACAGAACTACGCGCATTGTATTCTTCACCTGACATAATTAGGAACATTAAATCCAGACGTTTGAAATGGGCAGGGCATGTAGTAGGTATGGACGAATCCAGAAATGCTTATAGAGTGTTAGTTGGGAGGCCGGAGCGAAAAAGACCTTTGGGGAGGCCGAGACGTAGATGGGAGGATAATATAATAGATTTGAGCGAGGTGGGATATGATGGTAGAGAACTGGATTAATCTTATTCAGGAGAGGGACCAATGGCGGGCATATGTGAGGGCGACAATGAACTTCCGGGTTCCTCAAAAGCCACAATTAAGTAAGTAATATCTAAAATCAGGTTACATACTTGCTTGTTGAGAGAAGAAATTTGCATTCAAAAGATTTTGGAAACAGGATCTCACTGGTACAGTTTTTTTTTTTTTTTTTTTTTTTAATATGGTTCTTAGACAATCGTTTCATAATACGACTTTTCGATTCTCATTTTAGTATCGAAAAGTAATTGATTTCTGCATCCATAAATTAGCGTGCTTAAAAGAAATTTCCGTGCCTAAAAGTACTTTAAAGCACACCAATTAGAAATACTCCACTTAAACAACTTCCTAACAACCAGCAAAACAATCACCATAGCCTACTACATATCCGAAGGCCATGAAATCCATCTCTTTCCATACGAATGTAATACTCTTTCATCTTTAATATCAGAAGTTCGCCATTGTGAGAGAACGAATTAACAATTGCATTCTCTTTAAACTCTAGGCATTCTCAAGTGACTGTCTAAAAAAATCTTGTATGAAACATGTGCGAAATTAGAGTTTTAAGCATTCGCCATGTTGTCCACCTTCCCTTTGGGTCGGTGAACAATCTTAATTTCTCGTGCTTCAAACGTTGTCATTTCGCAACTTATTGCATAAATAGCTATTATATATTTCTTGCAGTTACAACCAAAACTTACTAATGAAAATGTTAGTATAAAATTTTTTTCTCCCCCTTTATCACTGCTCAAATGGTCTACAAGGTGTGAGCAGCCATGAAAAAATAGTACCATACCTCAAACGTTAATATTTAACTAATAATTTATTTGTTACTTTTGCAGCACGCATTTCTCATTCTCTTTCGCATTCTTCGTGCATGGGGAGAGTACCGTGTGTGCGAGCATGGATGTGCGGATGCATCCTCTGGTTCGGAACCTGACACACCAACACCTGCTGCAGGCCCAGGCTTCCTCCTCTGGCATACCAGGTACGTACACAGTCCATCTGTACTGTTTTTACTTGTAATTGTATTTTGTTTCCTTGCAAAAGATGAAGAGATACACAAAATGAGCTGGACAGTATGTCCGTCAACTTTGTGTTGTGGTAGAATTAATTGTTAATTACTGGATTCACTTCACGTTGTGAATTTGTGCAAAGTCTTCAAAAGATCCCAGGTCACCCAGATATAGTCAGAAAAGTGCCTCAGTGTTGTTAGATTACATGCACAGTTGTTACACCTGTACAGTGCGGCCAAATGTAAATCTAGTGGGACAAAATTGTTTTTAACTGTAACCTGATGGATCTTGTAGTATAAAAGAAAGTTATCTATGTCACTTTCCCCCCTCCCATGAGTAAATATTTTTCTTCAGGTTATTTTACTTAAATTTGTTAAGTTAAGGGACACTGGGAGTGAATTTTGGGGCAAAAATGGCACAAATTTCGAAATTCAGATTATTCTGTATAACTTCACATTAGACCTCAATGGATCATTTTGGCCTAAAATATTTCGCACACTACCATTTTTAAAGGCCCAGCGATTTTTTTAAATCTCCTATGTAACTCTTTAAACCCTTCGTATATCTAGAAACCTTTTTTTTTAGGCATAAAAAATGTTGCATGCATCACAGTTTTATTCCAATTTGCATTACCATTTGCATGAATATTCTTTGATATAGTGTCTTTATAATATGTAACAATGCATTTTATGGTAGCTTCATTGATTAACCCACAAAAAAAAAAAATTGTATAATGAAAAATATATAATATTGTCGATATAGTATTTCATTATAAAGAAAAATTTATTAATTTATTAATTTGTAAAGTTTCTTTCAACCCATAAGCAGTGCTGACTAGATCAGACGTTATGGACAGTACTCTATAACAGAGTCGCCAGTATGAAAGGATAATTCCAAGCCTTTGGCGTGAGACAAACTCGATAGCTCAGTGGTAGAGCGCCTGACCGGAGAACAGGAAGTCGCAGGTTCGATTCCCGCTCGAGGTTGTGTAATTTTTCTTTCATACCATGACATGATTGTGAGTATAATAGTATTTAAATTCATCAAAAATTTATTTTATTCATTTTTAATAATAAAATTTCAGTTTGAAACAAATAGTGTCAGAAGTATTTGTATATGAAGGTACCAGAAAGTAGCATTTTTGTTTTTCTCTTTGAGTTAACTTGACTTGCAAGTAACTTTATAAAATTTGCATAATTCCACTACTAAAACTGTTGAAGATGAAGTGTTGAAAAGTTGCACAACAGTTTTTTAGTTACGTGTATTATGTGTGCAAAATTTCCATTCAATAGCTTAGTAATAAAATTACCAAAATTAGACAATTCAGACCCAGTTTCCCCTAAAATGACTTTCAGCTGAGGGTGGACAAAATATTAATTTTACGGTTAATTTAATTTATTCGTTGTTTGGATGTGTCCATAAAGTTCTGCAATGATTCTGTGAACTCTACATATCAGAGAAGACAACGTGCAGATTGCCTGAAGTCACGTCCAGCAGTGACAACAGGTTTCTGGTTGTCCATATGACATAAATTATCTTGAGGTGAAACATCAATGTAAATGAGAGAGGACTGTCGGACGAAGACTCTGGAAATCAATTGGACCTGTAGAAGACCTGCAACTGGTACACATCTCTCTCCCCAGCATATAACACTGTGATTACAGATCACGTGTCAGTACTGAAATTGAGCTATAGTGCATTGTTAGTGGATTAGTCGTGTTGCCTTCAGTCATCTGATGGTAGAGAGAAGATATGAATAGCGATAATCACCATGCAACTTCATTAGGAGGACGGTGTTTGGTGGTGACTCAGTCATGGTGTGAAGCAGTGTCAGCTCTGAAGCCTGGACTGAGATTGTTTTCGTGAATGAAAGGGCTCTCTCTGACTGCACAGTGATAAATAGAAGATGTGTTAGTAGACCATGGTATCCTCCTCTTTAATCTGTCAGTAAGGACTTTGTGTGCATGCCAATGTGTGCCTCCATGCCGATCACTCATGGCACTAAGATACCAACTCTGGACTGACCAAGAATTGTTGGAGGAACCAGTGCTCGAATTGATTGGAAGAGGGGAGAAGCCCGGGAATTTTCCCCTTTCTGGATTTCTTCCCCCCTAATTTCTGCATTTCTGTGTTCATTTCAACCAGGGACAGAAATTTTTCCTTTCTGAATATTGTGTATGTTTTCATATTACTAGTACCACACTGGCCTGAATTCCTGGATAGTAATATTTCCCTGAAATTACATTTCCAAAAACTTACTTTTATTTTCTATGCAGCATTAAAAACATTTTAGATTTTTTTATAACCTTGCTAGAAATACTATACGTTTGTTGTTTGTTATTACTGTTGTTTTCATAATACGATTTTGTAATTTATTTGTGAATAACCTATTGCCTATTAAGTCATACTCATAAGATAGGATAGGAAGAGTTGTCATGGTTCCAGAATTTAAAAGTACTATGTCAGATGTTAACGACAACAGCAGCAGCAATAATAATAATAATAATAATAATACATAACTTTATAAGAATTAACTTTAAAACCGAATATGTTATGATATAATTGATATAAATGCTTAAAAAATAATAATATTAGATATGTCAATGTGAAATTTCCCCCTCTTTATATTTTATCAATTACACATATATGCTGATGGATCAACCACAGAAAACCTTACTGGAGCTGGAGTTACATGTACACATTTTTCCTTTTATCATTCTGTTGGCAGAGACACAACAAATTATGATGGTGAAATAGAGACTATACACATTTCTCTCCGACAATTATTAAATCTTCCCTTAAATAAATATAGCAAGACAGTAATTCTTTCAGATTCTAAAGCTGCAATTCAGGGAATATGTTCAAATGTTACAAAGAAGTCAACAAAAATAAGAGAATGCTACAAAATGTTAACACAACTCCAAAAAGTTAATAAGACTGTCCATCTCCAATGGATTCCAGCACACTGTGGAGTCATGGGGAATGAAACCGCAGACACATTTGCAAAGAAAGGCACAACAATAAAACAAAAGCCTAAATTTAATTTCTCATATTCCTCAATAAAATGCTTGATCACTACAAAATTTTCTCATTCATACCTACAAGAAATAGAATCAGATGCTAAAGACAAAATATGGATTACACTACTTTCCAACGCAGATATAATCCCCCAGAGACCAAGGAAAACAGCAGTTGCAGCCTTCAGACTATTGACAAATCACGACTGTCTAGCAAGTCATCTCTACAGAATAGGTATCTCAGCCTCACCCATATGTGTCCTGTGTAATGATCCAGCAGGAATGAATGAAGACCACTTGAAGACCTGTGAAACATTAAGATCAGAAGAAACTACAGTTCAAAAGTATTGGAAAGCACGACTGCTAATGGCTTCATTGCCAAGTGCAAGGCACTAGACAACAACAACAACAACATATTTTATCAATTCGAACACTAGGAGGAATAATTTCCCACAGAAAACTGTGCAGGACTATGTTGCCAGCATGTCATGGTGCGTGAAAGCTGGCATCTCTGCTAAGTGGTAACATTGAATATTGAAAAATTAAAGAATACATTGACAGCTTGTAAAGTTTTAGTCACATAATCATGTGGTAAGAAAACACATTACAATTCTTTATTGTAATAATAGATTGCTGGGGGGGGGGGGGCAAGTAGCATTTTATACCTTTGCTTGCTGGTGTGAAAATTTTCTGGTGATACATTGATACATGTATGGATGGTTAACAGTAATGAGGACACACTAATAAGAAGTCAGTAAGTATATAACTTTCATTTAGGTCTGTGAATTGCATCTAAGCAGAGAAGGTGGCGAAAATACACTATAAGTGCAGTTTTAATGAAATAGTACAAAATTAGAAATTCTTTGAAGAGAGTGGATGTGTCAGTTCTTATTATATAGCATAGTAACTGATGTATTTATTTATTTTTCAGTTATTTTGGCACCTTTTGGATTGGCGGGGACACTAACTGGGCAGGCCTATAAGACCATGGATGTCCAAACGAAACGCCAGCTGGATGAGTGGCGCCAGTTCTATCCCATTGACACCAAATTCTCGAGCTGTGATGTTGGAGGCGAAGAAGTACAATTGCCCCCAGCTGTTGAGGTTGTGGTAGGAGGTGTTAAAATGCGGTATCCTACATGTTATGTGTTGGTTACGGACATGGATGATCCTGCATCAACAGTTCGGCAAGGAGCCGTGTCTCCGACAGGGACAGCTGCAGCAGTAATGAAATCTGTTGGACTTCCATCATCGTCGGCCGCTGTTGTTACTCCCCCATGTTCACCCTGTCCGCAGCCTATAAGTGGGGGTAATAGGCCACCTTGCTCACCTCCACCCTACCCGTCGGCAACCAGCGGCCACAACCCGGCTTCAATGCAGCACAGCCCTCCCCCAGCCACCAGGCTTCCAGAACACGTCTGGCAGGACAGCACTCTGAACCCCACGCAGCACGAGGTCACGGCGGAGCAGAGCGAAGCTGCTTCCAGCCAGCAGCCACAGGCGGGGCAGTGGGAGTTCGCAGACCCCACACGGAAATCCATGTGCAGTTGCTCAAAGTGAGTGGATCTTATATGCGAGAATACTTACTTAGAAGTAGATAGCATCTAACATTGTTATTACCTGTTCCAATTCAGATTTCATTCTTGCAGGTTGTATGTAGATAATTTAATTTTTCTAGGCTGTCCAGTACATCACATTGAAAGTGACTTCTGCATAGATTTAGTTATGTCGTGAAATGTGCAAACTAGAGATGGACTGTTGATACTGCCTTTATTCATATATTAATGACACACATTTGCCGCTTTTAGAATAAAACTAAAACAGTTTAACATCTGAAAATTAAATGTGAAAATATTCCTTAAAGAATTTTTAATTAATTCTTGACATACCTAAAAATCTGTTGTACCTTTATTCAGATTGGTTACTAATCATGATGTCCTAAATAAATAGCTACATAGAATTGGTTTATTAATTTCTCCAAATTGTTTGTTATGCACAAAAAAGAAGATATGAATACGGAACACTTGGCAAGCTGTGAATCTTTCTAGACTATTGTAGGTCTTATCTCCAAATACAGTAAAATCTCAGTATAATGTACCTCAGAAAACAATATTATTTATACAGTAAAACCCCGATTATCCGTCACCCTGTTAACCGATTGGTGGATTATCCGACTGTCTCTCTCGCAGAAAAAATATGAAGTACTGTACATTATATTAGTACGAATTATTTCTACAGAGTGTTTTTACAAACCTTTAACCTTACTCATTATGGTCTACTCTTTGAGTGACCGTACTGTTTAACTTTATGCAAAAGTTTTCTACAAGTGTCAAAAGAAAACATGTTGTACTGCGGAAAAAAAGTGCAAGTAATTGAGTGGTTTGGGAAAAGAGAAAATGTGTTTCATCTCACATCACAATACGAGATAGGAATTACAACTTTGCGCGATGAAAAACAAAATATAAACTGTATAAAATTTGTAAATCTACAACATGAGACCTCTACTATTCCTATCTTTCCACAGAAAGTCGTTGTAAGGAGTTTCCTTGGCCATTAAAAACCCGTCGTTGAAAACCAGACTTAAGTACAATAAATAATGTTTTAGTAACTGACTTATTGGAAAATCAATCGTGAATTGTAAAAAAACAGACTTAAATTATTGAACTTCTGATCCACTACCTAGCGTATTAAAACAAAAGACCATGGAGGAAATTACGAAAATATTATGTACTTAGTTTATGAAAACTTTTTATGGTACGGATTATCCGATTTTTTGATTAACCGTTCACTTCACCCCCTTCATTACCACGGATAATAGAGGCTCTACTGTACTTTAATTTGAAAAGTAGATTATAATGAAAAATGGAAGCTCATCCAAAAAAACTTGTTTCGATTCTACATTAGTTGATGCAGAGTTATTCCACAACATAATTATCTTTTATTTACTGCAGCTATATTTACGGTCCAAGTAAGATTAGACAACTCGAGAAACCCACTACGCCTACACAGAACTACAAATAATATACATACCACTCTCCATGTATTACATATCAGTCAATTTTAAAATTATAACACAAAGAAATTATTTAAATTTGGAAAAAAAAAAGTGATATCTATAACAAACATACACATGGTACACAGTACAATAAAAAAATTTAAAGAAGCTTTTAACTTTAGTGTGGTTTGTTTTTCTCAATAATTTATATTCTGTGAACTGTTGAAGTTCACTTACTGATTATAAAATCAATCATTCATGCTAGAAACAACATAGGACAAAGATCATATGCACACAAGATGCTACACTTTACACACAATACCAAGTTTCCAGCCAGTGCGTTAAACAGATACACATAGTAAATAAAATCTGCAACAGTGATAGATAAAATGAAGATGGAAAAGTTGAAACTTTCAAAATTTTCATATGTTATGAAATGGTCATAAGTAACAATAACATAAAAATTAAATATATTTGCGTTATAATGTATGGAATATTAGTGGGGGATATAAAATATGTAGGTACTCTAAACTGAAGTCCACTATATTGAGACAATACTGTATTGGGAAGCAAGACAGAAGATAATTTCATTATGAAATCCTAAGCACTGAGTACATACACACACAGGGTAACTGTATTTTTTATTTAGATAAATTGGATGACTTGACACCATTGGCAGTAACATTTTATTTTGTAGTGGTTCATATATGAATGTTATGCAGTTCTTATGGATAAATTGAAACAAGTACATCAAGTTCTTCTATACAGAAACACATGAGAATAACTTTTCAGTAATCTTCAAACAAATTGCGTCAAGTTATCCACCTGTAAAGACTGAATAGAGTGTTGTTACGTTAAAAATCAAGTTTTCAATCCAAAAGCAAGACTTCGGTAGTCCAGTGATTACCTTTGGACTCGAGTACTGTGAATGGGTTTTTAATGGACAAAGTCTCAAATAAAACTTCCACCAGATTTGGAAGTAAAGCTGGTGGGTCCACGCAGTGAATTTACTGTAGATGAAAGATCCCTTTATACATAAAGACAGAAGGCTTGCCATTGCTCTGTTCTCAGCTCATAATAAAAGATGCCTAACAACGATTGTGGGGAAAACGATTGCAAATATGCTGTCACGATCTCATTGTTGTACAGCTTTCTATGTGTAGTGATGTGTGTCCACATATGAAATAGGCAGGTCGAAAAGAAATATCAATGAAGCTGACACAAGTTCAAAAGAAGCCTCTGACTTCATTGTCAAGTGCACAGCATTGAATTTAAATCAGTCAACTGTATAAAGACTGTAATGTGTTTGCACCAAAAGTTATAAATTATTTATGTATTACAGTACTACGAGGGCTATTCATACAGTAACTTCCGTTTATTTTTTTACAAATTTGTGAATGACATTACAGAATTGGGTTACAATACGTTTGAAAGTATACACTCTAATTTATTTTTCCACATAGTTTCCAGTCACATTGAGACATTTGTCATGGCATTTGACGAGCTTTGAAATTCCGCAATTGTAGAATTCGGCCGCCTGCGACTGAAGCCAACCTACGACGCTGGTTTTCAACTCTTCGTCATCATCAAAGCGCTTCGAGCCAAGCCACGTCTTCATGTGCATGAAGAGATGGTAATCGCTAGGCGCAAAATGTGATGCTTTTCTCGATCAGATTGTGACAGGAGATGAGACTTGGGTGCGGTATGTGAATGCAGAAACAAAGCTTCAATCACTGCAGTGGGGCCACACTCACTTGCCGAAAAAAACCACAAAGTGTCGCCAAACACTTTCCACGACGAAACTCATGGCAACTGTCTTCTGGGACACAAAAGGAATTTTGCTAGTGGAGTTCTTGGAGAGGAATGCCACAATTAATGCTGAGCGTTACTGTAACATATTAACAAGCTTGAAAAGGGCCATTCAAAACAAACGTCGTGACATGTTGAACCCTGGGGTGATTTTCCTGCATGACAACACCCGGCCGCATACAGCTTGTCGTACTGCGACCAAACTGCAAGAGTTCAACTGGAAAGTATTGGATCATCCTCCCTGTAGCCCAGATTTTGCGCCTAGCGATTACCATCTCTTCATGCACATGAAGACGTGGCTTGGCTCAAAGTGCTTGGACGATGACGAAGAGTTGAAAACCAGCGTCGTAGGTTGGCTTCAGTCGCAGGCGGCCGAATTCCATGATTGCGGAATTTCAAAGCTCGTCAAACGCTACGACAAGTGTCTCAATGTGACTGGAAACTATGTGGAAAAATAAATTAGAGTGTACACTTTCAAACATATTGTAACCCAATCCTGTAACGTCATTCACAGGTTTGTGAAAAATAAACGGAAGTTACTTTATGAATAGCCCTCGTACATCTGTACTTCAAATGAAAATAAGTAGATGGTGTTGAGTGTTGGAAAATTCTGATATTGTCACATCTCTAGTTCCAGCTTAGAAAGGAACTTTTAATGAGCTTCTATCAAACAAAACCTCCCCTAAAATTGTACAAGTCATTAAATCTCCATAGCAGATAGAGAAACATAAAAATATTAACTGCCTATTTTAACTCTAAGTTTGGAAAATTACAGCTTGAATGTAATACTTTTGAAAAAAATATTATATATTAGCTCCTGACCTTAAGTAGATGGTGTTCTCTCAGCAGTTGCATTGCATTGAGTGCATGTCAAGTGACAGTGCAGGCATTCACAGAGAATGACAACTCAACTACTTTTCTCAGTAAGCGCCATTGTTTCTTAATGCAACATTCAAAGTAAACTGCTGATGATAATGCTTTCTCATGGTCTCTTGATCCACGTCTGAGCGATAATGTTAAAATATCCTGCATATAATGTTCTCAAGCTTTCGATAAGGTTCTTTGGAACAAGTAATGAGCCACCAGTGTAGCTTAGGTGCTAGCACATTTGACTACTAATCCAGAGTTGCACTCAGGTGTGGATTCGATTCCCACTTGGGCTTGATTACCTGGTTGGGAAAAAATCCGAGGTTTTCTCCAACCGTAAAGCAAATGTCAGGTAATCTATGACGAATACTCGGCCTGGTGCTTTCCAGTGGTCCTTTCAAGACCAATATATTGTCGACCTGGTTGGCAAGTTGGTATAGCGCTGACCTTCTATGCCCAAGGTTGCAGGTTCGATCCCAGGCGAGGTCGATGGCATTTAAGTGTGCTTAAATGCGACAGGCTATGTCAGTAGATTTACTGGCATGTAAAAGAACTCCTGCGGGACAAAATTCCGGCACATCCGGCGACGCTGATATAACCTCTGCAGTTGCGAGCGTCGTTAAATAAAACATAACATTAACATTAAAAGACCAATATATTGAGGTTTTACTGTATTTGTCTGTCTGCTGTGGAGATTCATGTGTTCAGTCTGAGGGAAAGTTTCGACATGAGTTCATTAGCAGTTTTCCTGTTCAACATAACTTATCTACGTGGGCATTTATGTATTACAGTGGCAGGTGACTACTTTGATTTAACTTTTTTAATAAGATTCTTGCATTTTCTGTATATTTGTAATAACTATAAGCAATTCTGCTCTTTGCAAATGTGTATTTTGAATCAAAATAAGGGAAAGTTAATTAATTTTAATGAAATGTGCAGTTACTAATGAAATTACTGCTGTTTTGTTTTGATGTTTACATTAGCCAGTAGTTGCTGCAGCAATCCCTTATTTTAACAAGATTCACATATTGGGGTTCTTTCACTTCTGACAGGTATTATCTGTGTCACACTGGCTTAATGATGAAGTTCCAACTGTAATAATATAATACAGCATGTTTGCATTTTGAATATATGCTATATTGATGTCTTGGCCTACAAGAATGATAATGTTGTCATTTCATTTTTGTGCAAAATGAGCTTGTCCTAGCAAGATTATTGCTTCAATATATATTTTATTAGCCATTGGCTTGTATATAAAAACATGATTACTCTTCTGGTAGCCATTTCCTGGTATATTTTTAGTGCATTCTTTCTTTGTAAATTTTCTCATGTTAGCACAGCATGCATATAGAAAGACTACCTATTCTGTAATTATATGTAGACTTTTAAAAATTAATTATCAGTTCTGTTACTTTTCCTAAATTAGTGTAATGGATAAGCATATACAAACTCTCTTTACACGAAGTGTATTTCCTATGGCTAATCTCCCCATTGTAGCAGTCTTCTTACTATAAATATAAACGCAACTTTTAATGCATAATGTATCTGGAATAGCACTTTAAATAATCAGTAATAAAATTTGCTATTTGAGAAAATTTTTAAGTTTTTTTTTTTTTTAACCATGTGTTGAAGTATGAGTTTTTCTACGTTTCTGAGTAAGAGTTCAGAAATGTCATAGAAATTACAGTAAAACTTCATTTATACGTTTTTATGGGATCTGAAGATAAAAAGGCTAAATGAGAAAAATGTATAACTGAAATGACATTAAATAACATCAGAAATACCATAAATTAATAAAATGAGGTTATTTACAAAACAAAAAAAGTCAGTTATTTTGGACTGCTTGCTCCTAAGGAATAAACTGTGTCCTCAAATTGTGGTAACTATTCCATAATTTGTTCAGTTACATCATGATGTGTTAACGAAATGTTTGGCTGTGATTGAAGGACACAAGATTATTGGAGGCAAACATGGGTAGCTTGGAATTTCCACGAATTCCAAAATGGGCTGCATCTTAACAATGAAATACAATCGTATGAGCGGGGCCACCCATAGGGAGGGACTGGCACCACTCGAGTGGGGTGACTCTGACTCGATTTTCAGATGTTTTTAGGGGGAGGAAGACAAATATTCACAATTTTTTTTTTTATGTGAAAGAAGAATTCTATCAATCATATATTATTGAAATAGTAATTATGGTTTCAACAAGTTTTAAGAAGTAGACTACTATTAAGGGCCTAAGACTGAAGTAGCCTCTATAAATATGATATTTCAGTTAGGATACTACCAGTTACATTACACTGACTTAGTTATATCTGCATTATTTTTAAACATATTTATAATGTTTCCACTAAAGTATGCCTGGATTAGTTTATAAAATTACATCTTGCCAAAGTAATATTTCAATTTCAGTAAAAGCAGAGTTGCCAAACATTGTAATAAAATGTCTGTAGCTTGTCTTAGTACTGTATTTAAATTATAGAATTTCAACATTCATTAAAATGGATTCGGAACACCTCAAAATCTGTGCTTCAGTGGCTGGCCATGATAATATCTTTGAAAAATATTGGAGTGCAAGAGGTCAAATGACTTTATTGTCAAACGCCTGGCATTAGAAAACAACAACAACAACATTCATTAAAATATTGGCGAGTGAGGAGGATGCCCTGACAGATGTTTATGGTATGGGCGGCCCTGGATAAGTGTAAAAATCGAATAAAAGAAAAATGTATATTCCAAATAAATTAACATGAAAAGTATAGAAACTTTGCTGGAATCTTGGAAAAAATGTTTAAGTGTGAAAAACGCATAAGTTCCAAATGTATAAAAGAAAAGTTTTACTGTGTATCTCAACACATAGTCGAAAACACCTAAGTCTTCTCCCCTATTAAGTTACCATGGAAACCTGAAATCGCGTATCTTCTAAGCATAACATAATTATTCGAAGTGAGTCTCTTCTGTGATTGGGAGTTTGTATATGCGTTCCTCCTGTAGTTCTACTTTAATGTTGGGTGCATATTTGATGATTGCTTTGTGTTGTACACAGTGAATGTAGAATGAACTCCTGTAGTCATTAGGAATATCTCTGCCAAAACTGAGGCTCAGTCATAACACTTGAAACAGAAGTGTGACACACAGTGCTTCCAAACTTTCAGGTGTAAGAAAGGTGCAAAACATATGGCTCAGAACAAGGGAGGAGTAAATAGTATCGGGGGTGTGAAAACACTGAAGGGTGAGAAAAGCGAGAAGGGTAGCCGTGGGTCCGGGCGAGGGGGTGTGATGCCATTCCACCGGCGATCACCTGTAGCTGATGAAGGGGCTTGGGCTGTTGAGGTGGCAGGGCCGCTCTCGAGGTTCGTATGGCTCCATCACCTGATCAGTGGCATAACTCGAGGACTAACTATTGCTGTAATGTTGGCATTACTTGCTCTCCCTGTGTTGGGACCCACCTCTCCATGCATTTTTGCACATGACTGACGACTACCTGTTTTAAAATATTCACTCCTCTAGTAGCATTATATTATTTTTATTCTGTGAAGGTAAACTAAGAAGTAGAAACTTGGATGTGTGTCTGTGTAGTTGTGTGGAATTATGCGTGTGCGTGTGTGTCCTTCATTGCGTAGAATATATTCTCATTTACTTGAATCCATACAGATATCATTGAAGCTGTTTTCTTATTTATTTATTTATTAAGATATAATAAGATTGTTTATTATTGCAAGCAAAAATTACATACATTAACAAAGATTTTACAATACTATTGCAATACTCGTATTTGAATATTCTTAAAAATTCAAAATTGCTTACCAATCTCATATTCAAATACATATTAGAAATTGTTTTACAAATAAAATTGTAACTGGGTCACACCTGTAAAAGCAAGATGCTGAATGGTAGGTTTTACTTTAATGTATTAATTCTATTTTTCACATTTGAAGAAAATTAGTTGCAGAATCTTTGCGTGTCATGAATTGAAACATTGTTGTGACTCATTTTCTGATACTTCATTCTGCTACTGAGAGAGACAAAGAAAAAGTTGAATTCACGAACTGTTGCATGTTGTCTATTTTAAAGTGATTATTTATTTATTTATTTATTTATTTATTTATTTATTTATTTATTTATTTATTTATTTAATATTGTTATACTTTATTAAAACATAAAATTCACAAAACATCTATGACTTTTATCCATTCATTCATTCTGGTGTAGTTACGACCATCAGGCCTTCTCTTCCACACCACCAGAAATACAAATATAAAAATAGAAATAAAACAATCACACTATAAACAAAATAAAGCCACACAAAAATATACACACTTACAATCACACAAACTTTAAATGTGTGTTTAAGTATCGTAATTAATTATATCCTAACTAATTAACGAACATAAACAAGAAACTTGCAATTTTAATCTAGAGTAAAAAACACAAATCAACACTTTTATCAATACCTAAAAACCATAATTAAGAAAAAATTTTCCATTTTAATTTTGAATTGTTATAAAATCTGGCAATAACTGACTACATTAGGTAACGAATTCCAGAGATGAGGCGTATATAATGTACAGATATGGAAATAAAATGTGGAGTTTCCTTATTGTATAAGTTTCACTTACAACACACTGTGCGTGTGCAGTAAAGAGCCCCTGTACATGTGCTGCTTGTGGACAATCGTGCAAAACTTTTGCCCACATACAGGTGGACTCTCATCAAGACTCGCTCCAAATTCTAATTCCATATTTGTACATAATGTATGTGTATAAACTTAGAATTGGAAAATGAAAAGCACTTATAGTAAAGTAACATACTAAAATTAATAATATTTTGTGAATTCAGTTTTGTCATAACAAAAACGCCTTTTTCTCTGAAGTAATATTTTTTACTTAATTTGTTCTGCTTGTCCACCAGCGATATTCAATGTCCTTATTTGTCTTATTATTTTTTATTACCATAATTTTAAATTTAATATTTTTATTCTCTTGGAAATTCAAGTGTCCCTACAAGCTTTAATTTGATTCATTTTTGGATTACACACTTTTAACACGCGTATATCATTAATGATAATTAAAACTTGTTAAATTAACAACTTTTATACTTCACTGTATTAATTCATGAAACTTAATATAGTGCTTAGCGATTTGTCGTAATTTTCAAACTTCAGTGAGGTTTGCGCATTCTTCCGGTTTCTTCATATGAAGGGGGGAGGATGTGTAGGTAGTGATGGGGGTGTGTTTGCATTGGTAGTGCTGTGTCGACTAGGGGGTGTGTTCTGAAATTCAGTTGAACCCAGAAACCAAAAATTAAACACGCTAGAACAAAACGAAATATATAGGCACACAAAAACACATGCACAACATATCCTCAACACTCAACTGAATTTCAGAACACACACACTTTTCAACACAACACTACTAATTGCAAACACACCTCCACCATTACCTACGTATTCCTCCCCCCACATGACATAGAGCAAGGAAAAATCGGAAGAATGTGCAAAATCTCACCAGAAGTTTGAAAATGGCTATAAATCACATTGAATATTATTAGTTTCAATTTTAATATAAGCTGGTGAGAAATGAAGCATTTTGATTGACACACCATGCATAAAATTTAAATAACACAGATATTAAAAGTTCAACTTCAAATTGCATGTATAAAAACCTGGAATATAGCATAGGAATATAATATTACCGAAGTAACTGCAATAGCATATTTTATTTTATTTTATTTTATTAGCTTCCTCAAATTAGAGGCTGCCATTAGACAAAGCATACAAAACAATACAAGAACAAAGAGAAGATGAGAGCTAAAAGAGTAAGAAAAAAAGGCAAACAAATACACAAACAAAGGCAGTTTACAGAAGAAAAAAAAAGAATTTCAAGTAAAGAATCAATGAAAGCTAAGAAGGAAAAAGAAAAATGATAATGGTGCGTCAATTTTTTTCCATACACTGAATTAGAGTCCATATACGTGGTTCCGTAAAAGTTTGACTGACTCTTGTATACAGTATTATTAACATATTGTACTCAAATATCAGGGCAAAAGAACTCCAGCATCATCTTGTATGAGTGTCATGTTTTTGCGTAATTATTTATGTCTGTTGCTTTCTTTTGTTGAGTGCTGTTAAGCAATGACATCAGATATTTGCTGCGTTACCCTTTTGTGTGTTTGACATTAAGAAATGTGATTTGTCTTATGATACTGGTACATTCCTTATAAATTCTTGGTTAAAAATGTATTTACCTGTTGAAAATACGTTCATGAAGCTGAGAATTAACTAGCATTTATCTATGTACATCTAAGTCACATGTTCGTACTCATGACTGTAAGAGTATTTTAAGTTTTACTTGGGCTTAAATGACTAATTTCCAATACTTAGAATTATTGTTACGAAAATTAAAAAGGACGAATGTATTAGAAGCTTGATTAATACTTAAAACTGATATTGATAAGATTTTTAAATCAGTTTTTCTTTCTCATGTGACAAACAATTTATTTAAGTAAGTAATGTAAGATACACACATTCTTAGTTTATAAACTACTGTATAATATTGCGTAATTCCCTCCCTTTTTTTCCTGGAAATTTTTGGCTGAAAACACTAGAGTGGGTGGGGGAATTATGAGAAAGTATTCCCTGTGGGAGACCCACAGAACAGTCATTAGTGTTTAATTGTACTTGACAGTTGCTATATATATTAATATACTGAGACAAACAAACACCATATACATCAATCTTTTCCATAAAATATGGAAAAATTTAGACTGACCAGATAAAACATATTAGTATAACGAATTTTTATTCTACAGAAATTCATGTCTTGCATTCATAGCATACAGTATAGTACATCATCTGAATAAGATCAGGAATGCTAGAGAGAATGCAACAGTTCTCGTAACACTGCCATGCTGAAATAGTAGAACAGTGTGTCAAACTTAACACATACTGTCTGCAACTGTACAACCAGCTTCTGCCATGATCCACAAGATGATTGCAAAAGAATCATTTAGACAATCCTCATCATTATCACGAATTGTTATTACATAAAAAATATAAATAAAATGTATAGGCTTATTTTAAAATGTCCTACACAAAATTTTGCCATATGGGATTTTCTTATTCAACTACAGACAGTGCAACTGTACGAAAAATTGGTCACTAATAAATAAAATCATACATGGTTCCAAGAAAAACATGGTGATAGTAAACTGAAAAAAAAAAAAAAAAATCAAAACCAAAGCAGAAGTGTTGCTGACAAAACACTAAAATAGAGGAAAAATTCAGAGACCTATAAACCCAATAGGTTACATAAATATAAAAATGAATAGGAAAGGTCTCAAAATTACGGATATACTAGTATTCAGAAGATGATGCAAACAATTCGAAACTAGTCCATCAGATAACATAACACCGAAATTTATAATATTAATATAGTGAAGCAGTTATTATTTGTTCAATAACTTAACAGTTCATCAGTGATTATAAAAATGTTAAAGGGGTGTATCCAAGAATGAAGATAGACAAGGCTTACTACTTTAGAAATCACTTAAGACTATAAATATCAGATATCCGAAAGAAAGTGGATTAGTCTCCATGATGAATCTGTAACAGAACCCAAGGAAGGAGAAGCAGGAATTTACAGTGAAATATTTGCACAATATCTAGCACTTGGCCCAAGATCAACTATCTTCGAAGCAGAACTCCAAGCAATTGCCACAGCTTTAAAACATCTCTAGTATCAATTAACCATAAAAAATAAAATAGTTACACTGGTGAACTCAAAATCATCAATAGAAGCTATAAATACAGAAACCATAGAAAAATTAGAAGCATGTATAAAATATTAACTTTACTGGGCAAAACAATAATTATACAATGGCTCCCCTTTCACATTGGACTATATGAGAATGAACAAGCACATGGTTTCACAAAAAAAAGGACACAAATATAATACAAAAGCCAGAATAACAAATAATTATAGAAAAAAGACTTCGAATTAAAACAGAACATTCACATGACAAGAGAATAAGCAATTTCTACTTGAGAAGAAATACATTAACATCAGAAGCTATAGAAAACCAATAATATCACAACTACGAAAGCTATTTCAGAATTATTTAGATTAGAAACTGGTCACGATGTAAGTCCTATGAAACTGTAGTCAGTGCCACAGTGAAAGTCAGACAGCTATATCATTCTGCACAATTTAAATTTCTTTAAATTATATGTATGGAAAATAATTATTTTTACATACTAGAACTTTCTTTTTCTAAACCTGTAATAAACATCATTTTCATGTATACCTAGACAAGTTTCATTTCACTGTCCAATATTTTAATATGTGAACTCTTTGGAGAGCATATTTTGTAATGTAACTTGTCGTGTTGACCATCTTGGTTTTGTTGAAACTGGGACACAGTTTTAACAGGTGATCAGTTTTTTAAGAGATGTCAATACTTGATGAAAACAAGTTTACAGAAAATCAAGTTTTTGCGTTAATAATTTCAACATTTCTTTCAAAACCTTCCAAACACTCCAATTGTTTACTTGCAAGAGTTTCAGTTTGTAGATATTTTAAAAGAAATGTAATTAAAATATAGGGTATTTCAAAAGTCAGTTCAAACATTAAACCGCTTTAAATATTATAATATTTGAGATAGGGAAAAAAACAAAAACATCACAGTGTTGGCCAAACAACGGAGTTTACAAAACATTGGGAAGATGTCCGCAGTTCTCTTGTTCAAAGTACAGCATTCTGTCTGCTTCACCATGCACAACATTTTGCAGATAATGTCTTGGAATATTGGAAATTTCTTGCGAGATGGCATCTTTCAGTTGCAGTATTGTTGTTGGATATGTCAGGAAAACTCGTTCTTTAAAGTAATCCACAACCAAAAGTCGGCCGGATTGAAATCTGGAGATCGCGGAGGCCACATTGTTGGAAAGTTGTTGTTCATGTTACAAAAGTTTTTATATTTGTCTTTTTACTCCGTGATTTTTTTTTTTACATGCATGGGTTTACCTGTCTCAAAACCACTGATAATATTTAATATAGCTTGTAAAGAATTAACACTTGTAAATCTCTTTGCTGAGTCACATTTGTAGAATTTTTGGAGCCATTTTGCGTAAAATAAAATCACTACTCTAGCTGCAAACAGTCATTGAACTTCACTGATAGCTATGATTAGATTCTTCTGTGTTAGTTGTGAAAGCTCTAAATCCCCGAAGTCCAGGTGTGGTTGTATGACTCACAAAATTAAAAAAAAACATCTGGGCTCCTGACTGGATGCTCGAGTTTGTGCGAATGTTAGTTATCCAGGAAATATGTACCAGTACATGATCTAGCAAAAACAATAATTAGTAGAATTTTGACAATAACAGAATTTAGTGATGTTAAACAGGTAACAGCTGTTAGTAAAAACAATGGCAGTAAAAGACAATGATAATAGGAGCTCAACTGTATAATCGAATTAGAATATACTAATTTTTTGAAAGTGGAGACATCTTAAACAAGCAGTCCTGTTGTAGGGTCGTTAACTTCACAAGTTTTATGGTATTTACCAACAACAGTTTGAAAGCTTCGACTATATACTGGCACTGTATTGACCTAACAGAATTCAGACTGATACCTCTATTGGGGGGGGGGGGGGGGTACTAAAAGTACCATTTAAGAAAATAAATTATATTCTTATATATATTCATTATGTATGAGGTCCCGCCAACGAGAGGGGTTTGGCCGGCGCCGTGGATCGTGTCCCGGCATAGCTCAGTTGGAAAGAGCACTCAGCGCACAGAGCTGAGAGGTCCTGGGTTCGATTCTCGGTGCCGGTACGAATTTTTCTCGTATTAAATAGTAATAATAATCTTATATGTTTCTAATTATACTGTCGTATCATGTTACAACATAGATAAATGATTATTCAAAAATCAAACTCGAATTTGGAATATATTAGGTACATATGTTGACTACTTCGAAAATCATGTGTCATAAGGTGCACTAAATTATATAAATATGTGTGTATGTTTTAAAACAGGTAATATCATGTGTCTGGAATCAAAAACATTATTTGGAATTTGTTATTTTAGCTTGGGGTCATGGGAATACTTCCCTGTTTCTGTAGTTGCCTTTCTGTTCAGCTGCCACTCTAACTTTCCACTGTTTAGATGTATTGTGCGCATGTTTGTAACATATTTCTAATACACTTTGTGTTCCTTGATTGAATGTGCGTCTATGTAGAGTATGTATGAGGTTTTGTTATGTATATAAAATGTAGGAATTCTTTGGTTTTGTATTAATTTCTCTTTGTTTGGATTGCATCTCATTGAAATCATTTTAAATCGGTTGTGACTTTGTCTTTAGAAAATACCTATTTTAATTAACTGCATGACCCGAGGGACACAAAGTGTTTGATGGAGGTTTCTGCTGGTGAACTTGTGAGAGGTAATAATATTGTATTATACTTATCTCAAGCATGGAGGGGAGTGACGGTTACAGGTGTAAGGGGTATGGTTGAAGATCTATAAATGGTGGACAATTATTGAAGAAGCATTATGAATAAACGTGGGTATATTTTATAACACCCAGAACTTTCTGATTCACATTATAATATATCTAATGTTTTCTTTGTAGAATTTGGCAGTAACATGACTTCAACTTTCTTTTGAAAATAACATTGAGCAGGGCAGTTCTCTGCTTTATCACAGGTCTTTAGGTTTCACCTTTAAATCACATTCAGTTTCATGCTACAGCTAGAGTCTAAATTGTGTGTGCATTTACTGTCTGGATCTTTCAGTACTTCCCCCCCCCCCCCCCACACACACACACACACAGGTGAAAGACATTCAGTATTGTACAACCTTTATTTTGTAACTTAGTCGAGTGAAATTTGTTATATACATAATACAAGTTATTACACATTAATTGTTTATAAATGAAAAAGGTAAATTGTAATTATTGTTTGTATCTGGAATATGTTATATCAGGGGTTCTCATGCTTTTGGGTGTAATAGCCCCGTGAATCTCATGTCATTTTGGCAGACCCCAAAAAATGTTTTGTACAATTTAGGCTGGTAATTTTGTTATACTCATTAAACTTTTGCATAATGTAGTGAATTAAACCTGTATAATAATAAATTGATAGTGATACTAAATTTCAGTTTTGCTTTTGAATATAATCTGAAAATACTTACAGAGTTATTTTACATTATATCATGTCTTTACTGTGAAAAGTGAAACCAGCTTTTAGACTTCCTGTAAGGTTGTCGTTAGGATGGTTGATGTCTTTGCTGTGAAAAGTGAACCAGTTTTGTTGATTTACCATAAGGTTATCAGTGGGATGATTTATTTCACTTTGTGAAGTCTGACTCAGTTGTAGATACTCTAGTGACAAGTCTACCTATATACTTCTGTACTTGTTCTTCAAGAAGGCCAGAGCAGAAATACTAGTATGCATTAAGTATTGCATTAGAATTAGGGAAACATTGGGATATATATGGGCGGTGCATGCACCAAGACTGCAGCAGGAACGTTGTAGGAAACAATATTTTTAAGTTCGAATCAGAAGATAATTCTAGCAGCCTCTCATCCTTTTTTTTTTTATATAGGGAACGATTATTTGCCACCAATTATAAATTTTTCATATAGTTGTTTTTTTTCATTACAGAAATGATATTCCCTTAATTTTAATACCAATCAATGGAGATGTTCTTTTATATTTCCAAAAATATAGAACAAGAATTCATCATCATGTGTTGCTAGAAAGTCAGTGGGAGTGGGGAAATGAATTGAATGAATTGTTAACTCAGTGAGACCAGAAGTTTAATTTCTTTTATCATTGCCTCAGTCTTATTCAAAATGGTGAATACAGTTAAAGTTGGACCCTGAAGATTAGAATTTAAAAAGCTAAAAATATCGGATAGGTACACAATATTTTCAAGACAACAAAAGTCCTTCAGGCGAAGTCGTTCCTCTTAAATTCTATGTCTCAAAGTCTGAAAAAAAAAAATATATATATATATATTTTTTCCAGCAAGCTGATAAAAATCAGAGAATGTGATAAAGTTCAGCTTAGTTAAAATACCGTTTGAAAACACACCTTGAAGTGGTCCATGAATCACAAATTGAGAATTGCTGTGTTATATTGTTCCTTCATTTGAAAAATAGAAGTCCCTCTTTCTGAGATGAACTGGAATAAATTGACCTCTCAATATTCTAGAAATAAGGATTCATTTTGTTCATAATGCTTCTTATTTTACTCTCTCTTCATTTAATTCCTTAATTTTCTTTTTCTCCTCTCTTTTTCCATCTTTACTCTATATTTTTTGCTCACTGAAACACTTTCTTTAATTAGGCCTATTTGATTTTTCTTTGAAACGCTATATTCATTCCCTTTGTTTCGTTGTTCTTTTTGCTCTCTGTTTCTACAGAAAGAAAATTCTGAAATCAGCAGTATTAATAAATGTTTACAAATTTTGAAAGTGTCATTGCTTGTGCACAAGCACTTTGTGCACTTTACTTTTGCTGGTATATGTTTTGTAATGATATTGGTTAATATATTTCTCATGGTTGGTGATAAGACTGTTGAAACTAACACGCTTAGCCAGAGCAATTATTAAGAAATTATACTATGTTTGCAGATCCATGGCACTGTTTGCTTGGTTATTATTAATATTTTTATTTTTATTGATTTCATTGAAATAAAGGTATAGATCCTATACAGGATGCTAAATGGAGCATAGTTCAAGTATGGTAAGCGTGGAGAACTGTCTGAATTGGGTCATTTATATAAATTAACGTTTCACAAGAAACTTCATTGCATATGAAATATTTATGACAAGCTCTCTCTTTTCCACCTACTTCAACTCATTTCTTGACATCACTTATCATCGAATTTGTAGATAACGTAAACTAGGGAATCTCCAAAATACGAAATTGTATTGGATCATTGTCTTAGTTCATAGGTATAATAAATATATATTTTTGAGGCTGTAATGAAATATGTAAATATTGCAAAGGGAAAGCCTCTCTTATACATTGTGGGTGATTGTATTGTATAAACGATATTAGTTGCATGGCTAGGACAAGGATTTAAGATAGGACATATAGTTTGACAACTTCAAGTGAAACCCCGTAAAACACGCCAACTTCTGGAATCTCTCTCTTTCTTTCTTCTCTCTCCCTCGCTCCTCGTCATTCAGTCACCAATCACCACGTAAATATCTGAGAGGGTATGTGTGGGCATCGCGACCAATAGAAGAACCACTCTCCAGTATTACCACAATAACGGATTTTTCATTTTTACCTCGACTGTCGGTTCCATTATGCTAGCATTGCAGGCAACTAGTCAACCTTTTAATGCTTTTGTTAGCAGGTTTGACAAACTGTGAGTGGACCTGCAAGTACATAGTGCATAGTGCTCTCTCCCTTCCCCCGTGCTTTCTCACTTGCTCCTCCTAAAGACAGCCAGCGCTCACGTAGTAACTCGGTCAGGGTTTCAGTTCGATTTGTCAATCTATAGTTATTGTAGCCAACGAATCAGAGGCACTATGACATTGACAGTAGTTAGTGACGTGACAGCCCATGAAGAGGCAAGGCCAACCAGCCAGCTGCTGGTCTCACGTCTACATGCCTCAACGGCAGAACGGATGTGTCATGTAGTTAGCATGATGATCCCTCCTGCCATTATAACTATCATAGGTCCCCAAATTTATACAATGCTGGGGGGCACCTATCCCAAACATTGGCTGAAATTTCATGAGAATTCGAGTCAGCATGCATATAGTAACGTGAATTCAGGCATGATTCCTCAGACCACGACACTATGGCATAGGACATGTTATTGACAAAGAGGGAGTTAAATAATTTTCCTCGTGATTCTCTAATTTCCAATACTGTTTTGTGAAAATCTTTTATTGTCCATGTCACAATATGCACCATGTCCTCTAAACAACACCCAGGATTGTAAATGAAATAATGTAGAACAAGTAACACTCAAATCCCTAAAATTGTCGTCATTGCTTGATATACGAGAAAAGATATTTCAGAAAGTTGCAGTTAAAAAAGATATGTCAAGAAATCTAATAATGAGATCTGAAAAATGTAAAGAAAATTAGCACTATCTTCTACTAAAACGTGGGAAACTTCATTCATGAGGGCAAATGTCAGGTAATCTATGGCAAATACTCAGTCTCACCCCACCTCATCTCGCAGAAAAAGAAAAAATATGTTACTCATAACTTGTTTCACATCTTAAAACTTCAGTGCTGATGTAAGGCCTATGGAATATGATAAATTAAATGAAGTTGTCAGAAGTCCCTTTAAACACCATATAATACATAAAATGAATTGCAGAGGGTGAATTTAAGGTGATGGTGTGTAATAACTCTGGTCCAAGTTCTTCTATAAAATATTCTGGCTGGAAGTGTCATGCATGGAGTAGAAATGCAAACACTGTGTCGTAGTCTGATTTATTCAACAACTTCTAGGAGTAAAGCTTAACTAGTCTGTCTGCTCCAGGTTTGGGTTCTAATATAAACATTAAGTTTGTGCCAGTGACGCAAGACGTTGTACTCACAGAGTAGTACTTACTTACTTACTTACTTACTTATTGGCTTTTAAGGAACCCGTAGGTTCATTGCCGCCCTCACATAAGCCCGCCATTGGTCCCTATCCTGAGCAAGATTAATCCAGTCTCTACCATCATATCCTACCTCCCTCAAATCAATTTTAATATTATCTTCCCATCTATGTCTCGGCCTCCCCAAAGGTCTTTTTCCCTCCGGCCTCCCAACTAACACTCTATATGCATTTCTGGATTCGCCCATACCTGCTACATGTCCTGCCCATCTCAAACGTCTGGATTTTATGTTCCTAATTATGTCAGATGAAGTATACAATGCGTGCAGCTCTGCGTTGTGTAACGTTCTCCATTCTCCTGTAACTTCATCCCTCTTAGCCCCAAATATTTTCCTAAGAACCTTATTCTCAAACACCCTTAATCTCTGTTCCTCTCTCAAAGTGAGAGTCCAAGTTTCACAACCATACAGAACAACCGGTAATATAACTGTTTTATAAATTCTAACTTTCAGACTTTTTGACAGAAGACTAGATGACAAAAGCTTCTCAACCGAATAATAACAGGCATTTCCCATATTTATTCTGCGTTTAATTTCCTCCCGAGTATCATTTAGATTTGTTACTGTTGCTCCAACATATTTGAATTTTTCCACCTCTTCGAAGGATAAATCTCCAATTTTTATAGTTCCATTTCATACAATATTCTGGTCACGAGACATAACCATATACTTAGTCTTTTTGGGATTTACTTCCAACCCTATCGCTCTACTTGCTTCAACGAGAATTTCCGCGTTTTCCCTAATTGTTTGTGGATTTTCTCCTAACATATTCACGTCATCTGCATAGACAAGAAGCTGATGTAACCCGTTCAATTCCAAACCCTCTGTGTTATCCTGAACTTTCCTAATGGCATATTCTAGACTCACAGAGTAGTAGTCGCCTATAATGTGTTAAATGGGATATTGTTACTTATTTTTGGTCTGGTTTTTGGTAGAGGGATACAATTTGTTTTGTTTACATTAGGACCCATTCTAAGAGTGAACAGAGTATATAACTTGATTTCCTTTCCTTCTCACCATTGTGAATTGTTTCTGTTAAAAGTAAGGTATTTGAGAACTATAGTTGTTTTTAATTCTGATGATTAGTATTACATCGTTTTAGTTTTCGTCTTTCTGATTGCATGTGTACTTGTAAACATTTTATATAGCAAAAGAAACAAAACACTTATTAAAAAGACTTGATTTCTGTCATCGCATGCTTCCTTCACACTAACCATTTAGATATTTGTGAAAGGAGTGAAATTATTCTCATTTTGTGCTGTTATGCATCTTACATAACTAAATATTAATATTTTCAGTAAATGTGGGAGTACTCATTATATATGGTTTAATATCACTGGATAGAATTCCACTTTGTAAGCTGCTTGTATATGATCAAATTTTTCTTCCAATTCAATACTTAGAAGAAAACTTGTCAAAGATTGATCAATATTGAAAAAGACTTGTCAGAGACTGTTTCATATTGCTAAAGATTTGTCAAGATTTTAAAACATGTGATTCAAGTTTATTATAACCTACAGTGTGTAGGCCTATCTACCGAATATTACAATATAAATATGTAAATCCTTGCGTAATAACTAGGTTATGCAAAACAATATTTGTGTTGCATAACTGTACAGTACTCTGAAATGAAGAATATTACGATTGTATATTGCTTTAAAACAAAATATTTACGATTGGTATTCATCTAGGTTATAGGTTAGAATCTTTTTAATTAAAAAAAAATACATCGAGATATCTGCCTTGCAGATTACTTTATTTTATCGTGGTATTCCATAGAATCCACGACATACAGCCATGGATTTAATTTATTCATGTAATTGAATTAACTAGAACAAGTTTTCTCGGCCAGGATTCCATACTTTTTGTGGTTCTTGACACTATAGTATTTTCGAGTCCCATTCATCAGTTTCTTCAAAGATTAATTGTGAAGTATTTGATCGATTAGAACATGTTCTTATCTACTTTCAAGAAAATCGAAGACTTTTAAAGAATTGTAAGTGATTTGACAATAAAACTTGTAAAGTATTGGCAAGTCTTGTGAAGCATTGAATTTGACGAAAACTTGATCGTGTACGAGGTGTTTAAAAGTAGTTTTAAATACATGTGTATGTGTGTGCATTTGTAATATAAACTGCAGAAGTTTCAGCATTTTTTATTGTATACTTGAAATGCTGAATATAGATACCACTGTGAACTCTGATTATAAAAGGTAAGTTGTGTCACTGCTGCATTTATTGGTGATTGTGCATTAATATGGAATTTGTTGTTTGACCAGGTTGATGGGAGGTTCACGTACTCCGCCTGGCGGTCCCCCATCATATCCCCGTGGTCAATCCATGACTCCCAATCCACTGCCAAATCTGCACGGTGGAGGTGGTCTTGGGGATTCTGTGCCAGTTCCATCTGTGGGCTCACCTGCTTCTGCTGCTCCGTCTCCACTGCCGAATCCTCATTCTCAGCCTGCATCTGTGCCCCCCGCAGACCCCACCATGCCCACACTCAGCCCACACCCACCCACCTCGAACAGCGGTGCTGGCCAGCCCCAACCCGCCACCCCTCTGGAATCTCAGGACAAGGTCACGCCGGCTGCCACTCCTTCTGATCTCAACGGCCCTAAGTCAGTTTCATCAGTATCCAATCAGGTAATTCAATGAATCTAATGAGCATATTACATTTGGGTGTCCGACACTTCTTCACAGTACATGTTTACCGACTCAGCTGAATTCTCTAAATTATACAGCTTCAGCTATTCCATGGAATTGGAATTGAGATGGAGGGGGCACTGTGGCCCAGCACTGCGACCTGTTACAATCTATTGTGCTAATTCTCAAGCTAGGCATATCCCCAAACCCACATTAGCTGACTACCCAGAACATTTAGATGAGGTTTGGGTGGATCCACTCAAAAGTGTTGATGAAAAGGTCCTAAACTTTAAAAAATGATAGAATTCATTATGTGTATTCTTGGTACAAAGTATTGTATACAAGTGACTGATATATAACAGTCTATTCTCAGGTGAACCTATTTTGTAAGGAACACATTTTCAATTCATTTTGTTCATTTTATTCTTTAAGTACTTTATTTTCAATAATAATATTTAATTTGATTTAATTGTATTGATTTAAACTGTACAAAGATAACATGGTTACGAGCAATGAAAAAATATAGACCAAAGCTCAGTTTTTAAATTGATGCCGAGTGCCCCATATTTTTTTATTGTCATGTTTCTTGGGATCCTGATAAAGATATATTTATATAATACTTGGAAACCATCAATGGAATGGAGCAGCACCACCCTTTAACAATAAGGGTGTATTAATAATTATTGATGATAAATAATTATTAGAAAATGTATATAATTCTTCAATTATTGATTTTCTAATAATTAGAAATAGAAGAGTTAATGATGCTAGAGCTTGTACAATAAAGTACTTTATTGATGCTTCTGTTGTGTAAACATTTTTATTAGTTGATATTAGAGGAATAAATGATAATAAATTAATTTCTAATCCTATTCATGCCCCTAATCATGAATTAGATGAAATTGAAATTAATATACCTCTTATTAGAGTTGTTAATAAGAGGATTTTTGTTAAATTGTTGGTCATTAGAGAAGAGAGGATTTCCTCTATAAATGGGGTATGAACCCATTAGCTTATTTAGCTTACTTTTCTAATATAATAATTAATTTTAAATACATTTTGGTGTTTGGTGCACAAAAATTTTTGATATTTTAGGGAATAGTTTAATTCTGTTAAATGTAATAAAGGTAATTTATATTACTTTATTTATCCTATCACGATAACTCTTTATTCAGGCACTTTATTTTTTATGTATTTTAGAGAATTTTTTTTAATGGTTCTATATTGATGTTTGTGGTGAATTTTCTATTACTTGCCGGTAATTCGATTTTTTATTAATATAAGATATTATATATAAATTAATTATTTAAATAAAATAACCTAATTTACTAAAAAATAGGGTTATTTATATTATAATAATTAATTTATATAAAATACAGATTATCTATAAATAATACAGCATTATTGTTGAAAGATAGAGGTGTATATATATATATGATTTATATTAATATAAATCTAAATTATTAGTATATATATTACTTATATAAATATATATGTATGTTAAATCTATTTATCAATAATTGGTTATTTAATATAGGACCTTATATATATATATATATATATATATATATATATATATATATATATATATACTGATATAAAATAAATAATGCATGGCATATAACTATTATTAATAATATTAAATCCTTAGTATATAAATAATAGTAACAGTATAACTACAGATCTCATTTTAATAATTAAAAAAAAAAAAGAGATATATTAAACAATATTGAATATCTATACAGTTCAAACACATGCTCTCAGAAGTGCTCTGTGCTCTTCACTAAAACTGTATAGTGACGATTAATTTAAGAAAGTTTTATAGTGACAGTTACCTTGAAATGCACAAAAAATATAATAATATTAATCTAAAATGCACACTCGAACCTCTTTCTACAACTGCTTTTATTAACATTGTGTGTTAGTGATTTTTAGATACCATCAAGTCCTGGCATTCGGTATTTGTCCACCCCTGATTATAATCACCCAGATGGTAGGTCTTGAAAAGGCATGTCCTTTATTTTATATACAATAGGTATCTGGCTTTGGAACTAATATTACAGTGGAAAGAAATGGTACACTGAAATGTGAGGTTAGGACGTAGGTATGCTACATCTTGCAGACTTGTACACCATAGTTGAAAGTGACGTCAAATGGGCATAAAATGCGATACAAGACATCATATACACACTTAGGCACCATTACTACACTTGAAACAAGTGATAGACA
This sequence comes from Periplaneta americana, assembly GCF_040183065.1. Taxonomy (NCBI): domain Eukaryota; kingdom Metazoa; phylum Arthropoda; class Insecta; order Blattodea; family Blattidae; genus Periplaneta; species Periplaneta americana. The sequence continues at coordinate 7,454,277 of NC_091132.1, read as the reverse complement.
GGAAAATGAGGCAAAAAAGTTAGATGTAAGCCATCTCACACACTGAGGCACCATTACCACAGTTATAATTCATTTTATGATACAAGCAGAATCATCAGAATTGGTGATTCCAAGAGTGTCCTTATTACTTGAAGTGTAACAGAAAGTTAGGATGTTGTCATTAAATAGTGCCTGTGAATTAAAAGGAATGTTGTGCTCATAGTTTTACTCTTATCTTAATACTTATTTGTGTAGGCCTACATTGCAGAAAACCTTTCAGGACACTCGCAGGATTGTTCTAGAAATTTTTAATTTGTTATGTCTCATATATTATTATAGTTTATAGTGCCAGGAATTACTGATTTTTCCTTTTTCCACTTTCACTATTTTTTTTTTCTTTTTACTTTTCATTTTGTGTGTAATAGGAAAATCATTGGACATATTTATCAAAGACAAATGACTTTTTATGAATAATATTGTGTGTTGTTTTATTCGAACTTATAGTATAGTACGTAGTCTTGGATTTTTACCAGCCTGTTCTGTAACAAATAATACTACTCCAATTTTGAAATTTCAAGTAAAATAAAATAACAAAATTTATGAAATTTTGATTGACTTTCATCTCCCCAAAATAGGTACAGTGATGTGTAAAGAAATGTAATTAATTATAACTTTGGAAACCCTTTCCTGACTTACATATTCATCATTTTAACCTGAAATGAAAATTTTTATAATTTTATTTCTCACAACACAAAATAATAATTAGTGCTTTGTGGGTGATTTTTTGTTCTTGGTGCAGTTTGTTCTCTCTGTACAAAAGAATTTCTCGAGTTAATTTTCATAATTTCACTTCATGCTCCAATTTACCACATTCCATACATGTGAATCATATATCTAGATGGCATGTAGATGATTCAGCTGACACTGTCGTTACAAGTTACATTAGATAAGACTTTGTAGACACAGGCATATGAATGTTTTACTCAGAATACCTGGTAAAACATGTGTGAATTGCTCGTCTAATGACCTTCAAAGATATACAAGCCAATCAGCTAGTACCGTCACTTTTTATTACATTTGCCTGATACAGATGAGCTGCAAAATCTGGTTCACAGTGAGATACTTCTTAAAAAGCGGCAACTGTGCAGAATTGAATCCATGTGCATGCAAACTAATTTACTCAAAATAACCTCGGAAATTAGCCCTGTAAGTACCAGTATACAGGATCTATTTGAAAAGTATCCAACTGTTTAATATCAAGAAAAACCATAATCTGTCCATGGCTGTAGTGTGCCTTAATTCCCTTTGGAACCTCATAGTTAGTGCCCTACCTCTTTTCGAAACAGTGAAGAAAGCCCTCTTTCACAATAGCCTTCATTGTGTTCTCTTAATCTCGTCCTTGGTCTGCAATCTCCTTCCTTTCAACGGTGATTTTACTTTCCGGATAACCATTAATAGCACGTAGCCAAATCTGGCCTACATGGGAGTTGACAGATCTTGGTGATATGATGTTTTGTCCAAAATTCTTTCACGAGGCATGAACAAATTAAAGACACATTGTTACGAAATTTGGCACGGCACATTTTATGCCAAGAATCTCCCCCAGAATCTCTGAAAGAATAGTGTGTGGAATCTCCAGATCTTCTATTTCTCGTACTGTCATTGTCCGATTTGCTTTGATAGTATCTTGCACATATTCAATATTTCAAGGCCTTGCAGAACAAGGATTGCATTCAGTGGATTTCTGGCCTTGTTTGAAGAGTCAGTACCACATTTGTATCTGGGCTTCACTCCGTGAATCACCTCAAAAGCTCTTTTAATCATTCTAGTAGTTTCCACAGACGAATATTGAACTTGGAAGCAAAAACTGATGCATATTTTCTGATCTGCTTGCTCGGTCATTGTGAATGCAACGTTCACACAGTACACAAGATCACTTAGTGCTGACTGAGTAGCCCCACGGTAGAGTGATTGTTCACACATGCGGAATAAGGCCCCCTCTTATTGACTACAGTGAAATCTCAGTATAAGGTATATCAGAAAATATTATTTATACTTCATTTTGAAAAGTACGTTATAATAAAAAACGAAAGTTTTATCCAAACAAAAGTTGTTTTGATTCTGCATTAGATAATGCAGAGTTATTTCACAACATATCTTACCTTCCATTTACTGCAGTTTTGTTTATAGTCCATGTAAGATTAAACAACTTAAGAAACCCATTACGCCTATACAAAACTACAAGTAATACAGTATACATATCACTCAATTTTTAAATTATAACACAAGTAAATTATGTATTAAATTAAAAAATGCAGTACGTGATACACAGTATAATCAACGAAATTTGAAGAAATTCTTAACTTCAGTTTGGTTTGTTTTCTCAATAATTAATCTTCTACAAACTGTTGAAGTTCAGTAACTTGCTAGACACAACGTAGGACAGAGATCATATGCACGCAAGATCTATACTTTATGTACAGTTATACATTTCCAGCAAACATGTTCAACATAAAAAAGAGATACACATAGTACATAAATTCTGGAACCAACAGTACATGAAATAAAGATGTAAACATTAAAAAAAAAGAAGAAGAAGAAAATTAACTTGAAAAATTCTCGTTCGTAATGATGAAATGGTCACTAGTAATGATAACATAAAAACTAAATATATTTGCGTTATAATGTATGGGATTATAAATATATATGCTAAACTGAAGTCTGCTGTATTAAGACAGCACTATACCAAATTACATTAAGGCATGTGAAGGGGCTACCATTACCATTTTACATCAGGGCCACATGACTGGTTCTGGAGGTATTCAAAGTGACTGGATACTTTCCGGACAGATGTTGTAACTTGGTGAGACATTCCACTTCCTGTTGGCCTGTAGAGTGTACTTAACATTCCTTGACCTCACATGTCCATACTGTGAACTGTAATTAATGTGAGTGAATAATACTGTTTTGTGATATGAATGTTTTACAACGCAGGTGTTCTCACCGTATCCTGCCACTTCAAGTGTAGAGCCAGTTACAAAACCAGTGGACAGTGTTGGTGGTGGTTCACAAGGTCCTGCCAGTGCTCACTCTGTAGTGGCCCCAGCTCCTCCCCCCACTGCCACACCCCCCGACTACATCACTCTCAAGCGACCTGTCCTGTCCTCCAAGGAGTATGAGAGTATTTTAATGGAGGAGGAACAACCCTCAGAATTATTGTATGATTATTCCACTCTTGATGCATGGTAAGTGCAGTATGCGTATTTAGACCGATTTTATGTTAGTTGCATGCTTTTGCGTAGGATATTTATTATAACATCTTGTGTCATTCCATTTATTCCCTCACTTCTGATGATAAACTATTTCAGAGTATTTGACCATACCCTTTTCAGATTCGTATTTTATTCTTACTCTTCTAATTGATGTTCTAAACCCTTTTTAAAAATAATTATTAAGAACATGCTACTGTCAATTTTAAAATAAATTAATGTACAGTTATCCAAAGAAAGATTGAACCTTTGGAATATATACAATACATTGCACATGATTGGAGACCCAGAGCACAGGTACACAAGATAAATGCGCGATTCAGTTATTTAAATGCACTCTATTTGGTTTGTTATTGGGCCTTGTTCCGAAACTCGTTTGAAAACTGCAAGAAAAATACGATGTAAGAGTAATGGAACGGAGAAAAATTCTCTCCGGCTCCGGGATTTGAACCCGGGTTTTCAGCTCTACGTGCTGATGCCTTATCCACTAAGTCACATCGGATACCACCCCGGCATCGGACAGAATCGTCTCAGATTAAGCTCCAACTCTTGGGTTCCCTCTAGTGGCCGCCCTCTGCACTACGTCATAGACGTCTATGAACGTAGGACCGAAGTCCACACATGTGCTGAGGTGCACTCGTTATGAGTGACTAGTTGGCCGGGATCTGACGGAATAAGCATCGTCTTAAATCACAAAGTGATTTACGCATATCATATATATTATTTTAATGTACCGAAGTACATATGATATTTCCATGCAGATATTCTGCGTCATCATACGATGACGGGTTCAAATCCTGGTGCCGGAGAGAATTTTTCTCTGTTCCATTACTCTTACATCGTATGATGACGCAGAATATCTGCATGGAAATATCATATGTACTTTGGTACATTAAAATAATATATATGCAAGAAAAATGTTAATTTGATATAAATATTATAGAAATTTATTCTTATTAAATGTGAATCTAATTTTCTTTTATGAGTCTGGAAACGATACAGGTAGCAAACAGGTAGATAGACAGCTAAATGAAAGAAACTATTTCATTTCTATTTTGTTTATAACCAAGGAAGTGAACTGACCAGAAATTGTTTTACTTTTATTTATATTCCCTTCCGAACTGTAAATGAAATTTAGAAAATTTCCAATTCATGGTTTTATTTTAACAGATAATTATGGCGTAAGTAGGATGATTTTTCTTTTTAACAGTAACAATGAAATTTCAAATGCTTCTGACAAAAAGCTCGAATTACATTAATAACACACAACTGTATAAGTCACTGAGATGTAATGGAAAGATAAGCATTTATCCAGCCGTTGGTCTCACTACAGGCAAGTGCCATTCTGAAATACTGACAAAGAATGTTACTGTGTGAATCGTGCTATAGAACATCAGACATTCCACAACCAAGAGAGGTTCATTTTTTCTTTGGGGAACAGTACATTTAAGAATTTTCTTTTAAATTAATAATATAGGCCTGTTTTAGTATGTTCACTTAAAAGTGTGAATTGTAATATCTTCAGAATTGAAATTATGATATTTCCATCCTTTTAAAGTTGTATTATCGCCTTTCACATTAACATGCACAGTTATCATATGAGATGCGATAAAGCATTCAATGTAATATGTAGTCATGAATTAATAAAAGAAAATTGAGTTCACATACTAATCTCCTTCAAAGTAGATTCTTTTTAACTTCACACACTTGTCTCAGCAGTCCTTCACTGCTTGAAGTGTCATTTTTCGAGGCCATTAGCAAGGTCTTCATTGTATTGGTCACGATTACCACAGTACCTTCAAATCTCGAACCTTCTAGTAACATCTTTAGGCTAAGGAACAACAAGAATCACAGTAAGCTGTGTGTAAGATAAGTGTGAAATTGTTTAGTTCAGCACTAATACAATTCTTTAAACATAATGATATGCTATAGGTTTCTTTTCTTTCTTTTTAAAATATTAGATGATAAAATAAAAATTAACATCTTAAAAATGAAACCAATAATAATCTGAACACACTTCGAAGAAGCCTAATCTGAGTACAGCACTTTTATTTTGGAAAATTATTATATTTCTACTGTTCAGTTAAAGTACAGAACACTCATTGTATTATGATGAAAGAGCTATACTTTTAAATTAAGCATTTAACGTTTACCGTATGTAGTTAGTTTTCACTAACTTTTAACATCACGATTTCTTTTAATTTTTATTTCCCATTTGTCCTTGAACCGAACCTTAATTGATGGTAAATATGGAAGTAGAATAAAACAGCATTTCACAACTTCATTTTGTTTTTCATTCCATATGTGTTATAAACACATACACGTTTGTATCTTCTATAGATAGGTTGTGTTTGGGGAAAATACTGTTGCTGTCTTTGTTGCTACCTTGTTATACTGGAATAGCCATACTATGGAGATATAGAATGAGAGTGTTACAGATAAATTTATATCTGTAAATGTGTTCAATCTCCCAGTTTTACATTCCATTATATAATAAATTACAGAATATGTGTGTAGAGTTCTTCTTGCGCCTTTTGTAATAGCCACAACTTAGTAAAATACTGATTGCTATCTCATAAAGCAGGGTTTTATATAACCATTAAAATCTTTGGGCTTCACTTTATTTTATTTTTCCCTTCTGAGGTAAACTGTTAATGTGCATATGTCGCGGAAAATTCCCCTCAGACTATATACTTACACAAGTCTGCATAGCAGACAATTAGATTGCTGCCTGTGCTAACTAACTGTAAGGATCTGAAAGCTTATTTTGAATGTTGCACTGAAAAATGATGACAAGTACTTCAGAGTAATTAAACGTTAATTGCTTAATTTAAAAGTATAGCTCTTTCATCATAATACAATGAGTATTCTGTACTTTAACTGAACAGTAGCAATATAATAGGCATTCAATTACTCTGAAGTTGTTGTTGTTATCCAATGCCGGGCTTTGGCAACGAAGGCATTAGCGTTTTTGCTCTCCAGAAAAATATTGGAGAGCAAGAACGCTAATGGCTTCATTGCCAAAGCCCGGCATTGGATAACAACAACAACTTCAGAGTAATTGAATGCCTATGTTGTCACGTGACATGTGAGACAATATTGTGCACTCAAACTTTCCCAGCTGTGTGAGTACTACCTACACGAGGCTGGGAGTTACTCGATTTTTCATGATCTGTTACTGAAGCTTTAATTTCGAAACCTGGCAGTTAGTGTGGGCAGCTAATTGTTTGTATCCAGCTGTCTGCTGTGGAGATCTAACAGCAATTTGGAGTGAGGTTTTGACATGAACTCATTAACAGTTTCCTTGGTAAATTAAAATACGTCTTCATCATTATGTATTGTGTCAGTGATATCGACTTATTTAATTTTTATTGGATTGGCGATGTCTTTCCTTCATAAAACATTACATAATATTTCATATTTACCTAGTTTCTCACTTGTCTTATTTATTGTATACATCATTCCCCTTCTCTATTTTATGTACCCATATTAGATAAAGATATATGGCAAGTAAATTACCAGATAACTAGAAATCGTCTGTAGTTAGAAATCCCACATACACATAAATGAAATATTGATAATTTTGTACTGTCAAAAAATGTGTTTTTTCCATTACAATATACCTTCCGTTTGTAGAACATCACCTCTTTGATCCTTGATATAACATGGAAATTCCATCAGTTGTTATGTCTGAACTTTAATTTTATTTTAAAAATTTTCACTGGTTCACAGTCTTCTGTATGTAATGGTAACTGCCAATTTAAATATACAAGGTAGACAACTTGTTCACTTTAATTTCGCTGGAGATTTTTATATCAGAGGAAATTTAGTATCACTTGAGAAGAGTCAATTATGCAGCTGCCACAGGAAACCAACTAATAGTCATTTCAGTACAACTGCTTGGCAGTTTAAGACCTGATCCTGATCTTCTTTTGTTACTAAGTCTGTATATCTCTCAGGAAAACTCTCTTCAAATCTTACAGTACTCCATTGCCTGGTTATACCACCGAATTTAGGGAGGGTGTCAAGGCGAGAGTTGTGATTACATTATAAGAAAACCGTGCTATAATTGAGGACGTCACTCAAATAAGGGCGTATAGAGCAAAATGTAGTTCTGATATAAACTAATTTCAATGTTTGTCAGCTGTCAGGTTCATCACAGTTGTGGCGAAAAAGTTTTTCTTCACTGTTAAATTATACTTTTTCGACACAACTGTGATCAACCTGACAAACAATGAAATTAATTTATATCAGCTCAATTATGCTTACAAATGTCCCCTGATTTATTGATTCTCGCTCCAGACAGACTGTCAATATTATATATGTGAATGAAATCCGACTATATTTGTGAGATGCAACATTCTTTTCCATGATTTATTATATCATTTATACTTCCTTATTATAGGAAATACAGACAATATAATGTTAATGGTCTTAACTATCACATACACGTCAGAATGTGGCTTACAAGATGCATGCTGCAGTCCATGTGGCTGAGTAACCTCTTGCTAGATGTTGGAGACTTGTAAATCAAGCCTAGAAACCCTCCCAACTGATACCACATCCAACCTAGTATACTCAGTAACATTCTTAGCTTTTAGTGCCTTTAAATCTGATGTCTAGTTACATCTAAATTCACTGTGTAAAACTGGCATTATGTCAAGCGAATAGTGTATAAAATTTTAGGACTTCCAGCCAAAATCTCAATTTGAAAAGTCAATCTTCCGTGTAAATTGTAACAGCATTCTTTAACAGTGTATCATTATTGTAGATACCGTGCTAGATAGATAAAACAAAATGTGAAGTAGTGTAAAAAGAGATATGTTAACATGCATTTCATTCTTGTAGAAGTTCTAGCTTAAGCAGAAAAGTTTTATTATCTTTTTCAAATTGTCTATGTCGTCAGAATCACTGCTTTAGCAAAGCTGTCAAATATGTTTTGTTTGAAACTGATTTATCATTAACTATTTAAAACTATGCTTTCAGCAGATTGACTCGTACAATTCACAGAGCAAAACTCCAACCACACTTTGTATTGTCAGCTGACAGTTCCTACTTTCAAATGCATATTTCACTGCTAATAATGCCCTCTAGATCTAAAATTGAATACCTATTGTAACAACGTTGTTCGAGGGAGGTATTCAATTAAAAGTGATTTGCAAATTATCTAGTGATACGTCGTCATGATAGATTTCATGAAATTCATAGTCTCACAGATCTCTCTGTGGATATTGAATAGTCCACACCTGTGGAGTAACGGTTAGCGCGTCTGGCCGCGAAACCAGGTGGCCCGGGTTCGATTCCCGGTCGGGGCAAGTTACCTGGTTGAGGTTTTTTCCGGGGTTTTCCCTCGACCCAATATGAGCAAATGCTGGGTAACTTTCGGTGGTGGACCCCGGACTCATTTCACCGGCATTATCACCTTCATCTCATTCAGACGCTAAATAACCTAAGCTGTTGATAAAGCGTCGTAAAATAACCCACTAAAATAAAAAAAAAATAAAATATTGAATAATAACCGGACTCAAGTACAGTAATGTAAGAAATAAGAATAACTATAAAAGTAGTGAAACTGGCCACAAGTGGCAGCTGGGTGGAGGGATACCACATGCTATATTCAACAGCTACTCACCCAGTCTACTGGGTCAGTGAGTTGTGGATCACACTTCATGCCTATGTAAGCTGCAATGTGAACTCCCACATAGGAAGTCACATGTATCTCCTCCATCCTCCCACCATTTCTGACAATCTTTTATCTCAATACAAACGAGGCTATAAGGACTAGCTATGTTGAAATATAAGTAGCTGGTATCTTTTACTCGTGAAAGTAGTATGTCCATCAGAAAAAAAACACAGGTAGTTACCAGAGTTTAAGAACGACCTGTGATGGAATGGTGGAACAGGCTTGAATGAATGTACTCTGTATTAAACTGACAAGGAATTCATGTCGAAATATCTCCTGGAACTGTGCATATAGGGCTTCACAGCAGGTAATAAAAATTAGCTGTTATTAGTAAGGTTATTGAAAAATTGAGTAGCTCCCAGTCATGAGTGACAGTGCTCATTCAGCTGACGAAGTATGTTGAATGCAAATGACAAGTTATATGGTAATGATTCACGTAGGTAGCAATTCAACTACTGTCTCCAAGTATGGGCAGCTACTTTTTATATTTCTGTATGTGCTGTAGAGATGTGTGCGCACAGTTTTGAGGAGAGGTTTCTACTTGAGTGCATTAACAGTTCCCATGTGAATTAGTTGTAGAAGGATTTCTCTTCCCGTGTAAGCACATATGCTACACAAGAGTTAACCACTGAAGAGAGGTCTTGAAGATTTAAAATTAAAAGAAAATGAATGAACGGTCTCCTCCATGCTATAAAATTAATAGTTCTGTGTGCTATGACAGATAATATTGTATGCGCCATTATTTTTTTAACACTATTAATGCCGAAAGATGTGTGGAAATTACTTTGTGTCCCTTTTTCTATGACTTGAGGAAAAGTTAAAATCACGCTCCCTCACCAAATAGCATTCACTCAGAACCACAGTCTTCTTGCCCTGGGGGCAGTGGAGCAGTGCTCTGGAATTGACAAAGTAATAACAAACAGAAACCAAGGTACAAAAACAGCATTTGAATAGAGACTGTTGGAATGCAAGAAAAGAAACTGTGGCATTTTCAGATTAAATTCAGATGATGATTGCCTAGTTACAAATTTCTAGAAATAAAAATAAAAGAAAATAGAAGAATGTGTATTAAACGGACAGAAAAAAATGTAAAATAGATTAATAGTACCAGTCAGTGTACAAAATTACGAAAGTACTTCATTGAACTGATGAGGCACAAAATGGGCTAAATGTTCCCAGATGTGAACCATTGCAAGCCATCCAACCAATCTGTTGTTGTGATGAATTTGCAAACGATTTTACAGTGTAGGAGGTTAACCTTTCAATACATTTTTCCCCAGCCCCTTTTTGAGTGGTATTTCAGTATACTTTTAAAAATTACCCTGGAAAAAATTTTGACTATCACTGCAGATGTATAACATTAACATAAATGCTGAATATTGAGCCTTCACTGTCTTAACAGAATCTGTTGTTTAATACAAATCGCGACGTGCTTCATTGTTGTTTTTATTGAAGTTGATTTTTCTCTCCATTTTTGTATATGAATGCTCTCATGTAATTATGAAATACATGATTGAAAATCACTTAATTGCCTCAGGTTGAACCATCCAGTGAAGAGGTTTAAGCCGTCTGAGACAAGACCTTCAGACTCGATGAGGCCACCTCCTTACAACCGACGTGCAAGTCCAAATGATCTGTATTCAAACCATATACAGCACCAGAACGTGGCGTCTCCTCCAAACAGTCTCAATCAACCGTTCATCAAGCAGGAGATCAAGCAGGAAGCAGGCTGCAATGTGCCAGTAAGTTGCTCGGTAATATAATTTACTAGATTACATTGACTCCAGATGAAATACTGTATTTTGAAGTTGCAAGCAGGCTGTAGTTCAGAACATGGATTTTACACTTAATGGAGTAGTGGTGGGACATGTTACAGATAGCACAAATTGCGTGATTTTCAGTGATGTGAAGACACATTTTGATCTTATACACACACACAGATATTTATAAAAGGGAGATCAAGTCAGTTGTACTACATAATTCTTTCTTTATTGTAATATATTTATATTTGATATTTATTCATACTAAATTAAGTATATAAAACAAAAAATCAGGAACATGCCTATGAGCAAAGCTTGTGTTCGTGTGTAGTTCTATCTAATACAAGAAATACAGAAGTTAATATCATATCATTAGGTAAGATGAGAAGAAAGATGAGATTATTGTTCAGAGCAGAAAAATGTTTGGGAGCAGTGAGAAAATGTTCAAATGATGCCTTGTATTGGCTATATTGATATTTCATATAATGTTGCACTTTTTACCAGTCAGTGTTATAATATGTTTAATATTAGAAGGATTTACCTTGACTAGTAATAATTAGCACCATAACAGTTTCAGCAGTATGGGGCATTGATTAAGTTCTGTCCATCTAAATTAAAAATGCTGGCTCAGCTCTGTGCTGATGGTTACCATGTTTTGCACTATCTAATGATTGCAGAAATATGTCATCTAGTAAAGAAAGAATATTAAGTAGGAGCTTGAGGTTGTACTCTAGTGAGAAAATGTTTATTTCCATTTTATTCTGTTTCTTATTATTTTCAGTGTTTACATAAATGTACAGTTCTACTGCAGTTTAAATAAATAAGATTTTTATCAAATAGAGAGATAGCATTTCTCCATTAATTTCTTGAGAGTGATATTGCTTCTCATTGTTTAACTAATTGTTTTGTAATTTAATCGCACTTGTTCAGAAACTATCAGGAGATACAATATTTTAGTACCAGCACTTCATAAATCCAGTTTGAATTACATCCTCAACTATCAAAATACATTTGCTTTATTTCCATTTCGATATATAATGCAAGAATGAGAGTGTATCAGCTTGTCTTTCCTTACATTTTATATGTGAAATGGACCGCTTTCTTTTTCAGATGGAAGTAGACAATGTTCATCCAAGCAAAAGGTCTGATCCATATGAATTTGAAGATGACATTTCTGCACCTGCTGTTAGTATGGAGGGTTTCAAACGAACGAATTCTGTTAAGGTATAGTATCTTTAATGCGCAGTATCTCAATGAAATATTTAACAATGTTCTGAAACGTTAGGAAAACTGAATTTAATATTAAGAAAAATTGGAACGTTTGATATTCTAAATTAAGTAACATTGAAGCAAAATTGAATAACTACATCAACTGTTACAGTACATGATAATGCAATGTAATACAGGAAGCACTTGGGTTTACTGTCAGTCCAGAAGTCTTCCTGTTTGAGATCAGACTATTTTGCTTTTATTCTCCTGTGGCATTTTCATTCTCTGCTTCCATGACACTGTATTGCCAGTGCTAAAATGAATGGATATTATATTTCAAAACTTTAGTAAATACATCTGCTTGTGTCATATAGCCTTCTACCTCATTCATCAGGGAAAGATTGTGATAGAATATAACGAAAATGTAGAGGATTCAATTTATCATATTTACTCAAGTATGAAACTCTTTTCAAGATCTGTCTTCACTTTCAAAAACCAAAATTGAAAGTCTTATTTTGCATCCGATATTGTGGTTTGTAGTCAAATCAACGACAATCCTTGTTTTACCTAAATCCCAAACAGATTGGTAACATAATTCTTTCTCCTTGAGGTTTTGTCATGTGCTTGGAATAGCAACAGCTATAGATCAGTTGGAAGAAGAATGACTAGGCAGTGTGATTTATAGTTTTGCACTGTCAGTAGTAAATGTTCGAGTTTTTTTTTTTATATCTTTAACTATGATACCCTTGATTATATTTATTACATTGTGTAGAACATATGGCATTGCTTTGGAAAAAAAAAAGAAAGCCGTTTCGGAAATAGAAGAACAATCAGGATTCAGAGCAGAACTGTCTACAGTTGATAACATATTTTGTGTAATGCTGATAATTATTGAGAAAAAATGGAATGTGGCGAAGAATTACATCTGTTAAATGTAGATTTGGAGAAGGCACGTAATAATGCGGGGCGGCCGGGTAGCTCAGTTGGTAGAGCAGCTGGCTACGGAGTGGAAGGTCCGGGGTTCGATCCCAGGTGGTGACAGGATTTTTTCTCGTTGCCAAACTTTCAGAACGGCCCCGAGGTTCACTCAGCCTCCTATAAAATTGAGTACCGGGTCTTTCCCGGGGGTAAAAGGTGGTCAGAGCGTGGTGCTGACCACACCACCTCATTCTAGTGCCGAGGTCTTGGAAAGCATGGGGCTCTACCTCCATGCCCCCCAAATGCCTTCATGGCATATTACGGGGATACCTTTACCTTTACCTTTTACATAATAATGCACCCACAAATAGTTTACTGGAAACATTGAAAATAAAGGGAAAACATAGATCGATAATTAAAGCTATACAGCATCTATAGCACAGTTGCATATCAAAGATTAAGATAGGAAATGTATTGCCCAAGGATTTTCAGCTTATTCGAGATATAAGCTTTAAACACTTGGACGAGAAATGTTCAGGAATGGGACTGCCTTTAACAAATGATGCCACTTTGTATATGATCAGGTAGATTTTGCCCGAGAAGAATCTGGAATACATGACAAGGAAATTAATAGAAGGTTACAACAAATGCTGTTTTACATTAAATTTACAAAAAAAAAAAATGCTTATCGATTGGAACTTCTAAGCAAAATGTGATTATGGAAGATGGGATAGTTATAAAAAGCTGTGAAGAAATTATATATTTAGGTTTTATAATTGAATATCTAAGCGGAAAAATATTGCAAGCACCAAATTAAAATTTTACAATAATAGAAAAAAAATACTTTATGCTTAGTGTTGTAATGTTTTCCCACAACCTTCTAGGTTTTACAGCATATATTGAAGATTGTACTTTCATTTTCAACCAACAGAGTTCTCTACAGTATAAAAAGGAGTTTATATTAAAACATTGCAATAGGAGTTTTTTTTATACTAATGCCACCAGGTTGCCTTTTCGACATTTCTGGTCTTCTCTCCTGGCATTGGCTTAGTTGTAACCCACTTCTGAGGTTGGGGTGCCTGGAAGACGGAGTTACATTACCCCGATGATACGATAGGTTGTTTATGATTATGATTATGTGTGCCAGGAGAGGTCTTAAATCTAAACTTAACCTAAATTCCAGACCATGGACGAACACAGGAATAATTCTCTTTAAGGAAAAATTCCTGTGCTCTTAAGCGGGAAATATATCTGATTATTTAGTGCGTGATACTGCAGAAGTTCATTCATTTAAATAAACTTATACTAAAACTAAGACAACTTTCAGGATCTGAAAAAAAAATGTATTCCAGCGATTATGTAGCAGGGCAATATAAGAACAGGAAGAATTTTGTCAATATATCTTATCACATGACGGACTTTCAGGTTGCAGCTGAGTGGCATTTTTTTTTTTTTTTTTTTGCAACAAGTCATGGCAAGAACCCCTGCGATGGTGTCTGTAGAACAGTAATGACACTAGTCTATTGGGAACTCAAATTACGAACCCAAAAGAACTGTATGAACGGGCGAAAATTTCTAGTTTGTTTCATGGCTTTCACCTTTTCTATTATACCCCCTAAATATGTGGTTTCTTTACAGCTTATTATAATCACAAATAAACTTCATCACTACAGCAACCACCTAACTAAATAATTGCAAGTTTATTTTTACACATATCTACAGAAAATCAAAGGTCAGATGACTTTATTGTCAAACGCCTGGCATTAGAAAACAACAGAAAATCATAGTTAAAAAAAAAAACAAATAGACACAGAAACTCTGAAACGCCTTGACTACACACAATATCCAGCAGATAACTGGCTTCATGTGTTTCTGGATGGATCCCATGTCAACAGATGTGTAAATACGGGAATGGGCAGTTACTTCTATAAGTCTGTGGGATAAACAGCACTCTTCAGAGCTCAAAGCAAGCCATTCATACTGCACTGGGTCAGCTGTGTTTATACTTACAAAGGTTTGAGAGACCTGTTATCCTCTCCAATGCAAAAGTGGCAATTCAGTGCACGGATTCCACATTAAAACCCATTTCAGTGAGACTACAGAATGCCAAAGTCTAATATGAAAACTCACAGTACTAAACAAAACTATCATCCTGCAGTCGATACCAGGACATTGCCAAGAGATGATACACTTGATAAAAAGGGCCCTAGGTCACGTAGACAGTGAATAGATACACATTTTATCACTCTACATGCAGAAACTGTTCCAGGACTCAAGAATTGGGGACAGAATCAAGAAATCCTCAACATCCCAAATTGGTCAAGAAGAAACTCTGTGATAATTTTTCGATTGACTATTGGACATGATTGTCTGGATAAACACCCACATCGGTTTGTAGGAAGTCATTCTGTGTACTGTGAGACAGGACAGAAGTCATATATGAAGATGTGTTCCTTTAGTTATTACTACAGAATGCAAACAATATTGTGAGACTACCTGCTGAATGGGTTAAGTATAATGCATTGCAGTACCTGCTACTGGAAGTAAAAAAGAATTTTAGAGCATATTTGCAGGCTATATTTTTCCTTTTGTGTATTGAGTCTGGCTTATGTAGCTCATGCAGGCTATGGTGTGCAGGTCCTACTTTATAGTTACTGTGTTACCTTGAGTGTATTACATCTCGCATTTGACATTATAGTCATTTCTAATAGACTACTTAGGGCCGATTGAATAAACCATTTAATCTTAGATCAGAAGTTAAATTGATCCTTGTTCTAGCTGAACTTGGAATTTTGTGTTGTATAAAGTCTAATCTAAGATTAATTTGTCTCAAACTGCAGTCAACTTTGACTGAAGAAATTTCTCCGATTAAGTTAGATGATCCAAGTTCAGTTATTTCTTTTCTGTTTGAAATATACGAGTGGCAGACTGTGCAACTAGAATAACCATTGTTATTAATATTAATAGATATGGTAGTTACACTTATATATATATTTTTTAATTTCTTGCCTTAATACACAAACAATCTTATATTTTATATGACTCTATCGTGTTCAGCAGTATCAAATAACATAACCTATAATTATATTATGTTTATAACAACCATTAATTATTAATGGATGTGATAGGTAGGCTACATTCATAAATTTCCAATTTGTCGTTTTATAAAGCTTTATTATGTTTAGCAGTATCAAACACCATAACATGATAACAATTTGGAGAACAGTCAACCTACTTCTTATTGTCCGCCATTATTTACATTGCACAAATAAACCAGTGTCTCCAACAGTGTGTATGGAAAGTCGCCAAAAAGTAGTTGTAAAGTCGCTAGATTTCTCATTAATCAACAAAGAAAGATTAAATTTTTGTCACTATGGGGTGCAAAAAAGTTCGCTAAACCCCTATTTAAGGAAAACAGAAGTTAAAAGAAATTGTTATTGAAAAAGAGTTTAAGTCGCTAGATTGGCAACACTGAACAAACTTGTACAACATGGTCAGCGCATCACATATTTCATCTGTTTATGCGATGTTGCCAAATTCTTTTCACGTGAACTTAGATTGCATTTGAACCAAGGTAATTTGATCGCAGAAAAGTTTTATACAATAGAAGAAGTATCTGAACTCGGTTCACTTTTCGATCTTCGATCAAAGTTGATCTTTAGTCAGGGAGTTTTATACAATTGGGCCTTAGAAGGCATTTACAAGTTCATCATGACTAACAATAATATTGTGTAGGGAGGTTTTTCCTGCTTTCATCACTTTGCTTGGTTCCCGTCACTCTCAGTGTCTTGAATTTAAATCTTATTATTTTCATTTACTTTCTATTAAAGTTGTATGTTGGCTCAGTGTTTTCCTGATGGAGACTTACAAAATATTTTTGGAAACAAAAGATGTCTTAGTTCTCTGTGGTATAAGCTTCTAGAACTGCTATTCATAAATTCCTGTAATTTTTTATTATTCGTTTCCTGGGCCCTATTTCATAAAGGTAATAATTTAATACCATTACTAAAATGGTAATAGCATTAAGTAATATTATTACTGTTCTGTTTCATAAAAGTAATAGTTAATAATATTATTTATTACTGTAAACGCTCATAATATTACTAAAATAAATAATAAAATTACTAAAGTGTTTCATAAAACAGCAAAGATAATTAAATTTATTAATAATATGAACGTTTGTTCCATGACTGTATTTTAAGTAATAGTTTAATAATTTGTAAAAATTAAATGCCAATGTAGGGTTAGATTTTGAAGATAAAACCGTGAAAACGTTTGAAATAGATAATTCTGACTCAAATAGTGATGAAGAGGGAGTGTTTGTCAGACGTCCAAGAAATTTTAGACAACGAATATCCTACAACCATGCAAGAAAGTTACGAATATAATGAATAATGAAAGGTTTCGCTTCAATTTTGAAACATTTGGATATGTCCTTCAAAGAATTGATAACTTGTTAGAACATCCCACAGAAAGGAATAAATCGTTAACTTCTCAGAAACAGCTACAAATTGCTCTGCATTGGTTGGGTAGTGGTGGACAATATCATTGTGTATCAGACATGCATGGAATTAAATTAAAACAGACTAAAATACAATTGCAGACAAAGAAAAATATTACGTACTTAACACAGTTCTGGTTCTCATGTTTGGCCATGTTGCGTTATGTACATAAATATAATCTTTATCACTCGTTACCAAGCCAATTGATACAGCAAAATTCCGCAATTCCATCCAAGCTTCTTTCTTAGAGTTTTTTTTTGTTACTGTTGGTGAAAACCCTCAAATAGTTGACCTTTCAATTCGTGAACTTTTCGCAAAAAAAAAAAAAAACTCTGTTTCTTCAAGTTATTTTCCCCATTTTAAAAAGCATCAGAGACAAAATGAATGACTGACCAAGTCCCTCTCCATTCTTACAAATTGTCATAGACGCCAATGTAGATGGACCATACTGAAATTGAAAGCTATCTTATCTAATTGAAAAAGAGGAACAATTAGAAAGGGTCAAACCTAAATTAAATTATAGTATAGAACTGTTAGAAAGTAATTACTATATATTTTTCATTTTTTTTAATGTTATTTGAATGAATGAACTTGACGTTTTTCCCCTCCTTTCTTGTCATTTTTAAAATTATAATAATTGTTCAGAAATATATGTCTATGGGACATTTACATCACAAAATACAGTAATATTAACTTTTGCTGTACCTATTGAAATGTTTTTTCAATGTATACTTGGGACAACCTGAACCTATATAGGTACTCTTGACTAATTAACATTGTGAAGATCTTGGTGAGCCAAGATCTTGTGCAGACATATATCAACAAGTGGATGTATTACAAAACATATGGACTACTTTAACCATCCCTATTGATAAACTAAAATTTACTTACGAGATTTATAGGTACCGTATCTACAATTCCACATCACAATCTCTAATAATTAGAACATATTTGTATTTTGTATAGTCAGGTAAATTCTTGAAAATACTACTTACAACATAATCAGCAATAAAAGCCCATTAAGACAATTTCAATATTTTTATTAATTTCGTCATAACATTAATCTTCTACAACATCCACACATTCAAACTCAAATACGATATTTTCTAGGAACGACTTCACCGCATTTGCATTTGTATTTATTTACTCTTGCACCAATAATTTTTTAAGCTTTTTTATGTAAATAGGCCTACTTGCGCAGTATTCCGAACTATAACGGAACTTGAAATATCTTGCATAAGACGCTTTATAGGGTCCACTAACCCTGTCGTTAACACTGTCCGTAAGGCTGCTCCAATATTATCATCAAAAGTTTTCACTGCTTAATATTTTCATACGGTACTTCTTTAGACAACGAGGTGCAAGTTTTACACACACACACACACACACGCGCGCTTCTGTCACTGACACACTGTTTTTGGAGTTGCAAACTTTACAACAGCAGAGACGTGAACAATTAGGAATGATAAATATCTGTTCACAATATTTTAGATTTATCAAATTGTTTCTTTTACTCGTAAATCAACTGAATCAAATAACAAACAATAACTTCGAGTTGCAATGATTTACAATCTTATCTGAAATAAATGTCTCCCAAACCTTTACACATAGTACGATTTACTCTGTTGTTGCTATTAAACATAGCACTTCAAAACTTATTTCATTCAACAACTGTTAACAGAGAGGATAATATAAATAGCTGTAGAGTGCAGACCAACTAGGTTATGTTTGTCAGCCTTAACCTCAAATCACCTGGCTGCAAACGATACAAACACATTATAACCACTGTTTACCATGCATGACCATTCGCAACCAAAGTCTGATAGAATGCGCTCATTAAGAAATTAATAATATTACTGTACGTATTTTATGACTCATGCAAAACGTTTATGAAACAGAATTTAGTCGGTTAATAAAATTATTTTCATGACTGTAATGCTATTACTTAATATTATTATTGTGTTTATGAAACAGGCCCCTGGTTGTAATATTTTTTGGAAGCCAAACTAGCAGATGTGCGCCTAGAAACAGGTTTTACTTAGTATGGCCTCAAAAGTAACATGGGTAAGTAGTAGCCAACTAGTGCTACTTCACTGTCAGCTTTTGGCAGTGAAATCTCGCGACTTACACATTACATTACAGATGAATTTACTGGCTTACCTTGTAATAAGTACAGGAACTATCGACTATGCTCTCTAATGCAAGTTTCTCATCTTTTGAAAAGATTTCTAGACATATACTGGATTTTGTTTGTATCGATAGAATTGAACCCTAGGCAATCATTCCATTCAATTACAAATTACTTCTGTCTTTTAAGGCTTTAGCTTTAACAATTTCGTCACTATCCAAGCTGATGTCTCGGGTACATGTGCCTGTTGTTGAGCTAATATTCTTGAAGATTTCATGAGAGGCTGTTATAATCTATAGCTTATGTCGAGTTTTTCTTCAGCCGATCTGGTTTCTCTCATTTTGTTTTACTAAATTATGGATTGTTGAAGTCAGGATATATCGTAGAAATATAATACAGCAATTTTTGTACAATTTCTTTGTAATATCCTACATATGTATCATAAATGAAGATTCGCTGTTTTAATGTGTACTGCATTGCCAGAAACTAAACTGAACTGCACTGGATGGAAGTCAGCTGTATACTAATGCTCTAGCCTTGATCTCACCTGTGTTACCTGCCCATAGCTTACAATACTACGGAAGACATGAAATAGGAGGGAAACTTCTGACGTATCCAGAAGTATGTAAAATTGTGAAAATACGTATAAAAATCACAGAACTTTGTCATCTTCACAGAATTAGATAGCAATAACTGTATTGTGCGTTAATGTTCTTGTTTTGATAGCCGTGCATTGGACATTAGCATCATCTTTCAATAGTCTGAACATGTGAAAAATTCTGTATGATATAAGGAAAGGGGACATATGAGGATGTTGGAGGCTATTTTCAGTTAAAATTGCCTTTTTTTCCTCTCTGTTTTGTTTCTTTTTTACACTCTTGAAACTTTCTTGTAATGTATTGTCATTATTTAACAGTTTTAAGTAACATTGATGGGTTATAGGAAGAAGAAAGGAAAGGAGGCCCAGGCAATGCAATGGGTTCTTTCGATCCTGTTACCCCTAATGGACCTACAAATAAACCTATATCTCTCTTCACTAACGAAGGTCTTCAAGCATCATATAAAGACCTCGATCAGATCTTCGATAACTCAGACGATACATCTAGTGATGAAACGGTAATTAAAATATCATGCTCTTCTTTATGAGATGTAATGTGTAAAGTGTAATAAGTCCAAAAATGTGATTTTGAGACAAAATTAATGTATACTTCATACAGCTAGTAATAACTCTGTATACAGTATGGTGTTGTTCTTTCATTGTTGATTTTAATGTCCTCAATAATTATTTAAAGTGAAAGTTGACAATGATATTGACTTAGAGCACTTTACACTGCAGCACAAATTTAATTGAAGTGGTAACAATTTTTTACTGTGGACATACTTTAATTTGTAAGTTTAAACCCTTCTTTATAATGGAGAAAGTAGTATGCAGAAACTAAGACGTAAAAATTAAATGAACTAATAAATTAGAAAAATAATAGTTAAATGTTATGTTTTATTTAACGATGCTCACAACTGCCGAGGTTATATCAGCGTTTCCGGTGTGCCGGAATTTTGTCTCGCAGGAGTTCTTTTACATGTCAGTAAGTCTACTGACATGAGCCTGTCGCATTTAAGCACACTTAAATGCCATCGACCTGGCCCGGGATCAAACCTGCAAGCTCGGGCATAGAAGGCCAGTGCTATACCAACTGTGCCAACCAGGCCAACTAATAATAGTTAATGCTGTTAGTAGAAATAAATCTTATTGGTTAAACTTGAAATTTCCAGTGTCGTTAATTTGGTAGCATTTGTTGCCAATTATGCAGGAAGGGATAGCTGAATGAAATTGTCTTCAAATGTAACCGGACAAAATTTTTCTGGAATTCTACTAGTGTAACAAAGTTGAGTTTCGTAAAGTGTGCTGACACCTGTAAGACAGAATTCGATGCCCTAATAAAAGGATGAACCATCGATGATCAGGTGATATGGCCTTCTGCAGTTGAAAGTAGGAACTTCTCTAGCTCTCTCTCTTTTTTATTTTATGTTATGACATTAATCAGTAAAATTATATAAGATTATTTTGTATGCTACAAAATTAATGTGATGCAAAACCCACAACTTTCCTTACCTCCTGAAAGCATCTGTAGTTGGAAAGTTTTTGTCTGAAAAATCCATTTTGCCTTGGTTGGATTTGAACCAACATTACTTAGCTCCAGAGGTACAGTAGCGTGCAAATTAATCCTGACAACGTAATTACTTATGCAAAAACACTCAAATGGGATAAAAAAAGGATCTAAGACATACCTCAGTAATCTATGTGGCCTCCCTTGTTCCTAATAACAGCTCTGAGATGATTTGGCATGGATTCCTAATTTCCCACAAATATTCTTCATTTCTTCATCGCGAAACCATACACCAATGAGGGCAGAAATCATCTTCTCCTTTGTAGAACAATCCATTTTTTGCATTCTTCTTTTGCAAATTGACCACAAGTTCTCAATGGGGTTGATGTCGGGTGAGTTGCCTGGCCAGGGGAGTACCTGAATATTCTTCTTGTTGAAGAATTCTGTAGTTTTTCGAGACGTATGGATGATGCCAGGTCTTGTTGGAACACACCTCTGCCATCCGGAAATGATTTTTGCAGCTGGGGTACGATTCTGGTTTCCAATAAGTGAATATATTTGTCAGAATTCATCATTCCCCTGATAGGTATTAATGCTCCAGGCCCTTCATGTGTAAAACAACCCCAAAACATTACTTTAGGGAGGTATTTGGGTGCTTGTTCGAGATGAGCTGCTGTTACTTTTTCGGATCCTTTCCGTACGTAAGAAACACGGTGGCTGTGGACCTCGAAATGAGACTCATCGGAAAAAAGTACATTCTTCCAGTCATTCACTGTCCAGTGTTGATGTAATTTTGCCCACATTAAGCGTTTTTTGCACATAACAGGGGTTAGCATTTGCTTCTTAATAGGCTTACGAGCCCTTCGTCCAGCTTCCAAAAGCCTACGCCGCACTGTTGTGACGTGAATATTCGCCCCAGTGGTAGCCATTAACTCGCGGGTTAAGTTGACAGCAGTTAGTTTAGGATTTAATTTA
Organism: Periplaneta americana; assembly: GCF_040183065.1. Classification (NCBI taxonomy): domain Eukaryota; kingdom Metazoa; phylum Arthropoda; class Insecta; order Blattodea; family Blattidae; genus Periplaneta; species Periplaneta americana. The sequence goes on along the minus strand of NC_091132.1, from coordinate 7,431,749 downwards.
CTTTTCCTGACAATTAAACGATCATCTGCAGGTGAAGTCTTCCTTTTCCGGCCACAGTTTCCTTTTTTCTGGGGTGTGATGGATCCAGTCTCCCTGTATCGTTTTATGATCGAATTAACAGTAGCCAAACCGATGTGACATTCTGCAGCAATTTGCCTCTGTGTCATAGAAGAATGATCTGCTAATGTTATAATTTTAGACTGTTTTCGTGGAGTTGTATCCATTTGTGAAGACGACAAAATGTACACAGGATTGCAGTATTAAGTCTTCCACACAACTGAAATGCTTATAAGTACAAAACGACAGGCAAAATGTCACATATTATAAAAAAAATAATGACAGACCTTCAACAATGGAATTACACGTACTTCAGATGTCAATTAAAGCGGTAGTATGAGCAGCTGTGAGGCCAACAATGACAGAAAATGTAAAAATATGTCGTGTTCGGATTAATTTGCACGCTACTGTAAGTGTGAAAATTACTAGATGATGCTGTTTTATTTTAATAATATGGAAAATTATTACTAATGATATTATTAACCTTGTTAAATTAACAAGTCAGTCCACCGCTGTGGAGTAATGGTTAGCATGCCTGACCATGAAACAAGCGGGCCCGGGTTCAAATCCTGGTTGGGACAAGTTACTTGGTTGAAGTTTTTTTTTTTTTCCGGGGGTTTCTCTCAACCCATTAAGAACAAATGCTGGGTAATGTTCGGTGCTGGACCCCAGACTCATTTCACTGGTATTGTTACCTTCACCTTATTCAAATGCTAGATAACCACAGCAGTTGATAAAGCGTCGTAAAATAACCAATTAAAAAATTAGCAAATTAAATATCTATGCTGTGTTAAATAAAGTTATTCATGATTAATATGGATTTTCTGGAGTGTCTTTCTTTTGCATATGAATGCAGACATAATGAACAAACTGAAACAATCATTCACTGAATAGCCTATCAGACAATCCATCTTTTCACTCTTTTGTTAGACATAGTGAAACAAGTGTCATTTAGTCGTGCATTTGTTCCCCCCCCCCCCATGAAAAAAATAACAGTTATTTCTTTTGCTGGCAATGACCAAAAAATTTTTTCTTGTACCATACCTAATATGTTTTCAGTGTACATCTTTCAACAATAGTAAATTTTAACAACCACTATAAATTTGTTTTAGCAATAATTCTCCATTTTTATCTTTCGAAAATTACATTTATAAGCTGTATCATTGTTATGTACTGATCGATAAAGAAAGAATTCACATGTCAAAGAGCACAATTTGTTTCTGTTATGTGTTCAAAAGACTTTCTTCCATTGTTTGACACACAGGCGTCAGACATGAATATTATCTTTATATTGGGCAAATGAATATAATTTTTGAGCTGTGTTATCTATTACAGTCCATTATCAATTCATTTTTCTGGATAGCTTTCTGCTCAGATGGCAGAATAAAATGATATCATGGTCATTTATTGTTTGAATTTAATTCCTGTTGAATTGCACTTGGCTTGTATCGTAAATAGTACAAAGTTGTGAATTTCTAGTTACAGGTGCCCACTCCTCCAGGCTCGAACAAGCCCGCTGGGCTGCCAGAAGACTCTGCATCAAGTAATGTGGTGGTGAAGCCTCCTCGTGGAAGTGGTGGCAATACATCTCTCAATAGTTGTGGTGGAACAGGTATCCTCAGGCCTGAGGAATTGTCAAAAATGTTCCCTACACCTCCGTCCTTGGAACATAATCCCATCGCTTCACCATGCGGACATTTGTCTGATGGAACGCTTGGGGAACTCTCAGATGGACCTGTGGGAATTTGTATTGCCCGATGCAAACAGGAAATATATCCAAATATGGGTAGCCCTCAGGAGGAGAATATAGAGGACTGGTCGTTTGTGTTCCGGCCACCGGCAATGTGTAAGTTTGTTGGTTCGTCTAAGTATGCACCACTGACAAATCTCCCCAGCCAGAGTCAGCCACCAGTGACGTTGCCCTCTCACTGTGTGTACAAACCGTCTTGGCAGACACAGTATCAGCAGCAACAACAGCAACAGCAGCAACAACAACAACAGCAGCAACAGTCAGGTGAAAAGTCCGCACCCCAGCAAAGTATTCCAAATGGGAGCTTGGTACCATCCGGCCCTGGTACTAATTCGAGACCTAATTCTGTAGCCAGTAACCATCACTCAGGTGCCGTGATTCCATCTCATCCACATCACCAACATCCTACCATTCACCATCCCCCTATACCTCCGCATCCTCATAGAGCAGGCCTATCGCCAATATCACCTGCGGGACATTTCCCACCTAGCCCCATGACCCTGGCTGCAATGGGCGGTGGTGGTTTACCATTACATTTACAACAGCAGTTCCGAACAGGAGGCCCCGGTTCAGTGGGAGGTGTTCGAACACCGTGTCCTGCCCCACCGCCATACGAACTTCCCAGCCCAGCAACGTCTACTGCATCGTCCTACCTCAACAAGAATTTAAATTCAGTGGAACCGGTGCCAACACCAATAATGGCTCGTGCTCCAGAAGCTAATTCGCTGGTCGTTAACATTCTTTTAGGTGATACAGCCCTTAATATCTTTCGAGATCACAATTTTGATAGTTGTACCTTATGTGTGTGTAATGCAGAACCAAAAGTTGTAGGCAATATTCGAGGTGCTGATGCTGGAATTTACCTACCGGCACCACCTCCGCAACCACAGCCTTCCTTACCGTTTCCTCCAACCTCACCATATCCTGGCATGGGAATGAATGGTCCACCTCCACCGTACATGATGGGATCCTCCCCCGGCCATCACGGAGTTGCACCCAACGTGATGGGAATGGTCTCCGAAGAAGACTCGATCCGGTGTAGCTGTGGCTTCAGTGCCGTTGTGAACAGAAGACTTTCTCATCGTTCAGGCCTCTTCTACGAGGACGAACTCGAAATTACAGGCATTGCAGAGGATCCGGGTGACCGCAGAAAGGGTTCGCTTTTGGCTTACCTTGTTCCGAATGCCGGTAAGGGTGGGCAAGAAAATGGAAGTACTGGTGATATAGTGGATCTGGTGCCGCAAAATGTGATGGAGTTAGTGAAAGAACAGTGTGTTATTATTCAAAGTTCAAGCAATTCTTTGTACCGTGCTTCAAGACAGTTCCGTGGAAATTTGGGACCTGACGTGCCATACGGCACAACAGTGAACGTGTTAGAATTTATGGATGGTAATGATGTGACATATATGGCATTGGAACAGGGACGCCAGGCATTACTGGAAAGTACAACAGTAGCAATGTGCAAAGTAGAAGAAATGCAACAGAGACAACAGCAAATCTTGCAGCATGGTGGCAAGAATTCAAGTACACCGTGTGTCCACAGGTGGCCCTACTTGAGGGCGATGGGACCTCAGTGTAACCAGGACATCGTCTGGGTTATGAAGAGTCTCAGGCCTCTCTTACAGGATGTAATACATAAGAAGTGTACTACGAGACTGTGGGATGCCCCATACACAGTGAAGGGACCACTGACATGGAGACAGTTCCACAGGCTTGCAGGCAGAGGTTAGTATTGCACTGCATGTAGCACAGAGTTTGCTTAGAAGGAGAATAGATTTAACTTTTTCATATTAGTGTCAGCATCAAATATTACTGCCAAAGAATGTGCACTGCTGGACTTCGTTCTTTTGGTAAGGACTTGATTATTATCATGAATTTATTCCCTAAACTGGAATAATTATGTAATCAATAATTCATTTACAATTTTCTACAAACCCAGCATTTTCCAATCTTTCCTCTTTTCTGCCTTCTTCTTAGTCTTTGCATATGATCCATATATCTTAATGTTGTCTATCATCTGAGATCTTCTTCTGCTTCGAACTTGTTTCCCATTCATCGTTCCTTCCAGTATTTTTCAGTAAATGGTTTCTTCTTAGTTAGTGACCCAAACAATTTATTTATTTATTTATTTATTTTTTTTGTATTCAGCCAGTTTTTGTAGCACAGCTTCATTTCTTATTCTGTCTGTCCTTTTCACATGCTACATTTTTCTCCATATTCACATTTCAAATGCTTCTAGTCGTTTCTCTTCATTTTGTCGTAATGTCCATACATTGCCACATCCCACACAAAGGAATTCACTAGTCTTCCAGAAGTCCGCAAAAGATGCTCCTTTCTCCTATTAAAAGCTTCCTTTGCCAATGCTATTTTCTTTCTGACTTCCTGGCAGCAGCTCGTGTTACTACTTACAGTACACCCCAAGTATTTGAAGCTGTCCACTTGTTCTGCTGCCTCATTTCGAATTCGCCCATTTACCTCTCTTAGTTTTGTTCCGAAAACCATGGTCTTTGTCTTGTTTGCATTTATCTTCATCCCATATTACTCATAGCTGTCATTTAGCTCGTTAGTGTCATCAAATCAGAAATAATTTAATCTTTTAATCCATTTTAAATACAGTTCATTCCAAAAGTCCAACCTAATTATTTATACATAGTCTCCCTAAAAATGTATCTAATACCCTTCAGCATCTGCTAGAAAGTAAAACACAGTAAGTTACATTTCTGGCTAGTGGAATGCTGAAGAAAGTCGTATAACTTTCAGAAATAGTCTGAAATTTACATATAATACAGGTCTATTATTTTCGAAACTTCAGTGAAAATGTGTGAAGAAATAGGAGAGTTGTCTTAGTGAATATTCTCTGGATAACGCAACCAGCTTACTTCCGAGATAATGAGCTGAACTTGAGTGTAGGTTCGAATCCCTGAATATGGGAAACAATATGATTATGTCCTATTGTCATTCGAAAATGTGCAACTTCTACATCAGATTGTGTGTATGAGACTTAAAATATACTCTTGGCATCAGAATTATGCACTCCCCTTCAATATTTCACTTACATCAGTCCTAAAGTAGTTCGAAGCACATAATGTATTGACAGAAACCTTATTTTCAGAGTCACAATATCATTAATGTAGGATTGTCTTTTCGACATTTCTGGTCTTCTATCCTGGCAGTGGCTTAGTTGTAACCCACTTCTGAGGTTGGGGCGCCTGGAAGGCAGAGTTACATTATCCCAATTTGGATATGGAACAACAAGTTTTGATGGAGAAATCATTGCAATAAGTGAAAGTCTCAGGAATCTTCTATGCCACATCAATAAATTTAAGAATGCTGTTATATTGTAGACTCCAAAGCAACTATTCTATCAATAGTCTCTAGACACACACCTTCATCTCAAACAGCAGAAATAACTAAAATGCTCTCTCAATTAATATCACTCAATAAAAGAATTGTATTCCAATGGATACCATCCCATTGTGGAATCCTGGGAAACGAGAATGTGGATGCTTTAGCAAAGAAGGGCAGCACTGCTACTTACAGACCTGTTACTAAATCTACATACTACTCTGTGAAAAGATTTATTAAACAAAATTTGATAACACAATCTCAAGGGAAAAAATGGAACTCCCTGTATCATAATCTACAGTTAATTCCCGATTTACCACGAAAATCGTCTACGGCTGCATTTAGATTGGCAACAGGCCATGACTGTTTGGCCAAACACCTGCATAGAATTGGAATATATCAGTCCCCTAACTGCCCATTGTGCAACTCAAATCAAGAAATGAATTCGAAACACCTCAAAATCTGTGCTTCAATGGCTGACCATGACAATATCTTTGAAAAATATTGGAGTGCAAGAGGTCAAATGACTTTATTGTCAAGTGCCTGGCATTAGAAAACAACAACACATTACCCCGATGATATGATGATTACGATTTTATGGTGTCAGGAGAGGTTGTAAATCTAAACTTAACCTAAATTCCAGACCATGGACGAATAATACCCTTTAAGGAAAAATTTCTGTGCTCTAACCAGAATCGAACCCAGGTTCTCATGAACCGCAGCCAGAAGCTCTGACCACTAGACCATGAGGCTGGTCACAAAGGGAAGTATGACATCATCTGATGGAATGCTACAGATTTACAGACTTGTTGCTTTCTCATTATATGAAGTATAATCTAAGTTACGTGACGATAATGTTGATGATGGCCGATGATGATCTCACAAAAACTTCATCAAAATACAATTTTTGTCCACTGCATATTCCAATTTGACTGTAGAATTTGAACTCAGACTTCTAGTAAGGAAAGTTGAAGTTCTGTCATAACAGTGTTCCAGAAGAAATAGTGTAATACCAGAAAGATTATATTTGGAGATTTTTCACATAAAATTTTCGTCCCTCCCACCCTGTAGTACCAAGAAAATGGTTTTCGTTATATCATTTGTCTGCCTGTATACACTGATTGCTCATAAATTATAAAATTATAAGACAGTGTGTTCTTGTTCAGTAGCTTCATCCAAGAATAATGCATATGAACTATTGTTATGACGAAACCAATAATTCATTTAAGATTGACTGATTTTTTTTTTTCTCTCGCATGAGATGAAATAAGAAGTAAAACAGTGCAGACCCTGTCTCCAAAATTGTTTCAGAAAAATTAATTGTTATCAATGGAATTATGCCTCCAACTGAAAACCTTTTCAGGCAGAATTTTAGGATTTAACGAGGTCTTTATTAATTACTTTCAAAAATTAACAAGAATAGAGCAAATAATGGCATACATGTTTGCAGAACCATAATGGTGTATTGCATGAATTATTCTCATTTCTTTGCTGGTCAGTAGACACCGTTTGTGAGTTTTTGGCTCCACATTATTAATATTTGGAGTGATTATAAAATAAATAGCATATAGTAGTAAACATTTGGTTATGGTGAGTACCTGCAAACAAGACCACCATTAACAGAGATGTATAAAGAGTATATAATTTGATGGCAATAAACAGTCTAACATTCATTCATTTGAAGTGAGTTTAAGATAGAAATTTGAAACTCTCTTTATTATTACTTTATTATTTTTCCTAGGATAGGACTTGTAAAGAAAGCCCTCGGTGAGAAATTTCGTGACTTTGAAACAGCAATTAGTCTGAGAATGAGTTTATGGATAAATTGACAAATCTATGGAAATATGTATATTGCATGAAATAAGGAAACTGACACTGCATATTCAGGGTATTTCGAAAATTATAAATAATTGGATGTAATGTTAATGTAGCATCATTGAAGTTTCCTATTCTAAAAGACTACGAGACATATTCATTTCTGTAATACTGTAGTGAAATGGTGTGTTACGATTTCCAGGGACTGATGATCGGTGTGAACCACAACCTATCCCTTCACTCATGGTTGGCTATGAGAAAGACTGGCTTTCCCTGTCACCATATGCAATACAGTACTGGGAAAAGTTGCTGCTGGAACCATATTCCTATGCCAGAGATGTGGCCTATATTGTGGTTGCTCCTGACAACGATTACATCCTTCAAAGGGTGCGCACCTTTTTCAAAGAGCTGAGTGCAACCTATGAGGTGAGTTTTAGTCTCGTTATTTGTGTAAAAATGCTTTTAAACAAATATTTTAACACTAGGAAAGCATGATAAAAATTGACTAGGTAGCATGTGAAAATTACTTTTGTGCGAGATCGTGCGTATTTGCTTGGTTTCCACACAAAACCAATCTGCGGTAAGTCTAAAATTCCACATTCAGTATTCCCAACCTAACACACATAACAATTTCCCTCTTCGTACCACTTAAGTGACATATTGATTTTACTGCTTTAGGCTTTTAACATATTATTTTTAGAGACGTTCGATATAGTAATAATTATAAATTGGAAACTTACCACCGCAATTTCACCTAAATTGCACTGTTAATTATTGTTTTTAAATAGTTGCAAAAATTAAGTAAACTCTACAACTCCACTAAAGTTACTGCATTTCGTGATGCATGTAACATTAAGGAAGCCGTTTGTTTTAAGTTCGCATTTATAGACTGGGGGAAAAAAAAGACAGACGTATATCACGGCCTGCTGGAGTATAGTAAACACAGAAAACATTTTAAAGTAACAATGTTGAAGATAGATATTTTTGTTTTGCAAATTTGCCGTCATTGAACAGAAACCAAGATGGAGATTTCATTGCAACTAATTAGAAATTCCTCTTTCAGGTATGTAATAAATGATCTTCGCACAAAATAATGTACGATACACGAGCGGTATGTTTTCTTTCAATTCTCGGAAGTTAAAAAAGCTCAACTACATTTCACTTTTTCAAACTTTCCCTCGAACATGAAAACTTCAACATACTGCTCTTGTAACGCATATTACTATTAAAGCACTAGTGCAAAAAGTATTTTTAACACTGACTTTCAACTATCTGTGTCGATTGTCAATTGTTTCCCACCAGATGTCACACAGGAGCATTTGCAACCCATCAATAAAGCAGTTCAAACAATGGCAGGCCTACTTTTAAAAATCCTGTTCTTGATGAAGAAACCTACACAAATTAAATAAATTGCTTCATCAACTATTTTATTGATAATTATATCAAACAATTAAGAATTAAATATAATTCAAAAAATTAGGGAGACACCCAGGTTGGAACCAGGAAACATCTGTACAGTATCTCTTATCTAACACTGAGCTACAACATTGCATGCTTTTAAGGTGACTATTATACTTTTACTACATCATACTACTTTTAACCAATAAAACAGTACGAAAGGACGTGTTTCAATCAATCATGGCTGTTTATTGCTACAATTGAATCAGAGTTAAAAGGAACTAAGACAAAATATGCAGTTTTGGGTTATGCAACAATTTTAACAATGGATGTTATGTGCATCAAACGGTGGAAGAAGGAACTAAGACTTTTAAATATTCTTTTGTTTTCTATTAACATAGAAATATAATATTTGTGTTATTAGTGGAATGTTTTTTGCTTCTCCTGAAATTTTGTGAAAAGTGACTTAGTCCCTTTTAGCTCCGACTGATTCAGTTGTATCACTTCTCTAGCATTTGTTTATTTTTATTACTTCCCTAGCATTTGTTTGTTTGCCAACATTTCAAAATGCAAATTCTTTACGGTACTATAAAACATGTTTTTCGATTGTCATTTTTTTTCCCTCATAGATAGTCAACTGAAAATTGGTAGCTCCTTTCAAACATTTTGGTGAAGCTAACATTAGTTAAATAGAATTTTAGTAATTCAATTAATATCTATTTTATTGTATTAGAGTATTTTATTTCTTCTAATATTCACATACTTTCTTTTGTTTTTATCACCTCCCTAACACTTGTTTCTTTGTTTGCCAACATTTCAAACTGCAAATTCTTTACAGTACTATAAAACATGCTTTGCGATCGTCATTTGTTTCCCGCATAGATAGTCAACTGAAAATGGCGGTTCCATTCAAACGTTTTGGTGAAGCTAACATTAGTGAAATAGAATTTTAGTAAGTCAGTTAATATTTTATTGTATTAGAGTACTTTATTTCTTCTAATCTTTATATACTTCCTTCTAATCGTGTAATATCAATTAAATCTCACTCGAGTTTTGATTTTCTCTAGATAAATCAAAACCTCTAGTGAGGTTACTGTTGATAAAATTTCACTATTATAATGAGGCGTATTACAGCAGCACAGATGAATGGCTGTGTAAAAAGTAGTGCACAACACACATCTTAAAAATTATATTATTTTGTTCGCAAGATCGCTCCACTTGGCCGCAGCCTTGTTTTGCAAACATCACTAGAGTAAAATGTCATTTTTTATATTTGTATTGTAAATAACTATTATCTCAGCAGGCTGACGACTTGACTTTCATAAGAGATGAAATTAAATTCAAGTTATATTTGGCTAGGCTTGTAGGTGTATAATTAATGTAATAAAGTTATTTATTTTGTTTAGGTCTGCCGCCTAGGTCGTCACTGCCCTATCACCAAAGTTTTGCGAGATGGTATTCTCAGAGTTGGTAAAACAGCTGCTGTCAAATTAGCAAAGGAGCCTGTTGATGAATGGTTCACAATGCTTGGAGATAATCCAACCACAAATATGCTCAAATTGTATGCTCAAGTAAGTATTGCTATCACAAGAAATACATTACGCTAATAAGTCATTTCTGTTTGAACTTTGTTCTGTTTTTTCGTAGTTTATCGAATTATTATTCACACTGGTTTTTGTATTCGTTATTTTGGCTGTTATTTAGAGATGTGTAGTTCTTTACAGATGTCTTTGTTTAATTTCCTATCTAGAAGTTTGTTTACTGTAATGTGTATGTTCTTTTCTTGGAGGATGGGGGATAAGAGTGCAGTCAGGGTACAGAATTCAGAGACTTATACAGTATGATACCTGTAATAATACAGGTACTATTACAACCAAGTAAAATGCATTTCTTTTGTTATTGGAAGTTCATTGTACCATGTAAATAATTATGTTTCATTTACTAGCTGCCACCATAACTCATTGCTAGGGTACTGGGCTTATAAAGCCAGGAATCCTGTCAATTCACCTGGCATTCATAACTCGTGTTGGGCAAGTCCATTGTTCAGGCAATACAGGGGTTTTCTCCGGATATTATGGTTCCCCTGTGACATTCCAACAATTTTCCATCATCATCATCATCATCACCACGTAAATCTGCTGTTGCGATGTTCATATTGATAACAAGTTATGACTCTTTGGCAAGCCACCTACATAGGATAGGATTTTCCCATACATTGTGTGATGCAAAAGAAAAGACGAACATGCAACACATCAAAAGATGGACAGCATTGCTACAAGAAGATGCCATCATACAAAAATACTGTCGAATGATTTCATTGTCAACAACAACAATATTCTCGATGCTTGTTTTAGTTCCTTCAGTTGACCAGAAAAATGCCAGAACAGGCTTGCACTACCAAGTTAAAGAACATAAATGTATGTAAACGTCGTGTTAGATTCTTAAAAATATAAAAATCGTATTCTTTTTTTTTTTTTAAATATAGTAAAAATGACGCTTTTTTTTAAATTAGCGTTATTTGTGTATGAAGTGCTAAATTCGCATAAAAATTTGTTTTGTCACAAATGCGAATTTTGCATGTCCCTATTCTGTTAGTCATGGAGCCCAACCCAGTATCACCCAAGTCTAATTTCTTTTCGCCAATTATAATGTTCTCCAAGTGATTCAAAATAAAAGATCCTCTGACAAAGGAAACTTTGACGGCTCTTGCAATTGTTGTACCATATGAAGCTCGATTCTGTAAACCGAAGCTTTGCACTCCTAAAATCCTGCAACATTGATAACAGATGAGTGCGTGCTACACTTGCAGAAATAAGATTGAGTTTGGAAGTATTCCTTTTCTGTAGATATGATTTCTCGTGCTTGTTAATACTGTATTACAAATTTGAGATCTCCGATTATAAGATTCAATACACAGATAAATACTACTTCAAAATAAAAAGTAGGCAACTCAAGCACAATGCATCATTTTATTTTAGATAGTCCTTCTGACAGTTTACTTCACTTCTTTTTCGTTCTCTGTATCTGTATGAAAATTACATCTACTCATACAGATAAATCTTCCCAACTCTATAATACTAATCGATCATAATTCTTACTAATAGATAACTCTGTTTTATGAATGTACACATTATATACTTATATGTGCAAGCTGATAATTTACGTCATGTTTTACGTGTTTCAGGTGTGCCGGCACCATTTAGCTCCACATTTGTCACAGGTACCGTTGGACAAGACATTATTGGAGCCTCCTGAAGGATCACAAACTCCACGTCTGGCAATCGATAGACCTTTACCTTCACCAATGCCTCCGCCCTCCACTCCTGAGAGTAACCAAGGACAAATACCAGATAAAGCCCCCTCAACACCTAAGTCAGATCATGGTAAGGGTTTTTAAATAGCTGTTCTTCATGTAGTTAAGAAAGTAAAATGCACCACCTTACTTTTAGGTTATAACCCTTGTAATATATTTGTATTATTTGTTCAAGCAAATGAACCGTCATTTTTTATGTAATCATAACAACAATGTCAGGAATCATAACCCACTCTGAATCATCAATAAACATTACACTTCTCCTTACTTACTTAAAAATGGCTTTTAAGTAACCTGGAGGTTCATTGCCACCCTCACATAAGCCCGCCATCGGTCCCTATCCTCATCAATATTAATCCAGTTCCTACCATTATATCCCACCTCCCTCAAATTCATTTTAATATCATCCTTCCATCTATGTCTCGACCTCTCCAAAGGTCTATTTCCTTCCAGCCTCCCAACTAACACACTACATGCATTTCTGGATTCGCCCATATGTGCTACATGCCCTGCCCATCTCACATGTCTGGATTTAATGCTCATAATTATGTCAGGTGAAGGATACAGTACGTGCATTTCTCTTTCACTAGAAAAAAATTACAGTTAATTTAATAATATCTCTGTCTATCAGGAGGTTTAACCTTCCTACTAGAATGCCTCAATAAAACCTCAGTACATCCACCTGGAAGCATTGTCTCCTCTTCACTGATAATACTCGTGTCCTCAGTCAGCAACCCTTGACCCATGGGCCACCACTTCATCTCACCCTGATTTCAATTGTAGTACAATAGCTGACTTCTTCTTCCTCACTCCGATTATCATTATTATTTCTAGTTAACACTTCATTTTCAGCATACAGTTTTCCAGTTCTAATTATTTGATCCGTATGCCTCTTCCATACTCATTCACCAGCTTACATAAGACTTTCACAATGATAGCTGTAGCCCATGATGCCTTATTTAAACCCTCATAATCTCTCACAATAACTTCTTCTCCTAATTGAAAAACTATTTTCTGAATGTCATCGAAGTTTATTTTTTTATTTTAAACTATTTCAACAATATCACATATGATTTTCTTCACAGACTCTACAGCACTGGACCTTCAATTAGCCCACACACATACCTTTTAACTTCATACCCAAAAAAAAGTTCCGAATTTACATTTGCTAGCTTTAATGTTAAGCTTGTGTACCATTGCCGAACACACTCATGTGACAACTGATGTAACTCATAAAATTCATCTCTTTCCCTAAAAACAAATGTCATTTTAGAAAACTGATGCTTCAAAATGGCACTTGAGTTGTCATAACATTTATCTTTCAGTGGCATGGGATCACACAAATATGCTTCTTTACCCACTAATATTAATAACACAGCCACTTTCCTATTCTCCTGTACATAATTAGCAGTAAAATATTCTTCCACCTGTCTTGGTAAGTACAGTAAAGCCCCGATTTTAAGTGACCTCCATTTAACGTTTTTCCGCATTTTTTTAAGAGTCAGTGACTTAGCAATGCTGCTGCCTTGCTAACACGTGTTGTGGAATAGGCCACGAAATCCCTACTCCCTCTCCGTGCCTACACGAAGCTGTGTGCCGGTTCATCTGCTAATTCCTGCTCTTTGCACAAGCAGAATAACACACAGCAGAACAGGACACAAACTGTCTGCTAATTCTCACCCTTCAAAAGAAGCAGTCACATTCAATGGTGGATGTAGCAACCATCCATCAGAATTCACAGCTTAAAGTACCAGTCACTTAGATGCATTATGTCAGTAATACTACAGTGAAGAGACGGAATTATTTTCATTGTTATAGTACATATCACTATAAAACAATGGCCACGAAAAAAGAAAACACTTTGTCTTGCGGAAAAAGTTTATTTAATTCATGAAATGAAAAAAAAATTTTAATGCAAAGATATTCGAGATAGCGAGAAGAAAACTTAATTTTTTTTACAATGTTGTCCATAGTTTACTTATTGTAGCGTCTTTGCAAATAAATTGACTTCTTGCAAAATTATTCATATTTTTTAAACAGAAATAGCAAATCCCTATTTAATGTCAACCCCCATTTAGGGTTAATTATTCTTTGTCCACAAAAAAAAAAAAAAACCCGTTAAATAAGAGTTCTACTGTATTCCAACCATCTCCAAGTAATCAGAATGTCTTTAGCTGATGCAAAACCTCTTCCTTCCGAAGTTGTCAGTGTATCCATTTAAGGTTCATATAAATCCTCGTCGCCACTGTAAAATATATTTGTACAGTAGAACCTCTATTATCCCTGGTAATGAAGGGGGTGGACTGAACGATTAATCGAAAATCGGATAATCCGTACCATAAAATATTTTCGTAAATGAAGTGAATAATACTTGAAGTTTCGTAATTTCCTCCATGGTCTTGTGTTTAACACGCTAGGTAGTGGATCAGAAGTTCACTAATTTAAGTATGGTTGTCAAGGACGTGTTTTCAAGGGGAAAGGAAACTCCTTGTAATGGCTGTAGATTTACATACTCTATACGTTTTATTCTTAATTTTTATTAAATCGCACACAGTTGTACCATCAGTCTAAATTCTGATGCGAGATGAGCCACAGTTTCTCTTTCCCCTAATAACTCAATTATTTGCATTTTTCGATACTTATCACAGAACTTTTTCTTTGACATTCATGGAATACATTTTATATACAAGTTGTACAGTACAGGAAGTGGAACAGTAGACCAAACTGAGGGTGTAAAGGCTTGTAATAACACTCTCTAGAAAAATAAAACGTACTAATATAACGTACAGTAGTACTTCATATGTTTTGTAGCAAAAAAAAAAAAAAAGAGCGAGCAAAAGACAGTCGGATAGTCCGTCAATAGGTTAATAGGGTGTCGGATAATCGGGGTTCTACTGTACATATTATTTATTCAAGCTAACAAACAGCCATTTAACATTCAGTATGTAATGACAAGAGTATCAACAATCGTGACGTGACCCACTCTGAATCACCAATTACAACAAAATTATCTAATAATAAATGTCACTATCATATTGATTTAGTTTAAAAAATAAGATAGGCCCACCAAGTTTCTTCTCTTTAATTTTGATCATCATTTTAGACATAAAAAGAAGGCAGTTCTTTGTAAAATGAAAGAGAGATCATATTCAAGTTACCAATGACAATATTACATGTTGTTGTGCAGATGGCGACGGAAGCTCGAGTGGGCGTGACCCATTGCTGTCAGGAGGTCAGCTCAGTAGTGGTAGTGGTGACAGCAACCACGATGACGACGACCAGGAACCTCCAGCTGTTGTCGTCTATCTTGTGGATCCCTTCACAATAGGTAGTGACAGCACAGATCTGCAACGGTTGGCTTGCCTCGGCCTTCTTCGCTGCTTCACCACAGTTCTGTCTGCTGTTCCGGAGAGTATACGCAACAACATTAGTGTTCAAGTACGTATTATTACTGTTTAAGCATCGAACACTGCTGTCATAGGTTGAATTATGTGATGGAGAAGTGGGTTATTAATCTTCTGTGTGTGTGTCACTTGCTGTATCTTCTACAGTTAGGTACTGGGCCTTCTTCAGTGATGCAGGTATCTAACACTGCATGATTATAATTATGGCATATGTATAATTTCGTTTATAAAATGATTTCACTTAAACTTTCACGAAAATCAGGTAAATGCTAATATATTTCACATTTAAACGAAACTTTTTCGGAGAACAATTTTGTTTTAACCTTGAATTTTACCACTGATTAACTTTATAACTTCTTTACTGTATTAACATTAGGAAATTACCGGTACCAGTCTGACTAGTTTCGAAGTGTTATTCTTCATTGTCCGAAGCTTCAGTTTGACTAAATTCCAGATTCGATTTTGGTTCTTATGTCCTAAATTCTATGTTTCGTGTAAAAGGTCTTCGTGAGTTCTTTGCAAGCCTAAATCAGTTTTTTCTGCAAACTTCTGGAAAGAATTGACTCAGTCCTTAAATCATTATGGCTACGAAATCATCAAAAGGCCACTGATAAACTTCGTCACGTAATATCATTGATCAAAGTGCAATATGACTTTATAGAGATAAAACTGTTTCTTCTCATAAATAGAAATTGATAAAATGCAAAGGAATTAAATTGACATTAAACTAAGCTGCTTTTAAACAAACGAACGCATTGTTGTAACAACTGTATGTTTACATTTTAAAAAATCTATTTATTTTGTAAAGATTTTTGCCAAAATTTTCAAGATTTCTTAAATTTTAATGAAGATATATGAGCAATTTAAATCGTCCTTTACTTTTGAAAGCAATTTTATGCATATACATAAAAAACGTACTTACCCATTACTACTGATGAAGCTGTATGGTGTATATGTCTTCATAACTGCAAAACATATAGTGGAACTGTACAAAGAGTCTTCATCTCTTACTCCAGAGTTCTCTGCTAACTATAGTAGACAATAGCTGTCTTATCTGAAAATGGCACACCTATGTTTAATACAGAACAGCTGCTTGTTATGAATAATGTTATTGATGTTCAAATTCTGCTCTTTTCCAGTTAATTTCTCTGGAAAGCATTGTGGAATTGGGGAAGTCTCGTGATCGAATTAGGCAGAATGATCACATGCGAGCACAAGCATTCTCAGTGTTCTCTCAGTGCAGGCGGATGCTCACGCACACGTCCAACATAAAGGCACTCACTGGCTTTGGCACTGCTGCCATGGCAGATCTCTTCCTTAAAAGTAAAGATGTAAGTATGTATGTTTGCTCAGCTTCTGAGTTAATATTAAGTTCTGAGAGTTGTTTTAAACAGTTGAGGTGACAGTTCGAGATTATTGTTGAACTTACACATTTTGGACAAGTTTCCAGCTGTGAAGTTTTGCACTTTCATGGAGAATGCATTCCAGTTCACTACAATAATAAACACTATTCATGTTTATTATTACAATTGCATTCCATGCTGGTACATAAGAGGTTTTTAATAATGTCACTTTGAAGGCAGTGGAAGTCGTTGTCTTTATGCAAGTTGGGTTTTATTTCATTTTTTGCTAAAATCAGTTAAGAACACTATTGCATTCGTCTCACTTGCATATACCTTTCTGTTAAGAACGGACATTATTACATGCATTTATTAAGATGTATAGAAGCTTCACAGTATTCACAGACTTTAGAAAAGGCCCTATTCCTGAAATAAGACCATTTTTATGGATATGTGATTCCTGTTTGCTGTTGTATTTTGCGAATAAAACCCTTTTAGAAATGACTGATTCAATTATAAAAATAGAAATGTTAATGTCGTATAAGGCAAATTAAAGAATATTAGCAATGTTCTTTTCACTTTTGGTTTAATTTCACTGTTTGAATATCTTACATTGTTTATTTGTGACCTGGTGGATGGACTCCACCAGTATAAATAAATAATGTAACTAAATTATGGACATAACCTGTGCATACAAACATATGTTGCAATTAGTGAAAAATGAAGCTATGGAAGTGACAATAATCTAATTAAGTAACACGTTTTGTGAAGTTAATCACTCTTATTGTAATAACTGATAGTCCTTTTTTAATACAGTGTATCATTTTATTCAAAATTACAACCTATAAGGAAACACGTCTATAATAACACAAATAAAAATAAACTACAATAGATCAAAGTCATATTAAACACAAAATTAGTTACGAAAAAAATATTTACTGTATGAATCAGACTTAAATTGTACTACAGGTTTCATTATTTCAGTCTTCATTTCACTATTTCATAATTCACCAGCCATCCTTGTTGGTCAGTAGTTAACATGCTAGTCACTGGGTCTGCAGTTCGTGGGTTCAAAACCCAGCTGACGGTAAGAGATTTTAAAGAGCAGTAAAATAATTTCCATTGTCTCGTCTGAAAGGGAACCAATTCCTATAAAAAGGCACAGTGAAGTGTACAGGATGGAAGTGAAATAACAGATTGAACGGGACAATAGACTGTATTAAAATAAATAAGAAACTTATTATCCATTTTGTAATTAAGTACATGGATAATTAGATTTAGGCTGAAAGTCTGCAGCAGCGCATCACTGGCTCACCTACGAATATACACACGCAGCACAGTAAAACTGGAAAGGCCTTTTAGGTCATATGCTGAATAACAAGGAATGGTCTTGTTGCAGGAGAAGAATCGAGCTCCATATCGTCTGTACACACCGCCCTATGTGTTGGCTCCTGTAAAAGAAAAGGCAGAGTCTGGAGAGTCATTTGGCCAATGCAGTGGGGAGCAATGCTCTGTGTTATACGTAAGCTACTGTCTGTCAGAAGACCAGCGATGGCTGCTGGCTGTTGCAACTGACGAGCGTGGCGAAATATTTGAGACTGCTACTATTAACATTGACATCCCTAATCGCAGCCGGAGAAAGAAAGCATCTGCAAGACGCATTGGACTGCAAAAATTGATGGACTTTATTTTAGGTGTGATGTCACAGAGTGTTCGACCTTGGAGGCTTGTTGTGGGCCGCATCGGCAGGATAGGGCATGGAGAACTAAAAGGTAATTAGTGTAAATATTAATTGGACTTCTGTAACGCATGCACATATGTTTACTAAAGCACTATTGCAAAAAGTGCAGGTGAAATACTGTAATACATAAGTCCGTAAGGAAATGTTTACTCAAATCTAGTCTTTCAGGTAAAGCTCCCTGTAAAGCAGATTTGAATAATTTCAAGGGAAAAATTGTTCCGGGGCCGGGTACATACGTTAACGTGTACATTGACAGAAAACCACAATTCCAAGTCACACAAGAGATTGTGTGCACTCGATGTGGGTCTCTGGCATTTCGTCAGCCCATGCGAATTGTATGGATATAAAAAAGGAAAAATTGAGACAGTGTCGGGTGGAGTTTCCGGGTAGCTCAGTTGGTAGAGCGCTGGTGCGTTCAACCAGAGGTCCCGGGATCGATACCCAGCCCCGGAACAATTTTTCCTTTGAAATTATTCAAATCTGCTTTACAGGGAGCTTTACCTGAAAGACTAGATTTGCATAATATATGTCACTGTGTATGTTAACAGAAAACCACAATTCCAAGTCACACAGAGATTGTGTGCACTCGATGTGGGTCTCTGGCGTTTCGTCAGCCCACGCGAGTTGTGTGGATATAAAAAAGGAAAAGTTGAGACGGTGTCGGGTGGAGTTCCCGGGTAGCTCAGTTGGTAGAGCGCTGATGCGTTCAACCAGAGGTCCCGGGATCGATACCCGGCCCCGGAACAATTTTTCCCTTGAAATTATTCAAATCTGCTTTGCAGGGAGCTTTACCTGAAAGACTAGATTTGCATAATATATATGTCACTGTGTACGTTAACAGAAAACCACAATTCCAAGTCGCACAGAGATTGTGTGCACTCGATGTGGGTCTCTGGCGTTTCGTCAGCCCACGCGAGTTGTGTGGATATAAAAAAGGAAAAATTGAGACGGTGTCGGGTGGAGTTCCCGGGTAGCTCAGTTGGTAGAGCGCAGGTGCGTTCAACCAGAGGTACCGGGATCGATACCCGGCCCCGGAACAATTTTTCCCTTGAAATTATTCAAATCTGCTTTACAGGGAGCTTTACCTGAAAGACTAGATTTGCATAATATATATGTCACTATGTACGTTAACAGAAAACCACAATTCCAAGTCACACAGAGATTGTGTGCACTCGATGTGGGTCTCTGGCGTTTCGTCAGCCCATGCGAATTTTATGGATATAAAAAAGGAAAAGTTGAGACGGTGTCGGGTGGAGTTCCCGGGTAGCTCAGTTGGTAGAGCGCTGGTGCATTCAACCAGAGGTCCCAAGATCGATACCCGGCCCCGGAACAATTTTTCCCTTGAAATTATTCAAATGTTTACTCGTTTGTACTTGTAGCATGTTCATTTCAAAATATACATACATACATACATACACTGACTTCATTGCAGGCTTTTTTAATAATATAAAGTCCGTGCAGTAATAGGAAGTACTGAGTATAGCATAGCCACAAAGTCTGAATCATCCTCACGTAATGGAGTGTGCTGTGCCCATTTTAAAAAGAGCTTGCAACTGTGCCTGTTTTCATGACAACCTAAAAAATAATGCAGTGTGGATACTGATTCTAAAAATAAGCCCCCAGGCTTTCTGTTCGTTGCTTTTGAAGCAGAGGTATAGCAAGACGGGGTGGAATGATGGAATTGTCACTTTCTTTGCTCAAACAAACTGTACTAACTTTAAGGAAGCCAGTTTAGTTTTTAGAAATTGACAAAACGTTACAAACACAACATATACATTGTTGGTGACTGATATCACCACAGTCTAAAAATACAGAGTGCGACTAAATCCTAGATATTTTATAAACCTCTTCAGATCAAGACCCTAGGTGTCAAAATTCATTTTAAAACTGCCACTGAGATTGACTGTGTATAAGAGGGGGATTGGTATTTTTTTTATAATAGCGGTAAGCGCGAAATTTTCCACAGTTACTTCCATTGTTACATTTATTCTTCTAGATACCTAAGTACCATATTTAAACAAAAGCAAATTAGCAAATAACGCGAAATTTGGATCATTGTGCGAATATGTCAATAACCACAAATACAGCCGCTCTGTTCCAAACGTGCAAAATATGCACCAACATCTTATTCAATATTGTAAAAAAAAGGTTGTTGTGATTTATGTTTCGTTTATTGCCAGTCATTTTGTAACGCCAATATTTCTGTATTTTCTCTATGGATACTGTGTACAGTTACTTTTACTATTTCTGTGACTGTCGAAAAAAAAGATCAATTTCTGTAGTCCATTGCAGTAAATATTGAAGAGTGATGTATGTAACTTGCAACATTTTTCAATCTAACTCGAATCACGTAAAGTGAAGTGGGTAGGCATTGGATACATACATACATTTTTCAATCTTTACTGCAGTATGTTATGCAATGAAGACTGTGTTTTGATGTGAAGAGATTTTGGGGGACTAGTAGAGGACCACAGTGAATTTGGTGTGAATTGTTTGCAGGAAGTGTTGTTCCCTACATCTGATGTGGACAGTGAGAGAGGCTTTTCTGGGTACACAAAAATATTCACTGACTGTCGCACAAATCTTCTTGCAGACAATGTAGAAAGCATTACATAATACATATAATTGACAACTTATTTGAAAAAATACCCACCGAAATAATGACACGTTTAATATCAAAATCACCCATTTTATTTCATCAAAAAAGACAATGTCTAGGGATTACTGTACATATGTCTACTTAAACCATAAATATATGAAGTCAAATGTCTTAACAGATTCTGGCTGATAATTATGTACATCTATTATCAGGCACTATATCTCACTTCACGATATGTGTCAGAGGAAGAATAATAGTTTGTATGCATCTGAAGTCTGACTAGTATAATATGTATCTAGTTGACAATGTATGCAATGGAGGGGGAAAGAAACTGGCCACCCTACCCCATTATTTCCTGGCCTTCTTGGTGTTGCTTGTGAGATTCAGACCTGCCTTCAGACAGTTGACTAAACAACAATGTCTCAACTTTGAGAATACAGAGATTTGCTTTTGTGTGTAACCAAGAAAATGAAGATTAATTGGATACTTTAAAGTAGAAAGGTGCAAAGTGCCAAAATCATAGAAAACGAAATTATTATGCAGAAAAGTGCAATGTGCCTAGGAGGATGATGTATGAAAGAGGCTACATCCACTTGTGTTTCTTAAGGAAGATATTTAGATGTTACGTTGCCAGCACCATGCAGTTTGAGACGGTAAGCGCCCTGTTGAGCTGCATCATAGAATGCAATGGATCTTCAACAGGTCATGTTTGTGCCCAAACTTACACACAGCGAAATGTTTTACAGATGTCAGCTTTCACGTTATAACTTGGAGTTTGTGTATGTGATACAATGCAGTCTTATATGTGTATGTGGGATGAAAGCATCGCGAGTAGAGGTGCCAATGAGATTGCCTCGTGTGTGTACTAAAACTGATGAATATGGACATAACAAACAAGAGGAATCTGATAACTGTGCAACTGAAAACAAAAATTGTATAATGATTTTCATGTGTCTCTTTTTAGTTGCCATTGGTTTATTTGAGCACATAGAACAAGCGGCCACAGTTTCTTGCAATGCGATTCTGATTTTGCTTTGATTGAAAAACGACAGAAAGTAACAGAAGCCTTCATTCCTAGTGACCTGCTTAAAATCGTACAAGACTTTAAAGTTGTAAAACCATTTCAAATCGTTTCAATGCTAGAGTCATATTTCCTTAATATGCAAGATGTTGCTGATCAGCTAATTTCCATCAAGAACTTGAATATTTCTAAGGCATGTTGCATTCCATATGATGTTAGTAAAGCAGGTAGTGTTTCTGTGAAATAGTCCCATGATAATGAAGCAGTGCATACCATTAAAGTGCTTAAAAAGAGGAAAGGAAAAAAAAAAACATGAAAGATGTGCAGTCAGCATTGTTTCAAGTTAAAGGATAAAATAGGGAAATTACTGAAGAAAAGAAGGGGAATCTACTAGCAATGACTCCCTATCTTCCAAATGAGGAGCATAGGCAGTTCTACAGGCAGATCTGTGAGTAAAAATTGCTCCAGAATAGGAAAAAATAGGTATTGGACTTTGCACCATTCTACTGCAACTGTACCTATTACTTAACCTTTTTCACAATCTGTGTTATATAATTAAATATGGAGAAATAATGTCTTTACATACCACTATTATTAATGAGTAAACAGTGTACTATTGCTGTTTTCTATCAGTAAAAAAAACATGACACAAATATGTGTACAATTATTCTTATAGCTACATTTTTTTATCTTATCTCCAATGTTTCATTTTGGCACTTTGCACCCTTCTACTTTAAAGTATCCAATTATGTTATTGGGCGAATATTAAATTATTTCATTTGAGTGTATCTTTCGAATATTAGTTCAAGAAAATATGCTATAAACGATAATGTCATTTGCAGTTTGAATTTGTGTGAAATGCATGAAACGTAATATAGGCCCCATTGAGGAAATATGTGAACAAGCTTGGACTTGGCTTGTTCGTAGGCTGGAGTTGGCTGCTCAGTCGTAAGTCCCTGCTGAAGGCTTCAAAGCACCTGAAAGAGATCTGTGAGCAGTGCAGCCTTATGTACCCCAACGATGTTCCGTGTGTGCTGAGTGCGTGTCTGGTATCCTTGGAACCTGATTCTGCACTTCGGTTGATGCCTGATCAGTTCACTCCGGATGAGAGGTTCAGTCAAACATCTGTAAACTGCCAACTGTCAACCCCGCACGATGTGTCTTGCACACACATCCTGGTGTTTCCTACATCTGCCACAAGTCAGGTAAGCCACAGTTCCTTTTCTGTATGTGATCATGTGATCAGCCAACAAATTAACGTGAATGCTGCATAAATGGGTGGGTGATGGGTGCGGATACTATAATTTATTACTCATAAAAAGAAGCATCTCTTTTTTTATATATATATATAGTAAATTTTGTATAACACATTCTGCTTTGTAAAAACGTATTTGAAGAATACAGAGTGGGGCAAAAGTCATTTGGCCAAAATTTGAGGTAAGGGAACTTGGTCCTGAAATATAAATATTCTACAAATGTTAACCTATATTTCTGAAAATTTTACCAGACACTTGTAATGAATGTATTTGTTTATTGTTGAGGCATTTGATATAATGTCATTTGCCTACACGTTACATTAATAGAATAATTTACATCTTTTCAAATGCTTTATTTTAATTCTACATTTACTGCAATGTCATATTTGAAAATACAAATTTTCAGAAAAAAATTTTTAACAAATTTATTTTTCATTTTCATATTACAAATAAGCCCATGTGAAGGCCTTAAATTTTATGGGTCCTCCTTTTACTTTAATAATATCCTGAACTCTATGCGGCATACTCTCAATTATCCGGATTTGAACCCTAGAATTTGTGGGAACTGGTGAAAAAGGAAATACAGGGCTCATACTGATACTTGGTAATCCTGAGTTTTCGTACGACTGTGAAATATTTATCTAGCATTTACTCAAAACTAACTTCTGGTAGTTACGACAATATTATTTTAAGGGTGTGATATGGCTGCTGAGGAACATAAAAAGAACGAAAATGCTACAAAGTTGTTTTTCTTGTAAAATAAAGTTCAAAGATTTTGAATGTTTTTTTTTTCTCTCCAACAATTTTCCTAATATTTCAGGACCAGGTCCCCTTCAATAAAAAGACAAAAACTGTAAATGAAAACTAGATATTTATTTATACTTTTTTCTTTTACAAGTATGATTCTTTTTGTCTCAAATTTTCAAAATGTGAACGTCCTTGATCAGTACACAAGTAACATCGATCTGAAAAAGATGTGCAAAATTTCAAAAACATTCTCTATTAAAATTTTAAGTTGTTCAATATGTTGCGGTGTCTGCATACGCCTTATCTTTTGCTATTCTCCACAACGAAAAATCATATGTTGTTAAGTCACATGACATAGGTGTTCATTTTATCATTCCATGCTGACCAATCCATTCTTGAAAATGAGAACACAGAAAATTTCTTACATGCAGACTGAAGTGTCAAATAAGAGATACATATTCAAATTGAGGACTGCTTTCTAGCTCAGGTGTAACAACATTCTGGAGCATTAGTAGATAGTTGTCCGCAGTCACTGTACTGTCAAAGAAATAAGAAACTACTACACCACTGTACCATATTCCAGTCCATATTGTAACACCAGGGAAATTTAATTGATTCTGAACAATTTGACGAGGATTACTTTCACTCCAGGAAATACAATTGTGGCTGTTCATTCGACGATTCAATTTAAATGTATCCTCATCGATACACAATATCTGTTTCAGAAAATCAGTCCTTTATAACAGATTAACGCGTACTCATGAAATTCCATACGGCGATATAAATCATCTTCATGAAGAGTATTTGAATATCTTGGTTTGTATGGTCGTAAATTTAATTTTTTTTTAATTCTACTGTAACTCCTAGCACTCATTTCAAATTGCAAAGCTCCTTTCCTAGTTGATTTACTTGGACTTTCTACAAATGTTTCATCCACATATTGTAGATTTCTTTCATTCATTGTATGCATCCAATGCATACCCACTTCACTTTACGTGATTTGGGTTTTTTCATTCATTGTTGTTGACGTCTTCCGAACTAGGTAAATCAGCAACTGAACCAGTTTGTCCAAATATTTTATTTAAATTATAAACAGCCTGACGTGATGGTACAGACACCTCAAGAAAACGATTTGTAAAGACTAAATTTAATTTAATTGATATGTGTTCTTACCACATTTCCACCATGTTTATGAAGCAAATACACGTTCTTCTTTACCTAGTTTTCATTTTTGCCACTCAGATCAAGAGACGGAAGTGAGGTGAATTGGGCATACTGTTCTGAAAAGTCTGAATCCCAGAGACGAGCTCTGTTTTGGAGTCCCCAAGTTCAGAGATATGGAGAAGAAAGCAAGAACGGGGGAATATATTGGTAGAATTTGAGGCCCCACTTGCAGTGGAGTGCGCTGAAGTTTTGTGATCTGTATAATTCATTCATTCCTTTGAAGAGTATATGAGCATACTATGCGAACTCTTTGCATTATTTACTTGATGTCAAAACTTTATATTCAGTCTTAACCTTTAAACTCAGAGGAAAACAAAAGCTTGTAGACCTTTGTACATGAAGAACCGTGAGAGAGATATTTAATAGTTGTCGTTTTAGAATCCGAATCATTGAATATTTATTGATGAAGTTTTATTTACTTAAAAATGAATTTTGTATGGTAATTACAGTAGTAAATATGACAAGTTATTCTTTATAGAACTTATTTTTAATAAGATATTAAAAATAAGATTGGCATCATTGAGAAATGTTCAGAAAAATGCACTGAATTATTAAATAAATTCGTAATTTAAATTTCTTTTATGCTTTGGATATATTTTATGACTTTTATATAGTTAACTGAAACGTCATTTTTTTGCGTGTTTGCAGTCTTCTCAGACAGCTTTCCAGGAACAGCACATCAATGGACCAGATCTGGGGGATGATGAATTATTCACAGTTCTGAATGATGATATGCCTGAAGGTATAGAAGGCATGCAGGACTTCAGTGACATATTCTCATGGCCGGAAACAGGACCTGGAGGTGCACAAAGCCCAACAGGCAGCCCACGAAGAGGAGACTCACCTTCACAGCCAGGAAGTCCGTCTTGTGGTGTTGGCGGTGCTTCAGACCAGCATAGCCCTTTTCCTTGCAACGGCTCATCAAGAGTAAGTGTTAATTTCTACAGAGCTATGAGTCCTAGACTTTCTCAGTGCTCTTAATAAATTGAAAAGACTTCTTCATTAATAAATTACTCTTGATTTCTACAATATTCAAATAAAACAATAGATTAAAGTGGTGACAGTTTCTTCAGGGAAGTCTACGTTCATAAAGTCTAAGCCTTTGAATATACAATAAAACTTCATTTATACGTTTTATGGGGGGGGGGGTCGGAAAAAAAAAAAGAATGCTTATGGTCTGTCCAAAACAACTTCCGACCTGACAAATGGCGCCTTTAGCATGTTACCATGGCAACCATTCAAATCAACCAATCACAAGAGACACGTAACCATGGTAACGGCACGGTGTTGCCTTGTCTATGTTTACAAGTTGCATGTGAATACCAGGGCCTAGTGGTGAATACAGTGCCCGGAATGACTGAGCTGGCTGGTTAACGCGTGCTTTGTGTGAATTAAAAATATTATTTAATTGTATTATTGTTTAAGTGTATCGATAATTATTGTGTTTAAATTATATTACACTATTATCTTCGTTGTCATTGGTGGAGTGTGTGTTTTCTAGTTTCTGCTAGAGTTTTTAAACAGATGACTTGTGCAATGTCGGAAGGAAGGAAAGGCAGGCGGAGAACAAAGAATATTGGACAAGGTGCCCCGTTGAAGAGTCAAGCGCGAGAGATGGTGTGTTATGTAAGAGAGTATTTTGAGAGGAGAAATGATAATGGCGGTCCTCTTTTACTTTTGGCGCAAGTCGTAATGACAACTGTTGCTTGTGTTAAAATTAATAAGAGCACTGTTACCAATATTTGAAAAGAAAAAGGCCGTGCAGATTTTTAATTATAAATATTTTTACAGTTTACAATTTTTTCAACGCCTTCCTAACAATATTACATTGAAGAATACCGACACTCATAAAAGTAGAGGCTTTGTATTAAATTAAAACTGTTTTTACAGTTTACAGTCCTTTCGACGCTTTTCTAACGGTATTTACATTAGTACTACTACTACTACTACTACTACTAATTATTATTATAGGCTAATAAAAATAATAATGTACACAAATTGTAATGCCTAGTGTTCAACAAATTGGTTAGAAATGTATGTGTTCATGTCAGCCGTTCATTACTGCACTCTATCGGCAGTGTGCTTGCTTACACGAAAGATGGCAACATGACAACACTGCTCCCCCTTCTCTATAAGCTGTCAAGTCGGAAGTAGTTTTGGTCAAGGTATAAGTGAGAAAGAACTGGAATTGCATTGAAAAAACATCTGAAATATCATTTGAAAACTATAAGGGAAGATCGAGTTAAATCAATTTAGTAAAACTTTCACAACAGAAGTTTAGAACTTCACAGTTAAGCCATCTTTGAGTCTATAATACAGCGCTCAAATTTATAATACATATTCTTGAAGAATGTAAGACTATCTGTAGGAAATCTTAGCTGCTTAGAGCCAAAGCTGGCTGATATATTAATTTCAAACTCCAGTTTATAAAGTTAGGAAGTTTACAAAATTGGCTTTATTGACAATAGCTTGTACCTTGTTTTTTTCCGTGCAATCTTAATTAAATAACATATCAGTTATTTTGGATTGCTTGCTTTTGTTTGCTCCTACAGAATAATCCATGGCCTCAAATTGTAACAACTGTTCATGATCTTACATTTCCATGGCAAACATAATGCTAAGCAAATTGATTTAGAACATACAGATGGAATTTTATATGTTCTGGGACCCAAAATATGATTGTGTAAGTATGAAAAAAGAATAAACGAAATACATATCAGTATAACCGAAATAAATTATCATGGAAGGTACAGGAATTTTGCTGGGACCTCAGAGAAATACGAATAAGTGTGAAACATGTAAAGGAAGTTTTACTGTATATTTCTTTGCTTATCCAATATATATTCGTAGATCAGTATCCCACTTGAGATTGCAGAGATATTTGCATTCTCCAGTGGCCAAGGCAAAAAGAAAAAAATGTCATTGACCTCAGCAGAAAACAAAAGAGGAAAAGTAGCATTTTGTAGATGTCCAAAGACCACAGAGTTAAAGAATCCTAAAATGCAGACCACTGTTATCGATTACTTGTATTTATAATCTTTTCGCTGTAAGAAAAATCCTAATGTAAACAATAGCACATAACAGAAGTGAGACTTCATTGGCCACTTTTTGGCGCCATAGATTCTCAGTACATGTTCCCACCTACTTTGTACATTCTGTTTCATGTTAAACATTTCCCGTTACTCGTCAAGTAGGCCTAACCTCACTACTATGCATTCGTTTGCTTAGGAAACATTTATTTTATAATTACTGTAATTAAATAATTTTTAAGTCTTATGTCTTCACAATGGACAGTTGAGGATGCAAAAGCATACTTCAGTACCACGTTCTTACGTGAACAACTATGAGCTCAAGTGACGCCAGCTTGTTACAAGAACAGACTACCTCGGTATTACTGTTGGTATTCATCCTCGTTCATAGTACATAACAAAATATAAAAGTAGCTTTTCTTTTACTAGCGTTTTACATATGAGTTAAAGTTAAATGTTTCATCGTATTTAACAATTAGAATTCAATTTTCTATTTTCAAATAATACAAGATTATGGTTTCCAAATACGAACTATATTTTCCTGCGTCATGTGAGTGTTTCGACTGGGGGCCAATCACCGGCATCACAACAACGTGCTTATGTTTACATTAGGATTTTTCTTACAGCGAAAACAGTATAGAATCAAGTTCAGATATTGGTTTTGTATGTAATACTGTATTACTTTTTTGTGTTCATAAAACATACTTTAACAATAATTGCTTATACTTACCAGTGTTCAAGCAGTTCTAAGAATTGGATGACCTGTTCTAGGGTGGAGGAAGCCTAGGTGTAGATACGCAAGAAGAAGTCGGAACATTACACCAACAACCGTTAGCTTTGGGATACTTTGTATCCACTGCCCCTACTGGCCGAATGCCCAAGTGGTTCTGGGCTTCTTGTCCGCATCTGGAGAATGTTTGCCCAGCATTTCTGAAAAATGCTCTCCATCTTCACAGTCCAGCTATCCAGCAGAACTCCGATGATCTCTTGCAGCAGCAGTCGGCAGTCACTGTGCATCCCTTGGATTCTCAGTACACCACAGATGTACTAAGGTAACTATGTCACATTACCTAGTACTTACAAATGGCTTTTAAGGAACCCGAAGGTTCATTGCTGCCCTCACATAAACCCGCCATCGGTCCCTATCCTGTGCAAGATTAATCCAGTCTCTATCATCATCACATTACCTAGTACGTAAACATTATTTTTAAACTGAAGTAAGCAATATTAATGTGCGGATTCAAGAACTTCAACATTCTGTTGTTTTCAGCTTGTAGTTGTGATAAGAGGAATCGGTCATTACAGAGATGAACCTAGCTGCTTGTTCCTTCGCAGTGGTTTTCATTACAAAATGACCCAGCATATCACTAAAATCTTCACACATAGTGTGACCATAAGTAAAGCTGTTTCTCTGAAAAACTTTCTAACTTTCTGTCCTTGTGAGGTATTTTTTTTCTAACGTAGGAATTACAGTAAAAATAATTGTGGAAGGAGTGCAGTCCATCGAACAAAATTTTAAACAAGCTCTTTATGGCTGACAGGGCTGTAGTTTTCAGGTTCTGGAGGTCTAAGTGGAGAAGTTTCCAAATCTTGACCAGGTGTTTCCGTATTGTGCCTCTAGCTCCAAATAACATACAATGAAAGAGTAATGGAACGGAGAAAAATTCTCTCTGGCGCCGGGATTTGAACCCGGGTTTTCAGCTCTACGTGCTGATGCTTTATCCACTAAGCCACACCGGATACCCACCCCGGTGTTGGACAGAATCGTCTCAGTTTAAGTTCCAACTCTTGGGTTCCCTCTAGTGGCCTCCCTCTGCACTACATCATAGATGTCTATGAACGTAGGACTGAAGTCCACACATGTGCTGAGGTGCACTCATTACGAGTGACTAGTTGGGCGGGTTCAAATCCCGGCGCCGGAGAGAATTTTTCTCCGTTCCATCACTCTTTCATCATATGATGACGCAGAATATCTGCATGGAAATATCATATGTACTTCAGTACATTAAAATAATATATCCAAATAACATGCCGTAGATATAAATCCTATTGAGGTGGTATTTGTCAATCAGTATGACTGTTTTATTGAATTTTTGTGCTCTGTGTATTTAATTTGTTAGTGCGACATGAATTGCTTTTATTCTCCATCGAATATTATCATCACAGAGACCCAACAGATAATTTTGAAGTTCTTATTTGAAATCTAGCTTTTATTTTTTCCGAGGTAAAAATCATGTTCGTCATTAACATGTACGTTTGTGCAAGAAATGCATTATGTGACTCTCTAGCATATTTACAGGGCAAAATGCTTAGATCTCGTACTCCAATTGATGTTTGTCTCGCACTAGTTGACACAGTTCTAATCTTTGCAGATATGTGCTTGAAGGTTACAATGCTTTATCTTGGTTGGCATTGGATTCCAATACAAGAGATCGTCTATCCTGCCTGCCAGTTCACGTCCAGGCTTTAATGCAACTCTACCACATGACGTCTGCACTAGTCTGACCTACATAGTTTCATAAGACAGTGTAGTTTTAAAATGAATTATTTTAGTCTGGAGTTCCATAACTGCTGGCTGCAGAGACAAAGTTTTCTTCGGTTGTGGAAATATCATGAAACGAGTGTCGTAGAAGAAACTGAAACTTGGGTTCCACACACTTCATATATCTACGAGGAACGGGAGCTTCACTGCACAAGTGTCTCAAGCAATAAATATGTTACATTGTAATTGTAAATTTCAACACAATGGTGGTGGAATATGAAATTTGGAGCCAGTTTTAAAAAGTGAAGGAAAGCATGTGATGTTTTATGTTGAGTTTTTTTGCAAAGGAAGATGACAATCATGGTGATAGGATCGTGACAGATCCGATATTCACTGGAGAAATATTATCATTTATAAGTAATTATTTTTGTGACTGGCGTGAAAACTATAGCCAAAGATTCACAAAATATTCTGCATCGTGTATATTTTGTGGGGGACAAATAGTAAGAAAACAATCCAGTCACTGTGAAAACTTACCAAAGGAAAAAAAAGATCCATTTTATATTTCTCTGGTTTTTCTTGTTTTCTTTGTTTGAAAATTAAATATGATGGGAATGTAAGTCGTGTAGGAAAATTGACTAGTTTAATTAATAGTTTTGAAAAACTTTTTTTATGTTATTTATTGCTTAGATGAAGTTAAGCATACTAGAAATCACTTGTATTCTTAAGCAGGGGGCCAAATCATATTAGCCACAGACAGTTTTATTGAAAGTGCTACCAGGCTGCCAAGATAAAAAAAAAAGAACTACAAACTGCAATGCAATTATTTGGGGGGTCAATAAATATTTTAAGACATTTGAAATTTATTGAAACTGGTTGTGATGAAGTGGGATATTATATTATGGTGATTGAAGATCGGACTAAAAGAATGCATCCTTAACCGGATAAGGTGTGTTCTTATTGCAAAGTTGCTACAATTGTCCATGGCAAAGGAATTTTTATTTCCTGTGATATAGTACCTTGCCTCGTGAATAGCATCAACCAAATGGACTTCACCGGTGATTGTTAACATTCATCTCGTCCCCACTCCCTTTCATAATCATCTTGGAAGAAAGAAAGGGGATATAAACAAAATTAACAGCCTACTTATAAAATCAGACCACCTAAGTGAATTTGTAAAGACGTTATTAGCTTTTATTTCTTCAGTTTTTACATAATTTAGGGAAAAGGGAAGTCTTGTATTATAACTACAATATATAAATATACATATAACTTTATATATATAATTATCTATATAAAAAACAAATTATATATATATCGTATATTATGAAATAGTACAAACTGTTGCTCGGCGTGGAGCGAGTAATTAGTTGACCTCTTCAATTGGAATGTGTCCTGTCTTGTACATACGAGTGACTGGGAGAGCGCATGTGTGATTGAAGATAAGTTGGATGTTTCAGTCCTATTCATTGTGTACATTTTGTACAGATAACGTCTTCTAGTTCTAAAAACTATGTAATATTGTTGATTATACCACTTGAGGTTGATGGAGAATGTCATTTTAAAAGAGTTGGAAATCGTTCGGGGCATCACAATTTGTATATTTTAACATTTTTTTTTAACAAGAAAAAGACTGGAAATGAGCACATGAAGTTCATGATTATGTGCATCTGTTAATGAATTTGATCAATGAAATTCATATGTTTTTGTCACTTTTTTTCCTTGTTCCTTTATAAAAAAAATCATCTTCTTCTGGAAGTACAATTATAGATTATGGGCTCATTTGGGTGATGTGCCATGAACGAAATATAATAGAATGTTTCCTGATAGTGAAAAGACCAGCCAGTGTAAAATATGTTGCAGAGAATTATTTATTTTGTATATATATAACATACATAATGCAAGTATTACGTGATTGGTCTCTTCACATATGTACAGAAACTCTAATCCTTCTCCCCAAGAATGAAGTGTACAAAGATTAGAATCCATCAACTCTGTTATGTAATCACTACAGAACGGGGGTAGTGGACTTGTTGAGAATACATTTTATGAGGAGGAGAAACAGTTGCCAAAGGTGGCTGTACTCATTCCTTTTTGTTATTAGGAATATATTATATACCTGATTCTTTTACAGTTATCAGTTAACCCTTTGTGGTAAAAAAAATGTACATAGTTATTACCCTTTTTTGGCCACAGGCATAAGGAGTACGGTAGATTTGACCCCTTCTCCCCCTCCTGTTGTTCACGTGTCAAGTCGTCGTACAGTTGAACCACTGCAGGGATTAACCAGGAATTGGAACTCAACAGTTTAAATGAAACAACCCACTTTTTTTAATATAAAATGAAATCCATCATCGTAAGTAGTTTTACAAAATGAAAAAAACTACTTATAAAAATAGTTTCTCTTTTTTTTATTATGTGTTTTTAATTATGCTGAACAGAAAAATGGAAGAGCTGTTTCCAGTTCTGTAGTGAATGGAAATTTTCAGGATTGAAAGCAAACCTTAAAAATAAATTAAAACATTCTAAACAAAGAATAATGTCAAAAGCTGTGACATTCACACTTTTTATACATGTATTTACTGTGGTTACGTAAAGAAATTTCATACAAAAAGAAAATGTTTTTGTTATCGACATGCCCTCACCATTTGGAGGCTTCTTAAGGCAGACAACCTTGGACCAAGAAACAGCTAAGGCCCTCCACATAAAACTCCTACCTTTCATAGTAACGTAATTAAAAATGTGACACCAATCAGTGAAATATATATATATATGTAAAAAATAAAAAAAAAAAAAAGAAGGTGGCATTTCTTACATCAAAACATCATATCTTAAACAGAATTATCGAATTTGTTTTGTACCAGTGTTGTAGTGTTTTACGTGGAGGGACTTTGCTTCCCCAAAACCTGCCGTGTCATGTGGCTAGAGCAGCCTTGCCCAGCCATCACAATACAACATCAAATGGAATTTTGAAGATGATTGTAGTATTTATTACTTGGGTAGTAAAATCATGGGATTATTATTATATTATTATTATTAATATTATTATTAAATAATACAGTTTTATGTGTACAGAGATAAATGAGCTTGTTTTTGTTGATACTTCCACAATACTCTCACACAGCCACGTACACATTTTACCAGATAGATGAGAAAAACTGGACATTTCACTTGTTTTGTAGTCGAAGTAATGCTGCCTTATTTGTGTTAGATGTATCCATTATCAAATCATCTTTCAACTCTCTGTGAATGTTTGTAAATCTGTTTAACATTCCTATAATCGTGGAATGATGGTATTGCAACTACCCTCCTAATCTGACGATAAACATGTTTGAAGAAACAGAGAAGTTTAAATATCTTGGAACAGTAATGACAAGTAACAATAACGAATTAATTGAAGTACAGAGTCGAATCACTGCAGCTAATAAGGCCTACATATTTTGCATTAAGCGCAATATTGGAATCTAACTGTGTGCACAAGGAAACAAAACTTAAAATATACAAAACAATTATTAGAAGTATTCTCTGTTATGCAAGCGAGACTTGGACATTATCTAAGGAGACAGAAGCTAAACTAGGTATATTTGAACGCAAAATACTCAGAAGAATTTTTGGACCAGTGCAAGAAAATATGCAGTGGAGAATACGTTATAATAACGAGCTATATAAATTATACAGAAGTTTCGATATTGTTACTTTCATAAAATTAGGGAGGCTTGAATGGGCCGGACTGTCTATCGGATGGAAGGGAACGGAATACCAAAGAAGATCTTAGAAGGGAAAATACATGGTAAAAGACCAATTGGAAGACCCAAAAATATATGGATATATGCAGTAACGATCGATTCTCAGGACTATCTCGGAACAACTGCCTGGAGGAGATTAGCACAGGACAGGGACAGTTGGAGGAAAAAAATTGAGGAGGCTAAGGCTCGACTTTGGGCTGTGATGCCATCGTAGTAGTAGTAGATGGTATTGCAATAACAAAGCAGTATGACGGCAGAAACTGAAACATGGCAGATCTAGTTGTAATTAGTTAGTGTTCACTATTACATCATAACAGACACTATATATTAGAACTACCGAATGATTCTATAATTGGAACACAATTGAATTATTCAGTATAGTGTCCAGCTGGTTTGTGTGTTCAAACCCTGCTGAAGATTTTCAATGGTGATCAGATCCTTAGTGTGGCTTCCTCCAGGGGACAAATAAAGCTGTTCGTCCCATGTCATAGATTTGCAGCATGTAAAACAACCCTGTCTCTGATACAGGCAAAATTTGTCAGCCATTTCTCACCCACGTTGAAATTCGATTCTGAATAACATCAGTCTGCAATTGAAATTGTCATTAAACAAAATACTACTACTGCTGTTACTAATAGTAGTGATCACCACGTTGTCAGATCAGCTTAGACTGTGTAACTTTCTTTTGTCCTTGGATATCTGTCTCATAGCTTGTCTACCATGAGATTCTTTTGTCCTTCAGTTAACTACAGCTGGGCTGAGGGCTAAAGATGATTATCTCATCTATGAACACTGAGGACAATAGGTCAAATTTCTATTTTCGATATTTTTTTAGGTTAGACTTAATTTTTTATGTACAGTAACCTCTCGGTATTAATATTAATGCCCCAAGTTTCATTAGTATGTTTTTTTAAATATATATCTACTCCTGCAAAATATAAGTTACAGGCCTGAAAAAATTGCATTGCTTCTTTGATGTGCATATAATTTAACAGCAGAGTCTTAATTTGAATTAGGATGTATGAGTGATCAGGAAAAAAAAATATATATATATATTTAATCCAGTCAGTTTAAAAATTTTTATTTACCTAGTGTCTGGATAGTATATTTTATTTATTTAATTTTTTTTTAACTTTGAAAATGTTTAATTTATCCAAAACAAGGCTGTTTTGTTAACCATACTTTTCAGAACTTGCAGTAAAAATTTTAACTTAGCTTAAAATTTGTTGAAGGCTATAGAATTTAAATATAAGTGCAGTATAAAAAGAAGTATGGGTATGGTAAAATGACTTTAAAATATTGATTTTCCGTTACGAAAACATATTTGTAATTGTGAAAATATAACTAAAGCATGAATTTTGAGAATGATTATGTTGATAACGTTTCACCAACATATAAATAGAAGGTCAATTTTTTTTTTTTCTAAAAAATGGCTAAAATTTTACTCATTTTCTCCCTTAGTAAAGTAACAAGTAACGAATAATAACCTAATCTTCTGCATACCCTCCAGATTTGTTTGTTTAGATCATTGTTACAATGTTGGCATGTAAGGCTGACAGTTCTGTACTCGAAAAGCACTAGCCAAGGAATGACTATGTCTGTCACCAATGCAGGCCTGATCAAGATCAGTATATTCGCTATCAGTGGAAGATAGTCACTTAAGAAGAAACAGTTTAATACATCACTTTGA
Source organism: Periplaneta americana (assembly GCF_040183065.1). Lineage (NCBI taxonomy): Eukaryota > Metazoa > Arthropoda > Insecta > Blattodea > Blattidae > Periplaneta > Periplaneta americana. The sequence continues at coordinate 7,395,792 of NC_091132.1, read as the reverse complement.
ATAAAGTTACTTCTGTACAGACTGTGGGTTTTCAACTTCACGAGAACACTCTCCTTCACTTTTAATTGATTGATTGATTGTCAATCCATTTAAGATTTGTGCATCATAACATAAATTTGGCAGTGTTAAGTATCTATATGAAAAGTAAAGTGACCAATTTTCTGTGATCTACCTGGTATCCTTCAGTTACTTTGGAACAGTGCCACCATCCCTCAATCTGACATATAACCATTATTTCCATTCCTTACGATCATCTTGTTTCTTATAGTATAGGAATGAGAAGAAGATTGTGGTACAGGAATTCTCCAGAGAAAGTTCTGCAGAGTATTTAATCATCATTGTGCATAGTTACTGCTTATCAAAGGAATGTCTATGTAAAATAATTTTAACTTCTGAAAGCCCTTGTGTACAGTAAATTTTTCGCCTTTTGTTACGGAATATGTGGTCACATCCATTAAATGGCGTGGGGGGGGGGGGGAGAAAGAGATAGAGGAAAGAAAATGTGAGGCGTGCAGTTCCAAAACCCTCTAAACCGATTTGAGCAAATTTTTCAGGAAACGAAAAAAAAACTTTTACTGCTTTTAAGTGTTCGTGTAGGCTTCTGCGGCTGGTGAACATGGTGTGTGGATAAGCTTCAGGGCTTCTACCGCGTTGTCTTGGTGTTATTGGCTGACGTCGAAACGTCGACAGCGGTCGAAACGTCAGCCAATAACACCAAGACAACGCGGTAGAAGCCCTGAAGCTTATCCACACACCATATTACTGCTTTTGTTTTTATTTTAAAATGACTGATATTTTTCTGATGAACTTGATATGAAAGTAGAAAACTTCAATTAATTTTTCATGTAAATATTATAAACCATATTGCCAAAAATTAATGTTCTTTTTTTGTATTTGTTGGGTTTTGGAACTCAATCTTTTTTAGAGCATTTTGGAAAGAAACAAAATGTATTTAACGGATATTTGAAAGGAACTTTATATATGTCAGGTTTTAGACACGATATGAAGTCTATGAAAACAAAGATTTCAACTCATCCAATCATAGTGTTCTGTCCATGGACAGAGCTTTCACTGCAAACCCAGCATTCTCCAATCTTTCCTATTTTCTGCCTTCCTCTTAGTCTCCACATATGATCCACATATCTTAGTGTTGTCTATCATCTGATACCTTCTTCTGCCCCGAACTCTTATCCCGTTCACCATTCCTTCCAGTGCATCCTCAGTAGACAGTTTCTTCTCAGCCAGTGACCCAACAAATTCCCTTTTTCTCTTTCTGATCAGTTTTAGCATCATTCTTTCTTCACCCACTCATTCCAACATAGCTTCGTTTCTTATTCTGTCTGTCCACTTCACACACTTCATTTTTCTCCATATCCACTTTTCAAATGCTTCTATTTGTTTCTCTTCATTTCGTCGTAATGTCCATGTTTCTGCTCCCATACAATGCCATACTCCACACAAAGCACATCACTAGTCTCCTCCTTAGTAGATTTCAACTAACATATTTATTTATAGAAGAGTTACAGGGATATTATTGATTTTTAGTAGGTTATTTTACGATGCTTTATCAACATCTTAGGTTATTTGGTGTCTGAATGAGGTGAAGATGATAATGCCGGTGAAATGAGTCCGGGGTCCAGCAGCGATAGTTACCCAGCATTTGCTCATATTGGGTTGAGGGAAAACCCCAGGAAAAACCTCAACCAGGTAACTTGCCCCGACCGGGAATTGAACCCAGGCCACCTGGTTTCACAGCCAGACGTGCTAACCGTTACTCCACAGGTGTGGACTATTATTGATTATTATACTGTTCACATAAATAAGAATGCAGATTGAAGATAAAGAATTACTCGAGAAACGATACAAATTTGGATATGGTAGGCTACGTGCTCTAATACATACGAAAGTAATCATTACTCAACTCTTAATAAAACACTATTGAGCTGAATTCCAAGAGAAAAATATCTTCAAATGTATGCAACAATCACACATTGCAATGGAATCCCAGCAATAAAGAACACACAATTCAGTCCAGGGTTTACTTTGAACAATCTCCTTACAAATACACATTTGCTCCTACAGCTTCAGGTCGTCACTTTCATTGACCAAAAATATCTCCAGATGTATGCAATAATCACAAATATCATAATGGAATTCCAGCAATAAAAAAATAGAAGTCAGTCCAGGGTTTGCTTTAAACAATCATTTTATAAATTGACATTTACTCCTACAGCTTCAGGTGACCAAAATGTTTCCTTCGTCTTCTGCTTCCTCTACTTGCTCTCCATTTTCATAGATGAGACGGGCATACAAATCCAGATCGTTGTTTGTTTTCCACAAAGGACCAAAATATTTTGAGAAAAGTTTATCAATATCTTGAATTTTCTCCTTTTTTACTGTCACTCCCAACTTTTTTTCTTTGCAACTGCATGTCATGGATTGCTTTTCCTCGTTTCAAAAGACTTCAGTAAACTCCAAAATCGTTACGATAGTGGCATTCTCCTCTCACTAATACACCTGACTTCCTTTTTTTTTGAAGAAAATTCTCTTAGAAGGGGCTAAGTTGAAAATGCTTTCAGCACCCGTGTCACTCCTTTCCTTCCAGCTGTTGACAGGAACATCATATCCTAGCTTCTTAACAGTTCCTTCATCTACATAAATTCTGATGTATTCAGAAGAATCAGTGATCGTATTTATTTTCCTTATTCCTTTTCTAATCTACCAAAGACCCTACCTGGCGGGAAAACGTGATAAGGCATACCAAATGCCAGATCTCACAATCAGTAGGCAGGAGGCTACACTACTAGAATATGTAAAAAAAATATACTGGTTATAGAGAATATTGGAAAAGTCGCTTGGTATTTAGAGGATACTGGAACAGTAGAGATTGCATTTAGAGGATATTGGAAAAGTAATTATTTTTCAGATGAACTTTTTCACTAACTTATATGTAGAGCTCTTTTGAACATTATTGATATTGTAATTTTATTATCTCAACAATAATGTAGTTTTATTCTTAACGATAACTCTTCACTTTCTACAATTTAATTCCACTCCCATCAACAATGGGATTTGCTCTCCACACAGCAACACAGTGTTCGTTATTGCACTCCACAGACGACAATGACAATTTACTTGGAATATTGAGAACAACAATGAACTGTTAATTTTAACTAATGTTCACAAAGCACTATTTACAAATCAGAACTGTCAGTTCTCAGTTCACAGTTCTTCTAGCTCAGTCACTCGAGTTCACAGTATCTCGAACCACAGACCTTCAGAGTCCACTGTACTCGAACTCAGGTCCTCCAACTGCGGTCCACTGCACTCGAACTCAGGGCTTCAAATGTTCACACAGCTTCGGACACACTCAAGTCGGACTCCGGTCTCGAAGCTGGCTTCACTGCTACACAAGACTGACTGGCTTGCTGTTCACTAGCTACAACACTGCAACTACTGACTGACTGTTCCAAGTTCACTCGCGTGTGTAATTTATACTCACACCATAGTTGCGAGAAAGTACGAGTTCTCGATATTTCCACGCGTGTCCAGAGATAGCACTCGAACAATCTGGACCCCTCTCCTCTCTGCCGCGGTCGCTCTTTCCCCTTTCTTCTCTCCGCAAGCACCAGATGTGCGCGCAACCTCCCCTCGCCGCGTAGTAGTACACCGCCCCTCTGCCCTCTCTCAGCTGCAGACGCTCCCCTCGCCGCCAACCCTAAGCGACCAACGTTTCGTCTGCCGGGTGCCCTGTCGGACATGCATTCAAATCCCGACCAGCTGTCACAATATATAGGTCAATAGAGTGCATTAATCCTTACTATGAAGAGATAAAAAATAATTTTGGTGAAAAAGTGGATTTAGAAGGTTTTGGAACTGTGCGCCTCATGTATTTCAAGGCAGAAAATGGGAGGGGATATGGTAGAGAAAAAAATTACCATGACAGCACTGATTTATTTATTTGCTCACTCACTCACTGATTCATTCATTAATTCATTATGTAAGGCTGAACTGCCCTCATCTTTTTTCTCTGTGCCAGTTGCCCCTTTCCTTTATCAAATAGTAATGTTTCGGATAAATCTTTTTCTAATGTACTTTAGAACAAGAACTTGCACTTAGTTGAATGAATTGAAAACAGGAATGGGAGTAAAGATATTACTTTCTCGTATGCATCCCATTGTGGAATCCTGGGAAACGAGAATGCAAATGCTTTAGCAAAGAAGGGCAGCACTGCTACTTACAGACCTGTTACTAAATCTACGTATTACTCTGTGAAGAGATTTATTAAATCTACATACTTAGACTTCAACAAACAAAATTTGATAACTCAATCCCAAGGGAAAAAATGGAACTCTCTGCATCAAAATCCACAGTTAATTCCTGATTTACCACGAAAATCGTCTGTAGCTGCATTTAGATTGGCAACAGGCCATGATTGTTTGGCCAAACACCTGCATAGAATTGGAATATATCAGTCCCCTAACTGCCCATTGTGCAACTCAAACCAAGAAATGGATTCGGAACACCTCAAAATCTGTGCTTCAGTGGATGGTCATGATAATATCTTTGAAAAATATTGGAGTGCAAGAGGTCAAATGACTTTATTGTCAAACGCCTGGCATTGGAAAACAACAACTTTCTCGTATACAACACATGAAAGTCGAAATAAAATATTTCAAGTTAACACTGTCATTTTATTTATTATGAATTACATTTCATATGTTTTCGTTTACTTTTAAAACGAATATGGATTTCCTTCATCTTAAAAAAAAAAACAAACAAACAAAAAAAAAGCAGCTGTATTGATTCAGTTTCATTTACAATTTGTAATGCAGAGGCAAAAATATTATAATGCATAATATAGTTACAATAAATTAATAAATGTAAATGCTGTTTAAAATATCAAAAATCTATATTTAAATAACAATGGCCTCTCCATTACGAAGCTCTTTAATATATTTTTAATTTTATTGTAAATACCCTCTGTTTATTATGGTACGTTTCGTAGCAGAAGCAGTTTATCCAATGTTCCCTTGTACAGAATACTCTTTAATAGGTACGAAAATTGCAATAATACACAGTCAAGATTTCAAACAATCTTACAGAAAGTAATGATCACCTAATTTTTTATTGGTTTATTTTACGACGCTTTATCAACTGCGATGGCTATCTAGCATCTGAGTGAAATCCCTGATCACTAAATAACAGATTGTTCAGCCTAGTAGGTTTGATGGCAACAACTTTTATCAAGTTTACTATACTGTTATCTAGCAGTTGTTTTAAATCGATGGTGGCGATCCTGGTGGTTGTTCTCTTCCACATGCTACCGTTTTTAACATTACGATGGTCAATCTGTTATATATGTGATCAGGGGTGAAATGAAGATGACAATGCCAGCGAAATGATTCCAGGGTCCAGCACTGAAAGTTATCCAGCACTTGCTCGTAATAGGTTCGGAGAAAGCCTCAACCAGATAACTTGTTCCAACCAGGATTTGAACCTGGGCCTGTTCGTTTAATGGCCAGACATGCTAACCATTACTCCACGGCTGTGGACTCATCTCACTTGTGACATAGTATTCATACTTCAAAATTATCGCAGTAAACGTCCAGAAAGTTCGCCTGCAATTATTTCTCCTTCTAAACTAAGAAATATAATAAAGAAAGTTGTAAATCCTATGAAATCTCCATGCTGCCACTGCATTTCAACTCTAAAGTAAAAAAGTTGGTAATACCACAGTCTAGTATATACAGTCACGAAGCTTGAGTTTATGAGGGTACTAGAAACAATAGACTGTGCAGGTACAATTTCGTATTGTCTGTAATGAGGCGATAGTAGCGATCCTAGTGGTTAGCAACTATCTATGGATGCATAATTACTACGTATTGAGCTTCGTGACTGTATATATTAGACTGGTAATACCATCCAACCAGGTGCTCGTCTTCTCAACGAATGCAAGAAAAAGTCGTTATTGCAATGTCGTAACCAGAAAATAACTCATTTTATCAGGAAAATTTAAGACACCTTTATTAAATACGACGAGTAAAATACATTCTGTCTCAGCCCTCTGGTATATAGTGTGGTCCCATTCTCAGTTGAGTATCCTCATAAGCCCCAGGGTCCAGAGCCTCAAACCATATCACCATCAAAAACCTGTACTATACCCAAAGAGTTTGTAAGTATTACAAACTCTTTGACTATACCCAAGATTTCACTCCAGCCTATTTTTACTATTACTGACGATACATAAAATGAGTGGGAGATGGAAAGTGTTGGGGGAATTGTAGAGGAAAATCGCTCTGCAATATCTGCTTTGTCCACCACAACCTGGCCGGGAATCGAACCTGAGCGACCTAGATGGAAGACCGGCACTTCAGCCATAGATGCGGCAGCCATACAGCAATAATTGTCAATTTAAACAGTACTGCTGGTATTCTGAACGATTTGAAAAACCCGGTACTTGAACAGATTTGAACTTAGCCAATAGAAGAAAACGTTTGCGCATGCTTTAATCCGGAAATAATTTTTGTTGTCGAAGGACAGAAAGTTTCTTGTTGGCAGTGTAGCCAACTGGACGGAAATTCCGTCACAACTGACAGAATTTCAACGTAGCGGACGGGAAAAGAATGACTTTGACGGGTGACGGATTTTCTGGCGGAATTTAGATGTATATAGTTTTTTTACTTTTTTAGCTGCTCTCATTTTAATTGTTTAATTTTTGGGAGATGTTACGTTTTATTTGAACAGCCCTATCTGTACCGTACCATGTTAAAGAATCTCCTGTTTCAGATTTCTAGTAATCAAGTCGGAGGTTGACGAATTATTATTTTAATCAAGATTGGTAAGTAAATTGTGTTAAAATTTGCTTTTTATTTGTATATAGATTTATTGAGTGGGTCTTTTTTATTTCGACGGATTCTGACTGATTTCCCGGTGTTGGACTGACGGGGATACAATTTATGCGTTGGCAACACTGGTCAGTGGGTTTTAAATTTGTGTACAAATTGTTTGACGTTCTTTGTTATTGTTAATGTATTTTTGCTTGCGGTAGATAAATCAATTTTGCTATGATAAAATGGAATTCAACGAAGAATTCGCTGTAGTTCAAGGGACATTGATTAGTTTGCAGAATTCAATAGGTGACCTCCAGAATTTGTCACTGGAAGCCGGTATGTGTAGAATTTTGTTTTTTTCATTACAACATAGACATATCAACCATCACAGAGAATAACTTATGCTCTAGTTTCTCAAACAATACACTGCATCTAATGCGGATAATTAGTGACCTATTGCTAGTTCGGTAGTTGGGATAATTTAGGTTATCCTGACCAGTTAACTAGTAGGTGAAACGAGGATTGAGCGGATTCTCGTTCAACCAAAATCTTAATAAGTTAGTACTATAAAGTCTTAATTATAGTCACAATGTAGTTGAAATATATATAGAAGAGTTTTACAATATACTGGTACAACACAAATGTTTAGTATCAATAAGTTAATACAATTCAGAAATATTCATGAAGCGTTGTTGAATGTCATAAATTCACTTAGGCCTACAGAATAGAAGACATGAGAAATGAGGTAGGCCTACTTCTTGAATTTGGTCCTAAATAATCTTACCAAATTACTAGATTACAGTGTGTCTGCTTGGTATTGATAACTATGGGACTCAGTTTGCTAGTTATCTATAGGTTTGGTTAGTATGTTTCCAAACTGAATTTTTAGTACTAATATATAAAGACTCGCGCTCAGAGGGTGGATGTCGAGGTTTGGGATGGACCACAAGTCCTACTAAAAACGTTGCTTTGCTAATTATTCATTATGGTATGTTGTGTACTATGCGGAACTGTAATCTATGAACATTGTCAGTTTAATATGGACAGTCATAAAAAAAAACTGAAAATTATATTTTATTGTGTAAGTCTGGAATCCGTACAGCGACTTGAACCATTATTGCACGCACTCACCTGCAGTTCAACATAGCACATGTGCATGCATTCCTCGCTGCTTCGCTGTCATTGATGATGTGTAAGCATACTAGGAATTCATGTTCCAAGTGATGTACCATTCTCATCGATGGATTAATCCTGGTGCTTTCTATTATGATAGAATTGTATTGTTAGAATTTTATGGTTAGGACCGATTTTTGTGTTCGAGATAGTCCAGAGTTCAGTGATAGGTTTAGATTAGTTGGTGAGGGGATAGCTAGGCCTATTTCTTATACAAAAGATTAATAAGTTAACTTGTCTTAGTGTACCCCTATGTCACTGACAAGCATCCAACATAATTATATATTAAGGATCGGCCAGGCCATCTTCCCACAGTAGAGGTTCAGGACACATACATTACAAAATATAATTATAGATATTATTTTAATTAAATTTTCAGCGTTTTCTTATTATTGACATATTGTCAAACATTCTCATGGGGTAGATAAAGTTAATTTTTCTTCTTCCACCATGTTAATAATATAAAAAAAAGTGACTATACAAATTCTGACCACTCGAGAGCAATTACTAGGATCGTCCAGAATGTAAGTTTCCTTGGGATCGTTTACAGAAAGAAAACACAATTTTTTGGCAAGATTTGTTGGAGCAGATACAGCAATTGTTAAGCCATTTTTCAACATATTCCCCACCAGAATTGAGACATTTGTCATACATGGGATCAACTTTTGTATCTCTTTGTCGTAGAAGTCTGCCACTTGGGATCGGAATCAGTTTGTGACAGCCTCTGCACCTCTCTGTTGGTTTCACAGTATGACAAATATCTCAATTCCGGCTGGAAAATATGTTGAAAAATAGCTCAACAATTGCTGTATCTGTTCTAATAAATCTTTCCATGAAATTGTGTTTTCTTTCTGTAAACGAACCCAGGGAAACTTACTTTCTGGACGTTCCTAGTAATTGCGTTCGAGTGACCAAAATTTGTATAAACACTTGTTTTAACATTGTTAACATTTCATATTGGAGTTAAATGGCAAGTTGTAGCCGATTTAAGTGAACACCATATTTTAACGTTTTGGTGGCTACTTCATTCACACACAACCCCCAGAATGTCTGGAGGACCACACCTGCTGTTGGTCGACGGGTCCACTGGACCTAGCTGGGAGATCTTGTTGATCACCAGCTTTCCCTCCTTAAGCCACTGGAGGACGATTTTAGTGCCATAGCAGGTCAGCACTAGGAACAGAAAAGTAGAAAGAGGAGAAGGAAAGGGAAATGAACCCCTAGGCCTCGAATGCTCTAATGCCGTCGGGGTCGAAGAAAGTAAGAGTTCAGTCAGAGGACTGGATAGGAAAGGGTAAAGAGGGAATTAGGTATTGGATAGAGGAAAATTATACCAAATTCAGTCATTAACTCATCAAGCTGACCAGTGCTAATTGATGAGTAGCCCCTCCCTTTAGTTCAGCTCGTAAAATTATGCTTACTAACAGCTGCACCTCGGGAAGGTAGGGATGGGACATTGGGTATTTGTCCAGGTTGGTTCATTAAAGCCTTCAATGGGAAGGATTAATGGCTCTCCCCCCTGTATCTGACAGACACCCTTTTGCAGCCATGATAATATCTTTGAAAAATATTGGAGTGCGAGAGGTCAAATGACTTTGTTGTCAAACGCCTGGCATTAGAAAACAACAACAACATTGTTAACATTGTGGAAAAAAAATTATAACTTTTTATCTGCCCACATGAGAATGTTTGCTTGAGAGAAACTCAGTGGAGCAAAATAAAGAATCTTCAAGCTGTTTTTAAGCAAAAATTAAAAGTTTATGATAGCTCTGACACTGTATTGAAGAAAGGCCTCCGTGAATTGGTATTTTTTGCATCCTACCATATGACTTCTAAAATCGCTAAATTTCAAAAACATAAGAACTTGAAACTTGCTCATCTGACATGAAATGACACAAATCTTATTTTTCAGGTGACGAAGTGAAGATTACGGCTGTTGTTGATGCTTTATCCAAGAGTATCACAAGTGGAGGACTACAGTTAGGAGATGTAACAGATGCTGACCAGGATCAGCGCCTAAGGAGGATTCACATGTTTCTTCTTCTGAACACACGTCTCGGGGTTCATGATAAACTTGTTGATGACATCAACTGTGGACACATTGTTGATTGTGCCCCTACTTTAAGCAAAGATTTGTTGATAGAATTGGTGTGGAGGCTTTCCCTACAAAAATATTTGTCTGAAACTATAGTTTATTGTCCGCTGTCTCTTACTGAGGAGCTACTTGATACAGCGATTGCCAAAATAAATTCCATACAACCATTTAAAGTTCTTCCATTAGTTGAACAACTTTGTAGGGCAATGTACTGTAAATTTATACACCTTGATCCATATCAAGATGCAGAAAAGAAGTGTGCAAAATCAAAATTATTCACATATTTCAAAAAAATTTTACGAATTTTTGTCAAATCAGATTTCAAGGAGTTACGTCAAGCTAAACTTGAAGAGCTGTTTAAGTTTGCTGGCCTCACTATGAGATATATTATGTCATTAGTTGTGAACTGTTTGAAATTGTACCTGAATCCACTGGACCAAAAGACAGTTAAACCAGACGTTTATGAGTTATCTTTACCAGAACTGGTTGATGTGGAAGAAAGTGAAGCGGTAACTTTGGATAATTTTGTTAATGAATTGTTATTTGTTTGCAAAGCAAATTGTCGTGCTATCACGGTGGACATGTGGATGTTCTGGACAGAATGTTCAACTGAAGAAGAAGGACATATAAGAACTTTGCAGAATATTGTAGGTGAAGCAATGTATCTCTGTGTAGAAGAGTTAAAGAACATAGAAGACAGAGAAACAAAATTTCCTTTGGTGCCAGAGTTAATGTCCATGCTCTCAGCTATGGCAATAAAACCAAAAGGTGAAGATGATGAAATAAGGGAAGCTGATATGGAATCAATTATTAAACATGTTTCACGCAAGTCAAAATCACAAAAAAAATGGTTTAAAGCTCTACTTAGGCTGAATGAAGACATATCTAATGACAGATATTTCGATTGTCTTAGAAATAATTTGCATTTAGCAGAATATGAAGACGTCAAGCTTATTCTCGAGAACGTTATACAAGCACTTGATTCTTCACTTCCCAGTGAATGTCAAGAAAAATTGAAGCTTGTGGCACTGGATTCCATTAAACACCTTCCATTGGAACATCAAGTGGATATTGTTAAGTGGTATTTGCAGACGTTTGGATGTGATATGAAACTTACGACAAACAATTTCCATGTGGTAATGACAGAAACGTTCAACAAGGCCATAAATGTAATGGAGAAGAAAGACAAGGTGAGTTACGTATTAATTTATCCTTTCGTCATATGAGTAAGCCTTTATGGAGGAAGTTATGACGACTAAGGGAAGTATTCATATGCACTAAAAAAACGACAAAATAGAGTGCACATATGCACATAAAAAACTAGGATATATGCATTAAAAATAACAAAATATGCACTGTTAAAAAGAAACTTTAAGCAATTTATTATTATTATTAATGGTTTTTCTGTTATACATAAGAATATTGAGCAGGCGCGGTTCCTTAAGGTTGTAGCACGTTTGCGCTACACCAAAAAAAAAATTACGGATATTTTGGTTTAAAATACAAGTTAAATTATTGTGGTCTTAAGTACACGATTGGTATGATGATCAACTGTAGTGAGTTTCTCATCCAACTATAATCGTTGACTTGCCAAAGTAAACGACCGTACTTCTTATGGAGACTGACTTGATCTTGGGTATCTCTTCGGGGCGAGGGGATGAGAGGTGTGTTGTCCACTGTGGAGTTTAAGTTGTTGATAAACGAACAGGGAGATAAAGGAGCTTTGAAAATGGAAACAGATGGCAGTAGCTGATGAGTGACAATGAATGAATCCGAGACAGAACATGCCCGCCCTGCAACTGCAGTTAGGCGCAGAAACAAGATTTTTTTTTTTAGGGTAGAGGGTGAGCTCGTATTTTATTGGTGTTTTTGCTTTCCGTTTCACTGCTGTACTTGAGTCAAATTGGTTGAGAGCACGTGGTGGCCCGTAAGAAGCTGTTTTAATATATTGTGTTGTTTGTGTTATTCTACTATATTAAATAGACCCTAGTTAAGATGAATAATTAAACCTTTAATAGAACATTCATTTTCATCGCACAGCTTAGAAGAGAAGTGTGAGATTAAGCGTCTTGGTAGATCGACATCGAACTTGAAATTTCACAGTGCGTGAAAACGAAAACCAGGTCGTTTAACAGAAAATTCAATTCTGACGTGTACGAGAAGTTTCAGTGGTTATGAAATAAGAAAATCTTTGTCCTGTTTTCCTTGTGTTTTGTTCGGAGGAGAGTAGGAAAACACCTTTCAGCCTCTGAAGTCGTCAAGGGATTGTTAGTAACATTTCTAGTAATTGTGTACACTCGCCGAAAGTTGAACATGAATTGTCTCTGAAAATTTCCATTAGAGAGACAGCCTGAAATGTTTCTGAACTCGTCAGTGCCATAAATAACTGAAAGTTCAGTGCGAATATTCCTTTCATTTATGAACAGATACGCTCTGATGACACTACGAAGAGACTTATGGGAAAACATTGTGGAAATAAATAGGTGAGTTTTTGCAAGTTTTTACGACTGTAGCATGATAAGCCTAATATTTTGTAGTAAGAAAGTAAACGAACAAAATTTTGAAGCACCAGCCGCCACTGATAATGAGACACCATCAGTTGTTAAAGTGGTTTCCTTCAACTTCCTGTTTAAACAGTTACACTTGTGGCACACTTTTCGTTAGGCATTGTTGATAAAACTAATTGAAAATTAATCCATTTTCTTCCAGCTAAACTGTTTCAAAATATAATGTACACTACACACTTTCAAAGTATCTCTGACTTGTCAACGTAACAAACTGAAGTATTAGCACCAGATTGCTAAAAAATAACAAGATATGCTTTTATATACACTAAAAGCTGAAATATGCATATCAGCATGTATGCACTATAAAATCTTTGTTTGGTTGTAATTAACTTGAAAGGCATTTATGTAATGGTAGCATGATTTGCAACTAAGGAATAAAATATGCAAACACAGTAGGCTATGCTAAAATCCCCCCCCCCCCCAATAATGACCATGAGAAAAATAGTTTTGATATTTTAGCTGTAAGATAATTTATGTTTTAAATCTTTGAAATGCAATTACTCTTCTTTAATAAGAAGACTAATTGGTCTTTATTGGAAATCACATTGAATGATTAATTTGAGTACACCATCTAGTTGTAAAATCTTATGCTAGACTTCATCACAATAGAAGTAACAGTAGAGGCAACATCTGAAAAACGAAAAGAATGAAAGACTAGTACAAATGGAAAAAGAGCGTTATAGTATCTAGTTCAGTGATAAGCCGAGGTTTGTAACAAGGTTTGAGGGTTACTTCTTATATCTTGCTCCAATTATGATTTCAAGGAATGTCCACTTTTTTTAATTGCAAGTTTAATAAATTACAACTTTACTGTCAGTTGTTGATCTTATTCCACAATTTTAAAAATCCTCAAATTGTAATTTATTATCAGGCTTTCACTTTCAACTGCTTATATAAGACTAAAATGACTCTTGTAGTTATGTTGAAGGAGGTTATTTCCAATACATATAAAAGACCAGTAGGCCTACTCCTTTTCTGCAATCTACCTTTCAGGTAAAGCTCTCTGTGAAGCAGACTTGAATTATTTCTAGGGAAAAATTGTTCCGGAGCCAGTTATCGATCCCGGGACCTTTGGTTTAGCACACCAATGCTCTACCTAGCTCTAGCGCTAAGCCAAAGGTCTCGGGATCGATATCCGGCCCCGGAACAATTTTACCCTTGAAATCATTCTACTCCTTTTCTGTTCTCAAAATTCTTAAAAATCCATTCCAAGGTTCATTGTGAGTAGATTTGAATTTGGGGGCGAGGGCATGTACTTGGGTTACTCCTAAACCAGATACTGGTAGAGTGTTTTCTTGTAGGTCTCTTCTTTTTGAAAAACCTTCAACTACCCAAATGTGTTTTACTCTTTGTTACAGTTATTGGCATATCTCATTTGGCTGTTGTTAATATTATGTAAAATAATGTGAAATATTTAAAATTAAAAATCAAATGTAATAATCTTAATATGATGATTTGTTCATATTTCTGTTTTCTGAGCTTCTAAATGGCAAAGAGTAGAATATGTATCTATATGTATCTGTGCAAAATATCAGGCCATTTGAAGAAGAACTCTGTTCACTAGATTATTTTGAAGTCTAAAATGTGCCAAAAATAGAAGTTGAGAAAACAACCAATAAATAAAATCACCCATATCACAATAATGATGTATTCACCTTCAACTGCCCAGCTCCATATGTTGGGGCTTAGTGACAAAGGGGCGAATAAACTACAGATAGTGAAAGCAAAATTTTTGTTTTTTGAAGATTTTTTTTCACTATTTTCACCAATCCATTGCCTTAATGAATCATTATTAAATAAGTCTAAGTGCAGAGCGTCTGACGAAATGGTGGGCCTAATGTATTTAAAAAATATACATGTTATACTATACTTCTGTTGTTTGTATAATAGTTGATGAAGTGTATAATAATTCAAACTTAACTAACAAAGTTCCGTTGAAAGTTAATGTTAGAGACAGTATTGGGGTAGATTTGATAGTGGCAATAGGATATGCCAATCAGATGTCCATTACAAGCGTGGTATGCTCGATCATATTAGGCTCGAGTGAGTTGAGCAAGCAAATGGAGGTCTTGCAGTGTTTTAATAGCCATTTTCATGTCAGTTCTTTTCAGAGTTCTTATGCCTTTGCATTCAGTCTCCAATAGAAGTCGTGACCAAGGCAATAAACGAAGCACTGACAAACTCTAAACAGATTCCTTTGATGGTTGAGCTTCTGGAATGTTTAGCTCCTGTCTGCAGTGTTTTTGATGCCGACAATATAACAAGTTCAAGAAACGAGAAGATATCTACAGTCACATGCCTGTTAAATGATGCAGTCGGTAATGGTTTTACTGATGTTGAAAAGTCAAACTTCTTGATTCTTGTAAGTATTTTTAGACCTAATACAGCAAGAGATCAGTGTTTGTTGCTGAAGGTACAAGCTCGGAAATATTTTATATTGATAAGGACTTTATTATTTTTAATAAAAATTGATGATTTTGGTGTTAAACCTTCTTCTGTTTTGATGGGTGTTTCGTGAAAGAAATTGCCATTTTAATATCGGTTTCACATCATGAAATTTTACTCACTTTTTTATTGTATTTAAGTTTGAGAGTCATATTTCTGCAAAATAACTTACCTGAGACGCAGAATTTCAACATGATCTGCACAAAGGTTAGTGTGACAGTCTGTGTTTTGATATATACAAATAAAGCCCTTTACTATTCGCATTTAAACCACACTATTAATAATGACAGTAATAATAATAATAGCAACAATGATAATAATATTCATCATAAACTTCTGCAGTTAGGTCATTTGACCTGTTTCCAGTGTTCAAGTAATGTGGAGATGTTGCTTGTTGTTGGTCGTCTTCGATGTTGATGACCTGATGGCAAAACTAATAATAATAACAATAATATATTATGGTTTCAGAATGGGATTTTTAATTTGTTGTAGTCAAAACAGGTCTATGACCAGTGACGTTGTAAACAAACTATACATTTGGGAGGCCATGACAGGCAACTTGCTCTGAAGTTGTTTATATCGATTTATGCTTCTTTGCGCGAGAAAAATGTTTAAAATGTTCCGTTGAAACCACTGCGAAGTGTTCTTCATATATTTGAACAGATCTCTTCCAGAGCTTTAAAATGATACCGTGCACAGTCATTTTGCCCTCACAGTTTTCCAGATAAACCGTGATAATGTCAAAGTGTCCGCCGGTTCACAAGAAACAATTTTTAAAATGTTCAGTTCACACCACTGCAAAATATTCTTCTTCATATATTTGAACAGATCTCATCCAGAGCTTTAAAACAATACCATGCACTCACGGTTTTCCAGATAAACCACAATATTGTCAAAGTGTCCGCCGGTTCACAAGAAACAATTTTTAAAATGTTCAGTTCATACCACTGCAAAATATTCTTCTTCATATATTTGAACAGATCTCATCCAGAGCTTTAAAACAATACCATGCACTCACGGTTTTCCAGATAAACCACAATATTGTCAAAGTGTCCGCCGGTTCACAAGAAACAATTTTTAAAATGTTCAGTTCACACCACTGCAAAATATTCTTCTTCATATATTTGAACAGATCTTATCCAGAGCTTTAAAACAATACCATGCACTCACGGTTTTCCAGATAAACCACAATATTGTCAAAGTGTCCACCGGTTCACAAGAAACAATTTTTAAAATGTTCAGTTCATACCACTGCGAAATATTCTTCTTCATATATTTGAACAGATCTCATCCAGAGCTTTAAAACGATACCATGCACTCATGATTTTCCAGATAAACCACAATATTGTCAAAGTGTCCACCGGTTCACAAGAAACAATTTTTAAAATGTTCAGTTCACACCACTGCAAAATATTCTTCTTCATATATTTGAACAGATCTCATCCAGAGCTTTAAAACGATACCATGCACTCACGGTTTTCCAGATAAACCACAATATTGTCAAAGTGTCCACTGGTTCACAAGAAACAATTTTTAAAATGTTCAGTTCATACCACTGCGAAATATTCTTCTTCATATATTTGAACAGATCTCATCCAGAGCTTTAAAACGATACCATGCACTCACGGTTTTCCAGATAAACCACAATATTGTCAAAGTGTCCACCGGTTCACAAGAAACAATTTTTAAAATGTTCAGTTCATACCACTGCAAAATATTCTTCTTCATATATTTGAACAGATCTCATCCAGAGCTTTAAAACGATACCATGCACTCACGGTTTTCCAGATAAACCACAATATTGTCAAAGTGTCCACCGGTTCACAAGAAACAATTTTAAAAATGTTCAGTTCATACCACTGCAAAATATTCTTCTTCATATATTTGAACAGATTTCATCCAAAGCTTTAAAACAATACCACACACAGTCATGTTGCAGTCATGATTGAAGAGAAAGACTGAGTCAAATGTAGCAGCACACTCGTAAATATTACATCAGTTTCCACACATGGGGAGTAAAGAGAACATTGCACATATTTGTAACGACATAACAATTTAAATTTGGACCTATTTTTGTCACAGGTGGTGGGCAGAAGTTGTGCCATATTATTCACGGAGTTAAATGTAGTCCTATGTCAATAGTGTATTTTAACATTACAGTAACTTTTCTTCTCTGCATATTAGGATGGAAAAAAATGATTTTTTTAAATTAAATTCAAAATCAGTGATTTTTTTTTATTTCAATAAAAATTTTCTACTTAAGTACTTTTAATTATTATTTTTTAATTGGGTTTATTGAAGTAGACAAGATATTGTGCGGGATGATTACAGGAGAATGGAGAAAGTTACACAACGCAGAACTGCACGCATTGTATTCTTCACCTGACATAATTAGGAACATTAAATCCAGACGTTTGAGATGGGCAGGGCATGTAGCACGTATGGGCGAATCCAGAAATGCATATAGAGTGTTAGTTGGGAGACTGGAGAGAAAAAGACCTTTAGGGAGGCCGAGACGTAGATGGGAGGATAATATTAAAATAGATTTGAGGGAGGTGGAATATGATGATAGAGACTGGATTAATCTTGCACAGGATAGGGACCGATGGCGGGCTTATGTGAGGGCGGCAATGAACCTTCGGGTTCCTTAAAAGCCATTTGTAAGTAAGTAAGTAAGTAAGACAAGATATTGTTAATAACAAATCACACAAACGACCAAACAGGAGTTACACTTTTTCCAGTTTTAAGTTAAAAAAACCATACTTGAAACAAATGAAACCAAAAACTCTTCAACTGATTGCTCAACCTAAAACACAAGTCTAATATACCAATGAGATTCCTAGTTAATTACATGTCTGCACCAGCATACAAGCTAGCTAAATACATGGAAAACGTCATCAGAAAGAACATACAATTCACCAATCACACTGCAGTCAAGAACAACACAGACCTAGTCAACTACATCAAGGGCAAACACACACCCGACAATTCAACACTAGCAACATTTGACATCACCATTCTTTTCACTCACAAACATATCCATGTGTGAAACAATAGAAATAATAGAACATATGTTAAAAGACAGCAATACACCTCAGCCACAAATAGATGAAAACTGATCAAATTATTCCATTTGAGAAGATGAAATTTCATTTTTGTTACTAAACCTTGAATTTCTAAACCGAGCCTATTTTACATTTTGCTTTGGAAACTATGCCACTGTTTGTTGAAAGTTTTATATAATCTCCCCATATAGGACCTTTTTTTCCTTCCTACATTAGACATTGTAGCAAAACAAAACTAAAACTGTACAGATTTAAGCAAGCAAACATGAGATAACTTTGCTGGTACAGTTACAAGCTCAAACTGCCAGCAGTTAGTAGGTTAACTGTAACTCAGAATGTCCCAACAATGGTCTCTAATATACTTAAAAAATTTAAAAGTTTTAGTGGCTCAAGTTTCATTGACCTCGCAGAATAAATGTTTATATATTCAAAATACATGTGTAAAAACTAAAAAATGGTTTAAATGAAAGATTAAAAAAATCGCTTGATTTAAATCAATCCACCCTGCTCATATCAGTGAAATATGTACTTGATATCTCTGTTTCAGATTACTGCACTTACAAATCATAATGTTGTTGAAAGTACTGTGTTTGTTGAGAAATGCTTAATACCAGCATTGTATGAAAGCCTTAATCAAAGAAGGTGGTCGCAATTGCTGTTGTGGCTGGAGCTGTTGCATGTAAGTTAATTAAAAAGCACGAAAGTATTAATATTACATTCTTGCATTATATTACTACCAATTCAATTCGAAATTGGTATGGGACTGCCTCCAAAAACTCATGGTCCAGTTTCGCAACAAATGTGTGAAGTTGAGGTGAATGCAGGCCATAGAAGGAAATGAAAAAGCAAATAAGAAACTGCTCGTACATTGATCCTGAATCGGTCTGAAAATTCATTGCTATAAGAGAACATCAGAAAAAGTGATCTGAACCTAACCATCTCTCACATAAAGTCTTGTACAAGAAAGCTAAGGTGAGCAGTTGGATTAATTACTGGCCAGGGACAATTTAGGACATGTTATCTGAAAATGGAGCTTTTTGAAGGAGAACCCACATGCAGACTTTGTATGTATGTATGTGTGTAGCACTACAAAATAGATAGGCCTAGTGCTCAAATGCGAGAGGAGTAAATTCCAACTGCTTGAAGCTATGCCACTGAACGTATGGAACATCCTTTCATAGAATTGAAGATTCTGTACCTCATGGAGGACACAGAAATAGGATTCTTCAAGGTTGAACAAAAAGCCCATTGCTGAAGTATGAGAGTCCATAAACTTGGTCAGTATCTCTTTTACATTGCTGCTGCCACTACCAATGCTGATATCTGTGTGTGTGCGTTTTTTTTTTTTTCTCTACCTGCTTCAAGGATGCGTGAGTCTGGACAGTATATGCGTTTATGGTTCCTGCCTCTGGTACAGTACAGTCCTGACAGTTGTCGGAGATGTGCGCCTGGGTCAGGCAAGTCCCTTTAGTTACGCCAAGGGGTGTTTGGTTTAGTGACTCGCCTTCGGAGCTATCGGATGTCACGCATGCAATAGAGTGTTGTGTTTCCAGTACAGTTAAGCTGTACTGCATTCCTTTACCGACCGCTCTCCCTTATATCTACTCCGGAGCTCTCCCCACTACTCCTATTATTTCCCCTCTTTCATAGGACTAAATAATCGGACTGTACCTTGAGTGTTAGTTGTTAATGATGGCAGATGTAACACGAAAACAAATTAGTTTTGAGATTAAATTAGCTGCATTTAGTAATTTAGAATAATCAATAAAGAACCGGAAGAAACTAAGAGGACATAGTCGCAGCAAATGGTAAAAATAATTCTTAACATATGTGTTTAAGAAACTGCAGCAGCAGAAGATGTTGACATTGCTGCTATGAAGTGGTTTAATGTGTCTAGTATATCACCGGAACATCTGATTGTGCTCACAGCAGCAAGAAACATATTTGTTACTGAAAACTTCAAACCAAAGACAAAGCACAATTACCAATTTCTTTCAGAAAACATGTCTGAATGTTAAATGAATTTGCATGTCAAGTAGGGAAATCAAATGACGAGTAAACGTTATTTCATAGTATGTAATGTTGTTTTATACTTATTTCTAATATATTCTCTTTCAGAATATAAATATGGAATTTCATAACCTCTGAATACAACAATAACTTTGTTATAACAATACAGGAATTCCTCAAGGATCAATATTAGGTCCCCTACTTTTTCTAGTGTTTATAAATGATCTTGCCCCCCTAATAAAAGATGTAGGTCATCCCATATTATTTGCAGATGACACAAGTATAGTAATTACGGCCAATTACTCCAACACATTCCAATATTCAGCAGAGGAAATTGTCTTCAAAATATGTGACTGGTTCTCGTCAATAAATTAGTATTAAATTGTAACAAAACTAACATAATTCAATTTAAATCCTGTCCAAATTCAACCTCGCAAATTTCTAGCACAATAATTAACAACAGATCCCTATTAGAAACAATGACAACCAAATTTCTTGGCTTAAAAATCGATAATGTGTTAAATTGGAAAAATCATATTAAAGAAATTACCCCCAAACTAAATTCAGCTTATTTTGCTATTAGAACTATGCAAAAGATAGTAAATTTCAATACCTTAAAAACAATATACTTTGCATACTTCCACTCGATAATGAGTTTTGGAATAATATTCTGGGGAAATTCCACAGATAGTAACAGTATATTTCTATTACAAAAAAGAGTAATTAGAATAATAGTAGGTGCCAAATCTAGGGAATCTTGTAGGACTATTTTCAAAAAACTACAAATAATGCCCATGGCTTGTCAGTATATCTCTTCATTAATAGTCTTCCTCGTATGTAATCGTGAAAACTTTGTAACTAATTCAACAGTTCATAGCATAAATACACGTCAAAAAAATGACTTTCATACTCCATCGGCAAGTCTATCATGATATCAAAAAGGAGTGCGTTATATGGCAGTAAAAATTTTTAATAGCCTCCCTATCGATATAAAAAATGAAACTCAAAACATGAGATTATTTAGGGCCAAATTAAAGAAGTACCTAATTTCTCACGCCTTCTATTCTGTAAGTGAATTCATGACATTCAGTAACACTTCATGAAATTGATACTAAAACTATGTGTTGTACTAGTAGACTATATTGTAAATCTCGTCTGTATATATGTTTCATCTAGACTGTGACTATAAATTAAGACTTTATAATAGTATTAAGTTTTTTGACTTGTTCCATATTCTAGCTGTAAAGCAATGTATGAATACCATGGAATGTTAATAAATACAATACAATACAATACAAATTTTCTGCTCCCCAGAAAATTGTTATATCGAGGCTCAATTCTCTCTCTCTGATGTTTTTACAAGAATAGTTGAGAGCTCCTATTCAATAGCCAAGCTAGTTGATTAAACTTGAGTTTAACTTCCATTCTTTGTTTTGATGTGATGTTTCGAGGATCATATAAAATATTATCAAAAAGTTTTATTCATCTCAAATTTTATGTACTGTCTTTCTCTGCTACATATATTTACATTATTTTATATTTCCATGTTTTTTTCAGATATCTCATTTGACCCCAGTAGTTAGCTCACACTGCATGTGGAATACACAAAAATCTACTTCTGAACACAATCACTGTGAAAGGCTAAAAACTCAGAAAAATTTTCCTTAACTCATAATTTTTTGTAGTTGTATTTGCATTTCTGGTAGTGTAGAAGAGAAGGCCTGATAGTCTTAACTCCACCGGTGGAAATAAATAAATAATATAAATTCATTTTTTTTTTCAGTTGTTTATAAATGGAACGATAAAACATGTTATCAACATACCACACTGCCTCCTCCTCATGATATTAGCCCAAGTCTTGGAAACCAGCAGGTGGACTTTGTTGACATTTTGTTCTGGTGCCGTGTCAGTGTGTGAAGAAACTCTTGCTATTGTAAGGCGGATGGTGAATGATTTTTTAGATACCAAAGAGATTGAAGGTAAGTGCCATGTAAAAGTTTTAAGTAATTATTAGACTCGTCTATAAAATTAATAAAATCTCTTCTGATTCATTTGTTAATCTGCACTTAGGGCAAGAAGGTAACTAGATTCAGCATAGGGGAAGGTGTGAAAAAACTTAGTCTAACTGGTTACAGTCAGGGTTGCCAGATTCTCTCATCAGGAATCCAGGACAGTGATGATACTGTGTTAATAACTTAACGCTACTACACATTTGAATTATTTATTTTTTTTATTTTAGTAGGTTATTTTACGACGCTTTATCAACAGCTTAGGTTATTTAGCATCTGAATGAGATAAAGGTGATAATGCCGGTGAAATGAGTCCGGGGTCCAACACTGAAAGTTACCCAGCATTTGCTCATATTGGGTTGAGGAAAAACCCTTGAATTAATTCACTTTGTAACACAACTGATTTTATTCCTTTCATGTATTTCAACTAATTATGCCTCACAGTTTATAAACAAGTACCAGCTGCAGTGGAAAAACTATGTCCAACGAATGAATCAGAATAGACTTCCAAAAGCCATGCTTCAATACCCCCCGAGGAAAGAGATCTTTAGGCTGTCCAAAAAAAAAAAGGTGGACCGAGAATGACTCACTGAGATCGTAACAGGCCTTGGGTCTTATACGTGTTTGGATGATGATGATACAAGGCCTAAACTTAAAATTTTTTCACACTTTTTCTTTCCTTTGAATTATTGATAAAGTCTGGAAAAATAATGTCATGTTACACCCTGACCTATTCAGAAAAAGTTCATGATACATTGTTTGAATCCTATCTATAATAAACCAACTTCCGAAGAGACTAAAGAATAAAGGTACTGTAGAAGACCTAATACATACTGTAGCATTATCGTTTTTGTTTCAGTACAACCCAATAAGAGACTCCAGGCAACATTGACAATGACGTTGAACACAGGTTGGACAGAGTTTTGAAAAAATGAATATGGAATTTTTAAAATAATTTATAGAAATGAGCAAATAATTTTTTTTATTTTTATTCTGGACATAGGACACACCATTAACCACTTCCCTTATTATCCCGAGTTAACTCGGGTTGCTAACATGTGTCAAAATTTATTAACCCGAGTTAACTTGTTTGAGTCCCATTGTCTACTTCATAGTGATTTTTAAGTATGTAAGAAAATTAGTGATGTACAGTGATTCTGCAATATTAAATGACCTCTTTACGAAAATAAAAAATATGACACTTTTTTTCACAAAACTGGTAAAATAAATAGTAAGGGAAGAGGTTAAAGTCCCTGGTTACAGTAGAACTCCTTTTTAACGAATCTCTGAGGGATTTCTTTTTTGTTTCTTTAAATAGGCATTTTCCTTAAAAAGATTTATATAAAATGGAAAGAAAAGGCTAAAATAACTAGAACTAATGTGTGTGTTATATACCAAACATTATAATCATTTAATTAGGCCTACAATTATAATTTGCAATATATTTCATTATGTTGTTGTTGTCTAGTGCCTTGCACTTGGCAATGAAGCCATTAGCAGTCGTGCTTTCCAATACTTTTGAACTGTAGTTTCTTCTGATCTTAATGCTTCACAGGTCTTCATTCATTTCTGCTGGATCGTTACACAGGACACATATGGGTGAAGCTGAGATACCTATTCTGTAGAGATGACTTGCTAGACAGTCATGATTTGTCAATAGTCTGAAGGCTGCAACTGCTGTTTTCCTTGGTCTCTGGGGGATTATATCTGGGTTGGAAAGTAGTGTAGTACATACATGAGTATGAGTCCTAAAGATAAACATTCCGGAATTAAAACTGGTTGAACTCAAACCACACTGAAACTTGACATTGAAAATTTCTTCTTTATTATTCCCCTATAATGAAGTAGTTGGCGCATTGTATTGTTCACCTGACATAATTAGGAACATTAAATCCAGACGTTTGAGATGGGCAGGGCATGTAGCACATATGGGCGAGTCCAGAAATTCATATAGAGTGTTAGTTGGGAGGCCGGAGGAAAAAAGACCTTTGGGGAGCCTGAGACATAGATGGAAAGATAATATTAAAATGGATTTTAGGGAAGTGGGATATGATGATAGAGACTGGATTAATCTTGCTCAAGATAAGGACCAATAGCGGGCTTATGTGAGGGCGGCAATGAACCTCCGGGTTCCTTAAAAGCCAGTAAAAAAAAAATGAAGTAATTGGCAAACCATGCTTTTTTTGTTATCTGCAATAGTGTTATTTGAGGATTAGCCTCGACATTCTTAATTATTTTCACTTTCCATCCAATAGTTAATTTCTTCCATTTAGTCACCATTATAACGATGCATAAACAGCATAAGCTAATAAAAACTTGGAAACAGGATCCACAAAACTCTCGAAAACAAAGCAAGCGAAGCAAACCACTCTGCAAAAGCAATGCAAAGCAAGACCATAAAAAACTGTAAAGAATAATGCTGCCACTATCGAATTGATTATGCTGGTACATATTGATTATTGAAAGTCGATTCAATATTTCGTGTTTCATTGTCAGAAAATCCACTTGAAAAGTATTCTTTAAAAGTGGGATTTTCCTTAAACCAGTTTCCTTAAGAGTGGGAATTAATTACATTATTATTATTGTGATTTGGCTGGGACTTAAGAAATTATTCCTTAAAAACAAGAACATTAAAATGAGATTTTACTGTATTTATTTCACCATTAAACCAATTTGTCTATCAGAATCGCTCCTTCAGACACACAAGACTGTGACCATGATCTTGTCAGATGAGAATACTGTCTTAAACTTTCCTTTTGACGAGAATTTGTGAAGTGCCACTCCATGGATTGCCCCTTTGTCCCATGACGTATCTGTGTTTCATCCCCTTATAACAATATTGGATGAGAAATGATTATCATCGGCCTCATAATGAGCAAGTGACTCTGAACAGATGATTCTTCTTTGTTCTTTATGGACCCTAGGTTTCGAGGGACCCATTTGGCACAAACTTTTGGAATACCCCACATTATGGATAATTGTATTGACACTACCCATAGACAGAGATCCGTGAAATTCACATTATGCGATAACGTGAATTGTTTTCATTTTGCCAATTTTTTTGTAGTATTTCTTTGCACTTCTTCTCATAACCCCAAAAAAACGCACTTTTGAATTGCGAAATAGCGTAACTCGAATAATAATGCGGAAAAAAAAAACATTGTTGGTTTGTTTGTTTGTTTGTAAAACGTAAATAGTAGTTGAATATTAAGAAATCATTCAGTTCTGTTTCCTGACACAGCTAACATTAAAGCCAGTCAGCAGCGCTAGAAAGAGCTGTTTGCACTCTCAGTGTTCAGAATGACGTAAGAAGTTTTTTATTGAATTACACTATTTAAAAAAATTATTTTGTGTAATATTTATTGAACTATGGCAAATGAATTGTAAACACAACTATAGTGGAACACAGACTTCTGAAGTGTTCAAGGTCGTACATAGTTTCGGCCGCTTACCCACCCTCCTCACGAACTTTTCCCTTTGCAAGTTACACTGCAAAAAATAATCTCATCAGTCTCCTTGTGCTCATCTCGTCCATTCATTCTTGATCGTCTCAGTTCCATCAAGGCCTATAGGTCGTTTATAATTTACTAGCGATCGTCTCGTCAATTGTGAAAGAAGGCTTATGAAATAGTGTTGTAGTAACACGAGATAATCAGGAGAAAGTAACTGATAGGACGATCAGGAGTGATTAAATGATTGGGAGGAAAGTGACAAGAGATGATAAAAAAAGATGTAAGGCAATGGGAAGGAAAATAAAATCCGGAACTATTAGGGTAGAACGACAGACGAAACGGCATGAAATAACAGATTGCTGAGAACATTTTAATAGGGAAATAGCTGAAAGGACAATCAGAACTGAATTAATTTGATCAGAGAAAAATTAATGAAGAAACAACGATAGGTGAAATGAAGAAAAGAAAAAAAAAGATTGACGAGATTAATAATATGCCTAGTAAACTGATTGAAGGGACGATCAAGAGGAAAATTAGATGATGGACGAGACTATGAAATGGAAAATGAATCATGAGACAGTTAGGAGAACGGAAAGGTGGGCATGGATCATTTTGTAGGGACTCAATCGCGTCAATACAAACATTTCTTAAAATGTTTAAACTAACACTAAAAGCTGTTGCCATAACTCTGAGTTTTATTGTACGTGGAAGAAATAGTGGATGACTCACTGCTAGAAAGATATTAAACATATTTGTAAACATAAAAAATGATCTCTTTTATCTGACTACGCATATTTAGACTGTGAAGCATACTCGAAGCATAATAGTCTTTATTAAACACAAATTGTACAACTTTCAGGCTTCTTTTTATTTGTTCTGGACACCTGGCTTAGGATCTCGCATAGTGACAGTGATTATGGAACATTGGTGGAATGACAATGATGAGGGGAAATGGGAGAACTCCGATAAAAAATCCTCGCGCCCACTTTGTTCACCATCCAGATGGGGATCGAACCCGGGTCGCCACAGTGCAAGGCAGAGAGACTAATATCTCGGCCACAGGTTATTAAATGCTTGAAAAAGTGTCTACATATATAAAACAGAATATCACAGCACTAGTTTAGACAACTCTCAGCTAAACACATAACACAGAAGAGCACAGCACAAGCTTAGACAAGATACTGAATTAGGGTTTTGTTTTTGCAGTGTAGGAAGTTCAGATTTTTACAGTAAAACCGGTCCCCAGCCCATTAGGGTGGCAGGAGGGTGAGTAAGTTTGCAGTAAGAAGAAGGGAAAGTGTGTGACCTTGGCAACCATAAATGCTTGTGGACAACTATAATCAAAAACACGGTTATTAAAAAAAAAACTTGCATCAAAATGCCTTATGAATTATACCATAATAGTCTTTAAACCATCAATTCTCACAAAATTTGCTGCTGAGACTACCCCAAATATATCCGAAACACTGTCACTATTCTGTTCCAAAACATAACAGACTTTTTCCAGTTCTAAGGTTAGTATATGTTATAATACAGAGATTTGTATTGAAATAATATTTCTTTTCAGATAAGGAAGTGAAATGGCTGCAGACTAAACTTGATGGATTTTTAAGTTCTCTTAATAAGAGCTACTTCAGTCAACTTTGGTGTAAGTTTGATAGGGAGTGGTCACCAGGAACCTACAGCGTAGATACGTTCTTATTGGATGTGATGCAGAACGATTGTTTCAATGATGAGATGAATGGAAAAGCCATTGAATTATTTAAAGATATAGACAGTAAAGAAGACCTACTTCTCTTCTCTTTGTCGAAGGTAAATTCACGTTTAATCCTTTACAGGAAAATAATGTTCACTACTATACTGATCTATAAGCAAAATGTCGGAAGTACAAAACATTGAAACTAAAATTTTGAAGAATGGGAAGAAAAATATTTATTTTAATATTATGATACGTTTAGCAGACTGCAATTATTGGTCTTTCATAAAGAAATAATGTGTTCCAGCATCAGATTAAGGCAATGGATCTTTGAAATTTGAAACTTCTACATTATGAGTCATCTGAAACTGAAATTTTTTTCACAATTTACAGATCATATGGACATACATCATACATAGCAGCTATTCTATAAATAGTCTCTAAACACACACCTTCATCTCAAACAGCAGAAATAACTAAAATGGTCTCTCAATTAATATCACTCAATAAAAGAATTGTATTCCAATGGATACCATTCCATTGTGGAATCCTGGGAAACGAGAATGCGGATGCTTTAGCAAAGAAGGGCAGCACTGCTACTTACAGACCTGTTACTAAATCTACGTATTACTCTGTGAAATGATTTATTAAATCTGCATACTTAGACTAGACTTCAACAAACAAAATTTGATAACACAATCTCAAGGGAAAAAATGGAACTCTCTGCATCAAAATCCACAGTTAATTCCCGATTTACCACGAAAATCGTCTGTAGCTGCATTTAGATTGGCAACAGGCCATGATTGTTTGGCCAAGCACCTACATAGAATTGGAATATATCAGTCCCCTAACTGCCCATTGTGCAACTCAAACCAAGAAATGGATTCGGAACACCTCAAAATCTGTGCTTCAGTGGCTGGCCATGATAATATCTTTGAAAAATATTGGAGTGCAAGAGGTCAAATGGCTTTATTGTCAAATGCCTGGCATTAGAAAACAACAACATCATACAAGTTTTCATTCCGATATCTTGAGTAATTTTTAAGTTATTTAGTTTTTATTGTATTAATTAACATCATGTAAATGTTGCTCTGATTTTCTTAATTCAAATATTTTTTTTTTAACCGTTTTCATCTACTTCTTATACGTGAATAAGAAACCTCTCATATCCTTTTTGCATTTAGGAAGCAGGTTTTTGAGGAAAAATATTTAACATTCTAGTTTTTAATTTTTTTTAACCATTGAAACTTCAACAATACTTGATGTTGCAATGTTGTAAGTAGAATAATAAGTAGTTTATTTATAACATATTTATGAACTTCTGTGCAAAATTTCAGGCCATTTGAAGAAAAACTTTATTCACTAGAGTACAGTAGTTTCGATTATCTGAGTTTGATTAACTGAGGTTTCCGTGTTATCCAAGTCCAATCCACAAAAAAAAAAATTAAGAAAGAAAAGAAATTACTGTAAATGTTTCCATCAGTACTGTACAGTATTGCATGTTAGTTGCTTTCTTAAATGCTTATAGTCCATGTTGTTGTTGTTGTTGTTTTCTAATGCCAGGCGTTTGACAGTAAAGTCATTTGACCTCTTGCACTCCAATATTTTTCAAAGATATTATCATGGCCAGCCACTGAAGCACAGATTTTGAGGTGTTCCGAATCCATTTCTTGGTTTGAGTTGCACAATGGGCAGTTAGGGGACTGATATATTCCATTTCTATGCAGGTGTTTGGCCATACAATCATGGCCTGTTGCCAATCTAAATGCAGCTACAGACGATTTTCGTGGTAAATCGGGAAGTAACTGTGGATTTTGATGCAGGGAGTTCCATTTTTTCCCTTGTGATTGTGTTATCAAATTTTGTTTGTTGAAGTCTAAGTATGTAGATTTAATAAATCTCTTCACAGAGTAATACGTAGATTTAGTAACAGGTCTGTAAGTAGCAGTGCTGCCCTTCTTTGCTAAAGCATCCGCATTCTCGTTTCCCAGGATTTCACAATGGGATGGTATCCATTGGAATACAATTCTTTTATTGAGTGATATTAATTGAGAGAGCATTTTAGTTATTTCTGCTGTTTGAGATGAAGGTGTGTGTTTAGAGACTATTGATAGAATAGCTGCTTTGGAGTCTGACAATATAACTGCATTTTTAAATTTATTGATGTGGCATAGAAGATTCGTGAGACTTTCACTTATTGCAACGATTTCTCCATCAAAGCTTGTTGTTCCATATCCAAGAGCTCTATAAAGTGAGAAGAGACAGCACGTAACACGTGCACCGGCACCTTGTTCTCTGGAGATCAAGGATCCGTCAGTGTATAAATGAAGCCAGTTTTGTGGAGGGTACCTAATATTAATTGTCTCTAAAGATAATTGTTTTTAGTATTTCAGTGTTTACTTCTGATTTTAGTATTTATTCTGTTAAATTTAGATTATATTCTATATTTAATAGAGTTAAAGGGTTTGGTTTAATTTGTAGGTTTTCTTTTAAATTCGGGATATTGATTTTCTGTTTTAATTCTTGAACAATGGATATGAAACTTTTTTTGAGTTTTCAATCTACAGAGAGGACTGTATGAATGCCAATTGTTTCCTGGTAATTGATAAGTTTTTCATATTGAATCAGTGCTTTTTCTTCTATTGTCATTTTGATGCTGTTAATATTAGTGAGGAATCTCATAGAATCTATTGGAGTTGTTTTGATTCCACCAGTAATGAGTCTGAGAGCTTGGTTTTGAATTATTCATTCTGTTTAGTGTGTTAGCTAAAGAGTTTGTCTAATTTCTAATCAAAACACAGTTTTTCAGTAACCATCCGTTTTATCTGAGTTTTTGCTTATCCAAGGTAATCTTGGTCCACATTAACTCTGATAATCGAGACTACTGTATGTTGAAGTCTAAAATGTGCTTGAAATCAGAAAGTTCAGAAAATGACTGATAAATAAAAACATGTTGTGACCATACCCATGCGCCATTACCTTGAACTTTAATTTTAAGGGACTTAAAAGTTATGTAGAGCGGACAAATTACAGATTATGGAAGGTGAATCATTAAACCATTTTTTAAACAAAAAATTACATTTCATTATTATTTATTGTATTTTTTTCTTTTATTATTTTTTTTGTGAACTTTTTCACTATTTTACCGATCCATAGCCTTAAAAAAAAAAAAAAGAAAATCTTCAGAACATCTTAAATTCTCTGGAGTATTTCGGCCTACTATTTTGGATTTAAAACACCATCTAGCAGGGCCAATTGGAAATTATGTGAAAGAATGATTGCAGTAGTGACTTAAATTTGTTGAAATGTCATGTCATGAAGTAAATAGTTTTCCTATCAAACATGGTGTAATCATTCTCATGCTATGGCTTGTTCTCTTTAAAGCTTTTACCACTCTGTACTGCCTCTGAATGGCAAAACTTAGTTCGAAGAATGGCAGAAATGACTCTCTTCACCAAGCAGATGGGCGGTCCAGTGTCGCAGATGCATTTATTTGCCAATTCTGTTCTGCTGTTTCTATTTGCGATAAAGAACAAAGGAATCCAGGATGATGAATGCACATTGTCGTGTTTGGATTACACCATCAGGAACTTGGGCTTTATTTTAAAGGTAGGACCTGTGTACAATAAGCTATAAGATTTATATATAATAAAAGCTCTGTGCTGTAAATGCCTCAGCTCTTAATTATGTGGGAAGTTTCTGACATGTTCTAGAATACTGAGGACAAAAGTTGGTTCTGCTTGCCCAGAGCCAGGCCTAATATTGTGTATTATTGGTGTGCAGTTAACATTGTTTTCTTTTCTTGTTTTATGTAACCTTACAAATGCTTGTTTATTTTTAAGGAAGAAATTATTCCGCAACTTAAGTGTTTGCCAACACGAGTACAAGTGAAGATGTTGATCAAACTGCTATATATACTTGGACAGTTACCAACAAATATAAAAGATTCGTGTTCCATTGTAATAATAAATGTGTTAGTGGAATTGCTCCCAGAAATATTGAATGAAACAACAAGAGAAAACGAAGAGGCAGCTTCTGATGACGTATCCTCCTATGTGACAGAAATTTCTACAATTATTGGAATTCTAGGTAATGGTGAACCTCTACAGATTCTAGCACGAAAGTTGATGGAATGTATGACGATGGAAACACAGTGAAACAAACCATTCTTTTGCCGTTTGCGTCATGAAATTGTATTGTATTGTATTTAGTAACATTCCATGGTATTCATATATGCTTACAGCTAGAATATAGAACAAGTCAAAAAACTTAATACTATTATAAAGTCTTAATTTATAGTCACAGTCTAGATGAAATATATACAGAAGAGATTTACAATGTAGTCTAATAGTACAACACAGAGTTTTAGTATCAATTTCATGAAGCGTTATTGAATGTCATGAATTCACCTACAGAATAGAAGGTGTGAGAAATTAGGTACTTCTTTAATTTGGCCCTAAATAATCTTATGTTTTGAGTTTCATTTTTTATATTGATAGGGAGGCTATTAAAAAAATTTACTGCCATATAACGCACTCCTTTTGATAGCACTCCTTTTTGAATTACATTACTAACAATGAAGTCGTTGCTCAGCAAGAAATGTTTATGTCAGAGAAGATACATTTTACTGATTCTCATATGTACAAAAAAAAGACGCTTTTTATTAATGAAGAACCTGGTTTCTATACTTTCCTTTATAATGTACAAATTTCATTTCCACTTCTTCGCATCTGCCAGATTTGTGTAAATGAAGACCGAACTTCTTTCTCCTCCTCTATTGGGATTATCTAGCCCATCAAGAACTTGGCATCCCAGTAGAGGTGTGAGATCTTGTTTTTCTTTTCTGCATTTTAAGAGATGTTGCTCGTTCATTGGGTCCTGACTATTGCACACTATGCATCCTGATGAGTTGATATTCATTCGGTGCAGCTGTCCTGCTAAGCAGTTGTGACCTGTTGCCAGACAGAATAATGTGACTGCTTTTTTCGTGGTTTCTTTCTATTTAATTTGAATTCTTCATGGATGTTTTCCCTTTTATATTTTCCTTTGTGTAATGAAGAAGTTGACTACTTGGCGAAAAAAGGAACAACAGTATTAAACACCTCAAAAGGATATTTATCTTTCCATTCTTACAACTTACAAATAGCTTTTAAGGAACCCGAAGGTTCATTGCCACCCTCACATAAGCCCGCCATCAGTCCCTATCCTGAGCAAGATTAATCCAGTCTCTACCGTCATATCCCACCTCCCTCAAATCCATTTTAATATTATCCTCCCATCTACGTCTCGGCCTCCCTAAAGGTCTTTTTCCCTCCGGTCTCCCAACTAACACTCTATATGCATTTCTGGATTTGCCCATACGTGCTACATGCCCTGCCCATCTCAAACGTCTGGATTTAATGTTCCTAATTATGTCAGGTGAAGAATACAATGTGTGCAGTTCTGCTTTGTGTAACTTTCTCCATTCTCCTGTAACTTCATCCCGCTTAGCCCCAAATATTTTCCTAAGCACCTTATTCTCAAACACCCTTAATCTTTGTTCCTCTCTCAGAGTGAGAGTCCAAGTTTCACAACCATACAGAACAACCGGTAATATAACTGTTTTATAAATTCTAACTTTCAGATTTTTTGACAGCAGACTGGATGATAAAAGCTTCTCAACCGAATAATAACAGGCATTTCCCATATTTATTCTGCGTTTAATTTCCTCCCGAGTGTCATTTATATTTGTTACTGTTGCTCCAAGATATTTGAATTTTTCCACCTCTTCGCGAAGGATAAATCTTCAATTTTTATATTTCCATTTTGTACAATATTCTGGTCATGAGACATAATCATATACTTTGTCTTTTTGGGATTTACTTCCAAACCGATCGCTTACTTGCTTCAAGTAAAATTTCCGTGTTTTCCCTAATCGTTTGTGTATTTTCTCCTAACATATTCACGTCATCCGCATAGACAGGAAGCTGATGTAACCCGTTCAATTCCAAACCCTGCCTGTTATCCTGAACTTTCCTAATGGCATATTCTAAAGCGAAGTTAAAAAGTAAAGGTGATAGTGCATCTCCCTGCTTTAGCCCGCAGTGAATTGGAAAAGCATCCGATAGAAACTGACCTATACTGGCTCTGCTGTATGTTTCACTGAGACACATTTTAATTAATCGAACTAGTTTCTTGGGAATACCACATTCAATAAGAATATCATATAATACTTCCCTCTTAACCGAGTCCATTCTTCAAAACCAAAAATAAAATCAGGCTTTAAATCTAAATGGTGTGCAGATTTAAAGGAATTAATAAAAAAAACAATGGGTGGAGGTACTCTTGAATAAAAATAGCATTCCAGAGTTACCACGCAGTAAAACTATTGCAGCATTCCGCATAACAACGCACCATGACTGTTTAGCAGAACACGTACACTGGTTGAAAATAACAGCCTCACCAAATTGCATGCTGTGTAATGAAGATGGCATAATGAATTGAGACCATCTTAGAATGTGTTGTGAAGCTTGTGGCAATGATGCACTACGTATCAGACAGTTGCAAGATGAATCTGCATTTTGTACGGGTTGGAATGAGATGGCACAGGTTGCCCGTCCATTTGTAACGAACAAATGGACATTGACGTGCATTTCTACCACAGGGTACCTTAATTTTTATCAACGATCGCTGCTTAAGTTTAGTAAACATGCTTTGGAGCGGTTAAAAATAGTGCTCTACATTTAACTGCACACAGTAACAACATCTGTTTTCATAGCAACTGTTTTATCATTCAATACATCGACAATCTCTCCAACTATGATCAGCAGTTGTCTCGTATCCCATGTGAATGCACATGACCCATTCCTCACATTGTTGCCACTACTTTATTTAGAACCCATGTACAATATGGATTGTTTTGATATGAAATATGAAAAATATATGAAAATTAATTAAAATATGTACTAAACTCTGGAAATATGAAGAAATATGGAAAATAAAAGTAGCATTTTTCAACTCTACACATTGTGAAAAATAAAGATGATGCAAAGTATAATTGATATTAGCTTTATTAGTAAATATGTATTTACATAGAAATCCTTTCCCTGGTGATCATATATATCTTGTAGGTCTTGTTTATTTTATCTCGACAGCTAACAACCTTTTCAGTAGTGGCATCTTTTTATTTGCAGTGTACGTGATCCTCTATGTGGTTGGAGAGAATAATTTGTTATCCATTCAGATGCCAAGATAATGGGTATTTTCATTTTTTATAATTGGGTTAGTCTTCATTTCGAGGTCAGAATTGTTTTGAGTGTGTTTTCTAGTAAAAAAACTGGTAATAGGTTTTTTGTGTAATGATTTCCACGTTGTTTTTCTTGCCCAATTTTCTAGTGACTTCAGTGCCTTCTTTCATTCAAATTTGTTTTCGTTTGTTTATTGCTGATGTCCAAATAAGTAAATCATCTGCAAACATACAGCAGTATATTTTATTATCAGTAAAAAGGTTTCCTGTTAGATCATTTGTGTATGAATTGAATAAGATTTGGCTCCTTGTGATAAATCTACTTTTGGTCTGTTTGAATTTTGATATTGATTGTGTTCAGGTAAAAGAGCTTAATGCTCTTTTTTTAAATGTGACTTTTTTTGCTATAATTAGCTAAAATTTAATTACAGAATGTGAAGATTTTTTTTCTTTTTTTTTACAATTATGTATAAAGTAACTAATAATAATGTGTTGAAATTTAACACCATCATTATGACATTATTATACTCTATTGCAGTCATTCGTTGCGACATAAATCTTTTGAACTGGATTAGCATTCTGTCTTTTACCATTATTATTAATTTCTGCATCAATTTTGTTCTCCAGATTGTGTCATATGCACCCCTAAAATGCTATAAGTACCTACTCCCTTTTCTATTGAAAGCTTCCTTGATATATTGGGTGAATTTCATAGTTTGTTGGGCTGTAGATCTGTTTACCCTGCAGTCACCCTGATGTGGAGTTATAATGTTGTAGGTTTTCAGGTATACCAGGTTATAGATATCACCATATCTTCCTGGATTTTTTGCAAAAACTGAAATTAGAGACATTGGTCTATAGGATGTTAACAGTTCTTTTAATTTACCTTTCTTGTGTTTTGGTATCACTATTGGCTTTATCCATTCTGAGGGTAAATCCATTTTGGTCTTCCATATTCCATTATACAGGGACATCACTTTATTTTTACTAACATTTTTAACATTAACCTGGCTATACTTGGAAACACTGTTATCCCCCTTCCATTACAAGAGTTTGGAGTTGCTAGTGCAATATGTAAACAAATCATTTTACTAGCTATAGGAGGAGAGAAAAGTAGTGTATCCATTTATGTTACAGGGAAATATAAGTTAGTATTACGATTTTCAGTTTGGTCATTACTTTACAGTATTTTATCAAAAAACAGTAGAATAGTAACAATTTTTTTTCACAAACTCAAGTCTTCAGGCGGTTATATACATTATGTAATGTCTACTTTATTCAGCATATTACTAATCTAATTTATTCCTGAGAATTTTGTGAGCACTTTCGTAAGAAACCCCAATTTCTACAGCTAACTTCTTGACCGACTTATTAGGACCTCGCTGCATCCTTTCTCTAGCATCTTCTGTCTGTTGGCCATCTTACACTTTTCTTCCTTTCTGTACACTCTGTTGCTCTAAATTTATCTACCAGATTAATGACATTTCTACGAACATATTCCGTAATGATATAATCAGGGAAAAAAAAAAAAAAAAAAAAAAAACTGTTGTTCACATTCGGTTATATTGTAATTCCAGTTTCCATCATCGTCCTTCATACCTACAAACAGTAAAACAAAACTCTTGTTTAAATAATGCTGTTAAGTACTGTACCATATTATAGGGTACCATACTCTCGGTAACTCTAATCTTCACTTGTGCTCAGTCCACACAGATAAATTCAGTTATGCTACCCACCATACCTGTGTGAAAATAAACTTCAATAATATAAGTTTTTTCTTCTATAGAAATGCAACATTTCTGAAACACACTGTACTCTGTACTGTTTATTTCACTGCTAGCAACAGCAGCCATATGTTTGTGTGACTGACGTTAGCAAGGACATTAGTGAAAGGGGTGGGAGTCAAGTACATTTAGAAATGCAGGTACAATAAAAATTGAAGTAAAAATAAAATGATGTCCCTGTAGATGTGAAGTAGTAACTTTTGGTTTTTACTTCTAAGTTTTCTTTTTTCGGGAGGAGAGGGAATATATTATCTACTCCTGACTGGTTTTTCTTATTCAGTTTTCTTATGCCTCCTCCTATTTCATTTAGTGTGAACACTTTACTGGATATTTCTTGGCTTTTTCAGGACCTTGTTCAGTTTTTTATATATAATTAAAGCATTTGTTTAAAAACTCCGCCATTTTCTTTAGAAGTTGTGAAATCGATTGCTCTAAATTCCAACGATTTATTGTATGTAATCATATGTATCCAAAATACGTATATGACGTCAAAGGCAATTCAGTGCTTGATTTGCTATGAATTTGTGGCTGGAACTATGCCATACATTTGTTTCAACATCAAGAGAGTTTTTCCATCTTTCAGAGAGCCATGGAGGTACTATAAATCAGTGAATAAAGGGAAATATTTTCCTGATCAAGCATAGAGTAGAAATGGGGCAAAAATTAGTATTTCATCATATACCGGTATCAAATTTGTGCTAAAACAGTCTTAAGTATTCATTAAAGCAGTTCACTGAATCTAGCCTCAATACCTCTTCTAACTCTTATTTTCAGGCCATTGTGCCTTGTTTTGCTCCATCTGTCTATAGCTTCAATGAGCTATGGTATGGTAATGTGTACGTAAATTGCTTTAGCACAAATTTGGCCCATACTAAAATATTTTTACTTAATTTATATTGTATTTTTTGTCAAGGGAAATACATGTCTTTTATTCACTGATTTATAGTTTCATTGCCTCTGTAGCCCACTGAAGAATAACCAAAGAATTGGCCGTCTATTAAAAAGGAGGAAGGATTTAGATTTGGTCTTTTGAAATAGAAACAGATCTGTGGCCTAATTCCAGAAATCAGAAGAAGATGATGTTACGATCACCACACACTAGGGTTGCCAATTCTCCTGTATTTGTCCCTAATTTTTAACAGTCTCCCAGCTCCCATATTATTAATCTGTTCAAGCATTTTTCTCCCTTATTTTTGCATAATGTAACAATTTTTATTCTAAACATTTGATTTTTCCGTGAATAATGATTGTTTATATGATGAGTTTTGTTATTAACGTGATGCCTTACAATATGCAGTCTTTATAGAACGTAATGCTTGCCAAGAATGGGTTTTAGTGCTCACCCGTTGAAAATCAAACAATGTTAATGTTATAAATTTGGAAAAACTGACTAGTTTTGTTCTAAGCATACGAAGTAGTAATGCACATACAAAGAGGATGTTTCATCTGATGAACAATAATTGGACAAATGTTCGAAACAAGAGCATGACACATTTAATCAAATCAGAGTTGAAAACTGCAGTCGACTTCAACTAGTACGTGAGACAAAATCTGTCTCAAAATATTCTTAATTTAAGCCTAGCTGTAGAAAAAAATTTTTTTTAGTAACTGAACCGAGTAATATGTCTGTTTTCTGTGTGAAATTTTGTCGATTCCATTAGTCTCCCGTATTTTCTTAAAAAAAAAGTTGGCAACCCTACCACACAAACAAAAATCTGTTTCAGTATAAAGAATAAAGGATTATAACATCATCCTCTTACACTGCATGTCGCACTCCCAGTAAAATAGTGAACTCCAAATCGTGATATGTAAAGATACTGGTATGCTATTCCCTAGTAAAATTCTGCTGTAATAGTACATTATGCAACGAGCCTATAATGGTAGTAATTAAGACGCGAGAATGTTTATGAAACAAGCACGAGTTTTATAATTTTCATACGAGCATCTTAATTACCATTATAGGCAAGTTTCATACGACTTTTTATGCTCGACCATATTTCTAACT
Organism: Periplaneta americana; assembly: GCF_040183065.1. Taxonomy (NCBI): domain Eukaryota; kingdom Metazoa; phylum Arthropoda; class Insecta; order Blattodea; family Blattidae; genus Periplaneta; species Periplaneta americana. The sequence goes on along the minus strand of NC_091132.1, from coordinate 7,357,433 downwards.
TGAAATTATTCATAAGTATTCATGTTATTGTTATGTGAGTGCAATAGCCTACCTCATAAATTGTGAGATGTGCGCAGACGCGAAAATATTGATTTTTTCCGGGAAACGAATGTCGACGACCTTGATATAATCTAGAGAGTAAGATAAGCATTAATATTGATATCACCTTGAAATTGAATTCGACATTGAAAAACGAGATGACAAATTGAATTTATTTGAATATTATTTACAATTAACGCTAATTATTATAGTAACAGAACATAACCTTCTGCAACAGTATTGGATTTCCAGCCTTCGTGACGTTTCGCTAGTTGTCTTTCGATCGCATATCTGAGAATAATCGAAAACCTGAACTTTAATGAATAGGTGTACGTTAATGAAATGCATTAAAGGGCTGCTACCAGGTGTATAATTACTACATTTCGGCATGGTCGAGCATAAAAATAGTTTAATAAACAGGTACCAAATCCTTTGATAATTTACTATTTTATTATTAGAATTTCATACCCCCTACTATTATTTTTTTTAACTGGGGGTGCGATGTGCTTTCAGAAGATCCATTCTAATTAATATGCCTCCTATTGTCTCATTTATACTCCCATTCCTGCACTTTCTCTTCATTTGGCCTATGTCTCATTCAGCCATTTATGTATAATTCCAAACTTTGCTATGAGATCTATTTATCGTGATTATATATATTTCGAGTTGCATAATAGTTGTTAATCTACATATGCTCCACTCAAGATGAGCACCATTTTGTTCAAAGAAATATACAATCGTTTTGGAAGTGATGATTCACATGAATACATAGTGAATCTGCTCCGCTTGGTAAACAAAAGATGGTCGGGCTTAAGATGATCTGTGCAAGCCTTAAATGCTGATAAAACACAGGCTACCTGTTTCACAAAGTGCACGATGAAAAGAATCCCTAAACTTAACATATGCGATAAAGAGCTGGAGTATCAACCAACTGTCAAATATCTTGGCGTAACTCTGGACCAGCGGTTGTCCTGGCATCAGCATCTCCATCAGATTAAAGGAAAAGCCATTGGATGCATAGTGTATATATTTCCGCTATTAAAATCAGGTGCCATAAGCATTAAACGGAAACTGCATCTCTATAAGGCTTTGGTACTGCCAATTATAACATATGCTGCACCTTCCTGGGGCTATATGAACAGCAATGCTTATAAACCACTACAGGTTGCACAAAACAAGGCTCTTAGACTGATTCATAGGTCTGACTGGTTTACTAGAACATCTCAAATACATGAAGATCTCAGTATGCCATATATACATTAAGTTCTTATCAAAATTATAAGTAAGTTTTACAGTTGACTTCAAAGAAGCTCAAATTATTTCATTAAAAGAATTGGAGACAATAATGTAGACGACTTCAGACTCTATAGAATGCTGAAAATGGCTGTTTTTTATGTTGCATAATAGTCTAACTGGTGGTCTTGTGATACAGTGTAAGGAAGCACAAACAAATTCCCAAACATTTTCAAGGACATGAACGTCTTCGAATTTGTGCGAAGAAGAGATTCTGTGAACTAACAAAAACATAATAGTGCAGTCAGGGACCCATGGAGTCTGATACTGTATCAAAATCCAAGAAGAATTAAAAAAAAAAAAAAAAAATTATTCCCAAGGCAAAGAATAGTAACGACGACGACCCTCTTCATTTGTAGCATTGTTATTGTTCTGGCTTCATATAAGCCTTGACTTCTTTTTTCAGAATATATTGGTGTCATTCATCATGAACAGCAATTCAAATATAATTTACTGTTGTACTATTTTACATTAAAATATGTTTTGGAGTCCTGTGTTTGTGATACATTGCTGGATTATAATTTCCAAGATTTGAAATACAGTATATTTATTTTCATTTTCCTTAGCAGTATGGTAAAAATTTTTTGAAACTGTTCTGATATATTCAGGTATAGTTGATATTTCAAGGTCATAATGCATTTGAACTTGAGTTGTATAAAAACCATATCTACCGATAATTCGTAATGCCTTATTTTGAACAACCTGCAAGTGATGCATAATAGTTCGGGGAGCAAACCCCCATGCAGGAGCTGCATATGTCATTTTACATTTCAAGGGTAAATTTACACTTAATAGAAGTGGTATAAGTTGTTTCAGACGATGTAATATATGATCTTTCCAATTTAAACGTGGGTGAAGTAGAATACCTAAATATTTAGTTTTCTGTACATATGCTATTCTAAATTTATGGAGCATTGGCAGTAGGGTGGCGGCATGAAAATAGTTAACAACATGAAGTTAAGCAATTCTGTGACCTGTGATGTAAATCCAGTGTTGCCAATTGTGCGGTTTTCCCCCCCTAGATCTAGCGTCTTTCGGCGTTAGTTTAGCGGGTAAAATTCATGAAATTTGTATTGCTGATATAGAGATTTAGCGGGTATTTTTAGCACTCACAGCGGAAAAATATAATTTTACATTGACAATATAGCAATTTAGCGGTTTCTGCAAGGCTTCACAATGGATTTTTAAGAATCGAGTTGGCAACACTGTGTAAATTGACTTGACATACCCAAACAGTCATGGCGGTGAAGTTAAGTGTATTCTCTAATTCTTTGCATCATTTTGGTATGCTGTCACTAAAATCAATTAGCGACAGCACTAGATTACAGTTCGTAAGATGTCAGAGCATAATGGCAAAAAAACTGGTGTATTCGGAATACGGAGATGCTATGAAAGTAGTGCGTCAAGAAAAGGAAACTTTGACGGCTCCAAAGGACAATGAGGTATCAGTATTATAAAGGAGGTTAAAGTACGTAAGCTATGAATAGGGTTAAAGTCTTCAGAGAACATTAAATTTAAGCATTTTATGTTCAAAGCATAGGCGAATCCTTTGTGGTTCTAAATTTGTTGCATGCAGAACCGAGAGTCTTAAACGTACGATGTACCGGAATTAAAGTAACAAGAACCGGTTTCTATATGCACTTCCTCGCACTATAGTGAAGTTGTGGAGGTAAATCTTATTGCATTAAAAAGGAACGTTAGATAAGATTGACTTTTCTTTTTCGAAGTCCAGAGGTAACTTTCGAGGAATATCACTTTTGTTGACGTCGTACAAAATTTTGTCCAATATTCTTTTGAGAAGATTAACTCCGTACGTAGATGAAATTATTGGGGATCATCAGTGCGGTTTTAGGCGTAATAGATCGACTATTGATCAGATTTTTTGTATTCGACAGATAATGGAGAAAAAATGGGAGTATAAGGGTACAGTACATCAGTTATTCATAGATTTCAAAAAGGCTTATGACTCGGTTAAGAGGGAAGTATTGTATGATATTCTTATTGAATTTGGTATTCCCAAGAAACTAGTTCGATTAATTAAAATGTGTCTCAGTGAAACATACAGCAGAGTCCGTATAGGTCAGTTTCTATCTGATGCTTTTCCAATTCACTGCGGGCTAAAGCAGGGAGATGCACTATCACCTTTATTTTTTAACTTCGCTCTATAATATGCCATTAGGAAAGTTCAGGATAACAGGCAGGGTTTGGAATTGAACAGGTTACATCAGCTGCTTGTCTATGCGGATGACGTGAATATGTTAGGAGAAAATACACAAACGATTAGGGAAAACACGGAAATTTTACTTGAAGCAAGTAGAGCGATCGATTTGGAAGTAAATCCCGAAAATACAAAGTATATGATTATGTCTCGTGACCAGAATATTGTACGAAATGGAAATATAAAAATTGGAGATTTATCCTTCGAAGAGGTGGAAAAATTCAAATATCTTGGAGCAACAGTAACAAATGTAAATGACACTCGGGAGGAAATTAAACGCAGAATAAATATGGGAAATGCGTGTTATTATTCGGTTGAGAAGCTCTTATCATCCAGTCTGCTGTCGAAAAATCTGAAAGTTAGAATTTATAAAACAGTTATATTACCGGTTCTTCTGTATGGTTGTGAAACTTGGACTCTCACTCTGAGAGAGGAACATAGGTTAAGGGTGTTTGAGAATAAGGTGCTAAGGAAAATATTTGGGGCTAAGCGGGATGAAGTTACAGGAGAATGGAGAAAGTTACACAACACAGAACTGCACGCATTGTATTCGTCACCAGACATAATTAGGAACATTAAATCCAGACGTTTGAGGTGGGCAGGGCATGTAGCACGTATGGGCGAATCCAGAAATGCATATAGAGTGTTAGTTGGGAGACCGGAGGGAAAAAGACCTTTAGGGAGGCCGAGACGTAGATGGGAGGATAATATTAAAATGGATTTGAGGGAGGTGGGGTATGATGATAGAGACTGGATTAATCTTGCACAGGATAGGGACCGCTGGCGGGCTTATGTGAGGGCGGCAATGAACCTTCGGGTTCCTTAAAAGCCATTTGTAAGTAAGTAAGAGGTCTACCCAGTAGGACAGGGCATATTTCAAATCCCTGTGCAAGAGTAATGTTGATCAGCTGTATTAAAAGATCAGTATCTGTTGTTAAAAAAATTAAAAATATACATTTTTCTCTCTGACATGATGCAACTGTTTCATATTAGCGGTACATTTTTGGGGGGAGGGGGGGTAAAACTAGCACTGAGTTCCGAATTGAAAATCGGTCAATACTTGTTGGTTATTTAACGACGCTGTATCAACTACTAGGTTATTTAGCGTCGATGAGATTGGTGATAGCGAGATGAGACCGAGGATTCGCCATAGATTACCTTGCATTCACATTACGATTGGGGAAAACCTCGGAAAAAACCCAACCAGGTAATCAGCCCAAGCGGGGATCGAACCCGCGCCCGAACGCAACTTCAGACCAGCAGGCAAGCGCCTTAACCGGCTGAGCCACGCCGGTGGCTCCACTACCATATTACAGAGCAGTACTGACATTACAGCACAAACAAATCACCAGACTTTGCCCAGCGCTTGAAAATCTTACACAGATTCGTATATGCAAACGTCATATAATGAGATGTAAGATGAAAATTTGAATCATCTGATTGCTGATGTTGTCTCTGACTAACACCTATTCCTCGTAATGTACTGTCAACGAAGACTTTAATACCCTGACGATAATGTAGGGTTGAGCGTCTATAAATATAACCTCAACAATAACAACTCGTATATATGCAATGCATAACAAAAAAGTCTGTCAGTGGTCGTCAACATGCGCTGAAATGGATAAAGGGTAAGGAGTGGTTCGAAATTTGCACTGTAGTGCAGAAGAGAGAGAGAGAAAGCATACTCGTCAGCAGCCACAGATGCACAATAGTGCAGTGTCTTATCTGCGGGTAAGAGACGCTATCCCGAGGGTGCACTGTGCTGATGACTGCTGATGTAAATTAACCTAACTTGTTACATATTCAGATATGCAAGGCATAGTGTTAGTGTACACTAGCGTGAAACTTTCTTTAGTCACCGAAGGGTATGACTTAGGAGAGAGTTCTAAACACTTGAAAGTGTATAAGCTAAGTAGGAGGAACATTAGGACTAGTTTAGCCCCAAAATTTAAAATGAATCATGATAGTCTATTGGATTTCATTTGGGCAGTATCATTGAAATCCTAAAGAAATCTCAGCAAAATGCAGGCTATTGTATCAGTTTTTTTTTTTTTTCAAAATTTTTCCCTAGGCTTAAATTAATCTTCAATCTAAGTAAGGAGCAGTTATATAAAAAAGAGTTATAAAATGTATTATTATTAACTTGTATAAGACAGTGACGTTGCCCGATTTATTATTAACGTCTAGACCATGGACTTTAATCCCAATGCATATCAGTAAAATAGAGGCTGCAAAGATTAAGTGAAGAACATTATTCACTGTCAAAGCAGTGCTTTACAGCTCTCAAAAGTCTGAAAATTCTGAAACCAGCCTAACATCTCGAACTACAGGAAGACATGTAGGCTACGTGATGAATTGCGAAGGAGATCATTTGAATCCTGGTGTCAGTTACTCCATAAGGTAAAAGGTGTAATCATCTACGAAGAATATTCAAGAGTCAATTCATGGGTCAGTACAAAAAAGAATTTGTCATCTTCATGATACATTAATGCAATCAAGTTGCCCTGCAATCTTACTGCAGTTCGCTTCGTTCCTGGCAGAGCTTTCACCAATACCCATTGCCGCCAACCTAGCTGCAACGAGACATAAACCTTAGACACGTGTTGGGCTTCTTTCGGAAAGGAGAGTTATTGCGTAACAACAGGCATCATAGAGTCCGTGGAACTATCGCCTGTCTTCTTCGGAACAAGGGTTGGAAGTTCGTGAATAGGCTCATTGTATTTCTGAAGATGACTCTCACAGAAGAGCAGATATAATAGTATTAAACAGGCAACAACGAAAGGCTATTATAGATCCAACTATACGCATTGAGAGAGATCTCAACCAAGCTCTTCAGATTAATCATGAAAAGAGGACCATTTATGAGCCATATATTTTCCACCTTAGTGCAATCATGAAAAGAAGACCATTTATGAGCCATGTATTTTCCACCTTAGTGCAAAGTATAACATTCCTCTCTTCAGTTTGTCAGTAATAGGTTTACTTTTTGGTGCTTGGGGTTCTTTACCAAAATTTACACACAATTTTTTAAAACAATTAAGAATATTATCTTTTGAAATTTAAAAAATCATCACCCAAATTCTTAAAGATTCCTTGCAGATTATACAATTTCATTTATACCACTCAGAAGGTCATAATTAAGGATAAGCCATATATTAATTTTAACTAAAATCTTTAATTTATAAATTTAATTTTTAGGTAATCTTTTAAGATTTTATATTATAATCAATAATTGATATTAACAGTGCTTAATTATTACAATTTACTTTACAACATTTCATTATATTATTGCTTTTAATTTCTGTATCCTCGTCAGCCTTAATTAAGGCCGGACAGTTTATTTTTCTATAAATCTCTCTCTTTGCAATGGTGGAGAATTTTCCATCATGAGTGCCTCAGATTTTACACAGCTGTTGATATCCAAAAGCTTGCAGTTAATATACCAGAATGAGAGCAAGATCACCTTCCATATCATTGTTTGACAGTACATTTTGAGCTGCTTTGGTGGATATAGTGTCACTTGAATTTATGATGCTTATGAGCTCTTTGGCCTATTGCAAGTATTCAGCATAAGTCTTAATAAAAATTACAGCATCGACCCATGTTCTCCACCATTTTAGCAAATTCGATGAAGAGATGCACAAGGCTTGTGTTAATCATGTTTGGAATGTATTTATTTAATTATTCAAATAGGAATTTAATAATTTGTTATAATCCGAATCTACTTTTTGCTTCTCAATATGAGCTCTTAAGATGTCTTTTGTTAAGAGATGATTTGGTTCCACTGTGGTGCAAGTGATGGGTTAGACCTGTAAGTAGACAAAACTGTGGTGCAATCTACTCAAAGGGTGCACTGAAGTGAAATTTTAAGTATCAGACTTACAGTTTTTATTTTTTTGCATACACACATTATTTCGTATATAAGTAATATAGTCACACATTTTCAGCCCAATTGACAAATATTTTTTAACGTGTTTCATAAGAAAATAATTTCATTTTTTTTCTCATATAAAATATTTTTTTAAACGTAAATTTTACTATTTTGTTCGGAATATTGTCATTAATAATTGACATGGATATTTTAAGTGTGCTCATTAGTTTTGTTTAAAAAATATTTTCATTACTGTAGCTCAAATGTGAAAAGAAAAATTATCATGACTGTACTAGTTATTATTATTATTGTTATTATTATTATTATTATTATTATTATTTTTATTATTACTTGTGGAAATAAATAGATTTGATCATAGGCAAAAATGTAAAAACTGTTGTTGTTGTTCTCTAATGGCCGCAATTTGTGATCATTTAACCCATTTAAATGTAAAAACTAAAATCCGAGAAAAATGAAGTTAAACAGCAGAGATTGCAGGGGACTTAGTACACACACCTTTAAAAATGGCTGTCCAAAGAAGTGTTCTAAGAGTCGAAAGCCTCTGAAATTTTTTGAGGAGCATCTGTAAGCATCAAAATGTTTTTAAGAGTAAAAAAGACTTATATGTGAAAATGTCATTATTTCACTTCAGTGTACCCTTAACCATGTTGTTGTTTTCTAATACCAGACATTTGACAATAAAGTCATTTGACCTCTTGCACTCCAATATTTTTCAAAGATATTATCATGGTCAGTCACTGAAGCTCAAATTTTGAGGTGTTCCGAATCCATTTCTTGCCCCCATTTCTTCATGTAGCTCGTTGCATCAGTAAGAAATCGGAGTACTTTATCTATTTAATACCACTGGATCACAGTAGTTTAAGGAATCAATAACACAGTGGGTAATTGTTAGTGATGTACCAGAATGTTGGATGTTACATTAGATGTTTATTTGTTCACAGATCTTGGTCCAAATGCTAGCTGCACCTATCAATCCTGCAGATATTAACACAATTCAAGGGGTGTATCCTGTAAAGCCTCAACTGCCATCGATACCTGGAAATGAAGGTGTTGGAGAAGTTGTAGCTGTGGGCTGTGGAGTGTCGAATCTTAAGACAGGAGACAAAGTAATGCCGAGGGGGATTGCGTGGGGCACGTGGAGAACGCATGGAATTTGTGAGGCAAAGGAAATGGTGAAAGTAAGTGCAGGGAGTTAATTATCCTTTGTAAGCTAGATGCTTATTTGTTTGGAGCAAGTCAGTTTAAGGTAATAATTCTAGGATTGTGGAGCAATTAGATATTCTATCATTAACTTGGAAAAATTGGTGGAAAAACTCATGTCATTAATCAGGTTTACTGTGGAAATTCTCTGAAAAACTGTGCGGTTTTAAAATAGTACAATTATTATATTGACGGCAAAACAAATATGCAAGATGAGCTTCATATTGGTAGGCCTGCCTGAACAGTAACAGATGACACTGTGGAAAAGACGTAAGAATTACTGTTTGTAGATTAAAGATTGTTGCTGTGGACATTGTCTGTGTCAGTAGAAAAGGATCATAATACTGCAACCGAATGCCTTAAAATGATGGAGTGTATGTGTTTGACAACGCAGAACGCAATCAAAATACTGTAAAAAGAAACATACAACTGCATTTTCTTGTGAAATGTGCGCATTTTTTTTTTTTTTTGGCCAGTCAAAAATTGGGGTACATATATTATGAGGATTTTTTTAATGGAGGGTTTGATCTAGGTTTTACTGTAGTATGATTGAGAATATTGTAATTTGTGACAATATTTTATTTCAGTTTTGTTACAATAAGTTTTCATAATCTTGATTTAACAGTAATTGAATATACTGTAACCCCATCTGGTTCACCATTCTCATTCATTGATTGTTTTCTGCCCTAGGGTCCTTCACTGCAAACTCAGCATTCCACAATCTTTCCTATTTTCTGCCTTCCTCTTTGTCTTCGCATATATATCTCAATGTTGTCTATCATCTGATATCTTCTTCTGCACCTCCCGAGCTTTTCTCCCATTCATTATTCCTTCCAGTGAATCCTTGAGTACACAGTTTCTTCTTAGTCGGTTTCTTTTTCTCTTCCTGATCAGTTTAATGTAATGATTGTATTGTATATACCATAATCCAGTCAGTAGTCTCATTAATGAGTTCATATTAGGTAATCAATTCGTCGCCTGAATGCAAGAACTAGGTAACTTGATTTTTCATATTTTGTGACATTGCCTACTTACTTATTTATGGTACTAAGGAATATGTCTCGTTTTCTTTTGCCTATTTGTCATATTGGAAAATAGATGTCGCTGGTAACATTCGATCAGTTACCTAGATCCTGGATTACATTTTGTGCGATTTTTGCTATGCTATAAAAGAGGTAACTAAAAAACGGAAATTTCGAGTTACCTAGTTCTTGCATTCAGGCGACGAATTGATAGTTGATCGATGTGTTCTTGATGCAGCTACATGTTATAGTGCCAACTGCAAAACTATTAAAAGCAATGAAATTAATTCTTAATGGAAAGTAAAATTCATGCTGTACTTAATAGATGCGCGAAATACGAAGGGCACAATTAAAACCTAAAGTTATGATTAAAAAAAATTAGGTATGCAAAATATGCGAAGACTCAAATTACTTGAGGAAATATGATAGGCCTACTTATTTATAGTTGGTAAATGTAGATGACTAGATTGTATTATACAGATTGGTCAGGTCATTGTAAGAATTGCTGTTAGTCTGTTTAATTATTTACTATTTATATATTCTTCCGAAATTTTGCGTGGGGGGAAAGTTGGCAGTCTGAAGTGGTTAAATCATCAGAGTGAGTAGCGGCAGTAGTGCATCTCAACACGCATGCATTTCGAAATATGTTACTTGTTTCTTTTCACAAATACAAATATAATTTAAAAAAAATTTCCTTATTCTACATCCATGATAGGATTAAAACCACAAACTTTGGCACTGTGCTAAAGACTATGGAAGTACCCAATCATATTTTAGTTTTTAGTATGTTATTTTACGATGTTTTATCAACACCTGAGGTTACTTAGCATCTGAATTTTATGGAGGTGATAATTCCGGTGAAATGAGTCCAGCGCCGAAAGTTACCGAGCATTTGCTCGTATTGGGTTGAGGGGAAAACCCTGGAAAAAACCTCAACAAGGTAACTTGCCCCGACCAGGCATCGATCCCGGGCCACCTGGTTTCATGCCAGACTCGCTAACCGTTATTCCACACCAAAACCATATTTGGATTGACCTTGTGTTTAAAACTCTTTGTTGTGTGTACTCAGGTGCCCGATAACATTGGAATCGTTGAGGCAGCTACTGTCACTGTGAACCCATGCACTGCTTACCGGATGCTTCGTGACTTTGTGAGCCTGAAAAGTGGAGACACAGTCTTACAGAATGGAGCAAACAGTGCAGCTGGACAAAACGTCATTCAGATGTGTCGAGCATGGGGGCTGACTTCAGTGAATGTTGTGAGGAATAGAGAGAACTTAGACGAATTGAAGAAGTACTTGACGAGTCTAGGAGCATCTCACATTCTTACAGAAGAAGAGCTCAGGTAATTGTCAGGGTTCAGTGTTATTCGTTTTAAGGTTATTTTTATTTATAAGGATCCTATTTTATGGTAAATGAAAATCTTAATTTTCGGTATAAAATTAGGTTAATTTCGGTGTTACTTCCCACAAAAAACATAAATTAGATGTCATTTCTCATTTAAAAAGTATAAAATTCTGACACTCTCGTGAAAAATACATTACTGAATATAACTTCACAGACTAGAGGTCTGTATCATCAAAGGAATCTTAAGGATCTGTGCACATTTTAACAAAATTTACAGTTTTCTATTGGTACTTACCTGTTGTAGGTACTGCATAGAGAAATTTGTGTAACAGTCTCCCATTCTGTGTGTGAATAAAATAAACTGATAAGTACTAAAAGGGTAAATATTTTTTTTTTCTCAAAAGCAATTGGAAAAATATGAGAAACATGTGTCATATTTTACATACATCAAGAATAAATGAAATATAAATTTAAAGAAAAATTATGTAAACTTTGAAAATTGGGACAAATATAATTCAGTATTAAAAAAAAAAACAAAAACAATTCATTGTAAGTAAAGTAATTGAAATGTCAAATTCAAAATTTATGTATTGCATGGCCACATTGTAAGAAACATGTGGTAATAGTTTCGGATTAATTGGTGTAAAAATGTAGACGTTAGAAATTTCACACATCCATAGCCTTAAGTATTCACAAAAATTGTTGTTGTTGTTTTCTAATGCCAGGCATTTGGCAATAAAGTCATTTGGCCTCTTGCACTCCAATATTTTTCAAAGATATTGTCATGGTTAGCCACTGACGCACAGATTTTGAAATGTTCTGAATCCATTTCTTGATTTGAGTTGCACAATGGACAGTTAGGAGACTGATATATTCCAATTCTATGCAGATGCTTGGCCAAACAGTCATGGCCTGTTGCCAATCTAAATGCAGCTACAGACGATTTTCGTGGTAAATCGGGAATCAACTGTGGATTATGATACAGAGAGCTCCATTTTTTCCCTTGAGATTGTGTTATCAAATTTTGTTGAAGTCTAAGTATGTAAATTTAATAAATCAAAATTACAAAAATTGTTGTTGTTGTTTTCTAATGCCAGGCGTTTGACAATAAAGTCATTTGACCTCTATTACAAAAATTGTAAAACTGCCCTTACCAGCATAAAGTGTATGTTGAACAAAGCCAGTCAGTGACTGATGTGGGCGACTTTGAATTTGTGCTGTTTGCTGACTTGTACAAATGTTACTTTGTGAATGACCATCTTAGTGCAAACTAACTTTTAATAGTTGGTCTGTTTTTCTTTTTGAACAGAACCACAGACATATTCAAGAAATCAGTGGTGCCAAAACCGAAGCTACTTCTGAACTGTGTGGGTGGTAAGAATGCATTGGAGTGTCTGCGCCATCTGGACAAAGGAGGCATCATGGTAACATATGGTGGAATGTCCAGGGAGCCTGTGACTGTTCCAACCTCTGCTCTTATCTTCAAGGATGTCGTCGTGCGAGGCTTTTGGATGACCCAGTGGAGTAAAGACCACATGGGGAGCGCTGAGCAGAGCCAGATGTTCAGTGATATTTGGGACATGTACAAGGAAGGCCAGCTCAAGCCTCCTGCGCATAAACTGATTCCGTTCAGTCAGTATAAGGAGGCGCTTCAGAATACAATGAATCCAAAGGGATTTACGGGACTCAAATATGTTTTTGATTTCCAGAGTTAGTTGCTACAGCTACTGTTAACCGTGCTTTACTAAAATTCAGATCGAAGAGAACTGCGACTGACAAGTTAAACATAAGTCGAAAAATAAAGGGCATTTAATAAAATTTGCAGGCTTTGTTTTCCTTACTCTATCTCCTAGTCGTCCTTGGTGACCTATCCTAACCGTTAGATGAGGAAAACAGCAAACCCAGCTTGTACCAGATGCCTGCAGGGAGATAAGACAGCTGCTCATCTACTGTGTGTCTCCCCATTGAAGAGCCAGACAGTGGCATGACTACATTATAACAAAGGGAAGGGGCCTTAGCAGGTAAGATACACGCACTTCTTTCAGCATAACAGGGTTAATGTTCTGTAGTACCAATTTTACGAACTATAAATCATAGCCATTTTATTGTACGCAGTAGTGATACTTGTAGTCACTTATTTGAGCTGCAATGGAGTGAAGCTTTTAAGAGTCTGTGTATCAGAAACTTGAAGCAGTAACATTTTATGAAATAATTAGTGAGATATATCGTAATCATCTGATGAACACATTGTACTGAGATTTAACTACAGAATATACGAGAGGCTCGGGACAGGATCATCGACCGTGTGAGGTGGCCAAGAGCAGGTTGTGAGATTGACTCGACGTTCTGGGCAGCTCGGCTCCTCTGCTCCGCGCATGCGTAATTCGGCTTTACTCCCACTACGTTGCTGGAGTTGTCACTGGCGGGTTGTGTTTGAGTTTGTTTTGAGTCTCGTGCTATGTTTTTGTGGTTTCATTTTTATAACATTTCATTTCGTGTTTCATTGTAGTTATTGTGGTGGGTATATATATATATATAGTTGGGTATGTGTGTATATAGCCTTATTTAGCGTTCTTATTTGTCAAGATGTCCACATTTAATTGTTTCACGTGTGAACTGTGTGACAAGACTTTTAGTAAAAGATTCAACTTAAAAAGACACTACAACAATATGCATTCTGGGTACTCTGGTACGGACCAAGAATCGTCCAGAACTACAGCTTTGAAGTGTGCTATATGTGTAAATACATTCAAAAAATTTACTGACTTCAGTGATCACCTTCCCATAGTGCATGATATAGAATTACAAACTAACGAATTAGAATTCGAAAATTCTAGTCATTTCAAAGAATGGAAAAAAAGTGTCGAGGAGCAAGAAACAGCTTCATATGTCAAAAATCGATCTGGAAATACGTATGCAGACAAAAAAATAGTTTATTATCAATGTCACCGTTCGGGAAATTACAGAAGTAAAGTTTCATCTCCAGGCAAGAGACAGAGAGAGATTAAAGTACAGGGATCGTCAAAAATTAATGCTTATTGCCAACACTGCTAGTTCTCGATGACATGAGACAAGGATTCCCATGTGGATTTTACTTTTCGAACAGAAATGACCAAACCGGTCTAGACGTGTTTCTAAGGGCTGTAAAAGAGAAAGTAGGGCATATTGACACTAAGGTATTGATGACTGACATGGCCGAAGTCTTTTACAATTCTTGGAAAACCGTTATGAGCGACTGCGAAAAGAGGTTGTTTTGCAGCTGGCATGTCAAAAGAGCGTGGCAAAGACGACTAGATAAAATAAAGAAGAGAAGAAGAAAGACACCTATATTAAAATGTGTGCTTTACATAATGAATTAGACGAAAACGCGTTCGAAATGATGTTGCCTATCATGGTCAATGAGCTGTGCGCAGATGAAGAAACGCAAGATTTTGGACTATATTTAAAAAACAATTACCTAAAAAACTGTCAGGCTTGGGCCTATTGCTATAGAAAAAATGCCGGCATAAACACAAACATGCATTTAGAAAGGCTTCATAGCATAGTCAAACACCTGTTTTTGAAAGGGAAAATGGTAAAGAGACTCGACATAGCAATTCATGCTATAATGCGGTTCATAAGTCGCAAATTATTTGACCGTTTGATTGTACTCGAGAAGGGAAAAGTAACGAATAAACTCCGAAATGTAAGAGAGCGCCATAAAAAGTCCCTGTCTATGAGTGCGGAAAGTGTTGCAGTTTCTTCTCAAGATACATGGAATGTATTTTCATCGTCGGCAAATGAAATGTATACTGTGACACTAATTGAGCCATCTTGTACTTGTACCCTGATTTGTGAGTATTGCAAAGCATGCATACACAAATTTAATTGTACGTGTATTGATGCATGTATAAAGTGGAATATGTGCAAACATATACACTTGGTTTGCAGCACTATAGAGACGAAAGGAACTTCCCACACAAAGACTGAATCGGTTAATGAAGATGATGATTTTGTTTCTAACCCTGGTCTTCAAATTGAGGAGGAAGAAGAGGCAAAATTGAAAGAAAAAAATGCGATTTTAAATTATGTAGGGAATGGTGATAACTTTAAATCTCAAAATGTGAATATAGAGGAAATGAAAATGGAGGTTTCAAATGAATTTCATTCTATTTTGGACAAAGTCACACAACCTAATCAAGTAGTCTTAATTAGAAAAATGCTAAAAAATATAGTGCCGTTGTTGGATTCTGTTCAAGATGTCACAAGAAGTTTCCCAGATGTGACAAAAAAATTGACACAAGGAAGAAAATTGACCCTCAACGAAGATTCACGATTAGAAAAAAGAAATCAAATAATAAAGTAGTTCCAAAACCCACATCTGCAGAGACTCAAACTATTGCAGCCCACACTATAATTGGACATCTGTCACGTGCTGGTACAAGCAATGAAGATACACAATTTCCTGATGTGTAGAACTGTTTTATAGTTCAGGCTGTGTAAAATAAAACTCTCATTTTATGTAAATAGATAATCATTATTGATGTTATGAAAAATAGGCCTTATTATTTTAAACGGAATACGTGTGATGTGAAAGTGATAGTGTGCAATTAAGACTTAACTGTAATATGGATTAAAACAGTGACTGATGTCATTAAGAAGAGTCATATATCGTAACCTACTTCAGTGTTCACGACTTCTGCTAAATTGAAGGTGAGTAATCTAAATACTAATCGTCTAGATCAGTGATCACTGATATGAACCGCCTACCATAGATGTAAGTGCCACAAATTAAACATTTACAACTAAGTTCATAATGTTATGGTGTGAAATAGAGAAAAAGTCAATAAGTGACTTATTTTGAATGTTGAATTTGCATAAACTGCATGCATTTGGTTATCACTGGTCTTGGTTCCGTAATTCTTTATGTTTTCAATTAGCTGCCTATAAATATCGTCTTTGATAGCCATTCTAAAAGGGTTGGAGAAATATGAGAACAGATAAAATATTTTCTCGCGTTTTTAATGTTAGATATTATATTTAATATTTAATGACACATGTTAAATAGAATATAATATAACTATGTAACAGTAAAAATGTATTCAATCATCGTAGACAAATACATTGCGAAAATACGAGCAATCGTGACGATATAACTGAAGAGCCAACAGCGCATGCGCGGAGCTGAGGAGCCGAGCTGTCCAGAACGTCGAGTGTGAGATTGATAACTGCGCATGATAGCCATCTCATGCACTGCCAGTGGGATCCTACCGGTATTTAGAGGCTGTGCGATCAGTGTTGCCAATTCAGCGGTTTTCCCGCTAGATCTAGAGTTTTTTCAGTTTTTTTAGCGGGTAAAATTTGTGAAATTTATATTGTTGATACAGGGATTTAGCGGGTATTTTTAGAACTCACAGTGGCAAAATCCTAGATCATATATAAAACAGATTGATCAAGCTTATATTAAATTTAGACGCAACTGGAAAATAACGGACGCTATGCGTCGCTAGTGTCGAGAAATGAGCTTGCAATAACAAACACTAGATGGCAGAGTACCTGAACAGTACATAGAGTAATACAACTGTGGGATAACTTTTTTTACGTCATGCCACCTCCAAATTTCTTTCTCATTGTAATGTGAGGTTATGTTACAATAAGACTTTGATGTGTCGCTAAATTGTAGTATACAGAAGCTTGTTTTATCCAAATTCATCAACACACATAGATGACATTTTGGTACATGGCTGATATAATGTTGTTTGTGTTCAATATATAATCTGTCATCATTTGATGTACGAAATCTAATTGTTTTTAATGTTCAGTATACAATACCTCCCTAGCAGCAATTATCACAAAATACTAAAAAGATCAGATTTGTCTGCGTTTGTTGAATGCACATCATGATGCTCACGAAAAGGCACTAATTTATTTTGTGTGAACAAGATTACAATTTTTGAATATGAAGGAAAAGCAGGTATCCCTCTTCTGAAATTTATCCGAAAGGGGAAGAATTACAACTCCCTCCCCCCAAAATTGTTTCCTCTTTTTCTAGGCCTATATGTTTTCATTTTACAGGTGTATTATACGATGCGATATGGAAGCAGATAAATAAGAACTGTACGTTTCTCGTCCACATTAAATTCAACGTGTTCATAACGTAGACCTGATATATTGCTTCATGTAGGCTACACAGCTGGCAGTGTTCTTTTTACGAATAAGCGGTCGTACTAATCATTTTCTTTTCATCTGAACTATTGCTAGAATATGCGTTTGTGTTTTTATTTGCTCTGTATGTTGTTAAATAACTACTGAACATCGTCTTTGGTTAACAAATTGTTCTAGTATTCGTTTTATATCAGTCTTACGGTATTGAATTATGTCCATAACGTGGGCGAGATATTATCAGGCTGGAAAATTCGCTCTGAATGCATTTTTTTACACAATTTTCTAATTTTCAGCAGATTTACGATACCCTGTGCGGTTTCTCTGCCAATGCAGAGTTAATTGCAATATACGGTAATTCTGTTATTTTCCTGACACTTTTATATCCGTTCTCAAACGTACTGATTTAGATTCTTTACCCTACTGTAGGTATTTTGCTCTCTACAAATCATCGTTAGTCAAATGAAATAGCCTATAATAGTTGTTTGCAACGAATTAGTAGACAACCTCAATCCCTCCTGACCGCCTCCCTTACGAATTTCTTTCTCACTTTAATTAAATTTACTTTATACTGGTCCTTAAATTACTGAAACTAGTGCTGAGGTAGTTACGGTAATTTCTGAAGTGAAAATCGTTCAATTTATAAGGGTGAAATCAAAAATAACTTTTGTAGCCTTTCCTTGTCCATAATTGGAAATTTGAGTAACTTCATATGACGACAATATTTCTTCCTTCTTCTACAGTTAACATAATCGCAGATGGGCATTTCTAAATGAAGTTTGTTACACAGAAACCTTTGAGACAATATTGACACTTGAAGTTCTTTATGTAGTTCATCTATAAGAGTTAAATTAGCGCTGAGATAGTTTCCTTCATACTCAGCTTATTCACCTTACATACATGAGTCTGTAACAGGTTAGGTTTGGTCAGTGCTGTCATGGTAATTTTTTTCTTGGCCATACACCCCACCCCTTGTTTTCTCCCTTGAAATATATTTTACTCTCCTCTCTCTATTTCTCCAATTGTCATTTAATTATTTTTTTTAATACTAAAGAAGAAGTAAAGAAATTGTTTTGCTTTACAATTTAATTGTACAAGTTTGATTTAAAGAATACACCATGTAGCACCACCATAGATGCACACTTGTCTCGATGAATCTTGGAGTGTATATTTGCAGCACTTCTTGTTTTTCAACCATTATTTTATATAATTCTGGATTCCAGTGCTGAAGAGGTGGATAATTTTTGTTTATGAACATCAAACAAAATAGGCGGTAGGTACAGTAGGAACAGGAAGAGATGATCTAAGATCTGTATAGATCTCCACGTACAAAACTTAGGCACCCATATGCCGTATGGCTCCTTACAGACAAAATTTTCATTTCCCCATACGATTAATTAAAAAAAATTGTAGGTTCCATACGATATATGGCCTCGTGTGGCCTCCATGACAGCACTGGGATCAGTTAGTTTAGGCATGTACACCTTGCATGTACAATCAAATGCATCTCCACAAAAAAATTCCTTATAAATTGAACGTTTTTCACTTCAGAAATCACAGGAACCGCTTCACCCAGGTAAGTAGTTAGCAGTTAATCATTTCAAAGCTCTTGTTATATTATGAAATAGCATCACACAATGCTGCCAAAATAAATGTTCCCAGTGTTAAAATTACAGAGTGTAAATTTCGCTTAGGACAGTTTTTGCTCTGGAAAATTAAAGGAAACAAACAGTATATCAAACCAGCAGCTGAGACACAAAGCACTTGAAATTCGAAAGTGGTTAAAAATTTTTATATTTCGTTCTTTCTTATTTACCAGCAACAGAAGTACTGATATCAGATTTTTTGCAGAGCTAATATCAGAGACCCCTCCTATTAGAGAATGTTTTGATTATTATTATATTCTGGAAAACTACATTGGCACATCAACCTCCCCTCCCCCCGCCTGAATTCTGGGCTGAAGCACGAAAATTTCGAAATGTACAAACTACAGATGCGGCAGAATATTACCACAATGGTCTTCAGCAAGAATTTTGTAAGACATATCCAAATATCTTCATGGTCATTATATGTATTAAAGTAAAACATATACTACATGTGAAGTACCTACTAAAAATGAGAGAAATAGAAATGGGAAGGACAATAAAAAAAGTGGAATGGACAAACACTAAGAAACTATTCATCTTGGATCAGTATGAACAATAGGACACTTTTTTTTGGTGTTAGTGGTATAGAATATGAAATTAAGTTGCATCAATAAGTTTTTCGAGTTTAGCATTACTTTAAGTATTTATTGTCCCCCTGTTGGAAAGATGGAATTACTTTGTTTGAAACTTGATGAAATTTTATTGTACCTTAACTCAATTTATTAAGGTACAATAAAATTAAAAATAATAACTGCAAGTCATTTTAAAATAAATCTGTTGGATGTAAATTATTTCTTAATTTATTAGGACCATAAAGGTATTGTTACAAGCGATAGATTGAATCATTTTTATCTTAATAATTTAATGTAGGATGATTATTTCGGGAATTGTTATGCTCTAAATTGTGAGGATATTGTAATACTTTTTTAAAATATAAATTTGGAATATGTTTCCAGTTAGTAAAGAGTAATTCAGAGAGACAGAGGTCTCAAGCATATTTATTGACACATGCCAGAATTATTAAATATGAAAAAAAGAATTCTTGCACTAACATACTGTTTATAAAGTAACCAAATCTTAAGAAATACAGTATATGTACTGGTATTCTATATAAAGGCATAGGAGTGAATATAAATCTGTTTTAAGGAATTCCTATATAATATTCCTGCTATAGGAACATGACAAAATAAATACAACGCAGCATGGAAGCTAATTCAACTCTTATCGAGTATTGTTGATGAGATGTGTTATGAAGGTAGACCGAATCATTCAATATAAATGTATAAATAGGACGAATAATAATAGATTAATTTCAGTGTATGTAGTATCAAAACTGAAAGCGGTAACTAGTCTATGAATGATGTCGTAACAAGTATAAATAAAATGGACTCTTGACAAGAGACACACATTTGGCTTCAGTAATAACTAGGACTTCAAGGAATTTATGGTAGCTCACCTGTCAGGCAAAACTCTGAATAGTCAGCATTGTCGAACTATAGAAGCGCGATTAAAAAGTATTTTTTTCCCCACCCATTACATATGATTGCTTTTTTCAAGTCCCGGTAATAACATTATTAAATTAATTATCCCACATATTTGGGTGGTGCCTTTCTTTGTTTCTGACATAATTTATGAGAGTTTCTCTTTTACACTTCAATAGAGAAATACAACTTTCAGTGGACAATGAACGTGTAACTCTAATGGAACTCTAAGAACCACAGCATTAATGTTTTCTTCTTTTCTTTCATGCCCTTTAGTTTTTGTTGCAGATAATATCATGCTATTGGATAATTATACATGCACCTTTCTAATAAAATTGGCATATATTTCACTGGTCTCAGAAGTAAAATTAAATGTATAATAGCTTCTTGGTGCAAAATATTTACTGAAAATTATTGTAGGATTTGACTAGAAATGTCACTTCTCAGGCAAGGTTATTCGTGGATGACTGTATAATATACAGAAAAAATTAGTGATAAATCTTATATCACCGCCTTGCAAAACTAGCTTGACGTTATTGAAAACTGGACTACAACAAATAAAATTAAAATCAATGTGAGCAAAAGTAAATCAATATGTATCCTTCTGTAAAACACAAAATTAAATTCGTCTCATATACCAATTAAATGGATCACCAGTGTCACAAGTAAACACTTAGGTACTGTATATATTTTAGTAACAAACTGGTTGAAATAAGTCACTAATATTACAAGGATAGCCTGGAAAACACTACATTTCTTTATGCGTATTCTTAAGAAAGCTAACCGAAAGTCAAAAGAATTAATGTACATAACCCATGTTCGGTCCACTGCTGTGGAGTAATGGTAGGCACATCTGACCGTGAAATGAGTGGGCCCGGGTTCAAATCCTGATTGGGGCAAGTTACCTGGTTGAGGTTTTTCCGAGGTTTTCCCCAATTGTAAGGCGAATGTCATGTAATCTATGGCGAATCCTCAACCTCATCTCGCCAAATATAATTTCACTATCATCAATTCCATCGAGGCTAAATAACCTAGTAGTTGATACAACATCGTTAAATAATCAATTTAAAAAAAGACGTCAGATAAGCAGAGGAAGTTACAAAAGCTTGTAGTGGCGAAGAATTTAAAGCGTCTGTGTTGTTAAAAAAAAGGGAAGTACTACAAATGGCAGAAAAAGTGGATAGCTTATATTGATGTATTTGTTACGTGACATTACACAGGAGATATCATCACATATAGTTGTAAACAACCGTGGATATTTTAAATCTGAAAGTGTACTTTAGTGTAATTTTTTTTTATTGGGTTATTTTAAGACGCTGTATCAACATCTAAATTATTTAGCATCTGAATGATATGAAGGTGAAATGAGTCCGGGGTCCAGCACCGAAAGTTACCCAGCATTTGCTCGTATTGGGTTGAGGGAAAACCCCGGAAAAAACCTCAACCAGGTAACTTGCCCCGACCGGGATTCGAACCCGGGCCACCTGGTTTCGCAGTCAGACGCGCTGACCGTTACTCCACAGGTGTGTAATCAAGTGTTGCTTTGTATAATAAGAACTGTAGACAAAGTGTATACGGTAAATCTCTATATGCATTTGAAAAGATTAGTAATCAACTTGACAGAAATGTTCGTGTGTCACAATATAATTTGTAATATTTTATTTGTTAATGGCACTGTTATTTTTATTAAAGTATGCGATTTAGCAGTTACATGTACTTCACAAATGTCTCAATTGTTTAAAAAACAATTAAATGTATTTATGACATTTGGCACAATAATATGAACATTTTCCATTTTGGTAATAAATTAAGTGGCAAGAAAATGTTCATGTGTCACACCATATAATATTTAATATTTTTTACATTATTAATTATTCCTTTTCATTATGATTTTCTGTTTATATTTTGGAATGCTTACGTTAAAAAACAGTGATGTGTCTTTCATGAACTCCTAAGTATTTGATTAAGTATCCTGTGAAGATCATAGTTCGAAAATGTTACGTGTGTGACTATGGAATGACCCATCAGTATTGTTAGTATTGTTACAAATTACAAAACCTGAAACTGTTAGAATGGGATCAGGAGTAGTGACAAAAAATGTAATGTTGTAGGCCTACATCAACATGACTATTTTAATCCAGTTTCTAATAGTTTTTAAGGTTTGAAGGCCTTTTGAGGTAAACAGTATTGAACATGTGAGGGAAGGGCTATTTCTTGGTAATGGATTAGGCCTGTATATTTTATAATATTATTAATTATATATTGTTAAAGTACCTAGTAAATATCGTAATATGTATATTATATAATACTGTAAACGAGACAATATCACTGGCTGCAAACTAGATTATTCTTGTTTTTGTATAATTATACGAACAAGTCTGAAATAAACAAGACTACCATTGGTTAGGTTAGGATAGGATTACTTATATATTGTAATCAGGCTATATGCACAAATTTTCCAATATACTACTATCATAACTAAATAGGTAATGTTAACATTAATTTTCATAAGTTTTTGTGGTGCAAATTAAAATAATTCAAAGTAAAGTATAACAAAACTCCGACAACATTATAATTATGAACGTCAAATTCTCTTATTTTATTTATTTTTCAGTGTTTAGTCCCTTATTTCCCATTGTTCTTTGGATTTATTATTAGTGAAATATCAATTAACGGATAAATTATGTTATACACTCAGTTGATAATATAAATAATATTCACGACAAATATATAAAAACAGAAGAGATAACGAATCATAATTTAGCCCACCGTTAACTTTATAACATGGTCTAAAAATTCTAGGTAGATTGGCTTTGCGCGAGACTCTGCATTGTATTCTATTCAATACAAAGGCGTACTTTATCTTATCTCTCCGCTTCGCCCACGTGACAACTATAATTAGAACTCCCTCGTTCCGAACTTGCCTAGGTCATATAGGCCAATAATATTTATCCATGGTCATCAATTGTCGACAGTACATACCGTTGCTTACGAGAATATCTCGTAAGCAAGAAATAATCGATTTAGACCGACCAGACCGGTTCAGAGTTCGTGTCTCGTGATGGTGTTGGTCATTGTGCCATCTGTTGACGATTATTGAACTACATCAAGCCGGCCTCGACTGCAAACCCTAAAGCCTATATGAAAGAGCTATCTGTTAGTATATATGATCTAGGGCAAAATAATCTAATTTTACATTGACAATATAGCAATTTAGCGCTTTCTGCGCTATTCCATAGCGGGTTTTTAAGAATCGAGTTGGCAACACTGGAGCATATGTGCTGCAGAAGGGCAGAGTAATTTCACAGTGTTCTATGTAGAAAATGAAGTTAATTTACGGAACTATAAGAAGAGAAACATTAAACAACTATTCTGTAATCTTTTGTAGCCAGTTTAGAAGAAATCAGTCCAATAAGGTAAATATATATTGGAGTCTGCCGTAGGAGATTGGTTTAATCATTCAACTCGTCTGTTTTAACCTGAATTACGAAGAAAATAGTAACTAATAACAGGTTTTATTTCCTT
This sequence comes from Periplaneta americana, assembly GCF_040183065.1. NCBI lineage: Eukaryota > Metazoa > Arthropoda > Insecta > Blattodea > Blattidae > Periplaneta > Periplaneta americana. The sequence goes on along the minus strand of NC_091132.1, from coordinate 7,333,630 downwards.
TCTGTTCGTGACTAGGTATATTGAGTTACTTAATTTCCACAAGAACATGACATCACTACACTGCTTTAATTATTGCTTCGATGACATAGAATGCCATTTTTTTTTATTTCAACACATTTTATACAGTAGGCACGCAAGTTTTATCTTTCACAAGTTAAGTTACATTATTACTATCCATATGGACCAATCTTCGATATCGCCCCACACCACACACGGGACTGACGTCTGGTTTAAGTTTCTTTATGGATTAGATGGTTAAATGATGGGATAACTGACATGAAGCCGAAGTATGTGACAAGGTTAGTTGGTTAGTTAAAGGGATTATTTAGTGAGTGATAGGCTATGAGGCCGAGGAATGTGAAGTACGTTTTCTCTCCCGCGTGTAGTGTCAGGGATACAGAAGTTTACCACGGTACTTTGTGAAGTTCCTCATGCACATTTCAATTGTTACGCGCATTGCTCTTCATTAAATTACTACTGTATTTCTATGTTACAGGCATATAAATGGCCCCGTCGTGTGTTCTCTGGCATCCAGCCAACAGGTTCAATGCATTTAGGAAATTATTTTGGTGCTGTGCAGAGGTGGGTTGAACTGCAGAATGCTGGAGAAGATGTGATATACAGCATTGCAGACCTTCATTCGATTACACTTCCGCAAGTAAGTGACATTTTTGTTGGGGTTACCTAACATATAATAAAGCTTTTTTTTTTTTCTCGTATCTTGTTTCAACAAAATTAAATTTCTTTGTATTTTCTCTGAGGACACTTGGTACAGATTGTCTCCTGTTCTGTATGCTTTACCTTACCTCAAAAGAAATTAAATTTTCTCACAATTATTTTCTTTCAGTTGACAATAATTATTAAACTTTGAAGTGAAATTTTTCCCTTCCCTCTCTTGTCTGGTAACATTTTCTCAGGAACTATGTCAGCAAATTTTTATACAAATTGTTTGTTATTAGTTTGACATTAGAGGTGAAACCTTTTTTGTATATGAAGTCTTAATTAGGCCTATCTTGTTTTAATTTAATAGCTATTAATATATATTTCGATTATCGTGTTTAGTCAGCAGTCCGGAGACTGGTTGGAACCTTGTAAGTGACACCTGTAAGGCATCACACATGAAGCAACTAAACCAGGAGATAATGGTGTAGTGTGACCAGTTCGTTTCCTCCTCCACTGTATACATTACTGACTATAGTAGAATTAACGTTTCTTTCGACTTGTGACAGATCACTAGTTGCGTGGCTTACGGTTCCGCTGTCATGGCAATGTTGCAAACTTGCTACTACCTAGAAGCTAGTCAGTTAAGTGTGATATGTTCGATAATGTGGCAGCTTTGCCCGCAAACTAGAGCAAAGAGAACAGGGAGTGTCAAATGATAACTGGCTATTTCCAAGGTTAACCTTAGTTGCCATGACAACAACCCATAGCTCACGTGATTAGCTACAGTAAGTCATGCAGCTAGTGAGCTGTCAGAACTCTAAAGTAACATTAATCTAACATAGTTCACTAATCAGACTTGAGATATTTTGATAAAAAAAAACAGTAATTAATACTTTGGGAATTACATGTTATAGGAACAGCCATGCCTGCTGCTTTGTTGCTGCAACCTGCATTATCAACCATCCAAATGTTGCTGGCTGCCATGTCTGTCACTCGTGTATACAAGTATTAATGTCAATATTATTTTATGCTTGTAAGATTTTTTTATAGGTATATAGTACATAGATAGGAAGTGAGTTTTTGTAAGGGGATAGCTAAGTGACATGAGACCGAGGTATCTGACAAGGTTAGTGGGTTAGATAAGTGACGTGAGGGCGAGGTATGTAAGAAGATTGGTGAATTAGTTACTTAACTAACTCCTTGTCACATACCTCAACCTTGTGTCACTTAGCTATCTCCACATTTAATCCATCTAACCCATAACGAAACACAAATCAGACATCAGCCCTGTGTGTGATGTGAGGAAATATTGAAGACTAGCCTAAGAAAGAGTTCTAATGAAATGTATTACTAACCTCAATATTGTGGAGGGTATAACTTGGGAGCGACCTTGAAAAAATTGCAAAGACACTCTGTCCTGAGTTACTTCCTCTTGAATATATATTCTGCGAGGTAACCAGCGAAGTGTGCTCTTCTTACTTCATCATCTAAATTCCTGCACTTTACTTTTTTCTTTTCTTTGCCTTATAATATCACTTTCCACATTCTAAAACCAATTTCCCTTTGTTGAATTGTAGAACGTGATGATTTAATTGATAATTCCATGAGTAATGAAATAATGAACAATATCACAGTCTGTCAAATCTAACTCACTGACAAAAGTATTGCAGTATGCACCACCAGCATTAGTACAGACTATTGAAGTGCTTGGTTCCGTTTGTGAATCCGTTCTGAGTTACTGATGTCAGCATAGGTACCAAATTCTGCTGTGTCATATTTCCTATCGAATTATTTACGGGGTGTACCATTTACAATAATGAGAAATATTCCTTTGATTCATTACCAGGATATTGTAACTTTTATTTCAACAATGTGACTTTTATTTCTAACTTTAACCACACACCCGTCAACAATGGGTATTCCCCTCAACACAGCAACACAGTAGTCGTTATTGCACTCCACAGAACAATGACAATTCACGTGTATTATTGAGAAGAACAACAATGTACTCCTAATTTCAACTAATGTTCACAAAGCACTATGTACAGTTGTCAAAAGAAAAAGTGGCCGCTCTCTTGAAACAAAGTTCCCTTCGGGTATCTTCGCTACAATTCGGAGACAGGCGATGTTACATGTTGTTGGACCACGTTGCCTGATATCTACAGTTATAATTGAAGAATTCTGCGCCTTAATTGCTAGCGTAATGGTAGCGTTACGGCCTTTTTTTCGTGAGGTCCTGTGTTCGAATACAACCACGTGCTTTTTAGATTCTTTTTTGTTTTGTTTTTAAGAGAGAGAGACAAAATATACATAATTGCTCCTTTCTCTTTTACGATTGTTTTAGTAATTAACATCAGGTTCATTAATGTATTATACCATGACTTTTTCATTATGACATTGTGGCTGCAAATGGAAAGAAAAAATGATTTTATTCTCAACAAAAATATCTTTCGTGGCATAAACAAAACAAATTTACTGGCGTCTGCCTTAGAACATTCAAAGAACTAAGCGTTCAAAAACAAAACAAAAAGCCACAATTCAATATTTATTCTATTTCCCCTTATCTTGATCACATCTTGCAGTCGAGTGGGCATGAAATCGACTAGACTTTGCAAATAGTGACTGTTCTTATTGTTAGACACGACATTCCAGGCATGCTGAACATACATACAAAAGTGTTCTGGCCATGGGCAAGTCTTTCATTGCAACCCCAGCATTTTCCAATCTTTCCTATTTCTGCTTTCCTCTTAGTCTCTGCATATGATCCACATATCCTAATGTCGTCTGTTATTCTTCTCAACCAGAGACCCAACCAATTTCTTTTTCTCTTTCTAATCAGTTTCAGCGTCAATCTTTCTTCACCCACTTTTTCCAACACAACTTCTTTTCTTATTCTGTCTGTCCACTTCACATGCTCTGTTCTTCTCCACATCCACATTTCAAATGCGTCTATTCGTTTCTCTTCATTTCGTCGTAATGTCCATGTTTCTTCCCCATACAGTGCCACATTCCACACAAAGCACTTCACTAGTCTCTTCCTTAGTTCTTTTTCCAGAGGTCCGCAGAAGTTGCTCATTTTTCTATTAAAAGCTTCCTTTGCTCATGTTTGCAGTTTTTCTTGGGAAGTATAAATGCAGTAACTTCCCATTGCTTTCCGCACACCACTGTCTCTTTCGCATCTTATTAGATCCCAGGGGGCCCAAGCGTGGAGATGAGGAGAGTGCATTTGACTAATTGGGACCTCCGGTCTTCACGGAAATTCACAGGAAGGGTTAAATATTAGTTCTATCAGGATATTTGACCCGATCAGGGACCGGGAAATCCCAATTAGCCTTTGCACCCCGCATCCTGGACTAGCTTCTACAAATAATCAGAAAATCTTGGAGGGGGATTGGGCCAATTTTTCTGCAAATGTTTCCACACTTGTGCCCTCGTAGCTCTGCGGAAGAATGTCGGAATTTAGATGTCAACATCTCAGGTTCAATTCCTCGTCACTCCTTTTCATTTTATTGTGGTTCAAGATAGTATAATGTAATAATATAAAAAGAAAAACTAACACCAGTATTATGCAACTGGATTGTTCCAAACCATTATTAAATTAATGTTATTTATATCGCTAAAGGATGATAACTGAATATAAATTATAACTTGAATATTATTTATACAGTATCACTACAGAACGATAACAGAATATAAATTATAGACTAAATATCGGTTGATTTCATTAATATGAGATATTATATAATCTATATTTAATTATTTAAATAAAATAACCTATTTTACAAAGAAAAATGGCTATTTGTATTATAATAATTACTTAATATAAAATACAGATTATTTATATCGCAAAAAACAATAACAGAATATAAATAACTTGAATAGGCCTATTATTTATAACGCTAAAGAACGAAAACAGGATATAAATGATAACTTGAATATTATTTATATCGCTAAAGAACGATAAGAGAATATAAAAAACGTGAATATTATTCATATCATTAAAGAACTATAACAGAATAAAATTATGACTTGAATATTATTTATATCTCTAAAGAACGGTAACAGAATAAAAAAAAAATATAATTTGAATATTATTTCTATCGCTAAAAGAACGATAACAAAATATAAATAACTTGATATCGAGAAAGAACGGTAATAGAATATAAATGATAATTTGAATATTATTTATATCGCTAAAAACGATTAAAAAAAAGGAATGAAAACTTGAAGAATGCCCGAACCCACAACCTCCGAGTCATTAAACAAGCACTCTACCGCTGGTCTACGAGATGCAGATATAGAATACTTCCATAATTCCTGAACTGCTTTTACAAGCACATGCATCGTGTAACATCGCCGTGACCCGAAGTGAACTTAGAAAATATTCGCTGTTCACTAGTGCAGCCACTTTTTTTTTTGACAACTGTACAAAACAAAACTGCCAGTTCTCAGTTCACAGTTCGTTCATCTTGGCTAGTTCTAGCTCACTCACTCAAGTTCACTGTACATCGAATCCAAGCCTTCCAAATACAGTTCACTGCACTTCGAACCCAAGACTTCCGGATACGCTGCACTCGCCTGGACGCTGCCACAGTTATGGACGTACTCAAGTTCACTGCACCTCGAACTCAGATCCCCTGGATACGTCTCCTCTGTCCAAGACTAACTAGCTCTCTAGCAGCTGACTAGCTCGCTTCCGAAGACTAACTCGAACTCAGGTGCGCCTCACTCGCTGCCAAAGGCTGGCTCACTCTCTTGCTACTCTCTTTCTCGCGACTGTCTTCCACAACTCACTGTGTTATTTATTTACCATGATCATCCAGAATGTTCTGCATCGCGAAGTCTCTGGAACCCACAACAATCAGTCTCGAGGCATTTCCTTACTTCCGTCCCGCACTGTAGTCTTCCTTCCCTTCACTCCGTGCCACCCCCCAGTGTCCACCGAAGCTCGAGCTCCACTTTCCCCTGCGCCTTTCTTTCCACGTGCCCTTCCCCAATGCAGCCAGAGTATTCTGGCCTGTTGCCACAATATAAAATGGTTGCTTCCAATTAGCTCTCATGATCTAGTGGTAAAGCCCTTGGACAAGTGGCTTCATACGAATTCCAGCAAAGGCAAATGTAACAGAAATTAATAGTACAGTTTAATAAAATGCTCTGAGTATGCCGCTGAAAATAATGGGATATAACATAATAAATTACTTTGACTTCTTGCACAAGTACAAAGCTGTAGTCATGACGACCCTTCTAGCCAGACAACTATTAGTAGGCTATGTTACAGGGTGAACCGTAAGTAATATCATTAATTTCAGGGGATTATTCTTGGAGATATTTCAGACAAGAAAGTTAAATATTATATTCCTCGTTTTTGATTCCTTTTCGAGATAAAAATTGTTTTATATGAAATATTTCATAGTGTGTTTTGAGAAAGTCATTCATGTAATTGTCAATATGCTCAGTCAATTTAAGAGCAGTGTATTATGATAATAAATAATTGAAAGAATTTTAGTTTTGTCCTATAAGTGTGCAGAATTGTGATCTTAACAAATGTAACTTTTCATTCTATAAAGGAATTTTATGTTACAATTTGTTTGGATCAAATTTCTGCACATTTCATGGACAAAACATGCTGCGTGTTCAGTTTAAAGTGTGTCATGGCTCGCTGTATGACGTCATGTGGCTAGCCGATGAGCCTAGACAATTCAGTCTTCCTACACTTCCGCAGAGGCGTATTACCTATGTGCAAGAGAAGTTGCCTAGCAAGTACGGCATTCATTCTGAAGAGCACATACCGATACATATGGTAAGTCCAGTAGTGGCAGGAATGTGAACTGTTTGGAAATACGTACTGTCGGGATATGGGGAGAGGGTTAAGACGATTACTTACGTACAGTACTTGTTGACATTAACTTCGACGGTCAACATGGACACGGAGCATTTGATTTGTGTTGTGGAATGTTACCGATGATAACAAATACCCTGCGTACGACTTGCCCGAGCAAAACACAGTTCGAAAGAGGTTCTGGCAGCACACAGACTTTACAGACCGCCATCTGTTGCTACGACGTTCAAGTCATACTGTACATGTTTTCAAGTTCAGATTGAACGCCTTGATTAATAGGCAACTTCTCTGACATAAAAGCTGAAACTCGCTTCAAATCGCTGACTCACAACAGTGACGTCATGTCACACTTTGAAATGAACACCCAGTAGATACTTATCGTGGGTATCAGTCAACGAGCAGGGTCTGTCTTATAAGGTGAAACTGTTGTTCGTCTATTTCTTGAGGAAATTCAATGAACAACTGCAATCTCTACCAAGTGTTCCTAACTTCAAATTCGTTTTTCTACTTGGTCACCAAAAACAAATAGAATAAGACTGAGTAACTCTGGATAACCGTTATTGTACGCACTTTACCTGCAGTTGTAAGTTGCAATGCACTTGCTGCTCGCCGCCATCACTCGCCTGTGTGTGCTAGGAATGTGGGTTCTGAATTATGCCCACTGCGAATATTAGAAATGATTATTTTTTAATATAATTGAAACCAATTCTATCTCAGTCTTCTTTTAATCTTCTTTCCAGCTGTATGGTATTTTTATTTTCCTGTCAGTTTCGTTTCAAAGTTGAGGTCAAGGGTTCGAAGTAATGTTTCTGTGATGAAAATGTAGTGTTTTATTTTAAACTACATAAATTCATATCCATGGTTCAAGAATTAAAACAGAAAATCAATATCCTGAATTTAAAAGAAAACCTACAAATTAAACCAAACCCTTTAACTCTATTAAATATAGAATATAATCTAAATTTAACAGAAGAAATACTAAAATCAGAAGTAAACATTGAAATACTAAAACAATTGTTATTAGGTACCCTCCACAAAACTGGCTTCATTTATACACCGACGGATCCTTGATCTCCAGGGAACAAGGTGCAGGTGTTACGTGCTGTCTCTTCTCACTTTATAGATCTCTTGGATATGGAACAACAAGTTTTGATGGAGAAATCACTGCAATAAGTGAAAGTCTCAGGAATCTTCTCTGCCACATCAATAAATTTAAAAATGCAGTTATATTGTCAGACTCCAAAGCAGCTATTCTATCAATAGTCTCTAGACACACACCTTCATCTCAAATAGCAGAAATAAATAAAATGCTCTCTCAACTAATAACACTCAATAAAAGAATTGTATTCCAATGGATACCATCCCATTGTGAAATCCTGGGAAACGAGAATGCGGATGCTTTAGCAAAGAAGGGCAGCACTGCTACTTACAGACCTGTTACTAAATCTACGTATTACTCTGCGAAGAGATTTATTAAATCTACATACTTAGACTTCAACAAACAAAATAATAATCATAATCCACAGTTAATTCCCGATTTACCACGCAAATCGTCTGTAGCTGCATTTAGATTGGCAACAGGCCATGACTGTTTGGCCAAGCATCTGCATAGAATTGGAATATATCAGTCTCCTAACTGTCCATTGTGCAACTCAAATCAAGAAATGGATTCAGAACATCTCAAAATCTGTGCTTCAGTGGCTAACCATGACAATATCTTTGAAAAATATTGGAGTGCAAGAGGTCAAATGACTTTATTGTCAAACAACAACAACATTTTAAACTACATAAATAGACATGAAAACAAAATTTAACTGCCAATGTAATAAGTTAGCAGCATTTACTTGTGCTAAGCATTTGCTGAACTGAAGTTTTTCGTTCAATCATTTCTATATCTCTTTTTGATTTTAGCTTGGGGATAATTAAGAGCTGTCTAGTGAAAATTATAACATTCGTTTTGGAAATATTTATTTTGATACTGTTTTCATCAGACCATGTTACTCTGTCCTACAATGTAACAAGTGAAAGTTTCAAAAAAAGAAAATCCTAAACTTAATGGGTTTAAATTAATATATATTGATGACACAATTAAGGCAAGAAGAGGATTATTAATTTTTGTGATTTGTTTTATGAACAGAGTTTTGTGCTGTTGCAGTGATTGTTTAATTTTTGTGTAATGAGCTGTATTACATACTCTTACATGACCCAGTTTGAAGGGAATTTACATGGCTGAAAGCATAGCATAATTGATATCATGACTATTTATTATTTCTCTGAGTTGGATTGAAGAATTTCAAGTTTTTGCATCCACAGTCCTCTAAAAACATGCTTGAGGTCTCCAGAAAATTTGTGTGTTTGTCATTAAAAGATTTTAATTTATTGAAGAAATATTTTATATTTCATGTTTTTATATTTTATTTTCAGGATCCGAAACAACTCCAGGCACATGTTTTAAAACTAGCAGCAACCTTACTGGCCTGTGGCATAGATCCAGACAAGAGCATACTCTTTCAGCAGTCGAGAGTAAGTTGTTAAATGAATTGAATCAGTCAGAACTAAGTGACTTTTCACAACTTTTCAGAAGATGCAAAAAACATTCCACTAATAACACAAATTACAAGACAAAAGAATATTTAAAGGTCTTAGTTCCTTCTTCCACTGTTCGATGCGCATCACATCTGTTGTTCAAATTGTTGCATAACCCAAAACTGCATATTTTGACTTAGTTCCTTTTAGCTCCGACCGATTCAGTGTTCGGACATTAAGGATAATCTTAAGATAGTTCCAAATTTAAGAAACCCCTTACTTTTAGTAATCATTAACCTTAGTACGATATAATTGTGAATGATGAAATTGTCTAAAATTGTTCAAGTACTTTCTTTTTTCCATAATTTTATAATCAATCTTTGTGTCTTACTATCTCTGCCTCCTTTTTTTCTTATCTTTGCCAGTTTCTTGCTCTTATCTCTGTGTAGCTCTCTCTCTCTTCCTTCATCCCTCCCTTTGCAGCTCTGTCTGTTTTCCCCTGCTTATTTACTTCTTTGTTTCTATTTTTGTTTTTTTTTCTCATTTCAACATAGTTTTGTTGGAGTAGCAAGGACACCTGCAGGAGGTAGATTTTTATTTTTTACGAGTTTAAGATTTCAGAACTGGCTATTTTTCATGTTCAGTTTTCTCTCTCCTCGTCCATCCGTTTCCTCTCATTTTCTAACCATCTTGCTACCAATGAGATTGAATCCTGCGGCCCTTGAGGAGTAGTGTCAGTAGCGGGTAGTAGTAGTAGTAGTAGTAGTAGTAGTAGTAGTAGTAGTAGTAGCAGTATCTGATGCGTTTTTCAGGTTTGCTCATCTGCACGAAATAAATGTAATTCTTTTTTTTTTTTTCATTCGCATGTATTTCGTGTGTGTGTTTTTTTTTAACCTGCGGCTGGTAAAAATAATTGAAGGGTACAAGGGAAAAACGATCAAGGCCCATCAAAAATCGAAATTAAGTTAATAATGCCATCTTATAGTGGAAAGGAAGTACTATCATGTGGTCTAGCTAATAATAAGAAATAATCATTTTTGACATTCCACTACATGAATTTCTATTAAATACACACATAACGAAGTATTAAGTGCTTGAACTTTAAAATTCGTTTTTCTCGAAACTTTCTAAAATGGACCTTGATCATTATTCCCGTGTACCCTTCAATTTTTAATTTTATATTTGAATATTTTCTAAGTTGACAGAATTTTGTTGATTTCGCCATTTTAAATATTCCATATAGATATTTTTATAGTTTGTTTTCCAGGTGTTTTGTAAAATGTGTGTATACAGTATTTGTGTGTGGGTGTATTAATGAGTGAACAAAATATACTGATGGTATAGAGGGGGGGGGGAGGGAGTGTGTGTTTTGAGTTTTCTTTGTGTTTTTTAAATGTTTTTTTTTGTGTTGTTTTGTTTTTGTTTATATTTTTATGTATGTGTGTTTTTTATGTAATTTTCTGTTTAAAGTTTGAATGGGAAGGAACACTGATAGCTTGAAAATTGAGAAATGTTCTTTGGACTCTTCTTATTTGTTGTAAATATGTTCAGAAAATGAAATATTTAAAAGGTTCCACTTACTTTCAGTATCAGATGGAAGAAACATACTTTTTAGCTGAAAGTCTACTGCAATTTATTGTTCTAACCAACGGCAATTGAGTAGGATATTACAGAAATGTATGGATAAAAATAGAGTAAATGAGTATAACGAACATTTTGTAAGCAGACACATAAGTTTCCAAGAAGAATGAATGGAAATGATTGGGTTTTCAGGTGCCTGAACACACGCAGCTTTGCTGGGTACTGGGATGCATCACAACTATGCCCAGACTAGCACATATACCGACATACAAAGAAAAATCCTTAACTTTAAAGGAAGTACCTTTAGGATTATATATCTACCCAGTTTTACAAGCTGCAGATATACTGCTATACCGGTGAGTCTGAAGATCAGTACAAGAGTAGTATTTTACTTAGTCAGTCCTCACAGAAGATATTCCTCAGCACCTGAAGGTAGGTATGTTCTAGCATTATAATAGCTGTCATGTCATCTGTCTTCCATGCCAGTGCAGAAGAAACACTGAAACTTCGATATGCTCCCACACCACACACGAGGCAGATTTTGCATTGCATTATTTTATGATCAAATGAAAGTGAGAGATGGAATAACTTTATAATAATATGTACAGTACATATTAAGTATTAATTATTCCTTAAAGTACATATTGTTTTATTACTACTTACATATTTGTTACCTGTACGGACTGAAAGGTCCGGGGTTCGATCCCAGGTGGTGAGAGGATTTTTTCTCGTTGCCAAACTTTCAGAACGGCCCCGAGGTTCACTCAGCCTCCTATAAAATTGAGTACCGGGTCTTTCCCGGGATAAAAGGTGGTCAGAGCGTGGTGCCGACCACACCACCTCATTCTAGTGCCGAGGTCATGGAAAGCATGGGGCTCTACCTCCATGCCCCCCAAGTGCCTTCATGGCATGTTACGGGGATACCTTTACCTTTTTACCTTTTATTTCTTAAAATAGTTTTGTGTGTCATGTTAATTTTCATGTATATTCATATTGGTTTGGAGTGATGTATTAAAGAATATATTCAAATACTAATTTAGAAACACGTTAAATGAGTAATCCTTGCACCAAAAAGGGATGCTTCCTGGATCAAATGATCGTATTTAATTATTTTGATACAGTAGCAATTAAGAAATATGTCAAAAGGAATTATCCTTGGACCAATTGTAATTAACAACAGTAGGCCGTGACTGACTATTTGTGTTCAGAGTGGTGGAGATCTGGGTTTGGTATAACCCGCAAGCCACAAGTCGTGCTGCTGAAGAAATTGCCTTGCAAATTATCTAGTATGGGATGCTGTGTTCTATAAGCCTAGATCATATATACCCAGATTGCTCAGACGGTAACAAGTTTTATCAGGTTTACTATGCTGCCATCTAGTTGTTACATAAGTAGTCACGTCATAACTCCCATTTGAATTGCATTAGCGACTGTACTGCCATCTCGTGTTTGTTTACGACAGACAGGTGGCGATCCTGGTGGTTGTTCTCTTCAAAGTGCTACCGATTTTAACATAGGAATGAGCAATCTGTTACATATGTGATCTGAGCTATAAGGAACTGTTATCTATTGCATATATATATAACTTCCACAGTGATCATATCATGTGCCTAGAGTGGTGTCTAAATTGTACTCTTCACCTGACATAATTAGGAACTTAAAATCCAGACGTTTGTGATGGGCAGGGCATGTAGCACGTATGGGCGAATCCAGAAATGCATATAGAGTGTTAGTTGGGAGACCGGAGGGAAAAAGACCTTTAGGGAGGCCGAGACGTAGATGGGAGGATAATATTAAAATGGATTTGAGGGAGGTGAGGTATGATGATGGAGACTGGATTGATCTTGCACAGGATAGGGACTGATGGCGGGCTTATGTGAGGGCGGCAATGAACCTTCGGGTTCCTTAAAAGCCATTTGTAAGTAAGTAAGTAAGAGTGGTGTCTAAATTATCAGTAATAACCAACATCTTGTAAGGAATGGCAAACTCATTTTTAGTATGTATGTGATCCTCCTCCTCATACGTATGACTTCGTACGATGGTGTGGAAGGTGATAAAACTCTACTTTGCTGTTTACTTCAGTATCGTTCTTATCAGAAATTCACTATAGAATTCAGGTGTAAAATGTGCACGAAATGAAAGCTAATTGCAGATTTTTCTGCAAGAAATAGTGTACATAATGTTCTAATAAAGGTGCATTCAGTGCAATCACCATTTGGTTGTTCATTTTATATCCTAATTAAGCAAACAATAGATTTTTTATCGCAAGTTTACAAACAAGAACAAAATATTACGAGAACATCCATTATGACTTTATATTATTTATGATTATTGTTAAAAATTAAATGCATCGATTATGTGGGTATTCCTCCTTAAATCATCTAGAACACAGTGAGATACGTTTATAACTCTGTTGCATCTATTATACACCTAAATACAGTAATTTTCATGATTTCCCGGTTTTTCTGTATTCTATTTATTCCCTGTTCCCCCAAAAAAAGATGGGTCGAGGTTTCACTGTAATTATGTTGTAAGTCTTCACATACGTAAATTGAAATGTTCCAGATAAAGTAACATTCTGAGTCTGAGAAAACATTGAACATTGTTATAGAATATGCTATACACTAGTTTAGTGTATTATGAAAGCAAAAGATAGCTCTGACAAAGGTAAGAAGATAGGGAACGTTAATTTTTTACCATCAATGCTTGTAGGATTGGAAGGTAGACCAGCGAATAGGGATTATAAAGAATGGACACCGAGCTAATTTTCCTGTGTTTTGTTTCTCTGTGCGCCAGCGTTTAGTTCCACTTTCAAGCGCTAGAGGTTAGTGTAATCGAGCATAGGCTAAGATAATAATTGAGAATAGAGTTGAGACACAGGATCCAAACATCGCCTACCTTATTGCATAATCCAGTAACGCTTTGCTTCAAATAAATTCAAGTTAACAGCTTTTCCTTATTTCTCAGTGACAAACTAGTTGTAATAATAATATTTTATATTTCAGATATCATAAATTATATTATAAAATAATATAATACATTATAAAATTAAGTATCGAATTCGTTTAATATATGTATTTAATATAATCCGAATCACGCAAGTGAAGTGGGTAGGCATTAGATACACACATATAATATAATATAGGTATATGGTTTTACTTCTCGTAAGAGTTTTGTTTTTCCATTTTCAGTGCTATCAAATCATTACATATTTTAATTGTTGTTGGGGTCAACATCTGAACTCTCATTATAAAGGAACTCTAGAGTCTAGACATTACAGTTAATGACGGATTTATTATTTTATGGATCCAATTTATTTTATTTGAGTACATAATGTACCTAGATGTATTAATTGTATGTGTTATATTTCCGCTGTGTCGACTGCTAGCTGGTGTGATGTCAGCGCCAACTCTAGGGAGAAAGCAGAATCTCACGCTTTAGCTGGCTTGAAGGTCATTGAAATCAGTCCGGCTACATCAAAGGTACCGACGCGAAGTGTCCATTCTTTATAATCCCTATTAGCTGGGGTGACTGTCACACTGAGCTGTTTTACCCTGGAAGTGATGTATTGTAGATTTTGTTTTTGCTTGTGTAATGTGTGTAGTAAAATATTGTGAAAAGAACTGCAATGCTTCCCCAGGAAAATCACTTACTGTTTTATGTGTAGGATTTGTTATTAAAATAATTGTCTCATTTTTTTAACATGACTACACACAAAATGCACATATTTATTCTTTCATTTAGTATTAACACCATCCTAACATCTGTTGTTGCCATGGCTTTTAAAAAGAATTATCACCTTCTCATTCAGATGGTAGATAACCATAGCATTTGATAAAGAGACGTAAAATAACCAATTAAAAAAAGAGTGGAATGCTGGCAGACAGACCTTGGCCTGAGCCTCACTTGCTAAACTCTCTTGACGTTTGTACAGAAATTGTCAATGAAATTTGAATCAATACTTTCTTCAGCACACACATTTCCTGTTCACAGGGCAACTCAGGTGCCAGTGGGAGAAGACCAGACGCAGAATTTGCAGTTAGTACAACATTTAGCCAAAATTTTTAACAATCGTCATGGACCTACTTTTCCAGTTCCAGAGGCAATTATGGCTGGTAATATTGCTATGTTATCACTTTCCATGTTATGAACCTCAAAATACACTTAAAACACCAATAAAAGAAATAACTATAGCTTAAAATATATATTTCTAAATATTACATTGGTGAACATTTAAAACTGACTACATAACTCCAAAGTTCCTGTCACTTCTCACTTTCTCACTACAAGAAGTAGAAAGAGAAAGTGTTATGATACTGTAAAAAATTGATTTCATAATTGTCGCGCAAGCACACATTTTCAACATCCTTGATAGCAACCAAGTGGGTTTGGACATGTTATCCACTTGTCTGTACAGTCAGTTGTGTAACTGCTCTGATAAATTTAAATGCACTAATAACTTTCATGAGTTTCCAGAAATTTAAATATAGGCTAGGTTTATCTGTGTGTGTGTGTGTGTGTGTCTAATGCTCTGGATTTAACAATAAAGTCATCATCCTTCTTGCTTCCCAATATTTATCAGTGTTTGTAACTTACAGTTGACATAACTTGTGTTTAGTATTGTCATCTATAGATTTTTTTCCATTGCAGTGTAGAACTTGATCAAAGGCCATTCTATTAAAATATACAGTACATGCAATTTATGAACAAAGGTTTGAAATAAAGTCCTCCGAGTTAGCTCAATGTTAGCATGTCTGCCTCCAGACTAGCTGGCCCAGTTTGATTCCTGGCAGATAAACCTTGCACCAGAAAGGGATGCTTCCTGGACCAGTGATTGTGATTTAATCGGATACAATAGCAATCTAGAAACATGTCAAAGTAATCGTCCTTGAACAAAAATGTATGCTGCCTATACCAAAATGATATTTTAATTATTCAAGTACATTTGCATTCAAACATGTTAAACAATTTGTCTTTGCACCAGAACCAGAATATTGTACGAAATGGAAATATAAAAATTGGAGTTTTATCCTTCGAAGAGATGGAAAAATTCAAATATCTTGGAGCAACAGTAACAAATATAAATGATACTCGGGAGGAAATTAAACGCAGAATAAATATGGGAAATGCGTGTTATTATTCGGTTGAGAAGCTTTTATCATCCAGTCTGCTGTCAAAAAATTTGAAAGTTAGAATTTATAAAACCGTTATATTACCGGTTCTTCTGTATGGTTGTGAAACTTGGACTCTCACTCTGAGAGAGGAACATAGGTTAAGGGTGTTTGAGAATAAGGTGCTTAGGAAAATATTTGGGGCTAAGCGGGATGAAGTTACAGGAGAATGGAGAAAGTTACACAACACAGAACTGCACGCATTGTATTCTTCACCTGACATAATTAGGAACATTAAATCCAGATGTTAGATATGGGCAGGGCATGTAGCACGTATGGGCGAATCCAGAAATGCATATAGAGTGTTAGTTGAGAGACTGGAGGGAAAAAGACCTTTAGGGAGGCCGAGACGTAGATGGGAAGATAATATTCAAATGGATTTGAAGGAGGTGGGATATGATGATAGAGACTGGATTAATCTTGCACAGGATAGGGACCGATGGTGGGCTCATGTGAGGATGGCAATGAACCTTCGGGTTCCTTAAAGCCATTTGTAAGTAAGTAAGTAAGTACCAGAAACAGATGCTTCCTGGATCACATGATCGTATTTTAATTATTTGGATACAGTAGCAATTAAGAAATATGTCAAAGGAATTATCCTTGGATCAAAATTATTGTATTTTAGTTATTTAAGTGCAATTGTAATTTAGGCCATGACTGACTATTTGTGTTCAGAGTGGTGGAGGTAGAGGTTTGGTTTCTTGACATGCCAATTCGAGTTTGAGCTGCATAACTATATTATACATATTCCTTACAGCAACTAAAATATAATCTATGTTTTAATTTTGTCATTTTGATTTCAGATTCTTCAATCAGCAGACTAAAGAGTTTACGTGATCCATCGAAAAAAATGTCTAAATCTGACCAAGATCCTAGAAGTCGCATAGAAATAACAGACACACCTGAAGACTTGCTAGAAAAATGTAAAAAAGCTGTAACAGATTTCACTTCGGAAGTTACATTTGACCCAGAGAAGCGACCAGGTGTTGCCAACCTGATAACAATCCATTCTCTCTTCACTGGCCTGGATCCTGCAGAAGTCTGTAAACAGGCCAGAGGCCTGGATACAGGGAGGTAAGTTACTGAATCTGCTATTGCAGCTACTACTGCTGCTGCCACCATACAGTTTATTTTAGATAATTTAAGATAGCGGTGTTGTATTCATACAACATTAGTGTATATCAGGTTAATCTTATAGTGTAAAATGGCCTATCTCTGTCACTCCTCTCATTATCAGTTAGTGAGCTTGAAAGTGCTAAGCAGAAATGGAAGTGCTAAGTTTAGTCTGTTTACTATGGCCACTGATGCTGCTTCTACTATCACTACCACTACTGCTGCTACTACCATTACAGCTACTATTACTATTACCATCACCACCACTGTTGTTGGTATTTTGATCCGACTGACTAAAGGTACGGTCACACATCGCTACTTTTGCAGCGCAACTTTTGTACTGCAGCTGCAAATGTTGCGTGTCGTGTTCACACGTAAGCCAAAAGTAGTGCGCTGCATGCTACTTTTCGTGCTGCGCAACCCAATTGCAGCAAAAGCTGCAACTGGAGGTTGCGAGTCTATTCACACACAAAGCGCTACTTTTGCAGCCGCAGTCATGCTGCAGGTTTCCATCTCCATGTTGACTTCTCAATATACATTTTGTGGTTATGTTCGCATTATTAAGAAACTCATGCGAAAGCTTCCTTATCTATTATTTGCTTTTCTGTCATATCTAGTATTCAGAAATTGACATTATTTTTACTATAAAGCTTTTAAAAACGCCTATATACTTAAATGATAACCAACAGTATATTCACGTAATCAATGTTGGCAACCCTCCTGTTTGGAACTACGCTACGGAAAATTAAAAAAATGAATTATATCGTCAGCAATTATGCTCAGACTGTGTTGTGTATTTAATAACTGTTACAAATAATTTATTTTCATCACATTTAACATTAAAATATATCCAAACAATAAAAGTATCATTGGCACATTTGGGTGGTAACACTGGTTGCAACCGCATCAAAATTTCAACAGAACCAATATCAAAAATGCTGCGGCTGCAACCCTGAGAACCCTGTTCACACGTCGCTACTTTTAAGCTGCGCGCAGCATGGAAAAGTAGCGGGCAGCAGGTTCGGCAGCCGCTACTTTTCGGGTTGCACCGTTGTTCACATGTCACAGTACAAGAGTTGCGCAGTTTTTTGTACTGCAGCGCTGCAAAAGTAGCGATGTGTGACCGTACCTTAAGGTACTAAGAAACAGAATTCATGTTCTACGTACATTAAACCGAGAAATTCGTTGAGAGAGAATTCGCAGGTAGGTGGTAATGTTAGTGATAAATACCATTTTCAGTTACTGCGGAAAAGCATTACATTACACAGGCCAAGAACTGGAATTCTAAGAAAGGAGGGTGGAGTGAGAGGTAGGTCAGACTCTTTGCAACAACCCTTTAAAACAACCGAAGTTGTGTACTGTACTGTAATTCAGACTGTAACTTCAGACATTCAGTTTGCAAACGAATATTACATGTAGGACAATGTAGCAAGGTGCAAAGAAATTTATAAGTGTTGCAGATAACTTTGTTATAAAAAAATCGAGAATGGTAGAAAGCTGAAGTGTACCATCAATTTCATTTGGTTAAAAAAGACTTTAGGATGATATACAGATGTGGTATTTTATAAAACTGAAGCAGGAAAAAATTATTATAGATTTATTTAAGCTATGTTCTTAATTGTGAGTAGTAAATGTATCTTAATTACTTTACATTATAGAATTGACTATGTATTTCACTATTTTTTTAATCCAGTATTATATATATATATAAAGTAATGAAAACAAAAAAAAAAAAAAAGGCCTTTATAAAATTATAAATAAAATAATAGTAGTTTACAAAATACGTAAAATTATGAATATATTTCTTCTTTGAATTATACTTAACTACTGTATTTATTTATTTTTGCTAACTGCAAAATTTGCAAAATTGAGTTTTTGATGAATTCGTTAACATAAGGCAGGCCTCTACATGATGTTAAAGGCTTCTTAGAAAAATTTGATTATTTCTCTTCATTGTAGTGTGTCAAAGTGTGATCGTTTTTCCAAAACTTGCTTTCTCCTATGTGAGAATTACAGAAAAATTTTGCTTACTACAGTGTTTTGTCTCTCCTGTAAAATTTAGTTTCTTCAGTTAGCAAGTTCTGCAAAAACGGTCCCCAATTATTTTAACTTTCTTAGACAAGGGAATGAAATCATTCATAACTTTTTTACTGTCACTGTTAAATTGAGAAATAGTAATCACAACCGTTTTTGTGAGAGAAAATATTTTTCACATGTAGGCAGATCCCAATCTATAGAACCAGATGATGACTAGTGTGTGTCTACAGCCATTAATGGACTGACGACAAAATTTCTATTTCCTGTGGACATCTAAACTAAATTATGGGGTATTTTTAAGGTCCCAATAAGGTAATCACCTATTTCACATTTAATCCATTAATTTCCAATATACTTATAAACGTGTTTTATTTGATCTACATTTACATTGTCTAAGTAAATACAAAGAATGCAGAAAAATACAAAATACAAATAGAATAAAATACAGTAATAATACATAAGTATAAAAGAAAAGAGGATATAGTAATGTTTAATGCATTTGAGGACCGAATAAACAGTCCTCGAGCACGGTCACAGTTGAGAAATATTTTAATACAAGGGAAATATAGAAATAAACTAGAAATTAAAATAAAGTAAGACGTACAATGAAATCACATATAATATAATATAATATTAACATACAGACGAATTTACATAATGTTGTATGTCATTGAATTAGGACAATTTATAAAAAAAGAAACAAAATGTATAAGATATATATATATATATACTGGGTGTTCAGTTCAAAATGTGTCATGGCTCGCTGTATGTCGTCATGTGGCTAGCCGATGAGCCTAGAGAATTCAATCTTCCTACACCTCCGCAGAGGCATATTACCTAAATGCGAGAGAAGTTGCCTAGCAAGTACGGCGTTCATTCTGAAGATTACTTACCGATACGTACGGTAACGCCAGTAGTGGCAAGAATGTGAACTGTTTGGAAACACGAACTGAAGTGAGTTTTTTTTCTTACTGTCGGGATATGGGGAGAGGGTGAAGACGATTACTTACGTATTTGTTGACATTAACTTCGACGGTCAACATGACACGGAGCATTTGATTTGTGTTGTGGAATGTTGCCATACGCAATCGATGATAACAAATACCCTGCGTACGACTTGGTGGCGCAAAACACAGTTCGAAAGAGGTTATGGTAGCACACAGACTTTACAGACCGCCATCTGTTGCTACGACATTCAAGTTATACCGTACACGTTCTCAAGTTCAGATCGCCTTGATTAATAGGCAACTTCTCTGACATAAAAGCTGAAACTCGCTTCAAATCGCTGACTCATAACAGTGACGTCATGACACACTTTGAAATGAACACCCAGTACTAGGTTTATACATACAAAAAAGTATTCTGAAATTAGAAAATAGAAATATAATACAGGCAGATTTATATGTGCATAAATCGGTTTACTTAAATTGAAGACATACATTCATTCATTCATTCATTCATTCATAATTTTCTGCCCTATGGCCGATCTTTCACTGCAAATCCAGCATTGTCCATCTTTCCTATTTTCTGCCTTCCTTTTATTAGAAGACATTAACACGTTTAGCTACAGAATTATACAACCAAGGTCCAGAATTAATGCTGTGCTTTAAACCAGCAGGCATGGAACATTTAGGTTTTACTAATGTTAAATTATTATTTCGTTGTATATGATTACGTGCCTGTAATATAAACTTATTTCGATTTTGATGATGAAATTTTAAAAGCGTATAAATTTGATCAATTTCAAATACGTACATTAAATTCAGAATGAATTAATTTAGCTGGATAATCACAACGTTTCTTTAAACAGATTTTAATTAGTTTTTGTAGTAAATTTAACGGATTAAGATTATTTTTTGTGCTTCCATCCCAAATAATAATGCCATATTGAATAATTGATGAAAAAAGGCTAAATAAACGTTACTCAGAACTCTAATAGGTAAGTAACAGTCTCTGTGATAAGACCCTTTTAAATTCTGATCAGTAATGATACCTAGCCAGATATTTCACATATCTGGCTTCTTTCAGTGTTGGACATTTACAACTCTTACAAGGGAAGGGTTTCGGCTCGAACAGGAATTTTTGGTTAAAAATTTGTACATAGGCTTACCTCACAATGGTAATGAAGACCCTAAAAGCATTCATTTGTGTAACTCTCCGTTTGGTTGGTATTGGTCAATACACTTCTTTAAAAATGTACATGAGGATTCTCTATAAAATGCATGAAACAGCATGGAGCAGAGCAATAAGCACAACACGCAGAAGCAACACCTGAACAATCTTCTGAACCACACTCCAGTGCTGAAAAATCAAATCCCACCTGAATTACATTTTTGAAGTCCGAGACTTGTTCAGGATTCACGTAACCAGCTGACTGCCAGGAATACTGAACCATAGGGCGGTATACTGGAGCAGACAACTGGTTATGAACAACAGAGTGCATTTTCATTATAAACACTCGATTTCCCAAGTTAAGTTCTGGATTCTCAGCAAGAGTCTTTATGTAATCTGTTATCCTCCGAGCATATATCTTGTATTGTCTAAGGAAATAGATATTCAGAGGCTGGATATGTTTAGTTTTTTAGGTGGAATGATAATACATTCCATGTCCTAGCCTTGGAATGATTCATTTATTAAGGTTGCGTCCTTGTGCGCATTCAATGACTCACACAAGAGTGTATATCTTTGATTAGCTGCAATATTTTGGGACAGAACATTGGAGAAAAATGTTCTTAAATGTGCTCTAGACATTTTACCATTCACACTAGCTTCTAGGCTAGGCTAGGCTTACGGGTAAGGTGTCCCATCACCTTAACTTGTGCAGTGCTCTCCCCACCCCTCAACTTGTACAGTGCTCTAACAGACAAACCACACATTACACAAACAAATGCTTTTGGGAGCTTTACAGAGATGTAAAGATGGGCGTGTATACAAATTTTGGATACGAAATTCCTGTTCGAGCCGAAACCCTTCCCTTGTTAGGATCTCAACAATTTTCATCACGAATATTAAATTTTGAATGTTGGCAATTAATGAAAAAGGAACTAAGATTGATTTTGATACTGTATATTTAATGAAAGGAAGTTGGAATGAAGCCATTTTTTAACAATATTAATACTCGTCTTAGCAAGGATGATTGTGACAAGAAACTTTGGCATGTTGTAAACACAATCCTTGTTTTTCAGGTATAAACTAGTTGTAGCTGATGTAATTCAAGAAAGTCTGAAACCTCTCAGATTACGGGTTCAAGAATATATGTCAGAGCCACAATATGTCGAACAAGTGTTGGAGCAGGGAGCTGAGAGAGCGTCACAAGTGGCCCACGAGACATGGAATGACGTGAGAGCAAAAGTAGGACTTAGTGTGCTTCAAGACGTGTACAGAAGTAACCTGTTGACAAAGAAAGAAGTCCGTGGAAAGTAACTGCTTATGTATGAACTCAGCACCTTTATTGTAAAAAGAATATGAAATCCAGTATAAAATCACTTATAAACAATTTAATAGTGTGTGTTTATCAGTATTCCAGAAGATGTGTCCACACTATTCCATTTATATTAACCTACCTGTTGATTAACTTTTGTCATGTTCATCATATTTTCCAGCCGCACATATACCTGAAAAGAATACAGAGTGAACCAGCAAGGGCTGAACTCCTGACCGCAAGCATGATAACTATTTTCTGAGTTTGATCATAACAGTCCCACCCATTTACTAAGTGCAACTTCACTTATTTACAAATACTTTAATATTTTATTTAATTTCACTTAATTTTTGTCTTTTACGTTCTGCGTTGTGATATGTTCTGCACTTAGGTATTCTGCATTATGGAACACTAGTCCTATTGTAGAGTAACTTGTCTCTACCTGTTGGCGTAGGGAGAGTGGGGAAGGGTAAAGATTGCAGCTATTTCCCTTTTTCCCAGGTAGAGCTTCACAATTTGCGGATTTGTTTACGGGTAACCATGGCAACGAACCCTTACATGATTTCCATAGAGCCTGTCTTCGAAGGTACGTGAATCGCTGACAAAACATTTCCTTTGTAGCTGCAAGGACCCTTATCGCTTCCTGGCTTCGCTCCTTTGAAAGGAAAATAATGGCACGCGAATATATTGAGTGTCCACACTTCTTTGCACTTCTTCATTTCAGTTTGTGAGACGTGTGCAAAGAGTGACTGTGTTATGTCTTGTTGCTAAAACGATATATTATAATATTAAGTTAACTAAGCAGTTATTTAGTTTTAGTGATAGTTTCATAATTATTTTTAAAAGTGGTGACTCAGATATTTTTATTGACAACGGGGAATGTATCCTTTAAACGAATATAGTGTGTAGCGTGTTACAGACATCATTTTCGCGATAGACTGAAGGTGATGAAAGATATGTATTGTTAGCGGAGAAACCACCAGCGTGGCTCAGTCGATTAAGGCACTTGCCTGCCGGTCTGAAGTTGCGCTCGAGTGCGGGTTCGATCCCCGCTTGGGTTGATTACCTGGTTAGGTTTTTTCGAGGTTTTCCCCAACTGTAAGGTGAAAGTCAGGTAATCTGTGGCGAATCCTCGGCCTCATCTCGCCAAATACCATCTCGCTATCACCAATCTCACCGACGTTAAATAACCTAGTAGTTGATACAGCGTCATTAAATAATCCGAGGTTTTTCCCAGCCGTAAGGTGCATGCCAGGTAATCTATGGCGAATCCTCGGCCTCATCTCGCCAAATACCATCTTGCTATCACCAATCTCATCGACGTTAAATAACCTAGAAGTTGATATAGCGTTGTTAAATAACCCGAGGTTTTCCCCAGCTGTAAGGTGAACGCCAGGTAATCTGTGGCGAATCCTTGGCCTCATCTCACCAAATAGTATCTCGCTATCACCAATCTCATCGACGCTAAATAACTTTGCAGTTGATACAGCGTCGTTAAATAACCGACTAAAATAAAAAAAATTGTTTTCGGGGAAACCAACACTTGTTACTAATATATCGGCAAAGAAGTTGAAAAGGAAAGGTGCAAGATCTTACACCAAACATTTTAAAAGTACGTGGTACAGTGAAGATCAGTGGCTGTGCGGTAGTTCTTATTTGGAAAAATTGTTTTGTTGGTCCTGTTTGTTAGTTAGAATAAAAAAATCGGCATGGAAGTTGGATGGATTTTGTGAAAACAGATTAAGTTTTTGTCAGTTTTTTTGAAAAGGCTAAAGAAGGGGCTGAATTCTCAGGGCGGAAATATGTTAAGCTGTCAGAAGGTGAACTTTTTCAGAAGTACAAACAATTATTTTTTAAATAAGTTACTTGTCGTCATATTTATGCAAGTTAACACTAGATATCAAGATATTGAACAGCTTCAGTTTTGCTCTTTTGCCAATACTTTAAAATTGGTTCAGTATTCTAATATTTTTCCTTCTAATGCTCTTACCGCTCTACAAAAGACTTTCCCAAATTTGTTCAAAGTAAGTCGTTTGAAAACAGAACTAGAGCTTCTCTATGCAGATCATGAGTACCAGAACATTTCCCCTGATACAGGCACTAAAACTTGTAAGATAAAACAAAGACGTATTGAAGAAACCTATAGGCTCTTTTCCCTTATTGTGACATTACAGTCAACAAGTGTTGCAGTGGAGTGAAGTTGTTTTTTTTGTGCACTCAACCGCATAAAGAAAAATCTTCGCAATTCAATGGCACAAGGGAGATTAACATCATTGGCGTGCATCTCCATTCACAAGGATTTGCTACAGATCTGATTGAGAAGTAGCCATTTCATGACGACATCAGTGACAATTCTCCTTCCATAGAGACAGACGAATCAACTTAATCTACAAAAAATAGGTAAGTTGTACTTCATGTCCCTTAATAAAAGAGCTTGACCAACTTTTGCGGTTGCGAGCCGCCACTGGACAACTCCAATATTATTTTCAAATTTTAGAGAAAAATACAAATCTAGGATTATTGAAATTATGGATCCTGAATGTATGTATTGATAGTGATCTAATTAGAAGAAAAAAGTAAGAATATTTTAATTTTTAAAGTCAGTTACAGTTTTTTGCGATTTCCCAACAATGTGTTATTTTGGACGTGTCCCCTTTTGCAAATCGAGGACAGAATTATTTGTTGCGCAATTTACATGTTCACTTTCCTTCTTATTAACAATAAGAGAAATATTCGCCTACTGATAAGTCATATCTACTGCATGGCTTAGATTTTATGACCTGTTTGCAGATAACGGCATAATAATTGTATAAAGATGGAACATTCTTACTTTTAGATCATATCACATACAGAATAATAGTATTTCAGAAGTTACTTTATTGGATTCAGGAACTACTGAAAAAAATTATGTTTCTGTCAAAATATTTTTTTAGAACTTTAAATTACCACCTAATAAAGCAAAATAAGTAGAAATACAGCTTACAATAAATTTTGTGTAATTTATACCTTCAAACTTTTGTTTCATTGGCCATTTCAAATAAAACTGGCAATAAAACTTATTTAATTTATACCTAGTGTACATAAATAATTTTGAATTGACCACCAATGGCGAGGACATTTTAATGATGGTTGGTAGCCGTGAGTGAAAATAAACGAAACCACGAAAGTAGAAATGAATGTCGGAGTTGTGCCGTCTTTGATCAGATTTGTTTCATGATGTATTGCTATGTAATTTGTGACATGCAATAGTTTAAATGCTTCAATATGAAGCAATAGTAGAATTTCACTAACTTTTATGTACATATTAGTTTTGCCCAACTCTTTTTAGGTCGCTGGCTCCGCCTGTAGTCAGTGAAAGCAGGGTGGTAAACCTTTTGGAATTGCAGAAAATACACTATACAAAATAATAGACAGGTCTGTTGAAATAAAAAGTGAAATCTCTAAAAAAATTAAACAAAAATGACGAGAGCTAAAAATATCAAAAGACGATGTAAATCGTAATTTCCGCCAGAAAATCCGTTACCCGTCAAAGCCATTTTTTTACCGGCCGCTACGTTGAAATTCCGTCAAAACTGACGGAATTTCCGTCTAGTTGGTAACACTGCCGAAACCCAACACGCAAAGTCAATATGGCTGCTAAAATGGGATTCTGGAAAGATTACGTCCTTTAATTTTAGGAAATAGCTATCAGAATATTAAATTCAATGAAGTTAGTGCTATATTACCTTTGAAAGTGATTGTTTCAATGCCTGTATGTAGTAACATTGAGTGGAAATATAATCTATTAGTTATCCCTGTTAAAAGAAATATTAGGTTATGTAACGTTTGTTAAAAAAAATATTAATTTTATTTCATAATTAAAAACTTTTTGGTTAATTTTTTTTTATATTTTAAAATGAAACTTTGTATTATCCTACTTCCTCATGTAACATAACATAACCAAGTCCAATATTACAATATAGCGCGTGAAAACCACTTCATTCCCGTACACAAAATCCTTACCAATATCAATATTATGTAACAATTAAATCAGTACAAAATACCAAAACCCCAATTTGCCACTGCCCCTATACGGAAGCGCGTCATCATCATCATTATTATTATTATTATTTTACATAACAGTCTTCAGCTACTGAAATAGTGTAATAGACCTTAGAATTAAAAAAATTGTTTATCATAAAAAGGCTTGCTAATGAGCCAATTAATTTACAGATAACATTTATAAATTCACTACAGCTAAAGTAAATAAATAGCCAATGTACGTATTTTATTAGGCACTTATATTGCCATTATCTCAAAGTTATTGCTGGTTTTTGTTAGTCGACATTTTGGTCGATGAAACAATTACGTAGTGTTATGATCATGACAATCTTTCCTAAAAGTGTAGGTCTAATTATTAAAATTTTGCTTCATATACATTAATAATTGAAAAATATATAAACTTATGATAGCTAAGATCTTCTCGTTAATAAATAAAGGATGACAATGATCATGATAATGAGAATTGGTGATAGACTAATCCTGATGGCTTTTTTTTTTGTATAATTTAAAAATCTTGATGATGTGAGTACTGTTCTCCCATAATAAGATGCCATATTTTAATGTACTGTTAAATATGCGTAATCAGCAGTGTTAATATATTTTAATGGTAAAATATTTTTAAACTTAAAAAAAATTAAATCCTGGATAATTTAATACTTAAAAGCTCAATACGTTGTCTGAAGTTAGCTTTGTGTCAACCACAATTTCAAGCATGTTATATGAACAATTTGTTGAGCAAGATTTTTAATTAGCCTAAATGTTAATTATTCTGTTTTATTTTCATTTAAAACTAAAGCATTAGCTTCAAAATAAATTTTTAACTTGTACAATATAAGTCAGTGTTTCACTTTGAAGCAACGGTATTACCTTAATGATTGTATAGTTTAGAATTTTAACTTTTATCTACATTACAGAAAGTGACGCATTATCTATTCATTTCAGACTGTGTGACATCTTATTTATGGATTCAAACAACATCTTATATGTGAAAAATATGCTTTCTATGGGTAGTAAGTGGTAACAAGTCAATGTGTTAAGTGAGAAAGTCTTGCTGTACTGAGTTTGGGGACTGGCAGTAGTTTCGGAAGAATGCTTATAAAAGAATAAGTACACTTTCCTCTCGTATTAGTTGCACGATAGATTTTCATTAGGAGCATACAAACTAGGAAATAAGAGTCTTTGGAAATGGAGGGTAGTTATCAGTTACTAGAAGGGGTTGATATTTTCTTTTTCTATATAATTACCTGTAATATAAAAGTAAAGTATTGGCTATAATGTAATACAGAGGTAGTTGAAGGTAATAAAGTGGGAGTGTGCAGAAGAGGAGAGAGAAAATTATGGAATTGAGTCATGGTAATCCATGATGCCATTGAGCAACGATTTGTAGAAGTATATTTCCAGGACTAGTACTTGATTTGTAACTGTTGTATTTAATGAGTGGTACGTCTTGATTTGGTAATCTTGTTACAGGTGGTTCACTGACTCCAGAAGAAGAAGTGGAGTTGGCAAAGTGGAGACAAGAAATTGTTCATTCGAACACACAGCTCACAAGAACTTCTGAGACACCCAAAGTTAACAGATTCAGCTTTGTCAAGACTCCGTCTTCTGCCCAAGGTAAGTGTAAAATGTTCACTCTTTAATGTATGACCATCTGTTTCGTTTTCGAGGACCTGACTACAATCCAGGTCCAGATACATTGTAACTAGTTTTTACTACTTTAATATTTTCTACCTCTGTTAACTTTCTATGTGTTTTGTACTATGAAGGAACAACTGTGAAACAAGCTCTACCGTTAGATAAATATTTTTTTTTTCAAGTTGATAGCAACATTTATTACATTCTCATGCTTTTTGTGGTCTTGTCATTCTGAATATTAGTTGGCGACTTCATTGTGATACGTAGACAGGTAGCTACAATAGTGGCTTAGTGCATAATGATTGCTAAATACTTTCCAGGAATTTTACAACTATGGCAATACTTTTGTTTAGTGATTGTGTACAATAATAGACTTTACACTAATGGTTTTAGAGCACTTATAGGGACTGAAGTGTAGGTTAATTATTTTCAAAATTCATAGTAAAGTTTATTACATTGGATGCTGCTTGTAGAGTTATTGTTTTGAATATTACTTGAGGACTTGTTTCTGACATTTGGAGAAGTGCAATGGGGACTATGGTCTTGCGTAATGATTGTTAGATTCATGCCAGACCTTTGTTTTGTTGCTTTACATAATAATTGGCTCAATCTACTAATTATAGAGCTGCATTACCGACTGAGTTGTTGAATGAATATGTACAAATTAAAATAATTAGAACGCCCATGCTCATTGTGGTGGTGTTGTTTTGAATAGTAATTGACGAGTTCACACTGATACTTGGACACGTGCAATAAGGTCTCTAGTCTTGCATAATCATTGCTAAATTCATGCCTGGACTTATACATCTGCATAGTACTTTTATATAGCGGTTTACATAATAAATGACTTTACATTGATAGTTACAGAGCAGTTATATAGATGGATGTGTAGGTTACATATTATCCATAGCAATATTTGTTACATTCTTATGCTTTTTCAGGTGTTGTAGTGTTGTATAATGTTTGACGATTTCGTACTGACAATAGCTACAGGTAGTCTACAGTTGAATATTTAATGCTAAATTGATGCCAGGGATTATGTAAGTTTCAGAGTATGGTACCTTTATTTTCTCTTTTACATAATATCTCATTTAATCTACTAATCATAGAACTGCATTAGCGACTGAGTTCTTGCATGAATGTTTACAAATTAAAAAAAAAATAGAATTATCCATACATGTAGTGGTGTCATTCTTTTGAATAACAATTGACGATTTCATACTTGGACATGTGCAATAGGTACTCTGTTCTTACATATAATGATTGCTAAATTCATGCCACAACATATAGAACTATGACAGTACTTTTTTTTTTTTGGTCCTTTTACATTATAAATGGATTGACATTGAGAGTTAAAGAGGTAGTAATGGCGAGTGAACTGTTTGAAAATATTTTCCAAATTCTTAGGTCTTGTTGCTTTGAATAGAAATTGACGACTTTATTCTGATACTTTGGCAGCTGCAATAGGGACTCTGGTCATGCATGAAGATTGCTAAATTCATGACAGGATTTATAGGAATGTGACAATACTTTAGTGCTTTTGTATAATAACTAATTTTATACTAATAGTTATAGAAAAATTATAAAGACTATCTTAATTTTTTTCCAAATACATAGCAAGATTTAGTACAACCATTCACTGTTTGGTGTTATAGTGTTCAATAATGTTTCAGCACTTCATACTGACACTTGGCAAGCTGCAGTGGTGATCACAGAGAGTGGGAAGAGAAGATAGAGAAAGCAGAGTGAGCAGAGACAAGCAGAGAGGGCACAGAGAAACAGAGAGAGCATAGTGAAGCAGAGAGAGCACAGTGAGTACAGAGAGATAAGCGAGAAGGCAGAGAGAGAGAGCATACAGAGGGCAAAGAGAGGACAAAGATAGAAGACAGAGAACAGAGAGGAAGTAGAGAGAAAAGAGAGGCCAAAATGAGTACAGAGAGAGTACGGAGGAGGTAAATAGAATACAGAGAATGCAGATAGAGTTCAGAGAGGGCAACCAGAGTACAGATATCGCAGATAGAGAAAAGAGAGAAAGTAGATAGGACAAACAGATAAAAGAGGGGATAGATAGAGCACAGAGAGGAAACAGAGAGGGCAGAGAGACCACTGAGGGGGCAGACAAGAAAATAGAGAGGAATGAGAGACAACAGAGGGGACAGGGAGAGCACAGATAGAACAGGATGTGCACATAGGATCAGAAGGATCACAGTGGGAAGGGGGAGAGCACACAGGGTACAGAGAGGAAAGAGAGGGGACAGGTAGAGCACAGTGGGGACAGGGAGAGCTCCGAGGAGACAGGAAGAACATAGAAGGGTCAGAGAGAAGAAAGAGGGGCAGGAAGAACACAGAGAGAACAGAAACAACACAGGTGGGGCGGGGAGAGACCAGAGGGAACAGGAAGAACACAGAGGGAACTGAGATAAGACAGAGGGGGCAGGGAGAGACCAGAGGAGACAGGGAGAGTCCAGAGTTTACAGGAGGAACACAGAAGGAACAGAGAGAAGACAGAGGGGACAGGAAGAACATAGAGTCAACAGAAAGAAGAGAGAGGGGCAGGGAGAGATCAATGAGACCAGAGAGAAGACAGAGGTAGCAGGGAGAAAACAGAGGGGACAGGAAGAACACAGTGGGGACAGGGAGAGATCAGAGGGGACAGGAAGAACATAGAGTAAATAGAGAGAAGAGAGAGGGGCTGGGAGAGATCAGTGGTGACATAAAGACCATAGAGTGAACAGAGAGAAGAGACAGGGGCAGGGAGAGATAAGTGGTGACATAAACAACATAGAGTGAACAGAGAGAAGACAGGAGACAGGGAGAGATAAGTAGTGACATAAACAACATAGAGTGAACGGTGAAAAGACAGAGGGGACAGGGAGAGATCAGTGGTGACATAAAGAACATAGAGTGAACAGAAAGAAGAGAGAGGGGACAGGGAGAGATCAGTGGTGACATAAACAACATAGAGTGAACAGAGAGAAGACAGGGGACAGGGAGAGATCAGTGGTGACATAAACAACACAGAGTGAACGGTGATAAGACAGAGGGGACAGGGAGAGATCAGTGGTGACATAAACAACATAGAGTGAACAGAAAAAAGACACAGGGGATAGGGAGAGATCAGTGGTGACATAAAGAACATAGAGTGAACAGAGAGAAGACAGAGGGGACAGAGAGAGATCAGTGGTGACATAAAGAACATAGAGTGAACAGAGAGAAGAGAGAGGAGACAGGGAGAGATCAGTTGTGACATAAAGAACATTGAATGAACATAGAGAAGAGAGAGGGGCAGGGAGAGATCAGTGGTGAAATAAAGAACATACAGTGAACAGAGAGAATAGAGAGGGGACAGGGAGAGATCAGTGGTGACATAAAGAACATAGAGTGAACAGAGAGAAGAGACAGGGGCAGGGAGAGATCAGTGGTGACATAAAGAACATAGAGTGAACAGAGAGAAGAGACAGGGGCAGGAAGAGATCAGTGGTGACATAAACAACATAGGGAAAACAAAGAGAAGACAGAGGGGACAGGGAGAGATCAGTGCTGACATAAAGAACATAGAGTGAACAGAGAGAAGACAGAGGGGACAGGGAGAGATCAGTGGTGGCATGAAGAACACAGAGTGAACAGAGAGAAGACAGAGGGGACAGGGAGAGATCAGTGGTGACATAAAGAACATAGAGTGAACAGAGAGAAGAAAGAGGGGACAGGGAGAGATCAGTGGTGGCATAAAGAACACAGAGGGAACAGAAAGAAAACACAGGGGATAGGGAGAGATCAGTGGTGACATAAAGAACATAGAGTGAACAGAGAGAAGACAGAGGGAACAGGGAGAGATCAGTGGTGGTATAAACAACATAGAGTGAACACAAAAAAGACACAGGGGGTAGGGAGAGATCAGTGGTGACATAAACAACATAGAGTGAACAGAGAGAAGACAGATGGAACAGGGAGAGATCAGTGGTGACATAAAGAACATAGAGTGAACAGAGAGAAGAGAGGGGGGACAGGGAGAGATCAGTGGTGACATAAAGAACATAGAGTGAACATAGAGAAGAGAGAGGGATAGGGAGAGATCAGTGGTGACATAAAGAACATAGAGTGAACAGAGAGAAGAGAGAGGGGCAGGGAGAGATCAGTGATGACATAAAGAACATAGAGTGAACAGAGAGAAGACAGAGGGGACAGGGAGAGATCAGTGGGCACATAAAGATTAGAGAGTGAACAGAGAGAAGAGAGAGGGGACAGGGAGAGATCAGTGGTGACATAAAGAACATAGAGTGAACGGAGAGAAGACAGAGGGGACAGGGAGAGATCAGTGGTGACATAAGGAACATAGAGTGAACAGAGAGAAGACAGAGGGGAAAGGGAGAGGTCAGTGGTGACATAAGGAAAATAGAGTGAACAGAGAGAAGACACAGGGGATAGGGAGAGATCAGTGTTGACATTAACAACATAGTGTGAACGGAGAGAAGACAGAGGGAACAGGGAGAGATCAGTGGTGACATAAAGAACATAGAGTGAACAGAGAGAAGAGAGGGGGGACAGGGAGAGATCAGTGGTGACATAAAGAACATAGAGTGAACATAGAGAAGAGAGAGGAACAGGGAGAGATCAGTGGTGACATAAAGAATAGAGAGTGAACAGAGAGAAGAGAGAGGGGACAGGGAGAGATCAGTGGTGACATAAAGAACATAGAGGGAACAGAAAGAAGACACAGGGGATAGGGAGAGATCAGTGGTGACATAAAGAACATAGAGGGAACAGAAAGAAGACACAGGGGATAGGGAGAGATCAGTGGTGACATAAAGAACATAGAGTGAACAGAGAGAAGACAGAGGGGACAGGGAGAGATTAGTGGTGACATAAGGAACATAGAGTGAACAGAGAGAAGACAGAGGGGAAAGGGAGAGGTCAGTGGTGACATAAAGGACATAGAGTGAACAGAGAGACGAGAGGGGCAGGGAGAGATCAGTGGTGACATAAACAACTTAGAGTGAACAGAGAGAAGACAGAGGGGACAGGGAGAGATCAGTGGCGACATAAAGAACATAGAATGATAAGAGAGAAGAGAGAGGGGCAGGGAGAGATCAGTGGTGACATGAATAACATGGAGTGAACAGAGAGAAGACAGAGGGGACAGGGAGAGATCAGTGGTGATATAAATAACATAGAGTGAACATAAGGAAGACAGAGGGGACAGGGGGAGATCAGTGGTGACATAAAGAACATAGAGTGAACAGAGAGAAGAGAGAGGGGCAGGGACAGAGATCAGTGGTGACATGAACAACATCGAGTGAACAGAGATAAGACAGAGGGGACAGGGAGAGATCATTGGTGACATAAACAACATAGAGTGAACATAGAGAAGAGAGAGGGGACAGGGAGAGATCAGTGGTGACATAAACAACATAGAGTGAACAGAGAAAAGAGAGAGGCAGGGAGAGATCAGTGGTGACATAAAGAACATAGAGTGAACAGAGAGAAGAGAGGGGGCAGGGAGAGATCAGTGGTGACATAAACAACATAGACTGAACAGAGACAAGATAAGAGGGGTCAGGGAGAGATCAGTGGTGACATGAAAAACATAGAGTGAACATAGAGAAAAGAGAGGGGACAGGGAGAGATCAGTGGTGACAAAAACAACATTGAGTGAACAGAGAGAAGAGAGAGAGGGGCAGGGAGATATCAGTGGTGACATAAACATCATAGAGTGAACAGAGAGAGGACAGAGGGGACAGGGAGAGATCAGTGGTGACATAAACAACATAAAATGAACATAGAGAAGAGAGAAGGGACAGGGAGAGATCAGTGGTGACAAAAACAACATTGAGTGTTCAGAGGGAAGAGAGAGGGGCAGGGAGAGATCAGTGGTGACATAAACAACATAGACTGAACATAGAGAAGAGAGAAGGGACGGGGAGAGATCAGTGGTGACAAAAACAACATCGAGAGAACAGAGGGAAGAGTGAGGGGCAGGGAGAGATCACTGGTGACATAAAGAACCTAGAGTGAACAGAGAGAAGAGAGAGGGGACAGGGAGAGATCAGTGGTGACATACACAACATAGAGTGAACAGAGAGAAGACAAAGGGGACAGGGAGAGATCAGTGGTGACATAAAGAACATATTGAGAACAGAGAGGAGAGAGAGGGACGGGGAGAAATCAGTGGTGACATAAACAACATAGAGTGAACAGAGAGGAGTGAGGGGACAGGGAGAGATCAATGGTGACATAAACAACATAGAGTGAACAGAGAGAAAAGAGAGGGGCAGGGAGAGATCAGTGGTAACATAAGCAACATAGAATGAACATAGAGAAGAGAAAGGGACGGGGAGAGGTCAGTGGTGACAAAAACAACATTGAGGGAACAGAGGGAAGAGTGAGGGGCAGGGAGAGATCAGTGGTGACATAAAGAACATAGAGTGAACAGAGAGAAGACAGAGGGAACAGGGAGAGATCAGTGGTGGTATAAACAACATAGAGTGAACAGAAAAAGACACAGGGGATAGGGAGAGATCAGTGGTGACATAAACAACATAGAGTGAACAGAGAGAAGACAGAGGGAACAGGGAGAGATCAGTGGTGACATAAAGAACATAGAGTGAACAGAGAGAAGAGAGGGGGGACAGGAAGAGATCAGTGGTGACATAAAGAACATAGAGTGAACATAGAGAAGAGAAAGGGACAGGGAGAGATGAGTGGTGACATAAAGAACATAGAGTGAACAGAGAGAAGAGAGAGGGGCAGGGAGGGATCAGTGATGCCATAAAGAACATACAGTGAACAGAGAGAAGACAGAGGGGACAGGGAGAGATCAGTGGTGACATAAAGAATAGAGAGTGAACAGAGAGAAGAGAGAGGGGACAGGGAGAGATCAGTGGTGACATAAAGAACATAGAGGGAACAGAAAGAAGACACAGGGGATAGGGTGAGTTCAGTGGTGACATAAAGAACATAGAGTGAACAGAGAGAAGACAGAGGGGACAGGGAGAGATCAGTGGTGACATAAAGAATATAGAGTGAACAGAGAGAAGAGAGAGGGGACAGGGAGAGATCAGTGGTGACATAAAGAACATAGAGGGAACAGAAAGAAGACAAAGGGGATGGGGAGAGATCAGTGGTGACATAAAGAACATAGAGTGAACAGAGAGAAGACAGAGGGGACAGGGAGAGATCAGTGGTGACATAAGGAACATAGAGTGAACAGAGGGAAGACAGAGGGGAAAGGGAGAGGTCAGTAGTGACATAAGGAAAATAGAGTGAACAGAGAGAAGACACAGGGGGTAGGGAGAGATCAGTGGTGACATAAAGAACATAGAGTGAACAGAGAGAAGAGAGAGGGAACAGGGAGAGATCAGTGGTGGTATAAACAACGTAGAGTGAACAGAAAAAAGACACAGGGGATAGGGAGAGATCAGAGGTGACATTAACAACATAGAGTCAACAGAGAGAAGAGTGGGGGGACAGGGAGAGAACAGTGGTGACATAAAGAACATAGAGAAGAGAGAGGGACAGGGAGAGATCAGTGGTGACAAAAACAACATTGAGTGAACAGAGGGAAGAGTGAGGGGCAGGGAGAGATCACTGGTGACATAAAGAACATAGAGTGAACAGAGAGAAGAGAGAGGGGCAGGGAGAGATCAGTGATGACATAAAGAACATAGAGTGAACAGAGAGAAGACAGAGGGGACAGGGAGAGATCAGTGGTGACATAAAGAACATAGAGGGAACAGAAAGAAGACACAGAGGATAGGGAGAGATCAGTGGTGACATAAAGAACATAGAGTGAATAGAGAGAAGACGGAGGGGACAGGGAGAGATCAGTGGTGACATAAAGAATATAGAGTGAACAGAGAGAAGAGAGAGGGGACAGGGAGAGATCAGTGGTGACGTAAAGAACATAGAGGGAACATAGAGAAGAGAGAGGGACAGGGAGAGATGAGTGGTGACATAAAGAACATAGAGTGAGCAGAGAGAAGAGAGAGGGGCAGGGAGAGATCAGTGATGACATAAAGAACATAGAGTGAACAGAGAGAAGACAGAGGGGACAGGGAGAGATCAGTGGTGACATAAAGAATAGAGAGTGAACAGAGAGAAGAGAGAGGGGACAGGGAGAGATCAGTGGTGACATAAAGAACATAGAGGGAACAGAAAGAAGACACAGGGGATAGGGAGAGTTCAGTGGTGACATAAAGAACATATAGTGAACAGAGAGAAGACAGAGGGGACAGGGAGAGATCAGTGGTGACATAAGAAACATAGAGTGAACAGAGAGAAGACAGAGGGGAAAGGGAGAGGTCAGTGGTGACATAAAGGACATAGAGTGAACAGAGAGACAAGAGAGGGGCAGGGAGAGATCAGTGGTGACATAAACAACTTAGAGTGAACAGAGAGAAAACAGAGGGGACAGGGAGATATCAGTGGTGACATAAAGAACATAGAGTGAACAGAGAGAAGAGAGAGGGGCAGGGAGAGATCAGTGGTGACATGAATAACATAGAGTGAACAGAGAGAAGACGGAGGGGACAGGGAGAGATCAGTGGTGATATAAACAACATAGAGTGAACATAAGGAAGACAGAAAGAAGACACAGGGGATGGGGAGAGATCAGTGGTGACATAAAGAACATAGAGTGAACAGAGAGAAGACAGAGGGGACTGGGAGAGATCAGTGGTGATATAAACAACATAGAGTGAACATAAGGAAGACAGAAAGAGACACAGGGGATGGGGAGAGATCAGTGGTGACATGAACAACATCGAGTGAACAGAGATAAGAGAGAGGGGACAGGGAGAGATCATTGGTGACATAAACAACATAGAGTGAACATAGAGAAGAGGGAGGGGACAGGGAGAGATCAGTGGTGACATAAACAACATAGAGTGAACAGAGAGAAGAGAGGGGCAGGGAGAGATCAGTGGTGACATAAAGAACATAGTGTGAACAGAGAGAAGAGAGAGGGGCAGGGAGAGATCAGTGGTGACATAAACAACATAGGCTGAACAGAGACAAGATAAGAGGGGTCAGGGAGAGATCAGTGGTGACATGAAAAACATAGACTGAACATAGAGAAAAGAAAGGGGACAGGGAGAGATGAGTGGTGACAAAAACAACATTTAGTGAACAGAGAGAAGAGAGAGAGGGGCAGGGAGAGATCAGTGGTGACATAAACATCATAGAGTGAACAGAGAGAGGACAGAGGGGACAGGCAGCGATCAGTGGTGACATAAACAACATAAAATGAACATAGAGAAGAGAGAAGGGACGGGAAGAGATCAGTGCTGACAAAAACAACATTGAGTGAACAGAGGGAAGAGTGAGGGGCAGGGAGAGATCAGTGGTGACATAAAGAACATAGAGTGAACAGAGAGAAGAGAGAGGGGACAGGGAGAGATCAGTGGTGGTATTAACAACATAGAGTGAACAGAAAAATGACGCAGGGGATAGGGAGAGATCAGTGGTGACATAAACAACATAGAGTGAACAGAGAGAAGACAGAGGGGATAGGGGGAGATCAGTGGTGACATAAAGAATATAGAGTGAGCAGAGAGAAGAGAGAGGGGAGAGGGAGAGATCAGTGGTGACATAAAGAACATAGAGGGAACAGAAAGAAGACACAGGGGATAGGGAGAGATCAGTGGTGACATAAAGAACATAGAGTGAACAGAGAGAAGACAGAGGGGACATGGAGAGATAAGTGGTGACATAAAGAACATAGAGTGAATTGAGAGAAGACGGAGGGGACGGGGAGAGATCAGTGGTGACATAAAGAATATAGAGTGAACAGAGAGAAGAGAGAGGGGACAGGGAGAGATCAGTGGTGACGTAAAGAACATAGAGGGAACAGAAAGAAGACACAGGGGATAGGGAGAGATCAGTGGTGACATAAAGAACATAGAGTGAACAGAGAGAAGACAGAGGGGACAGGGAAAGATCAGTGGGGACATAAGGAACATAGAGTGAACAGAGAGAAAACAGAGGGGAAAGGGAGAGGTCAGTGGTGACATAAAGGACATAGAGTGAACAGAGAGACGAGAGGGGCAGGGAGAGATCAGTGGTGACATAAACAACTTAGAGTGAACAGAGAGAAGACAGAGGGGACAGGGAGACATCAATGGCGACATAAAGAACATAGAATGAAAAGAGAGAAGAGAGAGGGGCAGGGAGAGATCAGTGGTGACATGAATAATATGGAGTGAACAGAGAGAAGGCAGAGGGGACAGGGAGAGATCAGTGGTGAAATAAACAACATAAAGTGAACATAAGGAAGACAGAGGGGACGGGGGGAGAGCAGTGGTGACATAAAGAACATAGAGTGAACAGAGAGAAGAGAGAGGGGCAGGGACAGAGATCAGTGGTGACATGAACAACATCGAGTGAACAGAGATAAGACAGAGGGGACAGGGAGAGATCATTGGTGACATAAACAACATAGAGTGAACATAGAGAAGAGAGAGGGGACAGGGAGAGATCAGTGGTGACATAAACAACATAGAGTGAACAGAGAAAAGGGAGGGGCAGGGAGAGATCAGTGGTGACATAAAGAACATAGAGTGAACAGAGAGAAGAGAGGGGGGCAGGGAGAGATCAGTGGTGACATAAACAACATAGACTGAACAGAGACAAGATAAAAGGGGTCAGGGAGAGATCAGTGGTGACATGAAAAACATAGAGTGAACATAGAGAAAAGAGAGGGGACAGGGAGAGATCAGTGGTGACAAAAACAACATTGAGTGAACAGAGAGAAGAGAGAGAGGGGCAGGGAGATATCAGTGGTGACATAAACATCGTAGAGTGAACAGAGAGAGGACAGAGGGGACAGGGAGAGATCAGTGGTGACATAAACAACATAAAATGAACATAGAGAAGAGAGAAGGGACAGGGAGAGATCAGTGGTGACAAAAACAACATTGAGTGTTCAGAGGGAAGAGAGAGGGGCAGGGAGAGATCAGTGGTGACATAAACAACATAGAATGAACATAGAGAAGAGAGAAGGGACGGGGAGAGTTCAGTGGTGACAAAAACAACATTGAATGAACAGAGGGAAGAGTGAGGGGCAGGGAGAGATCACTGGTGACATAAAGAACATAGAGTGAACAGAGAGAAGAGAGAGGGGACAGGGAGAGATCAGTGGTGACATAAAGAACATAGAGTGAACAGAGAGAAGACAGAGGGGACAGGGAGAGATCAGTGGTGACATAAAGAACATATTGAGAACAGAGAGGAGAGAGAGGGACGGGGAGAAATCAGTGGTGACATAAACAACATAGAGTGAACAGAGAGGAGTGAGGGGACAGGGAGAGATCAGTGGTGACATAAACAACATAGAGTGAACAGAGAGAAAAGAGAGGGGCAGGGAGAGATCAGTGGTGACATAAACAACATAGAATGAACATAGAGAAGAGAAAGGGACGGGGAGAGGTCAGTGGTGACAAAAACAACATTGAGGGAACAGAGGGAAGAGTGAGGGGCAGGGAGAGATCAGTGGTGACATAAAGAACATAGAGTGAACAGAGAGAAGACAGAGGGAACAGGGAGAGATAAGTGGTGGTATAAACAACATAGAGTGAACAGAAAAAAGACACAGGGGATAGGGAGAGATCAGTGGTCACATAAACAACATAGAGTGAACAGAGAGAAGACAGAGGGAACAGGGAGAGATCAGTGGTGACATAAAGAACATAGAGTGAACAGAGAGAAGAGAGGGGGGACAGGGAGAGATCAGTGGTGACATAAAGAACATAGAGTGAACATAGAGAAGAGAGAGGGACAGGGAGAGATGAGTGGTGACATAAAGAACATAGAGTGAGCAGAGAGAAGAGAGAGGGGCAGGGAGAGATCAGTGATGACATAAAGAACATAGAGTGAACAGAGAGAAGACAGAGGGGACAGGGAGAGATCAGTGGTGACATAAAGAATAGAGAGTGAACAGAGAGAAGAGAGAGGGGACAGGGAGAGATCAGTGGTGACATAAAGAACATAGAGGGAACAGAAAGAAGACACAGGGGATAGGGAGAGTTCAGTGGTGACATAAAGAACATAGAGTGAACAGAGAGAAGACAGAGGGGACAGGGAGAGATCAGTGGTGACATAAAGAATATAGAGTGAACAGAAAGAAGACAAAGGGGATGGGGAGAGATCAGTGGTGACATAAAGAACATAGAGTGAACAGAGAGAACACAGAGGGGACAGGGAGAGATCAGTGGTGACATAAGGAACATAGAGTGAACAGAGGGGGACAGAGGGGAAAGGGAGAGGTCAGTAGTGACATAAGGAAAATAGAGTGAACAGAGAGAAGACACAGGGGGTAGGGAGAGATCAGTGGTGACATAAAGAACATAGAGTGAACAGAGAGAAGAGAGAGGGAACAGGGAGAGATCAGTGGTGGTATAAACAACGTAGAGTGAACAGAAAAAAGACACAGGGGATAAGGAGAGATCAGAGGTGACATTAACAACATAGAGTCAACAGAGAGAAGAGTGGGGGGACAGGGAGAGAACAGTGGTGACATCAAGAACATAGAGTGAACATAGAGAAGAGAGAGGGACAGGGAGAGATCAGTGGTTACAAAAACAACATTGAGTGAACAGAGGGAAGAGTGAGGGGCAGGGAGAGATCACTGGTGACATAAAGAACATAGAGTGAACAGAGAGAAGAGAGAGGGGCAGGGAGAGATCAGTGATGACATAAAGAACATAGAGTGAACAGAGAGAAGACAGAGGGGACAGGGAGAGATCAGTGGTGACATAAAGAACATAGAGGGAACAGAAAGAAGACACAGAGGATAGGGAGAGATCACTGGTGACATAAAGAACATAGAGTGAATAGAGAGAAGACGGAGGGGACAGGGAGAGATCAGTGGTGACATAAAGAATATAGAGTGAACAGAGAGAAGAGAGAGGGGACAGGGAGAGATCAGTGGTGACCTAAAGAACATAGAGGGAACAGAAAGAAGACACAGGGGATAGGGAGAGATCAGTGGTGACATAAAGAACATAGAGTGAACAGAGAGAAGACAGAGGGGACAGGGAGAGATCATTGGTGACATAAGGAACATAGAGTGAACAGAGAGAAGACAGAAGGGAAAGGGAGAGGTCAGTGGTGACATAAAGGACAAAGAGTGAACAGAGAGACGAGAGGGGCAGGGAGAGATCAGTGGTGACATAAACAACTTAGAGTGAACAGAGAGAAGACAGAGGCGACAGGGAGATATCAGTGGTGACATAAAGAACATAGAGTGAACAGAGAGAAGAGAGAGGGGCAGGGAGAGATCAGTGGTGACTTGAATAACATAGAGTGAACAGAGAGAAGACAGAGGGGTCAGGGAGAGATCAGTGGTGAAATAAACAACATAGAGTGAACATAAGGAAGACAGAAAGAAGACACAGGGGATGGGGAGAGATCAGTGGTGACATAAAGAACATAGAGTGAACAGAGAGAAGACAGACGGGACAGGGAGAGATCAGTGGTGATATAAACAACATTGAGTGAACATAAGGAAGACAGAAAGAAGACACAGGGGATGGGGAGAGATCAGTGGTGACATAAAGAACATAGAGTGAACAGAGAAAAGAGAGAGGGGCAGGGACAGAGATATGTGGTGACATGAACAACATCGAGTGAACAGAGATAAGAGAGAGGGGACAGGGAGAGATCATTGGTGACATAAACAACATAGAGTGAACATAGAGAAGAGAGAAGGGACAGGGAGCGATCAGTGGTGACAAAAACAACATTTAGTGAACAGAGAGAAGAGAGAGAGGGGCAGGGAGAGATCAGTGGTGACATAAACATCATAGAGTGAA
This sequence comes from Periplaneta americana, assembly GCF_040183065.1. Classification (NCBI taxonomy): domain Eukaryota; kingdom Metazoa; phylum Arthropoda; class Insecta; order Blattodea; family Blattidae; genus Periplaneta; species Periplaneta americana. The sequence continues at coordinate 7,291,798 of NC_091132.1, read as the reverse complement.
CAGAGAGAGGACAGAGGGGACAGGCAGCGATCAGTGGTGACATAAAGAACATAGAGTGAACAGAGAGAAGAGAGAGGGGCAGGGAGAGATCAGTGGTGACATAAACAACATAGACTGAACAGAGACAAGATAAGAGGGGTCAGGGAGAGATCAGTGGTGACATGAAAAACATAGAGTGAACATAGAGAAGAGAGAAGGGACAGGGAGCGATCAGTGGTGACAAAAACAACATTTAGTGAACAGAAAGAAGAGAGAGAGGGGCAGGGAGAGATCAGTGGTGACATAAACATCATAGAGTGAACAGAGAGAGGACAGAGGGGACAGGCAGCGATCATGGTGACATAAACAACATAAAATGAACATAGAGAAGAGAGAAGGGACAGGGAGAGATCAGTGGTGACAAAAACAACATTGAGTGAACAGAGGGAAGAGAGAGGGGCAGGGAGAGATCAGTGGTGACATAAACAAAATAGAATGAACATAGAGAAGAGAGAAGGGACGGGGAGAGATCAGTGCTGACAAAAACAACATTGAGTGAACAGAGGCAAGAGTGAGGGGCAGGGAGAGATCAGTGTTGACATAAAGAACATAGAGTGAACAGAGAGAAGAGAGAGGGGACAGGGAGAGATCAGTGGTGGTATAAACAACATAGAGTGAACAGAAAAATGACGCAGGGGATAGGGAGAGATCAGTGGTGACATAAACAACATAGAGTGAACAGAGAGAAGACAGAGGGGACAGGGGGAGATCAGTGGTGACATAAAGAATATAGAGTGAACAGAGAGAAGAGAGAGGGGAGAGGGAGAGATCAGTGGTGACATAAAGAACATAGAGGGAACAGAAAGAAGACACAGGGGATAGGGAGAGATCAGTGGTGACATAAAGAACATAGAGTGAACAGAGAGAAGACAGAGGGGACATGGAGAGATCAGTGGTGACATAAGGAACATAGAGTGAACAGAGAGAAGACAGAGGGGAAAGGGAGAGGTCAGTGGTGACATAAGGAAAATAGAGTGAACAATGAGAAGACACAGGGGATAGGGAGATATCAGTGGTGACATAAAGAACATAGAGTGAACAGAGAGAAGAGAGAGGGGACAGGGAGAGATCAGTGGAGACATAAACAACATAGAGTGAACAGAGAGAAGACAGAGGGGACAGGGAGAGATCAGTGGTGACATAAAGAACATATTGTGAACAGAGAGGAGAGAGAGGGACGGGGAGAGATCAGTGGAGACATAAACAACATAGAGTGAACAGAGAGAAGAGTGAGGGGACAGGGAGAGATCAGTGGTGACATAAACAACATAGAATGATCATAGAGAAGAGAAAGGGACGGGGAGAGGTCATTGGTGACAAAAACAACATAGAGTGAACAGAGAGAAGACAGAGGGGACAGGGAGAGATCAGTGGTGACATAAAGAATAGAGAGTGAACAGAGAGAAGAGAGAGGGGACAGGGAGAGATCAGTGGTGACATAAAGAACATAGAGGGAACAGAAAGAAGACACAGGGGATACGGAGAGATCACTGGTGACATAAAGAATATAGAGTGAACAGAGAGAAGAGAGAGGGGACAGGGAGAGATCAATGGTGGCATAAAGAACACAGAGGAAACAGAAAGAAGACACAGGGGATAGGGAGAGATCAGTGGTGACATAAAGAACATAGAGTGAACAGAGAGAAGACATAGGGGACAGGGAGAGATCAGTGGTGACATAAGGAACATAGAGTGAACAGAGAGAAGACTGAGGGGAAAGGGAGAGGTCAGTTGTGACATAAAGGACATAGAGTGAACAGAGAGACGAGAGGGGCAGGGAGAGATCAGTGGTGACATAAAGAACATAGAGAAGAGAGAGGGGCAGGGAGAGATCAGTGGTGACATGAATAACATAGAGTGAACAGAGAGAAGACAGAGGGGACAGGGAGAGATCAGTGGTGATATAAATGACATTGAGTGAACATAAGGAAGACAGAGGGGACAGGGGGAGATCAGTGGTGACATAAAGAACATAGAGTGAACAGAGAGAAGAGAGAGGGGCGGGGACAGAGATCAGTGGTGACATGAACAACATCGAGTGAACAGAGATAAGACAGAGGGGACAGGGAGAGATCAATGGTGACATAAACAACATAGAGTGAACATAGAGAAGAGAGAGGGGACAGGGAGAGATCAGTGGTGACATAAACAACATAGAGTGAACAGAGAGAAGAGAGGGGCAGCGAGAGATCATTGGTGACATAAAGAACATAGAGTGAACAGAGAGAATAGAGAGGGGCAGGGAGAGATCAGTGGTGACATAAACAACATAGACTGAAGAGAGACAAGATAAGAGGTGTCAGGGAGAGATCAGTGGTGACATGAAAAACATAGAGTGAACATAGAGAAAAGAGAGGGGACAGGGAGAGATCAGTGGTGACAAAAACAACATTTAGTGAACAGAGAGAGGGGCAGGGAGAGATCAGTGGTGACATAAACATCATAGAGTGAACAGGGAGAGGACAGAGGGGACAGGCAGAGATCAGTGGTGACATAAACAACATAAAATGAACATAGAGAAGAGAGAAGGGACAGGGAGAGATCAGTGGTGACAAAAACAACATTGAGTGAACAGAGGGAAGAGAGAGGGGCAGGGAAAGATCAGTGGTGACATAAACAACATAGAATGAACATAGAGAAGAGAGAAGGGACGGGGAGAGATCAGTGCTGACAAAAACAACATTGAGTGAACAGAGGGAAGAGTGAGGGGCAGGGAGAGATCAGTGGTGACATAAAGAACATAGAGTGAACAGAGAGAAGAGAGAGGGGACAGGGAGAGATCAGTGGTGGTATAAACAACATAGAGTGAACAGAAAAATGACACATGGGATAGGGAGAGATCAGTGGTGACAAAACAACATAGAGTGAACAGAGAGAAGACAGAGGGGACAGGGAGAGATCAGTGGTGACATAAAGAATATAGAGTGATCAGAGAGAAGAGAGAGGGGAGAGGGAGAGATCAGTGGTGACATAAAGAACATAGAGGGAACAGAAAGAAGACACAGGGGATAGGGAGAGATCAGTGGTGACATAAAGAACATAGAGTGAACAGAGAGAAGACAGAGGGGACAGGGAGAGATCAGTGGTGACATAAGGAACATAGAGTGAACAGAGAGAAGACAGAGGGGAAAGGGAGAGATCAGTGGTGACATAAAGAACATAGAGTGAACAGAGAGAAGACAGAGGGGACAGGGAGAGATCAGTGGTGAAATAAAGAATAGAGAGTGAACAGAGAGAAGAGAGAGGGGACAGGGAGAGATGAGTGGTGACATAAAGAACATAGAGGGAACAGAAAGAAGACACAGAGGATAGGGAGAGATCAGTGGTGACATAAAGAACATAGAGTGAATAGAGAGAAGACGGAGGGGACAGGGAGAGATCAGTGGTGACATAAAGAATATAGAGTGAACAGAGAGAAGAGAGAGGGGACAGGGAGAGATCAGTGCTGACATAAAGAACATAGAGGGAACAGAAAGAAGACACAGGGGATAGGGAGAGATCAGTGGTCACATAAAGAACATAGAGTGAACAGAGAGAAGACAGAGGGGACAGGGAGAGATCAGTGGTGACATAAGGAACATAGAGTGAACAGAGACAAGACAGAGGGGAAAGGGAGAGGTCAGTGGTGACATAAGGAAAATAGAGTGAACAGAGAGAAGACACAGGGGATAGGGAGAGATCAGTGGTGACATAAAAAACATAGAGTGAACAGAGAGAAGAGAGAGGGAACAGGGAGAGATCAGTGGTGGTATAAACAACTTAGAGTGAACAGAAAAAAGACAGAGGGGACAGGGAGAGATCAGTGGTGACATAAAGAACATATTGTGAACAGAGAGGAGAGAGAGGGACGGGGAGAGATCAGTGGTGACATAAACAACATAGAGTGAACAGAGAGAAGAGTGAGGGGACAGGGAGAGATCAGTGGTGACATAAACAACATAGAGTGAACAGAGAGAAGAGAGAGGGGCAGGGAGAGATCAGTGGTGACATAATGAACATAGAGTGAACAGAGAGAAGAGAGAGAGGACAGGGAGAGATCAGTGGTGACATAAACAACATAGAGTGAACAGAGAGAAGACAGAGGGGACAGGGAGAGATCAGTGGTGACATAAAGAACATATTGTGAACAGAGAGGAGAGAGAGGGGCTGGGAGAGATCAGTGGTGACATAAACAACATAGAGTGAACAGAGAGAAGAGTGAGGGGACAGGGAGAGATCAGTGGTGACATAAACAACATAGAGTTTACAGAGAGAAGAGAGAGGGGGGCAGGGAGAGATCAGTGGTGACATAAAGAACATAGAGTGAGCAGAGACAAGAGGGAGGTGACAGGGAGAGATCAGTTGTGACATAAACAACATAGAGTGAACAGAGAGAATACAGAGGGGTCAGGGGGAGATCAGTGGTGACATAAATAACACAGAATGTACAGAGAGCAGAGTGAGGGGACAGAGAGAGATCAGTAGTGACATAAAGAACATAGAGTGATCAGAGAGAAGAGAGAGGGGACAGGGAGAGATCAGTGGTGACATAAACAGCGTAGAGTTAACAGAGAGAAGAGAGAGGGGCAGGGAGTGATCATTGCTCACATAAAGAACATAGAGTGATCAGAGAGAAGAGGGAGGGTACAGGTAGAGATCAGTGGTGACAAAAAAACGTAGAGTGAAGAGAGAGAAGACAGAGGGGACAGGAAGAGATCAGTGGTGACTTAAAGAACACAGAGTGAACAGGGAGAAGAGAGAGGGGTGAGAAAGAGACAGAAGGGGACACGAAGAACACAGTTGGAACAGAGAAAAGATAGATGGGACAGGGAGACACCAGAGGGGAGAGGAAGAACACAGAGGGAATAGAGAGAAGAACGAGGGCGCAGGGAGAGTTCAGATATGACAGGAAGAACACATTGGGAACAGAGGGGGCAGGGAGAGATCAGAGGGGACAGAAAGGACACAGAGTGAGCAGAGAGAGGGCAGAGGGGACAGGTAGATACCAGGGAGCAAGATGGACACAGAGGGAACAGAGAGAAGACAGAGGGGACAGGGAGATACGAGAGGGGACAGGAAGTAGACAGAGGGAACAGAGAGAAGACAGGGGGCAGGGAGATACCAGGGGGACAGGAAGGGCACAGAGGGAACAGAGCGAAGAAAGCTGGGGCAGGAAGAGATTGGAGGGGACAGGAAGAACACAGAGGGAACCGAGAGAAGACAGAGGGGGCAGGGAATTACCAGAGGGGACAGGAAGTACACAGAGGGAACAGAAACAAGACACAGGGGTCAGGAGGAAGACAGAGGGGACAGGGAGAGATGTGAGGGGACAGGAAGAACAAAGAGAGAACAGGGTGAGATCAGAGGGAACAGAGAGAATACAGAGGGTACAGGGAGAGATCAGAGGTTACGGGAAGAACGCAGGGGGGACAGGGAGAGGTCAGAGCGAATAGGGACAGATCATTGGGGACAGCCAGGGACCAGAGGGACCAGAGTGAAGACAGAGGGAACAGGGAGAGATCAGAGGGGACAGGCAGAACACAGAGGGTACAGGAAGTACACAGAGGGAGCAGGGAGAGATCAGATTTGTAAGCCAGAGAACAGAGGGAACAGAGGGAAGAGAGAGGTGACAGGGAGAGATCAGCGGACACAGGAAGAACACATAGGGAACAGGGAGAGATCAGAGCGCACAGCCAGAGACCAGAGGGAACAGAGAGAAGACAGGGGGGACAGGGAGAGAACAGAGGGGACAGGAAGAACACAGAGGGGACAGAGAGAGATCAGAGGGGACAGGAAGAACACAGGGGGAACAGGGAGAGATCAGAGGGAAAAGGAAGAACACAAAGGGAACAGGGAGAGATCAGAGGGGATAGGAAGAACACAGAGGGAACAGGGAGAGATCAGAGGGGACAGGATGAACACATGGGGAAGAGTGTGAGATCAGAGGGGACAGCCAGAGACCAGAGGAAACAGAGAGAATACAGAGGGGACAGGGAGAGATCAGTGGTGACATAAAGAACATAGAGTGAACAGAGAGAAGACAGAGGGGCAGGGAGAGATCAGTGGTGACATAAAGAACAAAGAGTGAACAGAGACAAGAGAGAGGGGCTGGGAGAGATCAGTGGTGACATAAAGAACATAGAGTGAACAGAGAGAAGACAGGGGACAGGGAGAGATCAGTGGTGACATAAAGAATATAGAGTGAACAGAGAGAAGAGAGAGGGGCAGGAGGAGCTCAGTGCTGACATAAAGAACATAGAGTGAACAGAGTCAAGAGAGAGGGACAGGGAGAGACCAGTGGTGACATAAAGAACATAGAGTGAACAGAGAGAAGAGAGAGGGGACAGGGAGAGATCAGTGGTGACATAAACAACATAGAGAAGATAGAGGGGCAGTGTTTAGATCAGTGGTGACATAAAGAACATAGAGTGAACAGAGACAAGAGAGAGGGACAGGGAGAGATCAGTGGTGACATAAACAACATAGAGTTAGCAGAGAGAAGATAATAGGGGTCAGGGAGAGATCAGTGGTGACATGAACAACATAGAGTGAACATAGAGAAAAGGTAGGGGACAGGGAGAGATCAGTGGTGACAAAAACAACATTGAGTGAACGGGGAGAAGAGAGAGGGGCAGGGAGAGATCAGTGGTGACATAAAGATCATAGAGTGAACAGAGAGAAGACAGAGGAGACAGGGAGAGTTCAGTGGTGACATAAACAACATAGAATGAACATAGAGAAGAGCGAAGGGACAGGGAGAGATCAGTGGTGACAAAAACAACATTGAGTGAACAGAGGGAAGAGAGAGGGGCAGGGAGAGATCAGTGGTGACATATACAACATAGAATGAACATAGAGAAGAGAGAAGGGACATGAAGAGATCAGTGGTGACAAAAACAACATTGAGTGAACAGAGGGAAGAGAGAGGGGCAGGGAGAGATCAGTGGTGACATAAAGAACATAGAGTGAACGCAGAGAAGAGAGAGGGGACTGCGAGAGATCAGTGGTGACATAAACAACATAGAGTGAACAGAGAGAAGACAGAGGGCACAGGGAGAGATCAGTGGTGACATAAATACTATATTGTGAACAGAGAGAAGAGAGAGGGACAGGGAGAGATCAGTGGTGACATAAAAAACATAGAGTGTAGAGATAGCAGAGAGAGGGGCAGGGAGAGATCAGTAGTAACGTAAACAACATAGAGTGAACACAGAGAAGAGAGAGGTGACAGGGAGAGATCAGTGGTGACATAAAGAACATAGAGTTAACAGAGAGAATACAGAGGGGTCAGGGGGAGATCAGTTGTGACATAAACAACATAGAGTGAACAGAAAGAAGACAGAGGGGACAGGGAGAGATCTGTGGTGACATAAACAACGTAGAGTTAACGGAGAGAACAGAGAGGGGGAGGGAGGGATCATTGGTGACATAAAGAACATAGAGTGATCAGAGAGAAGAGAGAGGGGACAGGGAGAGATCAGTGGTGACAAAAAAAAACCTAGAGTGAACAGAGAGAAGACAGAGGGGACAGGGAGAGTTCAGTGGTGAGATAAAGAACACAGAGTAAACAGGGAGAAGAGAGAGGGGAGAGAAAGAGACCAGAGGGGAGAGGAAGAACACAAAGGGAATAGAGAGAAGACAGAGGGGGCAAGGAGAGTTCAGATGGGACAGGAAGAACACAGTGGGAACTGAGGGGACAGAGGGGGCTGGGAGAGATCAGAGGGGACAGAAAGGACACATAGTGAGCAGAGACAGGACAGAGGGGACAGGTAGAGACCAGGGGGCAAGATGGACACAGAGGGAACACAGTGGAGACAGAGGGGACTGAGAGATACCAGAGGGGACAGGAAGTACACAGAGGGAACAGAGAGAAGACAGGGGGAAGGGTGATACCAGGGCGACAGGATGGGCACAGAGGGAACAGAGAGAAGAAAGGTGGGGCAGGAACAGATCGGAGGGGACAGGAAGAACACAGAGGGAACCGAGAGAAGACAGAGGGGGCAGGGAATTACCAGAGCGGACAGGAAGTACCCAGAGGGAACAGAAACAAGACAGAGGGGGGAGGGAGACACCAGAGGGGACAGGAAGTATACAGCAGGTTCAGACAGAAAACAGAGGGGACATGAAGAACACAGAGGGGCAGGGAGAGATCTGAGGGGACAGGAAGAAAAAAGAGAGAACAGGGTGAGATCAGAGGGGACAGCCAGAGACCAGAGGGAACAGAGAGAATACAGAGCGCACAGGGAGAGATCAGAGTATAGGGAACAACGCAGGGGGGACAGGGAGAGGTCAGAGCGTACAGGGAGAGATCAGAGTGGACAGCTAGGGAGCAGAGGGAACAGAGTGAAGACAGAGGCAACAGGCAGAACACAGAGGGTACGGGATATACACAGAGGGAACAGGGAGAGATCGGATTTGTAAGCCAGAGAACAGAGGGAACAGAGAGAAGACAGAGGGGACAGGGAGAGATCAGAGGAGACAGGAAGAACACATAGGGAACAGGGAGAGATCAGAGCGGACAGCCAGAGTCCAGAGGGAACAGAGTATAGACAGAGGGGACAGGGAGAGAACAGAGGGGACAGGAGGAACACAGAGTGGACAGAGAGAGGTCAGAGAGGACAGGAAGAACACAGGGGGAACAGGGAGAGATCAGAGGGAAAAGGAAGAACACAAAGGGAACAGGGAGAGATCAGAGGAGATAGGAAGAACACAGAGGGAACATGGAGAGATAGAGGGGACAGGATGAACACATGGGGAAGAGTGTGAGATCAGAGGGGACAGCCAGAGACCAGAGGAAACAGAGAGAAGACAGAGGGGACAGGATGAACACAGAGGGGACAGGGAGAGAACAGACGAGACAGGAGGAACACAGTGGGGACAGGAAGAACACAGAGGCAACGTGGAGAGATCAGAGGGGACAGGAAGAAAACAGAGGGGACAGGGAGAGATCAGAGGGGTCAGGAAGAATACATAGGGAACATGGAGAGATCAGAGCGGACAGCCAGAGACCAGAGGGGACAGAGAGAAGACAGAGGGGACAGGGAGAAAAAGAAGGGGTCAGGGAGAGATCAGAGGGGAAAGAGAGAACACAGAGGGGACAGCGAGAGATCGGAGGGGACAGGGAGAGATCAGAAGGGCCAGGAAGAACACATAGGGAAAAGAGAGAGAAGACAGAGGGGACAGGGAGAGACAATAGGAGACAAAAGGTACATAGAGGGAACAGTGAGAATACAGAGGGGACAGGGAGAGATGAGTGGTTACATAAACAACATTGAGTGAACATAGACAAGAAAGTTGGGCAGGGAGAGATCAGTGGTGACATAAAGAACATAGGGTGAACATAGAGAAGAGAGTGGGGACAGGGAGAGATCAGTAGTGAGATAAAGAACATAGAGTGAAGAGAGAGAAGAGAGAGGGGTCAGGGAGAGATCAGTGATGACATAAAGAACATAGAGTGAATAGAGAGAAGATAGAGGGGACAGGGATAGGTCAATGGTGACCTAAACAACTTATTGTGAACAGAGAGAAGAGAGAGAGGACAGGGAGAGATCAGTTGTGACATAAACAACAGAGTGAACAGAGAGAAGAGAGAGGGAGAGATCATTGGTGACATAAAGAACATAGAGTGAACAGAGAGAAGAGAGAGGGGCAGGGAGAGATCAGTGGTGACAAAAAAGAACATAGAGTGAACAGAGAGAAGACAGAGGGGACAGGGAGAGATCAGTGGTGACATAAACAACATAGAGTGAACAGAGAGAAGACAGAGGGGACAGGGCGAGATCAGTGGTGACATAAAGAACATAGGGTTAACAGAGAGAAGAGAGAGGGGCAGGGAGATATCAGTGGTCATATAAAGAACATAGAGTGAACAGAGAGAAGAGAGATGGGCAGGGAGAGATCAGTGGTGACATAAACAACATAGAGTGAACAGAGAGAAGAGAAAGGGGACAAGGAGACGTCAGTGGTGACATAAACAACATAGAGTGAACAGAGAGAAGACAGAGGGGACAGGGAGAGATCAGTGGTGACATAAAGAACATAGGGTTAACAGAGAGATGAGAGAGGGGCAGGGAGATATCAGTGGTCATATAAAGAACATAGAGTGAACAGAGAGAAGGGAGAGGGGACAGGGAGAGAACAGTGGTGACATAAAAAACAGAGTGAACAGAGAGAAGACAGAGGGGACAGGGAGAGATCAGTGGTGACATAAACAACATAGAGTGAACAGAGAGAAGACACAGGGGATAGGGAGAGATCAGTGGTGAGATAAAGAACATAGAGTGAACAGAGAGAAGACAGAGGGGACAGGGAGAGATGAGTGGTGACATAAACAACATAGAGTGAACAGAGAGAAGACAGAGGGGACAGGGAGAGATCAGTGGTGACATAAAGAACATAGGGTTAACAGAGAGAAGAGAGAGGGGCAGGGAGATATCAGTGGTGATATAAAGAACATTGAGTGAACAGAGAGAAGAGGGAGGGGACAGGGAGAGATCAGTGGTGACATAAAAAACATAGAGTGAACAGAGAGAAGAGAAAGGGGACAAGGAGACGTCAGTGGTGACATAAACAACATAGAGTGAACAGTGAGAAGACAGTGGGGACAGGGAGAGATCAGTGGTGACATAAACAACATAGAGTGAACAGAGAGAAGACAGAGGGGACAGGGAGAGATCAGTGGTGACATAAAGAACATAGGGTTAACAGAGAGAAGGGAGAGGGGCAGGGAGATATCAGTGGTTATATAAAGAACATAGAGTGAACGGAGAGAAGAGAGAGGGGCAGGGAGAGATCAGTGGTGACATAAACAACATAGAGAGAACAGAGAGAAGACAGAGGGGACAGGGAGAGATCAGTGGTGACATAAACAACATAGAGTTTACATAGAGTAGACAGAGTTTACAGGGAGAGATCAGTGGTGACATAAAGAACATATAGTGAACATAGAGAATAGAGAAAGGATAGGGAGAGATCAGTGGTGACAAAAACGACATTGATTGAACAGAGGGAAGAGAGAGGGGCAGGGAGAGATCAGTGGTGACATAAACAACATAGAATGAACATAGAGGAGAGAGAAGGGACAGGTAGAGATCAGTGGTGACATAACATAGAGTGATCAGAGAGAAGACAGAGGGTACAGGGAGAGATCAGTGGTGACATAAAGAACATATTGTGAACACAGAGAAGAGAGATGGACAGGGAGAGATGAGTGGTGACATAAACAACAACATAGAGTGAACAGAGAGAAGACAGAGGGGACAGGGAGATTTCAGTGGTGACATAAAGAACACAGAGTGAACAGGGAGAAGAGAGAGAGGAGAGAAATAGACAAGAGGGGGCACGAAGAACATAGTGGGAACAGAGAGAAAATAGATGGGACAGGGGGAGACCTGAGGTTAGAGGAAAAACACAGAGGGATTAGAGAGAAGACAGAGGGGGCAGGGAGAGTTTAGATGGTACTAGAAGAACACAGTGGGAACAGAGGGGGCTGGGAGAGATCAGAGGGGACAGAAAGGACACAGAGTGAGCAGAGAGAGGACAGAGGGGACAGGTAGATACCAGGGGGCAAGATGGAGACAGAGGGAACAGAGAGAAGACAGAGGGACACGGAGATTCCAGAGGGGTCAGAAAGGACACAGAGTGAGCAGAGTGTGGACAGAGGGGACAGGTAGATACCATGGGGTAAAATGGACAAAGAGGGAACAGAGAGAATACAGAGGGGACAGTAAGTACACAGAGGGAGCAGAGAGAAGACAGGGGACAGGGTGATACCAGGGGGACAGGAAGGGCACAGAGGGAACAGAGAGAAGAAAGAGGGGACAGGAAGAGATAGGAGGGGACAGGAAGAACACAGAGGGAACCGAGAGAAGACAGAGATGGCAGGGAAATACCAGAGGGGACAGGAAGTACACAGAGGGAACAGAAACAAGACAGAGGGGGCAGGGAGACACCAGACGGGACAGGAAGTATACAGGGGGAACAGAGAGAAAGCAGAGGGGACAGGAGGAACATAGTGGGGACAGGGAGAGATCTGAGGGGACAGGAAGAACAAAGAGAGAACAGAGTGAGAGCAGAGGGGACAGCCAGAGACCAGAGGGAACAGAGAGAAGACAGAGGGCACAGGGAGAGAACAGAGGGTACGGGAAGAACGCAGGGGGGACAGGGAGGGATCAGAGGGAACAAGTAGAGTTCAGAGGGGACAGCCAGGGACCAGAGGGAACCGAGTGAAGACAGAGAGAACAGGGAGAGATCAGAGGGAACAGGAAGAACACCGAGTGTACAGGAAGTACACAGAGGGGTCAGGGAGAGATCAGATTTGTAAGCCAGAGGACAGTGGGAACAGAGAGAAGACAGAGGGGACTGGGAGAGATGAGAGGAGACAGGAAGAACACATAGGGAACACGGAGAGATCAGAGCGGACAGCCAGGGACCAGAGGGAACAGAGAGAAGACAGAGGGGTCAGGGAGAGAACAGAGGGGTCAGTAAGAACACAGAGGGGACAGAGAGAGATCAGAGGGGAAACGAAGAACACAGGGGGAACAGGGAGAGATCAGAGGGAAAAGGAAGAACACAAAGGGAACAGGGTGAGATCAGAGGGGATAGGAAGAACACAGAGGGAAGAGGGAGAGATCAGAGGGGACAGGATGAACACATAGGGAAGAGTGTGAGATCGGAGGGGGCAGCCAGAGACCAGAGGAAACAGAGACAAGACAGAGGGGACAGGAAGATCATAGAGGGAGCAGAGAGAGATCAGAGGGGACAGGAAGAACACAGGGTGAACAGGGTGAGATCAGGGGGAAAAGGAAGAACACAAAGGGAACAGGGAGAGATCAGAGGGGACAGGAAGAACATAGAGGGAACAGGGAGTGATCAGAGGGGACAGGATGAACACAAAGGGAAGAGGGTGAGATCAGAGGGGACAGCCAGAGACCACAGGAAACAGAGAGAAGACAGAGGGTACAGGGAGAGATCAGAGGGGACAGGAAGAACACAGAGGGGACAGGGAGAGATCAGACGAGACAGGAAGAACAGAGTGGGGACAGGAAGAACACAGAGGCAACATGGAGAGATCAGAGGGGACAGGGAGAGATCAGAGGGGACAGGAAGAAAACAGAGGGGACAGGTAGAGATCAGAGGGGTCAGGAAGAATACATAGGGAACATGGAGAGATCAGAGGGGACAGCCAGAGACCAGAGGGGACAGAGAGAATATAGAGGGGACAGGGAGAACACGGGGGGTCAGGGAGAGATCAGTGGGGAAAGAGAGAACACAGAGGGGACAGCGAGAGATCGGAGGGAACAGCAAGTACACAGAGGGGACAGGGAGAGATCAGAAGGGCCAGGAAGAACACATAGGGAAGAGAGAGAAGACAGAGGGAACAGGGAGAGACCATAGGCGACAGAAGGAACATAGAGGGAACAGTGAGAATACAGAGGGGACAGGGAGAGATGAGTGGTTACATAAACAACATTGAGTGAACAGAGACAAGAGAAAGGGGCAGGGAGAGATCAGTGGTGACATAAAGAACATAGGGTGAACTTAGAGAAGAGAGTGGGGACAGGGAGAGATCTGTAGTGACATAAAGAACATAGAGTGAACAGAGAGAAGAGAGAGGGGACAGGGAGAGATCAGTTGTGACATAAAGAACATATTGTGAACACAGAGAAGAGAGATGGACAGGGAGAGATCAGTGGTGACATAAACAACATAGAGTGAACAGAGAGAAGACAGAGGGGACAGGGAGAGTTCAGTGGTGACATAAAGAACACAGCGTGAACAGGGAGAAGAGAGAGAGGAGAGAAATAGACAAGAGGGGGCACGAAGAACACAGTGGGAACAGAGAAAAAATAGATGGGACAGGGAGAGACCAGTGGGGAGGGGAAGAACACAGAGGGAATAGAGAGAAGACAGAGGGGGCAGGGAGAGTTCAGATGGTACTGGAAGAACACAGTGGGAACAGAGGGGGCAGGGAGAGATCAGAGGGGACAGAAAGGACACAGAGTGAGCAGAGAGAGGACAGAGGGGACAGGCAGATACCAGGGGGCAAGATGGACACAGAGGGAACAGAGAGAAGACAGAGGGGACAGGGAGATACCAGAGGGGACAGAAAGGACACAGTGAGCAGAGAGAGGACAGAGGGGACAGGTAGATACCTGGGGGCAAGATGGACACAGAGGGAACAGAGAGAAGACAGAGGGGACAGGTAGATACCAGAGGGGACAGGAAGTACACAGAGGGAGCAGAGAGAAGACAGGGGACAGGGTGATACCAGGGGGACAGGAAGGGCACAGAGGGAACAGAGAGAAGAAAGAGGGGACAGGAAGAGATAGGAGGGGACAGGAAGAACACAGGGGGAACCGAGAGAAGACAGAGGGGGCAGGGAAATACCAGAGGGGACAGGAAGTAATACACAGAGGGAACAGAAGCGAGACAGAGGGGGCAGGGAGACACCAGTGGGGACAGGAAGTATACAGAGGGAAGAGAGAGAAAACAGAGGGGACAGGAGGAACATAGAGGGGTCAGGGAGAGATCTGAGGGGACAGGAAGAACAAAGAGAGAACAGAGTGAGAGCAGTGGGGACAGCCAGAGACCAGAGGGAACAGAGAGAAGACAGAGGGCACAGGTAGAGATCAGAGGATAGGGGAAGAACGCATGGGGGACAGGGAGAGATCAGAGCGAACTGGGAGAGATCAGAGGAGACAGCCAGGGACCAGAGTGAAGACAGAGAGAACAGGGAGAGATCAGAGGGAACAGGAAGAACACAGAGGGAACAGGAAGAACACAGAGGGAACAGGGAGAGATCAGATTTGTAAGCCAGAGGACAGTGGGAACGGAGAGAAGACAGAGGGGACTGGGAGAGATGAGAGGAGACAGGAAGAACACATAGGGAACACGGAGAGATCAGAGCGGACAGCCAGAGACCAGAGGGAGCAGAGAGAAGACAGAGGGGTCAGGGAGAGAACAGAGGGGAGAGTAAGAACACAGAGGTGAGAGAGAGAGATCAGATGGGACAAGAAGAACACAGGGGGAACAGGGAGAGATCAGAGGGAAAAGGAAGAACACAAAGGGAACAGGGAGAGATCAGAGGGGATAGGAAGAACACAGAGGGAACAGGGAGAGATCAGAGGGGACAGGATGAACACATAGGGAAGAGGGTGAGATCAGAGGGGACAGCCAGAGACCACAGGAAACAGAGAGAAGACAGAGGGAACAGGGAGAGATCAGAGGGGACAGGAAGAACATAGCGGGGACAGGGAGAGATCAGACGAGACAGGAAGAACACAGTGGGGACAGGAAGAACACAGAGGCAACATGGAGAGATCAGAGGGGACAGGGAGAGATCGGAGGGGACAGGAAGAAAACAGAGGGGACAGGGAGAGATCAGAGGGGTCAGGAAGAATACATAGGGAAGATGGAGAGATCAGAGGGGAGAGCCAGAGACCAGAGGGGACAGAGAGAATATAGAGGGGACAGGGAGAACACGGAGGGGTCAGGGAGAGATCAGTGGGGAAAGAGAGAACACAGAGTGGACAGCGAGAGATCGGAGGGGACAGCAAGTACACAGAGGGGACAGAGAGAGTTCAGTGGTGACATAAAGAACAGAGTAAACAGAGAGAGGAGAGAGGGAGAGATCAGTGGTGGCATAAAGTACATAGAGTGAACAGTGAGAAGAGAGAGGAGCAGGCAGAGATCAGTGGTGACATAAAGAACATAGAGTGAACAAAGAGAAGACAGAGGGGACAGGGAAAGATCAGTGGTGACATAAACAACATAGAGTGAACAGAGAGAAGACAGAGGGGAGAGGGAGAGATCAGTGGTGACATAAAGAACATAGAGTGAACAGAGAGAAGAGAGAGAGGGGCAGGGAGATATCAGTGGTGACATAAAGAATATAGAGTGAACAGAGAGACGACAGAGGGGTCAGGGAGAGATCAGTGGTGACATAAACAACATAGAGTGAAAAGAGTGAAGAGAGAGGGGACAGGGAGAGATCAGTTGTGATATAAAAAACATAGAGTGAACAGAGAGAAGAGAGAGGGGACAGGGAGGGATCAGTGGTGACATGAAAAACATAGAGTGAACAGAGAGAAGAGAAAGGGGACAAGGAGACATCGGTGGTGACATGGACAACATAGAGTAAACAGAGAGAAGACAGAGGGGACAGGGAGAGATCAGTGGTGACATAAAGATTATAGAGGGGACAGAAAGAAGACACAGGGGATAGGGAGAGATCAGTGGTGACATAAAGAACATAGAGAGAACAGAAAGAATTCACAGGGGAGAGGGAGAGATCAATGGTGACATAAAGAACATAGAGTGAACACAGAGAAGAGAGAGGGGCAGGGAGATATCAGTGGTGACATAAAGAATATAGAGTGAACAGAGAGACGACAGAGGGGACAGGGAGAGATCAGTGGTGACATAAACAACATAGAGTGAAAAGAGTGAAGAGAGAGGGGACAGGGAGAGATCAGTTGTGACATAAAAAACATAGAGTGAACAGAGAGAAGAGAGAGGGGACAGGGAGGGATCAGTTTTGACATGAAAAACATAGAGTGAACAGAGAGAAGAGAAAGGGGACAAGAAGACGTCGGTGATGACATGGACAACATAGAGTGAACAGAGAGAAGACAGAGGGGACAGGGAGAGATCAGTGGTGACATAAAGATTATAGAGGGGACAGAAAGAAGACACAGGGGATAGGGAGAGAACAGTGGTGACATAAAGAACATAGAGAGAACAGAAAGAAGACACAGGGGAGAGGGAGAGATCAGTGGTGACATATGGAACATAGAGTGAACAGAGAGAAGACAGAGGGGACAGGGAGAGATCTGTGGTGACATAAAGAACATAGAGTGAAGAGAGAGTAGTGACATGAAAAACATAGAGTGTACAGAGAGAAGACAGAGAGGGGCAGGGAGAGATCAGTGGTGACATAAATAACATAGAGTGAACAGAGAGAAGACAGAGGGACAGGGAGAGATCAGTGGTGACAAAAACGACATTGAGTGAACAGAGGGAAGAGAGAGGGGCAGGGAGAGATCAGTGGTGACATAAACAACATAGAATGAACATAGAGAAGAGAGAAGGGATAGGGAGAGATCAGTGGTGATAAAAACAACATAGAGTGAACAGAGCGAAGAGAGAGGGGCAGGGAGAGATCAGTGGTGACATAAATAACATAGAGTGAACAGAGAGAAGAGAGAGGGGACAGGGAGAGATCACTGGTGACATAAGCAACATAGAGTGAACAAAGAGAAAACTGAGGGGACAGGGAGAGATCAGTGGTGACATAAAGAACATATTGTGAACACAGAGAATAGAGATGGACAGGGAGAGCAGTGGTGACATGAACAACATAGAGTGAACAGAGAGAAGACAGAGGGGTCAGGGAGAGATCAGTGGTGACATAAACAACATACAGTGAACAGAGAGAAGAGAGAGGGGACAGGGAGAGATCAGTGGTCACATAAAAAACATAGATTGTAGAGATAGCAGAGAGAGGGGCAGGGAGAGATCAGTGGTGACATAAACAACGTAGAGTGAACAGAGAGAAGAGATAGGTGACAAAGAGAGATCAGTTGTGACATAAACAACATAGAGTGAACAGTGACAGTGGGAACAGGGAGAGATAAGAGGTAAAAGGAAGAACACAAAGGGAACAGGGAGAGATCAGAGGCGATAGGAAGAACACAGAGGGAACAGGGAGTGATCAGAGGGGACAGGATGGACACATAGGCAAGAGTGTGAGATCAGAGGGGGCAGCCAGAGACCAGAGGAAACAAAGAGAACACAGAGGGGACAGGAAGAACACAAAGGGGACAGAGAGAGATCAGAGGGGACAGGAAGAACACAGGGGGAACAGGGTGAGATCAGAGGGAAACGGAAGAACACAAAGGGAACAGGGAGAAACTGAGGGGACATGAAGAACGCAGAGGGAACAGGGAGAGATCAGAGGGGACAGGATGAACACCTAGGGAAGAGGGTGAGATCAGAGGGGACAGCCAGAGACCACAGGAAACAGAGAGAAGACAGAGTGGACAGGGAGAGATCAGAGGGAACAGGAAGAACACAGAGGGGACAGGGAGAGATCAGACGAGACAGGAAGAACAGAGGGGACAGGGAGAGTACATAGGGTACAGGAAGAACACAGAGGCAATATAGAAAGATCAGAGGGGACAGGGATAGATCAGAGGGGACAGGAAGAAAACAGAGGGGACAGGGAGAGATCAGAGGGGTCAGGAAGAATACATAGGGAATATGTAGAGATCAGAGGGGACAGCCAGAGACCAGAGGGGACAGAGAGAAAACAGAGGGGACAGGGAGAACACGGAGGGGTCAGGGAGAGATCAGAAGTGCCAGGAAGAACACATAGGGAAGAGAGAGAAGACAGAGGGGACAGGGAGAGAGCAGTGGTTACATAAAGAAGATAGAGGGAACAGAAAGAAGACACAGGGGATAGGGAGAGATCAGTGGTTACATAAAGAACATTGGGTGAACATAGAGAAGAGAGTGGGGACAGGGAGAGATCAGTAGTGACATAGAGATCATAGAGTGATAAGAGAGAAGAGAGAGGGGACAGGGAGACATCAGTGGTGAAATAAAGAACATAGAGTGAACAGAGAGAAGACAGAGCGGACAGGGAGAGATCAGTGATGACATAAATAACATAGGGTGAACATAGAGACGAGAGTGGGGACAGGGAGAGATCAGTAGTGACATAAAGAACATAGAGTGAACAGAGAGAAGAGAGAGGGGTCAGGGAGAGATCAGTGGTGAAATAAAGAACATAGAGTGAACAGACAGAAGACAGAGCGGACAGGGAGAGATCAGTTGTGACATAAACAACAGAGTGAACAGAGAGAAGAGAGAGGGAGAGATCAGTGGTGACATAAAGAACATAGATTGAACAGAGAGAAGAGAGAAAGGCAGGGAGAGATCAGTGGTGACATAAATTACATAGAGTAAACAGAGAGAAGACAGAGGGGACAGGGAGAGATCAGTGGTGACATAAACATCATAGGGTGAACAGAGAGAGGAGAGAGGGGACAGGGAGAGATCAGTGGTGAAATAACCAAGATAGAGTGAACAGAGAGAAGAGAGAGGTGCAGGGAGAGATCAGTGGTGATGTGAAGAATATAAAGTTAACAGAGAGAAGACAGAGGGGACAGGGAGAGATCAGTGGTGACATAAACAACATAGAGTGAACAGAGAGAAGAGAGAGGGGACAGGGAGAGATCAGTGGTGACATAAAGAATATAGGGTGAAGAGAGAGAAGAGAGAGGGGCAGGGAGAGATCAGTGGTGAAATAACCAAGATAGAGTAAACAGAGAGAAGAGAGAGGTGCAGGGAGAGAACAGTGGTGATGTGAAGAATATAGAGTTAACAGAGAGAAGACAGAGGGGACAGGGAGAGATCAGTGGTGAGATAAACAACATAGAGTGAACAGAGAGAAGAGAGAGGGGACAGGGAGAGATCAGTGGTGACATAAAGAACATAGAGTGAACAGGGAGAGAAGAGAGAGGGGCAGGGAGAGAACAGTAGTGACATAAACAACATAGAGTGAGCAGAGTGAAGACAGAGGGAACAGGGAGAGATCAGTGGTGGCATAAACAACATAAAGTGAACAGAGAGGAGAGAGAGATACAGGGAGAGATCAGTGGTGACATAAAGATCATAGAGTGAACAGAGAGAAGAGAGAGGGGACAGGGAGAGACCGGAGGGGACAGGAAGAACACAGAGGCAACAGAGAGAAGACATAGGGGACATGGAGAGACCATAGGGGACAGGAAGAACACAGAGGGAACAGAGAGAAGACAGAGGGGACAGGAAGACCTCGGAGGGAACAGAGAGAAGACAGAGGGCACAGGGAGAGAGCAGATGGCATGGGAAGAACACACAGGGAACAGAGAGAAGACAGAGGTTGCAGCGAGAGTTCAGAGGGGACAGGAAGTACCCAGAGGGAACAGGGAGAATACAGAGGGTGCAGGGAAATACCAGAGGGGACAGAAAGTACACAGAGGGAACAGAGAGAAGGCAGAGGGTACAGGGAGATGTCAGAGAGGAAAGGAAGGACACAGAGGGAGCAGAGAGAAGAGAGAGAGTTTTCGGGAAGAGATCAGAGGGGACAGGAAGAACAGAGAAGGAACAGAGAGTAGACAGAGGGGGTAGGGAGATACCAGGGGGACAGGAAGGACATAGAGGGAATATAGAGGAAACAGAGGGGGCAGGAAGGACAGAGAGCTAACAGAGAGAAGACAGGGGGGCAGGGTGGGAGCAGAGGGGACAGGAAGTACCCAGAGGGAATAGAGAGAAGTCAGAGTTGTCAGGGAGAACCAGAGGGGCAGGAAGAACACAGGGGGAACAGAGAGTAGACAGAGGGTACAGGGATAGAGCAGATGGGAGAGGAGGAACAGAGAGGTAACAGAGAGAAGACAGTGGGGGAAGGGAGATATCAGAGGGGAGAGGAAGGACACAGAGGGGACGGGAAGGACACAGATTGAACAGAGAGAAGACATAGGGGCAGGGAGATACCAGAGGGGACAGGAAGTACACAGAGGAAACAGAGAGAAGACAGAGGGGGCAGGAATATATCACGGGGACAGGAAGAACACAGAGGGAACAAAGAGAAGACAGGGGGGTCAGGGAGTGACCAGAGGGGCAGGAAGAACACAGAGGGAACAGAGAGTAGACAGAGGAAGGAGTGAGAGATCAGAGGGGTCAGGAAGAACTCAGGGGGAACAGAGGGTAGACAGAGGGTTCAGGGAGAGATGAGAGGGGTCAGGAAGAAACACGGGGAACATAGAGAAGACAGGGGGGCAGGGAGAGATCAGAGGGGACAGGAAGAACTCAGGGGGAACGGAGAGAAGACAAAGGGGGCAGGAAGAGATCAGAGGTGTCTGGAAGTAGACAGAGGGAACAGAGAGTGGACAGAGGGGGCAGGAAGAGATCAGAGGTGACAGGAAGAACACAGAGGGAACAGAGAGAAGACAGAGGGGTCAGGGAGAGATCAGAGGGGACAGGAAGAACACAGAGGGAATAGAGAGAAGACAAATGGGGCAGGAAGAGATCAGATGGAAGGGGAAGAACTCAGAGGGAACATAGAGAAGTCAGAGGCGGTAGGGAGAGATCAGAGGGGACAGGAAGGACACAGAGTGAACAGAGAGAACACAGAGGGGGCAGGGAGAACACAGAGGGGGCAGGGAGAGCCCTGAGGGGACAGGGAGAGACCAGAGGGTAGAGGGAGAACACAGAGGGAACAGAGAGAATACAGAGGGGGCAGGAAGAGGCCTGAGGCGACAGGAAGAACAAAGAGGGAACAGAGAGAAGACAGATGAGGCAGGGAGAGTCCCGAGGGGACAGGTTGAGACCAAAGGGGCAGGAGGAACACAGAGGGAACAGAGTGATGAGGAGAGGGGGCGGGGAGAGACCTGAGGGGTGAGGGAGAGACCAGAGGGGACAGAAAGAACATAAGGGGAACAGAGAGAAGACGAGAGGGGTCAGGGAGAGACCTGAGGGGACAGGAAGAACACAGAGGGAACAGAGAGAAGACGGGGGGGGCAGGGAGAGACTTGAGGAGTCAGGGAGAGACCAGAGAGGACAGGAAGAATACAGAGGGAACAGGGAAAAGACAGATTGGGCAGGGTGAGATCAGAGGGGTGAGGAATAAAACAGAGGGTACAGAGAGAAGACAGAGGGGGCCGGGTGAGCTCAGAGGGGACAGGAAGAACGCAGGGAACAGAGAGAAGTCAGTGGGGGCAGGGTGAGATGAGAGGGGAAAGGAATACCTATGAAGACAGAGAGAGAGAGAGAGAGTGAGAGAGAAGACACAGGATACAGAGGGGTATGGCGGGATCATAGGGGACTGGGAGGGACCCTAGGGGACAAGCAGAAGTCAGTGGTAACAGTGAGAAGACAGAGGGACAAGGGAGGGACCAGACAGACACAGTAGTCATGGACGTAGGTGAACTTATAGTGTGGAGGACCTGACCATAATTATCAGAAGCAAGAAGAATTTGCAATGTAATGTAATGTAATGTAATGTAAGTGATATGAAGAATATCTCTATGTCAGTACACTTACGCAAAGCATAAGGTCAATTAGGGATGGAGGAAAGAATTTAAATACGGATATACTGTATATTTGAATATATTGCAAATTATATGTATTGTAATAAATATATGCATGTAAAGCAAACGATTATCAATATAAATTTCGCTGTGTTGCCAATTGTACCTTTTTTTAGAAGCAGATCTCATTAATTTTTACATTTCTATGTTTTATACTCTCGGCTAATATGCTAGTATACATATATAGTAAATCTCCCACTCACCCCCTTATTTTACAAGTTAAAGTTTTGTCGGTTTAGGCTATATAAATATTAATTTCGATCATTATTATGTCAAGAGTAATGAAGTAAGAATTTGTCGACTTACCTTATTGTGTATGTATACGAGTTCAGTAGAGGGTAGGCTACTGCAGTTAACAGGTGAATACAAAATGCTATTG
Source organism: Periplaneta americana (assembly GCF_040183065.1). Lineage (NCBI taxonomy): Eukaryota > Metazoa > Arthropoda > Insecta > Blattodea > Blattidae > Periplaneta > Periplaneta americana. Next base: position 7,269,271 of record NC_091132.1, on the reverse strand, counting down.
AAGGGGTAGTAGGGAACAGAAGGTTCCCAAGTCAGTTTTTTCTCCCCCCCCCCCCTCCGCGTGATTATGAACATGTGAGAATTGTTGGAAAAGGAAATATGTGGATATATTTGTATTGTAAGGCATTCTGAAATTTGAAAAGTGCAAAAGGGGCCTCTTCGTGTTATTCCTTCCACTTCCTGTACACTCCGGACTGCTGAGGCTTGATTGCTTCAACCTGTCGTCGGGCTGCTGGTGCTTTGTCAGCGCCTGCTGCCTTCGGACTGCTGGTGCAACATTGCTCCTGCTGTCTTTCATCGTGTACTAGGGTTAGAAGGCGAAGAGGGTGAGATATGCCCGGGACGCAAATATCGATACGTGGATTACAGGCCAACCACTTGCATACAATATTTGTATTTCACGAGGGGTGAGGGTTCTGCAGCCGTATATATACTGCAGTAGTGGGTCACGGATGCGCTTGCGAGTAGTTATAAATATATTACAATAAAAAATTATAATATCTCTATACTCTATTTTCAAAGAATAATTATGATTTCTTATTATTATATCTATCAAATGAGACTTAAATAGGTTCATAATTACAAAATTTCGGAAGATCTCCAGTTATGTACGGTAATATGTACTTACACCGCTTTAGCACAAATATCGGTACGGGTAGCAAGCAAGCAAGCAAGCATGGGTTGGATACGAGTGTGACGTAGTTGAGAAATGTTTTTGTCGTTTACATATCATCACGCAAAAAAGACGTACGTGACTACCGTCTATCACTATAGCTAAGCTTAAATGGAATGTCTGATATATTTTAATTAATGTGCCTAAACTCATCGTTATTCTGGAAACGCAGGGAGAATCGTGTTACATTTCTAATGTCGAAATGTTTTACTTTCTAACAGAGTAGGCTACAGTCGTATATTTTTAGTACGTTATTTTACGACGCTGTATGAACATCTCAGATTATTTAGCGTCTGTAGTGTTATATGAAAAGAGTAATTTTTTCTTATTTTTTTATTTGTAGTGGTGTATTATTTCACGACACTGTATCAACATCTCAGGTTATTTAGCGTCTGCAGTCATATGAAAAGAGTGATTTTTTTTTAGTGGGTTGTTTTACGACGTTGTATCAACATCTGAGGTTATTTATATTTAGCATCTGAATGAAATTAAGATGATAATGCCGGTGAAATGAGTCCCGGGATAGTTACCCAGCATTTGCTCATATTGGGTTGAGGGAAAACCCCGGAAAAAAAACCTAAATTTGCTGTAACCGAGATTCGAACCCGGGCCACCTGGTTTCGCGGTCATCAAAAGAGTAATCCAAGACGCACTGGTAACAGGTTAACTACAAAACTGTACTGCAAGGCTGTTATGGTATGTTCGGTTTAAAACATTCGATATTCTTCTCCTGTACGTGTGATGATGTAATTGTTGTAATATTTATTAATTGTTATCAATTTCATTGTATCACTTTTTTAAAAATTCCCGCACTTGACTCGCACGAGCAAGGAAAGGCTTGCCAACAACATTCAGATTATTTATGAAATATCCAATGGAGTTTGGTTTGTTTGTTTAACATAGGAGGGTTTATTGCAAGAAATCATAACCATTCATGAATTATGAGATGAACATAAGCTGATTTACAATACCCATTACAATATTGCAAGTTGTACTTTTTTTTGGCCTTTTTTTGGTTTTCATCTACTTGTTTTGCTCCAACAGGGTTGGCAACATTGATATCACTATCTCGTAAGTAAAATAATAAACATCAGACTATGTAATTTGCAAGTGTACAATTTTTTTTACAATAAACTTACTTATCTTTATTTGTTTCCAAAAAAGGGAAATTGTTTTTATAATGGACATAATTTCATACATATCTTCGTTAAAGAGGAAGATGTGTGCAAAATTATATAAAAAATAACCTCATAAAAGTTTAGTTCACCTAGAAGTTGTGTTTTTTAATATTTAAATGCAAAGAGATAGAAATAAGGCTTTGTACATACATGTGTGGTAGACTTGAAAGTTATTTTATCGAAATGTTAAATGTTACATGTTTAGTCACATTTATGTAGAAAAATATTGTGATTACAGTCATGCAATTTTGGACACAAGTTAATGTAACCGAGATGTATCAGTTTATGCAAGGACATTTTAATAGCTTAGAAGTAATTTCTTGTTTGTCACTAGTATATTTAGTCATATATTTTGCCGACTATTTTCCCGTTATTTTGTTGTCTATTTTCCGCTCTATTTTGTCTCTATTTCTCGTGTATTTTCTCATCAATTTTGTGCGATATGTTCCCGAGTATTTTGCCTCTTTTGTGTTCTGGTTTCCCGCCTATTTTCTGCATTTTTTCCTCTATTTGTCTTCTATTTCCTCCTTATATTGAACTCTATTTTCCTTTGTTATGTCTCTATTTTGCCTTTATTTCTCCTGTAATACCTCTTTTATGTACCATCTGTTTTTCCTTCAATTTTCTGCTCTATTTTGTTCTTAATTTTCCCAGAAGTGTCCCCTCTATTTTCTCTTGTATTATGTGGTTTATTTTCCAGTGACTGCTTTATTATACCTTCTATTTCTCCATCTATTTCCTCCTCTATTTTCACTCTTTTCCCAGTATTTTGTCCTTTGTTTTCCTCTGTAATTTTCAATAGTTTTATCTGTAATTTATAATTTCTTCCTCTGTATTTAGTCGTGTATTTTCGTACGTATTTTCTGCTCTGGTTTCTTTCCTATTTTCTGCTTAATTGCCCCCCTCTTTTTCCCTAATGTTTTCATCTCTATTTTGTTTTATAATATCTTGTGTATTCTGTGGTTTAATTTGTTATCTCTTTTGCCTGTATTTAATTTTATTTTTACCTCTATTTTCTGTCTATTAACACTTTACTTTCTTCTCTATTTTCCTGTTTATTTTCTTCTCCATTTTGTCCTCTATTTTACTCTGTATATTCTCCTCTATTACTGCATCTTTTGTCTCCATTATCGCTGTTTTCTGCTTTATTATTCCGTCTATTTTGTGCTCAAATTTCTATCTACTTTGTGTTCTTCTTGCATTTTACGTCTATTTTCTCAACTAACATTATCTTCTCTGTTCTCTTTCTTTCTCTCTCTCTCTCTCTCTCATCTCTCACTAGAGGAAATAGAAGGAAAATAGATGACGACGTACAGGGAAAACAGAGGGGATAATAGAGGAAAAAATGGAGAGGAATAGGCATAGTAGCATTATGAGTAGATAAATCAAATAATGATATAGTATATTTAGAAGCGTGAAGGTTACGTAAACGTTGATTTGTAATATTAATTTGGAAATGAAAATATGATTACTCTTCAGAGTTATGATTTTTTAGACAGAGATTGTAGGCTATATTTCTTTGATGTGAAAGGCATTAGCCTTCCATGCCTCTGCCCGTCGTATGGCAATAACAATGGAGATATAATACGGAGAATGTGTGTGTTTTTTTTTTTTTTTTTTTTTTTTTAGTTTAAATGTTATTAGTTTTATATTGTGCGCCATGGAATGAAATATGGACTCTCATGGTTCGTTTGTTCGCGAGACGGCGTCTCGAAGAGTCCGAGATCACGGTCAGCCAATGTTGCCAATTGTTAAATGTTATGATTTAAAACAATTTGTTTTGCCAACAACTTGTTTTCTCTTTTATATTGTTGAAATAGGGATTTAGAAACTTTTGACACAGCCTCAAGCGAAAAAATAATGGTTTCTATATTGATAATAAGAAATCTGACGGCTTTAGAAGTACTGTTTAGGAATTTTTGCTGATACGTGTGTTGGCAATAATGAAATGTAGTGCATTGAGTGCAACAAAAAAATGGCTGACTTACTTTAGGTGCGTAATTTTATTGTGCTGTGTTTTTTGGAATAGAAAATGGTTATAAGTATGTGAGGTAAGAATATTTTTATGACTGTGAGAGTTATAAATGAGTTCGAGGTATTTGAGAAACCGTTGAATAAAGTTGAGGAAGTAAAACATGAATTGTACATTATAATGTACCGGTACTGTTTCGGAATATCTTCCCCCCATCTTAGAACTGTTAGAATATGATGTTAAGTGTTTCCATGAAACGAAATAGGCTACATGAAATCCACAGACCTTTGGTGATAGGCGAGACTTACGTATCTCGTCGATATGGACTCGGTGGTCACTGGCCCACTTTTCGATCACCATCTGGAAGAATTCATGTGGGGGCAATATTTTGCATATCGGACTACGTTTATTTATTTTGGAATTGTGCCCTTGGCGAAATGAAAATATTGTAAGCCACCGGCGTGGCTCATTTGGTTAAAAGTGCTTGCCTGCCGGACCGAAGTTGCGCTCGGGGGCGGGTTCGATCCTCGCTTGGAGTGATTACCTGGTTGGGTTTTTTCCGAGGTTTTCCCGAACCGTAAGGTGAATGCCAGGTAATCTGACGAATCCTCGGCGTCATGTCGCCAAATATCATCTCGCTATCATCAATCTCATCGACGCTAAATAACCCAGTGGTTGATAAGCGTCGTTAACCCTAGGATGCATGGCTGTTTGGACTTACATCAATGCATATTGGGGGCCTCAAAGACCCCCTTTATAAATTCAATGGATATTCTTATCTTTTAAGATCAATTTCAATATTGTGGCATTTTTATTCAATTAGTTAATCAATACAGTGCTATAATAGAATAATTATACATCATGTTGGCCTATATGTTTTGAGTATCTAAGTATGCGTTCTGAAATTATAGTTCCATTTTATAAAGTGGTCCTGCGCCGTGGAGTCGTGGTCGATGGCATCCTGCCTAGGACTCGCGTTACGATATGCGCGCTGGTTCGATTCCTCATGGAGGAAGAAATTTTCTCATGAAATTTCGACCAGTGTATGGGACCGATGCCCATGCAGCATTGTGATGCACTTGGGAGCTACAATAGGTAGCGAAAGCCAGCTATAACGACTGGGGAATCATCGTTCTAACCACACGATGCCTCCATTTTGGTTAGATGATCGTCCACCTCTGCTTCGATATGTGGACGTGAGGTCAGCAGCCTGCTGGTCGGTCATGGTCCTTCATGGACTGTCGTGCCTCGGATTATTATTATTATTATTATTATTATTATTATTATTATATGAAGTGAAGTCCAATACCGTTTTACTGAAAACAGTATTCCTAACACTATGCTCATTGCACACATTCTTAGAACATTTTGAACAACATTGAGCAATTTTTCTTTCTATGTCACGTAGGCACAAAAAGCATCTTCATCTTCTTAGCAATTTCCTTGGGCAATTGAAATCCATACCCACCTGCTGGGGCTGTTTGACTCCAGACCGGGCAAATGCTTGAAGGACATTGATGTTCAAATTTGGATTGTTGACTCTGTGCTTCATATGTGGTCTTATAAGTTCAAGGTTGTAACATCGTGCCATGTTTGTTTCTTATGGCTGCTAAACGCCGTACCTCCAGACTTGTACAGTATGCAATAGGCTACAATATTAGTTGTGATGAAGTAACTCCATGCATCCTTCGGTACCGATGGATATTCCTCTTATGGGACCTGGAGAAACTTTGGTGATATAATGAGTATGCCCCCTGTTAGAAGGTGATAGTGTTTTACTGAACTGAATTCCATCACTTCCGATCAGAATGTTCGCAGGTTGGGGCGTATTTTCTGTATGATTGATGTCAGATGCTTCATCACTACTTCTGTAGGGACTGTGCATTCTGAACTATGTGACATAGACCTGTATTCAGGTTCACTGTAGATTCATCCAACCATTCAGAAATGGCAGTTGGAGAATTAGAATTATCTGTGTTTATTGTAGTACTTGCAGTAGGCCTACATCGCTTTTCTCTATACAAAAGAATAAAACTTTCTAAGTTGAGAAATAAATGTGGAAATAGAAGTAAGAATAAACATTTGCATGATTTCTATTTTTTTTTTTTCTCTCTCTTCATGAGGCTGGGAGGGGAACATCCCTATACACCGCGACCTGAGGTCTGTTGTATGAACCTGGGAGTAGTTGTAGCCCAACGATCACACCCACGCCAAACTGATCTAACCCCTAACACCCTAACGGCCAGTCCCATCATTCCTCTAAGTCCATGTACCATTCCACTCCAAACAGCTCCGACCACATTTCCCCCTCAAACGGTCTGAGGTGTACGCCACCTCTCCCGTCAGGAGGGGAGTAGGTTCCGTTGCTGGGTTACCAACTACCATGCCGAGAGCATCAGGAGCTTTGAAGGGCCGCCACAGGTGTGATCTGAAGTCCAAGAAAGACAACTGGAATGATAAGGAAAGGAAGATGAGGGGGGGGGGGAAGGAAGTAGCGAGAATAAGGTTTTTTTTTTATCTTGGGGATTTAATTGAAGTGAAATTTTAATGGCAGGCAGAGTAACTATCTCATGCCCCCATGTTTTGTATTGCTATCAGTGCACTTCATTAGAACCAAGTACCCAGTTCGAAGCCGTTAGCCCTGTGAACTTACCATATATTTATTTTCCCCTATTATCATAATACAGGGTTGTTATCTAAGAAATTAGCAAGTTGTTTGTGATAGTAGAAGAGAAAGAGTGGGGGAAGGGTAGTCATCCGTGGCCCTTTCTTTTAGGGCTCATCCCGACATTTGTCTTATCGCTCGAGGGAAACCACGGGAAAACCTTGAGCAGGATGAGGTGTCGTGCTGATGACAAGCCAATTGGCTATAGTGGGGTCTGAATATGTTGAGGTGGGAGGTTGTGTTTTAATCATTATTCAAAGTACATGTTGATTAAAGATACATAAAATTGTTTACAAGGAAATTCAATTCATCTATACAGCCAATAACGTGATGACCCTGAAACAGAGAAATAACATTATTAGTGCATTAATTGACATGTATGTCTGAGGAGTCAAGTGGTTGTTTAGAGTTCCAGTTGGTATTCGTCTTGTACGTTGTCGTTCCAAGCTAGAGGGTGGAGTACGCTCTTAGGTCTTTTATGTTTATCTAATGCAGGATTGTAATTTCCTAGTGAAGAAATTAGTGGGTTTGTGCTGCTGTACGACTTGGTGTACGTGCAGAAGGCTTGATTTGAGATATACTCTTGAATTGTCGAAATTTCTAGTTCTTTATGAATTAATCTAACAGGAGTTACTCTAGGAAGTCCTGTAATGAATCTTAAAATTTTGTTTTGGTAAACCTGTAATTTTTTGAGGACTGTGATAGGTGCATGTCCCCAAGCGAGAATAAGTTGAGTTCCATACACCTGATAAAGTTACCGCTGGGTTCGGGAGCGAACACGTTACCACGAGACCAGAGTGGTGGACATGATTTCTATTAGTAAGACACAAAATAACTCAAATAGAGTAATAAAAATACTTATATTCCACAGCTGTGAGAACAGCAGCATACTCTGCTAATGTTAAATCCAAAAATGGTTACAAAATAAAACTTTGCAACAACTGCCACTAGGATACAAATATCAGAAGTGTCAACATTCACATATTAGCAGGAAAACGTAAAATTGTATTGTTGTATAATGAATAAAGCAGGAAATTCCTGAGAGGCCCCCCGTTGTGCATTATATGTGTAGCATTAACAAAAATTAATTTGAAATAGTTTATCTTAATGTATCTTCTTAAATGATCATACAACATGTTCTTAGATATATTTTAGAAGATTACATGAAGTTTGGTGCAATTTCATAATATTTTAACACTTTTAAAAGAGTAATTAATTTGATAAAAGGCCTCAAAGACCCCTGCCATGCATCCTAGGGTTAAATAACCAACTTAAAAAAAAAAAAAGAAAAAGAAAATATTGTAATATCGTAAGACGTTAATCAGCATTACTAGTTCCAATAGTTCTAACAAGATGGGGGGAGGGGATATTCCAGTATTACGAATTCTAACAGTTCTAACAAGGTGGAGGGAGGGGGGATATTCCGAAACAGTAGCAATATAGAATGTAGATTGCACTTAAGATTGAGGTGATATGTTGAAATTTGTTTACAGATTGTACATGGACTTGTGGAGGATGATTGCTTCTGCTTTTCCCGAGATGGACGAGGACTGTATGAAAATTTGAAAGACTTTTAGAGGAAGGTTGTATGTTTAAGGTAAGATTATAAACTATTGGAATGAAATAGATGTATATAAATGATTATGTGTAGGCATATATTTAGAATTTGTTATGAAGAAAATGAGTGTGGACAGTTTTGCTAGGTTTTCTTTCCACTTTTCTAGATTATGAAATTTGTTATGAAGAAAATTAGTGTGAGGAGTTTTGCTTTCGACTTTGCTAGATGATGACTGTAATATTTTGGGAATAATTGTGGTAGCTGAACATAGATTACAAATTACAATGTGTTAAAAATTGCAATGACAATATTAAATAAATGAAGAATAAAGCATTGCGGATTAATATTGTAGAAGATGTAATGCATTTAGTAGTAGTAGTAGTAGTAGTAGTAGTAATGCAGTTTCTTCTTGTTGGTGTTTCATAGGCTACCGGAGATTTAAACAACTTTTGCCATGTGTCATATTTCAGGACATTTTGGGGCAGTTTGGGAGTGACACAGAAGATGGTAGTGAAGCTGCACTGTGAGAGGAGATGGAGGCAACTCTGAAGCAAATTGCGGTGACAAAACATGCATAAACTGGTAAACATGGATTACAAACTAATGTCGATATTTAAAGACAGTAAATTAGCACTACTCTCTTTCCAGCTAAAGATTGAAGTAAATGTAAATAAATGCACGTAGATAATGGTTCCTGATTGGCTATTGGACGCACAACGCCTCCAAACTCATGCTTGTCATCTTCTTCCTCACATTAAAATAGTTCCTTCTTAAATACTAAAATGTATAATATACATGGAATACGAGTGAATTAAACATGCTTATAAAAACACTTTCTTACGATTTAAACAACATTTTTATGTTAGTAGTTTCAGACATTATATGTTAAATCATTATAACGTGCATTATGGCAACGCGCATGTGCTATAAGCATTAAATCCCTCCCAAGTGACTTGCAGCTTCACAGAGCACATCAGCACAGCTGGTGTAACACAGTGCGAGATTCATTGTTGCCAACCGCAAATAAATTTCTGTAGAATTAAAGAAATTCTCTACTCTTGAAAGAATAACATTTAATCACGAAACTACAGAAAAAGAAAATCCACTATTCCCATTAGAGAAATAATAAATATTAACCCTCTGTGAGCATTTTATGGGTTAGTTCAATGAATGTGTTGAAATGTTGTCTGCAATATATTAGAAGGTGGCTGCCGTGCATGCATACTTGCTGAAAATAATGCGCTCTGGTGGCTGCTTTTGTAGCTAGCTTGCGATTGCGGAGTAATACATTTTGGTTCTGTTTACGTGTACTTCAATCTTTAGTTGGAAATAGAAGATGTACGTGTTGCATTATGAGTGCATATCTTGCTGTTTCATAGGTTGCGAAAAATATGAGGCACTTGTAAAGAAATGTGATTGTCAATTGTTGTATTACAGGGTATTTTGGGGCAGTTGCGGACTGGAGGCAGCTCTGGGACAGGATATGAGAGACAACTGTGGATCAAATACAGTCAGGAAACATGAATAAACTGGTAAATATGAATTTGTAACTGGTGTCGATTTTAGACACAGTAAATTAGCAACACTACAAAGACTGACGAACACTACTGACGCAGCAGAATGAGCCACGGCAACGAAGTGGACCTGGGGGGGACATGTGGCGAGACTACACCAGGCAAGATGGACCCATGCAGTCACGATGTGGGACCCCTATGTCGGAAAGAGAGGACAGGGAAGACCACGGCTCAGATGGTCTGACATGTTTACCAGAGAGGCGGGGAAGCAATGGTCGAGGACAGCAAAGAACAGAGTTTTGTGGAGAGAACTAGGGAAGATCATTGTAAATAGGTAATGTAATCAGTGTTAAGATATTGTAAATAGTAAATTCAGTATTAGTGAAAGTGTGAGATAAGTTTTGTAAATAGTAAAGTCAGTGTTGAAAAAGTGTCAGTTAAATAGTGTAAATAGCAATGAGTGTTGTCAAAGTGCTAGTGTCAGTATAATGTATGTAGTAAAAAAAAAAAAATGAACAAAGTACAGTGCGGAGGCTAGTTAAAGTTGAACAGGATTATTAACCATGTCACAAAAATAGTATACACGACAAGCTCGCCTGGATTGGCTCACCAAGCGAGTACACTTGAGCCATCCCTGTCGAGGGGGTTCTAACCCCATCACAGGAGGCCTGTGCCCAACATGGGACATCATGGCTAACATTCATTCATTCATTCAAATTAGCAGTAGGCCTAATAATAATACAGTCACAGAAAATAGTTGAAAATTTAAATTGTGTGGATTTAGGTTTCTGGAGATGTGCATGTTCTATTACGAGTGCCTATCTTGCTCTTTCATAGCTTGTGGAAAATGTAAGCCACTTGTAAAGAGGTGTGATTGTCATGTGTCTTGTTGCAGGGTATTTTGGAGGTGGTTGTGGACTGGAGGCGACTCTGGGACAGGAGGTGGGAGACAGCTGTGGATCAAATACCAGTCAGGAAAAATGCATAAACTGGTAAACATGGATTACTAGCTAGTGTCGAAATTGAAACGCAGTAAATTAGCAGTAGTGATGATAATACAGGCACAGAATATAGTTAAGAATTAAATTCAGTGGATTTAGGTTTCTGAGGACTTGCATGTTGTATTAACATATATTGCTGTTTCAAAGGTTGGAGAAAATGTAAGGCACTTGTAAAGAAATGTGATGGTGATGTGTCCTGTTGCAGGGTATTGTGGGGCACTTGTGGACTGGAGGTGGCTTTGGGACGGGAGGTGGGAGACAGATGAGGATGAAATACCAGTCAGGAAAAATGCATAAACTGGTAAATATGAATTACTAACTAGTATCAAATACTCTATAACAATATTGCCTGTTTAGCATTGCAAGTGGTGGTGAAAAGTGACTGTGCTGCTATCTAGTGGTTTGGATTGTTTATACACTCATTGCGGTGTGCTAGGTTATGTGATTTGATATGCAAATCAATAGTTTAATTTAGAGTCACAGCATTTTTAATTAATAAGAAGTTACAAAGTTATTGGAATAGAAATGGAATGGAACAATTCTCGTATTTTGAAATGTAATTATGATTTAGTTGTGCATGACTTTAGAAATTTTGTTACATTGCGTATTTTGTTCCTTGGCTAATGGTTATCCATAAAATTTTTGATGTAACAATTTATTAGCACATTGAAATATTTGTCAGTGAAGATACTGGCACAGTCGCTGCTTTAGGGGTGAAGCCTGTATCTTGTATTTTATCTTTTACATGATTTTAAAATCTCTGCAGATGTGGAAAAAAGTTATAGTTTGTTTTAAAATTTTGCACGTTCTTGGAATAATGAAAATCATTGCTTGGTTTGCAAATGGCACTTTTGAAATATTTACGTCAGTTGAAGTTTGTTGATTAGGGCTGTCTATACCAAATTCAATGAATCCCTCAAAGTGTCTGTTTTAGCATTGTGAGTTATGTTTTCCTTCAAAGATATTTTATCTTGAACAATAATAGTTACAACCTTTTCATTCAATGGTACAATATCGGATTTTATTTGTAATAATTAATTGTAGAATGGTGCGATTTATATGAGCCTATACGAAAACCATTAAGTCAATTTTTGATAGATGTAACTGTTGGTAAAAATAAGAAATGTTTCATCTTGAGGTGAACATTAATGGAATGTTGCGGTGAAACTTGTATCGTAACTGGAATATCGTTTTGCCATTTTATTCTTTTTAAGCACACTTGTGACTAATGAATTCATCATCTTGAACAATTTTAATAAAATCGGCATTTGGACTTGCTGTGTTTAGAGGTGTCATTTCCACTTGAGTCAGTTTTTATCTTATAGGATTTATTGCATTGTAAAAAATGATTTTAATTTAGTGAAATATGAATAGGAAAACATATGACTAGGCAAATTATTTGTCCAAATAACTATATGAATCACTTATTATGAAAAAACATGAGTCAACTTTCTTCACAAAATCAACAATAGACATTTTTATGTTATGCATCCCAAGACACACTATTAGGATAAAAAGAAAAAGTGAAGACTCTAAATGTTTTCTACGGAAAAACTAGGCTATAAAGAAATTGTGTGATTTATGCAGTTTAGTAACTGTTTCAGTTAACACAGAGAATATGTCATTGCTAATGGACTATTACACGATGGAGGAGTGTGGTGTGTCGTTTCTGTCTGGTATCAGAAAACCCACACCTTCCTTGATGCAAGATGTAATATGTTTGTTTGAGACCTTGGCCATTCTTTCATTGTGCTTTGATTTTGAGTCATATTTTCGGAAAAAGGAGCTGTTAAATTGTGTGAGGGAATAACTATTATCTTCAGTCTGTTATTAAAAATTAACAGTCCTATGACTGATTTGAAACTTGAGTATACTTTTCCAATTCATTACACTCTATTTTTACTTACCCCTAATGTTTCGAATTATGGTTATTGAATATATTTTGTGATTTTTGTATATTTTTATATTCTATCCCTACCTCCATGCCCCCTAAGTGCCTTCATGGCATGCTACGGGGATACCTTTACCTTTATCCCTGTAATTGTAACGTTTCGTGTAGAACTGTTGACAGCGTTTTTAGTTAGTGCTCGCATTTTGCTTATGATATTGTTTGTATTTTGTTTTTTAAAGAAGTTTAGATGAGGATGCAAATAGCGATAGTAGCTGACACGCCCTATTAAACCGCATTAATGAATGACTGTAGTATTGGTAGCAGAAGCAGTAAAAATAATAATAATAATCATCATCATCATCTTCTTGATAACAGAAAAGTAATACTGTACTGGTGTTTACATGACTACTTCCAATCTCTATCTTTTGGAAATGTGAAGAAAGATGTAGCATATTTTGCTAGGTGTAGTTTTTACAAAACATAGAACAAAGATTTCCACATTTAAGTGACATTGTGTAGGCTACAACTATAATGAGAATAATGCTTAGGAGATCATGTGTTTGTTGAAGAACAAATCTCATATCACAGTTAAATGCGCTATTTGTCACGTCATCTTTGCTGCCTACAATCCCTGCCGCTAGATAGCACTGGCGAGTCATTGGCCACTTTTACCATGAACTTTCTGGTATTATCATTGTAGAGTATTTGCTAGTATTAAAATGTCGTGCTTAGAAATTTTTGGGTAGAACTTGGATTTGGATGATTGTTTCGTGGATTATAGACTCTGTGTACAGTTTGAATATTTGGAGATTAGAATGTTTAGTTGCAAGTAACTGAAAAGTGAAATGTCATTTTGGTATTTGAATATGTGTAATGGGTGTGTAAAGTTTGAGTGCAATGTATGGTAGGATATGAATGCAAAGGAGCCGAAAAATTATTGCTTTGTCATTTGTTGGAAAAATACTTGATTAGTGTAGAAACGTACAAAATAAACTTATTAAAAACGCATTTACAGTGTGATGAAAGTTTGAGGGATATTTTGCATCGCTGCACTTTAGGGTTATTTGGCAAGTGTGTGCTGGAAGTATGGTTATGTTGATAACTAAGTATTCCCTTGTGTCACTTGCACAGGTCTCAGCCGTGGATTGGATTTAAAAAATGTTAGAAATGGTAGGCCTACAGTTGATTTGAAGTCATAAAAGAAAAGTTGACAGTTGTCTAATCATGGATATTGTTTTGAATGCTGCTGAGATTTTCGAATATGTTGTTGTTGTTTTCTAATGCCAGGCGTTTGACAGTAAAGTCATTTGACCTCTTGCACTCCAATATTTTTCAAAGATATTATCATGGCCAGCCACTGAAGCACAGATTTTGAGGTGTTCCGAATCCGAATCCATTTCTTGGTTTGAGTTGCACAATGGACAGTTAGGGGACTGATATATTCCAATTCTATGCAGGTGTTTGTCCAAACAATCATGGCCTGTTGCCAAAGATTTTCGAATATGTTTAGTTAATGTGGAACAGTGTTAATGGTACAGTTGAAATGCATGTGCCTGCATACAATTGTAAGTTTACTTATGTCTATTGGTGTTAGATGGAATATGAATGAGGAATGCTGTGGTCACGCAGGTAGAAAATTGATTGCACTGCCGTTTAGTGAAATACTCTTTTGATACTTTATTGCCTTGTGAAGATAGACATTTTTGTAATGATGTTGAATTCTTGTGCTGCTGGTAGTGACAAAAATTAAATAATTTAGGAAATATCGCATTTCGCATCTGTACAGAAATGTGGGAAATTTAAGTGTCATGAAGTTTTTGTTGGGGCACTGGGACAATTGTGTGAAAACAGGGAATGTCCCGGCAAAACTGGGATATCTGTTTAGAGTAAGTTAATAGTACAAGTAATGAGGAAATAGAAAAAGGAATTATAAAGTAATATGTGACATTTTGGATAACACTGAACTAACATTATTGTGAATTTCTCTTCCAGATGTTTTGTCTGTCGGCCAGGGGATGACCACAGGTTTTCCTGAGACCAAGATTGTTAAGAAGTGAAGCATTTCAAGAGGAGACATCAGAAGGAGTGAAAGATTTGAAGAGGACATCAGGAGTGAAGGATTTGAAGAGGACATGAGGAGTGAAGGATTTGAAGAGGACATCAGGAGTGAAAGATTTCAAGAGGACATCAGGAGTGAAGGATTTCAAGAGGACATCAGAAGGAGTGAAGGATTTCAAGAGGTATGTCCTCAGGTTAAGGTTGGAAAGAATTATAGTGCATAGTACATTAGAACGGATTATATATAGGGTGAACCGTAAGTAATGTAAATAATTGTGGTGGGTGATTCCTTGAGTAAAGAGGAACAAAAAGTCAGATAGCATTTTTGAATAGTTTTGGAGAGAAACGTGCATTTTAAGATACATGAATTATGAGAAGTTGCTACGCTGCACACTGCAACCAGCTGGGTAACACATTAAGTTGTGTTGCTCTGTACTTGAGTTGTTGAAGGTCAATGCCATCATGCCATATGCATTGCATTTAAACTCGTGAGAAAAAATGTAAAATTTTTGTGTTAGATAATATAGAAGGAAGTTAAAATCTTGAAAATTTTAAAATAAACTCTACAACCTTATGTTAATGAAATGTTGAGAGAAGAAACTAAATGGATAAGATTAAGAAATATGTCTCTATGTTGTAGAGATGGTGAAGAATAATGATGTATATTTGACGTTATGAAAACAAAATTTTAAAATGTTTAGGAAAAAAATAGAAATACAATGTGCTTATTTGACGTTGAAGTATGGAACAAAATTGAAATAGTAATGTTATGAAACAAGTGTATAATGAATGAGTTTCATTTGCTTGTTTTTGTTCGACAGTGTTCTAAAAGAATATTAATATAGAAAGAACATGACATTTGCAAGATACAGTAGAATTCCTTGTATTTGGCTACTGTGGGACAATGGCAGTGCGGGATAACTGATTTTGCGAGATAATTTTAAAATACGTTTATAGGTTAGAAATGTAAAGACATAATGTACTGCACAAACATTTTTTTTTCCATGTTGAAATTTAGTAATTTTCATATAGATATTTAAAAATAAAGTTTTGAAATACGTGCAATGTTTAATTTTAGTACTGAATACGGTAAAGTACATTGATGAGTTTATAATTATATCGAGAGTTACAAATTAGGCTAAAAGCGAAATTTTTTTCTCAGAATTTAGAAACTCTATTAAATAAAAAATTGGCAGGGTATGCTTATACTAATTTAGTTTGAAGATACCATATTTGGTTTTTAAGATCCATTACCGCAAATTAAATATTAAAAATGGCGTATGTAAAATGTGCATTTGGGTAGGATTTCCTTAATAATTTCATCAATTTTCAATATATGACCATAATTTTTTTTTTGTTATGTTTATAAGGCGTGTTGGAGAAATGCAAATGAAATCAGTCCCTGATCACCAATCAGTTGATGTCTGACTTATTTGATTGTGAATCTCCAATGAATTTGTGTCGATTTACTAATTGCTGATTTGAGAAAGAAGTGCGCTATTTAGCAACCACAGCCGATTTGATGCTCTTTAAAAGTCGCGAAATGAATGCATCAAGTGGGCGGTGACTAGGAAAAGAAGTGACTGCTCTGCTCTTTTGTTGCTTTTTGTAGAAAGGAAACAAGTGGATACGATTTCTGTATAGAGTACAATATAGTGAAAAAAATGAAGCAAACAAAAACGTGAGGGGATTTGTGTTGTGGGATTTGCTAAGGGAGTCGACAAGAAATTGGAATTCCATTTCCCATCTCTCTATTTACAAATTGAGCTTGTAATATAATCATTAAAAATATTGTGCTGTCATGTGTAGAACCCTGCCAACGAGCTACATCATTCCAGAATTTGAATGATGGTGTACATATTGCCTTACATATTTCGATAAAGTTTGGCATCATTTCCACCAGGTGATTGGATGGGGATGTGAGCAGTCTATACAAGCAATTACTGTTGGAAATCCTGACATGGCCGAAAATTCTCTCTGGATTTCAAATCGTTGCCTGTTATTCCGAAGTGATACAGTGTTAAAAGTTGTGTAATCAAGATGTATAATTTTAAATAGCGGCCTT
Source organism: Periplaneta americana (assembly GCF_040183065.1). Taxonomy (NCBI): domain Eukaryota; kingdom Metazoa; phylum Arthropoda; class Insecta; order Blattodea; family Blattidae; genus Periplaneta; species Periplaneta americana. Next base: position 7,252,697 of record NC_091132.1, on the reverse strand, counting down.
GTGATGTAAAGAGCAGCGTAGCGAATGATTTGAAGTGGTTAAAGGTATCTGTAATGTCTGCTTCCTATTTAGACTTGTTGAAGACCCCTTTGAAACGGATGAGTTGAAGTGGTAAATTGAAAGATATCTCTGTGCATTAATGCAAGGCCCAAGTGACTGTTTACTGATTACTCCGTGATATAATGGGGGTTTCCTGTCTATATTTTGATGCGTGAACAATGTAAAGAGCAAATAATATGGGGCATGTGTGAGTCTGACTTTGTGTTTTGGCCTGGTATTGCAGATTATTTGGGTGCTGGATACAAGGGATTTTACTGTATATAGTTTATCATCGTCTATGAGAAAAAAGAAAAGGTTGCTATGACAAATGTGATATATTAAATATAGCATTGGCAAACCTTTTTATCATGTATATTAAGCACGGTTTTGTCTAATGATAAAGATTGATGTAGACAAAATTTTATTTTGAAACTGTGCGAGTTAATTTGGATTACATATTCGGTGAACAGAGCCAATAAGAAATGTAATTGTACTACGAACGTTATCTTGAGCCAGTTAGAAATAGTTACCTCCCACAAAAATGTTTAAAGTAGTATTGGGTAAATTGACATGGAAGAAATGAAATTTTCTGAGTATTTTTTTTTTTTTATTATACACGATCTGCATCTATCCAGTCAGGTTTACAGTGTAGTTGCAGGAGAATGAAAGCTTCCACTGGTTTGGATAAAATTTCTGTGCATTTCATTTATTACGATAATACACTCGTCTCTTAAACTGACTGAGCATATTGGGAATTAATTGAATAGCTTTCCGGAAATATAGTATTTGATATGAAATAATTTGTTTTCTGGAAAAGGAAAGAGAATGGAGCAAAATTGTATGAAAGTTTTTGTTTTAAACAACAGAAAGAATAACCTCTTGAAATGAATGATATTACTTATGGTTTACCCTGTAGATGTAAGAGCACCTGTAGTTGAGAGGACACCTATAGTTGACACCCAATCCAATTTTGAAATGAATTTGTGTTTTCTGTAAGGTTGACAGCTATGTGAACTTGAGGTTTTGAAGTTAATATAACATTTTATAATTAGTTTAAATATGCTTCCCACAGAGTGCATAAATATCCTTATTTTTTTCGTGTGCACTTGACAGGAGCTGTCAACCTTAAGTACCCAATGTTTCAGCTTTAGGAGACAATATTGAAGAAGACTAACAATTTTTTTAGACAAAAGAATTGAACAATATTCCCAACAATCAACAGGTTAAGCATATCTGTTGGAAAGACATGTAGTAGAGATAAGGCCATCAGGCCTTATAAGAAACTAGGGAAAGAGAAGACGAATGGAAGAGAGCAAGAGAAGAAAAAGAAGTGAAAGTGTGGTTTCATTGATGAACACTAGTGACTCTGAATGGTGTGAGGGGGATTCTGATGAGATGCGGTAGAATGTCTTGAGTGAGAGAAGCTTAAAGGGGGGCATTTCATAATTAGTGAATTTGTTAGGGGAAAGAGAAAGACATCCAGATTTACTTATCTCTGTATTTTTGAAATAGAAATTATGGGTTTGAGAAGTGTTGATGCAAGTGAAACAGAATTTGAAGCACATGAAAATGACATTTCTTGTATATATTAGAATCAAGTGATTGAGACTCCAGAGCGAACTATAAGGGGGGGAACAGATAACCTATCTTTAGAAAAAGAGACTGAATGCAAGAAGAAATAATAGGATCCTTGTATTATATTGGTGTTTTAAAATATTTGTATTAAATGAAAGTTGTTGTAAAGTAATAATACTAATACAATAAAAGCTTAATAAGTTATATAAGGTGTTTTATTGTGTATTTCAGTGACATAATTTTTTCAGGCTATAAAAAAACGTGTCAACTATAGGTGCATGTCAAGAGATTATTGTTAAATGTATTTTTGAATATAAATATATTATTATCACCGTGCTCTCATGGTTAACATTTGGCAGGTCTTTGAAATTTAATTGTATTATTGTTTTCAATTTCTTATGTCGCTGTTCCAATCATTCGCCTCAATTTCAATATTGCAACCAATAAGCTGCTTCCATTATTAAATGACACCCACTTGTCTAATCCACGTGGACTAAAACCGAGGTTGCAATGTCTTCTGCTGAGGGCGAACATTAAGGCATGCGATTAAAAACTATTATTAAAGAATTATTATTAAGAGTTAAGAATGTCAACGTACTTGTATATGAAAAAATAATAATCATTTAACAATATAACAAACTAGTGCTTATTCTTATCGAGGAAGTAGACGTGACAAAGTGACGCTTAGAGTGAAACCTACAGAGCAACAATTGGTTGGCAAAATTATGTTTTAAAAGCACACCGCACGTTATTGTATGATGCCGACATGTTAACCATGAGAGTGTGGCAATAACACATATGTAGATTAAAGTATGGATTTGGAGATGTCAGTTTTTGAAATTCTTTCTTACAGTAAAGTACAGTCGGAGGATTGGAAAAAAAAAAAACAGTACATGTTTGCTTAACATGTCGACTACTGGTGCTCTTGCCTTATAGATTGAATAGGAAAGACAAAGTAGATAGATATTGACTTGCAATATGCCAGCTGATTGCGGTGAGATTTAACACCATGAGTATCCATCATGGTGTGTCTTAACATTTGTGTAATTAGGTGACGCCATAACTCTGTATTGATGTTTTATTGCTTTTCTGCTATTTCTTTGTATTACTCTTCATACACTCCTTTAATTACTTTGGTCTTTGTAAATGCCATCTATAGTAGTGTCTATCTCTTTCTATTGTTATATATTAATTGTATCTTAGTTTTTTTTTTTTTTTTCCATGGTCCTGTTTTGTCCATAAGCATGCAGTTTTTTTTTTTTTTTTTTTTAAATGCATCATTTACAAGTTGATGTAAAATTTGTAGTTATCACTTTTCATGACTTTGTAGGTGCCTTTTAGTTTCACTGTCACTCTTGACTATATGCTGCTTTATCTATCGGAACTATTTGCTCTAGTGAAATCATAGATTATGTAATATGATTTAGTATTTGATGTACAATTTTCACATTTTGTTTGTGATCTTTGTTCCACTTTGACTTATACTTACCACTATTCATTGGTACACTGTTACTATATAGTACTAATCCTGACTGGTGTTTATTCCTGCCATATTTTTATCTTTGTGTTTGTTACTATATAGTTATAGTTGTATTTCATTTTCTATCGCCATTATTGTATCACGTACACCTTTTTGATGAACTAACTCTTCACTGTCTTCTGGCAGTGGTCTTCCTTGTATTCGCGTTACTTATTTGATGCATTTTTGAATCTCTCCTTCCTCTTGTGTCCCTCTCTTGTCTGTTGACTGACCTCGGTTTGCCCGAGCTGATTTGTAGCTTTGTTCTTTCTCCCACTCTGACCGTTGGTATGATTATGTATTAATGATAACTGAACTGCTGTTGTGACATTCTGTATGATATAGTAATAGATTTGCCGGAACAAAATGGTGCGTCACAGTTGTTCCTTGTTCATAAAAAATATTTGAAATTGAAATAGCTGCTGGTTTTCATGCAGCAACTTTGCGAATATAGTTTATTGTTGCTGTTCATATTTGGGAAATTTGTAATATTTTTCTGCTCTTCAGTGATAATGCAATAGGAGCAGGAAACTTGTATCAGAGCTGGTTTTCTAGAGATTTTTTCGTGAACATAACTGCATGTGATTGAAAATATCAGCTGGCATAGTGTAGTGGAAAATGAAATGGTTTGTGAAAAACATGAAATGAATTGTATTGTGTTCTTTTCCAGAGGCAATGAATTTTGTATAGTGTATGATCTTGTTGTGTCTTTGTGATTGTAAATGATCATTAGCAGTGTGATTTGTTGGCATTAATGATACGAGCGAAATCTGTTGGAAAGTGAATGTAATCATGGAAATGTGTTAATGGAAGTAGAAAAATTGAGTGGAAAAAGATATTGGAAATTTTGGCTAATTGTTGTAAATAGACAATATTACTTGATAATTATAAGTTGAACGAAGCAAGGGTTTTGTAGAGAATTGAAGTTAAACGCACATTTGTACATATTTCATTGTTGAGCCATAACATAATACAGTGTGATCTTTAAATCGCTCCACAGTAGTGGAATAAGTGAGAACCCAGTAGATACGAGGAATGTAGTGGTAGCCCTGGTTATATGTAGGCGTGTTAGCATTGAGTGGAATGAACCCTTCAGGAATGAGTACAAAACTCTCTTGGTATTGGGACAGTGGGAGACTGGTGGGAATGAATGAATATAGAGGAAACTGTAAAGAGAGAGAAAAGCAAATATGGTATAAATAAATAATGAGAAGCAAGGTAATAATAATAATAATAATAAAAAAAAATTAAGTTACCCATTCAAATAAAATTCGGAATAGTCCTCGATCGTGCTGAAGGCATAGATTCACACGTTTTACAGTAGAACTTGGTTATAACGACATCCAAGGGACCTTAAACATTATGTTGTTATAAACGAGTGTCGTAGTAACTGAGATTCACATTATCAATCTATTGAGGTGGAAAATGAAAAATAACAAACTTAATTAGACTTATTTTAGATTTATGTATTGACTTTTAAGCCTACTATGAACAAAAATAAAACACACATAGGCCTAGAATTATAAATACAGTATTCCGTATTAAACAGTTTGTTCAGTACTCACCAAACTACTTTACTTAGAAGGGAAGTAATCAGTCGTTTTACTCTGTTGTCTTCTACTTGCCCAATACACACTTTCTAGGGCTAAATTAAGTTCTATGTTCATAATTTCAGTTGCAATTTCACTGATCCCTTCCCTAGGTTCATAGAACATGTTCATAATTATAATGACTTCTAAAGTGTCACTCACTTCTTTTAGTGCTCATACTGCGTTAAAATGCGTGCACTTAATGAAAACTCGGAACTGATCTAATACCGGATGAATTTGGGCAGGTTACAATGGGGTGGGGAATCCGCCTGCATTCCAGAGGTCTATGACAGAAGGAGACTGTAAAGAATTTGTCACGGTCAGACTTGAACAAAATATTTCTTAAAATACTTTGGTTCTTAGAAAATCTTATTCCAAACTGAGGTTGAAAATGACGTTATATGCGAGGTAGACGCATATGCGTTTGTCGTATTAAGCAAGGTAGGAAAGCATATGTCTTATTGGGAATTAGTTGGGACCACAGAATATTTGACGTTATAGGCGAGGTGTCGCACAAAACGAGGTCGCTATAACCAAGTTCTACTGTATTTGATTATGAAACATGTAAATGAAAGATTGTTTTGTGACAGAACTTGTAGAATTTCTCATTGCCAATTTCAGGTCATGAGTTATTTTAGGGTTGTCTTCATGTAGTGTCGACTTAGCAGCACCTGAAAAGAAATAATCGGGTGGAGTCAGATCAGGGGATCCCAGAGGCCATAGTCGTTGTGAAATTATCCTCTTTCTGAAAATGTCTCCTAAGAAATTAATCGAGACGTGAGATATGTGAGCTGTAGCATAAAGCTGTTGAAAAAGCCATTTAGCAACTCTTCTTCATTTAACTTGGAATAAAAGGAAAGAATATTGGAACAGTAAACTTGAGAATTGACGTGTGATAAAAACATTCTGGAAGACAGTCTGCACCACTGTTATCTTAACGCTTGTCACACTGGGGATGTCGAAACCGAGCCCCTACCACGCCGTAGCAGAGAACTGAGAAATATGTTCCCAAATTGAAGCAGTAGAAAGCCACCATTTGTTAGGTAGAAAACGCGCGGGATTTCGAAACCGCTATTTGAATACGTGTTGTATTGCGTATTCGAAAGCTAAATGTCTTTGTTTAAAGGAACAATACTTCCTTTGTGATACCTTCAATACTGTGTTTCTGCTGTCAGCAGAGTTGCTAGGTTTTCTGCGAGGGAAGTCGGGTTATCAGAAGCTAACCTAAGACATTAGACTTGTCAACAATTTAGCCTATCATAAGATTTATAGCAGTTTTCTGCATAGTGTTGACGTGCTTTTTAATGTAATAGGCCTATTCACCTCCGTGAGAAACACTAAAATACGAAGGACACACAGTACAGTGAACACTGCAATAATTTTTTCTTTTACTAACTGCGAATAGCCTATGTTTTAACAATTTGCTAATAAATTAATTTTGGAACCAGTACTGCAACAGTTTCACTACCTTACGATGAATCCATGTTTAAACATTGTTCACTAAACTGCAAAAGACAGCAATTGTATGTCTCTGTTATTAGTGTAAAGTACGATATCAAAATGCTATCTTTCTTGCCAATCAATGCACTTGAAATACACAATGTTTACTAATTGTGAGAACAGCGACTAGGGACCGGGATGGAATAATCAACAATGCGGTAGAACTAGAAAAAGTATTATTTTGCGAGTTTAGTTGCCATACGGCAATCAGCTGGGCTACCTCATAGACTTCCTAATTAACTGTGGATTATCTCTATGTTTACAATGATACCATTTGAGTCAATATATAAATAAAATATCGGATAATGGGAAATACAGACTAATTTTCTTAAATATGTTTAAGGCTAATATCTGTAAAATCGGGATTTTTGTCAATCCCGACTCCCTTTAATCGGGACTCGACCAGGAAATTGGGAGTATCTGCCTAAATTGGGATACCCGACAACCCTGGCTGTCAGACATAGGTACTGTGTTCAGACTTGCATCATTTTCATAGGAACTCTGAATGTGAACATTCATAACCACGGTTAATAAAAGAATTAATATGTCAGCTTCTTAATTCAATCTGTAGGTTAAACTGCTGCATGAAGTCAAAAAAGTAGTAGCAGCAGTAGCAGGAATAGTAGTAGTAATAATATCAGTAGCAGCAGCAATAGCATAAGAAATTCTTTCATTAATCCGTAACTAAGACAAGAATTACTTTCAAAAAGGGGGGGAAACACGTGACAGTTAATTACTTTTATTGAAGTTATTTTAAACAGTTCCTAGGACCTTCATTACGGAATGTGCGCTGGTTCGATTCCTCATGGGGGAAGAAATTGTCTCATGAAATTTCGGCCAGTGTATGGGACCAGTGCCCACCCAGCATCGTGATGCACTTGGGGAGCTACGATAGGTAGTGAAATCCGGTTGAGAATACCAGCTATAATGGCTGGGGGGGATCATTGTGCTAACCACACGATACCTCCATTCTACTTTGGCATGTGGGCGTGAGGCCAGCAACCGGCAGGTTGGTCTAGGCCCTTCCTGGGCTGTAGCGCCACGGATTATTTTATTATTATTTATATAAAAAAGAATATATTTTTATAATTTATGCCGTTTCTGTATGTTTGAGTTTGGTGAATAATTTTATTAGTCATGTATGCACTGAAACAACAGCTGTTTGAAGAAAATGACTGATCGAGTGAGTGTATAATAACGTAGTTTGAAAGGTAATCACTATCTTCGAAATGAGTTGAACACACTGAATGATTCAATGTAGGGTAGAAATTCTCTCTGCGGATTGCACCTATCCACTTTCGGTTAAGGGAATCTTTACTCAGAGGAAACTTGAAGTGTAAAGAGTCACATGGCAAGTACAATAGTTTGTCTTCTGTAACATAATATGGAGAAAAAAAATCGTCGTAGAAAGTAAGGATTATCTAACCAGTGAAATATAACATTCCTTCCTTCTTTATTGTTACATCCGTGTGCATTACTGCAATAAAAAGCAGCACACGAAAGAACCATACTTATTCAGCTCTATCAAAGAAATGGCCGCTCGTTGACTGTTCAATTTGGGAACATAACACTAGTGCCAGTGAGCTGTCTAACAGTTATTTAGTAAGTCTATGGTTGAAACAGTATAAAGTTGCTTGACTGCAATTCTACATCTGCAGTATTGTGAAGGAACTAAAAGATCGCATTGTATGTGTGGTATGTCTGACAATGGTGTATGCATAATTTGGGGGAGCAGTGCAAGTGGAGAATGATAATTAGTCTTTGCTGCTGATGTAGAAGGCAATGTAGTGTCCTCGTTTCAATTAAATGAGATTGAATTATGAGTTTATTTACTTAATGATGGGGAGAATGTAATGTTAGTGTGAATAATTATTTGTGACTTTGGGTGAGGGTGCGAAATATTAACTGAAATGAAAGTATTTTCATGAGTGAGGTGATTGTAAACTTATTATAATGAAATGACACTGCTAATGATTATTTTTCATATTGTTGTATACACTGTTCATACTTTACTGTATATACTCACATTATAGACGCCAGTGGATGATGTATGCAGCCCAATTTGTGGCAGTAATATGAACCTGTTCATAATGTAAGGATAACATTTTCAGTTGCTACATGTATTATTGGATGCACTTGTCATCTGAAAATTGTGAAAGGAAAGTTTGATCAGTTAGTAGTTTATTTTATTAATTTTTTTTTTTTTTTTTTTTTTTTACTGTTGCAAGGAAAAATTACATAAATTGACAAAGATTGAATAATACCAATTTCACATTGAAATACATATTAGAAATTGTTGTATAAAAAAATTATAACTGGGTCACATCCGAAAAAACAAAATGCTTGACCAATTATGAAGCAGGATAGAAGGGGGGCGGGGGGGAGGGAGGGAGAAAAAAAAGTGATTGCAACTGTGATTGAATTGTTAAGTGTAATTACACTTACAACGAAAAAGAAGCAAAAAAAGAAGAGTAACTTTATAATGAAACCTGGTCAGTGTAGATATAATGCAAAGTGAAACGAGTTACAGTTGGAGAAGTTGCAGAATATTACTGGAATGTGTGATGTGGAAATGAGCTGTGATTATTGACTGGGATATGTTTTTTGATGCAAAGATTATGGGGAAAAGTGCGTCTATAATGTGAGAAAATGTGATAATTTGTTACTGTGTGAAGCTAGATACACACACAACAATGAATTGTAACAAATAGGTACATACAATTATATGTAGTGTGCGCTTACTGTCTGTATGGCATATCTATTTTCGTTGGTCATTTCTCATGATTGACATTGATGAAGATAGGAGTTTTAGTTATAGTTGGTTGTTCTTGTTGGAAGTATATCATCTTGGGTTGTCGTGTTCATTCTAGAAGTGTAGTAGATGAAAGTGGCACAACGTGGGTTGTTATAATCTTTTTGCTGTAAGAAAAATCCTAATGTAAACAATACGACGTGACTGAAGTGAGGCTTCATTGGCTGCTGCTTGGCGCCATAGATTCTCAGTACGTGTTCCTGCCTACTGTTGTACATTCTGTTTCATGTTAAACATTTCCCGCTACTCGTCAAGTAGGCCTAACCTCACAACTATGCATTCGTTTGCTTAGGAAACATTTACTTTATATTTACTGTAATTGAATTATTTTAAACTTATGTGTGTGGTCAATCGCTGTTGGACAAAGGTGTTATTCCTTCGAAATCGGAGTCGTCAGAGCTATCAGCAGGATTTATGACGAGACGGTCCACAACAGCGTCAGTTATCCCTTCCAGCTGGAACATGCGGTCTTCCTCCTTTATCACGTGTTGGATTGCACCTTGCCACCTCTCAGCTGTCACTTCAGATAAACCTGAAACTAACAATTCTCGAACTTCAGGTAACTTGAAGGTTTTATTATTCCTTGCTACAAAACCTTTTATCTGACTCCAGATGAGTTCAATGGCATTTAAGAAACTGTAATACGGTGGAAGACGTAGAACAACATGACCCACACTTTTTGCTGATTCATCCACGACATACTTACTGAACAGATCACTATACTTTGCCACCAACATCAGAAGATCGTCTTTACAAACACTGGGATCGAATTTCTCGTTTTTATTTTCTATCCAGTTTACAATATCTTTCTTAAGCCAAGATCGAGTGGGTCGACGCTCGAGTTAAACACTATGATACAGAGTGTTATCAATCACAATTACACTACTGGGCTCCAATTTCGGGAAAACTCCTCTAAACCAGTGGTTAGATACTTCTCCATTCATGTCTTCATGATGGTCTCCAGTTTTTTTTTATTCGAAAACCAGTAGCCTGCCTTCAACAAACCCAGTATCACTTCTGATATGAACAATTATCAATCTTTTACCTTTCGACTTAGGATTCTTCACTCCTGTTGAGAGGCCCGAAAGAAATGCTTGTCTCTTACTTTTAACTTTATCGTCTACCCAGACTTTATTGGTAACGTGGCCTTCGTTTACCCATGTCTTGCCGAGGTAATATATCTTTCTATTGTCATTCCTGTATTTCCTTTTGTCCTCAAGTAACGTGTTTTCCATTGGATAATGTCTTCCCTATCAATAATTATATTCACATGATTTATTTTTTCAAACTCAAACCTTATATCTTTAAGAATAGTGTGTAATGTAGTTTGTTTCAAATTAGGTAATGTGGGGTCACTGTTAACACAAGCAAGAACTTTATTAAGTGTAGGCTGCTCATTTTTGAAGAAAAAGCTGTGAATTTTTGAATGAATAGCACTTTTCACAAAATATCGCATTGTCCAATCACAGGTTTATCAATCTCCCTCTTCTTACCTGGTGTTCTTAGTTCACCTGTTTCTTCTTTTTCTTTCCGCGCCATTAATATGCTGGACACGGACACTCTGGTAAATTCATACGTTAATGATGTGATCTGCTTAATAGGTAACGTTGGAATCAACTCACATAACTTATTATATACATTTAAAACTATTTGTTTTTCTCCACTTTTGAGAGATTTTCCACTCTTATGTTTAATAACAGAAGCCGTACTTCAGTACCATGTGCTTATGTGAACTACGAGCTCAAGTGACGCCAGCTTGTTACAAGAACAGACTACCTCAGTATTACTGTTGGTATTCATCCGCTTTCATAGAATATAAGAAAATATAAAAGTAGCTTTTCTTTTACATATCATTTTACATATGAGTGAAGTTATATGTTTCATCGTGTTTAACAACTAGAATTCGATTTTTTATTTTCAAATAATACAAGATTGTGGTTTCCAAACATGGACTATAATTTCCTACGTCGTGTGAGTGTTTCAACTGGTAGCCAATCAAGATATGACAGCCATGTGTTTATGTTTACATGAGGATTTTTCTTACAGTGAAAACAGTATAGGTATTGTTCCCTGCTGCTGCTACTTTTTGTGATTAATTCGTTGTTGTCAGTACGTTTCTGTTGTGATTGGGGTGTACATCTTGTGTTTTGCTGCCCCCCCCCTTTTTTTTTTTTTGGATGAATTTGTTTTCTTCATTCGTTTTCTGTTGGCTTTTGTCGAGTTTCCTCTTTGAATTAATGTCTTATTGGGGTGTATATATTGTGTCTTTCTTTCTCTCTCTCAACTTTTTTAGATTATTTGTTTCATTCAGTTTTCTGTTGGCCTTTGTAGGTGAGTTTATATTTTTGGTTCAGTGTCTTTTTCTGTTGTGGTTAGGGTGTATGTCTAGTGTATTTGTGTCTGTACTTTGTTAGATGAAATTGTATTAGTTTTGTTGGTGGGTTTATATTTTTCAATCGACATCGTTTGAGTTGTGATAGGTGTATATGTAGAGTGAGGACTCAACATCGTATTACCCCTATTATAAAGAAACAAACAAACAAAATGAATGGCATTTCTTTATAGTAGTCTGCCACTTGTTTTCTTGTCCACCAGTGGAGAAGAAATTGTGTTCCCATCTGAAAATTGTTTGTTTCGGAGGAGGATCGTGTTAAAATTGTGCAGAAAGTGAGTGCGCAACTCTGTTCTCTTTGATTTCTTGCATGGACTCAACAACTTGCAGTAACACGTTGCTCAATTGTGTAATTAGACGTATCAGCCATCGTTTAGTTCATATGATCTGAAACAGAAAGAAAGTAAATTAAATGTACATATGGGGTAATGGGAGTTTGTGGCCTCACTGTAGTGTATTGGTGTTTGTAATTTGTTAGATTAATTTGTTTTAGTTGGTTTTCTGTTTGTTTTTGTCGATGAGTTAATATTTTTCAATCAACGTTGGGTCAGTTGTGATCACGGAGTGTATGTAGAGTATTTGAGTGCCTGCATGGTTAGGTTAATTAGTTTTCCTCAGTTGTCTGTCGGCTTTCTTTGGATGGGTTGATATTTTAGAATCAGTGTTTCTTCAGATGTGGTCAGGGTGTATATATTGCTTATTTGTACTCCTATTTTTTGGGATTAATTTGTTTATTGAAGTTTCTGTTGGCTTTCTTTGGTGAGTTTATATTTTTAATTCAGCATCTTTTCTGTTGATGACAGGGTGTATTATCTTGTGTATATTTTTGGCACTACTTTTTGAGGTTAATTTGTTTTACTCAGTTTTCTTGTTGCTTTTGTCTAGGGGTTTGTATTTCTGAATGAGCGTCTTTCGTGTTGTGATGGGGTTATATCTGTTAGTAGTTTTTAACATTAATTCGTTTTATTTCTGTATTTAATTTTTTATTAATTTTTTTTTTTTTTTTGGATTGGTTTGTATTTCTGTCCTTGTGTTGTTAGGTAAATTCCTTTTAGTTGGTCTCGTGTTTGTTTTTCTTGATGGGTTTATGTTTTTGAATCGTGATTAATTTGTTTTACTCAGTTTTCTTTTTGCTTTTGTTGGGGGGTTTGTATTTCTGAATGAGTGCCTTTTGTGTTGTGATCGGGTTATATATGTGTTAGTAGGTTTTAACATTAATTCGTTTTACTTCTGTTTTTTTTTTTGGTTTGTATTTCTGTCCTTACATTATTAGATAAATTCATTTTAGTTGGTCTTGTCTTTGTTTGTCTTGATGGGTTATGTTTTTCAATCGATGTCATTTCTTTTGTGTTGAGGGTGTATATCTATTGAATTTCTGCCCCTACTTTGTGAGATTTTGGTTTTACTCAGTTTACAGTCCATTTTTGTTGTTACATGTGAATTTTTCAATGAATGTCATTTTAGTTATGATTGGGGTCTATGTCTCGTGTATTTGTGGCTCTACTTTTTGAGAATAATTTGTTTTACAGAGTTCTTTTTTGTGGACATTTGTAGATGAGGTTTTATTTTTCGATCAACGTGTTTGCTGTTGTGGTCAGGGTGTATTAGTGTCTCTACTTTGGTAGATTAATTAGTTTAGCGCAGTTTTCTGTGGGTTTATATTTTTTAATCAGTATCTTTTCTGTTGTGATTGGGATGGATATTTTGTATATTTGTGGCTACTTTGTGAGATGAATTCGTTTTATTCAGTTTTCTCTTTGGTTTTGTTGTTGGGTTTGTGTTTCTTCATTGAATGTCGTTTGTGTTGTGCGTTTATGGTGCTACTTTTTTGAGATGAGTTGGTTTTGCTTTTGTCCGTGGGCTTGTATTTCTGAATCAACGTGTTTTGTTTTGTGATGGGGGGGGGGTATATATCTTGTCTATTTCTTGCCCTACTGTGTGACATTAATTCGTTTTACTAAGTTTACTGTTTGTTTTCGTTGCTGGGTTGATATTTTTTTAGTCGAAGTCTTGTCTGTTGTGATTGGTGTGTGTATATTGTGTATTTATGCTGCTACTTTGTGAGATTAATTTGTTTTAGTCTGGTTTTTTTAGTTGGCTTTTGTTGATGAGGTTATGTTTTTCACTCATTGTCTTTCCTGTTGTGGTCAGGGTGTATTTCGGGCACTTGTTTTTAAGATTAATTTGTTCTACTCAGTTTTGTTTTTGATTTTCCCCATGGGTTTATATTTCCGAATCAACGTATTTTCTGTTGTGGGTATCTTGTGTATTTCTGTCACTACTTGTTAGATACAATGGTTTTAGTCAGTTTTCTGTTTACTATTCTCGATGAGTTTGTTTTCCAATTGGCGTTGTTTGTGTTGTGATGAGGGTGTACTTCTCCCTCTACTTTGTGAGATTAATTCGTTTTATTCAGCTTTTGTCGATGAGTTTATACTTGTCATTCGTCTTTTCTGTTGTGAGGTTGTATATCTAGTGTATTTGTGGCCCTACTTTTTGAGATTGATTGGTTTTATTCAGTTTACCGTTCATTTTTGTTGATATGTATAGATGAACGTCGTTTCTGTTATGATTGGGGTGTATGCTTTCAGAGAATAATTTGAGGTTATATTTTTAAATGAACGTCTTTCCTGTTGTGGTCAGGATGTATATTTCGTGTATTTGTGGCCCTTCTTTTAGGGATTAATTGGTTTTATTGAGGTTTTTGTTGATTTATCTTGATGAGTTGATATTTTTGATTCAGTGTCTTTTCTCTTGATGTGAGGGCGTATTTAATTCGTTGTCTTGTCGCTTTTGTCGATATATTTGGGGATGAATGTGTTTTGTCTTTGCTTTCGTCGATCGGTTTATATATTTTTCAAGGATTGTATCATATTTCGACTTTGTTTACTAGAGACAGGGTTAATTTCTGTAGCCTTTCAAGTGTTAGTGATATTTGCTTCCATTCGTTGTTGAGTGCCGTTTTCTTTGAGATTGTAGAAACATTTCATTGTTTACATTATGATTTATTGTTGTGTGTGTGTGTGTGTGTGTATGTAACTGTATTTTGTAAAATGACAGCTGCAATAGCAGTTATTGCGAGAATTGTATGTATTGTTTTGTGATACCATATTCACTCACGTAATAGACGCTGTCGCGTAGTGTACGCACACCAATTGTTGCCAGTAATATGCAATGTTAGCAGTACTGGTTAAAGTATTGATTAATGTCGATTCTAGTGTTGTTTGCCGAATTTATTGTCTGTAATTATTGTGTTGCTTCATAATGAACCGTAATAAGTGTATTACTATGCAAATTTGAGGTTCAAAATTGTTAAATTTGCAGAAATTGACGGAAATCGGGTGGCAGGTGCACTTTTAGTCATTTTCAATAGTAGTAGCATTTGCGACGTCAAAACTAGTTGTGATTATGTTAGATAATTGTGTAATTAGCATTGTAGGCGTAAATTGCGTCTATTACAGAGTGGAATATTGTGTATTACCTGGCAGAGTAGTTACGATAAAATTGCGTATAATTGGCGTTAGAACTTTGTTTTGCCGGGTAATATACACGAAAATGAGACGCAAAATAAAGATATATGTTGTCTTTTTCTTTTCAGCTTAATTTTATGTGTATTTTGTTGTATAAATTGTTGGTTTGATAATAAAAATGTTGTGCAAGTGTGTTTTCTGTCTTATTTCCTTGTTATATCTTTATTTTGCGTGTTTTGTCATGTATATAAAAATAAGTTTTTTTTTTTATTTTTGTGTATACTTTATGTATATATATTATTTGTATATGTGTTTTCTTGTGTAATATCTTTTGTATATTATTAAGTTCTTTGCTTTTCTTGAATAAATGATGTTTGTTGCACCCTCTATGTCTTGTTTTTTGTACTAAAAAAATTTGAATTTGCCCTCCTCCTGTTACCTGGTTTCGTTCAAAACTTTTTCCCGCCAAAATACTTAATATATAAGCGAGTTGTCCAGCTTTTATACCTCCTTTTCTACTTTATATAAGTCCTAGCTCTTGCACTGTACTGATGACGTCAGATATCTAGGTCCCGCTTATATAGGCAGAAGTGGCGACCTCAAATGGAGAGAAAAGGAACTAGAAAAGTTCCTTTTCTCTCCACTTGAGGTCGCCACTTCTGCCTATATAAGCGGGACCTAGATATCTGACGTCATCAGCACAGCACAAGCGCCAGAAACGTTTGAAAAAAAAATTTCCCTCGCCAAATTATTAGACGCACGTTTATTTTGCAACATAACACACACATTATTGAAATAACACAAGTTAAAACATTTTGAAAGCAAGATAAACATTTTAAAAGTAATACTTGTTAAAAATATTTTCAAAATAATTATTTTGAAAATAACATGAATATTTTTGAAATAACATGTTTAAAAAGTTGTTTTTAAAATAATAGCTACGAAAAAATCGTTTTCAAACTTGAAAAATATTTTTCTAATAATATTGTTTCAAAAATATTTTTAAAATAATTGATTAGAATTGATAGCTTTGAAAAAAACATAAGTATTTTTGAAATGGTATCAAAAAAAAATATTTTTTTAAATAACTTTTATCAAATAATATTTTTAAAGTGTAGTAAAATAATTTGTATGAACAAAAAAATACTTTTAAACTTTGAAAGATATTTTAAAAAATATATTTTTACAAAATAATGTTTTAATAATTTTTTTCAAATAATATTTTAAAAAAATATTATTTGAAAATAAATTATTTAACAAATATTTTGTAAAAATACTATTTTTAAAATATTTTCCAAAGTTTAAAAATAGTTTTTCATACAAATTATTTTTCTACACTTTGAAAATATTATTTGACAAAAAATTATTTAAAATATATTTTTTTTTAAATATCATTTCAAAAATACGTATGTTATTTCAAAAACTATCAATTCTAAACAATTATTTTAAAAATATTTTTCAAAAAATATTATTTTAAAAATATTTTCAAGCTTCAAAACGATTTTTTCGTAGCTATTATTTTAAAAACAACTTTTTAAACATGTTATTTCAAAAATATTTATGTTATTTTCAAAATAATTATTTTGAAAATATTTTTAACAAGTATTACTTTTAAAATGTTTATCTTGCTTTCAAAATGTTTTAACTTGTGTTATTTCAATAATGTGTGTGTTATGTTGCAAAATAAACATGCGTCTAATAATTTGGCGAGGGAAATTTTCTGTATGTACAGAATATTTGAGAAGAAACAGTAAATATTTTAGAAGGTGATAGTATGGACTGCTCTGAGCAAAAAAGTTGATATAAACATGTGTTGAATTTTGATTGCGTACAGAGATACAGCTGTTAAAATGTAACCCAAGAAGATGTTAAGCAAAGGAAAATGATCACCTTCAATGCACTTTCGTTTCGTGTGTTGCTACTCCAGCTGCTATGGACTTGTTTATCAATTATCATTTTTGTTTCAAAGGCCAAATTATGAAGTAATGCTTCAATTTACATAATTCAACATTTTCAACTGTGATTGTGATTACTTGGACAATTCTAAAGTATCGTTCAAGCATGCCACACGTATTTACAAATGATGAGTATGCTGATATGGAATATATTGTGTAATGGAAACCCATACACAAAATATACCATACCGGCATAAACAGCATTTGTAAATACGTGCGGTATGCCTAAACGATACAGTAGAATTGACCAACAAATCACAATCACAGTTGAAAATGTTCAATTATGTAAATTAAAGCATTACTTCATAAGTTGACCTTCGAAACAAAAATGATAATTGATAAACAAGTCCATAGCAGCTAGAGTAGCAACACACGAAAAGAAAGTGCATTGAACGTGATCATTTTCCTTTGCTTAACACCTCCTTGGATTACATTCCAACAGCTGTACCTCTGTACCCAATCAAAATTCAACACATGTTTATATCAACCTTTTTACTCAGAGCAGTCCATACTATCACCCCCTAAAATATTTACTATTCCTCCTCAAATACTCTGTATATACATGCACAGACGTAGACAACAGCAGAGAACACTGATGGACTGTACACGAACTTCCAGATTGTCCGCATACAACCCACCATAGCTCTCCACTGTTGCCTACATCCTGCAAACATGGGAAGGAAGATGTAGACAACAGCAGAAAACCCTGGTGGACTGTACGTGGACTTCCGGATAGTCCACATACAGCCCACCAGGGTTCTCCACTGTTGCCTACACCAGGAAAACGGAAAAAAAAAATTTTTAAAGTCCAACAGGTATAGAAGACAGCTGAGAACCCCGATGGATTGCACAGGGACTGCCGCTTAGTCCAAGTACAATCCACCAGAGCTCTCAGCTGCCGCCTATACCTGCAGGATTTTAAAAATTTTTTAAGGGTCAGGTACAGCTTACAGCAGTAAAACTTTCGAAATATTCAACACTATTTCCTCCATTCCTCCATCCTGCACGATAATGAAAATTATTATATGTAAAACACTGTAATTCTGCTTCATGAAAAAAATTTCCTTTTTTAAATCGTAATTTTTATTTAAAAACTTGACAAATTGTTTAAAAACTTGACAAATTATTTAAAAACCTCAGAAATTATTTAAAAACTTCTTTCAAAAACTTGAGAAATTATTTAAAAGCTTCAGAAATTATTTACAAGTTTCAAAAATTATTTCAAACCTTCAGATATTATTTAAAAGCTTCAGAAATTATTTAAAAGCTTGAGAAGTTATGTACAAGCTTGAGAAATTGTTTACAAACGTGACAAATTATTTTAAAGTTTCAGAAATTATTTTAAACCCTAAGAAATTATTTAACACCTTCAGAAATGATTTAAAAGCTTCAGAAATTATTTAAAAATTTTATTAATTATTTACAAACTTCACAAATCATTTAAAAGCTTCAAAAATTATTTCAAAGCCTGAGAAATTATTTTCAAACTTTATAAATTGTTTAAAAAACTTGAGAATTTGTTTAAAAACTTGAGAAATCGTTTAAAAACTTGACAAATTATTTAAAAACCTAAGAAATTATTTTCAAACTTCTTTAAAAACTTTAGGAATTATTTTAAGGCTTCATAAATTATTTAAAAGCTTGACAAATTATTTCAAACACTGAGAAATTATTTTAAAGCTTGAGAAATTATTTAAAACCCTGAGAAATTATTTGAAACCTTGAGAAACTATATAAAACCTTGAGAAATTATTTAAAAGCTTGAGAAATTATTTCAAAGCTTCAGAAATTATTTACAAGTTTCAAAAATTATTTCAAACCTTCAGATATTATTTCAAAGCTTCAGAAATTATATAAAACCTTCAGAAATTAGTTAAAAGCTTGAGAAGTTATGTACAAGCTTCAGAAATTATTTAAAAGCTTGAGAAATTGTTTAGAAACGTGACAAATTATTTAAAAGTTTCAGAAATTATTTTTAACCCTAAGAAATTATTTAACACCTTCAGAAATTACTTACAAATGTTATTAATTATTTACAATCTTCACAAATCATTTAAAAGCTTCAAAAAGTATTTCAAAGCCTGAGAAATTATTTTCAACCTTTATAAATTGTTTAAATACTTGAGAATTTGTTTAAAAACTTGAGAAATCGTTTAAAAACTTGATGAATTGTTTAAAAACTTGACAAATTATTTAAAAACCTAAGCAATTATTTTAAAACTTCTTTAAAAACTTTAGGAAGTATTTTAAGGCTTCATAAATTATTTAAAAAACTGATGAATTATTTAAAAGCTTGACAAATTATTTAAAACCCTGAAAATTTATTTAAAAGCTTTACAAATTCTTTAAAAACTTGAGAAATTGTTTAAAAACTTTACATATTCTTTCAAAAATTGACAAATTGTTTAAAAACTTTCAGAAATTGTTTTAAAACTTCAAAAATTGTTACAAAATTTCACAAGTTGTTTAAAAACTTTACAAATTATTTAAAACCTTGAGAAATTATTTCAAAGCGTCGGAAATTATTTTAAACCCTGAAGATATTATTTAAAAACTTGACAAATTATTTCAAACACAAAAAAATTATTTAAAAGCTTCAGAAATTATTTTAACCTTGAGAAATTATTTAAACATTTAAGATAATTATTTAAAAGCATCAGAAAGTATTTAAAAGTTTCAGAAATTATTTAAAACATTGAGAAATTGTTTAAAAACCTTGAGAAATTATTTTTAACCTTGAGAAATGATTTTAAACCCTGATAAATTATTTCAAAGCTTGAGAAATTATTTAAAACCTTCAGAAATTATTTCAAACCTTGACAAATTATTTAAAAGCTTAAGAAATTATTTACAAACTTGAGAAATTATTTCAAACCTCGAGAATTTACTTTCAAAGTTGACAAAATTATTTCAAAGCTTCAGGAATTATTTTAAAGCTTGAGAAATTATTTAAAACCTTGACAAACTATTTTTAACCCTGATAAATTATTTAAAAGCTTCAGAAATTATTTAAAACACTGAGAAATTATTTTAAATATTGAGAAATTATTTCAAACACTCAGAAATTATTTAAATACTTTAGAAATTATTTTTAACCCCGATAAATTATTTTAAAGCTTCAGAAATTATTTGAAAGCTTGTCAAAATATTTTCAACCCTGAGCAATTACTTTAAACCTTGAGAAATTATTCAAAAACCTGAGACATTTCTTAAACACGTCAGAAATTATTTAAAAGCTTCAGAAATTATTTAAAACCTTGAGAAATTATTTTAAACCTTGAGAAATTAGTTAAAAGCTTGAGAAGTTATTTAGAAGCCTGAGAAATTATTTCAAACCTTAACAAATTATTTTAACACTTCACAAATTCTTTGAGAGCTTGAGAAATTATTTTAAACACTGAGAAATTATTTAAAAGCTTCAGAAATTATTTACAAACTTCACAAATTATTTAAAACCTTGATAAATTGTTTCAAAACTTGAGACATTCTTTACAAACTCCAGATATTTTTTTTAAACTTGAGATATTGTTTAAAAACTTTCAGAAATTGTTTTAAAACTTCAGAAATAATTTCAACATTTCAGAAATTGTTTAAAAACTTTATAATTTATTTTAAAACTTCAGAAATTATTTGAAAACTTCAGAAATTATTTAAAATCTTGACAGTTTATTTTAAAAGTTGAGAAAATTATTTCAAAGCTTCAGAAATTATTTATATGCTTCAGATATTATTTAAAACCTTGAGAAATTATTTAAAACATTGAGAAATTATTTCAAACATTGAGAAATTATTTCTAAGCATCAGAAATTATTTTAAACCCTGAGAAATTATTTAAAACGCTGACAAATTATTTCAAAACTTGAGAAATTATTTAAAAACTTGAGAAATTATGTAAAAATTTAATAAAATTATTTAAAAGCATCACAAAATTATTTAAAAGCTTGAGAAATTCTTTCAAACCTTGAGAAATTATTTTAAAGCTTAAGAAATTATTTACAACCCTGAGAAAATATTTAATACCTTCAGAAATTGTATAAAACCTTGAGAAATTATTTCAAACCTTCAGGAATTATTTAAAAGTTTCAGAAATTATTCCAAACCTTGAGATATTATTTAAAAGCTTCAGAAATCATTTCTAACCTTGAGCAATTACTTGAAAGCTTGAAAATTTATTTCAAAGCTTCAGAAATTATTTTCAAACTTTTAAAATTATTTAAAAGCTTCAGAAATTATTTTAAACCCTGATAAATTGTTTCAAAGTTTGACACATTATTTAAAACCTTGATAAACTATTTAAAAACTTGAGAAATTGTTTACAACCTTCAGAGATTATTTAAAAACCTGAGAAATTATTTTAAAGCTTCAGATATTATTTACATACTTCACAAATCATTTAAAACCTTGACAAATTATTTTTTAACTTGAGAAAATTTTTTTAAAGCTACAGACATTTTTTAAACTTTGAGAAATTATTTAAAAGCTTCACAAATTATTTAAAAGCATGAGAAATTATTTAAAAGCTTGACAAATTATTTAAAAGCTTGAGAAATTATTCAAATCCCTGACAAACTATTTCAAGAATTGAGAAATTATTTAAAAGCTTCACAAATTATTTAAAAATTTTATCAATTATTTACAAACTTCACAAATCATTAAAAAAATTGACAAACTATTTCAAAACTTGAGAAAATTATTTCAAACCTTGAGAAATTATTTCAAAGCTTCACAAACTATTTAAAAGCACGAGAAATTATTTAAAAGCTTGAGAAATTATTCAAATCCCTGAGAAATTATTTAAAAGATTGAGAAATGATTTCGAAACTTGACATATTATTTAAAAAATTTTGAAATTATTTTTAAAGTTCACAACATTTTTTTAAAGCTTCAGAAATTATTTTAAAGCTTGAGAAATTATATAAAACCTTCAGAAATTATTTCAAAGCTTCAGAAATTATTTAAAAGCTTCAGAAATTATTTAAAAGCTTCAGAAATTATTTAAAACCATGATATATTATTTAAAAACTTGACAAATTATTTTAAACCTTGAGAAATTATTTTAAACCCTGAGAAATTATTTCAAAGCTTGAGAAAGTATTTAAAAATTTGACAATTATTTAAAACCTTCAAAATTATTTCAAACCTTGATAAATTATTTTCAATCTTGACAAGTTATTTAGAAGCTTCAGAAATTATTCAAAACCTTGACAAATTATTAAAAGCCTTGAGAAATTATTTAAAAGCTTGACAAATTATTTCAAATCCTGAGAAATTATATAAAAGCTTCAGAAATCATTTAAAACCCTGAGAAATTATTTAAAAGCTTGACAAATTATTTAAACACTTGAGATATTATTTAAGAGTTTCAGAAATTATTTTAAACCGTGAGAAATTATTTTAAAGTTTGACAACTTATTCCAAACCTTCAGAAATTATTTCAAACCTTCAGAAGTTATTTAGAAGGTTGAGATATTATTTTCAAACTTGACAAATTGTTAAAACTTGTTTTTAAATTGTCTAAATATTTTTTCACATAGCACAACGACAGTGTTTACACATACTCATTTTCATTATTGTACAAGATACAGTAATCAAGGAAACACATGTTCAATATTTCAAAAATTTTTCTCCTGTAAGCTGCACCTGGGCCCTTCAGTTCCACAGATGTGCACTACAGCAGACAACTCTGATGGATCCCACATGGACCTCCGGGTAGTCCATGCACAATCCAGCACAGCTCTCCACTGCAGCCCACATCGGCAGAACACGAGGAATAGAATCAAAGTCCCACTGATATAGAAAACAGCGGACAACTCTGATGAGTTCCACACAGACTTCCGCTTAGTCCATGTAGAATCCACCAAAGCTCTCCACTGCCACCTATACCCGCAGGACTCAGACTCTGGATAAGACAGGTAAGGTGGGGAAGAGCAGGCCTACACTAATCTACAAACACATGCAACTACAATCATGCTGTTATTTTCTTATACGGTACTTCATGCGCATGCAAAGTCCCTACACTTCAATGACGCACGATCCCAACACAATCCAAACCTATAACGGAGCTGCTGAATGCGATTGGCAAACTGCAACAATAGAAACCAATGCCCCAGCCTCTCCTTTGTCATTCGTATGCATACAATGGCATCCTATTGCACGATTCA
Organism: Periplaneta americana; assembly: GCF_040183065.1. Classification (NCBI taxonomy): domain Eukaryota; kingdom Metazoa; phylum Arthropoda; class Insecta; order Blattodea; family Blattidae; genus Periplaneta; species Periplaneta americana. Next base: position 7,229,685 of record NC_091132.1, on the reverse strand, counting down.
ACAATCAATATGCAATAACAATACCAATAAATGCACAAAACCAGCAACACCAAAGGAATAAAATAGACGACTGAAAAATACCAAATTCACACCAAACAGCAAACCTTCAGACTCCATAATCACCAATTAGAGCCTATATCAACCTCTGCAAACAATACTAAGGGAAAATAGACCTATAAACTGCATAACACAGCACTGTCGAGAAGACAATTACAAATTTATACCATTTACAACAAGTAAATCATTTCCAATTTACAAATCTTCTCACTATTCGTCAGCTGCCACAAGAGACAAAGAGTACTTAACCATATTAATGTTTACAACTTCAGTGAAGCATTTATTTTGTTTTGACAATCAAACTCCAAATACATTTTCTGATTGGTGGAAATATGCCTAGTTTTAGAGAGCCAAGTGTTACAAAAAAACCTTTACAGACAATACTAACTCAAAGTAGACGTACAAACAGCAATAAACTGCATAACAGAGGAACATCCACAAGACAATTCCAAATTTATACTATTTACAACAAGTAAATGATAATTATTATGTCAATTAACGATCCCATGCCACCAAATAATTGACATCAACGGAAGACAACAAACCCAATTCTGCAATCTGTACTCCTAACAGCAATAATGAAACTAAAATCCATCCATCAAGTAATGAATACTGACAACTTCATTAACAGACCAAAATTCAAACATAAAGTCCAACTACAAAGGAATGACAAGTAATACACTAAATGTTTCACTTAAATCAATCAATTATTCAAATTACAGAAATAAACGCTACTTTCTGCTATTCAAATACTAATACCATCTACAAGGGGCTAATACTTGCATTATAGCAAACTAATGTACACTTGTACAATTACAATAAAAATCAAATAATATATAGTACATACCTAGACATGATACAATAATTACAAACTCTGTACTTCAACCAACAGTATCAATGTAACAAATTACAATCCTCACACCAAAAACCAATACTTCAGGTCCACCATTCCACTCTAAATGTATTCAAACAATCTATTGCCTTGTAATAAATGCTTATCAACAAACAAATACCACAGACGACAACCAATAAAGCACATTACTGTCAATACAAGACTCAAATAAACAAACACACTTCATATTCAACTCAAAAATATCCTATTCACACCAAACAACAAACCTACATACACAATAATCACCAATTACAACATAAATCATAACTATGTATCTCAAATCAACCTCTACAAACAATACCAAGTCAAAATACACATATTAACTGCATTACAGAGGACTGTCGACAAAATCATTCTAAATTTATACCATTTACAATAAGTAAATGATAAATATTACACCAACAAACTAACCTATGCCACCAAGCAATTTCAAATCAATACAAGACAATAAACTCAATTGTGCTACTTGTACTGCTAACAGCAATATCAACAAATGGATACTCATCACTTGAATGACAGACGAAAATTCAATAATAAAGTGCAACTAGCAAAACAATGACACACAATACACAACATGTTTCACTTCAAGCCATTACTTATTCAAATTACATAAAATCAAGCAAGCCCTATGTACCAAAGCCAAAGATAAAAAATGGAGCATTTCAATAAAAAAAATATAACAGAAATTATTCCAGAAATCCCACTTAAATCTGCAGTAGCAAAATTCAGACTGCTTACAGAACACGATTATTTGGCCAAACACTTGAATAAAATACGAATTTACACAAATCCAAATTGCCCTCTATGCAACAAAGAAGAAATGACTGAAGGTCATCTCATAACCTGTCAAATTCTACCTCATGGATCCACCACAGAGAAATATTGGAGAGCAAGAACGCTAATGGTTTCGTTGGCAAAGCCCAGCATTAGATAACAACAAAACAACAATAACTTATTCAAATTACAGAAGTTAAGGGTACTCTCAGCGATTCAAAAACAATTACAGTACTGGTACAGAAAACCATTATCAAAACTGCACATCGCATATACAAGCCAACTATCAGAGTAACAAATTACAATCCTAACACCAAAAACCAATATTTCAAGTGCACCAGTGCACTAAAAACCTATTCAAATCATCAAGCACCTTGTAACAAATGCTTATGAACAAACAAAGGACAACAATACCCAATAACTGCATTAATATGGTCAAAACCATCAATACCAGAGGAATAGAACAGATCATTGTCAATACAACACTCAAAAAGATAAACATACTTGGTATTCAAGTCAAAAATACACAATTCACACACAACACCAAATGTTAAACACATAAATAATTCAATTATCACCAAATATAGCCTTCATGACAACAGTATACCTCAAATCAACCTCTACAAGCAATATGTAGTCAAACCTACAAAAATTAACTCCATTACAGAGTCACACCGACATCAAGACAGTTCCAAATTAATACAATTTACAACAAGTTAATAATTAATATTACGTCAACAAACGATCCTATGCCACCAAACAATTCAAATCAACACAAGATAATAAACTCAATTGTGCAACCTGTACCCTTAACACCAATAATCAAACTAAAACCCAACTATCAAGTAATGAATACTCATAACTTCAATAATACATCAAAATACTAGCAAAACAATTATAATTGATACACAAAATCTATCACTTAAACCAATAAATTCCTTAATTCGGAAAAATTAACAATCATTTCATCCATTCCCAAACCAATTATACACATAATAATTCAACAAGAACAAAAAAACCACTACCAAAACTGCACAAAGCACTAACACTACCATTACACAGCAACCAAATACATGTACAAGTTTAGACTGACAATAAGGATCAAACAATACACACCAGATATCCATCAAATAATTACAAACTGCCTAATTCAACCAACTATCAACGTAACAAATTATAATCCTGGCACCAAAAACTAATATCTCACTTCCACCATTGCATCTAAAACATATTACAAGGAATGCTTATAAACAAACAAATACCGCTGATGACAACAAATATGATCAAAGGATTAAAACTTATTACTGTCAATGGAAGACTCAAATAGACAAAATAACCGATGCACACTCAAGACCAAAGGTTTAAAAAAAAAAAAACTACTCAATTACCAGGAATTATAGCCTAAATAACAACTGAAAACTACAAACACCAATAAACTCCATAACAGAACAACGCCAACAAGACAATTCCAAATTTATATCATTTACAACAAGTAAATGATAAATATCACGTCAATAAATGACCCTATGTCACCTAACAATTCAAATCAATTCAGAGAAACCTATTCTGCTAACAGCAATAATGGAACTAATGAATATTCATTACTTCAATAAAAGACCAAAATTCAAAGACATACTGCAACAAGCAAACTAATCACAAGTAATACACAAAATTTATCACTTTAAGCAATTAGGCTACTTATTGCAATTAGAAAAATTAAGAATACTTTCAGATGATTGAAAAACAATTATAGAAATAATATTCCAACAACAGAAAACCATGTACAAGAGGCTAATACTTGCATTACACAGCAAGCAAATAAAATCAAACAATAAACATAATGAAATTCTTCAAAACTCTCTACCCCAACCAAGTATCAACATAATAAATTACAATCCTGGCACCAAAACCCAAAATATCAGGTCCATCACTGCATCCAAAAACATATTAAAAACCATCATTCGACTTCTAACAAAAGGTTTATGAACAAACAAATACCAATAAACGCACAAATATGCTCAAAACCAGCAACACCAAACAAATAAAACAGATTACTGTCAATAGAAGACTGAAAAATATACAATTCACATCAAGGACCAAACCTACACACTCAATAATTCCCTACCAATTATAGCTTAAATCATAACAATGTATCTCAAATCAACCTCTACAAACAATACTGTACTAAGTGAAAATAGACGTAGCTATCAACAAGATAATTCCAATTTTCTGCCATTTACAAGTAAATGATAAATATTGCATCAATATGCCACCAAACAATTCAAATCAATAGAAGACAATACAGTCAACTGTGCAACCTGTAACTTACTCCTAACAGCAATAATGCAATTAAAATCAATCCATCCATCCATCACGACAAGCCTAATGAATACTGATACCTTCAATAAAACAGCAAAATTCAAAGATAAAATCCAACTACCAAAACAATGACAAGTAATACACAAAATGTGCCCTATCACTTAAAGCAATAAATTCTTCAAATTAGATAAAACAACATTACTTTCATGTACAAGCCAACTATCAATGTAACAAATTACAACCCTGGCACCAAAAACAATCACCTTCTAACAAATGCTTATGAACAAACAAATACCACATAAGACAACAAGAATACCAATAAATTAAAAAAAATGGTCAAAACCACCAATACCCGAGAAATAAAACAGATTATTGTCAATAGAAGACTCAAAAAGACAAACACACTTCATATTCAAATCAAAAATTTTTTATTCACACCAAAGACCAAACCTACAGATTCAATAATCACCAATCATGACCTATCTCAAATCAACCTTTACAAACAATACTACAATCAAAATAGACGTACAAACAGAAATAAACTGTAAAACACAGAACACCGTTTCCATTACAAATCCCCTACACAAAATATACCACATCACAATTCTCAAATACTTGCGCCATGTCTAAACAATGCAGCACACTTGGCCAAAAAATCACAATCACAGTTGGAAAATAAATTATGTTAACTAAAGCATAACTTCACCTTCAAAACAAACATGACAATCGATAAATAAAGCTCTATCCCCCCACCCAGTCAAAATTGCACACATCTTTACATCTACTTTTCTACTCACTACAGTCCATACTATCACCCCTCAAATATTTACTACTTCTCCTCAAACACTCTCTACATACATCCACCGACATACACAACAGAGGAAAACCCTGCTGGAGGTTGCATGGATCCCGGATAGTCCATGCAACCTCCACCAGGGGTTTCCCCTGCCGCCTATGCCAGCAGAACACAAGGAAAGCTGTAGACACCAGCAGAGAACTCTGATGGATTGTATACGAGCTTCCGGATAGTTCGTATACAACCCACCAGAGGTCTCCACTCCCGCCTACATCAGGAAAAAAACATGGAAAGATGTACACAACAGCAACAACTCTACTGGATTGCATATCAACTCCCGGATAGGTCCATATACAACCCACCAGAGGTCTCCACTGCCGCCTACACCACAGGAAGGCATCATCAATTTTCAAAGTCCCACAGGTATAAACAACAGTGGACAACTCTAGTGGACTGCACAGGGACTGTCGCATAGTCCAAGTACAACCCACCAGAGCTCTCCGCTGCCGCCTATACCTGCACAACTTTCTACATTTTTTGGTCTCACAGATGTAGACCACAGCAGAGAACTGTGATGGAACCCACATGGACTTCAGGATAGTCCATGAAGATTCCACCACAGCTCTCCATCACCAAACACAAGGAAGAGAATCAAAGTCCCACTGGTATATCATTTCCTACCATTTGTTGCACATTTATATTTGCTAATATATCTTACTCAACAGAATATATCAATGCTTTGGTCTATATGCCATCATCAGATATTCTAATGTTATAATGATATCTAAAACCTAAGTCCAATATCGTTCACTCTGATAAACATTACAATAAATTACAAAAATTAAAATCATGAGTTATGTGTAATGAGTACACAGAACAGCCACTACGAGAGCACATCATCACAAGCTTCAACGCACACATACATACATACATATAATATAATACATACATACATACATACATACATATAATAAAATACAATACATACATACATACATACATAAATACACACACATACATATAATATAATTACATACACACATACATATAATATAATACATACATACATACATAAATACACACACATACATACATATAATACATACATACATATATACATAAATACACACATATATACACATAAATACACACATACATACATACATACAATATATCGTTATAACATTTTCTTCTGTAACATTTATTAGCAAATATTAATGTGCAACAAATGATAAATCATATGATTGAGAATTTTTTTTTTTTTTTTTTTTTTTTTTTTTTTTTTTTTTTTTTTTTTTTTTTTTTAAATAAACAGCACAGAACTTTGATGACTTCCACATGGACTTCCATTTAGTCCATGTACAATCCACCAAAGCTCTCTGCTGCCACCTATACCAGTAGGACTTAGACTCTGGACAAGGCAGGTAACATAGGAAAGACCAATAAACACAATGCAACAACTACAATCTGTTGTACAACACAAAATTCCAAGCCACAAAATATTGCACTTGTGCCTTCACTAATCTACAAACTCATCCAACTATGTTAGTAGATACATCATGCAAATGCAAAGTCACTACATGTCAACAAAGTCAAAATGTCCAATGTCCAAAAATATAACAACAAATCCTATAAGGAACATGCTCAATGTGTTTGACAAACTGCAAAATGTCGTTACTGTTTTTCTATGCCACCCATATACATCCTACAACTGTCACATCGCATACTGCATGCAATGGCGTTCCGTTGCTGTTCCACGATACGGTACGACAATGAATATGCATCACCAATCTATTTCAACCATCAATTGCCGTCTAACAAATGCTTATGAACAAACAAATACTGCAGGACAACAACAATACGAATAAATGCACAAATATTATCAAGACCAGCAACACCAAATGAATAAAACACATTTCTGTCAACAGAAGACTCAAATAGACAGAACCACTTGGTATTCGCACCAAAGACCAAACCTGCAGACTCAATAATCACCAATTATTGCCTCAATAATAACACTGTACTATCTCAAATCAACCTCTACGAACAATACTAAGTGAAAACAGACCTACCAACTGCATAAAAGAGCAACATCGATAAGACAATTCCAAATTTACTCCATTTACAACAACTAAATCATAAATATTACGTCAATAAACGATCCTATGCCACCAAGCAATTCAAATCAATACAAGACAAAGTCAATTGTGCAACCTGTACTCCTCACAGCAATCGTGGCACTAAAAGCTATCTATCAAGTAATCAATAGTCATAACTTCAATAAAATACCAAGTCAAACTGCCAAAACAATTACGAGTAATACACAAAATGTATCACTTTAAGCAATTAATTATTCAAATTTGAGAAATAATACTTCAGTAAGAACAGAAAACCATGTACTTCAATTACACAGGAAGGAAGCAAATGAGGCGTTGCGTCAGAGATAGTCACAAGCCATACTTTGATGGAAATCAAGATTTTGCTATAATTCTATTCTCTACCTATAGATGTCTCCAAAAGTGCATAATTTTTTGCAATGTGGTAGACGTATTGAGAAATATAGGGAGGTGTTCTTTTCTCTTTCACTCTTTGGCTTCATATTTTTCCTCAGACATAATCATAAGCCACCAATATAGCTTCTGTGAGGAAGGAGTTTCATTTTCAATCCGTAATATGTGGTAATTCTGAAGTAAAAACTAATACATTGGAAAGTGATTTATCCACTAATGGCACTAGTGAATTCTCCACTGAATTTGAACTGAATCAGACTCAGGAAATGAACAGGTAATTAAATAAAAATATGACTAAAGTTCAAGCATAACCTTGTCTAACATAGTGTTTCCCTTATTAATTCTGATATAGATAGTGTTACTTATTGTGAAATATGAAATATACAAAACTAAATAAAAATTAATTATTTCTTTTCATGATAGAGTGATTATAAGACCGTATACTAAACTATTTTGAGTTGCAATAGTGCATGTGGCTTGTGATTCTATCTGAAGCATTTTTTTCAGATGGCACCAAAATCTATAATTAATGAATTCACTTCTTCGAATACTGCAAAAAGTGAAAGAAAGAAGTTCCGAGAAATTTTCGACCCAAAATATCTCACACTGATACATGTGGCAAATGTGATAATGTTCAGAAACAGTTGAATGATGGTAGACAAACACAAAGGCCTGTGACTGAAATAACAGCAATAGAAACAGTCAGAAATCTTCATCAGGCACAGGATAAACGGGCCAAACAATAATAAAAGATCTTTCTGAAATTGCTAAGAAAAAGGATAAAATTCATGTCGTTGCAATGGACTGCCACAGACATTACCTAGCCCAAAGTTAACTATGAGTGCAGTTTTTTATTGCAGAAATATTTGGACATACAACTTAGGGATACACGACTGTTGCACAGGTCTAGGTAGAGTATATGTTTCTCTCGAGTGAAAACCAGGCTAGAAGAAGAGCAGACGAGATTGAGAGTTGCTTATTGAAAAAAATTACAGATAGCTGATCTCAAATCTCAACATCTCATAAAATAACTGATAACTGTAAGGGACAGAACAAAAATTGGACGATTGTAGCCCTGAAGAGAGCACTAATAGAATGCATAAGAATTAAATATGTTACCCATTGGTTCCCCCAAGTGTGTCATATCAGATTACCCAGCAGCCGTAATTTCAGACGAATAGAAAAATATGCAAGAACAAGCAGAGACATTTAAGATACGAATGACTGGGCTGATGTTAATCAAATCGTCTGTCAATGTATGTAACTTTCATTGTCATTATGATGCAAAGAGAAGATTTCAATGATGTGGAAAGCTTGTAGCCTGACATATTGAAAAGGACTGTTTACAATAATAAACCTGTTCCATTTTTGGATGCCGTCAGCTTCAAGCTTGAAGAGAATAATCATAATAATTTTCAGCTCGCATTGTACATTCATGAAAATAATGAAAATGCTCAAGTTCCCATTCGCAGAAAGGCATAACTTATATAACTCCTTAAATACAGTTCAAATTGTCTGAAAAATGCAAATGTCTTGAAAAATATAAATAAAAAGAAACTACAGGATGTACTGTCACTTATGGATTACCTTCCAATAGTAAATCAGCATTTCTTTCATGAACTAGAAGGTGACAAAAAGAATGATTTGGAGATTGATGTTGATTAAGGAAGACTGATAAAGCATTTTGTGATACGTTTGTTTTTTTATTGGGTTATTTTACGACGCTGTATCAACATCTCAGGTTATTTAGCATCTGAATGAAATGAAGGTGATAATGCCGGTGAAATGAGTCCTGGATCCAGCACCGAAAGTTACCCAGCATTTGCTCGTATCGGGTTGATGGAAAACCCCGAAAAAAACTCAACCAAGTAACTTGCCCCAACCGGAATTCAAACCCAGGCCACCTGGGATACGTTTATACTTTGGTCTTATGTTATGTGATTAAAATGAACTTACAAAACTCTAAAAAGCTAATAAATTTAATATTTCTGGAGACAAAGTCATAAGCCACTTCTACAATTACCTACATGCTTGTAACATTTTTTCATAATAATTAAATAGTGTAAATAATAAAACAATATTTGCTTCTGTAAAATACTTCAGAAAATATCTGACAATATGTCTTAAAAACCTTGAAACTCATATTAGACTATTCTGATTTTAGCATCACTCCAAAGTTTCAAAATGCTTCACTGTAAAATTATGATTTTGTGGCTTGAGACTATCTCTGACGCAACGCCTCAAATGTACAAATATGCAATGACAATAAAAATCAAACGATATGCAGTACATATCTGTACATAATCAAATAATTGCAAACCCTGCACTCCAACAAAGTATCAGCGTAATAATTCAAAATCCTGACACTAAAACCCAATATCTCAATTCCACCATTGCATCTCAAACGTATTAAAAACCATCCATGGCCTCCTAAGAAATGCTTTTCAACACACAAATACCACATAAGACAACAACAATACCAATAAATTTTTAAATATGCTCAAAACCATCAATATCCGAGAAATAAAACAGATTATTGTCAATAGAAGACTCAAAAAGACAAACACACTTCATATTTCAGTCAAAAATATCTTATTCACACCAAACAGTACCCTACAGATTCAATAATCACCAATCACGACCTATCTCAAATCAACCTTTACAAACAATACTACAGTCAAAATAGACGTACAAACAGCAATATACTGCATAACAGAGATCACCGTTTCCATTACAAATCCCCTACACAAAATATACCACATGAGGATTATTACCATTTGTAAATACATGTGCCATGCCTAAACAATGCAGTACACTTGGCCAACAGATCACAATCACAGTTGAAAAATTCAATTATGTTAACTAAAGCATAACTTCACCTTCAAAACAAAAACGACAATCCATAAAAAAAAAAAGCTCTATCCCTCTACCCAGTCAAAATTGCACACATCTTTACATCTACTTTTCTACTCACTACAGTCCATACTATCACCCCTCAAATATTTACTACTTCTCCTCAAACACTCTCTACATACATCCACCGACATACACAACAGAGGAAAACCCTGCTGGAGGTTGCATGGATCCCGGATAGTCCACGCAACCTCCACCAGGGGTTTCCCCTGCCGCCTATGCCAGCAGAACACAAGGAAAGCTGTAGACACCAGCAGAGAACTCTGATGGATTGTATACGAGCTTCCGGATAGTTCGTATACAACCCACCAGAGGTCTCCACTCCCGCCTACATCAGGAAAAAAAACATGGGAAGATGTACACAACAGCAACAACTCTACTGGATTGCATATCAACTCCCGGATAGGTCCATATACAACCCACCAGAGGTCTCCACTGCCGCCTACATCACAGGAAGGCATGATCAATTTTCAAAGTCCCACAGGTATAAACAACAGCAGAGAACTCTAGTGGATTGCACAGGGACTGTCGCATAGTCCAAGTACAACCCACCAGAGCTCTCAGCTGCCGCCTATACCTGCACAACTTTCTACATCTTTAGGTCTCACAGATGTAGACCACAGCAGAGAACTGTGATGGAACCCACATGGACTTCAGGATAGTCCATGAACATTCCACCACAGCTCTCCATCGCCAAACACGAGGAATAGAATCAAAGTCCCATTGGTATATGATTTCCTACCATTTGTTGCACATTTATATTTGCTAATATATCTTACTAAACAAAATATATCAACGCTTTCGCCTATATGGCATCATCAGATATTCTAATGTTATAACGATATGTAAAACCTAAGTCCAATATCGTTCACTCTGATAAACATTACAATAAATTACAAAAATTAAAATCATGAGTTATGTGTCATGAGTACACAGAACAGCCACTACGAGAGCACATCATCACAAGCTTCAACGCGCGCGCACACACACACACACACACACACACACACACACACACACACACACACACACACACACACACACACACACACACACACACACACACACACACACACACACACACACACAATATAATATATATACACACATACATATAATACATACATACACACATAATATAATACATACATACATAGAATATAATACATACATAGTTTTTGTTTTTTTTTTTTTTCAGTTTTTTTTTTTTTGTTTTTTTTTTAGGGTTTTTTCTTTTTATTTTGTATTTTTTTTTGTCTTTTTCTTTTGTTTTTTGCTTTTTTTTTCGTTTTTTGTTTTCTTTCTCTTCTCTTTTCCATTTTTTTTTTGTAATTACACTTGTATTTCTTTTGCCTCTTTCTTCGTGTTATATACAATTATAATATAATATAATATAATATAATACATACTTACATACATACATACATACATACATACATACATACATACATACAATATAATATAATACATACATTGTTTTTTTTCTTTAGTTTTTTGTTTCTTTTTTTTTGTTTTGTTTGTTTTTTGTTTTTTTGTTTTTTTTTCTTTTGTTTTTGTTTTTTTTTCTTTTCTTTTTTTTTTCTTTTGTTTTGTTTTTTTCTTTCTCTTTTCCATTTTTAATTTGTAATTACACTTGTATCCGTTTTACCTCTTTTTTCGTGTCATATGCAATTACAATATAATACATACATACATACATACATACATATACACATACATATTATATAATACATACATACATACAATATAATTCATACACACATATACATACATACATACATACATACATACATACATACATACATACAATATAATTCATACACACATATACACACATACATACATACACATACACACACATACATACATACATACATACATACATACATACATACATACATACATACATATAATATAATTCCGTCAAACATGAGTCGACCTTCACTGCACTCATCTAACACCAACATATTTTTATATGTATCAATATCAATGCACACTGCACTCGTCTCACACGTACATAATACAAGTCAATAATCATCTCACAAACAATGCACACTGCACTCATCTCACACGTACATAATACATGTCAATAATCATCTCATATACAATGCACACTGCACTCATCTCACACGTACATAATACAAGTCAATAATCATCTCATATACAATGCACACTGCACTCATCTCACACGTACATAATACAAGTCAATAATCATCTCATATACAATGCACACTGCACTCATCTCACACTTACATAATACAAGTCAATAATCATCTCATAAACAATGCACACTGCACTCATCTCACACGTACATAATACATGTCAATAATCATCTCATATACAATGCACACTGCACTCATCTTACACGTACATAATACAAGTCAATAATCATCTCATAAACAATGCACACTGCACTCATCTCACACGTACATAATACAAGTCAATAATCATCTCATATACAATGCACACTGCACTCATCTCACACGTACATAATACAAGTCAATAATCATCTCATATACAATGCACACTGCACTCATCTCACACGTACATAATACAAGTCAATAATCATCTCATAAACAATGCACACTGCACTCATCTCACACGTACATAATACAAGTCAATAATCATCTCATATACAATGCACACTGCACTCATCTCACACGTACATAATACATGTCAATAATCATCTCATAAACAATGCACACTGCACTCATCTTACACGTACATAATACAAGTCAATAATCATCTCATAAACAATGCACACTGCACTCATCTCACACGTACATAATACAAGTCAATAATCATCTCATATACAATGCACCCTGCACTCATCTCACACGTACATAATACATGTCAATAATCATCTCATAAACAATGCACACTGCACTCATCTTACACGTACATAATACAAGTCAATAATCATCTCATAAACAATGCACACTGCACTCATCTCACACGTACATAATACAAGTCAATAATCATCTCATATACAATGCACACTGCACTCATCTCACACGTACATAATACAAGTCAATAATCATCTCATATACAATGCACACTGCACTCATCTCACACGTACATAATACAAGTCAATAATCATCTCATAAACAATGCACACTGCACTCATCTCACACGTACATAATACAAGTCAATAATCATCTCATATACAATGCACACTGCACTCATCTCACACGTACATAATACAAGTCAATAATCATCTCATATACAATGCACACTGCACTCATCTCACACGTACATAATACAAGTCAATAATCATCTCATATACAATGCACACTGCACTCATCTCACACGTACATAATACAAGTCAATAATCATCTCATAAACAATGCACACTGCACTCATCTCACACGTACATAATACAAGTCAATAATCATCTCATAAACAATGCACACTGCACTCATCTCACACTTACATAATACAAGTCAATAATCATCTCATAAACAATGCACACTGCACTCATCTCACACGTACATAATACAAGTCAATAATCATCTCATATACAATGCACACTGCACTCATCTTACACGTACATAATACAAGTCAATAATCATCTCATAAACAATGCACACTGCACTCATCTCACACGTACATAATACAAGTCAATAATCATCTCATATACAATGCACACTGCACTCATCTCACACGTACATAATACATGTCAATAATCATCTCATAAACAATGCACACTGCACTCATCTTACACGTACATAATACAAGTCAATAATCATCTCATAAACAATGCACACTGCACTCATCTCACACGTACATAATACAAGTCAATAATCATCTCATATACAATGCACACTGCACTCATCTCACACGTACATAATACAAGTCAATAATCATCTCATATACAATGCACGCTGCACTCATCTCACACGTACATAATACAAGTCAATAATCATCTCATATACAATGCACACTGCACTCATCTCACACGTACATAATACAAGTCAATAATCATCTCATATACAATGCACACTGCACTCATCTCACACGTACATAATACAAGTCAATAATCATCTCATAAACAATGCACACTGCACTCATCTCACACGTACATAATACAAGTCAATAATCATCTCATATACAATGCACACTGCACTCATCTCACACGTACATAATACATGTCAATAATCATCTCATAAACAATGCACACTGCACTCATCTCACACGTACATAATACAAGTCAATAATCATCTCATAAACAATGCACACTGCACTCATCTCACACGTACATAATACAAGTCAATAATCATCTCATAAACAATGCACACTGCACTCATCTCACACGTACATAATACAAGTCAATAATCATCTCATATACAATGCACACTGCACTCATCTCACACGTACATAATACAAGTCAATAATCATCTCATATACAATGCACACTGCACTCATCTCACACGTACATAATACAAGTCAATAATCATCTCATATACAATGCACACTGCACTCATCTCACACGTACATAATACAAGTCAATAATCATCTCATATACAATGCACACTGCACTCATCTCACACGTACATAATACAAGTCAATAATCATCTCATAAACAATGCACACTGCACTCATCTCACACGTACATAATACAAGTCAATAATCATCTCATATACAATGCACACTGCACTCATCTCACACGTACATAATACATGTCAATAATCATCTCATAAACAATGCACACTGCACTCATCTCACACGTACATAATACAAGTCAATAATCATCTCATAAACAATGCACACTGCACTCATCTCACACGTACATAATACAAGTCAATAATCATCTCATAAACAATGCACACTGCACTCATCTCACACGTACATAATACAAGTCAATAATCATCTCATATACAATGCACACTGCACTCATCTCACACGTACATAATACATGTCAATAATCATCTCATAAACAATGCACACTGCACTCATCTTACACGTACATAATACAAGTCAATAATCATCTCATAAACAATGCACACTGCACTCATCTCACACGTACATAATACAAGTCAATAATCATCTCATATACAATGCACACTGCACTCATCTCACACGTACATAATACAAGTCAATAATCATCTCATATACAATGCACACTGCATTCATCTCACACGTACATAATACAAGTCAATAATCATCTCATATACAATGCACACTGCACTCATCTCACACGTACATAATACAAGTCAATAATCATCTCATATACAATGCACACTGCACTCATCTCACACGTACATAATACAAGTCAATAATCATCTCATAAACAATGCACACTGCACTCATCTCACACTTACATAATACAAGTCAATAATCATCTCATAAACAATGCACACTGCACTCATCTCACACGTACATAATACAAGTCAATAATCATCTCATAAACAATGCACACTGCACTCATCTCACACTTACATAATACAAGTCAATAATCATCTCATAAACAATCACACACACAACATTCCAACAAAACAAATGCTATTACATACAAAACCATACAGTATTACAACATTGTAACTATTAATTACATCAGCAATATTTGCATAAAATTCACATCAACTGTATCACACATACACGTGTACAAACTTCTTATATTTTATCAATTTTATATATTAATACTGCTATGCAATAAACACTAAATATATAACATCACTTCTATGTATTTTATATCTATATTTTATTTTTTACATATTACATTTTCGACAAGTCAGCAAAAACCATTTACAAATCACTCAAATTGAACACATTTCTTACAATGATATTACAATCGCATTACATATAGGCTAACACATGATTTTAATTATTGTAATTTATTTTTGTTTATCACAGTTAACTATATTGGACTTAGGTTTTAGATATCGTTATAACATTTTCTTCAGTAAGATATATTAGCAAATTGTGCAACAAATGATAAATCATATGATTGAGAAATTTTTTATTTATTTATAAACAGAACACGGACTTCCACTTAGTCCATGTAGAATCCACCAAAGCTCTCCGCTGCCACCTATACCAGTAGGACTTAGACTCTGGATAAGGCAGGTAACATAGGAAAGACCAATAAACACAATGCAACAACTACAATCTGTTGTACAACACAACAGTCCAAGCCTCAAAGTCTTCTCTCATACAAAATATTGCACTTGTGCCTTCACTAATCTACAAACACATGCAACAACTACAATCCAACTATATTAGTAGATACATCATGCAAATGCAAAGTCACTACACGTCAACAAAGTCAAAACGTCCAACGTCCAATGTCCAATAATATAAAGAACAAAAATCCTATAAGAAACCTGCTCAATGTGTTTGGCAAACTGCAAAATGTCGTTACTGCTTTTCTATGCCACCCATACGCATCCTACAACTGTCGCATTGCATACCGCATGCAATGGCGTCCCATTGCTGTTCCACGATACGGTACGACAATGAATATGCATCACCAATCTATTTCAACTATCAATTGCCGTCTAACAAATGCTTATGAACAAACTGCAGGACAACAACAATACGAATAAATGCAGACATATGGTCAAAACCAGCAACACCAAATGAATAAAACACATTTCTGTCAATACTCATAGACAAAACACTTGCTATTCACACCAAACAGCAAACCTGCAGACTCAATAATCAACAATTATAGCCTCAATAATAACACTGTACTATCTCAAATCAACCTCTACGAACAATACTAAGTGAAAATAGACCTACAAACAACAATCAACTGCATAAAAGAGCAATATTGGCAAGAGAATTACAAATTTACACGATTTACAACAACTGAATCATAAATATTACGTCAATAAACGATCCTATGCCACCAAGCAATTCAAATCAATACAAGACAAAGTCAATTGTGCAACCTGTACTCCTCACAGCAATCGTGGCACTAAAAGCTATCTATCAAGTAATCAATAGTCATAACTTCAATAAAATACCAAGTGCAACTAGCAAAACAATGACAAGTAATACACAAAATCTGTCACTTAAAGTAATTAATTATTCAAATTAGAGAAATTAAATAATTCAATAAAAACAGAAAACCATCTACTTGCATTACACAGCAAGCAAACAAATGTACATTTGTGCAATCACAATAAAAATCAAACAATATACAGTACATATCTATACATAATTAAATAATTGCAAACCCTGTACTCTAACAAAGTATCAACGTAATAATTTATAATCCTGACAGCAAAGCCCAATATCTCAAGTCCACCATTGCATCTCAAACATATTAAAAACCATCCATCGCCTCCTAAAAAATGTCAATGCAACACTCTAATAGACAAACACACTTGCTATTCAAGCGAAAAAATAAGACAATTCTTACTAAACAACAAACAAACATACATACAGACAGAAAACTAATTCCATAATCAACAATTATAGCCTAAATGACAACAGTATACTTGAAATCAACCTCTACAAGTAATACATAGAAAAACCTACAAAAATAGGCGTACAAACACCAATAAACTGCAAACAGAGGCACACCAACAAGACAGTTCCAAATTAATAGGTACAATTGACAAGCAAATGATAAACATTACGTCAATAAACGATCCTATGCCACCAAACAATTCAAATCAATACAACACAATACATTCAATTGTCCAACCTGTACTCCTAACACCACTAATACAACTAAAAGCCATTCATCAAGGAATCAATACTGATAACTTCAATAAAAGACTAAAACTACCAAAGGAATGACAAGTAATACACAAAATGTATCATTTAAAGCAACAAATAAACAATACTTTCATGATTGGAAAACAATTATACAAATTACAATTTAAGAAGAATAGAAAACCTTTATCAACACTGCACATGGCATGCACAAGTGTACAATGACAATACACACCACATACCTACACATGATTAAATAATTACAAACCGACCACTCCAACCAATATCAACATAATAAATTACAATCCTGACACCAAAAACGAATATCTCAGGTCCACCATTCCATCCAAAATGTATCAATCACCTTGTAAGGAATATTTACCAAGAAACTAATTCTGCACAGGTCAACAATACCAATAAACACACAAATATCATCACCAGGCTTCGAGACTTTGGACCCGATACATTAAGTTTACTGTGCATGCACTATAGGTTGTTGACTCGCTGCAGGTAGATAGAGATGTGTTGAGGTAACAAGGTTGCTATTTGGAGTAGAGTACGGTAGTATGGGGAAACACATATGTACATTCTGAAAGTAAATATACATTACACAATGACAATGTCAAAAGAATGTGAAAAGCATTTATTCTCCTGTCTTTTATAAGCATTTGTGTTTAATTATACACAGTGTTAATGGTGGAAATCAGCATGTAGCAATTTTAATTTTTTCATTTATCCTGTTGGTCGTCTTTAGGAAGTGCAGTTACAGTACCGAATTGCAATGTACTACAAGATACAGTTTCAGTGTCTCAAATGTAAATCTTTTTCCGTTATCTGCCAAAGTTTGTACTGGTGGAAATCAGCATGTAGCAATTTTAATTTTTTCATTTATCCTGTTGGTCGTCTTTAGGAAGTGCAGTTACAGTACCGAATTGCAATGTACTACAAGATACAGTTTCAGTGTCTCAAATGTAAATCTTTTTCCGTTATCTGCCAAAGTTTGTACTGTAGAAAGCTGCGCTCTATGTCGCATGACGTGATAGGAGCAAAACGAAAAAACCTAACATCATTGCAGTCTCTAAGAGACAGTCCTTTATTCTCGGGTGACTCTATGTCCACTAATTTGCTGTTTATGTTACACAATGTTCCATATCCGTTATTTTTACATACAATTGATTTCCACTTTTGTTTTACACGTTCAGTAACCGGTGTACTTGATGTCTCATTAATTCTCTGCATCATTTTCTAAATTAATTTGAGGGCTTCCGGCATCTCTTGCTCTGACTTTTCTAACCGTGTAATAGTTTCAGACACAGTTTGTATGAAAACCAAATTATTCGTCAGAACCTTCAAATCGAGAGCGTTTTTCTTTGCGTATTTGTTAGCATTCATTCTACAGTACCCCCACCCACTGTACGCTTTACCACTATACTCAATACGCCGTTATGCGGATTTCCCACTGAACTGCTCTATTGGGTCCGAAGTCTCGAAGCCTGATCATCACAAAGAAGTAATATCAAACGACTAAAACTGATTATGGTCAATGCAAGAATCAAGCATGCTTCATAGTCAAGTGGAAAAATTAGCCAATTCACACTCAAGACCAAATGCACAGACAGAAAACTAATTCAATAATCACCAATTATAGCCTAAATGACAACACTGTATCTCAAATCAATCTCTACAAGCAATACTCAGTCAGAACTACTAAAATAGGCATACAAACACCAATAAACTGCATAATAGAGTAAGTTTAACAAGACAATTCCAGATTTATACCTACGCCACCAAACAATTCAAATCAATACACCACAATAAACAACAATAACTAAATTAAAACCCATCTATCAAGCAATCAAGACTCATATAAAGTGCAACTACCAAACAATAACAATTCACTAAATATTTCACTTAAACAAATAAATTACACACATAAAGAGTAGGTACTTTCATCCATTCGAAAACAATCATAGAAATAACAATTCCAGAAGAACAGAAAGCCATTGTCACAATTGTACATCACATCTACAAGGGGCTAATACTAACATTGCATAGCAAGCAAGCACATGTACGACTGTTCAATGACAATAAAAATCAAAGAATACACACCAGATACCTGCACCACATGAAATAATTACAACTCCAACTAACTATAAACTTCATAAGTTACAATCCCGACACCTGAGGTCCACCATTGCATCCGGAAAAACTTCTCCACGAAAATAAACCCTGCAACATCATATCACGTATCTACAGACTTCACTTCAAATTTCTAAGCTCAGTCGGTAATGCAGCTCTCTGAACATAATGTAAACTCACTTACTATGGAAACCCATGAAACAAAACTACTTTGAGAGTTTTTACAACTCCTATAACGAATCTAACAACTTTTCAGCAGCAATATGACGCCATTGCAGTTGCCAAAGTGCATGGTCATCGATGCTAAATAACCTAGTACTTCATATAACGTCGTTAAATAACCAATTAAAGAAAAACACTACAATACCGCAAACACCATTTCGTCTCTATTATTCAAAAACACCTTCACATTTCTCAAAAGTCCTGCCATCAAATCCATAATCATTATTCAACACCAAACACCCTATCACACCTGTCCAGGTAATGGTGTAGTCAAACATTTCGATGTTACATAACGTTGCAGCATCATTTATGCTGTGAATATGCAGCTTAATACAGGAAAAGAAAAGTCAACAACAGAAACGAATCATGGTTTCCACGTCATGTTAGACCTTAAATACTCGCTGAAATCAGGACATGGAATCACAACCGACAATTTTTTACCAGTGTTTCCCTGCTTCAACAGTTTTCGAAAATTTCCCAGCTACAAGAGCTTCTGCAATGTGGAAAACTCAATTAAATTTTCATATGCCAGTATCCTTGGTCATTCTTCTCCTGTGGCGAGTAGTCGAATTAAAGAGAGGGAAAACAGGAGAGGTGGCTGTAGTGTTTGGGGGGAGGGGACTGAGGAGATGTTTTTTTTTATTTTTTGTATTTTTATTTATTTTATTATTTATTTATTTCTTTATTTTTTATTTTTTTATAACAGCATGTCCCATTACATTTGTTGTAATATTACATGTTTCAATCTTTCTTAAAAACAGAATAATTTTCAATTACTTACATAATACAATATTTTAAAAAACCAAGGTACGTAAGTGCATTAATTATACTAAAACATTATTCCTTGTGGATTATCAAAATTTATCCTTTCATCAAAACAGTATTACTGAGATTAATGTAATATGTTACACAATCAACATTTTTAAACACAAAGACACGTAAGTGCATTAATTATACTACATCTGAAACATTATTTCTTTTGGATTATCCTTTATTAAAACAGGATCACTTAAGATTAATACAATGTATTACATGATACAATTTTTATATACTATGACAGGTAGGTCTAAGTGCATTAGTTACACTCCCTTTAAACCATTATTCTTTATTAATTATCAAAATTAATCATATTAGCATACAGTATTATTTACAATTAATGCCACGTTTTATTTAGTACGATTATAGGTAAGTTTATTAATTATACTCCCTATAACATTATACACCTGGCAACAATGGACGATACTAAACCCGCTAAAAGAGCCTTTACATCCAATCCTGAAGGAAGCAGATCCAAAGGAATACCAAGGAGCAGGTGGGAGGATAATATATACGAGAATGCCAACTTTATTGGTGCACGAATATGGACAGTCAAGCCAGAAGTAGAGACAGCTGGAATAAAATACTGAGGAAGGCTAGGATCCTCAATGGGTTGTTGAGCCAGTGATGATGATGATGATGATGATGATGATGATGATGATGGTGATGATGATGATGTTAACATACTTTACATTTTATTGAAATTTATTCTATTATTTTTTGCAATAGTACATGATTATGAATGACAATTTCTTAACACCATGGTAGGGCACTGCATTCATTATACCGTATCTACAGCATTATTCCTTACCGAATATACAATTGTATCATATTATCATAACATTATTATTTACAGAAAGTGATTAAATAATTAAAAATATAAAATACAAATTACATTGGGTTACATAATGCACTTTTAAAATATAATGTCAGGTAAATGCATTAATTTTACTGTGTCTTAACCACTGTACTCTATAGATTATCGAAATGTATCATATTAACGAAGTTAATAAATTGTTTTTTATGTTTCTTCAATAAATCTATTTTAGGTGGTGGCCACATTCCGCCTGCTATTCTTATTTGTATTTTTAAATTATATCTCTCTTTGTCTAACATAGTGCATTCAAATTGTAAGTGGTCAACAGTTTGTTCGTTTCCGTTGCAGATACACATGAGATCGTCATTTATTTTAAATCTGTGGTTAGGTTCGATGTTAATGTAAACTTTGCTCGCAATCTGTCGTAAAGAGACAAAAAAAAAATACTTTGTTATTTTGCCATTTGATGCCAATTGCCATTCTGTTTCCCACTACTCGTAACTTGAATTTCTCTGTTGTGTGGATATTTCGCTTTCAGGCATTTTATTGTAGCACACTTCAAGATCTTTGTCACTCACCACTTTCTTAGCCAATTGCTCTACTACCTCGTTGCCATAGTGACCCACATGTGCCTTTACCCATCTGAATTGGATTCTCCAGTTTAGGATATGCTTGTATTTCATCAACCAAGCCGGGATAAGTGCAGAGAGTCGAAGTCAGGAAGATGAGCGATAAAGGTGTTCAGGGTAGAGAAGTGGGTGAGTTCGAGATGGTGATGAGGCCTGTAGTGAGATGAGAATAAAATAAGTTTAGGATACAATCAAACAAGATGGGATAACTGTGGTGAGTCAAAGTCAGAAAGATGAGCGATAAAGATGATCAAGGGAGAGAAGTGGGTGAGTTGGAGATGGTGATGAGGCCTGTAGCAAGATGGGAATAAAGAAGTTTAGGATACGTAAGAAGTGAGGAAGGAGCAGTAAAAATGATCACCTCTTTCATCGATAACTCAAGCAGAGGCAACTCTCGAATTATCGACTGCAGACGGGGGGGCTGAGGGCGGGATAACTGTGGTGAGTCAAAGTCAGAAAGATGATCAAGGGAGAAAAGTGGGTGAGTTGGAGATGGTGATGAGGCCTGTAGTGAGATGAGAATAAAGTAATTTTAGGATACGTAAGAAGTGAGGAAGGAGCAGTAAAAATGATCACCTCTTTCACCGATAACTCAAGCAGAGGCAACTCTCGAATTATCGACTGCAGAGGGGGGGGCTGAGGGCGGGATAACTGTGGTGAGTCAAAGTCAGAAAGATGATCAAGGGAGAGAAGTGGGTGAGTTGGAGATGGTGATGAGGCCTGTAGTGAGATGAGAATAAAGTAATTTTAGGATACGTAAGAAGTGAGGAAGGAGCAGTAAAAATGATCACCTCTTTCACCGATAACTCAAGCAGAGGCAACTCTCGAATTATCGACTGCAGAGGGGGGGGGGGCTGAGGGTGGGATAACTGTGGTGAGTCAAAGTCAGAAAGATGATCAAGGGAGAGAAGTGGGTGAGTTGGAGATGGTGATGAGGCCTGTAGCAAGATGGGAATAAAGAAGTTTAGGATATGTAAGAAGTGAGGAAGGAGCAGTAAAAATGATCACCTCTTTCATCGATAACTCAAGCAGAGGCAACTCTCGAATTATCGACTGCAGAGGGGGGGGGCTGAGGGCGGGATAACTGTGGTGAGTCAAAGTCAGAAAGATGATCAAGGGAGAGAAGTGGGTGAGTTGGAGATGGTGATGAGGCCTGTAGTGAGATGAGAATAAAGTAATTTTAGGATACGTAAGAAGTGAGGAAGGAGCAGTAAAAATGATCACCTCTTTCACCGATAACTCAAGCAGAGGCAACTCTCGAATTATCGACTGCAGAGGGGGGGGCTGAGGGCGGGATAACTGTGGTGAGTCAAAGTCAGAAAGATGATCAAGGGAGAGAAGTGGGTGAGTTGGAGATGGTGATGAGGCCTGTAGTGAGATGAGAATAAAGTAATTTTAGGATACGTAAGAAGTGAGGAAGGAGCAGTAAAAATGATCACCTCTTTCACCGATAACTCAAGCAGAGGCAACTCTCGAATTATCGACTGCAGAGGGGGGGGGGCTGAGGGTGGGATAACTGTGGTGAGTCAAAGTCAGAAAGATGATCAAGGGAGAGAAGTGGGTGAGTTGGAGATGGTGATGAGGCCTGTAGCAAGATGGGAATAAAGTAAGTTTAGGATACATAAGAATTGAGGAAGGAGCAGTAAAAACGATCACCTCTTTCATCGATAACTCAAGCAGAGGCAACTCGCGAATTATCGACTGCAGAGTGGGGGGGGGGAGGGCTGAGGACGGGATAACTGCGGTGAGTCAAAGTCAGAAAGATGAGCGATAAAGATGATCAGGGGAGAGAAGTGGGTGAGTTGAAGATGGTGATGAGGCCTGTAGCGAGACGACAATAAAGTAAGTTTAGGATACTTAAGAAGGGAGGAAGATTTACTGAGTGTACAAAAGAATACAGGAGACAGGGGCGCATCTGGGATCCCTGTTCCGGCAATGTTGACCGTGTGTAAACACATCCAAGCAAAAGTAATTTTCGGCACCTTAGCAAGAATGTGAGCTCTGGACGATGAGAGCGCAGCTGGATGTTCAATTCAATTCACTTCATTTCATAAGTTTATTTCCAAAAAATTAAATACATATTTTTTTAAAACTGTTATAGGGACTTATGATGCCCTCTTCAGCCGTCCAGTATACAATACATGTTGTTCATGATTTTGAAAATTCCTCCCCTTATACAGGCCCTCCCAGAGGTTTGGGGTAATGTCACACACAACAGAGAAAAGCAAGTCAACCAGCTTTCTGAGAGAGAGAAGAAACAGCAACTCGTGTCTGCACGGTTAGGTTTGAAATGTTTCCTAAGTAGCACGCAAGGGCACAAATATATACACACACAAACACAACAAAATCAGAGCATGAAATCACACCCGATAATGTTTTACCAGTGTTTCTATAACCGTCATTGTAAAGCCTTGTAACATTTTAAACCATTAAACACAACTTCTGTCAGAGATCAATAAATCCCAACAAGAATCTGTAACAAGTTCCTTAACTACTAATCTAAACAATATCACGCCAGGAACTGTGACAGTGCCACAATTCCAATATTTCCAATTTGTTAACATGTTTATGCAAGAAGAAAGTCGGTAATGCACCTCTAGATCAATCATTGTGCAAAATCACAACACAAAAGTCCTGCAGTAATTCTTCAACAGTACAGTCCCCACTCCAACTGTCCTCGTGTCAATATAAAGTATGGGTATGCGCGGTTAGGTTTCAAATGTTTGCTAAGTAGCACGCAAGGGCACAAATATATATACACATACACACACAAGCACAACAAAATCAGACCATGAAACCACATCCGACAATGTTTTACCAATGTTTCTATAACCATCATTGTAAAGCCTTGTAACATTTTTAACCATTAAACAGAACTTCTGTCAGAGATCAATAAATCCCAACAAGAATCTGTACCACGTTCCTTAACTACTAATCTAAACAATATCACGCCAAAAACTATGTCATTGCCACAATTCCAATATTTCCAATTTGTTAATATTTTTAAGCAAGAAGAAAGTCGGTAATGCACCTCTAGATCAATCATTGTGCAAAATCACAACACAAAAGTCCTGCAGTAATTCTTCAACAGTACAGTCCCCACTCCAACTGTCCTCGTGTCAATATAAAGTATGGGTATGCGCGGTTAGGTTTCAAATGTTTGCTAAGTAGCACGCAAGGGCACAAATATATATACACATACACACACAAGCACAACAAAATCAGACCATGAAACCACATCCGACAATGTTTTACCAATGTTTCTATAACCATCATTGTAAAGCCTTGTAACATTTTTAACCATTAAACAGAACTTCTGTCAGAGATCAATAAATCCCAACAAGAATCTGTACCACGTTCCTTAACTACTAATCTAAACAATATCACGCCAAAAACTATGTCATTGCCACAATTCCAATATTTCCAATTTGTTAATATTTTTATGCAAGAAGAAAGTCGGTAATGCACCTCTAAGTCAATAATTATGCAAAATCACAACACAAAAGTCCTGCCTGAATTTGGCAGTAATTCTTCAACAGTACAGTCCCCACTCCAACTGTCCTGGTGTCAATATAAAGCATGGGTCAAATTTTACCTTATCTTATCTTATCTTATATGTTACGAGTATCTTATTCTATCTATTCAACATTGCAACAAGCATTCCAATTTCATTAATCTTCCTATGAATTTTTTTTATATTTAGCAACACTTCACATGTTATTATTGCACTTCAACAGCCACATTAAACCCAATTATTAAGGTATGTAAAATGATTAAAACAATAATTACTGTCAGACTTGTACTCGTCTCTGCATCAATTTAGCAATCATTATGCAACACCAGACTCCTTACCGGTATTGCAGCAGTCCAAGTGTCTGAGTAAAGTCATCAATTACTCTTAAAAAGAAAAACACCTCAACGCATATGGTAATATAATTACAGGCTAAAGTCACTTCTTATGTAAAACAACTAAACAAATCATTGTCACACTTGTATAACACATAGCATCACTTTAGCAAATCATTATGCAAGACTGCAATCCTTATTGCATCTGTAAAGATATCGGTATCAAGTTTTCAAGCATTTTTCAAAACAACAACACCTCAACAAGCATGGGTGTGCTACAATTCCAATTTTTCCAACTTCTAAACATTTCTGTTACACCTCTGTCGGTAATTCACATTAACATCTTTTCATTTTTGTTAATTCTCATGTAAAGCGCAACACAAACATAATCTCAAACTGCAATACGCTATGTCATGAAATGGCAATTATCACAGTACAATCCCTATTCCAGCTGCCCAAGAGTCTGTATCAAGTATTCAAACATTATTCCATACTACAACCCATCATCAAGCATGGGAATTGCAATAAATCTTGCCCCAGCATCGATTTCCCAAAAATTATGCAACACCAGACTCCCTATTGCAGCCTTTGACCTATCACAATCAACTCCTCAATTAGTATTCAAAACAAAAAAGACCTAAAAAATTAAGGGAATGTAACTAAATGTTTCTCAGTATACATCTTGATTACACAACTTTTAACATTATATCACTTTGGAAAACGTATTATTTGTCTTTCTTGTGTTAAATTTTATATTACCTTGTTAACATGTTTCAGCCTGCTATTGGCCATCCTCAGAACTGGTTCTTGCACAACACATCACATCACATCACAAATGCTAACCACGCTTACAGAGACATCAACACAGACATGGAAATTCTACACATCCAACGAAAAAGCCACAAACTAAACACACTACAACAATACGAAATATACAGCCACACAAAAACACATCCAAATAAAATTCTCAACTCACAACTTAATTTCAGAACACACACACACACACACACACACACACACACACACACACACACACACACACACACACACACACACACACACACACACACACACACACACACACACACACACACACACACACTCTTTGACTCCACATTACACTACACAAACACATCCCCACAGGACGCCAATATCAACAATAACCAGTTCTGAGGACGGCCAATAGCAGGCTGAAACATGTTAACAAGGTAATATAAAATTTAACACAACAAAGACAAATAATATGTTTTCCGACAAAATGTTTCCATCACATTTATCCTGTATTACTGCCCTCCAATTATCAAGTTAAAGTCATTATAAAACCCATTACAGCATTTAGAGGTTTAACACCTCACATCAATTTAGAAAATGATTATCGTTGTCAATACACTTGTATACAAGTTTCTGACATGGTCAAAATCTTAAAACTACGTTATGTCTTACAATTAGAAATTAATAACACTATAGGAATACTATATACAATAACTAAAATTAAGGATTATTCAAAACAACAAAACCCCAAAAATCATCTGGGTACCGGTACTACAATTCTCATTTTTCTTATTTCTGAACATTTCTCTTACATCTCAGTCGGTAATTAAGCTTTATATCTTTTAATTCTTGTCAATTTTCATGTAAAGCGGAAAACAAAGTTATTCACAGACTGTCATAAATCGTGGCATGAAATATCAACAATTATTCGACAGTACAGTCCCTATTCCGACTGTCCAAGTGTCAGTATTAATTAGTCAAACATTATTCAACACTACGACTCATAAGCAAGCACATGAATATAATAATTCTTGCTATTCATTTTGGAAATAATTCTCCAACAGCTGACACATCATTACTGCCACATAACCACCAGTGTAAACCAAATTATAATGCTAAATTCTTCAAATAAAAGTATTGTCAGAGATGTATAAATCCCAACTTCAATTGAGCAATAATTGTGCAACACCTGAGCACTATTGCAGGTGTCCAAGAATCAGGATCAACTCGACAATTACTATTCAAAACAAGAGACAACAAAAATGCATTGCAATGCAGTAAATCTTGGAAAATATTCACCCAACAGTTCAGTCACCTTCACTTTTCTATAACAGAGTGAAGTTAATCGTAACCAATGTCAAAGCACAAAAAGAAACACCAATCACAAAGTTGTGCAAGTCCTTGCATGAAATTATAAAGTCATTATGCAACACTACAATCTCTATTCCACCAGCCACAGTATCTGTATCGAGTTGCCAACTACTATTCAAAACAACAACAACAACAACCCATAAAGCACGGGAGGGTTACAATTATAAATTTTCTAATATGTAAATATTTCTACAATAGATTAGTCTGTAATGCAGCTGTATGCTTGCAATTTAAGTCAATTATCATGCAAAAGCATCAGATAAAAACACTCTGACACTTCTATACGTCTGGCATCAAATTGACAATAATTTTCCAAAGGTAGATATTCTAATGCAACTGTCCAGGTATCAATATGAAGTAGTCAATCATTATTGAACACTTACAACACTTGAATGCAGGGAATGTAATTAATCTTGTTATTAATTTCCAACATTTTTATCCTACAGCTTAGTCAACATATCTGTCATATGACCATCACTATAAAGACATTTTACAAGTAAAACCGTTAAACAAAAATGCCATCAGAGTTGTGTAAGTCAGATCAAAAATTTAGCAATCATTATGCAAGATCAGAGTCCTATTACAGCACTCCAATTATCAGAATGAAGTAGACAATTGCTATTTGAAGCAGCAGCAGCAGCAGCAATTAATTATTAGTTTGTAAATATGACATGTCCCATATCATGTATATGATTAGTGGATGCAATAAATGATTATGATTATGATTATAACAACAGCAGCAGCAGCAGCAGCAACAACAACACTCCAAGTAATATGGCAGTACTATGATCCTCAATTTTCCAATTTATAAAAATTTCTTCAAAAGCTCAGTCGGTAATGCAGCTCTGTCCAGTATTTTCAGGCAATTATTATATAAAATCACAACACAAACGTCTTCTAAGCCTTGCATAATTTCTGCCATTAATTTGGCAATAATTATTCAACACTAGAATCCCTACTGCAGCTGTCCAACTCTCTATTACAAGTCGTCAACAATAATTCACAATAACAACACCCCAAAAAGCATTGGATTGCTACAATTATAATTTCTCTAATTCCTAAACTTTTCTCTTGCAGTTCTGTGAGTAACGGAATTCCACGTTTTACAATTTCCCTTCGTTTTCACGTAAGCCACAAGAAAAACACACTCTGAGACTACAATAACTCCTGGCATTACATCACCACAACACATCCTATTCCAGCTGTCCAATTGTCAGTATAAAGTACTCAAATATTATTCAAAATTACAACTCATAAATAACCATGCCAACCTTGCATGTATCAAAGATCTGCAACAACTAGAAAACAAAAATGGCTATGACCTTATTTAGGGGATATTTAACAATCAGCAACATGGAAAAAATTTAACGAGTCAAATTATCCTTCATGAAGAACAACTCTCTCGAGGCTAACATGCCAACTAATAAAGGAAAGCTTCTTCATCAAAGATATTAGAACACAACTCTGCATGCCGGACACCCCACCATAACAGAAAGCCCTTCAATTACTCAGAGGAAAGAAGAACGCATTTGAGGGGGCCCGAGATCAAAATGGGCTATGTTATCCAAAGTAAATTTTAAGAAAAGCGCAAAAATGTCCTACATCTCATACAAGAAAGATACAAATGCGGGAATGGCTCTAATAATTGATGACGTCATTAGTAAACATGCCTACCATGTTTATTCAAATCATAATGTCCAAATATTTGTTTTGTAAACAAATTTAAGTTTTGATATACCATTTTGATGCATTTATTTTCAAATTAGTTACTCTTATTTTACATTACTTGACCTAATTATGCTTTTGAACATGATTTCGTTAAAATAAAGAATTGGAAATACTTTTATTTTATTTTTAATAGCACTATTCCCAAAATAGTCACAAAAACTAAAAAAAACTGCAATGCAGTTTTTTTACTTCATTACTTCACTAATTGCAAGGTTTACGAAAATTATAACAAAAACACTCTTCAAACATGTGCGCAGGAATTTTTAACAAGGAAAATAACCGAGCGTTTTGCATGGGACTCTCATTCGGAGGGGTTCGTGGTTCGATTCCCAGACCAACTAACTTGTCTGTTGATTTTCCGGGGTTTTCCACAGTTACTTAGGCAAATGCCGGGTTGTAATTTTCATTGCAATGGTACATTTTCCCTTCCCCTCCCATGTAGAAAAAGAATTTAGATTTTCATATCACATCATTCATCTTTCTCATCTCATTCAATAGCCATATTCCACTCAAGACGCATGTCTTCATCCGCTTATGAGAGAGGGGCATCCTCTCCGCAACCATTCTTGGGTTTCCAGTCTTCCGCAATATCTCTGTCAGGATTCATTCCTTAATAGCACTTCCAAGGGCACTTCGACACCTTGGAATGGATTCTGTGCTGCTTGGTCATCTTTTCAGTGTGAGGGTAGGAGGCCCCCATTGGGTGAGCAGATGAGGGGTGACATGCGGTCACTTGGCTCGTACACTCTCATCCTCATTCATCCCATAAATTCGGGGTGCACAATAGGTCTTAGTATGACCGATGTGCAAAGGGTCGTACTAACCCACCACAGTGACCTAACCTAACCTAACAAGGGAAAGCATATGGCAAGGCCGTTAATGTCCACTTCTCCATCTTGTTCGTTTGTTGGCACATTTCTAGTCATACGAATTTGCAGATTCATCTGCGATTGGTCTTCTCCTTCCCAGAACAATCCAAAATGTTTCTACAACAATCCTTCTACATCCATGATGTATCGATGTATTGATACACTACAGAAAAATTTACTCGCTTCCAAAGTCCATATGATAAATAGTGTTTGCTCTAAAAGTGTAAACATGCTTGTCCTTTAAATAAGATGAAGAAAAAAGATGTTTAAATTCTGATATCTTAAATAGAATGGAGCTGGCAGGTTTCACCATGTCTTTTGTAAATTTCTTTCACTTATGGATTGGACATTCTTCATTGCCAACCTTGATTACAGTTGCATGTTTCCCAGTGATAATATGATATTCCTTTGGCAACACGATTACCTCTTATTTTTTTATTTTATTCTCCACTTTTCAGAATATATTGTCACAGGATATAAAACTGTGTCCAACAACAGGGAATAAAACCCCGTCATATTTCAGAGATGATAGAGCTTCATTGTAGAACCATCAACAGATCATCGCTATCATAATAGCATTTATGTGACTCTCATCCATCTGAGACCAAAACAATTTTCTCAATTCCATTCATGTCATTACATATCACTTTATTCCTTCAGAATTTCCTCTAGAAGCCTCATGTTCTAGCATGTGTAAGAAAATGCACTGTCTGGTCTTAATATTTTGTCTTATCTCTGCACAACTACTGTTTCATTGTACATATTGTCTGGTTTAATATGTTGCTTGGTTAGAAGACGTGGAAATGCCAAATTCTTCTGACAATCAAAGATCAAAGTGAGAAGGCCTGGAGACATCTCATTCTTGATTTCATAAAAACTTTTCACTCTTAGCAGATGAATAAGTTGAGCAGTCATAGCCTGTAATCTTCTATCTGACGTAGTATTATCGTAATTCATAAATTAACGCCTATTACATTAGTTTAAATAAATAGTTCTCATAGCAATACAGTCCTTGCCTTATAAATTAGAACAAAAGTGTACACGTATAATTACTGTGTAACTAATGTCTAAGCCATGTTAGTTTCCTGAAAAATCTAGCGGAAAAACTTAAACCACACAAACTTTCGCAAACATAGACCATTCTGTTTCATGTGCTCTGGAAATATAACGTAGCAATATGAAATATAGCCCATTTTGTTCTATTCAAATAATGGGTGGCATATCCCATTTTCATTAATTTATTAATAATAACATATCCCATTTTGATACATGTACTAATATTCTCCATGTCTAAAATAAACTGCATCTCTCACAGTATAAAGTCTTTAACCCAAACTTGCCAACGACGTCAATAACTCATTTTCTAAAAAAAAGTCACATAGCCCATTTTGATCTCTTGTGTCTCATTTGGAGTTCTACATGATGGACGCCATGACAACTAGAGACTGGACAAACACAAACTACGAACTGAGACACATAGTGACCCCATTATGTGGTACATGGTTTTCACCATAAGATCTGTGCCACCAAGAGATACTACAAATCCAACGACGAGTGTGTGCGAACTGTGTCAGGATAAACTAAAAATCCTATGCACATTGTGCCCATTTCACTTCATTCAATCATTCATTATACAAGGCTACAATCCCTATTACATGTGTCCAAATATTGATATCAAGTCCTCCAGTATTACTCAAAACAACAAAACCTCAAGAAGCATGGGAATGCAACAATTCTAATATTTCGAATTTGTAAACATTTCTCCTAGAGTTCAGTTGGTAATTCACATATCGTGTATTTTCATTTTGTCACTTTTCATGTAGAGCACAAGACAAAGGTACAAAGGTACTCTCCCATTCCCATAAATCCTGATATGAAATAGTAACAATTATTCAATACTAGAGTCCCTCTTCCAGCTATTCAAGTGTCAGCATAAATTAATCAAACATTATTCAACACTAGAACTCATATGCCAGCATATAAATGTAATATTTCTCGCTATGAATTTTGGAAACATTTGTTCAACAGTTGACACGTCATTACTGCCACATCACCATCAGTGTAAAGCAAATTATAATGTACAATCATTAAAAAAAAAGTACTGTACCATTACAGTTCTACAAGTCCCAGCATCAAATTCGCTAGCATTATGAAAGACCACAATTAATATTGCAACTCTCCAACTATAAGAATAAAGTCCTCAATTAGTTTTCAAAACAACAAGATCACAACAAGCATGAGAATCTAACAATTCTTCCCAAGAAATTGGGAAATATTTAACAAAACATTCGCTGCACATTACTATCCTGCAATATCAGGTTCGAATCATTTCTTATGTAAAAGCACAAGAAAAGTCACTGTCACAATTCTACAAATCCTGCCATCAATTTCGAACATCATTATGCAGGACTAGAGTCCCTATTGCAGCTATACAACTCTCTGTATCAAGTCAACAAGAGTAATTCAAAACAACAACACCCAAAAACGCATCAGATTGTTACAATTCTAATTATTTCAATTTGTTAAATTTTCTCCTACAGCTCCGTGCGTAATGCAGATCCAAGTCTCATAATGTTCGTAAATTTTCCTATAAAACACAAGAAAGGGATACTCTGAGACTGCCATAACATCTGCCATTCAATAAAAATGATTATTCAACAGTACACACCCTAATCCAGCTGCCAAATTGTCAGTAAGAAGTACTCACACATTATTCAACACTACAACTCAGAAGCAAGCATGGCAATGTAATAAATCATGCCATGAATTTAGGAAACATTTACCCAAGACTTGAGACGACATTACTGCCCTATAACCATCAGTGTAAAGCAGATTATGATGTAAATTCTGTACACAAAAGTACTGTCTGAGATGTGTAAGTCCCAGCTAGAATCTAGCAATAATTATGCAAGACCCGACCCTTATTGTAACTGTCCAAGAATCAGGGTCAAGTTCACAAATACTATTTAATACAACACAACAAAAATCATGAGAATGCAGTAAATCTTGTTACGAGTTTGCAAAATATTCATCTAACAGTTCAGTCAATTTTACAACTAAAAATCTGAAGTTATTCACTAAGTATAAAAAATTAATTAATTTAGTTAATTAATTAATATACAAAACAATACATACATACATACATACATAAACAAACAAACAAACAAACAAATAAATTAACAAACAAATAAATAAATACAGACCACTCTCACAGTTGCGCAAGTACTCACATGAATATACAAAATCATTATGCAATACTGCAATCCGTAATGGGGCAGCCGAATTATCTATATCAAGATATCAGCTTTTGCTTTAAACAACACCACAAAAAGCCTGGAAGTCCTACAATTAAAATTTCCAATTTGTAAACATATACGCAACACAATAAGTACGGTAATGCAGCTCTGTGCATAGTTTTTTAAGTCAATCATTATGTAAACTCATAACACAAAAATTGTGAGTATCACATCATATATAATTTTACGAGTATCACATGATATATAATCTTATGAGTAACACATTTTATTTAATCTTATGAGTATCACATCTTATATAATATTACGAGTATCATATCTTATATAATCTTATGACTAACACATTTTATATAATATTATGAGTATCACATCTTATATAATCTTATGAGTATCACATCTTATATAATATTATGAGTATCACATCTTATATAATATTATGAGTATCACATCTTATATAATATTATGAGTATCACATCTTATATAATCTTAGGAGTAACACATTTTACATAATCTTATAAGTATCACATCTTACATAATATTATGAGTATCAGATCTTATACAATATTATGAGTATCATATCTTATATAATATTATGAGTATCACATCTCATATAATATTACGAGTAACACGTCTTACATAATCTTAAGAGTAACACATCATATATAATCTTATGAGTAACACATCGTATATAATATTATGAGTAACACATCTTATATATTATGAGTAATATATCTTATATAATCTTATGAGTAACACATCTTATATAATCTTATGAGTATCTCATCTTATATAATATTATGAATATCATATATAATCTTATGAGTAAAACATCTTATATAATATTATGAGTATCACATCTTATATAATCCTATCAGTATCATATCTTATACAATATTATGAGTAACACATCTTATTTAATCTTATGAGTAACACATCTTATATAATCTTATGAGTAACACATCTTATATAATATTATGAGTAACACATCTTATGTAATCTTATGAGTAACACATCTAATATAATATTATGAGTAACACATCGTATATAATATTATGAGTAACACATATGTAATCTTATGAGTAACACATCTTATATAATCTTATGAGTAACACATCTTATATAATCATATGTGCAACACATCTTATATAATCTTATGAGTAACACATCGTATATAATCTTATGAGTAACACATCGTATATAATCTTATGAGTAACACATCTTATATAATATTATGAGTAACACATCGTATATAATATTGTGAGTAACACATATTATGTAATCTTATGAGTAACACATCTTATATAATCTTATGAGTAACACATCTTATATAATCTTATGAGTAACACATCTTATATAATCTTATGAGTAACACATCTTATATAATCTTATGTGCAACACATCTTATGTAATCTTATGAGTAACACCTCTAATATAATATTATGAGTAACACATCGTATATAATATTATGAGTAACACATATTATGTAATCTTATGAGTAACACATCTTACATAATCTTATGAGTAACACATCTTATATAATCTTATGAGTAACACATCTTATATAATCTTATGTGCAACACATCTCATATAATCTTATGAGTAACACATCGTATATAATCTTACGAGTAACACATTTAATATAATATTATGAGTAACACATCTTATGTAATCTTATGAGTAACACATCTTATGTATAATCTTATGAGTAACACATCTTATGTATAATCTTATGACTAACACATCTCACGTAATCTTATGAGTAACACATCTTATATAATATTATGAGTATCATATCTTATATAATATTATGAGTAACACATCTTATATAATTATACGAGTATCACATTTTACATAATATTATGAGTAACACATTTTATATAATATTATGAGTAACACATCTTATACAATCTTATGAGTAACACATAATAAATATTCTTATGCGTAACACATAATATATATTCTTATGAGTAACACATCTTATATAATCATATGAGTATCACTTCTTATATAATATTATGAGTAACACATCTCATATAATATTTTGATTATCACATTTTATATAATATTATGAGTATCACATCTTATATAATATTATGAGTAACACATCTTATATAATCATATGAGTATCATATCTTATACAACATTACGAGTAACACATCTTATGTAACCTTATGAGTAACACATCTAATATAAAATTATGAGAAACACATCGTATATAATATTAAGAGTAACACATATTATGTAATCTTATGAGTAACACATCTTATATAATCTTATGAGTAACACATCTTATATAATCTTATGAGTAACACATCTTATATAATATTATGAATAACACATCTTATATAATATTATGAATAACACATCTTATATAATCTTATGAGTAACATCTTATATAATCTTATGAGTAACATCTTATATAATCTTATGAGTAACACATCGTATGTAATCTTATGAGTAATACATCTTATATAATATTATGAGTAACACATCTTATGTAATCTTATGAGTAACACATCTTATGTATAATCTTATGACTAACACATCATATGTAATCTTATGAGTAACACATCTTATATAATATTATGAGCATCATATCTCATATAATATTATGAGTAACACATCATATATAATCATACGAGTATCACATGTTATATAATATTACGAGTAACACATTTTATACAATATTATGAGTAACACATCTTATATAATCTTATGAGTAACACATCTTATATAATATTCTGAGTATCATATCTTATATAATATAATGAGTAACACATCTTATATAATCATATGAGTATCACTTCTTATATAATATTATGAGTAACACATCTTATATAATATTATGAGTAACACATTTTATACAATCTTATAAGTAACACATTTTATATAATGTTAAGAGTAACACATCTTATATAATCTTATGAGTAACACATCGTATATAATCTTATGAGTAACACATCTTATATAATCTTATGAGTAACACATCTTATATAATATTATGAGTAACACATCTTATGTAATCTTATGAGTAACACATCTTATGTATAATCTTATGACTAACACATCTTATGTAATCTTATGAGTAACACATCTTATATAATATTATGAGTACAATATCTTATATAATATTATGAGTAACACATCTTATATAATCTTACGAGTAACACATCTTATATAATCATATGAGTATCACATCTTATATAATATTATGAGTAACACATCTTATATAATCTTATGAATATCACATCTTATATAATATCATGAGTAACACATAATATATAATATTATGAGTATTATATCTTATATAATCTTATGAGTATAACATCTTATATAATATTATGAGTACCACATCTTATACAATCTTAAGAGTAACACATCTTATATAATCTTATGAGTAACACATCTAATATAATCTTATGAGTAACACATTTTATATAATATTATGAGTAACACATCGTATATAATATTATGAGTAACACATCTTATGTCATCATATGAGTAACACCTCTAATATAATATAATGAGTAACACATCGTATATAATATTATGAGTAACACATATTATGTAATCTTATGAGTAACACATCTTACATAATCTTATGAGTAACACATCTTATATAATCTTATGAGTAACACATCTTATATAATCTTATGTGCAACACATCTCATATAATCTTATGAGTAACACATCGTATATAATCTTACGAGTAACACATTTAATATAATATTATGAGTAACACATCTTATGTAATCTTATGAGTAACACATCTTATGTATAATCTTATGACTAACACATCTCATGTAATCTTATGAGTAACACATCTTATATAATATTATGAGTATCATATCTTATATAATATTATGAGTAACACATCTTATATAATCATTTTACATAATATTATGAGTAACACATTTTATATAATATTATGAGTAACACATCTTATACAATCTTATGAGTAACACATAATAAATATTCTTATGCGTAACACATAATATATATTCTTATGAGTAACACATCTTATATAATCATATGAGTATCACTTCTTATATAATATTATGAGTAACACATCTTATATAATATTTTGATTATCACATTTTATATAATATTATGAGTATCACATCTTATATAATATTATGAGTAACACATCTTATATAATCATATGAGTATCATATCTTATACAACATTACGAGTAACACATCTTATGTAACCTTATGAGTAACACATCTAATATAAAATTATGAGAAACACATCGTATATAATATTAAGAGTAACACATATTATTTATCTTATGAGTAACACATCTTATATAATCTTATGAGTAACACATCATATATAAACTTATGAGAAACACATCTTACATAATATTATGAATAACACATCTTATATAATATTATGAATAACACATCTTATATAATCTTATGGGTAACATCTTATATAAACTTATGAGTAACACATCGTATGTAATCTTATGAGTAATACATCTTATATAATATTATGAGTAACACATCTTATGTAATCTTATGAGTAACACATCTTATGTATAATCTTATGACTAACACATCATATGTAATCTTATGAGTAACACATCTTATATAATATTATGAGCATCATATCTCATATAATATTATGAGTAACACATCATATATAATCATACGAGTATCACATCTTATATAATATTACGAGTAACACATTTTATATAATATTATGAGTAACACATCTTATATAATCTTATGAGTAACACATCTTATATAATATTCTGAGTATCATATCTTATATAATATAATGAGTAACACATCTTATATAATCATATGAGTATCACTTCTTATATAATATTATGAGTAACACATCTTATATAATATTATGAGTAACACATTTTATACAATCTTATAAGTAACACATTTTATACAATGTTAAGAGTAACACATCTTATATAATCTTATGAGTAACACATCGTATATAATCTTAAGAGTAACACATCTTATATAATCTTATGAGTAACACATCTTATATAATATTATGAGTAACACATCTTATGTAATCATATGAGTAATACATCTTATGTAACCTTATGACTAACACATCTTATGTAATCTTATGAGTAACACATCTTATATAATATTACGAGTATCAAATCTTATATAATATTATGAGTAACACATCTTATATAATCTTACGAGTAACACATCTTATATAATCATATGAATATCACATCTTATATAATATGAGTAACACATCTTATATAATCTTATGAATATCACATCTTATATAATATCATGAGTAACACATAATATATAATATTATGAGTATTATATCTTATATAATCTTATGAGTATAACATCTTATATAATATTATGAGTACCACATCTTATATAATCTTAAGAGTAACACATCTTATATAATCTTATGAGTAACACATCTAATATAATCTTATGAGTAACACATTTTATATAATATTATGAGTAACACATCGTATATAATATTATGAGTAACACATCTTATGTAATCATATGAGTAACACATCTTATATAATCTTATGAGTAACACATCTTATATAATCTTATGAGTAACACATCTTATATAATCTTATGAGTAACACATCTTATATAATCTTATGAGTAACACATCTTATATAATCTTATGAGTAACACATCTTATATAATCTTATGAGCAACACATCTTACATAATCTTATGAGTAACACATCATATATAATCTTATGAGTAACACATCTTATATAATATTATGAGTAACACATCTTATGTAATCATATGAGTAATACATCTTATGTAACCTTATGACTAACACATCTTATGTAATCTTATGAGTAACACATCTTATATAATATTACGAGTATCAAATCTTATATAATATTATGAGTGAAACATCTTATATAATATTATGAGCAACACATCTTATATAATCATACGAGTATCACATCTTATATAATATCAGTAACACATCTTAAAAAATCGAATGCGTATCACATCTTATATAATATTATGAGTATCACAGCTTATATAATATTGTAAGTAACACATCATATATAATCTTATGAGTAACACATCTTATATAATATTATGAGTAACACATCTTATATAATCTTACGAGTAACACATCTTATATAATCTTATGAATATCACATCTTATATAATATTATGAGTAACACATCATATATAATAATATGAGTATTATATCTTATATAATCTTATGAGTATAACATCTTATAAAATATTATGAGTACCACATCTTATATAATCTTAAGAGTAACACATCTTATATAATCTTAAGAGTAACACATCTTATATAATCTTATGTGTAACACATCCTATATAATCTCATGAGTAACAAATCTTATATATTCTTATGAGTAACACATCTCATATAATATTAAGAGTAACACATCTTATATAATGTTATGAGTAACAGATCTTATATAATCTTATGAGTAACACATCTTATATAATATTTCGAGTATCAAATCTTATATTATATTATGAGTAACACATCTGATATAATCATATGAGTATCACATCTTATATAATGTTATGAGTACGACAGCTTATATAATGTTATAAGTAACAGATCTTATATAATCTTATAAGTAAAAATATAATCTTATGAGTAACACACCTTATATAATATTATGAGTAACACATCTTATATAACCTTATGAGTAACACATCTTATATAATCTTACGGGTAGCACATCTTATGCAATCTTATGAGTATCACAACTTATATAATATTATTAGTAACATCTTATATAATTTTATGAATATCACATCTTATATAATATTATGAGTAACACATCATATATAATATTATGAGTAGCATATCTTATATAATCTGATGAGTAAGACATCTTATATAATCTCATGAGAAACACATCTTATATAATCTCATGAGAAACACATCTTATATAATATTATGAGTATCATATCTTATATAACATTATGAGTATCACATCTTGTATAATATTATGACTAACACATCTTATATAATCTTATGAGTAACACATCTAATATAATCTTATGAGTAACATCTTATATAATCTTATGAGTAACATATCTTATATATAATCTTATGAGTAACACATCTAATATAATCTTATGAGTAACACCTCTTATATAATATTATGAGTAACACATCGTATGTAATGTGAGTAACACATCTTATATAATCTTATGAGTAACACATCTTATATAATCT
This sequence comes from Periplaneta americana, assembly GCF_040183065.1. Classification (NCBI taxonomy): domain Eukaryota; kingdom Metazoa; phylum Arthropoda; class Insecta; order Blattodea; family Blattidae; genus Periplaneta; species Periplaneta americana. The sequence continues at coordinate 7,188,086 of NC_091132.1, read as the reverse complement.
TATGAGTATCACATCTTATATAATTTTATGAGTATCATATCTTGTATAATCTTACGAATAACACATCTTCTATAATCTTATGATTATCACATTTTATATAATCTTATGAGTATCCTTTCTTATATAATATTATGAGTATCACATCTTTTATAATTTTATGAGTGACACATCTTATATAAAATTATGAGTAGCACATCTTTTATAATCTTATGAGTAACACATAATATATATTCTTATGAGTATAATCTCTTATGTAATCTTATGAGTAACAAATTTTATATAATATTATGAGTAAGACATCTTATATAATCTTATGAGTATGATATTTCATAGAATCATATGAGTAACATCTTTTATATTCTTATGAGTAACGCAACTTATATATATATATATATATATATATATATATATATATTATGAGTAACATCTTATATATTCTTATGAGTAACGCATCTTATATATATCTTATGAGTAAAACAACTTATATAATCTTATGAGTAACACATTTTATATAATCTTATGAGTAACACATCTTATATAATCTTACGAGTATCATATATTATATAATCTTATGAGTAACACATCTTATATAATCTTATGAATATCACATCTTATATAATCTTATGAATATCATATCTTATATAAACTTATGAGTATCACATCTTATATAATCTTATGAGTATCATATCTTATATAATCTTATGAGTATCACATCTTATATATATCTTATGAGTACCATCTTATATATTCTTATGGGTAACGCATCTAATATATTCTTATGAGTAGCGCATCTTATATATATATATATATATATATACATATATATCTTATGATTAACGTCTTACATATTCTTATGAGTAACACATCTTATATATATCATATGAGTAACATCTTATAAATGTCTTATGGATAACATCTTATATATTCTTATGAGTAACGCATCTTATATATATATCTTATGAGTAACATCTTATATATATCTTATGAGTAACATCTTATATATATCTTATGAGTATCGGATCTTATATATCTTATGAGTATAGCATCTTATATATATCTTATGAGTAACATATTATATATATATATATATATATATATATATATATATCTTATGAATATCAGATCTTATATATCTTATGAGTATAGCATCTTATATATATCTTATGAGTAACACCTTATATATCTTATGAGTAACATCTTATATATATATATCAGATGAGTATCGCATCTTATATATATCTTATGATTATCGAATCTTATATATATCTTATGAGTATCGCATCTTATATATATCTTATGAGTATCGGATCTTATATATCTTATGAGTATAGCATCTTATATATATCTTATGAGTAACACCTTATATAAATCTTATGAGTAACACCATATATATATCTTATGAGTAACATCTTATATATTCTTATGAGTATCGCATCTTGTGTATACCTTACGAGTAACATCTTATCTATCTCATGAGTATAGCATCTTATATATATCTTATGAGTAACATCTTATATATATCTTATGAGTATCGGATCTTATATATCTTATGAGTATAGCATCTTATATATATCTTATGAGTATAGCATCTTATATATATCTTATGAGTATAGCATCTTATATATATATCTTATGAGTATCGGATCTTTTATATATCTTATGAGTATGTATATATATATATATATATATATATATATATATATATCTTATGAGTATCGGGTCTTATATATATCTTAGAAGTTTCGCATCTTATATATATCTTATGAGTATAGCATCTTATATATATATATATCTTATGAGTATCGCATCTTATATATATATCTTATGAGTATCGGATCTTATATATATCTTATGAGTATCGCATCTTATATATATCTTATGAGTATCGGATCTTATATATATCTCATGAGTATCGCATCTTATATATATCTTATGAGTATCGCATCTTATATATATATCTTATGAGTATAGCATCTTATATATATCTTATGAGTATCGCATCTTATATATATATCTTATGAGTATCGGATCTTATATATATCTTATGAGTATCGCATCTTATATATATCTTATGAGTATCGGATCTTATATATATCTCATGAGTATCGCATCTTATATATATCTTATGAGTATCGGATCTTATATATATCTTATGAGTATCGCATCTTATATATATATCTTATGAGTATCGGATCTTATATATATCTTATGAGTATCGCATCTTATATATATCTTATGAGTATCGGATCTTATATATATCTCATGAGTATCGCATCTTATATATATCTTATGAGTATCGCATCTTATATATATCTTATGAGTATCGGATCTTATATATATCTCATGAGTATCGCATCTTATATATATCTTATGAGTATCGGATCTTATATATATCTTATGAGTATCGCATCTTATATATATCTTATGAGTATCGGATCTTATATATATCTCATGAGTATCGCATCTTATATATATCTTATGAGTATCGCATCTTATATATATATCTTATGAGTATCGGATCTTATATATATCTTATGAGTATCGCATCTTATATATATCTTATGAGTATCGGATCTTATATATATCTCATGAGTATCGCATCTTATATATATCTTATGAGTATCGGATCTTATATATATCTTATGAGTATAGCATCTTATATATATCTTATGAGTATCGGATCTTATATATATCTTATGAGTATCGCATCTTATATATATATATATATCTTATGAGTATCGGATCTTATATATATATCTTATGAGTATCGGATCTTATATATATCTTATGAGTATCGCATCTTATATATTTCTTATGAGTATAGCATCTTATATATTTCTTATGAGTATAGCATCTTATATATATCTTATGAGTATCGCATCTTATATTATATATATATATATCTTATGAGTATCGGATCTTATATATATTTTATGAGTATCGCATCTTATATATATCTTATGAGTATCGGATCTTATATATATCTTATGAGTATCGTATCTTATATATATCTTATGAGTATCGGATCTTATATTTATCTTATGAGTATTGGATCTTATATATATATATATATATATATATATCTTATGAGTATCGTATCTTATATATATCTTATGAGTATCGGATCTTATATTTATCTTATGAGTATTGGATCTTATATATATCTTATGAGTATCGTATCTTATATATATATATATATCTTATGAGTATCGGATCTTATATATATCTTATGAGTATCATATCTTATATATATCTTATGCGTATCGGATCTTATATATATATCTTATGAGTATCGGATCTTATATTTATCTTATGAGTATTGGATCTTATATATATCTTATGAGTATCGTATCTTATATATATCTTATGAGTATCGGATCTTATATATATCTTATGAGTATCGGATCTTATATATATCTTATGAGTATCGGATCTTATATATATCTTATGAGTATCGGATCTTATGTATATCTTATGAGTATCGTATCTTATATATATATCTTATGAGTATCGGATCTTATATATATGTTATAAGTATCGGATCTTATATATATCTTATGAGTATCGTATCTTATATATATCTTATGAGTATCGGATCTTATATATATCTTATGAGTATCGTATCTTATATATATATATATATATATATATATCTCTTATGAGTATCGGATCTTATATAATCTTATGAGTAACACATGTTATCTAAAGTATCATAACTTTAGCAAATTATTATGCAAGATTGCAGTCCGTAGTACATCTGTCCAAAAATAGATATTAAGTCTGCAAACATTATTCAAAACAACAACAAGTCCACACCTGTGGAGTAACGGTCAACGCGTCTGGCTGTGAAGCCAGGTGGCCTGGGTTGGAATCCCGGTCGGGGCAAGTTACCTGGTTGAGGTTTTTTCCGGGGTTTTCCCTCAACCCAATTCGACCAAATCCCAGGTAACTTTCGGTGCTGGACCCAGGACTCATTTCACCGGCATTATCGCCTTCATTTCATTCAAACGCTAAATAACCTAGATGTTGATACAGCGTCGTAAAATAACCCAATAAAAAAACAACAACATCAACAACACCTCAACAAGCATCGGAGTGCTACAATTCCAGTTTTTCCAATTTCTAAACATTGCTGTTACAGCTCAGTCGGTAATTCACATGAATGTTTTTTCATGTCTATTAGTTTTCATGCAAAGCACAACACAAAGATACTCTCACACTACCACATGTCTTGTCATGAAATGGCAATTATCATTCGACAATACAGTCCCTATTCCAGTTGGCCAACACTCTACATCAAGTAGTCAAACCATATTCCACACTACAACCTATTAGGCCTGCCAAACAGGGAAATAACAATAAATCTTGCTACGAATTTACAGCTCAGTCGGTAATTCACATGTACATCTTTTCATATCTATTAGTTTTCATGCAAAGCACAACACAAAGATACTCTCACACTACCACATGTCTTGTCATGAAATGGCAATTATCATTCAACAATACAATCCCTACACCAGTTGTCCAACACTCTACACCAAGTAGTCAAACCATATTCCACACTACAATGTATTAGGCCTGCCAAGCAGGGAAATAGCAATAAATCTTGCTACGAATTTAGGAAGAATTTATCCAACAGGTGAGACGTCGTAACTGCCCTATAATCATCAGTGTAAACCAAATTGTAATATAAATTATAAAAAAAGTACTCACACTCACCAATGTAGAGGTCCCAGCATCAATTTCCTCCTCCAAGGCTTCCGTGTGTCCTGCCATGGATTTGGCAGTAATTATCCAACAGTAGAGTTTCTACTGCAGCCGTCGAAACATTATTCAACACTACTACAACTACGCACAACACTACAACAACCACGCGAAGTATTGTTCCTCTGAATTTTCTAATCATTTATCTAACTTTTCAGACATCATTACTGCCATATAACCATCGCCTTAAAGCAATTTATATTATTAAATCTTTAAAAAGAAAGGACTGTCACACTTGTATAAGTCGTACAATAAATTTACAATCGTTATGCAAGACCAGATTCTCTACCTACTAGAGCTACCGAAGGATCGCAATGAAGTCTTCAATTACTATTCAAAACAACACGATCACAAGAAGCATTGAGGTCTAACAAATTTTATTATGAGCTTGTAAAATAAAAATCCGAGACTTCTGTCTTCTGTTCTGTTGCTATGACTGCATTCAGTTATTTATACCTAATGGCTGATGCTTCAATTTTGTTTTCTTGTCCCGTGATTTTTAATGTTTATTTTAAGAGTTGACAGTTGATGAATGGAGTTGTGTTGAAAATACGTTGTGAGTTGGTTAAAATGTATGGGGAAATTCGGGTTTTACTTTTTTTTTTTTTTTTATTAGGCTATATATAATCTTTAATTTTTTATTTAAGTCCTAGTTTTGGTTTATGATTCGTAAAGTCTATGAATCTGTAAAATGCAAAATAATAACAACAAAAATTCTGTAAGAGTTGTATAAGTCCGGATTTGAATTTAACAATCATTATGACTCACCAGAAGCCCTACAGCAGCTGTACAGAGTCTATATCGAGTCGTCAATAAATATGCAAAACAACACGTCTACAAGAAGCATCTCAGTGCTAATATTCTGACTAAAATTTTGTCAACAATTACTGTACGAAACAGCTCAATCGATAGTGCAGTCCTATAGGTATTAGTCTAAAGTCTATTTTAAAGTAAATGCACAAGTTGAAATATTGTCGGTGTTGAATTAGTCCCTCGTCAATTTAGCAATCATTATGCAGCTGCAGAAACCCTGTTGCAGCTGTCCAAGTGTCAGTATGAAGTCGTGAATCATTTTTCATAGAAGCAAGACCACAGTATGACCAAGGAAAATAATAATCCAAGAGTTCAGTTGCTATTACTGCCATTCATTGTTAGTACAAAGTCAACTAAGAATTTTAAGAATAAAAATTTTTAGTGTTTTATAAGTAGTGGCATTATTTTAACCATCATTATGGCTCAGCAGAGATCCTACAGCAGCTGTACAATTGTCCCTAGCAAGTCGTCGATTAATATTCCAAATAAACAACACCACAAGAAGGACGTGGGTTCTACAATTCTGATTAAAAATGCCACAATTATGCAATACATCAGTGGGTAATACAGCTCCTTAAGTATTAGGCTAAAGTCAATTTTAGTGGCAAAGTTCAAAATGAAAATACTGTCAATGTTCTATAATTCCTGTTAAGAATTCACCAGTCATTATGTAATTGTACAGAACCTTGAGCACAAGTCAAGTGTACGAATGCAGTCCTTAATACTTTCTCAAAATAAGAACACGACAAGAAGTATGGGAATCTAATAAATCTTCAGCTTGCAAAATATTTATCCAAGGGTTTAATTGTTATTACTACTTTTAACCTCAGAGTATAGACAAAACAAAAATTCTATCACAGTTGTAGAACTCTGGGCTTGAATACAAGTATCTGTATTAAGTACTCAGTTAATATTCAAAACAAAGAGACCATAAGAAGCATACAAATGCTATAATTCGAATTTAAAATTTATAAAAAATTATGCAATTGCTCAGTCCAAATGCAGTCCTCTAACTATTGGTCTAAAATAAATTTTAAACTAAAAGCATGAGTCACAATACCATTAATGTCGTATAAGTCTTCCCATGAATTTACTAATCATTATGTAACTGTAGAATCCCTGCTGCAGTTGTCCAAATGTCAGTATGAATTCTTCAATTATATTCCAAAACAATCAAGCCACAGGAAATATGAGAATCCGAAAAATGTCAGTGTGAGATTTGAAAATAAAATCCCAGGGTTTCGGTTACCATTACTGTCTATAGTTATTAGTGTAAAGTGAATTAATATGGAGAAGAAAAAAAAACGATTAAAACGAAAAATATTATCAGGCATGAAATTAACAATCATTATGGGTCAACAAAAAAATACAGCAGTTGTAGTCTATAAGTGTCTGTATCGAGTCGTCAGTTCATATTCAAATAAGAAGACCAGAAGAAATTAACTGAAGAATATTGCTGGAGAATCTTTCAAGTGCATTGTAAATATTCATAATTTAAATATGTATGTAACTATTGTGTTGATTAAAGCTCGTTGAATGGAAGAGAAGGCCTTATAGCCTTAATTCTGCCAGCAAAAATATAACATTTTACTCCCACTAAAAATTGTAAAATAAAAAAATTTCCAAACAATTATGAAAGACTACTAGGCAGAGCACTATCAGTCTTCTATACATCCTGGTATTAATTTAGAAATTATTATACAAAAACAGGAACCGAGTTCCAGCTGTCCAATTTTCTGTACGAAGTCGTCAAAGTATATTGACATCAGTAAGAGTAAGCAAGCATGGGAATCTAATAGATCTTGCTATGGAATTGGAAAAAAAAAATTCTACATTTTATTTGTCATTCCTGCCCTATAGCAAGAAGTGGAAATTCATTTCTCATGTTAAGCTCTTTATAAAAGCACTGTCAATGTTGTATTAAGCCTCGCTTAATTTATTCCAAATTACTGCAGCACTAGAGTCCAAGTGTGAGAATAAAGTCATCAATTACTTTCAAAAGCAAAAACACCTAACAAAGTATTTCTGAACTATAATTATATTTTTTGTTTTTCAATTGCAAACTGTCAGGAATGAGATCAGTCGGTAATGCAGTTTATTAGTTGTAGTTCAAGTAATTTTTTATATAACATCAGCAGGAAAGGCACTGTCATTGTTGCGTTAGTCCTGGCAAGAATTTAGCAATCACTAGGGCAAGGCAATTAATGATTTTGCATCTTTTTCTTATGAAGGTTTAAACATTGCTAGCATATATAGAAATGTATGACATTAAAAACCGGGTTAAATAAAAGCAATTCGTTAGGGCATTTTTTTTAATTTTCTTAACTTTTTTACGGATATGTCATTTTTTTTAGCGATTTTTAGGTCATTTTGAGCATTTTTTACACTTTTCAGGAAGGCTGTGACATTATTTGTATTTGATTTGAGATTTTTATTATAATTCAGTATTTTCCTTGCCAATACAATTTCTTGGAATTAAGTAGATGTTTGCTAGCTTCTACCCCTATTTTTCAAGGTATGTGCACAATGAACTAGCCCACTTCTAGGAATTTTATTCAAATTCTTAGAGCGTATGCCACAACACAGAGAACTGAGATCAACAGTGGAGGATAGCAGAGATCAACAAGAAGGGAACAAACCAGAGAGCCCTACAATAGAAATGCAGGAAGGAAAGGCTGGAGAACCACGCCACTGGGATGGGGAGGAAGACGAAGTGGAGGACACATTGACCCGGGCGACTTATGGTAGAAATAACAGAACCAACAGAACACAATGGGCCAAACAAACAATCGGAACAAAAACCAGAATGGATGAGGACATTCAAGGAGCGCAGAGATATGCCTGGCTCTTTCTAGGCAGACTCAAAGAAGACACGACAGCTGATAAAGTTAAAAAATACCTGCACAAAAATGGAATACAAGGAAACACAATCTGCGAAGAAATAGAGAGTAGGGGAAGGAACAAAGCCTTCAAACTGGGAATCCCCTTAGAATAACTAGGGGAAGCAAACGACCCCAATTTCTGGCCAGAAGGAGTTGTTGTAAGACACTACCGCTTCCGGAGAACATACCAAAATGAAGGAGTCTCACTCGACTATTAATGTTCTTAACTGGAATGCAGAAGGGCTAAAAAATGCCCTGAAATACATAGAAAAAGAAGATCTACTTGAACATGACATATTGGTTTTCTCAGAGACATTTGCAACGGAGCCGATTAACATAGAGGGATACTACGGACTGCACTCATACGGAAGGAAAACAGACGGCAGACCGACAGGTGGAGTATCGTGCTATCTGAGGCCATCACAAAGGAACTTTAAAGTAATACAACTACGTACTTACAGTGAGAACACACAACATCACAGTCGCTGCAGTATACATCAGACCGCAAGCAACCACGGAAGAAGTGATCGAAACTTTAATGACAGCAATAACGGACACAGGAAGGGACGAAAGCGTCATAATAGTAGGGGACCTCAGCTGCAGGATAGACAAGGTGAACGCAAAGACAGAAATAGTCCTGGAGACACTAAGAGACGAGGGGTTCATACTAACCAATAAGAGAGAAACGCCAACATATATAGCGCACAACGGGACAAGTGCAATAGATCTGCTGCTGTACAGAGGAAAGGACTTAAGATTTATAGAACAAAAAGGTCTATGGTACTCCAATCTAACACCCATGAGGAAACATATACCGATGTCAACGAGGCTGGAAATGGAAAAGCCGAGAACAAGACAGAACAAGGAAAGCCCTCAGAACAGGCTACCAAGGATACTGGATGTAGAACAAATACAGAACAATAAGGAGAGCATCGAGGAAGCGAGAGAGAGAATAAAAGAAGGATAGCTAGATAGAGCACTTGACATAACAAACAACCTCATAAAGAGCGCCTGTCAACCAGCACAAAGAAGAAGGGCTCAACCGTGGTTTGATAGGACGTGCTACGAGGAACGGAAGGAAATGCTACGAGCACTAGTCAAGGCGAAGACATCCAAAAATCCAGAAGACCTGACAAGATATGCCGATAAAAGAAAACAGTATAAATACACAATCAAGGTCAAAAAAGACAACTACGTGGAAAAGAAAGCACAACAAATAATAGAAGAAGCAGAAAAGGACCCTTTCCAGGCACTAAAACGGAAACCGAGAGGAGTGATGAAAGAAATACCGATTCAAAATTGGCAAAATCACTTCGCCCAAATACTGAATAAGGGAAACAGAACGGAAGCATACGAAGCAAGTACACCCGAAGACGCGGAAACAGTGGACCGGGGAATGGAAATCACGGAGGACAAAATCACCAAAGGGATTGGAGAAGCCAAAAATAGAAAAGTCACAGGACCGGACCAAATAGCATACGAACATCTAAAGGCATCAGCAGACATATTTAAAACAGTATGGAAAGAGTTGTTTAATAAATGTCTGAAGATGGGATCCGTACCAGAGCAATGGAGAAGGGCAACCCTGAAAATTCTGTACAAAGGCAAAGGAAGCACGGAAGACATGAACTCCTACAGAGGGGTGGTACTGGAAAACACCTTATTCAAAATACAGTATTTATGAAAATATTGACAAACAGACTGACGGACATCACCCAAATAAGCATACCAGCAAGCCAGTTCGGATTCAGGAAGGGTATGTCCACCCTACAAGCAGCGTCAGCACTATTATACGAGATCGAAGAAGCCTTTAGTAAGCCGAAAGGAAGTATTATGTAGTTTTCATAGATTATGAAAAACCTTTTGACTACATAAATAGGAATATACTACGCAGGAAGCTGAAGGACATGATTGGGAACGATCACCCCATTGCTGGAATAATGGAAGACATAATGAGGTGAAATTGGCTCGAGATAAGCGATGAAGTGGCAGCATCAGACGAGGTTATACAGACCAACGGGGTAATACAAGGAGACCCAATTAGCCCGCTGCTATTTAATATAATGACAGCAGACATTGGGAAGGCAATGGAAGGAAGCATGCTGATAATGTATGCGGACGACATGGCCATCGGCTCCACAAACAAAGAGGCAATCCAGCACGGCATAGACGCAGTACAAAGATGGGCATCCGAAAATGAGTTCGTGATAAATAAAAACAAGACAGTACAAATGGTCTTCAGGAGAGGTGGAGGAGTAGCGGCAAGTGACACCCTCAAGCTAGGCGAAGAACCGATGCGACTAGTAAATAAATTCAAATACTTAGGCATTACACTGCAGCCAACCGCAAAGTCTTTCAGCGCTCACATACAGATGAGAGCATCAGCAGCTATAAGAGCAATCTGTAATATCAAGGACATTACAAGACTAAAGCTAGAGACAGCCATGCAACTATTCGAGACAGTGATCACCCCAATCGCTAGCTACGAGCTAGAACTAGTATGGGAGAAGCTAACGGCGAGCGATATGGAGAGGCTGGAGAAAGTAAAAACTAGATTCATGAAGAGGGCACTAGGTGCAAGCAAATATACACCGAGCAGAATGGTCTACATGTTGGCCAGAGAAACACCATTCCTGGAGGACCTGCGAATCAGGATGATGCTGCCAGCAACGAAACCATACAAGGATGTCGCAGAGAGAAGAAAACAGAAGGAAAGAGAAATAGAAAAAGAATTCTTCGCAACAGACGCCATGACGAACAGGGAGTGGATCAGCAGTAACCAACCACAAAGACACGCTATTATAGGTTTGGCCACGCACGGTTTCCACCATAAATTGTGCAAGACAGTGAAGTTCCACCAACCAAGTGACTCGTGTGAGTGCAAGTTATATGAACAAAAGTGCGGCAGATATCACTTCAAACAGTGTAGAAGATGGACGGGGTCTTTGAATGACTTGATAAAACAATAATGTGTAATATCAATGCTCTTTCGAGCGCATTTTACTTATTACTAGAGCTATGCTATCTTGTACCCCTATTTTTCAAGGCATAATGAACTTGCCCACTTCTAGGAATTTACCCACACTCCCACAGAGACTCCTTTCTCCAGGTAAACTGGTATTGTTATGCTGTTGATTGATGTGGTCAGTTGTTTCTAGTCGTCTGTGTGAACAGGTCAAGAGCAAAATGCCTAAAGTAAAGGAAAGTGCTAGTGTTAAATTAAAGGCATTTGTTTCAAAATATGGAGAAAATATTTTTTCAACGGACGGTCGTATTTTATTCTGCAAGATCTGCGATGTGAGAGTGGCTGCTGAAAAAAAGTTTACGATAGAACAACACATGTCACGGGAGAAACATAAACATGGCCTGCAGAGACTTGAAAATAAATCCAGTGTAAACTTACAGCAAATGCTTCTGGGGGATACGTGTTCAACATTTTCGCCATTTTGTCAGAAACTATGTGAAGCTTTTCTATCGGGTGATATTTCACTTCACAAACTGAATCATCCTAAGCTGCGAACTTTCTTAGAAGAGGAGATTGGAAAATTAATTCCAGATCCCAGAACATTGAGAAGAACATACATAGCTCGGTGCTATGACAAAACTTTGAAAAAAATAAGAGAAATGATTGGAGAAAGAAACGTATTCGTATCCATTGACGAGACAACAGACTCTAAGGGCCGTTATGTAGCGAATATTACTGTTGGAGTTTTAGAAGCACACAGCCCTGGAGAACAATTTCTACTACATTGTGAGCAGCTGGACAAAGTCAACTACTCAACGATCAGCTTAGTATTTGACCATGCATTGAGAATACTTTGGCCTGATGGGATTCGAAATTCCAATGTATTGTTTTTTATAACAGATGCAGCACCCTACATGATGAAAGCAGCTGCTTCTTTAAGTGCACTGTACCCAAAAATGGTACATGTGACTTGTTTAGCGCATGCATTACACCAGGTCGCGGAAGAAGTACGTGCAAATTTTCCTGAAGTGAATAAATTAATTGGATGCGTGAAGAAAGTATTCTTGAAAGCCCCCTCTCGAATTTCAGCATTCAAAACAGAAGCTCCAGAAATCCAATTGCCATTTTCACCTGTTTTGACTGGATGGGGAACATGGCTCCAAGCTTGCAGTTATTATTGCAAGAATTTCGATGTTGTGAAGAAAGTGGTTGATTCTTTTGATAATGGCGAGTCAGTGTCAATAAAAAAGGAGCAAGAACTGTTAGCTGATAAAGAAATTGCTGGTAAACTTTCTTACATAAATACTAATTTTGGATTCCTTCCTGATGTCGTAACTGCACTGGAAAAATCCCAAGTGACATTAGTGGAACAGCTGCAAATAGTGGATAAAGTGGTGAATGATTTGAGCCGTGCATGTGGTAAAGTGGGTGATGCAGTGTCAATGAAAATGAAAAACTGTCTAAGCAAGAACAGGGGGTACACAACATTGTGTTCAATTGGCAGAGTTTTGTCTAGTGAAAATTTTTCTCTTCCTGACTGTGAGTTAAATCCAGGAGATATTGCTTGCTTTCAGTTTGCTCCAATTGTTTCCGTTGAAGTAGAGAGAAGCTTTTCCATTTATAAGTCGGTACTAGCAGACAATAGACAATCATTTTTGTTTGAAAATCTCCGCCAAGTTTTGATTGTTAACTGCAATTCAAAATTGTTGTAAAAGTGCACTTGAAATTAATTTTCTGCAATACAAGGTACTGTAACATGTATTTTTTTTAAATTTTATGTAGTTCAGTAATCAAGTGAGTACTTAACGTAATTAAAGGTATTTTCATTGGAAATGCCTTGCCCTAGCAATCACTATACGGAACTAGAATCCATATTGCACCTGTCCATGTGTCACTAATATGCCTTCAAAGATATTCAACATCACTGCACCAACATAGACACGAGAATGTAATATCTCTCGCATTAAATTTGGAGAACATTTATACTACAATCAAGTCGTCATTCCTGCTCAGTAAGTGGGAGCATAAAGTAAGTTGTCATGAAAAATAAAAACCTAAAGATCAGTCAATGCAGTACAATACTTGGCATGAATTTAGCAATCATTATACAAGACAAGAGACATTAATGCAACTTTTGAATTATCTATGGGTAGAGGTCAAGCACTATTCAACGCCAGTACACTTCAGCAAATATAGAAATCTAATAAATCTTGCTATGAATTTAAGAAAAAAATTTTATCTACGTTTCAGTCGTCATTCCTTCCCAATAGTATTGAGTGTAAAGTCAATTGTCAAGTTAAATTACTTAAAAAATCATTGTCCGTCTTGTATAAATAATAGCTTAAATTTTTAAATATATATGCAACAGCAGAGATCTTATTGCATCTGTCCAAGTGTGAGTATGAAGTCCTGAATTCATTTTCAAAGCATCAACAACAACAAGAACAACAACAACATAAAAAAACTTGGGGCTTATACTTAAAAGATTTTCTACTTGCAAATAATTATACACAGCTCAGTCGGTAATGCAGCTTTAAGCAAACATTGAACAACAATAAATCTTGCTATGAAATTGGGAAAAAAATTGTTCTATTAAAAAAAAAAAAAAACTCTCAGTCTCCTATAAAACCAGGCTTAAATTTTGCAAATTTATGCATCACTACAATCCTTATTTCAGCTGTCCAGGTATGAGTATAAAGTCGTGTATTTCTTTTCAAAGCAACTACAATATAATGACCATGGCAGACCAACAAACTCATGCCAAACTCCAATCCCTATTGCAGGTGTCCAATTATAATTATCAGTATCAATTCGTGAAGCACTATTGAACACCAGTACACTTAAGCAAATATTGCAATCTAATAAATCTTGCTATGAATTTGGGAAAAAAATTATTCAACACTTCAGTTCTTATTCCTGCCCTATAGGATTAAGTATGAAGTCAGTCCTCAAGTAAAATTACTTAAAAAATCACTGCCAGTCTTAAACTCTGGAAATTTATGCAAAACTAGAGGCCTTATTGCAACCATCCAAATGTTAGTACGAAGACGTAAATTATTTTTCAAAGCAATAACATCAAAAAGAAGAAAAGAAAAACAGGGAAGACCTACAACTCCAAATTTTTCTACTTGCAAACATTTATGCATGAGCTCAGTTAGTAATACAGCTGTATGACTTATAGATTAAGTCACTTTTTATATGAAATCAGCAAACAAAGGCTCTGTTAGTTTGTATAAGACTTGGCATGAATTTAGCAACAACTATCCAGGACTAGGGTTCTTATTACAGCTGCCCATTTGTCATTATCAAGTTGTGAAAGATTATTCAACACCAGTAAACCTATTCAGACATGAGAATGTACTTAATCTTGCATGGAATTTTGAAAAAAAATTACACTCCACTAAGTCGTCATTTCTGTCCTATAAGTAGTAGCGTAAAGTAAGAAATTATAAACAGTCACTAACTTAAATGATTCGCAGTGTTGTATACATCCTGTTATGTATTTAGCCATTGCTATGCAAGAAAGAGACCCTAATGCACCTCTTCTATTATCTGTTAACAATCGCCAACATTAATGGTCACGGTACACATAAGTAATCATTTTAATCTACAAATTTGGAAAAGAAAAATATTCTAAAATTCAGCAGCCATTCCTGATATTTAGGAATCAGTGTAAAGTCATTTCCCATGTCAAACTACACTCAGGGACAAAAAAAACCGGACACTTTAATATTTGCTGGTATTTTGCAAAACATTATCTTATCATACAATATTATGGTAGCCATCTGTTGTTATGGAGACGTGTATACATTGTTGATTCTTTTTTTGTTTTATAAACAAGCCATTACAACCAAATATTCCAATTTTGCTTTCGGAGTCTCAGCTATAACAATTTTGTCTCAACCATTTTGTGCTTCATTATCGTTATCATTCGTTATTTCTTTATTTTTACATTTTCTGAGTTTAAGTGGGGTTGTAACATTTGTCTTAAAACAAGATACGACCTGAAGATGTGGCTCGAGCTGTAGCCCTTTACGATGATGGACGCAGTGTATGTTACATTGCAAATGTTATGAATATGGATAGAAGCACAACCCATGATGCCATAAAACGGTATAGAGAGACCCTAGAATATACCAGAAGACCAGGTTCGGGTCGTCCAAGAGCTACAAATCCAAATGAAGACAGGTATATGGTGTTGAGAGTTCTTAGGGAGAGCAACCTGCCAGCTACTAGTGTAGCCCAGCAATTTGTTAACATGCAAGGACGCCCAATTTCGGCCAAAACAGTTAGAAGAAGGTTGAAAGCAAGTGGACTGATATCAAGTAGACCTGCAACTGGTCCCAGACTTCTCAGGATGCATCGAGTTGAACGACTGCGTTTTGCAAATGATCACAGGGATTGGAGAAATGGACAGTGGAGCTGTGTTCTGTTCACAGATGAGTCCCGTTTCAATCTGTGCTCACCTGATGGACGTGAAAGAGTTTGGAGGAGGGGAGAACGATTTTCACAGTGTTGCATTTCCGAAAATGTGCCGTATGGAGGTGGTGGAGTGATGGTTTGGGCAGGAGTGTGTACAGATGCTCGTACAGAGTTGGTTTTTGTTGAAAATGAAAGACTAACAGCTGATAGGTATATAAATGAATGTTTGGCTGATCATGTTGTGCCATTTGGCCAATTTGTAGGCGATAATTTTGTTTTAATGCATAATAATGCACGGCCACATATTGCCCATGCAGTCGGAGATTATCTCCAAGA
This sequence comes from Periplaneta americana, assembly GCF_040183065.1. NCBI lineage: Eukaryota > Metazoa > Arthropoda > Insecta > Blattodea > Blattidae > Periplaneta > Periplaneta americana. The sequence continues at coordinate 7,171,904 of NC_091132.1, read as the reverse complement.
AGTGGGAATCCATGTTCTTCCATGGCCAGCAAGGAGTCCAGACATGAACCCAATTGAACACGTGTGGGACATGCTGGGACAGCGTGTTGAGAATAGACGACCGAGACCAGAATCGTTACAAGAGTTGAGGCGAGCACTTGGCCCAGAATGGGAACTTATTCCTCAAGAAGACATTGCTAACCAAATTGAGAGCATGCCAAGACGTATGGATGCAGGTATTCAAGCCAGAGGGGGTAATACCCATTACTAAAAAGAGTTTTTAATGTTTAAGGCACCATAAAATGAAAAAACAGTTAGACCAAACGATGCCATAGTTATATGCCCTTGTAATTTTTTGTAAATTTTCTCATCAGAGATTTTTTTTTTTCAAATGTTGTTGTATAAGGTGCTAAATGAAACATTATTTTGTTTAAATGGGTTTTGTTTCATTTTGAAATAATTGACAACAAAATACAAGCAAATATAGAAATGTCCTGTTTTTTTTTGTCTCCGAGTGTATTTAAAAAAGCACTCTCAGTATTGTATAAAATCTGTCTTCATTTTTGCAAATTTGTGCAACACTGGAGTCCTCATTGCAGCTCTCATGGTCCTTTTAAGGGTGAAATCCGCATAGAAGGTAAAAGTTTTGTAATTTAAAAGGAAATAAAATGAAAGTTACTAATGAAGAAACTCCTCATAATTTAGAATGGGAGAATTTAAATGTCCATTATGTAGTGGAATCTACGAGTGTGAAGTCGTGAATTACTTTTCAGAGCAAGAACGCCAAAAAAAAAAGTGTCGGAGATCTACAATTTTAAAATTTTCTAGTTGTAAACATTTATGCATCAGCTTTGTTGGTAATGAAGCTTTATGAGTTCTAGATTAAGTCAATTTTTATGTAATATCTGTAATCAAAGCACTTTCAGTGTAATATAAGTCCTGGAATAAATTTAGAGATCATCATGCAAGACAACAGTCCCTATAGCAGTTGTCCAGTGACATGTATAAAGTCGTCAAAATTATTCTAAACCAGTAAACATAAGCTAGCTTGGGAATCTAATAAATCCTGCAATGAGTTTCAAAAAGGACAATTGTAGTACCTGCACTTTAAGTATAAATGTAAAGTTCTGTTCTCATTCTGTTCATGTCTTAAAGAAAAAAGACATGAACAAAATCAAAGCAACGGAAATGAAATTTTTCAGGAGCACAGCAGGATATACTCTTTTAGAGCGAAAAAGGAATGAAGAAATTTTAGAACAATTAGAAGTACAGTCAGTAGAAGAAAAAATCAGCAGATACAAATTCAATTGGCTAGATCATGTAAGAAGAATGGAAAATTCAAGAATCCCAAAAATTATGATGCAATATAAACCTAGAGGACATCGTCGACCAGGAAGACCTTGTGAATTTGGGCAATCACTTACACACAACAAATAGAGTGTTAAATTTTAAGTCCATTTGCTGTATCTAAAAATCATCCTACCAACAGTGTAGTAGTTGACAGGTACGAATGTGATGGAAGACTGCTAGATGTGGCCGAAACAGGTCTACAGAGGTCTAATTCGTGAAGGATGATGATGATGATGATGATGATGATGATGATGATGATGAGTAATTTCTTAAGAAAAAACACTTGCAAAAGCACTGTCAGTTTTCTACAAACCCTTTCATGGATTTAAGGATCATTGTGCAAGACTGAACACCCTATTGCACTTTATCAAGAGTCAGTTTGAAGTCGTCAAACATTGCTCAACACTACTTAACTTAGCAAGCCTTGCAATGTTAAAATTCTTACTTAAAATTTCCAGAAAATTATACTAATCTTCAGTTGTCATTCCTCCCCCCTCTAAGCATGATTGAAAAGTAATTTATTATGAAAAACCATCAGCAAAAGCACTGTCAATCATGTATGAGACCTGGCATGAATTTAACAATTATCATATAAGGATAGAGTCCCTACTGCAGGTGTCCAATTGTCGTCAAACATTATTCCACTCCAGTAAATTTAAACAATCATGAGAATATAATAGTTCTGAAAAAAAAAAAAAAAAATCAAAGAAATTTTGTACAATATTTCAGTTTCATTTCCTGTTCTATCACTAGGGGTATAAAATAATTTATAATTGAACACAATTATCCTAAGTACTGTTAGTCTCGTACAACTCCTCACATTAATTTAGGAATCAATATACAAGGAAAGATTCCTTATTGCAGCTCTTCAATTATCTCTATCAAGTCGTGGAACATTAGTCAACACCAGTACACCTAAACAACAATTGAAATATACTAAACCATGCTATGAGTTTGAAAAAATTATTCTACACTTCAGTTGTCATTCCTGCCATATAGACTTTAGTGTATTGTCAGTGCTCATGTAAAACTAGGTACTTAAAGAATCACTGGCAGTGTGTATAAACTTTAGCATAAATTTTGCAAATTTGTGCAACATTGGAATCCTTTGCGCACCTTATCAGATATAAGTATGAAGTGGTGAAATACGTTTCACAGCAACAACACAAAAAAAGCATGTGAGACATACATTTCTAAATTCTTTCCTACTGCAGAAATTTATGGACTAGCTCAGTCGGTAATGCAGCTTGCTACTAGTTGCAGATTAAGACTTGTATTATGTAAAATAAACAAACAAAATATTGTCAGTGTTATGTAAGTCCTAACATGAATTTAACAATCATTATGAAAGACTAGAAACCCTATTGCAACTGTCCAATTATCAGTATCATGTCGACAAATACTATTCAACGCCAGTACACTTAAGTAAACATTGAACTCCAAAAAATCTTTCTATGAATTTGGAAAAAAATTTATTGTACACTTCACTTGTCTTTCCAGCTCTATAGGATTAACTGTAAAGTAATTTCTCTGGTAAAATTATTTGAAAAAAGATTACTCTCAATCTTGTATAAAACCTGGCAAATTTATGCAACTTTAGAGTCCTTATTCAAACAGTCCAGGTATGAGTATCAAGTCAAGATTTTCTTTTCAAAGCAACTGCAACATAAAGACCTTGGTAGGCCAACAAAATAATTGTTTTCCAATTCTAAATATTTATGCGTGAGCTCAGTCAGTAATGGAGCTTTGAGTTGTAGACTAAGTCACTTTTCAAGTAAGATCAGAAAAAAAAAGACACTCAGTGCTCTACTAGACCTGCAAGAAATTAGCAACCAAAATGCATGCCTAGAATCCCTATTCCAGCTGCCCATATGTCAGTATGAAGTCGTCAAAGATTATTCAACACCACTACACCTATACAAACTTGAGAAAGTGAAAAATATTTCATGGGTTTCGAAAAATATTTGTACTATATTTAAGTCTTCATAGCTGCCTGTAAGTATGGTTGTCAAGTAAATCACTATGCTAACTAACAGTCAACGTTGTGTAAGTCCTGGCATGAATTTGGCAGTTATTATGCAAGACATGAGCCCCTATTGCAACTCTTCAATTATTTATCTGTCGTCATTCATGAACACCAATACACTTAACTGAGCATGAGTAAATAATAAATATAGCAATGAATTTGCAAAAAAAAGAAACCTAACTGTTCCCTTGTCTTGCTGTCAGTGTTGCATAAACCCTGACTTAATTCTTGCAAATTGTTGCAACACCGCATTCCTTACTGTTTCCATCCAAGTATGAGTATGAAGTCGTGAATTACTTTTCAAAGCAACAACATTGAAAAAAGCACAGGAGGTACAGAATTTTAAATTTTTCTACTTGTAAATATTTATACATCTGCTCTTTTGGTAATGCAGCTTTATGTCTTGTAAATTAAGTCACTTTTTATGTGAAATCAGCAATCAAAATCACTGCATAAATCCTGGAATGAATTTAGCAACCACTATGAAGGACTAGACTTCCTATTGCAGCTGTCCATGTGTCAGTATGAAGTCGTCAAAGATTATTCAACCTCACTACACATATATAAACATGAGAATGTATTAAATCTGGCATGGAATTTCAATAATATTTATACTACACTAAAGTCATCATTCCTGTCCAGTAAGTATGAGTGTAAAATAAGTTACAGTGAAAAGTCACTAAGCAAAATGACTTGTCAGTGTTTTATACGTCCTGGCATATATGTAGCAATTATTATGCAAGACAAGAGACCCTATTGTAAAATCTTCAATTATGTGTAGGAAGTTGTGAAGCACTATTGAACACCAGTACACTCAAGCGAACTTTGGATTCTAATAAATCTTGCTATAATTTGGGAAAACCATTTATTCTACATTTCACTTGTCATTCCTGCCCAATAGAACACATCCTACTTCAATGTAATAACACCAACAATATACTGCAGGAAATAATGAACAACCACTCATTACATGAAATTATGACCAACCGACAGCCCTGGAAAATTGCTTATTTCATTTACAGTGGACATCATGTAATCTGCTTATAGCTGGATACACGTATTAAGAAGTAAGACGTAAGTGAACTGTCATTCCTGCCATAAAGAATTCGTGCAAAGTCGTTATTAAAAAATTACTTAAAAATCACTGTCAGTCTACTAAAAGTCTGGCTTAAATTATGCTACACTGGAGTCCACATTGCAGCTGTTTAAGAGTGAGTATGAAGTCGTGAATTACTATTGAAAGCAACAACACTAAAGAAAGAAAAAAGAAGCATGGGAGACATACAATTTCATATTTTTTCCTATTGTAGAAATTTATGTATGAGCTCAGTCGGTAATGCAGCTTTCTGAATTGTTGTTGTTTTTTTTTTTTATTGTAAAATCTGCAAACGATGCACTGTCAGTGTTGTATAAGTCCTGTCTTGAATTTAGCAACCCCTATGAAAGAGTAGAGTCCATATTGATGCTGTCTATGTGTCAGCAAGAAGTCGTCAAAGAAGATTATTCAACAACATTACACATATACAAACATGAGAATGTAATAAATCTTGTATGGAATTTGGAAAATATTTATGCTACATTGCATACATCTTTCCAGCTCTATGAGTATGAGCATAACAAATTTATTATGGAAAATCAATAATCAAAATCTCTGTCTGGGTTGCATAAGTACTCGCATGAATTTAGCAATCACTATGCCAAACTCCAATCCCTATTGCAGGTGTCCAATTATAATTCTCAGTATCAATTCGTGAAGCACTTTTGAACACCAGTACACTTAAGCAAATATTGGAATCTAATAAATCTTGCTATGAATTTGGGAAAAAAATTATTCAACACTTCAGTTCTTATTCCTGCCCTATAGGATTAAGTATGAAGTCAGTCCTCAAGTAAAATTACTTAAAAAATCACTGCCAGTCTTAAACTCTGGAAATTTATGCAAAACTAGAGGCCTTATTGCAACCATCCAAGTGTTAGTACGAAGTCGTAAATTATTTTTCAAAGCAATAACATCAAAAAGAAGAAAAGAAAAACAGGGAAGACCTACAACTCCAAATTTTTCTACTTGCAAATATTTATGCATGAGCTCAGTTAGTAATGCAGCTCTATAACTTATAGATTAAGTCACTTTTTATATGAAATCAGCAAACAAAGGCTCTGTTAGTTTGTATAAGACTTGGCATGAATTTAGCAACAACTATCCAGGACTAGGGTCCTTATTACAGCTGCCCATTTGTCATTATCAAGTTGTGAAAGATTATTCAACACCAGTAAACCTATTCAGACATGAGAATGTACTTAATCTTGCATGGAATTTTGAAAAAAAAATTACACTCCACTAAGTCATCATTTCTGTCCTATAAGTAGTAGCGTAAAGTAAGAAATTATAAACAGTCACTAACTTAAATGATTCGCAGTGTTGTATACATCCTGTTAGGTATTTAGCCAAAAGAGGATATAGAAGGATTAATAGCTGAAAAGGTAAACCAACAAATAAAAGATATGATTGAAAGTATGACAAACAATATAAAAATGATGATAATAGAGGAAATGAAGACAATGGAGCAAAAAAGACAAGAACCAGCCCAAACATCCACAGAAAATGCTCTAAGTGGGAGAAGCACGCATACTAGGGTAGCATGGCAAGAGCGGAGGGAACAGCAAGATCGACCCGTGACACAGAACCAAGTGCAGCAGAGAATGGAGAGCGGGTACGAGCAGCAGGGCAATCAGAAGCACCTCCGAATGAAACAAGTAGACAAGCGAACCAAGAAAGTGAATGGACGACAGTGGTGAGAGCCGGGAGCAGACACCCGAGACAACAAGAAACAGAGACGGGAAAAGAAACGAGCTGGAAAACAAGGGGAACGAGGCAAGGAGAAAACAGAATAAAGGCTGCGGAAAGAAGCGCATGGCTACACGTCCGAAAAATGGATCGAAACACGACGGAAGAAGATATAGTAGACTACCTGAAAAAAAACGGAGTGAAGGGAACAATTAGATGCCATATGGTGAATGAAAAACCAGGAAGCAAAGCATTTAAAATAGGCATCCCAATGCAGGACCTAAAAGTAGTCCGCGATGCCAATTTCTGGCCAGAGGATGTAATATGTCGGCCCTTTAGGCAACCCTGGAGGTTTAGACGTCCGACATCCAGGGATTAACATAATAACACGGAACGTAGAGGGCGTGAGGGGTGTCCTGAACCTACTTCCGAAGAACACATTGACCGGCTACGAAATTGGATTACTAAAGGAGACAATGGTAAAAGAAGACACAGAACTGAACATCCCGGATTTTTACAATTTTCACGCATACGCGAAGCAAGGCAAGAGAACAGGAAGACCAACAGGAGGGGTATTGTGCATTATTAAACCACGGCTGGCCCCCATGAAACTACTACTAAGAGAAGAGAACATGCTAGTAGTCAGGACGAAGATTGGAGTTGTAGTAGCAGCATATTTCAACCCAGACCATACTGCAACAGACATAATAGACAAACTAGGGATGGCACTTGACCGCAGCGGAAACAAGGACAAGATAATCATTGCGGGAGACCTTTTACTGCGCGATAAACAGACAAGACAGAAAATGCAAAGAAGTATTGGCGTACCTGATAAACGAGGGATTCACAGTACGCAACAGACACCAAGACTGGACATACATAGGTCACAATGGATCCAGTACGATAGACCTAATAATCACGAAAGGTCTCAGCACAAATCATGCTGCCACTACACTGAAAAAAGAAGAAGCACTCATACGCAAGCACATCCCAGTGGAGATAAACATAGATATCGATAAACCCAACAAAACAGAAGAAAGGCGAAAAAGAACGCTCAGTAAGACATTGGACATGAAAATAATCAAGAGGAAAATTACAGAAATGGACCATGTTGAAAGAACAATAAGAACAGGAAATATTGACGAGGCGGCGCAATGGCTGACAACAAGTATAATAAGTGAGGCCACCACACAAGACACAAACAGAAGAGCGAGACCATGGTTCGACAGAGAATGCTACGAGAAAAGAAAACGGACTCTGGAAACAATGCATAAAACTAGAAGACAAATAGCAAGCGCAACCACCAAAAACTACCAACGAGAGAGGAGGATATACAAAGACCTCATAAGGACGAAGAAAAAGCAACACCTGGAGGAAGAGCAAAGAAATATGATAGAAGAGACAGAGGAAGACCCGTATCGAGCACTGAGACCAAAAAGGCAGAAAATCCAGCCCAACATACCCATGGAAACATGGAAAGACCACATAAGGGAAGTAATCTGCGCAAAAGAAACAAGACAAACGACCAAAGTACCTGAGCCCTACAGGGAGACGAGATCTTCACCACAGACGAAGTCATGAGAGCGATACAAAAAATGAGGAACAACAGAACGCCTGGACCAGACGGAATAAGAAACGAACATATAAAACAGATAGCACAAGAATACCTACCGATCTGGACCTCACTTCTAAATAAATACATGGAACTGGGATACATACCAGACGAATGGAGAAAGTCAAAACTAAAACTCCTGTACAAGGGAAAAGGAGACACATCGAATCTAAATGCGTATAGAGGAATAGCGCTAGAACCCACGACATTGAAACTCCTAACAGGAATCCTAGCCAAAAGACTGGCAGAGAAGCTAGACCCAATACTACCAGAAGAACAATTCGGCTTCAGGAGGGGATGATCCACGATCATGGCAGTAGAAAACCTGATAGACCAAACAAAGCAAGCGACAGGGAAACCCAAAGGAAAACTATATGTGGTCTTCATTGACTACTCGAAAGCCTTTGACCTGGTCAACAGAAGAATACTAGTAGACAAACTGGAGGACCTAATTGGCAAAACAAGTACGACAACCCTGATATCAAATATCTTAGCAGAAAACTACATCCAGATAGATGACTGAGTAGGCACATCCGCCTGGCTACCGCAGACGAACAGCATCCTCCAAGGAGAACCGCTCAGCCCGATACTGTTTAATGTCCTAACACATGATGTCACGAAAGGAATGGAAGGAGTAAGTACGTACATCTACGCCGACGACATGGCCATCGCAGCGACAGACTTAGACAATATACAATCAGCACTAGACACGCTAAGCAAATGGGTGCAACGAAACGACATCAAGATAAACAAAGAGAAGACGGAACTGGTAGTGTTCAGGAAAGGAGGAAGACTCACCGAAGAAGAAAATGTAAAATGCAATGGCAAACAACTCAAAAGGACAAGCAATTTTAAATATCTAGGAATTACAATTCAGACGACTGGGAAAAGCTTCAGGCTACACATAAGATCGAGAGTAATGGCGGCCACAAGAGCCATGAATGAAATTAGGAATATCACACAATTATCGATCAGCACAGCTATGGACCTGTTCCGGATAAATATATTACCCGTCCTGACGTATGGCCTAGAATCAGTGGGAGAATACCTCACATACAAACAGATGGAAGAACTAGAGCGGGTGAAAGCTAGGTATTTGAAGAGAGCTCTAGGACTACCACAGAACGCAAGATCGAGACTAGTGTACGAACTAACCAGAGAGACCTTTTTGATAGAGGACCTAAGGTGCGAAATAATGCTCCCAGCAAACAACGCCTACAAACGGCTCCTACAAGATCTGCACGAGAAGAAAACCAGCATACTGGAGGAATTCTACGCAATGTGTGCGATGCAAGATAGGACATGGACGGAAGCTAATCATGAAATGAGACACGTGACGACAAGATTGGCAACCCATGGCTTCCACCACATTGTGTGCGGCAACAAGACTTACCACGAACCAAATGATAAGTGTGTGTGTGTTTTATGCTCAGAACTATGTGACAGATATCATATTATCAAGTGTAAGAAGAGACAGAAATCCATTGCAGCGTATAGTAAAGACAAGTAATGTTTCTTACCCCATGCAAGGTGTGTGCGCATTTAAACTTATTATTATTTAACGATTGTTATGCAAGACAAGAGACCCTAATGCACCTCTTCTATTATCTGTTAACAATCGCCAACATTAATGGTCACGGTACACATAAGTAATCATTTTAACCTACAAATTTGGAAAAGAAAAATATTCTAAAATTCAGTTGCCATTCCTGATATTTAGGAATCATTGTAAAGTCATTTCCCATGTCAAACTATTTAAAAAAGCACTCACAGTATTGTATAAAATCTGTCTTCATTTTTGCAAATTTGTGCAACACTAGAGTCCTCATTGCAGCTGTCATGGTCCTTTTAAGGGTGAAATCCGCATAGAAGGTAAAAGTTTTGTAATTTAAAAGGAAATAAAATTAAAGTTACTAATGAAGAAGCTCCTCATAATTTAGAATGGGAGAATTTAAATGTCCATTATGTAGTGGAATCTACGAGTGTGAAGTCGTGAATTACTTTCCAGAGCAAGAACGCCAAAAAAAAAAAAAGCGTGGGAGATGTACAATTTTAAAATTTTCTAGTTGTAAATATTTATGCATCAGCTTTGTTGGTAATGAAGCTTTATGAGTTCTAAATTAAGTCAATTTCTATGTAATATCTGTAATCAAAGCACTTTCAGTGTAATATAAGTCCTGGAATACATTTAGAGAGCATCATGCGAGACAACAGTCCCTATAGCAGTTGTCCAGTGACATGTATAAAGTCGTCAAAGTTATTGTACACCAGTAAACATAAGCTAGCTTGGGAATCTAATAAATCCTGCAATGAATTTGAAAAAGGACAATTGTAGTACCTGCACTTTAAGTATAAATGTAAAGTAATTTCTTAAGAAAAAACACTTGCAAAAGCACTGTCAGTTTTCTACAAACCCTTTCATGGATTTAAGGATCATTGTGCAAGACTAAACACCCTATTGCAGTTTATCAAGAGTCAGTTTGAAGTCGTCAAACATTGCTCAACACCACTTAACTTAGCAAGCCTTGCAATGTTAAAATTCTTAATTAAAACTTGCAGAAAATTATACTAATCTTCAGTTGTCATTCCTCCCCCCTCTAAGCATGATTGAAAAGTAATTTATTATGAAAAACCATCAGCAAAAGCACTGTCAATCATGTATGAGACCTGGCATGAATTTAACAATTATCATATAAGGGTAGAATCCCTATTGCAGGTGTCCAATTGTCGACAAACATTATTCCACTCCAGTAAATTTAAACAAGCATGGGAATGTAATAATTCTTTAAAAAAAAAAAAAAAAAAAAAAATCAAAGAAATTTTGTACAATATTTCAGTTGCATTTCCTGTTCTATCACTAGGGGTATAAAATAATTTATAATTGAAAACTGTTATCCTAAGTACTGTCAGTCTCGTACAACTCCTCACATTAATTTAGGAATCAATATACAAGGAAAGATTCCTTATTGCAGCTCTTCAATTATCTCTATCAAGTCGTGGAACATTAGTCAACACCAGTACACCTAAACAACAATTGAAATATACTAAACCATGCCATGAGTCTGAAAAAATTATTCTACACTTCAGTTGTCATTCCTGCCATATAGAATTAAGGTGTATTGTCAGTGCTCGTGTAAAACTGGGTACTTAAAGAATCACTGGCAGTGTGTATAAACTTTGGCATAAATTTTGCAAATTTGTGCAACATTGGAATCCTTTGCGCACCTTATCAGGTATGAGTATGAAGTGGTGAAATACGTTTCACAGCAACAACACAAAAAAAAAAAAGCATGTGAGACATGCAATTCTAAATTCTTTCCTACTGCAGAAATTTATGTACTAGCTCAGTCGGTAATGCAGCTTGCTACTAGTTGCAGATTAAGACATTTTATCATGTAAAATAAACAAAGAAAATATTGCCAGTGTTATGTAAGTCCTAACATGAATTTAACAATCATTATGCAAGACTAGAAACCCTATTGCAACTGTCCAATGATCAGTATCATGTCGACAAATACTATTCAACGCCAGTACACTTAAGTAAACATTGAACTCCAAAAAATCTTTCTATGAATTTGGAAAAAAATTTATTGTACACTTCACTTCTCTTTCCTGCTCTATAGGATTAAGTGTAAAGTAATTTCTCTGGTAAAATTATTTGAAAAAGATTACTCTCAATCTTGTATAAAACCTGGCAAATTTATGCAACACTAGAGTCCTTATTCAAACAGTCCAGGTATGAGTATCAAGTCAAGAATTTCTTTTCAAAGCAACTACAACATAAAGACCTTGGCAGGCCAACAAAATAATTGTTTTCCAATTCTATTTATTTATGCATGAGCTCAGTCAGTAATGGAGCTTTGAGTTGTAGACTAAGTCACTTTTCAAGTAAGATCAGAAAAAAAAAGACACTCAGTGCTCTACTAGACCTGCAAGAAATTAGCAACCAAAATGCATGCCTAGAATCCCTATTCCAGCTGCCCATATGTCAGTATGAAGTCGTCAAAGATTATTCAACACCACTACATCTATACAAACTTGAGAAAGTGAAAAATATTTCATGGGTTTTGAAAAATATTTGTACTATATTTAAGTCTTCATAGCTGCCTGTAAGTATGGTTGTCAAGTAAATCACTATGCTAACTAACAGTCAACGTTGTGTAAGTCCTGGCACGAATTTGGCAGTTATTATGCAAGACATGAGCCCCTATTGCAACTCTTCAATTATTTATCTGTCGTCATTCATGAACACCAATACACTTAACTGAGCATGAGTAAATAATAAATATAGCAATGAATTTGCAAAAAAAAGAAACCTAACTGTTCCCTTGTCTTGCTGTCAGTGTTGCATAAACCCTGACTTAATTCTTGCAAATTGTTGCAACACCGCATTCCTTACTGTTTCCATCCAAGTATGAGTATGAAGTCGTGAATTACTTTTCAAAGCAACAACATTGAAAAAAGCACAGGAGGTACAGAATTTTAAATTTTTCTACTTGTAAATATTTATGCATCTGCTCTTTTGGTAATGCAGCTTTATGTCTTGTAAATTAAGTCACTTTTTATGTGAAATCAGCAATAAAAACCACTGCATAAGTCCTGGAATTAATTTAGCAACCACTATGCAGGACTAGACTTCCTATTGCAGCTGTCCATGTGTCAGTATGAAGTCGTCAAAGATTATTCAACCTCACTACACATATATAAACATGAGAATGTATTAAATCTGGCATGGAATTTCGATAATATTTATACTACACTAAAGTAGTCATTCCTGTCCAGTAAGTATGAGTGTAAAATAAGTTATTGTGAAAAGTCACTAAGCAAAATGACTGTCAGTATTTTATAAGTCCCGGCATAAATTATTATGCAAGACTAGAGACCCTATTGTAAAATCTTCAATTGTCTGTAGCAAGTCATGAACACTGAACACCAGTACACTCAAGCAAATATTGGATTCTAATAAATCGTGCTATGAATTTGGGAAAAATTTATTCCACACTACACCTGTCATTACTGCTCAATGAAACATATCCTACTTCAATGTAATAACACCAACAGTAAACTGCAAGAAATAATGAAAAACCACTCGTTACATAAAATTCTCACCAATCGACACGTCTGAAAAATTGCATATTTGATTTACAGTGGACATTGTGTAATCAGCTTATACATAGACACATGTATTAAGAAGTAAGAAGTAAGTAAGTTGTCATTCCTGCCATACAGAATTGAGTGCAAAGTCATTATTAAAAAATTACTTGAAAAATCACTGTCAGTCTTCTAAAAGTCTGGCTTAAATTATGCAACACTAGAGTCCACATTGCAGCTGTTTAAGTGTGAGTAGGAAGTCGTGAATTACTATTGAAAGCAACAACACTAAAGAAAGAAAAAAGAAGCATGGGAGACATACAATTTCATATTTTTTCCTATTGTAGAAATTTATGCATGAGCTCAGTCGGTAATGCAGCTTTCTGAATTGTAGTTTTTTTTTTTTTTTTTGTAAAATCTGCAAACAATGCACTGTCAGTGTTGCATAAGTCCTGTCTTGAATTTAGCTATCCCTATGAAAGACCAGAGCCCATATTGTTGCTGTCTATGCGTCAGTAAGAAGTCATCAAAGAAGATTATTCAACAACACTACACATATGCAAACATGAGAATGTAATAAATCTTGCAAAGGAATTTGGAAAATATTTATGCTACATTGCATACATCATTCCAGCTCTATGAGTATGAGCATAACTAATTTATTATGGAAAATCAATAATCAAAATCTCTGTCTGGGTTGTATAAGTACTCGCATGAATTTAGCAATCACTATGCCAAACTCCAATCCCTATTGCAGATAGGGTGTATCGAAAAAAAACTTTTCTTGAAAAATGAAGGTGTCTAGGGCGGAAAAGTTGCTATTTGTGGCAGAAAGAACGTAGAAGAAAAGAAAATAGTAATTCGACAATATCCTGTGTCTCCGCATCAGCTCTAAAGTTTTGAGAGCTTAATGGTCTATGTCTGTTTTCAAATTTTGTTTCGTAGTGGAACTCTTCGCCTATTTTTTTTTTTAATTTACACTCAAAAATAAATCAGGGCTCACTACGAGGAGGTGGTTGCACTTCCAGCCCCATCCCTCCACCCACCCTTAGTAGTATACTTCGGTGCCAAATGTTGATTTACGCTGCATACTCAGACTTCGTTTCGAAGCATGGCATTTCTCAGCTATGCACTAAATTATGTGAAGGATTACTACAGCTCACATACAAGTGGAAACTCCTATAAGCAGTTGTAAGTCATCGAGATTGAACAACTGGCCCTGGTTTCTTCCTTCAAGCTCTATCGGACAATGGCCAGAATGAACGAATTGGTAAATTCCCAGAAGATACTCCTGGTCAGTAGGCCTAATAAGATCGGAGATCCGTTCCACGTTAATTTTGTTGATCCAGGATACTTTAATAACTTTGAAATTCGCCATGATTTGTCTCACAATGGAGTAACTCTTCTCCGATATGTCCAGAACGTGTTTCTAGATCTGTAGTGATACCAGCAAGATGTTTCATGAGATAGCGGTGTCGAAGTTCATTTACATGGAGAAGACAAATTATTCGTTGTAGTGGCCTGCCAATTTCCTTTTCGATGCACACCATCAATCCGTTCTTTCTTTCTGTATTTGTAGGGGCTCCATCATAACCAAGTGCTGCTAGGGGCGATACATCTAATTTACTTGCCTTTAAAGACTGAAGCACGGCTCTTCAAATCTGATGTCCATATCCAGAGAAAGGGGAGACATGTCGAATATACCTTGAATGTGATTCTTCTAATAAAGTTATAATTATGCTCCTCTTCTTTTTCTTGGCAATATAATCCGTTGTCCTTTTTCTCCTGTGTTAGTGCCCTGTCCTTACGACTATCAAAATATACTGTTCGAATGAACTTATTATTAGATGTTTCTTCTTTCTGAATTTTATCTCCAATCTTCATTTCTCTCGTGACCATCTATTATAAGACCCTTATTCCTAATAGATATTATTCTCGCGCTTGTAGCATAGCTGTCGCAATTAGAGCCACATCTCTTCTCGAGGTGCCTATCTGAAGGCTGCTGAAGATAACTTTGGTAGAGGCAAGCGAGCCTGAGCACCAGATAGCTTCGATTCGAAGTCAGAATACACACTCCTTCACTGCTCTTCCGAGTGGTGCAAAGGCGAAGACTCAGAGCTTGTAACTGATTCTGTTTTTCTCTTCCTCGGAATTCAAGCCGCACTTCTTCAGTTCGTTGGCGAATGGGCCTCTTCGCTTTTCTCTCTTCACTCTTAAATAGTGTCTAAGTCGTCACAATGTCGATTTTATCAATAATCATATTTCGTTAATTTTTGTGATCCATTAGAAAGGATACTCCCATCAATGGAACTTTCCTACTTAACTCACATTCACAGAGACTTTCCGGGTCCGGGCACTTACAAGTGCATATATCAAACAATTTTCGACATTTATTAATAAAAGCCTATTCATGCGCCCTTGAGGTTAGCCCACTTGTTTAGTGCGATTTCAGAATATTCTGATATTTACTATGATACTATTTCATCTTTTTCACTACTCTACGATTGCTGATGGTAGGAAGGCTTGCTGTTTTTCAAACCTTGATAAGTCTGTCGGCAGTAACATGAGAGATGTCTTTTACTGAATGGTGTTTTCCACCTAGTTCGTTTGCCTTTAAATCTCTGATCCAAAGAAAATGTGTTATCACATCCTTATAGGTTGGAAGTTGCAACTCTCTTATAGGTCCTGGTATATCGAACAAAGGACTCAGCAGTACGGCGAGTACGGAATTATTTTTTCCACTCATGACAACACGATGCATAAGAATTATTGCATGTAGGCTACCACTAAACCACTGATATGATACACGATTTCACAGGAACAACAGCGATACAAACCTGGCCAGCATATTCTATGAAATAAGACTGCTGGGCAGATTCTACCCTGACTGCCAGCATCCCTCTCTTCTCTCGCTCCACAAGAAGATGCCGGTGCCAGATACTTCTCTTCTTGTACTATCTTTGCTAACTTCTAAAAGATCTGGTTAATGAGGGGTAGCTGTATAGGTATGAGGACTGTCGTTATAATCATTTTTACAAGTATGCGTTATAAATTCGAATCTTCAGTATTGATGTGGAGACACAAGATATTGATTAAATTTAATTTTCTTTCTCCTGCAGTCTTTCTGCCACAAGTCGCAACTTTTCCGCACTAGCCACCTTCATTTTTCAATTTTTTTTTTTTCGATACACCCTAGTGTCCAATTATCAGTATCAATTCGTGAAGCACTATTGAACACCAGTACACTTAAGCAAATATTGGAATCTAATAAATCTTGCTACGAACTTGGGAAAAAAAAATATCCAACACTTCAGTTCTTATTCCTGCCCTATAGTATTAAGTATGAAGTCAGTCCTCAAGTAAAATTACTTAAAAAATCACTGCCAGTCTTAAACTCTGGATATTTATGCAAAACTAGAGGCCTTATTGCAACCATCCAAGTGTTAATACGAAGTCGTAAATTATTTTTCAAAGCAATAACATCAAAAAGAAGAAAAGAAAAACAGGGAAGACCTACATCTCCAAATTTTTCTACTTGCAAATATTTATGCATGAGCTCAGTTAGTAATACAGCTGTATGACTTATAGATTAAGTCACTTTTTATATGAAATCAGCAAACAAAGGCTCTGTTAGTTTGTATAAGACTTGGCATGAATTTAGCAACAACTATCCAGGACTAGAGTCCTTATTACAGCTGCCCATTTGTCAGTATGAAGTTGTGAAAGATTATTCAACACCAGTAAACCTATTCAGACATGAGAATGTACTTAATCTTGCATGGAATTTTGAAAAAAAAATTACACTCCACTAAGTCGTCATTTCTGTCCTATAAGTAGTAGCGTAAATTAAGAAATTATAAACAGTCACTAACTTAAATGGTTCACAGTGTTGTATACATCCTGTTATGTATTTAGCCACTGTCATGCAAGACAAGAGACCCTAATGCACCTCTTCTATTATCTGTTAACAATCGCCAACATTAATGGTCACGGTACACATAAGTAATCATTTTAACCTACAAATTTGGAAAAGAAATATATTCTAAAATTCAGTTGCCATTCCTGATATTTAGGAATCATTGTAAAGTCATTTCTCATGTCAATCTATTTAAAAAAGCACTCTCAGTATTGTATAAAATCTGTCTTCATTTTTGCAAATTTGTGCAACACTAGAGTCCTCATTGCAGCTGTCATGGTCCTTTTAAGGGTGAAATCCGCATAGAAGGTAAAAGTTTTGTAAGTTAAAAGGAAATAAAATGAAAGTTACTAATGAAGAAGCTACTCATAATTTAGAATGGGAGAATTTAAATGTCCATTATGTAGTGGAATCTACGAGTGTGAAGTCATGAATTACTTGTCAGAGCAAGAACGCCAAAAAAAGCATGGGAGATCTACAATTTTAAAATTTTCTAGTTGTAAATATTTATGCATCAGCTTTGTTGGTAACGAAGCCTTATGAGTTCTAAATTAAGTCAATTTCTATGTAATATCTGTAATCAAAGCACTTTCAGTGTAATATAAGTCCTCGAATCCATTTAGAGAACATCATGCAAGACAACAGTCCTATAGCAGTTGTCCAGTGACATGTATAAAGTCGTTAAAATCATTGTACACCAGTAAACATAAGCTAGATTGGGAATCTAATAAATCCTGCAATGAATTTCAAAATGGACAATTGTAGTACCTGCACTTTAAGTATAAATGTAAAGTAATTTCTTAAGAAAAAACACTTGCAAAAGCACTGTCAGTTTTCCACAAACCCTTTCATGGATTAAAGGATCATTGTGCAAGACTAAACACCCTATTGCAGTTTATCAAGAGTCAGTTTGAAGTCGTCAAACATTGCAAATTAAGCTTTCAGGAATAACTCCCTGTAAAGTTAATTTGAATAATTTCGAGGGAAAAACTGTTCCGGTGCCGGGTATCCAACCCGGGACCTTTGGTTAAACGTACGGGTTTGCTACCCAGCACCGGAACAATTTTTCCCTCGAAATTCGTCAAACATTGCTCAACACCACTTAACTTAGCAAGCCTTGCAATGTTAAAGTTCTTACTTAAAATTTGCAGAAAATTATACTAATCTTCAGTTGTCATTCCTCCCCCCCTCTAAGCAGGATTGGAAAGTAATTTATTATGAAAAACCATCAGCAAAAGCACTGTCAGTCATGTATGAGACCTGGCATGAATTTAACAATTATCATATAAGGATAGCATCCCTATTGCAGGTGTCCAATTGTCGTCAAACATTATTCCACTCCAGTAAATTTAAACAAGCATGGGCATATAATAATTCTTAAAAAAAAAAATTAATAGAAATTTTGTACAATATTTCAGTTGCATTTCCTGTTCTATCACTAGCGGTATAAAATAATTTATAATTGAAAACTATTATCCTAAGTACTGTCAGTCTCGTACAACTCCTCACATTAATTTAGGAATCAATATACAAGGAAAGATTCCTTATTGCAGCTCTTCAATTATCTGTATCAAGTCGTGGAACATTAGTCAACACCAGTACACCTAAACAACAATTGAAATATACAAAACCATGCTATGAGTTTGAAAAAATTATTCTGCACTTCAGTTGTCATTCCAGCCATATAGACTTTAGTGTACTGTCAGTGCTCATGTAAAACTAGGTACTTAAAGAATCACTGGCAGTGTGTATAAACTTTGGCATAAATTTTGCAAATTTGTGCAACATTGGAATCCTTTGCGCACCTGACCAGGTATGAGTATGAAGTGGTGAAATACGTTTCACAGCAACAACACAAAAAAAGCATGTGAGACATGCAATTCTAAATTCTTTCCTACTGCAGAAATTTATGGACTAGCTCAGTCGGTAATGCAGCTTGCTACTAGTTGCAGATTAAGACATTTTGTCATGTAAAATAAACAAAGAAAATATTGTCGGTGTTATGTAAGTCCTAACATGAATTTAACAATCATTATGCAAGACTAGAAACCCTATTGCAACTGTCCAATTATCAGTATCATTTCGACAAATACTATTCAACGCCAGTACACTTACATAAGTAAACATTGAACTCCAAAAAATCTTTCTATGAATTTGGAAAAAAAAATTATTGTGCACTTCACTTCTCTTTCCTGCTCTATAGGATTAAGTGTAAAGTAATTTCTCTGGTAAAATTATTTGAAAAAGATTACTCTCAATCTTGTATAAAACCTGGCTTAAATTTTGCAAATTTATGCAACACTAGAGTCATTATTCAAGCAGTCCAGGTATGAGTATCAAGTCAAGAATTTATTTTCAAAGCAACTACAACATAAAGACCTTGGCAGGCCAACAAAATAATTGTTTTCCAATTCTAAATATTTATGCATGAGCTCAGTCAGTAATGGAGCTTTGAGTTGTAGACTAAGTCACTTTTCAAGTAAGATCAGAAAAAAAAAAAGACACTCAGTGCTCTACTAGACCTGCAAGAAATTAGCAACCAAAATGCATGACTAGAATCCCTATTCCAGCTGCCCATATGTCAGTATGAAGTCGCCAAAGATTATTCAACACTACTACACTTATACAAACTTGAGAAAGTGAAAAATATTTAATGGGTTTTGAAAAATATTTGTACTATATTTAAGTCTTCATAGCTGTCTGTAAGTATGGTTGTCAAGTAAATCACTTACTTACTTACTTACTGGCTTTTAAGGCACCTGGAGGTTCATTGCCGCCCTCACATAAGCCCGCCATCGGTCCCTATCCTGAGCAAGATTAATCCAGTCTCTATCATCATATCCCACCTCCCTCAAATCCATTTTAATATTATCTTCCTATCTACGTCTCGGCCTCCCTAAAGGTCTTTTTCCCTCCGGCCTCCCAACTAACACTCTATATGCATTTCTGGATTCGCCCATACGTGCTACATGCCCTGCCCATCTCAAATGTCTGGATTTAATGTTCCTAATTATGTCAAGTGAAGAATACAATGCGTGCAGTTCTGTGTTGTGTAACTTTCTCCACTATAAAATCACTATGCAAAATAACTGTCAGTGTTGTATAAGTCCTGGCACGAATTTGGCAATTACAATGCAAGACATGAGCCCCTATTGCAACTCTTCAATTATTTATGTGTCGTCATTCATGAACACCAGTACACTTAACTGAGCATGAGTAAGTAATAAATATAGCAATGAATTTGCAAAAAAAAGAAACCTAACTGTTCCCTTGTCTTGCTGTGAGTGTCGTATAAACCCTGACTTAATTCTTGCAAATTCTTGCAACACCGCATTCCTTACTGTTTCCGTCCAAGTATGAGTATGAAGTCGTGGATTACTTTTCAAAGCAACAACACTGAAAAAAGCACGGGAGGCACAGAATTTTAAATTTTTCTACTTGTAAATATTTATGCATCTGCTCTTTTGGTAATGCAGCTTTATGTCTTCTAATTAAGTCACTTTTTATGTGAAATCAGCAATAAAAACCACTGCATAAGTCCTGGAATGAATTTAGCAACCACTATGCAGGACTAGACTTCCTATTGCAGCTGTCCATGTGTCAGTGTGAAGTCGTCAAAGATTATTCAACCTCACTACACATATATAAACATGAGAATGTATTAAATCTGGCATGGAATTTCAATAATATTTATACTACACTAAAGTCGTCATTCCTGTCCAGTAAGTATGAGCGTAAAATAAGTTATTGTGAAAAGTCACTGAGCAAAATGACTGTCAGTATTTTATAAGTCCCAGCATAAATTAATATGCAAGACTAGAGACCCTATTGTAAAATCTTCAATTATCTGTAGCAAGTGATGAACACTGAACACCAGTACACTCACACAAATATTGGATTCTAATAAATCTTGCTATGAATTTGGGAAAAATTTATTCCACACTACACCTGTCATTACTGCTCAATGAAACATATCCTACTTCAATGTAATAACACGAACAGTAAACTGCAAGAAATAATGAAAAACCACTCGTTACATAAAATTCTCACCAATCGACAGCTCTGAAAAATTGCATATTTGATTTACAGTGGACATTGTGTAATCAGCTTATACATGGACACACGTATTAAGAAGTAACAAGTAAGAAGTAAGTTGTCATTCCTGCCATACAGAATTGAGTGCAAAGTCATTATTAAAAAATTACTTGAAAAATCACTGTCAGTCTTCTAAAAGTCTGGCTTAAATTATGCAACACTAGAGTCCACATTGCAGCTGTTTAAGAGTGAGTATGAAGTCGTGAATTACTATTGAAAGCAACAACACCAAGAAAGAAAAAAGAAGCATGGGAGACATACAATTTCACATTTTTTCCTATCGTAGAAATTTATGCATGAGCTCAGTCGGTAATGCAGCTTTCTGAATTGTAGATTGTCATTTTTTTTGTAAAATTTGTAAACAAATGCACTGTCAGTGTTGCATAAGTCCTGTCCTGAATTTAGCAATCAGTATGAAAGACTAGAGTCCATATTGTTGCTGTCTATGTGTCAGTAAGAAGTCGTCAAAGATTATTCAACAACAATACACATATACAAACATGAGAATGTAAGAAATCTGGTATGGAATTTGGAAAGTATTTATGCTACATTGGATATATCTTTCCAGCTCTGTAAGTATGAGCATAAAAATTTATTATGGAAAATTAATAATAAAAATCTCTGTCAGAAAATTATTCGATCGAATAATTTTATCTTGACAAGATAATGTTATTTATTTAACTAAATTTTCTCATCAGAAGTAATTGCTAAATGTGTTGTGTAAGTACTCGCATGAATTAAGCAATCATTATGCAAGACTCCAATCCCTATTGCAGTTCTCCAGTTATCTGTAGTAAGTCGTGAAACGTATTTTAACAATCTTTTATCGAGTAAACCAATGCAGCAGGAGAATATGGATATTAGTAATGACGTTTTTAATGATGAAGGTCTAATAAACAAAGAAGAAGAAGAAGAAGAAGAAGAAGAAGAAGAAGAACCACCCACAATGGAAGAGGTACAAAGCGCAATAGCTGAGATGAGGAATGATAAAGCTCCAGGAATTGACAATCTGCAGGCGGAATTGTCCAAGCAAGGCGAGGAATGCCTCAAACAGATTCATGACGTCATATGTCAAGTTTGGACATATGAAACCAAGCCAAAAGATTGGAAAATCAGTATTATATGTCCTATACTAAAAAAGTGAACCTCTTAGAATGTAGCAATTATAGAGGCATCAGTCTGCTGAGCAATGTCTATAAAATTCTCTCAAATGTTCTTTATAAAAGGCTATCTAAATATACAGCAAGAGAAAAGAGTAATGTGATCATGCAGCGTAAGCGGATTCCTAGTCTCCATACGATGGCAGTAAGGAATGCTGACAATAACGGAGCAAGGAACAAGGGCGCTAGAAAAAGGCGAGGGGCGATAAAAAGAGAAACCAAGAGTCAGGAAGTGATAGGGAAGAAAGTAGTGAAAAGAATAAGGGTGCGAGTGTAAGTGGAAATCTAGGATGTGAAAGTGAAAGTGTGGGGGAAAAAATAAAAGAGGAATAGAAGAAGAAAGAAATAGAAAGAAAGACAGAGATAGAAATAAGGCAGAGACGAACAGTAAAGAAAGGTCAGAACCTGCAACAGCTGAGGATATAGCAGAGGTATTAGATATGATTAAAAAATGTGGAAATGTGATCAAAAAGTACAAGTAAAGGGAAATTGTAAATGATAGAGACGTATAGGGGAGAGAGAAAGTGTATAACCAGATATGTAGAGATAAATATTAGTATTTATAGGAAGTGAGAATAGTGAGAAAGGATTAGGTGTAAGTGGAATAGTGAGAAAGTGAAAGTGAGCGCAAATAGGAATGAGTGAAAATAGTGAAAAAAGGGTTAAGAGAAGTGAACAAGTGACAGCATAAAATTAGTACTAACATTTGAACGTTGGAACAGTAAATGAATACAAGAGAAAGATAGGAGAAAAGGTCAAAGAACAAATAGGACAAATAATTCAATATGATAATTTATAGAGAAAAAGCCAAATTGAAATTTTAGTGAATAGTAGTTAGAGGAAAAAGGGGGTTTGAAAGGTGTACCGGTATATATTAGATATATTAGGATTAATGAACAAATAGAGAAAAGCAAATGAAATGTAGGAGAAATATTGACGGGGAGATTGAACAAATAACAAAAAAGGTACATACTGTAATTGGGAGTATTTGTGTAGACGCGTACTGCAAATAATGTGTTATTGTAATAATATGTTAATGGTGGCACCGGATACAACATGTAAAGAAGTGCTGCGACGAAATATATCATATCATATTTAAAAAATATATATATACACACAGAAAGCGAAATCGGAAATTACCAATGTGGCTTCAGGCCCAACAGATCGACCATAGAACAGATATATACACTCAGACAAATTTTAGGTAAAACTAACGAATACAAAGTAATGACACACAATCTATTCATTGACTTCCAAATGGCATATGATACTATTAATAGGCAACAACTATATCAAGCAATGGCAGCACTGAAAATAACTAATAAACTCATTAGACTGGCCCAGATGACAATGAAAGAAACTATAAACTGTATTAAGATCCAGTCAGATTTATCAGGGGAATCTGAAACCAGCAGAGGTATAAGACAAGGAGCTCCATTGGCCTGCTTGCTATTTAACATGGCGATAAGAGAATCAAGAATACAGACAACTAACACAATATATTACAAGTCTGTTCATGTTCTGGCATTCGCAGACGACCTAGATATTATTGCTAGGTCACAGAAAGCACTAGAAGAGGCATTTATCTCCCTGGAAAAGGCAGCAAAGACAATGAGATTGAGAGTTAATGAGAGCAAGACTAAATACATGATCTCCGGACGTAAAGGAAAATTAATAAAGCACCAACTTATCTTACAATTGAAAATTACAAATTTGAATATGGAAAAAACTGTATATATCTTGGCTCCATGATCAATAATGACAACGACACCAGTCTTGAAATTAAGAGAAGAATATCTATAACAAATAAATGTTACTTTGGACTACTGAAATATATTAAATCAAAATTCTTAACCATCTCAACTAAAATAAGAACATAGCCTATAAGATGCTTATTAGGCCGGTGTTGACGTATGCCTTGGAAACTTGGACTATGAACAAACAGGACATCAGAAGACTTAGTATCTTCGAGAGGAAAATTCTGAGAGCAATTTATGGACCCGTCAAAATAAATAATAAATGGAGAATTAGATATAATAAAGAAATATACGATCTGTTTAAGGAGCCAGATATTATAACAGTTATTAAAATTATTGGGCTGGACACCTGGTAAGAATGGACGATACTAGACCCGCTAAAAGAGCCTTTACATCCAATTCTGGAGGAAGCAGATCCAAAGGAAACAGAGCAGATGGGAGGATAATGTATACGAGAATGCCAACTTTATTGGTGCACGAATGTGGACAGTCAAGCCAGAAGTAGAGACGGCTGGAATAAAATACTGAGGAAGGCTAGGACTCTCAATGAGTTGTTGAGCCAATGATGATGATGATGATGATGATGATGATGATGATGATGATGATGATGATGAAGTCGTGAAACACTACTGAACACCAGTACACGCAAATATTGAAATCTAATAAATCTTGCTATGAATTTGGGAAAAAATCTATTCAACACTTCAGTTCTTATTCCTGCCCTATAGGATTGAGAATGAAGTCAGTCCTCAAGTAAAATTACTTAAAAAAATCACTGCCAGTCTTCTATAAACCCTGACTAAAATTTGGAAATGTATGCAATGCTAGAGATCTTATTGCAACCATCCAAGTGTTAGTAGGAAGTCGTGAATTACTTTTCAGAACAATGACAACAACTACAACAGCAAGAATGATGACAGCAATGACGACAACGACAATGACAACGATGGCAGCAACAATGATGACGACAACGGTAATGACAACAACGATGATAGCAACGACAATGACAACAATGACAGCAACGACAAAGACGACAATGACAACAATGACAACAATGATGACAACAACAACAATGACAGCAACAACAGCAATGACAACGACAATGACAATAACGATGACAGCAACAACGACGCAACAACAGCAACAAGGACGACAGCAACAACGACAATGACAACAATGATGACAGCAACAAGGACAACGACAATGACAACAATGACAGCGACAACGACAATGACAACAACGATGAAAGCAACAACGACGACAATGACAACAAGGATGACAGCAACGACAACGACAATGACAACAATGACAGCAACAACAACGACAATAACAACAATGACAGAAACAACTACAACGACGACAACAACGACAATGACAATGACAATGACGATGCCAGCAACAACGACAACAACGACAATAACAACAATGACAGAAACAATGACAACGACAACAACGACAATGACAATGACAATGACGATGCCAGCAGCAACAGCAACAACGACGACGACGACGACGACGACAACGACAACGATAACGACAGCGACAACGACAACGACAACAACAAAGCAGAGGAGACCTACAATTCCAATTTTTCTACTTACAAATATTTATGCATGAACTCAGTTATTAATGTAGCTTTATGACTTGTAGATTAAGTCACATTTGTATGAAATCAGTAAACAAAGATGCTGTCAGTTTGTATACGATTTGGCATCAATTCAGCAACAACTATCCAGGACTACAGTCCTTATTGCAGCTGTCCATGTGTCAGTATGAAGTCGTCAAAGATTATTCAACACCACTACACCTATACAAATCATGAGAAAGTAAAAAATTTGCATGGAATTTGGAAAATAGCTTTTTTCTCTAACCTGGTACTGTCACCTTATTAAACTTTGTATTTACAAGTTTGGACACTGCTCACGAAATGCCCTGTTACAATTTTGCTTACACCTGCACCACTGTTATCAACCTATCAACTTTTATTCAACAAGCAAGAGCACACGAAGCATGGGAATGTAATAAACCTTAGTACGAATTAAAAAAAAAAAATTAGCAATGCACAAAGGTTCAGTTGGTAATACATCTGTGAAAGTATTAGCGTCAAGTCATTCATCATGTAAACCTTAAAACGAAAGTACGGCCTACGTACATGAAGTCAGCAACTTATATTATTATTGTAATTCTTGTTGTCTTTCTTATCATTATCCTTTTTGTGACTATCGTGCTCTATGACCTGATTATTTTGATATTTGTTGACCTTGTCATTGTGCTCATGTTGTTCTTTATCATAGTTCTTGTATCTTTGTCATTGTCTTTATTTTGGTTATTTGTTCTTTTTATTTTCCTTTTTTCTTTTAATTTAAAGGTGTGTATTTCGATAATAGCACTTGGGTACTAATGGCTCATTCTTCACCCCATAAGGTTTAAATCAACCCAAAAGACCGCAATGCGACAGCAAACTTTGCAATATGTCTGGGTTTAATTTCCTGAAAATCCTCTGAGGACAATATGTTTCCCAAGATACTGGTAATTACACCTGATTATGCTTATACCCGGGCAATCCAGCTAAATTGCGTATGATATTCCACATGACTTTTCCAAATCAGTTGGGCATCAAGGATTACACCTATATATTTAAGTTATTTATTTAAAATTATGTCCTTATCATATAAGGAAACTCTTGGTATATTTCCCTTTTTTTGGTCATGGCCTCTGTCATAATCCTTACCATAGTCCTTATTGCAGTGTTTATTGTGGTCTATATCATGATACTTATCATGGTCCTTGTTGTAGAGTCGTCGTTTTTGTAGTCCTCTTTGTTGTGATCATTATAATGTCCTTTGTTGTCTTCGTGATGGTCCTACATTTGTCATTTTAGAATAATATCATTTTCCACATCCCGCAAGTGACTTTTGTATTATAACACACTCATAAATAAATATAAATAATCACAAAACACATCTGATAAAATTTTGCACTGGTATGTACTTTGGAATACGGTAGTCACAACAAAAGTGGGATTTGATTGAAAATATGCATCCACCGCCAAATTTAGTCCTGCATGGCTATGTCTATAATGTATCTCATACAATGCAATTCCCGGATAAACTGACTCATAGATACCAATTATAACCGAAATCCGTATAACAGATTAGGAAAAACTGCTGCACACAAATAGGTGGCATTCAGGGTTGCCAGATGTCCCAATTTGGCGGGACATGTCCCGATTTTCATATAAAAATCCTGAGTCCCGCTTCGATTCGAGGCAGGACGCAAAAAGTCCCTCCTTTAGAAAATTAACATCATTTGTATAATTTTATCATTACCTAGTTAACTACTATTAACTAGTATTTTCTTTAGGCCTAAATAATTACCTTAAATTTAAATTAATTTTCTTAACAATGTAGGTTTGCACTTTGGAAAAAACGAATATTTTGCCAACGTGATGTAACTTCCAGCCAGATAAATATTGTTTTGTACTTGGAAAACTGCACCTACAATATGTTTTTTTATTAAAATTGCAGTTTTGAGATTCCTATTAATGTCTTCAACTGCATATAAAGGATAATTTTGCATTCTTTTTTTTTTTTTTTGTTCAGTCATGAAAATGTCAACTCTATCCATATTCATATCACTTATTCTTTAAGACAAAATTTAAGTACTGTATATGATGGAAAAGGGATGTCCCTCCTTGGTAGATCTAATATCTGGTAACCCGTGCATTAGGTGGCATTAGGAAAGCTTAATTGTGCGTTTCTGTGAAAATCTACAAATAGTTGTTTGGCAGACAACAATATCTTGTCTTTGTCCGTTCTTTCTATAATGGAAAACTGAAAGCAATTTACTTTTAAATAACCGTCATGTGTATCATTTGTAACTAATTCAACAGTTCATAGTATAAATACTCGTCAAAAAATTACTTTATCGGCAAGTCTATCGTACTATCAAAAAGGAGTGAGTTATATGGCAGTAACAATGTTTAATAGCCTCCCTATGGATATAAAAAAATCTAACTTAAAACTTTTGTAGCCTATACTGGATGATTCACAACTAACGACCCGCACTTTAGGAATCAAGTCTACAAGCTGTTTTGGCATAAAATGTCATATGAACAGTTAAGAAATTACAGCTGATTGAATCCTACGAATCGGTGCTGGACCCTTAACTCATTTCACCGGAATTATTACCTTCACTTCATTCAGACGCTAAATAACCTAAGATGTTGATAAAGTCGTAAAATAACTCACTAATCCTACGAATATAGCAATAGTCTTGAGTAGAACTAGGAATTATGCACTTGAAATACAAAAAAATATTAATTCAAACTACTGTACTACAGCAATCACAAAATAAACATACCTCAGTTTGAAACACAAAATAAACATACCACAGTTGGAAGCGGATGTTGCCTCGTCCACTTCGATGTCCTTGGCCGCACGCATGTGAATGGCGTGCACGTAGCATTCCGTGCCTTGGCATGGCTGTACCTGAAAATCACCTGACCTTTCTTCCCTTTTCCCCCGTACTTCACGTCAATGCGCAACCCTCTATCTAGTTTAATTTCCTATGTTTCTATTATGACGCAACTCCAAAGCCTGATTCACATTAAGACGTTCGGATTTTAAAAAATAATTTTCAAACTAATAATAATCGAACTCATGTTCATATGACATTTTATGCTGAATATCACCTATAGAACCGATTCCTAATGCGACCTGTATAACTGATACTAATGCTTTAGTATATTTAAACTAGACTGCGACTATGAATTAAGACTTTGACTTTGTAGTACTATTACCTGTCTCTGAAGTGATATACGGATACAATACAATACAAAGATACTGATATTTCAAAGAGTAACACTTTACCAAATCCAGTCCAGGTGGCGAGAGCCTCTCCCTGCAAAGAATAAACATTTCCCATTACACAAGAGTCAATACAATACACTATTACAACACCACACTCAACAATTAAAAGTCACAGATATGTTAAGGGGAGGCAGAGGTGAATATTTCAAAATCCACAAAATTTATCCGATTTGTTTTAAATTGATCATGGATGCTAAGTATGTTATTAGTAATGGACATACCAAGTTTCATCTTTCTAAGTACAATAGCTCTGTAAATATTAATAATTTTATAAGACTTTATATCATCTGATATAAAATGCTCCATGCACCATATTGTAAGAAATTTTCAATATTTCTTTTTATTTATATGTTCAGAGAAGGTATATAAATAATGATAAGTATTAGTTTATTATGGAAATAATATAGTAATACAGTTATCTTGGTTTTAATTTAATACTTTTAAGGGCACAAAATCAAAAACTAACATCGGAATATCAAAATAAAGATAATAAAAATGGAAAAAACCAAATTTTCATTTTCTCATCAGTTTTGTTCGAAAATTTCACCTCTGCCTCCCCTTAAAAGATATAAACTATAAGAGACTGATATTACAAAAGAGAAGATGGAGGAGATATGAGACATTGCAAATATTAGGGATCTAGACTCAAAATACATGTTTTGACACTCTTTGTCAAGTTGACTCCTAATACCCCAAGCACTTCATACCCTGTCGAGGTGTGAATGTGGAATATGGACCAAACCACGTCCATTTTGGCCACTGATATGGATGCGCCCATTGTGCAAATTTTGTACTATGGCGGTACACTGGAAGAAATGTAGTGCCCAAACATTTTTTGAAGAATTAAAAAAACCTGCACTTCCATGAACACCTCAAAATTAATTTCTTTACATCACCATTATTTTCTCCCTACAATCTCAAAGATCATCAGGTATAATATGAATGCACAAAGACATCCAGACTATCTAGACATCCAGGCAATTTTTCTCCTTCAAGAAAAATTCACTGAGAGTCGACCCCGGGACACCAAAACCTTTGATAATTTACTATTTTATTATTAAAATTGTATACCTCCAACTACTAAAACAGCGTCGTAAATAATGATTTACGAAAGTATTAAATATGTGATTTTCAACGACAGTATTTTACCTGGGGTGCGATCCTACATGAAACTTAGTTCAACACCCGTAGACTAAATTTGAATCTTTTGACAAAAAAACATTGCTATTTCAGATTGGAGTTAACATACACAGTAATACATAAAAAATAATATAGATGTCAGTCTAAAAGACATCTCAAAACAGAGGTCTGCAAATTGGTCATCTTGCCGATGAGAGTTGTGACGGTATTGAATGCAACCCGCTAAACACAGGGAGCATCAAAGAGACAAAGGGGGCATTTATCTATCAATGATGGTGTACAAAAATTCAGTGTTCTTCAGGTTTCACTGAACTGTTTATAATTTACCTACATACTCTAAGTATTTAAGTTTAAAATTTATATTCTTTCATTTTATCTTAATTTTTACTGTGTCAAAAACATATAGCGAGATTATAATAATTGGCTAATATTCCTCTATTACCAAGTAAGTTTTCGTCTTAACTAAAAATGTTCCCAAATGCAAACATAGTTACTATCTTGGCAGCAAATAAAGAAAAGTGATAGATATTTTGCTTTCAGAAGTATCATTTTAAATAAATATAAATCTAACGATTGCATTGTGTTTTCAAATGTATTAGTCTGTAAATCCGCTTCTTTCAGATAACTGACTCAGTCATTCCTTAACAAGTCAACAGGTTCAAAACTTTCCTGGTGAAATGCGGGAATTATCGTGTGCTTACTGTTATTGCTCGCTACATTCTATGCTGCCCTACGGGTTTAACTTACAATATTTGTCAGAGTAAAGAAAATTAATAATAGTGAAAAAAATCTCAGTTTGAGAATATTCCCAAAAACATCCGGAATATTCTCAAATCTCTTCCCCCAGGAATACACCCATATCCCAACACTATGTGGCTCGCAGGTGTTTCATAGAGATTTAGCCAGTTACAACAAATATTCCAATAGTACACAGAAGTAACATTCTTGTAAGACATTGTGATACTCACAGGGGGGAGAAGCACACCAGCTTTGCATTGCCCAAGCATCTGGAACACGGCAGCACGCGACACTGAACGTCCAAGTCTAATTTGTCTAAGTCCTGGGTTCTGAAATTTGTGACAGTCTAGAAGAGGTTAGTTTAGGCTTTTCATATGTCTTGCATATACGAGTCTGAGATATATTGGATAAGGTTAGGTTAGGTTAGTTTAGGTTTCCTTTCATACGTGAATCTGCGACTGATTAGGTTAGTTGAGTTTAGTCTTTTGGTATGTCTTGCATATGCTAAGTGAAGTGAAATGTCCGTTTGGCAATCATTCTGAAGTGTTGTTGTTTAGTCAACTGTCCGAAGAAAGGTTTCAACCTCATAGGTGAGACCAATAAGATATCACTTACGAGGCAACTAAATAAAGGGTAGAAGGGCCAATTCTACCTCTTTATTCTTTCGAAATCCAACTTCTGATATGGTTTTAAGTCAAGTGACGTCCTGTATGAATTCTTCACATTTCAAAGTACGTTCTCTCTCAAAAGTAGTCAATTCTTCCACTGTTTTCGTCAAAAACGTCCTTCAGTGTCGCGTACTATAGAAACCCCGGTCAGGTTCTATCTGGAAAAAGAACAAAAAATAGGTGCACTGTACTTGGACTGTAACAACACATACTTCTATAGTACATAGACGTAATATTCTAGAAAGGCACTGCAATACTCACCGGTCTTCTACGGAGGTATTCTTCTGTGGAGCATCTGGGCCACGGCAGCTTGACATCCAGGTGGTTGATTCTGCAGTTCTTCCTTAGAGGCAACAAAACAAAACGGGTACAATGTAGTTGACCAGTTACATCAAGACTTTCAGTAGTATACAGAAATAAATTCTGGTAAGACACTGCAATACTCACAGGTATTCTTCTCCGGAGATATTCTTCCGCAGGTATTCTCCTCCAGAGATATTCTTCTTTCTTCTGCGGTGGTTTCTTCTTTCTTCTGCGGAGCATCTGGGGCATGGCAGCCTGACGTTCAAGTGATTCTGCAGTTCTTCCTTAGAGACAACAAAACAAAACGGGTGCAATGTAATTAACCAGTTACATCAAGAATTTCAGTAGTGCACAGAAGTAAATTCTGGTAAGACACTACAATACTTACAGCTTTGTTAGTTATGGTGCAGAACTCCATCAATTACAGTCACAGCATTGGGTCGATGTAACGCATCTGCACAGCGTTGGGCAGGTATTCTTCCTGCGATGGTATTCTTCTTTCTTCTGCGGTGGTTTCTTCTTTCTTCTGCGATGGTTTCTTTTCTCTTCTGCGATGGTATTCTTCTGATTCTGCAGTTCTTCCTTAGAGGCAACAAAACAAAACGGGTGAAATGTAGTTGAACAGTTACAACTAAGGAGCGAATTTCTATGTAATTAAATATAAAACACAATTAACAAAGTTAAAAATTCCGAACATGAAGTTTCAAGTTTAAAACCAGAATTTTATTTCACATAAAAACACATATTTTCACAAAAAAAATGTGTAAATACATATTTTCAGGAAATCTATTATAAACACATAAATCTAGGAGTTTTTTTACTTAAATAACTTTTTTACAAGAACTTTTAAACATTTTAAAACTAAATCAATTATGTCACTCAGAAGTATGTTATCTTTTTAAGAATTCTTGATTGTTTCGAGTTTCTATGCGCTGTGTGGTGTATCCGTGATCCATTTTTGTAATAGTTTCGCATCAAGTTCTGAGAACTGCTAGGCAGCATATCAGTGTTATTATTAGAGAATAAATTAACGTGGACAAGGAGGAGAGATCTTGCAACACATAATTAGGAATGTTTATTGTTGCTGAAGATGATTTCATTCCACGCTTTGTTTGTGAAACACAACAGATAAGCGCTCTGGTATGAACATTATTTAATTTAAACAAATCTCTCATCTCTTGCTCATGTCCATCAAGTAAGGCAATACGTCTTGTTGTGATTTCCTGTTATCAGGGTTCGTCAATGGATATCCTTCAAGATGTACTGAAAGATGGTTGTTTAAAAAACGATTTGGCTTTCCTATTAGCAAATCTAAGCTTTTTATGTGACTCCATAAAAAAACTCGAAACATCCAAAAACCTGTTGTCTGAAACAGGGAGATGCGTGCCATGAAAATTAAACTAGACTCGCTACCAGGTTCAGAAGTACAAGTACTAAGGGACAAATTCCAGAATGTGTTTGGGAAAAATGGTGGATATAAAAAAATGTGTAAAGTTGCTCAAGTATTGGAGTGTGTGCCTGTAGGTGAAATTGACGGTGTAGGTATTTGTGACATTCCTCTCTTTAAATATGCATGTCTGACGTCCTGTGATGTGGAAAGATCGTTTTCACAGTATAAGTCGTCGTTCAGAGATAATCGGCATGCATTTGTGATGGAGAATTTGGAGATGACCTTTGTTGTTCACTGCAATTCTCGGACAACTACTAGCACTCAAGTGTGGTTGGTGAGTACCTAGTAACATTTTTTTTTTTCCAAGCTGAGTAAGGCATTTTTGTCATTTTTTATTTTTAGCAAATATTTTCGTACTTTTTAGCACATAAAAATAAATATATTTAAATTTTTTAGCACATAAACATCTGCTCCCTAGTTACAACAAGAATTTCAGTAGTACACAGAAGTAAATTCTGGTAAGACACTGCAATACTTACAGCTTTGTTAGTTACGATGCAGAACTCCATCAATTACAGAACACAGCATTGGGTGGACATAACGCATCTGCACAGCATTGGGCAGGTATTCTTCTTTCTTCTGCGGTGGTTTCTTCTCTCTTCTGCGGTGGTATTCTTCTGATTCTGCAGTTCTTCCTTAGAGGCAACAGAACAAAACAGGTGAAATGTAGTTGAACAGTTACAACAAGGATTTCAGTAGTACACAGAAGTAAACTCTGGTATTGTATTGTATTTGATTGCCAACATTTACATCCATGTAATGTGGACCTCACAATTTTTGTATCCGGTGCCACAATTACGTTCATTGCAAATATACCTTATATAGATGCTCTTTAAATTGATCAATTCTTTCCATCTTTAAAAAACCCAACAGCTTGATTTAGATCATTCGACAATTCTCACCTTTAAAACTTTAACAACTTGATTTAGATCATCCTAAATTGCCACTTTTACGACTCTGTTCTTGATTTTCAGTACACTTATATCGAACACATACTGTTTCTGATAATACTTGTTACTAAAACATACTACCCCATTGTCCAATAAGTTCATTATTATGTCTGTTTGTTGTATGCATTTCCTTTTTCAGATCTCACTAATTTTCTACCTATTATACTTGCTATCCTAGCTAGTCTGCTCCGCCAGACTCCTCACCTATTTTCAATTATCTCTCTCGTTATACTTAATTTCCTATTACACTTCTCTAATTCATTCAGAATTGACACTTTTAACACTCTGTTCTTGATTTTCAGATCACTTAGACTATATCGAACACACACTGTTTCTAATAATACTAGATACTAAAACTTATTACACTATTGTCCAATATGCTCGTTATTATGTCTGTTTCATGTGTACCTTTCATTTTCCGATCTCACTAATTTAGTAAATTCTGGTAAGACACTACAATACTTACAGCTTTGTTAGTTATGGTGCAGAACTCCATTAATTACAGCAACAGCATTGGGTCGACATAACGCATCTGCACAGCGTTGGGCAGGTATTCTTCCTGCGGAGGTATTCTTCTTTCTTCTGCGGTGGTTTCTTCTCTCTTCTGCGGTGGTTTCTTCTTTCTTCTGTGGTGGTTTCTTCTTTATTCTGCGGAGCTTCTGGGGCATGGCAGCCTGACGTTCAAGTGATACTAAAGTTCTTCTTTAGAGACAATAAAACAAAATGGGTGCAATGTAATTGACCAGTTACAACAAGAATTTCAGTAATACACAGAAATAAATTCTGGTAAGACACTGCAATACTCACAGTTTCGTCAGTTATGATGCAGCACTGCATCAATTACAGCCGCAGCTCTGGGTCAATGTGACACATCTACACAGCGTTGGGCAAGGCAGTCAGATTCTTGTACGGAGCATCTGGGGCAGGCTGACGTCCAGGGACTTCTCTATAGCACTCGACACTGAAACTTCCAACTTGCATTTGTAGAGTTAGGCTTTGTCTGTATATATTTATTTACACTGCAGATGACCAAATACCCGCTGGCAGTAGTAACTTCATATTATGGTATATTTATTAATATTATTCTATGTTCTAATAGAACATATTCATGATTATTCTTATAAAATCTTTGAAACGTAATTTTTTCGCAGCCATCCAATTTTTAAGAAATTTTAACTCGTTTAATTTTCTATAATAAAAGAATTTTGTGTCCTTATTATCTTATATAATAATCAGTCTGACCTAGATTTCTCGAATCGCAATGGGACCAAAAAAAATAGTTCGATTTATAGAAATTTTTAGTTATTGAAATTTCATTGGAAAATTACAAAATAACGTACTGTATGCCTTTTGAAGATTATCTGTACATGCAGGATTATGTTTTACAATATAAGTAAGTGTGCTGCTGCAATTCCCCGGATATCAGGGTGAGGGTAGTGAGCTCCTCTTCATCTGCTTCACCTCCGACGCTGCAGCATCTTCCCCGGAGATCAGGGTGAGGGTGGTGAGCTCCTCTTCATCTGCTTCACCTCCAACGCTGCAGCATCTTCCCCAGAGATCAGGGTGAGGGTGGTGAGCTCCTCTTCATCTGCTTCACCTCCAACGCTGCAGCATCTTCCCCGGAGATCAGGGTGAGGGTGGTGAGCTCCTCTTCATCTGCTTCACCTCCGACGCTGCAGCATCTTCCCCGGAGATCACAGTGACGAAAAATATACATACATACCTACATAATTCATACATACATACATATAATATACATACATACATATAATATACATACATACATATCATATACATACATACATCCTCTTCATCCTCTTCACCTCCGACACTGCAGCATCTTCCCCGGAGATCATGGTGAGGAAAAATATACATACATACATACATACATACATACATACATACATACATACATATAATATACATACATACATCCTCTTCATCCTCTTCACCTCCGACACTGCAGCATCTTCCACAGTACAGTACTTATTATTCAGCAGGACAAACCAGTACTGAAAACTAAACTACTATCGTCAAAGCGAATATCTGTTCATCTCAGGCACTACAGAATTCTAGATATTGGGATCAAAATTTTGCTTCTAGATAACGAATTTACTTAAATCCGTTCGAATTTTCTAGGTTCCGGCCACATTGCGTGTACTTCACGTGTCAATAATAATCGATAAGTCGAACTCTGTTCTTTGTTTCCTATATTTGATTTTAAAATCATGATCGTTTCTATCATTATTATTAATTGTCATTATTGAGTGTAATTAGTTACCATTGCCATCGGGTATTTACCCATTTGCAGTGTGAATAAACACATACACAGATTACACCACACCACATTTACACCACACTTACGTCACACTCACACTCACACCACACCACACCACACCACACTTACACTACTTTTACACCACACTTTCACCACACCACACCCACACCACACCACACCACACCACACCACACTTACACTACTTTTACACCACACTTTCACCACACCACACCACACCACACCACACTCACACCACAACACACACACTACTTTTACACCACACTTACACCACACCACACCACACTTACACTACTTTTACACCACACTTACACCACACCTACATACATACATACATACATACATACATACATACATACATACATACATACAGACATGAATTCTTTACATTTCAAACAAACTTCCCTCTGAAAATTAGACCATTTTTCAACTTTTTTTCGTAAAAAAAAAAAAAAAAAAAAAAAACTTCGGTGTCGCTACAGAAAACCCCGTCCAGATTGTATAAGGTCTCTGATTTAAGCCGTTCATTTTTGGTTAGGCAGCCTAAATATCAGTCAAGACATGTGGGAGGTATTTAATGGTTTCGCAGGAGGAATCAAAATAACTTACACTGACATCACGTGAATGTTACGAATTTTATTTTTATATTAAACATGTGCAGTCGATCTGTTATGTTAATTCTTTATTTTCTTTCGGCTTTCCAACGGTTCTTATAGTCGCGTATTTCATTGGATAATGTTTCATCGATTCATTTGCTCTTCTCATATTATTTCTTCTTACGTAAGTTATCTGCAATCCCTCAAATTAATTTGTTTGTTTGTTTTTTTCGTTCGGAATAAATAACGCACATAATAAGGAGGTACGTGTAAAGAACAGACAAAATTTATGCATTTACTTAAATATATTTTGAGTATGTAATTTCTAGCTACACAACCATGAGAACGTCACAACCTAGGTAGATAATGAGGAACGTTGGATTCAGACTATGTTATACAGAAATATGAGATATACGAGATCAATGACAACCCGCATGGAGCTAGATCATGTCGACGTATACTGATTACCGGAATATTTTGTATTCAATATTAGTCTGTCGCTATCATTCACTTTTCTGTCACGAGTTTCAGAGTTTCGAACCGTGAATAATTACGAAGGCAGGATTCAAGTTTTTATAGGTACTGCTGTGGAACATTTTGGTTCATAATACGAGGGTGGATCGAAGAGTAACGCACAACAATTGGCAACGTATTTCATACGTAAGCAAAACGAAATAATACACAAGTACGCTACAGATTTTACCTATTCTTCGACATTGGAATCAAGCCTCTCGTCACATTTCTCTCATCGTGACACCACATTCACTACACTTCGTTCACAAAACTCTGTTTTTCATGAACACGACTGATTTCACTTCTTAATCCAAAACGAAGCGTTGGCCTCCTAGGAAGTGATGAAAGACAGACGGTGCGGGATCTGGACTGTAGGGTGGATGGTTGCCGTCTGAATGCCTCTGACACTGGGTGGTGTTGCAGCGATCACTGGTCGGCCGGAACTTGCTTCGTCGGCAGACTTCTTCGAAGAACCTGGAGATGTTGCTATGGTCCAATCAAGCGGCATACACATCCAATATTTCCCTGTGGATTTCACTCGAATTCTTCGTTTTTCTTCAAAAGTAGACACATTCCATCTTCACTCAGTAGTTACAGCTGTAAAGAAATTGTTGTGCGTTGCTTTCCGAGCCACCTCGTATGTTTCATCGCCTACATATTTCGGTTTTGAAGTAGTGGTAACTAGAACCTTCTAGAATCACTGCTATTGGACTACGATATCAAGAAAGAGTATAAAAAGAAAAAACTGTTATCGAACCCTTAAATGCAGTCGAACTATTTATAGAACATTAACTACCTTCAGGGATCCGCGTATTGAAAATTAATGCTTCTTTGCTCAAAACAACGCATTAATTATTAAACAAGTTTATATCGAATTATTACTGCAGATGTTTTCAATCACTATTGAAACTATTCTTGTAAAGAACATCTGGGGTACGGTAGACTGACTCCCAGGGGCTTTTTGATAGCACGCACTGAACTTCCAACTTGAATTTTTCTAATTTCCATGGCATACCGTAAGGCAAAGAAAATGCTAAAGCTCGAGAAACTAATTGGAGATCGACAGACTTTGGAAGCACTCGTATAAAGCTGCATTCATACTAGAAAGTTATGTTTTCCTTCGATCCTTTGCGGTTTCTCTTATACATGAAGA
Source organism: Periplaneta americana (assembly GCF_040183065.1). Classification (NCBI taxonomy): domain Eukaryota; kingdom Metazoa; phylum Arthropoda; class Insecta; order Blattodea; family Blattidae; genus Periplaneta; species Periplaneta americana. The sequence goes on along the minus strand of NC_091132.1, from coordinate 7,133,455 downwards.
GTACGTGTAATATACCATAAAGAAATACCCGACCTACAGTGTTCTCATGGCTGGAGGGTTTAAAGTGCTCGTGTACCGATTGTAAGGTCCTGGAGTCGAGTTCTGCCTCAAGTTTACTTTTACGTTTTGTTTAACAAAACACTTTAGCATCCCGATTACTGTCTTTTTTATATTTAAATCATTTGTGATACCAATGAAAATAAATAATGAAGGAACAAATCCCAAGAAAAATAAATGGTCTTATATGAAAAAATGACAAAAAAAATTTTCTCTTATACACTATGTGACCCGCCAGGCCGAATTACTCGCCTGAAATGACATCAGATGTCGGTAGTGTGTCCCAGGCTTCTTGAATTTGAGCCCACAAGACATTATTTATCCTCAGTTGATTCCATTTCTTTCTTTCTTTCTTCACCTCTAGCCGTACATTTCCAATGTGATCGGAATCGGGTGAGCAGGGAGAGAGTCCCCACATTTTCGTAAAAAAAAAAAGGCTTCATTGTTGCGTGCTATAGAAAGCACCGCCCAGCTGATTCTGCTGTTCTACCTAAGGGGCAACAAAACAAATCGGGTGCATCGTACTTGGCCGGTTATAACAAATTTTCTACACTACAAAGAAGTATAATTTTATCAAAGTCTAGTATATACAGTCGCGAAGCTCAATACGTACAGTGGCTCCCTTTAATATTCGGTTCGTGATTGATTTTACAGTATTTTGCTATTGATGTTTTGTTCTGCGTTCAAGTGAACCTGCATTTCGTTGCAGATAGAACATTTAAACACTTTGCACATAATGTTAAAACATTTACATCGAAAGTTTAATATTTACGATGTAATAACAAATAATCTCTAAGTAACATCAAAGTACACCCTCTTTAATATTCGGTTTTGATTTATTTGATTCCAATCTAAGGCACGTTTTCTGCTGACAGTATTGTAGGGTTCAGTAGCGAACGTGCAATCATTCTGTCCACACGTTGTGCACAGCTCAGGCGAGGTTGGAGTACAAGTCGTAAAATGGGTCGCAAAGGAAACAGCCCAACTTTTGACCAGCGACAACTTGTGATCTATCATCACGAAAAAGGGCTAAAATACACAGAAATAGTCAAAATATTACGTGTGAGTAAGAGTACAGTTGGGGATATAGTAAGAAGATACAAAAACGAAGACAGAATCGAGTCCATACCACAAAAAGGGCAGTCGAAAAAATTAACTGAACGTGAAGAACGCTCCATCCTGAAGAAAATAAAAGAAAATCCTCGACTAAGTGCAACGAAACTTGCAGCATATGTTCGTGAGGATTTTGGCAAGCAGGTAGGTGCCGAAACAATTCGAAGAGTTTTGAGGAAAAATGGGTTTAATGGGAGAGTATGTAGGAAAAACCTTACATAAATGAAATAAATAAAAGGAGGCGGCTTCAGTTCGCAAGGGAACATGTCCATAAAGAGGAAAGCTGGTGGGACGATGTGATATTTGCTGATTAAAACAAATTTAACGTCTTCGGATCGGATGGACAACAGTACGTGTGGCGTAAGAAAAATGAAGAACTCGAAAAAAAGAATCTGTTGCCAACAGTGAAACCTGGTGGGGGCAACGTCATAGTATGGGGTTAAATGGCAGCAGGTGGGGTTGGTGAACTTGTTTTTATAGAAAAAAGTGATGGATCAGCTTGTGTATTTGGACATTATGAGAAACAATTTAAAACGAAGTGCAGAGAGTCTAGGGATTAAAGATAGTTTCAAGTACTATCAGAACAATGATCCTAAACACACAGCTCAAAAAGTGCGCTTATGGCTTCTATACAACTGTCCAAAGGCAATCCGAACCCCATCACAATCACCGGATTTAAATCCGATTGAGAATTTGTGGGAGGAACTTAATCGCAAGATCAGACAAACTCCTATCACTTCCAAGACAGAACTGAAACGGAGATTAACGGAAGAATGGAGGAAAATTAGTCCCCAATTTACTAAGAAGTTATCCAGGAGCATGCCAAGGCGTTTGAGGACTGTTTTGAGGCAAAAGGGGTATTCAACAAAATATTGAATTGAACAAATCGAATATTAATGAGGCACTATGTTCTATCAGAATAATGTAATAATGTTTATAATTTTTATTTATATAACAGAGAAGATTATTTTTCATTTTGTTGTAGGTTTTTTATTAAATCACTATAATTTATCAGCATATCAATAACGACCTCATAAAATTACTTACAAAAAAAACACTCCCAAAAATAATATACACTTATGAAAAAAAAAATAATTATTTGATTAACAATATTTTCACCGTTACAATTACACATATATAAAAACTAAATATAAACATTTACATAGAGATAAAAAATTTTACAGGAGAAAAAGTTCGTCCAAAGGGCTGGACTCTGGAAGAGTACCCAAAACGCTCATTGCATTTCCGCGTTGAATAGCAATACTTAAGCGTTGACGCAAATAAGTAGTGCAACGGCGATCACCAGTAATGGAGATCAAAATTTGGCCGATTTGAGATACCAAAACTTTAGCGTCATGACTTCAAGGACCGAAGGTCTCCACAGCAAAGGGGACAAAGATATAATTGTCTAAAAGATGAGCATATTTATTGACTTTCTTTTTCACGGCTAATTCAGCAGCAGATGCTGCATGTCTGGAGGTATTCGGCAAGTGAGATGGAGCTAGAGTGTCAACGCAAGTGGAGTCCCAAATTAAAGATTTTCCTCTAGACCATGGAATTAAGGTCAGACCATCGGGTCGTTTACCATCCGCGCGACTAATACCTGGTGGTTCCAAAAGAGACGGGATGGCACAAGAAGTCAGAGATCTTTTAATGATATCATTGAGTGATGTATGTCTGGGAATGCGACCCTTGCTCCTCGCACAGCCGAGTGCATGATAACCGTAAATATCAGCAATTCCCCCGCAAATACATCGGTGTGGCTGGCAGTGTTTACAACCAAGGCGTAAAGCTATTGCGATTTTAAAGGATGTGCTATCTATTAGGAGCCGATGTGAGGAGAAGGTAATGCGTGTAACCAAGCTCCAGACTCACTCTCTTGAAGAGCTAGGAGACGTGCAATGTCTTGTTCGGATGTGAAAGAAGAAAGGAGTGTATCTAAAATCTATATATAAATCTATATAATTTAACAGAGAGTATACTTTTGCTTTTATTATAGTGCACATTTTTATTTTCATTAAATTTTTTTAAAATAATTAGTGTATTTATTTTAATCTTACATGCCAGTCAAACAGAATATTAATGGGAGCCACTGTAGTAAATATGCAAACATTAGATAATTGCACACCACTAGGATCGCTAATATCGCCTCATTACAGGCAATGCAAAATAGTACCGTCACAGTCTATTGTTTCTAGCACCCTCAATACTCAAGCTTCGTGACTGTATATAGTAGACTGTGATTTTACCGTCAGCGGCTAGCTATTTATTTGGCGTTTTTATGATTCCAGGCAGAGAGAGAGAGATGATATTTTTAAGTTTATTTTTCTGTAAAGATATTATAATTTTTTGTATGTACTTGCGGACAATGATAATTGATCATAAACCAGAGTTTAGTATGGTGTTAACACACTTTTTCATTGTGCGAGTACACAATATTAACGTTTTATGTGAACTCGATTTCGTGCAACCACATCCGTTTCCTGGTTCATCCATTGTTGCTCTACAAATAAGGTATTCCGGATTCATTAAACTCTTAATCTAATGTATGCATTGTTTTTGTAAATGAATTAATGTATTTAATCATAAAGCACAGATAATGAACTGAATTATTATTTTCATTTATGATAGATGATATTATTTAATTTATCATTCCGCATTAGAGTTTATGTAACACAGATATACTTAAAACTTAAAACCAGACTTATTGTTAGCAGACACGTCTCCAGCTCAGTGTGAAATCAGATTTCGAACCGACTGGTGTGATTGTTTCCGAAGTGTCCAGTATATTCTTCATCTACTTCATTCAATTTTGAATATGCCGCGTAAAACTAAATACGTACAAAAGTTCAGAGATGTGTGAAAAAAAAAAAAAAAAAAAAAAAAAAAAAAGCATAATGTGTTGAAAGATTGGGTGGAAGAAGTTACCGGTGATAGTTCGAAAGCTCGGTGTAAATGGTGTAGGGTGATATTGAATGCTAAATATTCAGATTTAATTACCCATACTGATAATTATACGCACAAAAAAATACGAGTAGTAGCGAGTATTTTTCTGTTGTTCGACAATATAAAATTGCCATTCACAACAAACTTCTGGGCAGAGGTGAGTGCCATTTCAATTTCCAGAGTACCGGTATTATAAATATTATAATTTTTTTCTTTTTAAATTTGAAACCTAAAATTCTCCAGTTCCTAAAACTGTACAGTTTATATTTCAAATTTGAAAATGATGTGTTAAGAAAAATCTGGAGTTTTTAACTACAGTTTAGCGGTTTTTAAGCTTGTGCAGCGGTAAACGGAATTCTGAGTTGGCAACACTGATTGTTAGCTTTGTTGCAGAACTCCACCAGTTACAGCCACAGCCCTGGTTCCACGCATAGGCGGAGAGAGAACAGTTTCCTTTTGGGGGGGGGGGGGGTCAAGCAAAACCATGGAATCCCGATATAACGAGGTTATGGGGGACATCATTTATCTCCTCCATTACAGCTTGACCTTGGTACAGTATATCGGAATATGATCATTTAATACAGGTATTGTAAACTAAAGTAAATTGTAACAAAATATACTGTACAGACAGTTTTACTTCTTATTCCCTCTTGTACGGAAGAGGGACCCGAAGGCTTGCACTACAGCCTGAGGCTTATTGTGCTTACCACTGATTCTGTGAATGATTGGGTAGTCAAGCAGCCGCGCTCTTGTACAAGTACAGCACGCAGTATCGTGAAATTTACCTGGGCTATTGTATGGATAATGATACGAGTATGTAAATTAATGATGGCGAAATGAGTCCGAGGTCCAACACCGAAAATTACTCAGCAATTTTGTTTCAATTGGTTGAGGAAAAACCTCAACCAAGTAACGTGTCCCAACCAGGATTTGAACCTGAGCACGCTCATTTCATGGTCAGACGTGCTAACCATTACTCCACAGCGGTGGACCAATTTAACATTTACTTTACCTGTTCATTTAAAAAAGCAAGATATAACTTAATTTGTATTATATTCATCATAATTTGCATTATATTCATCAGCGTCTGTATTTATTTTTTTGTATTTATATGTGCTATCTGGTAGAATGGAAGAGAAGGCCTTAATCCTGTCAGATTAAATAAATAAATAAATAAATAAATAAATAAATAAATATATATATATATATATATATATATATGTACTTACGTGCAAACAAAGGAAAGAATCACTGACACAATTCTGTAGTGAGTGAACGGCAAGACCAATGTGTCAGATTAAGTAATTTGTGCTACAGTGACATCTATGCACATTTGTGCGCAATTCTCTCTTTATATATATATATATATATATATATATATATATATATATATAAAATGTATCGTATGAACTCTATATTGTAATTATTTTATTTAATCTCGTCTTTAAGTTTACACATTATACCGGGATCACTTTTCTTTTTCTTTTTTCTGCATTGTTCTGCGGTATGTTATTCATATTTCTCTAAGTGGCTGCTTGAACATATGCAGGCTGTTACAAACGAAACATTAGCCTACAGTGCTTCCATGCCTGAAATGAGGTATAGAAATTCTTGCACATTCAGAAATTTAAAATAAATATTATAATCACTTTAAGCATAGAAACTTAATCATAGAGAAAAAAAAAATAAACATATTTTCAATTCAATATTTTCTGACGTTAATAGAAAAAAGAAAGAGTTCGGCCAAGTTTGGGGGGCACTGCCCTCCATGCCTCCCCATAACTCCACCTATGGATTCACGTGATGAACTGGTACAGTGTTGGGCACGACATGCCGACGTACGGGGACTTTTCTGCAGGACACGACACTGAAACTTCCGACTTGCATTTTTCTTAGTTCTGATGATCGAAACGACATAGTGACGACAACTACAGTGACAAAATTGCAAAATTCAGAGGAGAAAAAAACTATTTAATATATGCAGTTGCAAATGCAAAAATATTGAATATTGTAATTGTGATAAAGACTGCCGTGTTCCAAAACAAGAAATAAATTTTTACAAGATCAAAGAACAGAAAGAAAGATGATAATTGGGCCTATTAATTTAGTTACCACTCAGAAAGAAATGATTCATCAGGGGATCATCTTGCAAGAAGATACCTTTCTTTGAAACAAAGAACAATTATTCGTTGTGATATGTTTTCTGCAAGTATTTCACCAATTATTTTCTTTAATTATTATCAGATTCAGTTATGATTATTCTTCATTACTCCCGAAAAAAATGTAAACCAAATCTAAGCTTTAGTTAGATCCTAATATTCTCTTGAAAAAAAAAATTCTAACTAAAAAAATGTATGGGTTCAAATGGAATTTCTGTCATATTTTATGTAAAATACTATAGGCTATATATTGCCCCTTTGGATCTCCTCAAAAATACTTTATACTGCAACCCCAATTGAGAGTCTCCAAATAAAGTTTAAATGTATGATTTTACAGCAATTCACCAGCTATACAGGGTGATTCACGAGAATTTACCGTTACTTACGGAGCTTATTTCCGAAGACATTCTGAGCAAAAAAGTCATATAAACATTTGTCCTAATCTCAATATTTTCAAAGTTACATTAATTCGAAATGATAGTAAACATTTTTTATTTAGTTTTAAGGTAAAAATATTACAAATAGAGAATGAACTATTCAGAAGTGTCATTTCTGGCTAGTGTTCTGAAGCTAAAAATGTGTTGTTACTTGCTTTGCACAGATTTTATTTTTCAATTTTCAACTAAAAATTACATCATTCCTACGCACTTGTCAAAAAAACTATTACAAATCATACGACTTTAGGAACTTGATCATTTATGCATCCTTATGTACAATCTTAAAGAATTTACAAGAGTGGCGTGATTTGTAACAATTGTTGCGATAAATACGTAAGAAAATGTAATTTTGTAGTTAAAACATCTGTACGAAGCAACTATGGAATTCACAACACATTTTTAGCTTCAGAATACTAGCTAATTAAAGAAATGATACTCCTGAATACTTTATTCTTTATCTGTAATATTCTTTTACCCTTAAAACTCAAGAATGATGGCATTTTACAAACAACTTCAGAATGTCTTCGGAAATAAGTTCCATAAGGGACGATAAATCCTCCTGAATCATCCAGTATAATGAAAAACAAAATAATAGAACAAATATATAAAAAGACTAAAAATTATAATTTTTAGGAACTTGAAATCCCTTGGGGCATCGCAAAAATTATATATACAGAGTGTAACAAAAGTTTCTGTAACAGATGTTAAAATTATTCTCTTGTTTAGTTTCCATTTTCTCAGGAAGCATGACCAAATTTTATGGTGTAGGAGTTGGAACTACTTGATTGTGGTGTGATGCAATCCTTTATTAATAATTTGGTTGAAAATTTGATATTTACCATCAAATATTTGAAAAAAAAAAAAAAAAAAAAAAACTAAAATTTTCACTGTACCAGAAACTTTTGTTACACTCTGTAGAAACTTCATATTTTTCACATTCTTAAGTTAAGTGAAATGACAGATTTTTGCAACTATTATATTAAAAAAAAAACAGATGAAAACAATTTTCTGTACATCCAGGGTTGCCACGCTATATGATAATTATTATTTGTACAATAATTTCATCCAATAAACGATAGGCTATACCATAATGGTATTAAAAATCTTCTCTAAAATGCGATAATTTCGAGTCAATTTTTTAGATTATAATAAAATAATTTTTTGAGAGTGTTTTGTCACTGATCACACAGGTCTATTCTGTGACAGCCTCATGAGGTTCATTAAAATTTAACTTAGAAAACGAATTGGTAAGGACATTGACTGCCTGCATTTACACACTAAAAATGACGAGTAATTGTTATAGGTCAATGATTCGAAATTGAGGAAGCGGTTCCTTTGCGACGCGGTGCAGGTGTGAATTGATCTCTGCAAAGCTGTAATTGTTGTAATCTTTAACTCAGGTTGAATTTAGTATTTCTTGTATGCGGCAACAAGAAATAATTAAAACACTGTATACGCTTACATAGACGGCGGTGGTGGTAGCTGGTAATATTTAAAATTATATTTTTATAGCTTTTAGGTTTCTTTACAAAATATTGCCCAAAAATAGTCGAACAATAAATATTTCCAGTAGCCCAAAATGTCGCGAATAGCCCACTGTAAAAATCAATAGCCAAATAAAATCGCAAGTACCCTAATACGATACTTTCCCTCTAATCTGTTAATTATTATGAACCAACACGTTTCTCTCGTCTCCATGGCGACCTATGGTACGATTTATTTAATGTTAATTATTTAACTAGCTAGCTAGCGAGTGCAAATTAAAATTATAAACGAAAATGTTTCTAGCCACTACCGCTCGTGTACGGTGTGGTCTTTTAGACAATAATATAACATAGAATTTACAAGGACTGTTTACTAAATACAGTAACTTAATTCGAACCAATAAATAATACACAAGAGCAAAACAAAAGAAGAAAGAGGAAAAGAGAGGAAAAAAACACATTTAATATAAATTGACAATCAGACAGAAGCCAGTGATATTCAATAAAAACATGAATATAGTCGACAGAAATAAAAGGTAAAAAATACACATATTTGTTAATATTATATATCATGAATAATTTTATAAATTTCTTTTTTAAAAGCTTCAAATTTGAAAAATGGTTTGTAATTTTATTATATAGTCTTGGGCCGAAATTAGCACCATGTTTAAGAGCTGACATTTAGGCTCAATTAATGGGAAAGTAGACTTTTGTCTTCGGGTACGATATTCATGTCGATTAGATTTATGTTTTATTTGATTTCTGTGGTAGTAAGTAAACTATCTATATCCCTCGTCATCTGTTATAGGGTCAAGTAAGGCTATTGTATTCTTCACCTGACATAATTAGGAACATTAAATCCAGACGTTTGAGATGGGCAGGACATGTAGCACGTATGGGCGAATCCAGAAATGCATATAGAGAGTTAGATGGGAGACCGGAGGGAAAAAGACCTTTGGGGAGGCCGAGACGTAGATGGGAGGATAATATTAAAATGGATTTGAGGGAGGTGGGATATGATGATAGAGACAGGATTAATCTTGCACAGGATAGGGACCGATGGCGGGCTTATGTGAGGGCGGCAATGAACCTTCGGGTTGCTTAAAAGCCATTTGTAAGTAAGTTGTAAGTAAGGCTATTATGATACAAGAAATCAAAGTTTTCGTGTAATTTTTTCTGTCGAGGCATATAGAAATTTCAAAAAATTAAGTCATGTACTACTTTAGACATACCGGTATGTGAAGGATCTGGAGTTAAATATTTTTTTTAATAATGGATCAAATTAAAATAAAACCATGAGCTACTATGATATGCCTAGAGGGCTATTCTGATACAGTGCTTTGAATCTGGCCACATTATAAGGAGCAATGAAGTAATACACACAGATGCTTATTATATCAGCCGTAAAAGTATTTTTTTAATAATAATAATAATAATAATAATAATAATAATAATAATAATAATAATAATAATAATAATAATAATAATTCTTTATTTATACTGGCAGAGTTAAGGTCATAGGGCCTTCTCTTACACTCTACCAGGTCACAAAGTATTCAAGCAGTTAAAATTAACAAAAAAGTTTGGTTGAAATCACATTGAAATGAACTAACAAGGAGATGTCAGAATTCGGATCGGGAAAATTTTGGGCGAAAGTATGGCCAAATCCATAACACACGTGTCTCGCCTTTTTTCCATATAGGCCTGGGTTCAAGAAAAAAAAAATGGAAAATTACGAGTCAAACGACTGTAGCTTATCTATTCATTGCTGCAGCCCAACAAAACGTAACGACGTGGCTCAGGCGGTAGCGTGCTGGAATCGAATATAAACAGTAAGTGCATTGTATGCAGTTCGGGTTCGAATCCCTTATTCAACATTTCAATCTTTTTTATTTCTACTACACATATTCGTAGCATCCTAAGGTTATACCATTTTGCAATGCTTCCAAAAATTAATGCTTTGAAGAATAAATTAACACTTTATAAAAGATTAAGTTTTTTAACTTGTTCCATATTCTAGCTGTGAAGCAATGTATGAATAGCATGGAATGTACATAAATACAATACAATACAATAAAATACAAAGCAATGTCAGATTTTTAATGCGGAATAAATATTCCGGAGTCAAAGCTTGTTTAAAAGATATATTAAAAAATAATGCTAGTTCGTCCCGAGTATTCTTTTTACTATAAAACCACGGTTTAGCCATTGGGATGTACGCAGTACTATCTAAAATTAATTGTTGAGGCGATATATTAAAAGGCACTTTTTTTGTAATTGAATCACATCACTAATGAGTGAGAGACAAAATGACACATCTATATATATAATTTGAACTGGTAATGGAAATTACGGAAAAACGGCTGAACAGATTTTAATAAATGACCCCTCATTTTGAAGCTTGGAACTTAAAGTTTTTCAGAAAAATAGTAGTTTTCAGTGAAATGTCAATTTTTCAACATAATTGTTACTATTTTCGAAAATCCATCTGTCGTCACTAACTAATTGCATTTCAGAATAAAACAAAACACACACTACAGTAAACAATATTACACGAAGGCCATGATCTGCAAGAATGCTGACATATTTAGAGCTCAAATTAAATTGGTGATTAAAAACTTCAAGACTTGCTAAAAATTTACAGGTCTGATTCTGCTGTGTGTAATTTTCTGAGTACAGCTGTGTATTGGATATTAAAAACTACAAAACTTGAAGTGGTTTGATGACATTATTACCATTAGAAATTAAATATTATTGTAGTTAATGCCATACTGTGACTATTTTTCATTAATTATACATATTAATGCTGTATTGATGATATGAAAGTGAAACGTTTTGGAGTTATATAAGTAGATGTAGAGAATATTATCTTAAATTAGATCTTGATTTCTATAATTTACCGAGTGGCGACTATATAGTAGGCATATATATATATATATATATATATATATATATATATATATATATATATATATATATATATATATAGCATATGTTAGTGAAAACTTACGTAAGCTAATATTGTTATTAAAAATCAAATATTTTTATAGTTATTAATCACGTGGGGTTGGGTCTTTTTCATATATTTAATGGCGGTGTGGTGTAGATATTTATATGCGTGGTTCTCTTCAGCATTGGCTCGAGAGAGCGCAAAAATTACAGTTCCTAAGAGGGAAAGACCAAAAGGAATTAATTACTGATAAAATATGAGGCCTACAAGATTTTGTAATCTCCCGATCATTTCAGCAAGATCTCTTAGCAGGATAAAATGATTTTACTCTCTACATTTTAAGGTAGTTTACGAAACATGCACCAGCTATACCAAGATGCGATGTCTATTGTTCGAAAGCATAGCAAACCTGACATTTTTTTTTTTAACTTTCACCTACAATCCACAATGACCTGAAATAGCTACTGCTTGACTCCCACATGAAAAACCGTCTGATCGACCAGACATTGTTACTTGCGTTTTCGCTTTCGAACTAAAAAAACTGAAGGTATATAGGTTCAAGAAAAGTATTTGGCATAAAAACATTTAGAGGGAGTATGTTTCATTATTATAGAAGCAAATAACTTTCAGAATGTCTGGTATTCTTCATTGAAAATAAATCTGAAAAATGTTTATTTGAACGTCTAATGAACTTAGTTTGCAGCATTTGCTGCACAAGCCACTAGTGTTTTCTAGGTTTGTGATATCTTTAGCTAATGTATCAACGATCTCATTTCCTGGAATACCCTCATGGCCCGGAATCCAGATGAGTTGGATATTGTTGTTTTATTGGTATAGATCTAATTTATTTGGGGATCGGGAATCTCCTATCTTAACACATGTTAAATTAGTGATATTTACAGTAAATTTTCTCTAAAACTGTTAGGAGTAGAACAATGAAACATTTACAGCATATTTCTAACACTCTTATAAGCAGATACCGGAAGTTCAGGCACTATGAATCATTAAAATAGGCAGACAGAAAGGCATCATAAATAGCTAAAATAGGCAAGCAAAAAGGCATTATAAATAGCTAAAATACGCAATAAAAGGCAATTATAAAAGCCTTGCACTAGACCCACAGCCTTGCACTTTCCACAAAGGGATTTCGGCAGCAAGAAAAGCTTTAAATAAGTTGAATGCAAATTGAGATTTTCAACTCGATGTTGCAATTACTGTTGGAAGCAAAGAAATCTTCTCAGTAGCCTTGGAAAGTATATTTTTGTGTTTGGTTGTATTGATATGTTGCGATATGAAATATTTCTTTTCGTAGTTCACTGATTGCTCACATATTTTGCATGTTAGTACTTTACCGTCAGTACAAAATACGTCGGATCCAAAAGTATTAACGTAACTTTGCAATTACTGCGTAAAGGAACACTGAATTTCGGTATCTTGCTGCTAGCTACAACAACGTCGCAATGAAAACTGAAAGAAAAATAACCGTTAAAAATAACGTTAGACCCGCACTCATTGTTGCCTTGTCAAATAAACACAAGCGATAATTAAAACGCTTACTGTTATACATTTTTGCACGGCAGCACTCATTGTTGCAAAGAGAATATGAACTGACTGAAAGACAATAATATACATTCGGTGAAGTCACTTTCATTGTAGCGGTTATAGAAATAAATTAAAATATACCTGTAGGCAATTTTTAAATAATAAATTAATAAATAATAGATAAATAATCAAATAAAGGCAAAAAAAAAGCATTTATTTTGTAAATTAGGCATTTATATGAAAAAAAAGACAGAAAAGGGCAACATAAAACTGTGACGTTTCAATCTCAAAAGGTATAATTCGTACAGATTTACTTCCAAATGAAGACAGATTTAACACATTTAAAAAGGCATTCTGCCAAAATTCCGGTATCTGCTTATAAGTAATCTGATGGAAAGATTAAAAAAACAATATTTTATAAATTTATTATTTTTTTCTGCATACGTAATTTTTTACCTCATTTTTGCTATATATTTCAAGAAATCTGCTTCAAAAACCATTATATTTTAAAATCCCCTATGTCAATTTATGCTACAATACCAACTAAATACACACAGAAAAATTGAAATGTATCTAGCTACTAGAAGCTGAGATATGGTGCACTTTACAGAGAAAAATACAAACTTACAGAAAATGGCTGCCAAAGTTATCACAACATCGCAGCTGCATATTCCTCATCGGAGATACAATTTTTTTTAAATATATTTCCAGGACAATAATAATAATAATAATAATAATAATAATAATAATAATAATAATAATAATGTGCATAAATGATATACCGTTGGAAAGAGGATTTTTTTTTTCAGAGAATATAGTCTAAATCAATTTTTAAAAATTGAAATTTTGAGCATATTACAAGGTCCCGATCCCCTTAAGAAATATTTAGAATTGAAGTCTAACAATCCTAATTTTTTAGATAATTGCGCTGTACATATATTTGAATCAGTCATTTGTAAAACCACACGAGTCCACATTTTTACGAAAATGAGTCACCGGTACTATAGGAAGCGCTATGGGTAGACGTATAATTTCCAGTCAAAACAACATTATTATTAACAATTCTATAAAATCTTAAAATATCGAGTTCTTTCAAAACCACATCAGTCCCGACTCGCCATGATGCAGCCATGACTCATTTGCTATCATGCACTTATTTGTCAAGGTGTTGGACAGTGAGTGTAGTTCCAAGAGTGCAGAAGAAGAAAAAATAATCAATAGTGTTCTATGAAAGTACCTGTACCAGATAGAATAGACAGTTTTGATAAAATTACGTCATTTGAAAGCAAACATGAACAAGATGTGTACCTGTGTACATTCAAGGACTTGTAGAAGTGCATGATATAAAGAGAAAAAGTCCTCGAAAACACATCCCAACCAAGAAACACCGTCTTTTTTGGAGGGATAGGGGAGAGTCGGGTAGTATCGGACATCGGGTAATATCGGACAGTGCGTTTCTTTCATCTACCACCATATGGTAGTACCTGAATGACATGATTACGTTTCTCTATGCGACATCACAGAAACGTAACCATGTCAATCAGGTACTATCATCGTGTGGTAGATGAAAGAAACTCACTGTCCGATATTACCCGATGTCCGATACTACCCGACTCTCCCCTAATAAGCAATTTATGTTATTTTCTTATTGTGGACTAAAGATATGTCTGTACTCATAAATTGTGATGAAACATGTGACACACTGGTATGAAAATTAATTACTCGCGAATAACTTTTTTTTAAGTCGGCTATGATATTTTGAATTTAATTTGTGAATGATATGAATATGAAATAGAAATAACAATATAAATTGATTGAAACTGTACAATAATGTATTTCACACTACATCGAACAATGCACTTCGTATTTTGACAGGATACCGTAGAAGTGGGTAGAGTCAATCAGTGGGTGTATAATGGATCATTTTCGATTTTTATTGAAAATTATATGTTTTCTCAGTTACTTGTTAAAATTTTGTTATGCTAACTTCATTGCCTGACATTGCAAATATAAGCGACAGGGACGACAAAAAGCCTGCGAATGGGAACACTGTGTAATTACCGTTGAAGTGGAAATTGTTATTTTCAACTTTTTCTCTTAAATGAAAACAAAGTCTTACAAACTCTGAATTATATTCAGCAGTGAAAGGAGACAGGAAGTATACGTAAGTACTTTTCGTTGAGATTGTATCCTGAAATAATAGTTTTGCAGTTCGTAAATGTTAGTATTGGAACTTATTATTTTAAGAAAACTTGTACCTTTGGAGGGTTAAGTCGATCATGCCATCGACCTACTCGAAACAGATAGGACCAGCAGGAAGAATAAATTGTTTACCGAAATACCTCCAACTAACACTTATAAATAGAAAAGTGTCATAGTATAGCTTATATTGATGGGATAGTGGGGAAAGAGGAAGACGAAATTATGGTGAATTTCTTGCGTAAGAGAAGCACTACCAAAGGAACATATTTTGTACACCCCTCTGTACCTGACTATGGGAACAATGTAATTTCTAAAGTGACATGAGGAGGGGAATATTTCAAATAAAATCTGACATAAACCTAAGCAATGTTGAACTGCATTTTAGATTATAATTGAAGTGTGGTATTTCAATGTAAATTTTGAATTTTTAAATATTTGTTTGTTGGTATGTGAAATATTAAAATGTGTTTTTATGTTTTATAAGTTGGCAATCATAGTCACGTTTGTATAGTGGAGACCTATAGGCCTAATTGTATCGAATAGTATGATCACAGTAATAAAAGATACACTATATAATGCTGTAGGCATATATTGTACATTATTATTGTTTTTTACACCCCTTATAACAAATAAAATATATGTAATACACTTAATTTGTTTTTAAAAATATAAACAGTGATCGACTTTACTCCGTAATATTTTAAAATCGATCTTAAACTAAAAATTCAATGGTGATCGACTTTACCCTATTTAAGCAGGTAACTTCGAACACAATTCAAATAAAAAAAATCAGTTTTTGATAGATTGTAATTCAATTCTTGTAACATGCCTTCATAAGTGAAGGATATGACGACAAAATGCTATTTTCTGAGGAACTTCGCTCCATTGCATAACCTCAATATCATAAAAAAAAATTGCAAAATGTTGATCGACTTTACCCTCTTCTACGGTACTAGAGTTGTTATTGGTACTTATTAAAACAACACGAGTCCAAGAAATTAAAAAATATTTTAAGGTGATATGAAATGAGATACGTAAAATACAATGCTTTTGTAATCAGACATATTAATGTATGGTCCTCCTGTAAACATTTCACAGACCTAACAGAAAATTTTTCCTATTTTTCTCGAAACTTGTTTTCTGTGACCCATGTAGTTTTACGAATGACCGATTCATTTGTTACTGCAATTTTTGAGTTGGAAAATAACATAATTGTGGAGTTTGTAGTATTTTTTTCATTGATATCAGGGTTTGTCGAATTACTAACATTTCGGCAGAATATGTAGACAGGAATTTAACTATCGGTATTGTCCTCTCTGTTTCGATGTGGCATTGTGTTCCCAGGATGCTTTTTTAATCCTGTATGTTATTGAATTATGAGATTATTGCAATTGACAGAAAACCGATTCAAGAATTATGTAGATTTTTGTAGTATACCTATATCATATTTGCTGTAGTAATTGATTAAAACCGACCACTGAGCGATATTCAATACAGCAAAGAGGAGGCCTTCGAAACGTTCACTGTTTGTGTGTTCTACGAACCGTGACAGATATTCAGGCAGTTTACGAGGCGTAATATTTGAAGGAGAAATTTGTGCTGTATACTGAAGTTTACGAAATAGCGGAATCTCTGAAAATTTCCATAAATGCCCGATGAGTTTGGTGATCGCTCTATACTTGCGTAGGAAACAAAGTTGTAAACGTAAAGCTTTCGTCCCAGCTGTAGCTGCGGGTTTGCTTCGAACTCCCAGAATTTTTATGAGTCTATATATGTAGGCCTATATATAATTTGAACTGGTAATGGAAATTACGAGAAAACGGTTGAACGGATTTTAATTAATCTCCCGTCTTTTTGAAGCTTGGCGTCCAAGGATTTTCAGAAAAATAGTAACTTTCAGTGAAGCGTTAGTTTTCCTACATAATTTTCCTATTTTCCGAAATACATCATTCGTCAGTTTTAAGAACTAATTGCATTTCAAAATAGAACAAAACACAGAGTACAATAAATAATAGGCTATTACAAAAAGGCCATGACCTACAGGATTGCTGACATATTTAGAGTTTAAGTTCAATTGGTTATTAAAAACTTCAAGACTTACTAAAAATAATTTACAAGTCTGATTCTGCGGTGTGTAATTTTCTGAGTACAGTTGTGTATTGAATATTAAAATCTACCAAACTTGAGGTGGTTTGATGACATTATTACCATTAGAAATGAAATATTATTATAGTTTATGCTATGATATGACTATTTTTCATTAATTATACATATCAATGCTATATTGATGATATGAAAGTGAAACGTTTTGAAGTTATATAAGTAGATGTAGAGAATATCTTAAATTAGATGTTCATTTCTATAATTTACTAAGTGGTGGCTATTATATATATATATATATATATATATATATATATATATATATATACATATATATATGTATATATATATGTAATTACAAAACTTACGTAAGATAATAGTGTTATTAAAAATCAAATATTTTTATAATTATTAATCAAGTGGGGTTGGGTCTTCTTCATATACCTAATGGCGGTGTGGTGTAGATATTTATATGCGTCATTCTCTTCAGTATTGGCTCGAGAGGGCGCAAAAATTACAGTTCCTAAGGAAAGACCAAAAGGTATTACTTACTGATAAAATAAGGAGCCTAAGAAATTTTGTAGTCTCCCGATCATTTCAGCAAGATCTCTTAGCAGGATAAAATGATTTTACCCTCTACATTTCAAGCTCTACATACAGCAGCTATACCAAGATGCTATAGCCTATCTATTGTTCGAAAGCACAGCAAACCTGACATTTTTTTAACTTTCACCTACAATCCACAATGACCTGAAATAGCTATTGCTTTACTCCTATATGAAAAACCCACTGATCGTCTTGACATTGTTACTTGCGTTTTCGCGTTGAAACTCAAAAACTGAAGGTCAAGAAAAAGTATTTGGAATAAAAAGCCATTCAGAGGGAGTATGTTTCATTATTATGAAAGCAAATAACTTTCAGAATGTCTGGTATTCTTCATTGAAAATAAATCTGAAAAATTGTTATTTGAACGTCTAACGAACTTAGTTTCCAGCATTTGCTGCACAAGCCACTAGTTTTATGTAATACCAATTTTAATTTATTTCGCCAGAACTTAGTAAAAGTAGAAGTTATAATCAAACCGTATTCTGTCGTAGATTGGATTAAATTAATAAAACTGTGTAATAGGTTCGTATGGTGATTTCCCCATTTTCTTCCACTAATACAGGAAAAGAGTTTACTTATTGCTAAAAGTTTGTCGTAAATGCTTTAGCATGATCTGGGCAGTTCAATTTATAATAAGAAAAACTCTAAGAAATCTAACCACCTTACACATGGGTAAGAATCCTTAATTTTAACCCAGATAAGCCCAAACATTTTTTGTAATAAAAATACAGTAGCACATTAGTTACTCTCAAAAATCGGTTAAATGATGTTGAAATAAACTGAAACAAGGAACGTATATTTTCTAAAGCTAACAAATACTACCAACATTATCGCACAACTTATAAAATGTTCCTAACACCAACAATGACATAATATCCGAAGGCACTGCAACTGTCCTTAAAAAAGGACGGTGGGAAAATCTGGGTTAAAACAACTGTTAAAAAGTAATATCATTACTTTCGTGACTATTGACTGTAAGACCTAGCTCTTCTAAAGATCTTATCAAAGTATTTATGTCTTGTTGGAATTGCGGTATCATTGTTTGTGAATTCTGCTAATTTAAGTCGTGAGAATAAAACTATGTCGTCAGCAGAAAGTAAAATATTATTTTTCAAAAAAAAGGTTGGTACTTATTTCTCTAGTGCATGTAAGTATGCGACTGGTTCTCAGTCATTAAATTAGTATTAAATTGTAACAAAACTAACATAATTCAATTTAAGTCCTGTCCAAATTCAACCTCGCAAATTTCTAGCGCAATAATTAACAATAGATCCCTATTAGAAACAAGAACAACCAAATTTCTTAGCTTAAAAATCGATAACGTGTTAAATTGGAAAAATCATATTAAAGAAATTACCCCAAACTCAATTCAGCATGTTTTGCCAAAGATAGTAAATATCAATACTTTAAAAACAATATACTTTGCATACTTCCACTCGGCAATGAGTTTTGGAATAATATTCTGTTGGAATTCCATAGATAGTAACAGTATATTCCCACTACAAAAAAGAGTAATTAGAATAATAGTAGGTGCCAAATCTAGGGAATCGCGTAGGACTATTTTCAAAAAACTACAAATAATGCCCATGGCTTGTCAACATATTTTTTCATTAATGATCTTCCTCGTATGTAATCGTGAAAACTTTGTAACTAATTCAACAGTTCATAGCATAAATACACGTAAAAAAATGACTTTCATACTCCATCGGCAAGTCTATCGTGAGTTATATGGCAGTAAAATTTTTAATAGCCTCCCTATCAATATAAAAGATGAAATTCAAAATATAAGATTATTTAGGGTTAAATTAACGAAGTACCTAATTTCTCACGCCTTCTATACTATAGGTGAATTCTTGACATTCAATAACGCTTCATGAAGTTGATACTAAAACTTTGTGTTGTACTAGTAGACTATATTGTAAATCTCTTCTATATATATTTCAACTAGAATGTGACTATAAATTAAGACTTTATAGTAGTATTAAGTTTTTTGACTTGTTCCATATTCTAGCTGTAAGCAATGTATGAATACCATGGAATGTTAATAAATACAATACAATACAATACAACAAATAAAATGGGACTTAAGGGCGTCCCTTGGTGTAGGGTTATTGATGTTACGCGTTGTATAGAGTCTTGAAATGGGGGTGTAATGATACTGGCCGATTTATATATTTATAAGTGTAATTAGAGACACTGAAAAGTGCGAACAGTGTAGTTTTCCGAAACTAAATCTAAACAAACTGAATCATAAGCCCGGGCGACATCTAAAAATAAAACAAAAGCTTCTTGTTTTTGTGACCCTGCAGTATAATTTTATTTCATTAATATTTGAAGTAAATTGCAGATTAAAACCTTTACGGAAACCTTATTGATTCTTGGGTCAAAGACCCATTCTTTCCATGTACCAAATTTGTTCAAATATTTTTCGTGGGACATTAAAAAGTATTATTGGCCGATTTAATACCACGATCACTAGCTTGTCTGGTTTCAATATTGGGACAGCATAACAATGAAGCCAATTCTGTGAGACGTTTGTTGAATATAATATTAGAGTCATAGGCTACTTAAAGCTAATAAAGATAAATTCTGGTGTGATAATTTTTGCTTAATCTTCTCGTAAGGATTCTATCTGGGTCCGGGGATGATGAGTTCCTGCGTTTTTGTAGTAACAAGTTAATTTTATATAGGCCTATACTTGTAGGTATAAAGGGTGTATTTCCTCGTCCCTACTCGATTGTATTACTTCCTCTTCTCGACATACAGACAGAGGTGTAATCTCTAACTAAATTTATTTTGTATATCGACATCATAATTTACAGTATTTGCTGAAATAGACAGGCTTTTTTATAAGTGTACCACTTGATTTTGGCCCATAATTCCGACACGTTACCGTAGGCTGATATTTGAGAAGAAAATTTAAGCCAACCCTGTTTTCTGCTTTTCTTTTTAATAAAATCTCAAAGTAGCTACCACTTGGTTTTTAAAAATAAAATAATTGTGTCTTGTTTCTTCTTTTAAATATTGGTTTAACCCTTAAATTGGTAAAACTTCATTTCTCACACTAGTTTATTAAACCGTGTCGGACCGTAAAGAAAACAACTATCGCAATGTCCATATTTTATATGTTGTGAAATTTTAATTTTCCTACCAATTTTTCTTCTATTGTTCTATTAAAATTATAGCATATAGCCTATTAATCTGTTCTAACCTATAGAATACTTTGCGAATTTAAGGTTTAAGGGTAATCGACGTTTCGTAATTGCTTCAGAACAGTCTGGCAACCACTATTGTGAGCGACGTTTAGTATGTGTTCATTTAATCTTTATAAAGGATAGTGACTATCTAAGAAATCTGTAATGGTATGTTGGGCGGGAGTTAGTAATCAATTCTAGATCAAATTCGGAAAGATTTTTAAGATTGAGAGCTTGGTTGAATTCTGCAGCAAATAAGTTTCGGTTTTGAACCTTGGGTGGTAATTTATATTGTTTATCTCCCACTGTCCAATTAGTTTTATTTATTATACAGAGTGTAAGAGGTATTTTAACTGATGATTGTTAATGTCATAAGCAGACATCGGATTCTAGGGCAAATGCCTATTTTGTTTCATTAGGAGAAAAGTAAATATAATTATTAATATTTGTGTTTCATGGAAATTGAAAGGTATTCAAAGAGTTTTATAGTGCCCTAAAATGCCCTAAAACGGTTATTAGAGCCTAATTTGTTAATATTCGCCTAAAAATGCCTAACTCACTGTAATGTTTCGCATTTTATTCTTACTTTTTATAATTTATACATGCATTCACTGCGAAATTTAAGGCATTTAGAAAGTGGAAAGTTTGCTTCACACCGGCCATGAAACCATTGATAAAGGAAACAAAATGTTTTGAATCTCACGACACTCGCAATAGATTTCACCGAATTTAACATGTTTGGAGGCATAAATGCCGACAAATAACCAACCTTAGTTTTGAAGCAGGCAACAATCACAACATGTGCTGCTACCGATTCAGAGATATACTATACTATAAAAATGACTGTTTTCGGTCTGAAACCGATTAGCTGTACTGCCCTTCAGAGTGTCATAAAATCACAATTTTTGGAGAAAGAGTGTTTTTGAAATATTTATGAAAAGTCGTAAAACTGCGAATTAGTAGGGTAAACCGTTACAAAATATTTAAAAGAATGGCCCTCCTAGTGTTAACACTACCAGGAAATGCAACAATAAGTGGAAATTTGTATTTTTGTCCAATTGAATCTGAATAACAACGGTTCATTTGAATGCTCGTTAACAGTTGCTCTTTCCCTCACCTTATTTGTGTTGAGAAGTTTTGAGCGGTAGGACGTTTTCCTGTGAAGTTTAACGCGATAATGCCGAAAAATATAAGTGCAAAATCTACATTGATCCGGCAATGGCTAACAGAATATTCAGAATTCACTTATGATGGAAAAATAATATTCTGCAAGATTTGTAGCAAACAGGTATGTAACAATAGTTGAAATATATAAATTCTATTAATTTTAATGAGTAGGCCTATAATATTTATACATTGACTGAGCTATCCTGAGGTATAATTCTTTTTAAGACCACTACACTTTAACCTTTTAAATTCCGATAGTTAAAGTATTTGCAGATCATTAAAATTTTGATTGTTCGAACCCACTAATTTTGTGATAGAAATACGGCAATACAACAATTAGGATTTTATTTTAATTCAGTTTACTTTACATTTTTAGATTTCGCAAGAAAAGAAGTGCCACCTAAAGCAGCATGTGCAAGGAGCGGCTCATAAGGCTAAAGCTCAGCAGAAAAATCAACTGCAACAAACTTTACTAACACAGCCTACTTCATCCAATCTCAGCAGCAATTTCTATGCTGATTTAACCAGAGCGCTTGTTGCTGCTAACATTCCCTGGAATGCAATTGAAAATCCGGTTTTAAGACAGTTTTTACAAAAATACTGCAAACAAAATATCCCATCTGAGTCGACCCTAAGAAAAAATTATTTAGACAGAATATACAATGAAACTTTAGCTTCCATTCGGGAGGATATAGGTGATTCTTACATATGGGTCTCTGTGGATGAAACCTCAGATCCTATGAATAGGTATATAGCAAATATGGTAGTAGGAAAACTTAGTCCTGATGGACCTTCGATTCCACACCTCGTATGTGTTAAGGAACTTTCGAAAGTGAATAGCCAAGCCATTGCTTATTTTGTAAATAAAGGCCTACAGTCTTTATACTCAGGTAATATAGACGATTCTAAAGTTCTGTTGTTTTGTACTGATGCTGCCTCATACATGGTTGCTGCAGCTCCACTTCTTAAAACATTTTATCCTAACCTCACGCATGTAACCTGTCTAGCACATGGCCTTCACAGGGTTTCTGAAACAACCCGGAATGAATTTCCTCTTGTCAATTCGTTTATTTCTAACACAAAAAATGTTTTTGTAAAGCCCCATCCAGGATTTCAATATTCAGAGAGAACTTTCCAGATATCCCACTCCCACCTCAGCCGGTTGTTACACGATGGGGAACCTGGATTCAGTCAGTGGTGTATTATTCTAAGTATTTTAAAGAAGTAGTCACAGTTATTGATAAATTACCTGAAACTGATAGTGCAGCGTGTGTGAAAGCAGTGAAAGATTGTCTGAATGACTCACGAGTGAAAAACGATATTGCCTACATAACATCAAACTTTTCTTTCATACCTGCAAGCATTGAACAATTAGAACGTGAAAAACAATCTCTTTGTAGCCAAATAGCAATAGTAAAGGAAGCTCAAGTGAACATACATTCGGCTTTGGGCGAAACTGGGAAAAAAGTTAAAAATAAGTGGGACAACGTATTAAATATGAATGTAGGATTTTCATTGTTGGAAAAAGTATCAAGAGTGATATCGGGGGAAAGTGTAAATGTTCCAGTAAGTATTGATGTTTCTATTGTACCTAATTTAAAATTTGCGCCTCTCACATCAGTTTCGGTTGAAAGAAGTTTTTCTGCTTTCAAAATGATTCTCAGTGACAAAAGGCAAAGGTTAACTGTGGAGAATTTAGAAAAAATTCTGTTGGTGTACTGTGCAGACAATTATAATAAAGTCTGAGCATGGAACTGAATTTCAATAACTTAAAATGAGTAATCTTGATATCAGTAATCATTATTTCATTAGTTTCAATATATTAAATTTGTGCAGCTCTGTTTATAAATATAATATAGTATTCTTTTTTAATGTTTAAACATACTTTTTTGTGCGTATTTTAGTGTATAACTAAAAATTTCAGTGAAAGAAATAAGTATGATACCTTGATGTGCCTAAAATGCCTATTTTCATTAAAATAGAGCCTAATTTTACAAATTTTGAGCTTATTTTAGGCGCCTAAAACTGCAATTTTTAGTGCCTAAAAATCCGATGTCTGGTCATAAGGAAGAAAAAAAATGTCCTCACATTTTTTTTTCTAATTGTAATATTTAACTAATTATGAAGTTCACAATATTATACGTTTGGCAACGTTACTGTATGGGGAGGAGGAAGTTTACAAGTACACAGTACAGCTCAAGCGGCTACAGACATACCGGTACAAAACAGATGCTCTGTTCTAATGCAGGAACGGATCGTTGTTTACATAAAACGAACAGCAAATACAAACTTTCATTCTCATTAATAGAACTTCATGGTAAATTTCCATTTTATTTAACAATATTGGCAACATTGGTCCATTTTTTATTCTACGTCTAAAATATAAACAATAATAGTTTACTGCATAAAATCACACGAACTTCTATTTAAATGCAACATTCTAATCTCTCCCTCTTCCATAAAGCAGTGTCACTTTTTAAGAAATTCCTGTTTTCCTGTTTTCGAAACGAGGTAAGAGACTCCTAGTTTCTAATAATCGTTGAGAAACTGCTACAAAAGTTCGCCGATTAAATAAGCTTCTTTGAGGAATACATTGACGGTACATCTTCTTGCCTCATTTGAATTACGACAACTTTCTCCATAAATTAATACTTACTTATTGGCTTTTAAGGAACCCGGAGGTTCATTGCCGCCCTCACATAAGCCCGCCATTGGTCCCTATCCTGAGCAAGATTAATCCATTCTCTACCATCATATCCCACCTATCTCAAATCCATTTTAATATTATCTTCCCATCTACGTCTCGGCCTCCCCAAAGGTCTTTTTCTCTCCGGCCTCCCAACTAACACTCCATACGCATTTCTGGATTCGCCCATATGTGCTACATGCTCTGCCCATCTCAAACGTCTGGATTTAATGTTCCTAATTATGTCAGGTGAAGAATACAATGCGTGCAGCGCTGTGTTGTATAACTTTCTCCATTCTCCTGTAACTTCATCCCTCTTAGCCCCAAATATTTTCCTAAGTACCTTATTCTCAAACACCCTTAACCTATGTTCCTCTCTCAAAGTGAGAGTCCAAGTTTCACAACCATACAGAACAACCGGTAATATAACTGTTTTATAAATTCTAACTTCCAGATTTTTTGACAGCAGACTGGATAATAAAAGCTTCTCAACCGAATAATAACAGGCATTTCCCATATTTATTCTGTGTTTAATTTCCTCCCGACTATCATTTATATTTGTTACTGTTACTCCAAGATATTTGAACTTCTCCACCTCTTCAAAAGATAAATTTTTATATTTCCATTTCGTACAATATTCTCGTCACGAGACATAATCATATACTTTGTCTTTTCGGGATTTACTTCCAAACCTATCTCTTTACTTGCTACAAGTAAAATTCCCATATTTTCCCTAATCGTTTCTGGATTTTCTCCTAACATATTCACGTCATCCGCATAGACAAGCAGCTGATGTGACCCGTTCAATTCCAAACCCTCTCTGTTATGCTGGGCTTTCCTAATGGCATACTCTAGAGCAAAGTTAAAAAGTAAAGGTGATAGTGCATCTCCTTGGTTTAGCCCACAGTGAATTGGAAACGCATCTGACAGAAACTGACCTATAGGCCTACGAACTCTGCTGTACGTTTCATCGAGACACATTTTAATTAATCGAACTAGTTTCTTGGGAATACCAAATTAAATAAGAATCATTTTTTATTCTACGTCTAAAATATAAACAATAATAGTTTACTGCACAAAATCACACGAACTTCTATTTAAATGCAACATTCTAATCTCTCCCTCTTCCATAAAGCAGTGTCATTTTTAAAGAAATTCCTGTTTATGTGATTTTCGAAACGAGGTAAGAGACTCCTAGTTTCTAAAAATCGTTGAGAAACTGCTACAAAAGTTCGCCGATTAAATAAGCTTCTTTGAGGAATACATTTACGGTACATCTTCTTGCCTCATTTGAATTACGACGACTTTCTCCATAAATTAATAACATTTGATATTCCTAAACTGTGAATATCTGGTACCGAACTGTCATCCACTCTGCAGCAGAGCTATGGACAGGGAGCTTGAACTCAGCTGACATGTACTTACGTCTGTGCAGAGTACTGCCTGCTGAACGTTGCCACGTCTCTCACGTCAGAATATGAACAAATTTAAGCATGCAATTTTATTTAATTTCACGAAAACGTATAGAACACACAAATATGTATTTTAACTAATATTAACTCTTTGCTAGATATACCTATCGATGTAATTGTTTTCGTAATTTTACTAACGATATAAGCAGTAACACGCAAATAAAATAAGAAAAGAAATATTTTTTCTGTGAAAACTTTCAAGTTTTGACCCTATGTTGTATAGACATTTTTTGATCCTGTAGACAGTCCTCGACAACCGTGAAAAGGACGGCACTTATACCCCTTACACCCCGTATATATTTCTATGGGTCTATCATCACTAACCATTGTATCGGTATTTAAGATCCATGCAGTATCAGTATATAGATTTGTTTTACGGATTTCGTCCCTGATGCTCTCCTACCAAAATGGTTTTTCTATATTACTTTTCTTTCTTTCTTGGATTTCTTTTTTGCGTAGGCGCTTTGGATTTTCGTTTCATTTCTTGTGGAAGTAAAAGAGATGAGGGTGATTGGTCTTGAGTTTCAATAAAGGTTTTAACCTTGGTTTCTCGGGAAACTTCCTCATCTATCACAGATCTCCTAGATCAGTGGTTCTCAACCTCTGGTCCACGGACTTCCAGGAGCCCGCGAGTAGTCCGAAAGGGGTCTTCGTTAACAAGATATATTTTTCAAATGGCATTTCAATTAAATTTAACTTCATCGCATTCGCCGATTTTTCTCAGCTTGAAACAATATTTGTTTGCTTGTGTCAGATTTGTGAGACACAGAGTTTACCAGGAATGAGATCACCAGAGGGACTTCTTTTAGCTCGCAAGCCTAGCCTACCTATCTGTTACTTTAGATTTTTAAATTCTCTGAATTCAATTTTCAGGGTCCAGCTTTAGGTGTCCACCGTTCAGGATAAAATTGGAGCAATGATAAAGAAATTACACTTGTGGTCTGTGTTGTCAATCCAGAATTCGATTAATTTCCCACTCTAAGTAACTTCCTAGCAACGAATGGTGATGAACTCTTATCCAATATCGTTGGCAGTATGGAGGACATCTTGATTTATTAACATTAAAATTAAGGGAATATTTCCTTCTTGCAATTCCGTATGACAAAAAATAGTTCGTCCGTCAAAGAAGAAAAACTGTTAGTCTAGTTTTGACGAGAGCTTAAAAAGATGTGTTTCCCGCAATGATTTTATTGAATCCTATCTGCATTCACCATATATCCCCATGTTTTCCGATCTATAAGAATTACAAAGTTATTAGAATAGAAAATTCTTATTAATTTAAAATATTGTGGACAAAGTGACTCCAAATTATTATATTGTTGTTTTTCATATTCTTACTGACTTAAATGTACAACTCTCCACTTTTCCTAACGTAACCCAGTACGCTGCAAGGAGTGTATCAATATTTCAAGCCGCTAGATGGCAGCACAGTCACTTTTCGCTGCTTAAATGCTAAACAGGAAAGTTTTCCAGTATTAATTGTTAAAGAGTTTATAGTGTAGTTTTCTGTGTGGGCTACTGTGATACAGTGCTTTAAATCTGGCCAAATTATACAAATAAATTGAGTAAGGCTATTGTGCAGTGGCGGTGCGTCAGTAAGAGCACAAGAGCACGTGAACACCTTGTTTCCATTAATGCATGACTAGTTTTATTATTTGATACCGTATTGACGTAGTGGGGATGTATAATATCAGAATCGAGTATTTTAAACTTCCCGCATCTTGCATAAACTTCTTATGTAAACTTGGCAACATCCGTTCATGTACAAGCCGTGCTCTTTTCGAGATGGTTACAGGAATTTTACGCATGCGCGGGAGAAAATTGTCTTTAGCTGGCCGCTTATGACTCGTCAAGAGCACAAAGCGTTAAGTGAACATGATGAGTATCTATCCTACAGATGTCAGGTGCATCGGTGCCTATCGTTCACGTGCTATATCTCGAGGAGGAAATTTAAAAGCCTGTAGATGTCAGCATCTGACTGTAGGAACGTTTACTTTACGTAGATGTGTGTACAGTGCTGCTACGAGAGTGTAGTTTGTGAATTACTATACTTCAGTGTCGGCATAATAGCATAGTTTGACTTTCAAACACGTGCTGGCTGACTGTGGTGGTAGTATGAATTTAAGTATCTGTATGGTAGTGTATAATATTTAAGAATAATATTTACTGGCATGTATTTATAGTAATCAATCTATGCGAATGGGATTACAGTACTGGTATAGGCTGTAGTGTATCAGTGTGTTGTGAATCAAAATATATTACTGAACACACGCGTTTGTAAATAACTGGACTGTGTTATGTATTCATTTTTAACAAACGTAAACACTGAACTCTGTTCAATGAAATTTGGAACAGTAAAGAACTGGGTAAACTAGCTTACCAGGAAAAATTGGAAATAGAAAGACTGAGTTTCATTATTATTATTATTATTATTATTATTATTATTATTATTATTATTATTATTATTATTATTATTATATGTCGTTTTGAATTTATGTACGGTTTTCTTCGATAGTGAAACATTGGAATCATGACATTTCATATTAGACTAAACGTACAATTTCAAATTTTCTTCGATTTTGGAACCACAAAATTGTGAACACACATAATATTTTATCACGAGCCGCCACTGCTATTGTGATACACACAGATGCTTAATATATCAACTGTAGAAGTTTGGTTGAAATCACATTGAAATTAACTAACAGATATCAGGATTCAGGTCGAGAAAATTTTGGGTGAAAGTATGGACAAATCCATCAGACACATGTCTCGGCTTTTTTCCATCTAGGCCTGGGATCAAGAGAAAAGCAAATTGGAGAATTACGAGCCAAACGACTGCAGCGTAACTAGTCATTGCTGCAACGCGAAAAACCGCAGCGACGTGGTTCAGGCGGTAGCACGCTGGACTCGAATGAAAGCGGTAAATGCAGTGCATGAGGTTTGGGTTCGATTCCCCTATTCATCATATTTAATTTTTTTTTATTTTAGTACATATATTCGTAGCGTCCTAAGGCTTTAACATTTTGCAATAGGTGCAAAAATGTATGGTTTGAAGAATAAATTTTCATTTCATATTGCGTCATATTACATAGCAGTGATACAAGGAAATCCTTCAAATGATTCACATTACTATAAATCAGTGATTAATTGAAAACAAGTGTACTGGCGCTTTGTATGTGGTGCGCAATGCTTACAGTCGTTTGACTTGTAATTTTTAAATTCTGTATTCTTGAACCCAGGCCTATGTGGAAGAAAGCTCAGACACGTGTCTCATGGATTTGGCCACACTTTCACCCAAAATTTTCCCGACCTGAATTTTGAAATCAAAGTGGGGCGGTCTCCGTGTAAGATTTAGCAACTTTTGTAATCAACTTTTTTTCCCATAAAAAATTATAGAGTTTACTGAAATTTTAACATTTACTGCAAATACTACCAAATTGCTGTATGTCCAAATAATTTTCTTGTGTGTAAGGAAATAGATTGAGAAAATTGTGATACAGTTTGTATTGCTAAAATAAGATAAAACACTTTTCAAAATAATTATTATGAATGGATTTTCCAAAATTGTGTTAAATTTTAGCAGCAAGAAGAATGAGTATTAAGCTAAAATTGTTAGCTAAATAAATAAAAATAAGTGTATATGTGTGATCTTTTTAACTTACGCTATATTATAAGTACCATGCCAACATGTCAATTCGAACATTCTGAAGAGCTGACAAATTATGAAATACCTCCCAAGAGGTAATACATTACTTTATAATTGATCAACTTGATTAATTCGTTTTATTGTAAATATAATATTAAAATACATGTCAAAATAGCCCTAAAATGAGAATTATAATAGCCCTTCACATTCAAGCACTAATTACTGCTAGAATGTTCAATAATAATGTTGATAAAGTCAATCGGAATAAATTACTTCAGATTTTGGCAGATGATCAAGTACCTCAACAGATTATACAAAATATTTACAATATATATAAAACAACCATCATAGCAATTCGAAGTAACAATAAACTTTCACAGTGGCGACCCATTTATAGTGGAGTACGACAAGGCTGTGGCCTTTCACCACTTCTGTTTATTATATATATAAATAGAATCATTCAAGATTGGGGACAGACACGCCATGGATTTATTCCAATTAATCGAAATTTGCAGCTTGATGCTTTACTTTTCGCTGATGATTTAGTTCTTATGGCATCAACTGAAGATGATTTACAATATTCAGTACACAATTTAAATAAGGTCAGTGAAAAATATAACATGGAAATTAATATTGAAAAATCGAAAATCACGTCATTTTGTGGCAAAATCTGTTTGAATAATAAAATAATTGAAAGAGTGAATACCTTCACTTATCTTGGCTATACACTATCACCTTATGATGAAGTAGATATTGCTGAAAAAATATGTAAATATAATAAAACA
This sequence comes from Periplaneta americana, assembly GCF_040183065.1. Classification (NCBI taxonomy): domain Eukaryota; kingdom Metazoa; phylum Arthropoda; class Insecta; order Blattodea; family Blattidae; genus Periplaneta; species Periplaneta americana. The sequence continues at coordinate 7,102,906 of NC_091132.1, read as the reverse complement.
ATGGGGATCATTAATAAAATCATGAAACCTTCACTAGTACAAAGACACACAAGAATAGGCTTGTATAAAACCTTAGCACAGCCAGTATTAAGCTATGGTAGCGAAGCGTGGACTGTGAAGAATAAAGATGTCAGTAGAATAACAGCAAGTGAGATGAGGTTCATGAGAGCAACAGCTGGATATACTCGCTGGGATCATAAAAAAAATGAGGACCTAATGCAAGAACTTCAAATAGAACCCATTATGCAGTTCATCAGCAAATATCAACTTCAGTGGAAGGGTCGTCTCGAACGAATGAATCGATGCAGAATTCCAAAAGCACTGCTTCATTACCATCCATATGGCAAAAGATCTCTAGGCCGCCCAAAGAAGAGATGGACTGAAAATTCTAGTTTGAGACCGTAACAGGCCACTTGGCCTAATACTTGTTAGGAAGATGATGATGATGATGATGATGATGTTCAACATTCACAGCTTTTCTTTAGAGAAAAATGAGGCTGACACTATTCTGAATAAAAGGAAAATTTAAAAATTATTCTACCTTTATCCATTCAAGAGCAATAAAAAAAGTAACCGAACATCAAAGTTTTTTAAAGAAACAAAAGTGTCTCTTCTATTAATCCATTTATGAGACTGATAATGATTTTTTAAAACATTCAATACTGCTCCTTAAGCAACTTAAAATGTACTCCCATAATCGCAGTTTTAAACATTTTCAAACTGAGCCTTTGGTAAATTTTAAAGTCTGTATCAAATTAGCCCAATCTTTTTTTACTGTAACATATTAGCCCTATTTGACTCTACATGAATAGCTAAGAACTGCAGACACGCCTGTTTAAAAAAAAAAACGAAACCAAACAGTCTCTGCTTTTGTAAATGCTGGTATCAGTATGGTAGTTATTTAAGACAAGCAATTTGTGGGCGAAAATGTGAATTAGAATAAGAGAGATAAATTTAATTTCACTAACTTATATTACAAGTGAATACAATGTAAAAGATCCTGCACATACTCAACTCAAATTATGATAAGAGAAATCATGTCCATATTTGCATAAATAACCTTCTCTACCCCGGTTCAATATTTTCTACTTTCAATCTTAAATGTGGATCAATATCGTACCGATTCCTACACACTAGTCTTTCTTGTAAGCATAACTGGATTTCAAAATGCTTTCTCCAGAAAACAGGCTATGTGGAAAAAGGCAACTACCATCGTTATCTAGTTCTGAAGTTCTTTTTTTGTGCGCAATTTCTTATGATCAGAAAAAAAAACAATCACCCAGAATTGATGTAGTGTACATTTAAAAATACGTTTTCAAAAAATCGTCACAAATCGTAATATTTGACAAGTATGTACTTTAAATATTTCGCTGTTTTATCTCATTGCATTACATCTACTGGCGTGTTTTTTTTTTTTTTTTTTTTTTTTGCATTTCATATAGGCCTAGTAATTTATGTATTAATGGCGAAAGGAAGATGTTTTTAGCGAAAGCTACGGAGTTGCTGCCGTGGTCAGAGAGTGCAAGTGGCCCGAGATTTAAACAGGAATTTTCGCCAAAGGTTCATACATTATTTTGTTGCACTAGTCAGTAACTGAATAAATTAAAACTTTTTGATAAGAGTTTTAAGGGGAGAGGATGGTATTTTTTAAAACTTTTTTCCTATTTGGTGTAAAATATTAATTTTTTGTATGTAGAGAGCTCATGGCTATAGCAACTCAACCAAATATAAATATTTTGAAAAAAAATTTTGGGAGCCAGATTTGAAAACAAAAATGTACCCAGTGCAGGATTTTACTAAACTCGATATATCTAAGCAATTTTTAAAGATGAATTCAAACACTTTGTTACAATTTATTTGTAAAAGCATTCTCTACAAACTGTCTATAACAAAATTTTGATATTAGTTCCTACATTTGTAAAATAAACAATTACAGTTCGATAACATTTTTTTTATTTTCTTTCTTGCAAACAGACAGACTTATTTTTAAAATGAAATCAATTAGGAAAATTCTGTTACAGAGAAAAGTTTTCTAGTAGTCTAGAGAATGTGTATTCTAAATTTCATACATATATATTTAATATTTCAAAAATTATACCGATTTTTGTCTGGCAATGTAGCAAAAAAATAAAGTTCCAGAAACAGCAATCAAAGGGAGTGTGATTTGATAATCCAGAGCGCAGGAACTTTAAAAATGGCGTCTCAACATCCAATAAGAGCACAGATGTCCACAAAAGTTATACAATGTACGTATTCCACACACATCACAGAGTATTTTAAAGAAAAATTTGGGTTTGAAAAAAAAAAATGAAGTTCCGGAAACAACAAACAAAGGGCGTTGTGATTTAAAAATCCAGAGCGCGGGAAGTTTAAAAATGGCGTTTCAACATCCGATAAGGGCACAAATACCCACAAAATATCATACAATATATTCCACACATATCACAGAGTATTTTAAGGAAAAAATCTTATTTTTCGAAAATTTACTCATTTTTCACCAAAAAATACCATCTTCTTCCCTTAAGTTAGAAATTCGCTTTGTGTTTGTATGTCTTGTTTAGAGTGTTTTGTTTTGGTATCTAGGGACTGTGTTTACTAGAAAAAAAAAAGAATACGTAGAATAAAAATTATTCGTTGAGGGAGGCCATGCATGATGCTGTTATTTCTTTGTTGTTAAGTTACCAGTCTCTGAATTTAATAAACAATGTTATGTTATGTTATGTTGGAAATGATGTCGGCATCTGTTGAAACCGAAATTCCTTCTGGAGTTGTTATTAAAGCCAAACAAGCTGAAGGTAAGTTGTTGCCAATTAAATAAATATAAGCGTAAGTAAAGAAACGACATATTTTTTGGCCCTAGAGCCTATGAAAGTTTTTTTAGGTCCGCAAGTGTATAACGGGCTATGTTACATATATCGTATCCATGGAGAAATTAAACAATTATTATTATGGACTAGTGTGCCACAAAAAAATTGTTTTGTAGCAAAGGGTTATTTTAGTTTTAATACTTTGTTTAAAGTCAATTCGTTTAATAATGTTTTGTAGTAAAGGATTATTTCAGTATCACGTTACCATAATATCACTCATTCACCTGGCAACCCTGTGTGTAGCTACATCCTTTCTTTGCCTCTGATTTATGGAGGAGGGACCTGAAGGCTCACACTGCATCCTGAGGCTTGTTGTTGATATTATTAATGAATGCATCTTTGTTTTGGCTGACGGCGCTTTTGATTATGCTTCCAAACATTTCTATCAAATGTACTCCATGCATTCGCAAGTTAGTGCTTTCAACATTCCTGTAGTTACTTGCTTCTAGCCAAACGCTAATATTCAAACTTCCTGAAGCAATTAAGTCTCCAAATACGTCGAAAGCAGTTAATCTTTTCAACGCTTTTGTTGCATTAGGAAACAGCATCACACAATGTTGCCAAAATTAATTTTCCCAGTGTGATTAGAGAGTATAAATTTCACTTAAGACAGAGATGACCTAAGAATATTAAAGAAAAGAGCGCAACAAACCAGAAGCTCAGAAACAAGAACATGTGAAATTCGAAACTGTTTAAAAACTTTTATTTTTGGGCTTTCCTATTTGCCACCAGGGGTCTTTTGCACAGTATAAAGCTAAAATTACTATTTTACTAACGACAAATTAATAAATAAGTAAAAAAAAAAAACAGTTATTTTGTTGCATAAATCTGTATTGGTAAATTTGTCATTAGACGTGACATGCACTAGTAATTACTAACAGTTTCATTTCTTTTACCAACTAATCGTTGCATAAAAATTTGTCATATGTAAAATAGAATCGCGAGCACGTTTTCTACCAATCCTTCGTTCTTGGTAAACTTTCTTAAAAGTGTAGAAATAACACTTTTAAAGTAACACGACTTCATCTTAAAGCTATGGGAGTGAAGAAGAATTCATATATAGGCAGAGGAAAACGGTTAGGCCAAAAATAAATACCGATTTTCAAGAGTTTCTGTTTAAAGAAAGATTTCGCTTGTCAAAAATTAAATTTGAGATATTGCTTGCTACTGCAAAGTCTTATTTAGGTACTGCAACATGATTTTACCAAAAAGTCCCTAACCAACAGAAGGGTACCTATTTTAATAATAATCAAACTCTGTATTTAAAAAAAATAATAATTTTAAAATTAATTATAATATTAATTTGGAAGATAATATATAAATCCATAACACAGCTCTCTTCCTAAAGATCGGGAAAATTGTCGCTCATTTATATTTCCAATATTGGTACCGGTAGTACCAGACCAATTGGACGGAATTACGCAATAATAGACCAACCGACAATTTGGAGGGGGGGAAAGAGGGAGAGATATTTATACAGATCTATTGATGGCAGGCTAATTTAACTCGGAAAATAAAAATAAAAATGAGATATCTGATTTTTGCTGCTATTTATAACCAAAACTTGGGTTTATTGCATAAAATTCATTTATTTATTTTGCTTTGAAATATTAATCCAACTCCTGGTCTGTTATCAAAAATCGGTTAGCTTCTTTTGGTATTATTTGTTCTATTTTTTGTAATAATATGAATGTTATAATACTTCTTTCATGAAATGTTTTATAAAAAAAAAAACAGATTTATTTCAAAGGCCAATCGAAAGAGGTTTATGGCGCTTGGTCTCTTATTACGTAACTCCGTCCAGTTATTGATTCAGCACACGTGTGGAGTTGTTTTCATTTATTTTTATTTTACTTCCTTTGTCAAATTCGAACAAAACTGTCTAAATTGTGATAGGCTATATCGTTTTCTTCTGTTATTTCATTGAGAAACATGATGCAGAGATCGTTTCGCGTAATTTTTACAACAATGAAAAACATAAATGTTGAATATTTTGTGTGCATCATACACTACGATTGTCTTTCTTTTTTCTTAATTAAATAAATGCAGAATTAAATAATACTTAAATCTGATTTTAATGTCATAACACTATTTTTTTTTCGCAATATTCTAAAACAGAATTTTTCAATATGGCTGCCTTTCACTTCTAAAACATGCTAGTTATGACAAATTAGTAAAATTGTGTTATGCAACAGAAATTACCAAGACTTGTCGTTTGTCATCCATAAATTGGTAAATTGTCACTTGTAACCAATATATTTTATGCAGTATGCCCTAGGTATCAGATGCTTTTGCAGAACTAATATCGGAAACCTGTCCTCTTAGCGAATGTTTTTTAATTTTCTCATTAAATTCTGTAAAAATGTATTGAGATATCAACTTCACCCCCCTCCCTGAATTATGGGTGAAGCACAACAATCTCGAACTGTATAAACTACAGACACGGCAGAATGTTACTAAATTGAATTTCAGCATGAATTTTGTAAGACATATCCACCTGTCTTCATGGTCATAGATGTATTAAAATAAAAACATATACTATGTATGAGGTACAGGGTTGGGCACATAAAACCGGCCCGTCTCATCATTTGATTTGAAACAAACTTTTTCCAAAGAAATGGAATAAAATGAATAAGTGAATGTGTCCAATAGGTCAGTTTCTATCTGATGCTTTTCCAATTCACTGCGGGCTAAAGCAGGGAGATGCACTATCACCTTTACTTTTTAACTTCGCTCTAGAATATGCCATTAGGAAAGTTCAGGATAACAGGCAGGGTTTGGAATTGAACGGGTTAGATCAGCTTCTTGTCTATGCGGATGACGTGAATATGTTAGGAGAAAATACACAAACGATTAGGGAAAACACGGAAATTTTACTTGAAGCAAGTAAAGCGATCGGTTTGGAAGTAAATCCCGAAAAGACAAAGATATGATTATGTCTCGTGACCAGAATATTGTACGAAATGGAAATATAAAAATTGGAAATTTATCCTTCGAAGAGGTGGAAAAATTCAAATATCTTGGAGCAACAGTAACAAATATAAATGACACTCGGGAGGAAATTAAACGCAGAATAGATATGGGAAATGCGTGTTATTATTCGGTTGAGAAGCTCGTATCATCCAGTCTGCTGTCCAAAAATCTGAAAGTTAGAATTTATAAAACAGTTATATTACCGGTTCTTCTGTATGGTTGTGAAACTTGGACTCTCACTCTGAGAGAGGAACATAGGTTTAAGAGTGTTTGAGAATAAGGTGCTTAGGAAAATATTTGGGGCTAAGCGGGATGAAGTTACAGGAGAATGGAGAAAGTTACACAACATAGAACTGCACGCATTGTATTCTTCACCTGACATAATTAGGAACTTAAAATCCAGACGTTTGAGATGGGCAGGGCATGTAGCAAGTATGGGCGAATCCAGAAATGCATATAGAGTGTTAGTTGGGAGACCGGAGGGAAAAATACCTTTGGGGAGGCCGAGACGTAGATGGGAGGATAATATTAAAATGGATTTGAGGGAGGTGGGGTATGATGATAGAGACTGGATTAATCTTGCACAGGATAGGGACCGATGGCGGGCTTATGTGAGGGCGGCAATGAACCTTCGGGTTCCTTAAAAACCATTTGTAAGTAAGTAAGTAAGTGAATGTGTCCTGTACTACCATCGTAATAGATGTTGAAAGTGCCCTCCACCAACATCTAGACACTTCTGTGCACGTCTTAACAGGGTCATACAGACACGTTCCAATTCCTCAAGGGTGATATTTCTGATGTTATCCTTCAGTTCATCAATAGTAATGGGGATTCTGCTCGTACACGTTCCCCTTCAAGTGCCCTCATAAATAAAAGTCACATGCCGACAAATCTGGTGACCGCGGTGGCCACAAGCCTTTGCTCACAGTCCGCTCTTCAGTGAATTCTGAAGATCGGTGTGTGGTGCGCTATGACTGCGAAACGCATTATCGGTCCAATATTCTTCGACACCACAGTCAACACGGATGTATACTTGACTTTCTTGGATGAATTTTATCCCCAACTAACAGAAGAGGAGCGAAATTACTCCTTCTTTCAACAAGATAGAGCAACATCTCACACATCTGAGAGGTCACTTACGCGTATTCATCAAATGTTCACTGAAGAGCAGACTGTGAGCAAAGGCTTGTGACCACCGCGGTCACCAGATTTGTCGACATTTGACTTTTATTTATGGGGGTACTTGAAGGGGAAAGTGTTCGAGTAGAATCCTCATACTATTGATGAATTGAAGGATAACATCAGGAATAGCATCCACTAACACCCGTGAGGAATTGGCACGTGTCTATATGAATCTGTTAAGACGTGCACATAAGTGTCTAGATGTTGGTGGAGTGCACTTTCAATATCTATTATGACAGGACACATTCATTTATTCATTTTATTCCATTACTTTGAAAATTTTTTTTTTCAAATCAAATGAGATGAGACGGGCCGGTTTTATCTGCCCAACCCTGTACTAAAAATGCGAGAAATAGAAATCGGAAGGACTGTAAAAAAATCTGAATGGACAAACGCGTAAGGAACTGTTCAACTTGAATCAGTTTCAACAATACAGTTTGAACGAGATATCCTGTACAGGCACTTGAGGAGAATGGGATATCAAGAGAGGGTGAGCACAGATTTAAACTTTGATTGCAAAGTTGCCATGCGACGAAATGAAATATACTTACATGCTCAAATAAAAAAAAATGAAGTGCGACGAAATGACCACGGCCCTATTCTTCTATTATATTTGCAAACCGAACACAAAGTGCATAAGATTTGCTGATGATATGGCGTCGTTAGCAGAAGAGGAAATGATATTAAAGGATATGCTACTGGAGCTAAATGACAGCTGTGAGCAGTATGGGATGAAGATAAATGCAAACAAGACAAAGCCCATGGTCATAGGAAGAAAAATACAGAAGATAAACGTGCGAATCTATACTAATAATAAACCTGTAGCCGAAATTTTTCTGGTAATTTTCGATTTTCCAAAAATAATTGGCCCTAACATATATAATTAACAACCCTGAAACCGAAAATCGCTTTTTTGAAATTTTTGTTTGTATGCCTGTCTGTATGTTTGTTACCTTTTCACGCGATAATGGCTGAACGGATTTCGATGAAAATTGGAATATAAACTAAGTTCGTTGTAACTTAGATTTTAGGCTATATGGCATTCAAAATACTTTATTTAAAAGGGGGGTTATAAGGGGGCCAGAATTAAATAAATCGAAGTATCTCGCGTATTATTGATTTTTGTGAAAAATGTTACATAACAAAAGTTTCTTTAAAAATGATTTCCGATAAGTTTTATTCTTTACAAAATTTTGATAGGACTGATATTTAATGATATAAATGAGTTTTAAAATTAAAATAACGCCATCTAAGACGGTGCAATGAATTAAGAACAAATGACTTCGTCTATAAGGGGCCTTGGACAACAACAATCGAAACAGGGGCCTTGGACATCAACAATCGAAAGCTATTAAACATAGCCTACAGAGAATGTTTCTGTGTATTAACCGATTTGTATAATTAATTATTATTTCACCATTGGAAAGTGTAGTTTCTCTAGATGGACATAATGCTATAATGTTATTGCAGTAACGTCTGAGTAAATCGAGGACAGGTAAGATTAAAATAACTTCTTATGCACAGAAAATTTGATAGGCTATTTTGTACACTCGTTTTCTGTATTTCTTAAAATAATATTTATGTACACTCATTTTAATCTCAGAGAATTAACGAACAACGAGAGTGTATTGATTTAGTATGCAGTAATAGTTCGTTAGCTTAGCAATCCATTATTTTATAATTCAAATTTTAACTATGCTCAATTTAATCGTGTTAAAATGCATAAAATATATATGCAATAAATGCAGTGCAAAAAAAAAAATTGGGTAATGAGCGAAGCAGATTATCTTGCGCTGTTGTAAAAGTTGTTCCCTGGATGAACCGTCCTATTTTAGTTATGTAATTACTTTATATTTATTTCTAACAGGTGCAGCGGAGCGCACGGGTAAAGGCTAGTACTAAATAAGGCAGTAGAGCAAGTGCACAGCTTCAAATACTTGGGGTGTACTATAAGCAGTAACATGAGCTGCTGCCAGGAAGTCAAAAGGAGGATAACAACGGCAAAGGAAGCTTTTAATAGAGAAAGAAGCATCTTCTGCGGACCTCTGGGAAAAGGACTAAGGAAGAGACTAGTGAAGTGCTTTGTGTGGAGTGTGGCATTGTATGGGGCAGAAACATGGACATTACGACGAAGTGAAGAGAAGCGAATAGAAGCATTTGAAATGTGGATATGGAGAAGAATGGAACGTGTGAAATGGACAGACAGAATAAGAAATGAACTCGGGACTCGCGTTAAAGCATGAAACCACAACTAAAGTCATACAGTATACGGGCTATTCCATATGAAATCGATCAGTAAAAAACCTCGCATTTTTTATACCCTAATTTTTTTCCCTACTTATACAAGGTGCTGAGGGGAGTGCATTCTCAAAAATATACTATCGAAAGTCAACCGGTTTTCGTATTACTGAGCGACAAATTTAGCGTATTTTATAAAAACAAGCCTCTTTCACCGATCAGAACTCTGGAACCATTTACTGCAGAACATTAAACGAGAGCTTATTTTGGAGCTGACATTTGGTAGGTTATGTTACAAAGTAATCCTTATTTTTATTGTGTACAGAGAGACAGATAATCTGATTTTACTTACTTTTGGGCTTTTTGGCCATTTGTAAAAATGTAAAAAAAAATATTGAGAAAAAAACCTTGCATTATTAAGAGGGATTCGGCATTGTTTGCTTAGTGGTACGGCAATAAGTTTCGAGGGTATTAAATAGATTATTTTCACACGCCTAGACTTGAACGGCGCAGTACCGCACGCACTGGCCGAGAGCTGAAGATAAGCGAGCGTTGGGCGTCATTTTACTCCTGTTTATGAAAACCTGTGATAAAGCTAGCACAGCCATGACTGCTAGACGACACATCACGTGTTTGTCTCCTGGCCTTGCTTGTCTCGGCTAGCTCCCGCCTCACAGTCAGCTGGTTAGTTCACGCGCGTACTATTTATTTTCTTTATTTGATATGTTCAATACCTTCTTATCAACATACCATCAGTAAAAAATATGGGTTTATTTGTACTTTCAATGCGGAATCTAACCTGCATTTTTTAAATATTTTTTCCTAGCCAAAGGCGTCTTAATGAGGAAAAATCTAAATTTCTCCATTTCCATAAAAAGTAAGAAAATCTGTTTATATGTCAATATAAAGTTTAATTTCTCGCATCAAAATAAACCATGATTTTGATCATTGGGTGAAAGGGTTTCGGAGCTACAACAGTTTAAATTTGCTAATTTTATGAAAATACGATAAATTTAAATATTTTTAATTTAAACACTATGAAGTTCTGATGCCTCAAACTTTGCACAAAGCATTGTATCACAGTTCTCTACGTACAAAAAGAGTTTCATTGTATTTAGAAATTGTAAGGTCAATTTTCTCTATATTTCGGTCGATTTGAGATGGAATAACTCATACGTATGCACTTCTATTTGGGACGTTTGAGATTGTCGTAAAACCCACTTGAGGTATGTGGACAAAAAGGGAAAAATTTTGTATCATTCCTGGATAGCTCAGTGATAGAGCGTTAGTGTGCTTAGCCAAAGGTCCCTCGCTCGATCCTCGGTCCCGGAACAATTTTTCCCTTTAATATTATTCAAACAAGTTTGAGAAGTTGAGAATAAACTTAATTCCTTCTACTTCTTATTTTCAAGTGAATCATAGTTTTAAATATATAATAATTTTTCGAACCAGGATAGCAAATTCAATTAATTTCTAAACGTATTTGTGCATTATTTGAACTCCGTACATATTCCCGCCAGAAAAGTCAATATTAGTAGCCCCTAAAACAAGGTCGTCATTTCAGTTTTTGCTTGGGGGCAGGCACAATATATTTTTAGGGCAGATCTTATTGCGTGGCGTATTCTCCTCCGTTTCCTCAGAAATTAAATATTTTCCATACCGTAAATTTCGGGTAAACTCGAACGTTCGAACGTTGATGTAAACTTTATAATATGGAAAGAAGATCTAACTCATATACGAGATGCAGTATTTTTAAAGTAAATCATATTTTTCATTTCTTAAGTACCGGCATTTTTTATTATTTTAAGTCACAAATAGACATAGCAGCCGACTCTACGAGGCAAACTCGTGTTTTTGACCCCGTAATAATAAAAGAAAGAACTATGCGAGATTAACATACTAATTGCCACCTGTACAGAATTGTCCCTGAATTTGTTTGTTTGTCCAGGATCCAGGTAAAAATGTTATTGGCCAGGAATTTTCTGTCGAATACGTTAAAGAAACGCATAACAGAACAGGCTTTTACCACCGTAAACTGACAATCGTTTGTCTTCTGCAACAATGAATTTAGAAGACCAGTCAAACAATTATGAGCCAAAGGTTTCAATTTATATACTGACGATGTCTATAAAGTTGAGTTTAGATATCCAGTTAAGCAATTGAATCGGTTTTTGTTAAAACCGACTGGGTCGATTTCTAAAACACGGACGAAATCGTGGTTCCAAACCTCGGCTTTTAAACCGCGATCCAGGTCTGAATCCTTATGCGATTTCTGAAACGAAGTCGTGACGCGGCTTGAGAAGAAACCGAGGTTCGTGGGTTTTATATATGGCAACGCAGCTAAGAATCGATTTTTATTCCTGTACACAGTCGATATTAGAAAGAAATGAACATCGGGATTAATATTTTTATTGAATTCCAGTAAATCATATTCTTTTGTTCTCAGCTAAGGTATTGTTATATTTGCTAATTTACAGAATATATGTGCGTTTAAAATACTAGCACTAATTATAGGAACTGATTTTTAGGTACCAGAATTATATTTCCTAAATGATTAGCACAATTCGAACGTTTATGTTGTAGTTTATCATTTGTTCATAGCTACTGCCAACATTAACTACCTGAAAACCCGGGTCTAACGAATCAATAACCTAAATATTAACTGGATTAAAGTTGCAATTGAAACTAAAATATTATGTGGTTCTATTTTCACATATAATAGGCCTACTACGTGGAAAGCCCCAGTAGCATAAAACTTAAAATAAGAATACAAAATCACGCTTGCTTCATACATATTTTTGTAGGCCCACATTATATTCGAGTATTAAATAAAATGTCCAGAACTACTGTAAAGACTAAGAATTAAGTTGCATCGTCGTATAGACATAAAGGTGTAATTAGTATAAAATATCAGGCCTATATCTTACTTCCCTCAAAGCAACAAGAAGGTGTAAAAAACTTGTCAACCTGGCGCCTCTTGCATTCCGTTGCAGATTATTATTTAGAATTCTTGCTAAATTTTGCGTTGATTCCTTGGAAAATCGAAGATATTCGCATGAAATTATCGTCGTTATATAGTTACAAAGGATTATTCCTGTCTCTCGTACTCTAATCCGAGATCTAATATTTGTAATCACAAATTTTTCTTTCATAGTCATCCAGCTGATCTACTTCCTCCATCTTGTATACATGAAGCCATGGCTCAGAAAAATGAAAAAGACCTCGTTTTATAAATCCAAACGCGGTTTAAAGCCATGGCCTTGGTCTAGACCTCGTTTTAGAAATCGACCCAATGAGTCAATTTTCGGCGATTTTCATTTTTTTAACCAATTTGTGTACTTGAAGTCAAAGATTATCTATTGACAATAACATATAAAATGTCATGGTATCCGTTATGCTATATCTGATCTCTTTTTATAACCTGATTTGTATTAAAAATACTTTTTCGTTTTTAACACAAAACGGGGCCGGGCGAATGAGATCTATCTTTCAATGTTGGTAAACTTTTATTCTTATTCCGCCAAGCGCAATTATGGATATTAAATTTCCCTTCATTATTGAGCTGAAATTGTTTGTGTTATAGAACATTAATTTCACCTGAGAAAAACATCAGGGAGCGAGAACATGGATATATTTAGTACATTAGAACCAGAATATCCAACAGGTAAAGTAGGCCTACCTATTGGAATTAAAAACATGTGGAAGATGTGAAAAATGTAGTGAAATGTGTCCTCAAAATCCAAAGGCTTGTATGATGAAATAATCTTATGGCCTGTAACTAGGGTTGCCAACTTTTTTCGAAGAAAATACGGGAGACTAAGGAATCGACAAAATTTCACATAGAAAATAGACAAATTAATCGGTTCAGTTATTAAAAAAAAAACAATTTTATTCTACACTTCGGCAGCTAGGCTTAAATTAAATATTTTGAAACAGATTTTGTCTCGCGTAATATTTGAAGTCGACTGCAGTTTTCAGCTGTGATTTGATTAGATGCGTTATGCTGCTGTTTCGAACATCTGTCCAGTTATTGTTGTTCATGAGATGAAACATCCTCTTTGTATGAGCATTACTACTTGGTATGCTTAGAGCAACACTAATCAGTTTTGCCAAATTTATAACATTAAAATGGTTTGATTTTAAACGGGTGAGCACTAAAACATCACGTTTTATAAAGACTGCATATTTTAATGCATCTCTTCAACAGGAAAACTCATCATATAAACAATCAACATTCACGGCAAAATGAAATGTATAGAATAAAAATTGTTATATTATGCAAAAATGAGGGAGAAAAATTCTCGAAGAGAAGAATAATTGGAAGTTAAATTGGAACTGTTAAAAATTACGGACAAATACGGGAGATCCCAGTAAATATGGGAGAGTTGGCAACCCTACCTGTCACTGAAGAGCCAAAATAATAAACTTTTTGTTATAGTTGTCACACAGGATTTTTTTTTGTGATTTCTGTAAACTTGCCTATAATATTATTGTATGTAGTTATTTTCAGAGAATTGTGTTACATTGAAGTCACTACATCATACATAAAATGTATATTGAATTTAATAATATTACTATTCTCTTTATTTAATACTGTCCATGTTAATTTTTCCTTGTCGAATTCATATATTAGTTTTGTTTTAGTGACAATATAAATGTTCTAGTTTTGTAGATTACCAGAAATCTATGTAATGAGTATAATTTTGAAATAAACTGTTAAAAATTTCTTACTTACTTACTTACTTACTTTTAAGGAACCCGGAGGTTTATTGCCGCCCTCACATAAGCCCGCCATCGATCCCTATCCTGTGCAAGATTAATCCAGTCACTATCATCATATCCCACCTCCCTCAAATTCATTTTAATATTATCCTTCCATCTACGTCTCGGCCTCCCCAAAGGTCTTTCTCCCTCCAGCCTCCCAACTAACACTCTATATGCATTTCCGGATTCGCCCATACGTCGCCCATACATGCTACATGCCCTGCCCATCTCAAACGTCTGGATTTAATGTTCCTAATTCTTATGGTATGGATTCGTAACAAGCTGTTTTTTTACAGTGATGGGTTGTTAGCCCTTCGCCCAACCCCCAAGCTGGAGGACCACCCCTTATCGGCTGTCCACGACTGCTTATTCAATATATTCGCAGCTACCCTCCATATCTGGAGGCCGTCTCCTCTAGGTTAAAAATTTCAGTAAAATAAATACTTTCAACAAATGTATGTACTTTTAGAATTTTTTTTTTTTTGTTGAAACAGAATAAGTGCACTCGAAGTTGGTTGCTTGACGGTTGTCAGCCCACTTTGAGGTCTGTGGATATAGAGGGAAAAATTGGATCGGTGTCGGTTAGAGTTCCCGAGTAGCTCAGTGGTAGAGCGTTGGTACGTTAAACCAAAGGTCCCGGGTTCGATACCCGGCTCCGGAACAATTTTTCCCTCGAAATTATTCAAATCAACTTTACAGGGAGTTATGCCTGAAATCTTGATTTGCATAATACACGTCACTGTTCGTTAACAGAAAACCACAATTTAAGTCACACGGAGTTAGTGTGCACTCGAAGTTGGTTGCTTGACGGTTGTCAGCCCACTTTGAGGTCTGTGGATATAGAGGGAAAAATTGGATCGGTGTCGGTTAGAGTTCCCGAGTAGCTCAGTGGTAGAGCGTTGGTACGTTAAACCAAAGGTCTCGGGTTCGATACCCGGCTCCGGAACAATTTTTCCCTCGAAATTATTCAAATCAACTTTACAGGGAGTTATACCTGAAATCTTGATTTGCAGAATAAGTCAATTTTCGAAAATGTTCATAAAATCAAATCTGGAGTTAAAAGTCAGTGGTAACTGAAGCAGGAATGCTGTAAAGTCAATGTATAAGCATAATCATTTCCATGCAGTTCGTATCAATAAGAAATTAACAGTTTGCAAACCTTGAAATTTTTAACTTAAGTTATTTGGTTTTCATAAAAACCGATTCAATTGTGAACCAAACGCTCATAGTTATTTTTTAACTTTACTTTTATTAATCCGATTCCCTTCTCTTGTAATATTCAAATTAAAAGTCTGTGAAAGAAAATCTAAACAAAGAGGTTGCTGCGTCTTAATTGTACATTACGTGACCTTGGCGAGACCTGTACTTTGTTACGGCAGTGAGGCATGGACATTGAGGAAGACGAAAGCAGAATAACGGCTAATGAAATGAAATTTATGACATATACAGCGGGATATACGAAATGGGATCACAAACGCAATGAAGATGTAATGGAAGAATTACAACTAGAACCTGTAATTAATCACGTAAAACATTATCAGAACAGCTGGATAAATCATCTACACCGTATGCATAGAGATAGAATCCCAAAAGTCATGCTCCACTATCGTCCAAACGGGAAGAGGTTCTCGATCGTCCAAAGAAGCGCTGGATTGAAAATTCAACTGTGAGATCGTAACAGGGCATTTGGCCTAATACTTGAAGGGAAGAAGAAGAAGAAGATATATTAAATGGTCTACCTCTACGACATAAGATATCACTGACAATGATGTATTGAACTGGATAATGTCGACGTATACTGTTTGTTGGAATATCTTATATTCAATTATTCTGGCGCTATCATTCGCTTTTGCTGTCACGAGTTTCAGGGGTTCGAACCGTGAATGGTTACCTAAGGCAGGATTCAAGATTTTATAGCTACTGCTGGGAACATTTTGATTCATGAGATGTTTTATCGATTACATATTTACGTTTTAGAGTAGTATTAACTAGAACTTTCTAGAATAAAGTGCTATCGGAGTTCGACATTAAAGCGCACGAAAATAAGAACCAGAGATCGAACCGTCACAGACAGTCGAAATATTCATAGAACCCCTTACTTTAACTGAGAGCCAAACTAGCTTCAGAGGTCTGAGAATTAGAAATTAATGTTTCTTTCCTCAAAAGCATCGTATGAATCAATATATTAATCAGTAAACCAGTTTATATCTATATATATAATTTGAACTGGTAATTGAAATTACAGGAAAACGGCTGAACTGATTTTAATGAATGACTCCTCATTTTGAAGCTTTGAACCCGAAGTTTTTCAGAAAAATAGTAGTTTCTTGTGAAATGGCTATTTTTCAACATAATTTTCCTATTTTCTAAAATATATGTGTCGTCAGTTTTGACAACTAATTGCATTTCAGAATAAAACAAAACACACACTACAGTAAACAATATTACACGAAGGCCATGATCTGCAAGATTGCTGACATATTTAGAGCTCAAATTGAATTAATTATTTAAAACTTCAAGACTTACTAAAAACTATTTACAGGTCTGATTCTGCGATGTGTAATTTTCTGAGTACACCTGTGTATTGGATATTAAAATCAACAAAACTTGAGGTGGTTTGATGACATTATTACAATTATAAATGAAATATTATTATAGTTAATGCCATGCTCTGACTATTTTTCATTAATTATACATAGGCCTATTAATGCTATATTGATGATATGAAAGTGAAACGTTTTGGGGTTATATAAGTAGGCCTATATGTAGAGAATATCTTAAATTAGATCTTGATTTCTGTAATTTACTGAGTGGCGGCTAAATAGTATATAATGATAGTATATGTTACTGAAAACTATATAACTTACGTAAAATAATAATATTGTTATTAAAAATCAAATATTTTTATAGTTATTAATGAAGTGGGGTTGGGTCTTTTTCATATATTTAATGGCAGTGTGGTGTAAATATTATCCCTGATTCTCTTCAGTATTGGCTCGAGAGAGCGCAAAAATTAGAGTCCCTAAGGAAAGACCAAAAGGTATTAATTGCTGATAAAATAAGAGCCTACAAGATTTTTTTTGTAGCCTCCCTATCATTTTAGCAAGATCTCTTAGCAGGATAAAATGATTTTGCCCTCTACATTTCAAGCTCTACATGCAGCAGCTATACCAAGATGCTATGTCTATTGTTCGAAAGCATAGAAACCCTGACTTTTTTTAAACTTTCACCTGCAATCCACAATAACCTGAAATAGCTATTGCTTTACTCCCACATGAAAAACCCACTGATCGTCCTGACATTGTTACTTGCGTTTTCGCGTTGAAACTCAAAAACTGAAGATGGATAGGTTCAAGAAAAAATATTTGGCATAAAAAATCATTCAGAGGAAGTATGTTTCATTATTATGGAAGCAAATAACTTTCAGAATGTTTGGTATTCTTCATTGAAAATAAATCTGAAAAATGTTTATTTGAACGTCTATTGAACTTAATTTGCAGCATTTGCTGCAAAAGCCACTAGTTTACTTATAATTTTAGCCGTTTTCAATTATTATTAAAACTAAAATACAAGCGCTGCGAGTTAAAAAATTTCAACGGCGAAAATGTGTCTACCCCTAGTCGTGTTGCGCGAGATGGCTAAAACAATAATTTATGAAGGGCTTGAGTCGGACAGCCTGTATACTAGTTGATTCTGCGGTCCTATTTTAAAGGCAACAAAATAAACCCGGTCCACTGTACTTGAGAGTTACAACGAAGATTTCAATAGAACAAAGAAGTAACTTTCTGGTAAAAGTAGCCACGTTCAATTAGTAGGCTAGCGGTGTCAAAGAGGACGGAAGCTTTGTAGTTTCAATAATTTTAATTATGTCGCTGTCCATTGTCGTCAAGTCTTTTGAAGGCCGCTTCATTGTCGTCGTCAAGTCTTTTGAAGGCCGCTCCAATACTCCACGCGGAGTGTATAAACCAGAGTTGCAAATTTTAGCAGTGTGTCTTGTTCTAGTTCACAGTGAAAATTAATTATATTACAGTTCTGTGTATAATAAAAATGTGGAGGCCATGGGAAGCGAGTGAAGTGTCGGAACCGATAGCTACCGATCAACGTCAATAACGACGATGGTAATAATAATAATAATAATAATAATAATAATAATAATAATAATAATAATAATAATGATAATAATATATCAGAGTTAAATAACAATTCAAATTCAAAAGCTAGACCAAAATTATGTAAGCAGTGTCAAACGTTTGCGTGCAATGCTCACACGTATGGTCTGAAAAACAATTTAGGTCAAGGAAAAATTTCGGAGACATCTAAAATTCTTAAATTAAATAGAAAGACTGTAAGTAAAATTGTAAAAGAGGGACCTAAGACACCTAAAAAGCGTGGACACAAAGTCACAAAATTTAATAAAGTAGATGGTTTTACGTGTGATTACATTCGCCGTGAAATATATAGTTCTTACAATAAGGGCCAATCCTTAACAATAAAAGAATTATTACAAAAAGTCAAACTTTCCGGTTTTCCTTATGGAGAAACATTTAATTATTTCTTTAAATAATTAATTTAAAATAAATAATCTAAATAATATAAATAATCTTCAAATTAACTCATGCTTTGAGCAATTAAGCCTAGCCCATATCCATGTTATATTAATATATAGCAGCAACAAACAAGACGTGGCAACGTCGCATTTTCATTTTATTATCGGTGAATGCAATAAAGACCTACAAATCTTAAAAGGAATGCCGCTGCCTAATAATTAAACGAGGCAACTTTTAAGACATTGTAACACTTACAGCCTTGTACGCTATGTTGCAGTCTCAGCCACAGATCTGGTCCACGGGATGTAATCCTCGGGCAGTCTAATTCTTGTACAGAGCATCTGGGGCATGGCAGGCTGACATCCATGTTGTGCAACAGTTGATTCTGTCTGTTGCACCTAGAAAAAATCAGAAATTCAAAACATGAGAGTGTAAAAAAGGTCTGTTGTGGCCTCCACTATATGAACTAGGTCTCTGATTTTATTTTTTACCGAGTCGCAGGAGGTCTCAAGTTTAGCCTATAAGCTTTATTGTTTATTGTTAGTAAAATAACACGCACAAAAATAGTCTTAATAGGGATATCCTGAACTAGCACCAACAGATAGCGCACGTATACTATGCGGGATGCGCTTTGCGTGTGCATTTGTTTTTCGATATATAAACATTGAGGTTATACGTAGTGTATCAGTATATTAAATACTCTTAAAAACAACTAAAAATGGCAAATTTTTGTTATGTTCCTATATGTAAAAACCAGGGAAAGCTTGTTTTCAATCAGGTCCCGAAATATTCTGAATATATGCTTTAAATCTTACAAAATAAAAGTAATAAAATTGGGCCTCGAAAGTGCTAGCTATTAAATAAAAGTAACTACTTCAAGTAAGGAATTGTTGACTATAGTTTCATTTTGGAAGAGGAAAAAGAAAAATTAATAAAAACATATGCAACCTCGACAGCGAGCTATGTTAGCTTAGATTATATTCGGTAGTTGTAGGAGTCTCCGAATTTTACGCCTGCAGTAAACTCTCGATAAACTGGGATGTTTATTATCCAGGACGATCCGTAGTGAAATCCATTTCGTGAATAATGTTTTTAATGTACTGTACCCTAATTATTAAAGCCATGTTTTAAGTTCAAAGTTTCAAAATCATCCCACACAGTATTCAAAACTGAATATCCTTAACCTACAAAACACACTACTAATCGTGTTAGTATTGCGATCATATTATATCATCCTATTAAAAATTGCATTTGATCTTTCTGCAACTACAGAAAAAATACAAGGAATTCAATCTCGATAGACTCTTCTCTATAAAAAAAACACATTGGTGGTTGCATATCCTGTTTTCAGCGTACGGTTCTTAAATACTAATTATTAAAGAGGGCAATATTCACTTTCGACATATTTCCTATTTTTTTATTCGTGCATATTGTTCTCAAAGTTCTCGTTTAGGTTCATGAACATTCAATTTACTCGTATCTATATTCTGCATACTGCAGATTTCCCCACCCATCTCGGGGAATCGCTCAATATGTATACAGGTTTACGTTATTATTTAATTACTAGCCGTACCCGTGCGCTCCGCTGCACCCGTTAGAAATAAATATAAAGTACCTAATTACATAATTAAAATAGGACATTTGATCCAGGGAACATTCGTGTTTGATATAAGGATAAATCGTTTATTATGTTACTTTATTTAAATTGTATTTGCATAATTAAAATGCGATCATTTTGATCCAGAGACCACTCATTTGATCATAAAAATTATTTTAGGAAATACAGGAAACAAATGTACAGAATAGCCTATCAAGTTTTCTGTGCATAAGAAGCTATTTTAATCTTACCTGTCCTCGATTCACTCAGAAGTTACTGTAATAACATTATAGCATTATGTCCATCTAGATAAACTACACTTTCCAATGATGAATTAATAATTAATTATACAAATCGGTTAATTGACTTCTGATATTACTTCATACACAGAAACATTATCTGTAGGCTATCTTTCATAGCTTTCTATTGTTGCTGTCCAAGGCCCCTTATAGACGAAGTCATTTCTTTTTTAATTCATTACACGGCCTTAGATGGCAGTTATTTTAATTTTAAAACTCATTTATCTCATTAAATATCAGTCCTATCAAAATTGTTCAAGGAATAAAACTTATCGGAAATTATTTTTAAAGAAACTTTCGTTATGTAACATTTTTCATAAAAATCAATAATAAGCGAGATATTTCGATTTATTTAATTCAGGCCCCCTTATAACTCTCCTTTTAAATAATGTATTTTGAATGCCATATAGCCTATAATCTAAGTTACAACGAACTTAATTTATATTCCAATTTTCATATAAATCGGTTCAGCCATTATCGCGTGAAAAGGTAACAAACATACAGACAGACAGACAGACATACAAACAAAAATTTCAAAAAAGCGATTTTCGGTTTCAGGGTGGTTAATTGTATATGTTAGGACCAATTATTTTTGGAAAATCGAAAATTACCAGAAAAATTTCGGCTACAGATTTATTATTAGTATAGATAAATGAAATTAAATTATGAGGTAAGAAAATATTGAATTATATTAAATTATACTAGGTTATACAAAATAACTGTAAATATAATTTTGACACGCACAGAAAACCAACATGAGGGAAAACGTAATCAACTGTAGCATATGACGTAGCCCTACAACATGTTGCGCCGCATGGAACGCTCCTGCCATCTGACGGTAAAACTTCGCATAAGATATCCCTATTCCTCCCTGAAGGAGTAAAAACTCGTGCTCAGGGAGTTATCTAAACACATACTTAACACAAACAAAGATAATTATTTGACACAAAGTAGGTCAAGGAAAACAAAAAAGAAAGAAAAACATAGGGATAAATTAACTTTAAAAAATACAATTTCAATTTTAACAATTTAACTCATACAAATGCATGTCGTCGTTCCTGCAATAACTCCTATGTGCAAAATATAAAATTTTTCAGTAGGAACAAAAACATTTATTCATCCTATGGCAGGAACATTTTTTTGTGTACCATTCCTTATTGAAATGCTGATCAGCGAGTTTACCCAATCGTTTAGTCACTAACCGAGTTATATTTAAGTCTCCCTATCGGGTCCCAACCTTTCTATTTATAATTTTTCTTCATATCGCTTTGGAAAAAATGCTACACTGATTTACACTATTCGTTGTTCACAATTATAGCCTATTGTAATTACCCATATACACACACAAATATTTCGTTCGCACTACAAGCACTAAAACAAGTGTGATTCACTTGTTACTCTAGCTAAACACACAATGGAACTGGAAAGTTGACATGGCTGCCCTGACAACAAATCTGGATGTCGTTAAAAGTACCGCTACATAGAGTGGGTAAGTGGACGGTCAGAAACTCGTCCCTTCTTCAAAATGACAGAGACGAAGGGTAGGTTTCTTTCTCTGTCTAGACAGACAGGCATAGTGGGGTCCTGCAGAGAGTGCCCCTAACATTTTCGCATAACCCCGCCATCCACCTCAGATCCCAACACAAAGCACTTTCATCAAGAAGGGTCAGCCTACATTCCAGGATGAAGGCAGGCTCCACTGTTCTATACTGTTTTCACTGTCCTAATGTAAACATAAGCAAGTTGCTGTCATACCCGTGATTGGCCCCCCATCGAAACACTCACATGACACAGGAAAATAAAGTTCTTATTTGGAAACCATAATCTTGTATTATTTGAAAATAAAAAATTGAATTCTAGTTGTTAAATACGATGAAACATATAACTTCACTCATATGTTAAACGCTTACTTACTTACTTACAAATGGCTTTTAAGGAACCCGAAGGTTCATTGCCGCCCTCACATAAGCCCGCCAGCGGTCCCTATCCTGTGCAAGATTAATCCAGTCTCTATCATCATACCCCACCTCCCTCAAATCCATTTTAATATTATCCTCCCATCTACGTCTCGGCCTCCCTAAAGGTCTTTTTCCCTCCGGTCTCCCAACTAACACTCTATATGCATTTCTGGATTCGCCCATACGTGCTACATGCCCTGTCCATCTCAAACGTCTGGATTTAATGTTCCTAATTATGTCAGGTGAAGAATACAATGCGTGCAGTTCTGTGTTGTGTAACTTTCTCCATTCTCCTGTAACTTCATCCTACTTAGCCCCAAATATTTTCCTAAGCACCTTATTCTCAAACACCTTTAACCTATGTTCCTCTCTCAGAGTGAGAGTCCAAGTTTCACAACCATACAGAACAACCGGTAATATAACTGTTTTATAAATTCTAACTTTCAGATTTTTGGACAGCAGACTGGATGATAAGAGCTTCTCAACCGAATAATAACACGCATTTCCCATATTTATTCTGCGTTTAATTTCCTCCCGAGTGTCGTTTATATTTGTTACTGTTGCTCCAAGATATTTGAATTTTTCCACCTCTTCGAAGGATAAATCTCCAATTTTTATATTTCCTTTTCGTACAATATTCTGGTCACGAGACATAATCATATACTTTGTCTTTTCGGGATTTACTTCCAAACCGATCGCTTTACTTGCTTCAAGTAAAATTTCCGTGTTTTCCCTAATCGTTTGTGTGTTTTCCAAAAGAAAAGCTACTTTTATATTTTGTTATGTACTATGAACGCGGATGAATACCAACAGTAATACCGAGGTAGTCTGTTCTTGTAACAAGCTGGCGTCACTAGAGTTCGCAGTTGTTCACGTAAGCACGTGGTACTGAAGTATGGCTTCTGCATCCTCGGTGTGTTTGGTTATTAAACATAAGAGTGGAAACCCTCTCAAAAGCGGAGAAAAACAAATAGTCTTAAATGTATATAATAAGTTATGTGAGTTTTAATTACAGTAATTATAAAGTAAATATTTCCCAAGCAAACGAATGCATAGTAGTGAGGTTAGGCCTACTTGACGAGTAACGGGAAATGTTTAACATGAAACAGAATGTACAACAGTAAGCGGGAACATGTACTGAGAATCTATGGCGCCAAACAGCGACCAATGAAGCCTCACTTCAGTCACGTGCTATTGTTTATATTAGGATTTTTCTTACAGCGAAAAGATGAGTGCTGCTTGACTTCCAGGAACGAAGCAAAATATCCAAATACCGGTACTGTATGCATATTACAATAGGAATGGGGAATAAATAAAAAGAATGTATCTTATTAATATTCTTCGATATTCAAATACTGAAAAAAATATTAACATTAAAATATGTTAAGTGGGGCACTGCCCCAAGTCCCCTTAGGGGCGGACCGCCCCTGCATCCCCATTGTAAAATGCAGGCGTAAACTTCGGAGACTCCTACAAGTTGGCTACTGAATATAATCTAAGCTAATATAGCTTGCTGTAGAGGTTGCGTATGTTTTTAATACATTGCCCACTTCTAAAATAAAATTGTAGCCAGCAATTCCTTACTTGGATTTGTTATTATTGTTTAACAGCTAGGACTTTTGAGGCGGAATTTAATTAATTGTATTTTTGTGCGAGATCGTGCGTATTTGCTTGTTTTCCGCACAGAACCAATACGCGGTAAGTGTGAAATACCACATTCAGTATTCCCAACGTAACACACATAACAATTTCCCTCTTCTTACCACTTAAGCGCCATATTCATTTTACTGCTTTAGGCTTTTAACATATTATTTTTAGAGACGTTTAACATAGTAATAATTATAAATTGGAAACTTACCACTGCAATTTCACCTAAATTGCAATGTTAATTATTGTTTTTAAATATTTGCAAAAATTAAGTAAAGTCTACTACTCCACGAAACTTATTGCATTCCTGATGCAAGTAACATTAAGGAAGCCGTGAAAAAATCAACAAGATTCCAGATGCCGATGTTATTACTGCAATATGTTATATAAATAATATTGTTAAAATATTAAAATGAAAAATAAATCATTACATAACCTTACCGTTTGTTTTAAGTTCGCATTTATAGACTGGGGGGAAAAAAAAAAACAGACGTATATCACGGCCTGCTGGAATATAGTAAACACTGAAAACATTTTATAGCAACAATGTTGAAGATAGATATTTTAGTTTTTAAAAGTTGCCGTCATTGAACAGAAACCAACATGGAGATTTCATTGCAACTAATTAGAAATTCGTTTTTCAGGTATGTAATAAACGATCTTCGCACAAAATAATGTACGATACAAGAGCGGTATGTTTGTTTTCATGTTCTCGGGAATTAAAAAAGCTCAACTACGTTTCGCTTTTCCAATCTTTTCCTCGAACATGAAAACATCAACATACCGCTCTTGTAACGCATATTACTATTTTAGGTTGAAAGCATATATTCGGGACCTGATTGAAGACAAAACGCTTTCCCTGGTTTTTACATAGTCTACAGGAACAGAAAAAAACTTGGCATTTTCAGTTTTTTTTTTAAGAATGTTTAATATAACTAATAGACTACGTAAATTCTCAATTATTGTAAAACAAATGCACACGTAAAGCGCGTCCCTCAAAGTACATGCGTGATATCTATTGGTGCTACGGTGATTCAGGACAACCCTATTCCACAGTGGCACTATCACGACTTCCAGACTTCAAAATATCAAGGTGATACGAAACAAAGACTACTAAAACCTTACTTTCGTCCACTGGGCCGTGCCTCAGAGCGATTGTCCAGTTCTGGAAACAAGATTAAAGCTACATGGCTGGCGATTGTCGCCTGGAGTTCCTAGCAGTTGAAATTAATTCGCATGGTTTGTTTACAGCGATGATCACCAACGTAGATCGTTGGACGCGACGCAGATTGCTGGAATTTGCTTCTGAAGCAAATTTAGGACGCATGTCGCCGCATACGTGTTCAATAATCGATATTTAGATAGGACCATGTAAAAATATTCAATCACCTACGAGTTATGCCAGCAAAACAAATTAAGACTTTTTTTTTCTGTAGCAGAATTGTTTCACGAAAATATGGGACACTTTTATGCTTATTTTTTTTTTGTAAGAAAATTTAAGTTCGAAGTTACTGAAAAATGTAAGCCTATCAAGAAATTAACAAAGATAGAACAATGTTTGTTCATGGCAAATTATATTTACGTCTATTGGTAGTACCTTGCACTTTATAAACATTTATACAAATCAAAACAATAATTTCAACACTAATTCATGAAGTAAACTTCAGTTAGACAAATGATTAAATTTTTACATTACATCTATACTAATAATAAATCTGTAGCCGAACTTTTTCTGGTAATTTTCGATTTTCCAAAAATAATTGGTCCTAACATATATAATTAACCATCCTGAAACCGAAAATCGCTTTTTTGAAATTTTTGTTTGTATGTCTGTCTGTCTGTATGTTTGTTACCTTTTCACGCGATAATGGCTGAACGGATTTCGATGAAAATTGGAATATAAATTAAGTTCGTTGTAACTTAGATTTTAGGCTATATGGCATTCAAAATACATTATTTAAAAAAGAGGACCTGAATTAAATAAATCGAAATATCTCGCCTATTATTGATTTTTGTGAAAAATGTTACATAACAAAAGTTTCTTTAAAAATAATTTGCGATAGGTTTTATTCCTTGAAAAATTTTGATAGGACTGATATTTAATGGGATAAATGAGTTTTAAAATTAAAATAACTGCCATCTAAGGCCGTGTAATGAATTAAAAAAGAAATGACTTCGTCTATAAGGGGCCTTGGACAGCAACAATAGAAAGCTATGAAAGATAGCCTACAGAGAATATTTCTGTGTTTGTATGAAATACTGTAATATCGGAAGCTAAATTAACCGATTTGTATAATTAATTATTATTTCACCATTGGAAAGTGTAGTTTCTCTAGATGGACATAATGCTATAATGTTATTACAGTAACTTCTAATATAATATAATATAATATAATATAATATAATATAACATAATATAATATAATATAATATAATATAATATAATATAATATAATATAATATAATATAATATAATTTAATTTAATTTAAGTTATTTGAAGGGTTCAGAACCATAGTGGGCCAAGCGCCATTTACTGAATACGTAGAAAACAAGGGTTAAAATTAAGTTATTACCATAATTCAATGGAAACCTGTAACAAGTAAAATAAAATATACACATTAAATCTAAATGATGTCAATCTTCATTAAACTATGGTTGCATGTAATAAAAATTAAGAAACATGTTAAAGGAATTGTCATTGCACCAAATGAGTGTCTCTGGACCAAAATGATCGCATTTTAATTATTTGGATGCAATTTAAATTAAGTAACATATTAAACGATTTATCCTTCTATCGAATACGAATGTTCCCTGGATCAAACGTCCTATTTTAATTATGTAATTACTTTATATTTATTTCTAACGGGTGCAGCGGAGCGCACGGGTACGGCTAGTAATTGATAAAATTAAAACAAAACCATGAGCTACTGTGATACGCATAGAGGGCTATTCTGATGCAGTGGTTTAAATCTGGCCAAATTTTTATACGGAGCAATGAAGTAAGGCTATTGTCATACACACAGATGTTTAGTATACGAACTGTAAAAGTTTGGTTGAAATCAGATTGAAATTAACTAGTTTGATGTCAAGTTTCGGGTCGGGAAAATTTTGGGTGAAAGTATGGTCAAATCCAATCCATAAGACACGTGTCTCGGCTTTTTTCCAGGATAGGCCTGGGTTCAAGAGAAAAAAAACTGGAAATTTACGAGTCAAACGACTGTAGCGTAGCTGTCCATTGCTGCAAAAACGAAAAGCCATTCGTAGTTACTACCATTATATCATTTTGCAATGCTTGCTAAAATTAATGATTAAAAGTCAAGATTTAAGCTAGAAAATAAATAATTGTCGCAAAAATGTACAAATGAAAAGTTATATTTCTGCAAATCGTGAAATGATTGTGCAATCTTATAAATTGTGCATAAATATAAAATTAATGAAGTATGCAGAAAGAAAATGTTATGTAAATTGTTTCTTAGAGTTTTATCTATTTCAGTCTATCTTATCACACTCTAGATATACTTACGGTATGTAAGTAAATCATTACACATAGGTATGTTTAGAATCAATTACAGCTGAATTTACATCACATGAAAATACATTATTTTATGGGTACCGGGTACTCTAACATTAAAATTCTTTACTATTAATGTCTTCAAGATTTATTGTTAGCAGATTGCTAACTCTTTTTACTGAAAGGCGGTTTCTAATTCCAGTTTTTACAAAATTCATGCAGCTAAATCCTCGCTCACAATTTACAGTATGCGATGGAATTATATAGGCAAAATCAATTAGAAGAAATCATTCACTTAACTTACATGAATTGCTGCCGAGTAACTTACGGGGTTCGACCCTGGTCTCATTTCACCTTCATTCATTCAGACGCTAAATAACCTAAGCTGTTGATAAAGCGTCGTAAAATAACCTACTAAAATAAAAAAAAATAAAATACATGAATTGCACTAACTTTTCAAATCAATTCCTGAACATCTATTGTTAAATATCTTTTTGAACATTACCCATGCTATTAGCATATCATTTAAATTTAAATTGTGATTAGTCCAAACACATCTCTGATTTCATTTTCTCCATTACCATCTTCGTTTCTGAAATCCGATGTGGTTGTCACATTTTTGCACATTTACTTTCAAAGTTTGTTCATTTTTAGAAATCGAGTAGCAAAATGCGACTGTGGCTTAAATCCCGGTTTAAAGAATAAATTTCCATAATATATTGCGTCGTATTATATTGCATTGACACAAAGAATTCCTTGAAATGATTCACTTTACTACATATCAGTGATTAATAGTAAGCAGAGTATATTGGGGCTTTGTATCCGGTGCGCTACGTTTACTTGTAATTTGACTTTAATTTTTAATTTTTTTTCTCTTGAACCCAGGGCCTACAAGCTACGGAAGAAAACCGAGACACGTATCTTACGGATTTGGCCATACTTTCATACAAAATTTTCCCGCAAAATTAACAAAACAAGAAAAAAAAACGTAAATATTTAAACATATAAAAATAAAATCCGTCGTAATTATCGCAATATTAAGGAACTTAAAAAAAACATAAATATTTAAAATAATAAATAAAAGAACAATACGTCATAACTTTCAAATATTAAAAAAGTTAAACCCGTAAATATTTAAATTTATAAAAATAAAATTACGTCGTAACTATCGCTAAATTAAGAAAGTAAAAAAAAGGCAAGAATATTTAAATTTATACAAATAACACTACGTCGTAACTATCGCAGTATTAAGAAAGTAAAAAAAAAAAAATAAATATTCAAGTTTATAAAAATGACAATACGTCGTAACTATAGCAACATTAACAAGGCAAATTAACATGAATATTTAAATTTATATAAAAACAATGCGTCCTAACTATCGAAATATTAACAAAATAAACAAAAACAAATATTTAAATTTAGAAAAATAACAATACGTCGTAACTATAGCAACATTAACAAAGTAAATTAACATGAATATTTAAATTTATATAAAAACAATGCGTCCTAACTATCGAAATATTAACAAAATAAACAAAAACAAATATTTAAATTTAGAAAAATAACAATACGTCGTAACTATAGCAACATTAACAAAGTAAATTAACATGAATATTTAAATTTATATAAAAACAATGCGTCCTAACTATCGAAATATTAACAAAATAAACAAAAACAAATATTTAAATTTAGAAAAATAACAATACGTCGTAACTATAGCAACATTAACAAAGTAAATTAACATGAATATTTAAATTTATATAAAAACAATGCGTCCTAACTATCGAAATATTAACAAAATAAACAAAAACAAATATTTAAATTTAGAAAAATAACAATACGTCGTAACTATAGCAACATTAACAAAGTAAATTAACATGAATATTTAAATTTATATAAAAACAATGCGTCCTAACTATCGAAATATTAACAAAATAAACAAAAACAAATATTTAAATTTAGAAAAATAACAATACGTCGTAACTATAGCAACATTAACAAAGTAAATTAACATGAATATTTAAATTTATATAAAAACAATGCGTCCTAACTACCGCAATATTAACAAAATAAACAAAAACAAATATTTAAATTTAGAAAAATAGCAATACGTCGTAACTATAGCAACATTAGCAAAGTAAATTAACATGAATATTTAAATTTATATAAAAACAATGCGTCCTAACTATCGAAATATTAACAAAATAAACAAAAACAAATATTTAAATTTAGAAAAATAAAAATGTGTCGTAACTATAGCAACATTAACAAAGTAAATTAACATGAATATTTAAATTTATATAAAAACAATGCGTCCTAACTATCGCAATATTAACAAAATAAACAAAAACAAATATTTAAATTTAGAAAAATAAAAATGTGTCGTAACTATAGCAACATTAACAAAGTAAATTAACATGAATATTTAAATTTATATAAAAACAATGCGTCCTAACTATCGCAATATGAACAAAATAAACAAAAACAAATATTTAAATTAAGAAAAATAACAATACGTCGTAACTGCCGCAATATTAAGAAGGTAAACGAACATAAATATTTAAAATTGTAAACACACCGAAACCTCGGAAGTTATCAAAATAATAAAAATGTAAATAAACCGAGTATTTAAAATTGTAAACACACCGAAACCTCGGAAGTTATCGAAATAATAAAAATGTAAATAAACTGAGTATTTAAAATTGTAAACACACCGAAACCTCGGAAGTTATCAAAATAATAAAAATGTAAATAAACCGAGTATTTAAAATTGTAAACACACCGAAACCTCGGAAGTTATCGAAATAATAAAAATGTAAATAAACTGAGTATTTAAAATTGTAAACACACCGAAACCTCGGAAGTTATCAAAATAATAAAAATGTAAATAAACCGAGTATTTAAAATTGTAAACACACCGAAACCTCGGAAGTTATCGAAATAATAAAAATGTAAATAAACTGAGTATTTAAAATTGTAAACACACCGAAACCTCGGAAGTTATCGAAATAATAAAAATGTAAATAAAGCGAGTATTTAAAATTGTAAACACACCGAAACCTCGGAAGTTATCGAAATAATAAAAATGTAAATAAACCGAGTATTTAAAATTGTAAACACACCGAAACCTCGGAAGTTATCGAAATAATAAAAATGTAAATAAACAAAACTTTTTAAATTTGTAAACATAGGCTGCCGATGGTTCCTAACATGTGTGAAGAATAACACTTAAGTATACATGACCATTAATTAGTAAACATACCGGTGCTTCCTAACTTGTCGGAAAAGTAACAATAACAATAAGAAATTAATGGAGTAATAATAGTTTCCATAATTCAATCCAAATAATAAATTCGTATTAAATAATACACTGTAAAAATACTCACAGATCTGTAAACAATGTTGAAACACACGATATTATAATCTTGAAAATCACTTAGCACTTCAAATTCCAAACAGGACCATTTAACCAAGTAACGCACACGTTATACTGAATACGCATAGACGATACAGCTCAATTTATACTCTGAGTGCGTCGATCTAATTGGTGGTCTAATTCAGCCAATGGGAATGCACGCAACTAACATTTTTATATTCTGCTTACATATTGTAAGCTGTACAGTATTACCCAAAAAGAATAACACTTTTATTGATAATAATTGAAGTGCCGAATTTTAAATCCACAATACTGGAATGAAGATGAAAGTTAATGAACTATATTACTATGTCAGAAGTCCTTCAGTACAGTGGCCACAACCACAACACGTAAAACTTGTACCAAACCATCAACACTCCCACATACACCGAGACATATACAATTCTTCCATATACACACATCTTAATTAAACACAGTAATTCAACAACGATATGCATTATAAAAGATAGATTTTTTAGATCTAAAGGATCAAGGATAACCACTATTTGCATTGAAACTAGACAACATTTAGATTATAACCAAGCAAAGTACTCTATATGAATGATAATTTATACGCACATTCAACAAACCTACAACATCGATTACTGCAAACTTCGGTATGATACACAGTTCTCCAAGACGTGTCATTTTCTAAACATTGAATAACTTTTAACCCAAGATTTTATCCATTTATTCATTTGATTTTAAAATGATCATAATTTGCATAATATTATTTGATAAATATGTATTATAATGTAACATGAGTTATATGTACACATAATTTCAGTTTTAATCATATTTGAATTTACACTACATTGAAATTCATCATTTTATCTTATTTCTTGTTACAATTAGTATACATATAACTCATGAAATTTTATCACCATGTATCACACACTGCTCATATTTGCTTTTATAAATCTAATTTAATCTAAGTTCAGATCACATAATTTTAATATATCTGATGATGCCCCACAAGGCGAAAACGTTTATATACCTTATATTCATGTAGCAAATAAACATTTGCAGATAGTTGTGTCTTTGATTGAAATTTATAACATTATTTTATGACATTGTACCAAGAGGCTACTCTCATTCAAGAAACACTTTATGGACAATCATGCCTTTTTTCCCTACTTGCATTGTTGCTTACATGTTTCGTAAGTTGACAATGCAGCACGTTCTCTGGTTCTATACAAGCGTAATAAACGTCAGTATTTTTTTAATTACTGAACTAGTATTTAGCCTTTATTGTTACATACGATACAAAATAAATACATATTGTTTACGTAGCGCATACCCGTTTGAGAAAACTCGTGTTCGGGGGGGTTGGTTCCTATAAATAACTATTTGATACTAAATGTAACATAACAAAGATTATATAAAGTTACAAATCCAATAAAATAAAATTATTACAAAACAGGGATAATTACGAATGCGTTATGAAGCCTTTATTTAGAAAAATTAAGTCTAATATTATAATTCGGTACTATTATTAAATGTTACAGGATCACTATGAATCGTAGTTTTAAGATGAGGTTTTATTTATTTCTCGAGCTGTTGATGGTACTGCTACATCTTCTGAAGTTGAAGGAAATCGTTCTTTTAGACTTCACCGATATTAACTAGGCCAACCGACTCTCCAAGCTTCTTCAATCTTTTCAACCACTAAATCCTCAAACAATTCTTTTGTCATAATCATTAAATGATTACAAAACTTATAATTAAACTCGTATCATATCGATCAGATTAATACAAATTTAATGACCAGAAACAACAGTGACTGTTTACACTGAAGTAAAATAATTTACATACCGCCTTGGCGTTCAAATTTTCTTATAGGATATATTTATATTTATCAAACAAATTTATGCATTATTCAAAATTTAAAACAAGTTTCGATCGATCAAAATAGTACATTATGCAACGAGCCTATAATGAAGGTAATTAAGAAGTGAGTATGGATATTTATGAAACGAGCGCAAGCGAGTTTCATAATTTTCATACGAACTTCTTAATTACCATTATAGGCGAGTTTCATACGACTTTTTATGCTCGACCATATTTCTAACTTGATATTATTAATTTTTTAGCAATGTCCCGTATGTTGTGAGATGTACGTGCGCAGACGCGAAAGTATTGATTTTTTCCGAGGAACAGATGTCCACATTGACCTTGCTAGGCCATAAGAACTTACAGAGATAACATTGAAATTAAATTAGACATTGAAAAACGAGATGACAAACTGAATTTATTTGAATATTATTTACAATTAACGCTAACAGAACATAACCTTCTGCGACAGTATTGGATTTCCAGCCTCCGTGACTTTTCGCTAATTCTCTTTCGATTGCATATCCGAGAATAATCGATACTTGCGGTTTTATAACGGTAGAAAGCTGACCTGTCATTGGCTGAACAGTTGTAACCTGAGTCGTCATTGGCTGAAAGACCTGACCTTTAATGAGTAGGTGTACTTTAACGACATGCATTAAAGGTCTGCTACCAGGTGTATAATTACTACATTTCGGCATGGTCGAGCATAAAATAATATATGCAATGCACGTAGGTAAAGTGCGTAACAGATTCTCGGAAATTGAAAAAACTCGACTTCGCCTCTTTTTTTTTTTTTTTCTGTTTCCTCCATTTTGTTACAAAGCATTTACCACACTTGTATCACAATATACTATTCCTTGACCACAAACGTACACTACTTCAGTTTAGCTATGTTTATGCTTTTAGTTGCAATTCCAGTTCGTTCAGAAATAAAGATATTGGAATTAACAGAGGAATTCAAAAGGCAATATTTTCCAGTAAATTGGAAAATACATTTACGTAATTTTTCGTCTTCGTGTATTAAACCTCAGGGCTCCTTTCAATCCAACAGAGTATTCTTATGCAGCTCTTACACGGGCAGTAATACAGATCAGTAAAACAAAATGCATTTCTTTTTACTGTGTGGATATGAAGGGTACACGGGAAAAACGATCAAGGTCCATCAAAAATCGAAATTGAGTTAATAATGCTATCTTATAGTGGAAAGAAAGTACTATCATGTGGTCTAGCTAGAAATAAGAAATCATCATTCTTGACATTCCACTACGTCAATTTATATTAAATACACACATAACAAAGTACTAAGTGCTTAAACTTTAAAATTCGTTTTTCTCGAAACTCTCTAAAATGGGCCTTGATCGTTATTCCCGTGTACCCTTCATATACGAAAGGTTTTAATAGAAATATAAACATTTTTTCGCGCATTTGGGGACATATTAAAATAAATCAATATAAACGAAATGAAAATGCACGAATTCCAATGCATTAAAAATATAAATAAAGAACAATAATTTCATTTTCATTTTCTCACTTTGAGAGAGGAACAGAGATTAAGGGTGTTTGGGAATAAGGTTCTTAGGAAAATATTTGGGGCTAAGAGGGATGAAGTTACAGGAGAATGGAGAAAGTTACACAACGCAGAGCTGCACGCATTGTATTTTTCACCTGACATAATTAGGAACATTAAGTCCAGACGCTTGAGATGGGCAGGGCATGTAGCATGTATGGGCGAATCCAGAAATGCATATAGAGTGTTAGTTGGGAGCCGGAGGGAAAAAGAACTTTGGGGAGGCCGAGACGTAGATGAGAAGATAATATTAAAATGGATTTGAGGGAGGTGGGATATGATGGTAGAGACTGGATTAATCTTGCTCAGGATAGGGATCAATGGCGGGCTTATGTGAGGGCGGCAATGAACCTCCGGGTTCCTTAAAAGCCAATAAGTAAGTAAGTAAGTAGGCCTAAATAATAATAATAATAATAATAATAATAATAATAATAATAATAATAATAATAATAATAATGATAAGAGTAATGAACAGTTACACAAATTAAGCGATATTTTCGCTTTACTCTAATCTTTACTGGGGATCTCATTCTAAATTAATACAATTAAATTATTTATGGTTACAAGCCAGGCTTAAGCTACCAGATGGTCGAGGGCGATGCTATATCAGAAGAAGGAGCTGCTTCAGTTCGAGAGGTAAAAAACCTCTTGTGCTGACATGAAATCAGCAGTTTCGGTGCTTTTCAGGAAACAAGTACGAAGTTTGAGAATATGATCGCGACACTGGTTTCATCCATGGCAATCGTTGAAGATACTGTAGGTAATTTACTGGAAGTACTGAGAACCAATGGGTTGGCTGTTAGTGAGCTAAAAAGCCTTAAATACATCCGTGATGTTTTGAAAGGTGAAAGTTCTATTATTACTGATATGAACTCATCCACAATGTTACATTTTAAATATGTTACTACAATCAGTTCAATGGAGGAGAACGATCATTTTCCAAGCTCAAAAACGTTCTCTCTGTTAGGTGGCTATAATAATTATGAACTAAAAATATTTTGTTACATGTAACCAAGAAAATTAAGAATAAGTACCTACTAAAATATGATACAGAGGTGTATTAAGTAACCTCTATGAAATTACTACCTTGATGACTTTGCTATCTATTTTTGTAATATTTAAATGCGTATTTTTATTATTTTACTAGCCGTACCCACGCGCTTCGCTGCACTTGTCTATACTAATAATAAATCTATAGCCGAAATTTTTCTGGTAATTTTCGATTTTCCAAAAATAATTGATCCTAACATATATAATTAACCACCCTGAAACCGAAAATCGCTTTTTTGAAATTTTTGTTTGTATGTCTGTCTGTCTGTCTGTCTGTCTGGATGTTTGTTACCTTTTCACGCGATAATGGCTGAACGGATTTCGATGAAAATTGGAATATAAATTAAGTTCGTTGTAACTTAGATTTTATGCTATATGGCATTCAAAATATCTTATTTAAAAGGGGGGTTATAAGGGGCCTGAATTAAATAAATCGAATTATCTCGCTTATTATTGATTTTTGTGAAAAATGTTACATAACAAAAGTTTCTTTAAAAATCATTTCCGATAAGTTTTATTCCTGGAAAAATTTTGATAGGACTGATATTTAATGAGATAAATGAGTTTTAAAATTAAAATAACTGCCATCTAAGACGGTGTAATGAAATAAAAAACAAATGACTTCGACTATAAGGGGTCTTGGACAGCAACAATCGAAAGCTATGAAAGATAGCCTACAAAGAATGTTTCTGTGTTTGTATGAAGTAATATCGGAAGCTAAATTAACCGATTTGTATAATTAATTATTATTTCACCATTTGAAAGTGTAGTTTCTCTAGATGGACATAATACTATAATGTTATTACAGTAACTTTTGAGTGAATTGAGGACAGGTAAGATTAAATTAGCTTATTATGCACAGAAAACTTGATAGGCTATTCTATATATTCGCTTCCTGTATTTCTTAAAATAATGTTTATGTAAGTTACATCCGTTATCAACACACTTTTTATATAATATAATATAATATAATATAATATAATATAATATAATATAATATAATATAATATAATATAATATAATATAATATAATATAATATAATATAATATAATATAATATAATTTAAGTTATTTAAGTTATTTGGAGGGTTCAGAACCATAGTGGGCCAAGCGCCATTTACTGAATACGTAGAAAACAAGGGTTAAAATTTATTACCATAATTCAATGGAAACATAGAGCAAGTAAAATAAAGTATACACATTAAATCTAAATTATGTCAATGTCCATTAAACTATGGTTGCATGTAATAAAAATTAAAAAACATATGAAAGGAATTGTCATTGCACAAAATGAGAGGTCTCTAGACCAAAATTATCGCATTTTAATTATTTAAATACAATTTAAATTAAATAACATATTAAACGATTTATCCTTCTATCAAACACGAATGTACCCAAGATCAAATGTCCTATTTTAATTATGTAATTACTTTATATTTATTTCTAACAGGTGCAGCGGAGCGCATGGATACGGCTAGTTCAATTAATAAATATCATTGGCTTAAATCTGTTATATTTCCAAATACAGCTTTGTTATTGTTAGTGAATAATTAATTTTTATCAATTATAAACCATTTGCTTCTGAATTACTTTCGAAGTTGTATTTAGAACTAGCCTATAAATGTAAATGTTATTAACATGCAATAGTTTCTGGAGTTGTTCGATTAATTATACTTTTAAACTTGATATTATGTTAGACTCAACAGCGACTGAAATAAAATTAATACATTTGTAAGAAATGAAGGTTGTCACTCTCAACTGGAAAAAGGCTTTTTCACCAAACGATACCATTTGAAATAAGATGTTGT
The DNA here is from genome assembly GCF_040183065.1 of Periplaneta americana. NCBI lineage: Eukaryota > Metazoa > Arthropoda > Insecta > Blattodea > Blattidae > Periplaneta > Periplaneta americana. The sequence continues at coordinate 7,065,646 of NC_091132.1, read as the reverse complement.
ATTGTCCTATATTATTTAAAGCTTGTGTTGATAACGGATGTAGTACTATAAGTACCTGCCTAAGTTTCTAATTTGTTGTGGGGGATCTTGAATCTCAGGAAGAGAAACTTTTCCAGCAGCGCAACGTATTCAAGACTATTTTACAAACATGTTAAACGGATGCTCCCTAGACCAAATAGTCGTATTTCAATTATGTAATTACTTCATAGTTTCATCTGGTATTGTATGATGTTATGACTGAAATACCTATGTTGTTATTGTTTTTATTGGTAACATTCGGCCATAACTGACCGAGTATATAAGATCTCGCGCTCAGAGGGGTGGAGTTCGGGGTTTGAGATGGTCCTCAAGTCATGCTAAACATGTTGGTTTGTTAATTATTCAATATGGAGTATTGTACACTACATACAACTGTTATCTATTAAATATACATTACCCTAGCTCAGCCAAATACGTAATTAAGCAATAAAAATATGTACTGTTATGCTACTGAATAATTAATACTTAATATGTGCCGCGTGTACATTTGTAAAATTATTCCATCTCTGGCTTTCATTCTTTCATAAAAAACGCAACGCAAATCAGACATCAAATTTCAGTAGGGTACCTCCAAATAGCATTAAATTTAACTGCAATACATATAGCTAATTATTAGTTTCGTCAGTATATAAAGTTTTCTGTGGATAAGGTTTTGTTTAGTCCTACCTTATATGCATTTGTGCCCAGTCCTCGATTCACTCATGAGCTTCTGTAATGACATAAAGCCTACGTCCATCTAAAGGAACTACACTTTCCAATGATGGAAGAATTATTTAAATCTATTAAATAGTTTCTTGAGATTGCCTCATACAAGCACAAAAACACTCTCTCTTTATAATATAACAATATTTAGTATCACATATCATATCATTAGTATCACATATCATATCATCCGTATATTAATCCGATTGTTGTCCAAGGATTCCAAGGCCGCCTTAAATAACTGTAGTCATTTGTTTTATCATTATTACTCGTATTCGTGGCTAACGTCGTATATTAATCTCACGTGGCCAGGATATAAAAAACATTGTTATTTTAAAACAAATATATCTCGCCATACGGTAATGCAGATTTCCTGCACGGAAATATTATTTAGTATTTATTTAACCTGGTAGAGATAGGGCCGTCAGGCCTTCTCTGCCCCTCTACCAGGGGATTACAACTATAATATTAACAATAAAATTACAATTAATATTAAATTTACAATTACAATTACAATAAAAATTAAAGTACGACAAGATTACCTGATTAATGAAAACTAGACATTTTATCATAGAAGTTAAGAACAAAGAATATTTTTGTATTTACTCAATTACAAATTAAACCTACAATAACAAAATTGTATAGTGATGAAATTACCGGATATTGAAATATTTTGTGATAGATTAAGAGAACTATTTACAAGAAACCATGTCTGAACGAGTCTCAATTACTGACCAAGTGCCTAGTAAGTTTGCGTTTGAATTCAATTTTATTTCGACAGTCCCTGATGCTAACAGGTAACGAATTCCAGAGTCTTGGCAGGGCTATTGTATTTCGGTATATCATAGACCCTAGTAATATCAGTCCTATCAAAATTTTACATAGAATAAAAGTTATCGAAAATCGTTTTTAAAGAAACTTTTGTTATGTAAAATTTGTCAAAAAAAATGAGTAATAAGCGAGATATTTCGATTTATTTAATTCAGGCCCCTTATAACCCCCCTTTTAAAAAAGTATTTTGAACGCAATATAGCCTAAAATCTAAATTACAACGAACTTAATTTATATTCCAATTTTCATCGAAATCCGTTCAGCCATTATCGCGTGAAAAGGTAACAAACATCCAGACATACAAACAAAAATTTCAAAAAAGCGATTTTCGGTTTCAGGATGATTAATTATATATGTTAGGATCAATTATTTTTGGAAAAGCGAAAATTACCAGAAAAATTTCGGTTACAGATTTATTATTAGTATAGATTGTCCATTTTTGTCACGGAATGTGATGTATGTAGCAGCACCAATGTCATAGTAATGGAAATATGTGCCAAACATCCTTCCATATAGTCAAACGAGTGCATTCTAGATGGTAGTCGTTATAAGTCCCGTAGCATAGTCCTGATGAAAGATGTAAGTGCCACCTAGTGTATGTCCTGTGGAGGGTTACTCGCTGTGTTGATCTGCAGTGAATGTAGCGGTTTTGTAGCATTTATCATGGATAATAACAGGCAACTAACTATAAAAGTATCTAAGGCAAAGAAGTTTGTAGAAAATAGGAAACTACGGCACCAAGGGAAGCCATACACAACTGCCAAGTGAGAGGGTTTGTAAAGCCATGGTTCCTGATGAGATGTAGGACATTGTAAGTTCGGCCAGAATTAAAAACCATTCAAAGTGACTTCAATGAAATCTGAAGACTTCTTGGATGTGTATTATTATAATGTACCGAAGTACATATGATATTTCCATGCAGATATTCTGCGTCATCATACGATGTAAGAGTAATGGAACGGAGAGAATTTTTCTCCGTTCCATTACCCTTTCATCGTTCTTGGATATGGCTTCAGAAGCTGAAAGGGCTCTAAATACGTTAACATTGCGCATTACTCAAGTATAATGGCGGCTCGTGAATTTGTGGATTGGGGGAGCTGCAGTAGATTTCGGTACATACAAATTTCACTTCTTGATATCTATTTATTTTTTTTTTTATAATTTTAATTAATTTAACCCTCAACTGGTATCTATGGGTCAATATAGACCCATATTGCTTGATATCGTAATGTACACTTAAAAAGCGATACCAGTTGAGGGTTAACAATCATTTGCACAATTTTAACGTAGTTTATGCTTTTCTCCTGGTTATGAAGGTTAAATGTGCAAACTTTGGCACATATCGGTCAAAGGGTGTAGATTTGTATAGAGAACATACACATACATACATACATACATACATACATACATACATACCCACATTCACTTTTATATATTAAGATAACAATTATCATTCACTTAATACTACCATTACATTGTTATGTTTATTGCTGGTAGTAATACAAAAAAAATAACGAATACACTGACACCACGATTAAAGCAAAAGACGCTCAGGAACATAATCATCATTAAGAAACCTTTATTTTTATTTCTGTAAGATATCATTATAACAATTAACACATTTTTGCCACCTTCTCAAAAACTGAAAAATGTCCTTGCAGAATAATTCTGTTCAAGCATCCTGCGGGCATCAAAGCACATCACATACTGTTCGATATCTTTCCTGGTCTCTAATATGATATTTCATAAAATAATCAGATGATAAATTCGAGAGATACTGTATGGTGGATAGGACGGGTCTTTCAATTTATTCTTCTTTGGACGATTTCCACTGAGTTCACAGCTCGATTTTTCGAGCATTTTTATTGAAATACAATCGTTTCACTGCATGAGAATCGTCCAGTGAAGGAAAACAATTTTATTGCTCGTGAATATGATAATTAGGGCTAGGATTTTGATGAAATTGCATCTTTTTTCTAGTAAGCCAGAAACATAGCTGCTTTAGTATTTATATGTTATGTGCTAAACTGAGTGTTTTAAGACATATTTGTTAGGGCATTTTTTGCCTGTTTCAACTCATAAGAGCATCTCTTGTTTTATTCGGACATTTTTGAGGCATTTTCATTTAATTTTGGCCACAAATCCCCATTATTAATGTAAAATAACGTTTATTTCCTTTGTCTACATATTTTGTCCATTAATACCCATTCTTTTTTACTGGTTATTTAACGACGCTGTATCAACTACGAGGTTATTTAGCGTCGATGGAATTGGTGATAGCGATGTGATATTTGGCGAGATGAGGCCGAGGACTCGCCATAGATTACCTGACACTTGTCTTACAGTTGGGAGAAACCTCGGAAAAACCCAACCAGATAATCAGCCCAAGCGGGAATCGAACCCGCGACTGAGTGCAACTCCGGATCGGCAGGCAAGCGCCTTAACCGACCAAGCTACGCCGGTGGCTAATACCCATTATTTTTGTATAATGTTTTAATCGTTTTTCTACACAAATATTGCCATTTTAATAATAATAATAATAATAATAATAATAATAATAATAATGTTTTATTTTCGCTGGCAGAGTTAAGGCCATAAGGCCTTCTCTTCCACTCAACCAGCCTTAATCAATACAATACATAAATTTAAATTACAAATATTTTCACTACACTTAAAAGGTTCTCCAGCAATAATCTTCACTACACATTTATTTAAATTTAGATAAATCTATAAGGTAAAGTAGTAACTTAATTTATGAGCTAATTTAATTCAATGAATTATAATTAATTTAATATTTGAGATAGCTAGTAAAATGATGAAAATTAATTTAATATAAGCTTACTAGGACTATGTTACAGGGAGAATATATATATTTCTATTTCTATAATGAGAATATTAATGTAATTGTCATTAGAGGTTTTGTAAATCTATTTAGAGAAATTAAAGATAATAATAATAAGAATGGACAGATGTTAGTTTCATTATAAGTAACAAATATTAATCAGCAATTCATCTGTTAAGTAAGAATTTATGTAATTTTGACCTAAATGAAGCTATTGTCCAACAACCCCTTATATCACTCGGAAGCGAGTTCCAATTTCTAGCAACTGAAACTGTATAGGATGAAGAATATAAAGATGTCTTGTGGTAGGGTATAATGAGTAAATTGTTATAATGAGATCTTGTACTTAGCTGATGATATGCGGATAAATTTTGAAAACGAGAAGCCAAATATATTGGGGTAGCGGTGCGCAGAATTTGAAACAAGAGAACAAGGGAATGCAGAGCTCGTCGATCGCTTAGCCTTAGCCAAGACAGAGTTTGGAAAGACGGGGAAACATGATCATACTTACGAATATTACAAATATAACGGACGCACGCATTATGCACACGTTGTAGCCTGTTGCTCAAATTTGCATTTAGATTACTTAATATAATATCGCAGTAGTCAAAGTGTGGCATCACGAGTGTTTGTACAAGGATTAATTTTAATTTATCAGGAAGAAAGTTCTTCAGTCGCTTTAATGAGTGAATAATGGAAAATATTTTTTTGGAAGTGTGATTCACTTGTTCATTCCATTCCAGGTGACAATCCATATAAATACCAAGGTTCTTCACGGTCGTACTGTATGGAATAGTAGTATTATTTACAATTATCGGTGGCAAATTTTGTTTGTCACACTTCGATCTTTGATGTTCTATTAAGATTGCCTGCGATTTACTTGCATTTAAATTAAGTCCGTGGGTTTTCGACCATATGGATATAGAATTCAAGTCATCATTAACTTTAGTTATGGCGTCATTTATGTAGTTAGGTCGAGTATGCAGATAGATTTGTATGTCGTCAGCATAAATATGGTGTCGGCAGGATGTTAGATTAGAAGAAATATCATTAATATAAATAGAAAATAGTAAAGGTCCTAGGACAGAGCCTTGTGGTACGCCAGTCTTCGTGGTACGCCAAGTGGAATAACGATTATTAACGTAGTACACTCCAACCACTCCTTCAATACAGACTCCTCTATGCCTGCTAATTCCGGGTAAGAGTGGCCTTGTGGTGAGCTACATGGAAATTACATCAGGTAAAATAATTAATTAAACTGTACCACTTAGAAAAAATTATGTAAAATTAGATAACTTACTTACTTACAAATGGCTTTTAAGGAACCCGAAGGTTCATTGCCGCCCTCACATAAGCCCGCCATCGGTCCCTATCCTGTGCAAGATTAAGCCAGTCTCTATCATCATACCCCACCTCCCTCAAATCCATTTTAATATTATCCTCCCATCTACGTCTCGGCCTCCCTAAAGGTCTTTTTCCCTCCGGTCTCCCAACTAACACTCTATATGCATTTCTGGATTCGCCCATACGTGCTACATGCCCTGCCCATCTCAAACGTCTGGATTTCAAGTTCCTAATTATGTCAGGTGAAGAATACAATGCGTGCAGTTCTGTGTTGTGTAACTTTCTCCATTCTCCTGTAACTTCATCCCGCTTAGCCCCAAATATTTTCCTAAGCACCTTATTCTCAAACACCCTTAACCTATGTTCCTCTCTCAAAGTGAGAGTCCAAGTTTCACAACCATACAGAACAACCGGTAATATAACTGTTTTATAAATTCAAACTTTCAAACTTTTTGACAGAAGACTAGATGACAAAAGCTTCTCAACCGAATAATAACAGGCATTTCCCATATTTATTCTGCGTTTAATTTCCTCCCGAGTGTCATTTATATTTGTTACTGTTGCTCCAAGATATTTGAATTTTTCCACCTCTTCGAAGGATAAATCTCCAATCTTTATATTTCCATTTCGTACAATTCTGGTCACGAGACATAATCATATACTTAGTATTTTCGGGATTTACTTCCAACCATTTAATTTAATTACTAGTCTAAATTTTAAGTAGTACAAAACCTCTTTTCCTACTAAGCCAATTATGTAAGAACAATTTTTAGGGCATTTTAAGGGCATGTTTTTTTTTTTTTTTTTAATTTTTAGGTCATAAATGCATTGTTTTTAGGACATTTTTCATGATTTATAGGTCATCAAGATCCTAGCCCTAATGATAATGAATAGATCCTACAGAAGACCTTTTGAAAAGAACTTCTACTCACACTTTTTAATTCAACTCATGCTACACTACACGACTTGGGACGGTTCTGTTGTTAGTGTTGTGTACGAACAGGAAGTGGAGTGAGATTGCACGGCGTTCCCCTTCATTATGAACTCCTGACCCCTGCTTTAGAGCATGATTTGCTGCCTAACATTTTTTCCAAGTGAGAACGCGACTGAGTTTCCATAGTTTAGAACAGCCATCGTCAACTGGCCTGCATACTAGTTCGGAGCGCCGAGACGCTGACTGAGGAAGTAGTAGTGTGCAGTGTGTCGAGCCAAGCCAACGCATCCCATCACAGAAGCCAACTTCCTCACCATAATTTACAATGCCTTCTTCAATTGTGTTCTACACGAGCATTGGCACCTAACATAAACCAGTTAGTGAGGGGAAAACTAATTAAAAATCCAGGAATACCAATGCTAATAATAGGCGAAAATAATTTTTATCATTTGTTATTTACATTGTAATAAAATAATTTAGGCCTACTTCAGTCTTGTAACAGAAACGACAATATGTTTCAAATGTTATACAAAATAACAAATAATTGGTTTTATGCTCGACCACGCCGAAATGTGCTAATTATACACCTGGTAGCTGTCCTTTAATGCATGTCATTAAAGTACACCTACTCATTAAAGTACAGGTCTTCAGCCAATGATAACTCAGCTTACATGTGTTCAGCCAATGACAAGTCAGCTTTGTACCGTTATAAAACCGCAAGTATCGATTATTCTCGGATATGCAATCGAAAGAGAATTAGCGAAAAGTCACGGAGGCTGGAAATCCAATACTGTCGCAGAAGGTTATGTTCTGTTACTATAATAATTAGCGTTAATTGTAAATAATATTCAAATAAATTCAATTTGTCATCTCGTTTTTCAATGTCGAATTCAATAATCAAGGTTATAATATTATAATATTATCAAGTTTAACGGGACTACGTCAAGGTCAATGACATTATTGTTCCTCGGAAAAAATCAATACCTTCGCGTCTGCGCACATCTCACAATTCACGACCTAGGACAAGGTCACTTCCGATCTTGTCAGATACAAATAAAATGTATACATCTGAATACCGATAATTTCAAGTTAGAAATATGGTCGAGCATAAAAAGTCGTATGAAACTCGCCTATAATGGTAATTAAGAAGCTCGTATGAAAATTATGAAACTCGCTTGCGCTCGTTTCATAAATATCCATACTCGATTCTTAATTACTATCATTATAGGCTCGTTGCATAATGTACTATTGTGATATATAGTGTCAGATAAAAAATGGATAATTCATTTTATTTTATTGACGACACTTAAACAATGGAATAGGATGACAGGATTTATATATTAGTAATGGGTTCGATTTCTTTAATATTTTGTAACAGTGAAAATGCGTTATAGGTCTATAAGTTCTCAATTACTTTAATATGAAAAAAAAAAACTATTTGTTTTCAAAACCGCTGCAATACATAACGAAAAAGTACAAGTTGCTTGTTGTCTTAAACTAAAAAGTGATTTAAAAATCCAGGAAAACCAATGCTAACGAATAGCGAAAATAAATTTTATAATTTGTTATTTACATTGTAATAAAATAATTTAAGCCTACTTTAGCCTTGTAACAGAAACGATAATATGTTTCATATGTTATACATAATAACAAATAATTGGTTTTGTGATATAGTGTCAGATAAAAATGGATAATTAATTTTATTTTATTGACGACACTTGAACAAAGGAATATGATTCGATTTGTTTAATATTTCGTAATAGTGAAAATGCATTAAGCCTATAGGTCTGTAAGTTTTCAATTACTTTAATATAAAAAAACTATTTACTTTCAAAACCGATACAATACATAACGGCAAAATACATATTGTTTCTTGTCTTAAACTGAAAAGTGGTTTACTTATTACACAGTTCCTCTTAAAATAAATTAAATACATGCTTCTTCCGTGTTTATTATAATTATTAAAGACTGATTAAAAGGGTTGAACAATTGAACGGACGCCACTGCCATCACCCGATTCCTTCCCCCCACCTCCTGCTGCACAGTTGATGTCTAAGGGTACGTACACGTTGGAGCAACGATAAACGATAAGAGAAATGATCTAGCGACGCTTTGGTATTATCAAAGAATCAAGTGTTCATATCGGAGCAACGAGGACGCGGGAAGCGAACATTTTGATTTATCAGTAGAAGATATTCTATGCATCCACTTAATGAGAGAAGATATATAGGAAATATCAGCTGCTAGGTTCAAGGTTAATGTAACTTAAATACGTACAAAATTAAACCAGTTTCTCATCCCAAAGATAGTATAAATTCGTTGTGTTGTGATTGGCTCTTGTGATCACATAACATATGACGAATAAATACACAACTGATCAATTTGCCAATATCTACAATAATTAATTTAATAAGCCGAAATAATAATAATAAATCGATTAATATTCGGATATATTGATAATCACCGGTATTTATACAGATTAATATTATCTTAATCAGAGATCATATGAACGACAAGAGCGAAGAAAATGGAACTTTGGTTTTTCGTCGCTCTTATCGTGCATCTTCGCTTTTATCGTTACTCCAATATGCACACCTCAATAACAATGCATGCTTCAATTCTCTCTGATATAGCATCGCTGCTTCTTTTATCGTTTATCGTCGCTCCAACGTGTACGTACCCTAAGGGATAGAACTGAGCAGCGAGCAAACTGTCCTTGCACCATAGTGCACTGAGATGACGACTCCTGGTGTAGAAGGATCTGATGCTGATTAATAAATTTTTAACTACCTCTCTGTATGCGATTTAGATTGGTTTTCACTTCTCTGAATTTATATTTTTCTCATCTGTGTCTCAGAGCTCTTTTACGATTTAAGGGTAATAATAATAATAATAATAATAATAATAATAATAATAATAATATTAATAATAATGGCTTTATTTAACCTGGCAGAGTTAAGGCCGTAAGGCCTTCTCTTACATTCAACCAGGATTAAAACTTGCTTACATAGTTTGAACATAAAACTGGATCGGAATTAAGTAATTACATACTGATACAATTTAGGTACATAATGAGGTCAAAAGAGGTAGTTATATAAAAATTTACCTCATAAAATAAAAATAAACATAGTGGAATACATATTAATGTTGTTAGAATCAAATACGAATCACATAAAAACAGAAGCCGATAATTCAATAAAAAAATGTACACAGTAGAAATAAAAATAAACACATTAGTATACATATTTGTATTAGATTACAATTAAGTAGGATTTACATAATTAAACCAGAAACAGACAATTGAATAAAATGTACACAAAAATAGGTTAGTAATAGAAGAAAACAACACAGTGGGATATATATTGGCGTTAAGTAATAAATAAACACGATTTACATGATTACACAATAAAAATAAGAAACAAAAAATAAAAAAGATAGAATAAAAAAATAAATACAGTGGAACACATTCCATTAAATATTTGCAAAGCGTTATGTCTGGCAACTCATATGATATTTTTCTAATTTACATTTAAAGGAAATTAAAGTTCGGCAGCTCTTGACTTCAGGCGGCAGAGAATTCCAGTGACGAGAAGTAGCAACAGTGAAAGATGAAGAATAAAGAGATGATGTGTGGAGTGGTAGGGTTGCCAGGTTGAACTATCGCCAAACCCGGAGATTTACGAAGTCTATAAAATTAATTGTTATTATTACATCCTGTTATTACTATTATTGGCCATATTATTATTGTTATTATTAGTCTATTATTATTATTATTATTATTATTATTGTACATATTATAATTAATTATATTTCGTTTTGTATTGCAAGTTAAAGGATGGGTTAAAAATTCAACAATGTCAGATTTGATTTGACGTATAAATTAATATTTGAAATCCTTAAAAAAAATACGTTTTCAACAAGTTCTTTAATTTTAATGCCATATTTGCAGAATTTAGAAATTTATTTCTCCGTCAAATAAAATCCAATCATGATGACATTTTTAGGCATGGTACAGAAAAATATTCTCTTTTAAATGCATTGGCTGTTAGTTAATTTTTCAGAACCTCGCATAAAAAAGTTGTAAAATTGTTAAAAATTCAGCAATAATTAAATCTTTACTGCATTAAGAATAGACGTAGGCCTACCTCAAAATATGTATTTCTTGGAGCTCCTTGCAGATTCCAGAAGTCTCTTGTTTTCCAAAGCTATTTTTGTGGAATTCCTTACAGCTTACACTCTGGTTCATTTTAATACAAATTTTCTCTTTCAACTAGTTTCTGTTGACATTCTGTTCCATCATCTGTCTATTAACCAGTCATGACACTGAACACCCTTTCATATGCGCTTTACTTACTGGAATTTCTAGCACATGTCGCATTGTTATTAATATCGGCCTATTAGGAGCCGTAGCTTTTTCGAAAAAAGATACCCAAAGTTTGCAGCAATGATTTTTATCTTTGTCTTGCATCAGTGTTATCACTCACTGCCTTTAAAATTGACTATTCATTGTAGAGTTCATTTCCATCGACCTCGAAATTAATTTGCAATTTCTTTGCTACGTGAACTGTCATTAAATGGGAACAGATAGATCAAGAACAGATAGAATTGAAAATATGTCATTGTCACTCTAATCGTATTATCGCCGTGCTCTCATGGTTAACATTCGGCAGGTCTTTGAGCGGCCTCTTGCATAACATTCGACAGGTCTTTGAAATTTAATTGCATTATTATTGTTTTCAATTTCTTATGTCGCCACTCCAATCACGCGCCTCAATTTCAATATTGCAACCAATAAGCTGCTTCCATTATTAAATGACACCTACTTGTCTAATCCACGTGGACTAAAACAGAGGTTGCAATGTCTTGTGCTGAGGACGAACATAAAGGTATGTGGTTAATAGTACATTATGCAACGAGCCTATAATGATAGTAATTAAGAATCGAGTATGGATATTTATGAAACGACCGCAAGCGAGTTTCATAATTTTCATACGAGCTTCTTAATTACCATTATAGGCGAGTTTCATACGACTTTTTATGCTCGACCATATTTCTAACTTGAAATTATCGGTATTCAGATGTATACATTTTATTTGTAACTGACAAGATCGGAAGTGACCTTGTTCTAGGTCTGAATTGTGAGATGTGCGTAGACGTGAAAGTATTGATTTTTTCCGAGGAACAATAATGTCATTGACCTTGACGTAGTCCCGTTAAACTTGATAATTTTATGATATTATAACCTTGATTATTGAATTCGACATTGAAAAACGAGATGACAAATTGAATTTATTTGAATATTATTTACAATTAACGCTAATTATTATAGTAACAGAACATAACCTTCTGCGACAATATTGGATTTCCAACCTCCGTGACTTTTCGCTAATTCTCTTTCGATTGCATATCCGAGAATAATCGATACTTGCGGTTTTATAACGGTACAAAGCTGACCTATCATTGGCTGAACAATTGTAAGCTGAGTTATCATTGGCTGAAAGACCTGACCTTTAATGAGTAGGTGTACTTTAATGACATGCATAATGTGTATAATTACTTCATTTCGGCATGGTCGAGCATAAAAATTATTATTAAAGCGTTATTACTAAGAGTTAAGAATGTCAATGTACTCGTATATGAAATAATAATAATAATAATAATAATAATAATAATAATAATAATAATAATAATAGCCATTTAACAATATAACAAACTAGTGCTTATTCTTATCGAGGAAGTAGACGTGACAACGTGACGCTTAGAGTGAAACCTACAGAGCAACAATCGGTCGGCAAAATTATGTTTTAAAAGCGCACCACACGTTATTGTGTGATGCCGACGTGTTAACCATGAGAGCGCGGCGATAATACCACTCGGCTAGATACTGTAACAATCTGTCGTACACAATGGTGAACTCTTTCATTACAGAGTCTTTTTTGGCCTCTGTCAGAATTTAAAACGACATACGATTCGTATTCACTTCAGAACCGAAAAATGAGTCCTTTTTAAGACTTTTTATTTGAGTCTTTACTCCCAACATGATTTTGTGCACCTCGGTTGAAAGCGTATTTTCACATTCTAATATTTTAATCGCCTTACAGAAAACTGGAAGCGTACAATTAATAAAACACAGAAAACATTCTGCCATTGACAATGAATGTTAATTTACTTCATCTTCTTGGGAACATTCAAATTTCTAATCACTTTTACCAAATAATACATTTTCAAAGCGCGCCACATTTTAACAAGGCGTTCAACAGCTAACTGAAGGGAGAATCATCGAAATGGAATATGGTACAAAATCTAAAAATAGTCCTGTTGAGCAAATTCACGGAACTATCTAAGTTCCTCGCCATTTTTACTTGACGACGAGAAGTCGGAATATACAGAGTGATTTATATAGAACTGACACATTTCTTTCATTAATTGTTTCAAAACGAATTGTGCTAGCGACAACTTATTATACCTAAAATGTAGAGGAATTTTGGGAGATTATTTACCTCTATAGCAAATGTTGAAAATGTCCTCCATCCTGCATAAGGCACAACTCAACACGTCGTTCCATGTTACTGGCCACTCGTTGGAGGACTCTGTTGTCAATAGCTTGAATCTCCTGTGTGATGTTGTGCTTCAGATCGTCCAATGTCTGGGGACGTGTGGCGTAAACCCTGTCTTTTAAGTAACCCCATAGAAAGAAGTCCGGCGTTGTCAGATCCGGAGATCTCGGTGGCCACAGGTTCCTGGAAATTATTCGGTCGTCAAAGAAACTTGCAATTAGTTCCATGGATTCATTTGATGTATGGCATGTAGCGCCATCTTGCTGAAAATATCCTTGACTCAGCTCTACATCGTCCAGTTGCTCAACAAACTCCATGAAAATCAGTCGGTACTCTGCAGTGTTCACAGTCTGGTTAAAAAAAAATTGGCCCCACTATTCTCTGTACGGATATTGCGCACCAAACTCCGATTTTAACCGGGTGCATAGGTACTTCATGGATGACAATGGCGTGAGTTCTGTGAGTTCACATAACTGGATAAATGGAACCATGCTTCAGCTGTGAACCATGTGATGGACAATATGGCAGGATTTTGCACAATGAACGTCTGAAACCAACGACAATAATTCAATCTTTTATCCTTATCTGGTTCCTGTAGCTGATAAACAACCGTAACCCTATATGCCTTTAGGCTGCCAACAATAGGAATAAAACATAAACATCTGCGCATCTAATGACAAGGAATCGAAACTCCAGAACATTCTGCTTAATTTGGTGCTAAAATTGGGTCACTGAATGAATTTCCAACGGAATAATTAGAGAAAGAAATGTGTCAGTTCTATATAAATCACTCTGTATTTTCAAGACTAATGCCTCAACATCATACTTAAGGATTTAAAACCAAATTTGAGACAATTATTATGCAGTATGTGGCAACAACAATATTAGCCTTTAGTATATTAGGAATTTTGTCTTTCATTTTTCTGAACACTGAATTGTACTACTTACCATAGTTGACAGATGCATTGTCAGCCGAATAAGCTACAATGTTACTTAAACTAAGTTCATTTTCTGCAACAATTGATATAATTTTATTTGAAATGTCCTCAGCATTCTCATTACTGTCTTATAGAAATCTAGAATATCGCTACGTTTTCGTTGTTTTACAGAAAAATGTGTCACCACTATGGGAAATGCTTCCTGTTACCTTTAGCCTATTTGACGCATCTGAACCAATTGAGAACTGGGTATTTTTTAAGTCGTTCAGAGGTCTTTCCTGTGAGAATGGTAAATGAACGCTTGTAACTAGGGCTTCACTTTTGGTTCGCGTATAACTAATTTTTTTCGCTACTGAAAAGTCATTGAAAACACAAGAGCAAAATGTATTACCACAATCTTGTGAACTGTAGGTGTGGTGATGTTTTACACCATGAAATGTTAAAGCCGACTCAGTTGCTGTAACTTTATCACGTTCAACTGAATATCGTGGGGGGCATTTCAGAATAGAATTATTCCTACTTTGTACTCTGCAATGGTCTTTGTCCCTCTCTGATTCCAAATGCTTATTAACAGCTTTAACGCCATCATCTTAACTGTAAATGAAACATTGCACACTTTACATCTGCAAGAAAGTTAATCCTCTCGTTTTTCTAGCCAGTCCTTGTGTACTTATCATTAATTGTCAACCATTCATCACGAAAAGAATTAAAGTATTTTTTGCCGGATTCATATTGAACACAACACAATACTATTAAAAAAAAAATCCCGCACTTCGCATAACAGACTGCACTGCACTATAAAGCTGTGAGAACTGACTTGTGAAGGATCAAGGACGTGAATATTGAGTTTTAAATTTGAAATTGTTCCATTGTTACGCATTCAGGTTTCGTTAAAATACTTCTATAAATCTTTATTCATAACAACAGTTAATTAAAAAAGGTTGATTATTGAAGTCGTATTTCTGATATATATTATCATCATATCAAAATTATTTGTTTTAATTTTATATTTACGTCATCTTTCATTGTTGGTGATTGTTGGCATAGTGTGAGACTCTAGTGTCTTATTGGTGAAGAGAAGCGCGCTAAAACTTCAACGCCACCACAGACTCTCATACTTAAAGTTATGAAGCCTGAATTTTAAAGCCTGACACAGATGTTCATTTTTAAAGTTATTTGGTGGACAGTGAAATTTCCTACAACATTGCTAATTATTAATATTTCAAACCCAATTTCCCCGGGTGAAGATTTCTTGTCGGCCGGAGATGGATTCATAAAACCGGGCACTCCGGACACCGCCCGGAAATCTGGCAACCCTATTTAAGGGTTGTAATAGTTCTTGATTGTTGTACTGCGTGTGTACAGAATACCGGTAGTGGGTAGCTGTTCTAAAAGTATCTACTAAAGTGCCAGTAAACATGCTTATAGTATATATTTTTTTTTTGTTGTTTTTTTTTTTTTTGTTTTGTTTTGTTTTTCTTGTTGGGTTTCCGAGAATACTTGGTAAAATTGTTATATAATTTTGCCAATCAGTAATGTCTTGTTCCCTAAATATTTGTGTGCATGCTTCCCTTGAACTGAGAGTTAAAATAAATGCGGTATGGCCGTAATTTAAATAATTTATATAAAACAAGAATAAATTAACACATCGGAATGTAATCTGCCGTTGTAAGAATACTATGAAAGTTAGCTAAAAAGTAAAATATGTATACTCCTGCCATCTGTTGAGATGTTGGAAAGCTGACTACTGCGTTGCTCTGTAGAACTGTTGCATTCAGAATTTAAAACTTTTGTCTTCCATCAAATTTGTGTCAATGTCTTATTAATTTTAGCGCATAAAAACAGAAATATATTTGATTTATATTCAGATAAATATAAAAACAAGCTCAGACAACACTGAGAGAATACAAATGTACCACAACTGTAGTATATAATCACAGCAGCAAATTCGGTCCAAGGATTCATAACACAATAGATGAATTCCGAAACGTACAATATGCTAATGCTTCTTACATTAAAAAAAAGCCATTAAAATTGAAGACCTCCCTCGAAAATGGGTGTAACTTCAAATTAATTAAATATGTGACTTCGTTGGAAAAAGTAATTTTTAAACATTCATTTATAACGTAAATAAATGCATCCAATAGGTAAATAAACTTGTATCCTTGATTAATCAAATGGTTCTGCTAGTAAATATAGGTCTAACGAAATATGGCCCTGAAATTATTTTCCTTTATTCTGCAACGTGTATTATAGATTTATTGGTTACACCCTTATTCGAGGGAGGTCTTCAATTGCTGTTTATAGAAAACATTTAAGTTCAATAAATTACTGTAACAGATTTGTTTATTTTCTTCTATGTTTAATTTTTATTTGTGATTTAATAAAATGTCTTAACATTATGTGGAATACCTCCTGAGCACGAGTACGTAACATGTATCTTTCTTGGGCCAAAAGTTTTTTTTATACAAAAAGAAAAATGTATCTTTGTTCTGACAACAAAGTTTTTCTTATCATTGTTACTATTATAATTATTATAATTATTACTATTATTATTAGTATTATTATAAGTAGTAGTATTGATATTAGTATTATTACTATTATTATTTATTATTACCATTATTATTATTATTATTATTATTATTATTATTATTATTATTATTATTATTATTATTACTAGTAGACGCAAAATGTAAGAAACCAAATACACTACATGTCATTTTTCAATAAAATGTGATTTACTATTTTTATGATCGAGACCCTCAAATGTGATCTTACAATTTTGAAAACACTGTGGAAGGCAGTCTTTTTAGTTACATCAATATAAAAACATTTTTAAATATATCCTTTGAAAACTAATAGACCCCAATGGCAAAAATTTTTGTACAGATGAGCGAAATGTAGAAGTGTTTACGTAGATTAAACTTCTTAAGTTTCGGATGAAAATTGTCGATTTAGTGCTTTACATTGTATGAAATTGTCTACTGCATTGTATATGCATAGCTTTCAAACAGTGTTAATGAAGAGATCATTGTATAATATATGGAAAACATAAAATTTGTTGAAGTTCCTCTGAAAACAGTCTTGTGCAATAGTGTAAGACTTTCTCGAATCAAAATGCCAAAATAAATATCTTGATTGTTGGTTTTTCCGCCTACGAAGTAATCAATACATAGTGAGCTATATATCTTTGAGAATACGATGAAAGAGGCAAAAATTGATATGTTCAGAAAGTTGGACTTATCAGTTTCAAAGTTAACACTATCAGCGTCTAGGATTTCTCTTAAAAATGGAGTTATCAGTAGGCTACATCTACCATTTCGTTCCTTTTTAGTTCAATATCTTCTCCTGTTTAAAATTGTTTCTGAGAACTATTATAGAAATTCATATTTGGCAGGTTTCATCCCTAAACTTGAAATGAAGAACTCAGCATAAATTGTAAATCTCCGAAAACAAGACTTAAATTGCATACACCAACGTCGTGTTTCTCAGAATCCGCTCATGCATGACCCACATGTTGCCAAGTTTCTCCTTCTGGCCGCCGGTTAGAGTCGACCGTGTCTTAGCATATTACATTATGCACATTAAATGTAATATAATTATGGCATTAATAAACATGCACAATAAGTATTTGAGATTGTAGATTTTCGCAATCATGATAAATCCTAAGTGTACACAAATACTGAGGAAGTAAGTAATTTTATGTTCATAAGCATGCTAAGTATATTAGAGTAGCTTTTAATCCACGACAAAATGCGAAATTGATTATAAAGTGCGAAATGTATTCATTTTTCCTTATTCATTGACTTTATAATATTCGGTGAAAGGCGGAAGTGCAAAAAGTATTTTTATAACAAACCCCACTACTGTACTTTACGTATTCGGGCACGTGACATTAGAGAGTTTCCGTTATAATATGTTCCTTGTTACCGTAAACTCTAATGTCACGTGTCCGAATACGATAATTACAATAGTGGACGTTTCCATAACAGTAATATACATTACAAGAGCGGTATGTTGACGTTTTCATCGTCGAGGAAAAGATTGAAAAAGCGAAACGTAATTGAGCTTTTTTAATTTCCGAGAACATGAAAACAAACATACCGCTCGTGTATCGTACATTATTTTGTGCGAAGATCGTTTATTATATGCCTGAAAGACGAATTTCTAATTAGTTGTAATGAAATCTCCATCTTGGTTTCTGTTTAATGACGACAATTTCGGAAAACCAAAATATCTTTCTTCAACATTGTTGCGTAAAATGTTTTCTGTGTTTACTATACTCCAGCAGGCCGTGATATACGTCTTTTTTTTCCCCCCAGTCTATAAATGCGAACTTAAAACAAACGGTAAGGTTATGTAATGATTTATTTTTCATTTTAATATTTTAACAATATTATTTATATAACATATTGCAGTAATAACATCCGTATCTGGAATCTTGTTGATTTTTTCACGGCTTCCTTAATGTTACTTGTATCAGGAATGCAATAAGTTTCGTGGAGTAGTAGACTTTACTTAATTTTTGCAAATATTTAAAAACAATTATTAACAGTGCAATTTAGGTGGAATTGCAGTGGTAAGTTTCCAATTTATAATTATTACTATGTTAAACGTCTCTAAAAATAATATGTTAAAAGCCTAAAGCAGTAAAATGAATGTCGCGCTTAAGCGGTAAGAAGAGGGAAATTGTTATGTGTGTTAGGTTGGGAATACTGAATGTGGTATTTCACACTTACCGCGTATTGGTTCTGTGCGGAAAACAAGCAAATACCCACGATCTCGCAACCTAAAAAATTACTTTAAATCAAGAGTGAGTAAAATTTGGCTTGATGGCAGCTTACGTATATTTTATTCACTCCTAGAAATGCATTTAAAATGTCAAACATTTGCTAGACAAAACACACAATAAGACCTACACTATGAAGATAATAGTGCTGAAATTAAAATAACATTTACTATAACTTTTACTATAAAAAATGAAAGTAACATAAAGAGGACATAGCAACATAAAATGCAGATTTCTGCGGAACTGACGTGCACACAAACCCTTTGTGACATCAAGCATTTCATCGGAAGAAAACTTCTTTACACATTTTGCTTCCGAAGAAGAAAAAATTTAATTTATGTATTCTGTATCCAATGTGACTGATATTTTTGTCTCCATTACAATTCGTTAAATCACAGCCAACTGTACATAATATTTAGTTGAGTTAACGGCGGACAACAGATGGCTTAATTAAGCCTCTTGTCACATTAATTATTATTTCGCCCAACCATGTGTCACTGAATACGATAAAAACAAGAAATATGGAAGAAATACATACATATTCGTATTTTGTATTTTATTTCGAATTACATAGGGGATTAAAAACTACACTAATATATTTAACATGTTTCTAAACATAAAATTAATAACGAAAGAAAATTAGCTTATATAATACACACACTTTAATTCAACTCAAGCTACACGACTTGGGACGGTTCCCTTGTTAAAGTTGTGTACGGACAGAAAGTGGAGTGAGATTGCACGGCGTTCCCCATCATTATGAGCTCCTGACTCCCGCTTTAGAGCAAGAATTTCTGCCTAACATTTTTTCCCAATGAAAACGCGATTGAGTTTCCACAATAATTAGAAGAATTTGATTGTATAAATCAGGCCTGCACAAGGTTTGCGCTCACCGAGCCGGCTCACAGCTCATGAGCGGAATGCAGATACTAGCTGCGCTCTGTATAAGGGTGGACTGGAAGAAGGGGTGATCTCGAACAAAATATACACAAAAGGAAGTACTATTACGAGTGTTTATGAAATGAATTCCCGTTCAGGTTTGCAAAACTATCTTGGACTATTATTAATTAATAAATAAATATTAATTTTACAGGAATAATATAAATTCTATAGCTACTTAAATGTACAATATCATTTTGTTATATTTTTATTTATCAGTACATGAAAACGAGGTTTTATGCTGTTGGCAGCTGAAAGGAACAGTAGCTTACTGATCGTAATGAAACATCAGTTACAGATGTTCGATGTCTGCCCTAATTAAAGTTGATTATAGAAAACAGTTGCTCACAAATATAAATGTTGAGCCAAACATAGCAATCATTTTCACAACCAGCCTGTGTAGTCGTGGATATTATTGCTAATGTTTAGTCTTGTAAAACTCAACCAGGCTAGTAGTATTATTCAAACGATCTCTAGCCCTTAGGTCACATTGAAGATCAATAAGTTCGAGTTGTAAATCGTTAAATGTTAAATGTTATGTTCCGTGTTTTAGATTCCTCCATACTGTACTGTAGCAGTAGGTAAGCAACGTGAAACAGTTACTGAGAATAGGCCTACACACTGCACTCCACTAGATAGCTGAGTGGTCGTTTCTCTCTCTTCTACCTAAAGTAAGTCTACGTCATTCTGACGTATCTTCCTCTCCATTTAAGTGAGCGGAAAACACGGCTCTCCAGCTCCGAAGGAGCGCGCGCGCTCGTTGAGCGCTGTTTGTGCAGATATGGTACAAATAGTATTTTCCCTTCAAAAGAATCTTACCTGATGCTGATTAATAAATTTTAACTACATTTTTTATATGATTTACGTTTTTTTTTCATTTCTTTAAATTTATATTTCTGTCATCTGTGTCTCAGAGCTCTTTTACGATGTAAGGGTTGTTCTATTACTTTATTTTTGTACTGGGTGTGTAGAGGATATTAGTAGTGCATAGCTGTTCTAAAAGCGTGGTGTACATTGTCAGTGAACATGCTTATATTATATCTATAACATATTTTGTTTTTCATGTTGGGTTTCCGAGAATACTTGGTAAAATTGTTTCATAATTTTATCAATCAGTTACGTCATGTACCTTAAATATTTGTGTGCATGCTTCCCTTGGACTGAGGGTTAAAATAACTGGTGTATGATTGTAATTTAAATAATTTACATATATAATTTACTGATAAATATAAAAAACAAAAAATCAGACAACGTTGACAGAACCTCAATGTACCATAACTGTAGTATATAATCACAGTAGCAACTTCGGTCCAAGGGTTTATAACAACGTAATAGATGAATTCCAAAACGTACAATATGCTTTAAAACAACCATTAAAAATTGCTGTTTAGGGAGAACATTTTACTTCCATTACTGTGACACTTTTGTTTCTCCTCCTCTCTTTTTAATTTTTACGCTGTTATATATTAAAATGTCTTAACATTATGTGGAAAATATCCTGAGAACGAGAACATAACTTAAATCATTCTGTGGACTCAAGAGTGTTTATACAAAAAGCAAAATTAATTTTTTCATTGCAATATTATTTAATATTATTATTATTATTAATATTATCACAATTTTGCTATTATTATTATTATTATTATTATCACAATTTTGCTACTATTATTATTATTATTATTATTATTATTAATATTATCACAATTTTGCTATTATTATTATTATTATTATTATTATTATTATTATTATTATTATTATTATTATTATTTCGAGGTTCACTCAGCCTCCTATAAAATTGAGTACTGAGTCTTTCCCGGGGGTAAAAGGCGGTCAGAGCGTGGTGCCGACTACACCACCTCATTCTAGTGCCGAGGTCATGGAAATCATGGGGCTCTACCTCCATGCCCTCCAAGTGCCTTCATGGCATGTAAAGGGGATATCTTTACCTATTATTATTATTATTATTATTATTATTATTATTATTATTATTATTATTATTATTATTATTAACACAAATTTGCTATTATTATTATTATTATTATTATTATTATTATTATTATTATTATTATTATTTCGAGGTTCACTCAGCCTCCTATAAAATTGAGTACTGTGTCTTTCCCGGGGGTAAAAGGCGGTCAGAGCGTGGTGCCGACCACACCACCTCATTCTAGTGCCGAGGTCATGGAAAGCATGGGGCTCTACCTCCATGCCCCCCAAGTGCCTTCATGGCATGTAAAGGGGATATCTTTACCTTTTATTATTATTATTATTATTATTATTATTATTATTATTATTATTATTATTATTATTATTATTATTATCACAATTTTGCTATTATTATTATTATTATTATTATTATTATTATTATTAGTATTATTATTATTATTATTATTATTATTAATAGTAGACGCAAAACGTAACATTCTATATACACCATAGATCTCATTATGGATTAAAATGTCATTTACCATTTTTATGACCGACTCCGTCAAATATGAACTCAAAATATTGAAAAAAACTGTTGTAAGTAGTCTTTTTAGTGACGTCAGTATCAGGGGCGGCCCGTCCATAAGAGCTGCGGAGCTGCAGCACTCCCTGCTTTGACAGGAAAATAAAAATAATAATTATTTTAATTTGTAGAAGAATTGTTACAGCTTTTATTAGTAAATTGCTTTATATTTCATCTGGCCGGGAATATGCACTATTATCTTATGCATAATCTTTTTGCGCGTCGACTGTACTGGAATTGCGACTGCATTCAAAGTCGTCCTGGGATCTGCAGGGTGGGACAGCTCATAGAGAGTGTGTCTTGTTGGTGAGGGGGTAGAGAGGTGAAGGGAAGCATTTCTCGCTGCAGTGGCTTGCAAGGGATGTTTCCTCCCCTCCCACACAGCTATTGTAATGCTGCGCCAAATGGATTCTCTATTCACTTGAAACTTAATGACAAAATTTTTATTTTCCTTTTACATATTTATTGTTGTAGAATCTTATCGAGTTAATATAACTAAATTAATATTCTCTTTTGACTTATTATTACGTATATATCCAGCCTCCAGCAGAACCTAATGTTTGCCTTAAAATTGTGAGGTCCACATTACATGGATGTAAATGTTGGCAATCAAACACAATATACAATACAATACAATATTTGCCTTAACTCAAAATGATTGCACGAGTAGAATCCTTTTAATATAGCACATAAAATACGAAAGAGACTTCTTTTCCAGTTTTAGAAAATTGTTGACCATCAGTATATCTGAGTGTTGCTTTGGTGTGACGTCTTAATACAGCAACTTAACCAGTGCAAATTTGCAAGCATTAGTGTGTGTGAATTACAGAATATTAATTTTATTTTTCTCAACTTTCCCTTGCGGAGAAGATTTATGTAATGAAGTGAAATTAAATGGTCGTCCGTTACCCGACTTAAATCTTACTTAAGCTTCATCCAGCCGAAATAGTGAATAAGGAAGTATAACAATGAAATTTACGCTAAGCATTTGTGGTTACCTGAATGTGAACAAAAAAAAAAAATCTGTATTTTGTTTTCCTTGCCTCCTCTTCGGTGGTGATGCTGCATGGACTAGGAGTGTGTGACACATTTAGGACATTTGCCCCTAAAAAGCAAAATGCACGAATCTTCGCAGTCTCACCTGAAAAATGTTGTTTCATTGGCAATGTTAGCCAAAACTAACACTGCTGTGTAATTAAGTGAAACGAACAGAACAAACATTTTCAAACATAATCAAGAAGTAAGAAAAAATCGTGAAATTATTAAAAAAAAATTGATTGTATCAAATATTGTGGCCAATATGAACTTCCCCTTAGGAGACATGATGAAAGAACGATTCGAAGAACCCTGATGTGTTTCGTGGGTTGCTACAGTTCGTGAGTAATCTAAACGAGCCCCTCAAAAATCATTTGGAACATGTCACTGTTTAAGGTTATTCTAAGACAATTCAGAATGAACTGGTAGATTGTAAGTTGAGTGTCTGCCGATCTGAAATTCAGACTGAAATTGATGGTATTAGTTTTTCTTAGGGATTAGCAAATGGTCCCACAGACATCTCCCAACTAAGTCATGAAGTTTTGGTTTTTCGATATGTAGTGCATTTATTTTTGTCCTATACTTATTAGTAATGGTATCAAGAAGTGAAATTTGTATGTACCGAAATCTACTGCAGCTCTCCCAATCCAAAAGTTCATGAGACGCCAATGGTCAGTATGAAATACATTTTTAAACTACTAGCCTCTTTTGGCACCAAATTTGATAGAGATGAGGGTATTGTAGACATGTTTACATATTTTAAATTTCATAAGTTTCGGTCGAAAGTTGTAAATTTTGTAATTTACATTGCAACAAATTGTCTACTGCATTGTAAATGCATTGATTTCAAACGGTGTTAATGAAGAGAACTTTATAAAAATGTGGAAAACATAATAATTTGTAGAAGTTAATCTCAAAACAGCCTTGTGTAGTGATCCTAACTTGGTAAACGATGTAGGATACCTTGATTGTTGGCTTTTTCTCCTACCAAGTAACCAATACTCTGTGTGCTATATATCTTTGATTGTATCTTGAAAGAGGCATAAATTGATTTGCTCGGAAGGTTGACGTATCAGTTTGAAACCTATAATGTTCAGCGTCCAAAATTTCTCTAAAAAATGGACCTATCAGTAGGCTACGTCTACCATTTCGTACCTTTTCCCTTCCATACTTGCTGCTGTTTCTAATTGTTTCTGAGAACTATTATAGAATTCCTTATTTGGCTCTTTTCATCCCCAAACTTGGGAAGAAGAACTCAGCATAAATTTTAAATCTTCGAAACCAAGACTTAAATCGCATACACCATTTCGTATATATTCCAAACGCGCTCATGCCTGACCCACATGTTGCCAAGTTTCCGCCTTCTCACATTCTGTTACAGTCGAACGTAAAAAGGTAAAGGTATCCCCTTAACATGCCATGAAGGCACTTGGGGGGCATGGAGGTAGATTCGAACGTATCTTAGCTTATTACATTATGTACATGAGATGTAATATAATTATGACATGAATAAACATACACAATAAGTATTTGAGATTGTAGATTTTCAGAAACACGGTAAATCCGAAGTGTAGAATAACTCTTCTCGGGTTCTCAGCCGGGTGAGTTGGAGACTGGCTTCCAACCTTTCGACGGCTAGCTCTGCCATCTTCTTCAGGGAATGAAGTGTGCCCAAATACTGCCAAAGTAAGTAATTTTATGTTGATAAGCATGTTAAGTATATTAGGATAGTTTTTAATCCAAGACAAAATGCAAAATTGACTACAAAATGCGAGAAGTATGCTTTTCTTCCTTATTCCTTGTCTTTATTGTTTTCGGTGATAGATGGAAGTGCAAAAAGTATTTTTATGACAAACCCCGGTATTGTACTTTCATATTCGGACACGTGACTTTGGAGAGTTTGGGTCATAACGTCTTTCTTGTTACCGTAAACCGTAATGTCACGTGACCGAAAGCGGTAATTACAATAGTGGTCCTTTAAATAAAAATATTTTCTCCACACTATAAGTGAAGACTGCTCCTTCAGTTGCTCATAGCAACCTAAACAATTACTTTAATGCAAGAGTGAGTAAAATTTGGCTCATTCACAGCTGATATTTTATTCAATCTTAGAAATTCATTTAAAATGCAAAACAATTACTAGACTAAACACACAATAAAACCAACACTATGATGATAATAGTGCTGGAATTAAAATATCTTTTATTATAATATAATAAAAATTTAGCTTCCCTTATGAGGAGGATGCCAGATTTGACAAAGCATATTACATATAATTTGGAAACACACCTAAAAGGTACAATGATATACATTTGAAACGGTTAGGGAATCGAATATACAAAATGTCAGAAAAATTTACACCTAAGTAGCGTTTGTGCTCATTTACAGTTAAGAAAAGGGGAAAAAATCATCAGATAGGTTAGAATGATTGGAACGCCATATACCGCGAGAAAAATAATAGTACGGATTTATTGGCACTGATATCTAAAGCATTCAACAGCCATCGGTTAAGATAACTTGAAATTTCCATTATCACTCCTTCACTCCTTCACAATGCTGTGTGTTAGCCCCAGGTTTTTACATTTGTTGGCAAAGAAGGAGGGTTTGGTACCTCGTGCTCCCACCATCAGGCCTATTACATCAATGTGGGACAGGCTGAAATTAACTTAAAGAGGCCATAGCAAAAATACGTGCAGATTTCTGCGGAACTAGCGTGACACAGATGATTTGGTGACATTATGCATTTCATCGGAAGAAAACATCTTCTTTACATATTTTGCTTCCGAAGAACAAAAACTTTAAATTTATCTGTATCCAACGTGACTGATAGTGTTGTCTTCATTACAATTCTTTAAATCATAGCCGACTGTACATAATATTTAGTTGAACTAACCGCGGACAACAATTGGCTTACGTACACATAAATTATTTCGCCCAACCATCTGTCACTGAATACGATAAAAACAGGGAAAACAGAGGGAAGACATACATTTCGCATTTTGTATTTTATTTCGAATCACATAGGGCAGCCGTGGCAAGAATGCGACTCGCGAGACATTGTGGCTCGCAGTGAGAGCTATGCATTTCTCTTGCTTCTAACCTCCGTCAACCCCCACCCTCTCACTCACTGGAGTCAAACTCCATTCCATTTGTATTTGTCTCTGACCTGCGAGTGGCATATGTCTCTCTCGAAACCATGTACCTCTACAAAAACGAAAGTTTCAAATAGGATGGGAGGACGCATTTTTTTGCTTTCAGTGTGATGATAATATTAAATGTATGACTTGTTCACAAGTATTACGAGGAAAACGGTTGTATAACATAAAACGGCATTATACTACATGTTACTGATGAAACATTAAAAGTTAGGTGTTAATAATAATAATAATAATAATAATAATAATAATAATAATAATAATAGTAATACTACTACTACTACTACTGCTACTACTACTACTACTACTACCACCACTACTACTACTACTACTACTACTACTACTACTACTACTACTACTACTAATAATAATAATAATAATAATAATAATAATAATATCATCATCATCATCTTTGTACGTCGAACTTATTCAGCAGATGTACGAATAATGCGGTTAGCTCTTCAATTTGAACTCACTGATTTACAGTGTGATGTTAAATGAAAGCTAGATGTAAGGACTTGACAAATGTTGAACTTTCAAATCTTTGCTAAAAAATAAATATCCGAAGCTTCGTTCTTTCGCTTGCTCTGTTGAAGCCATGTTCGCTACAATTTACGTTTGTGAAAAATTATTTTCAACAATGAAAATAGTAAAAACCAAATTTAGATCACGACTGACAGACAAATACCTTCGTGATCAACTACGACTGGCAGTAAGTGACATAATTCCTGATTTTGAAACTCTGTCGCAGAGACATTCTGAAGACAGTTAATTTTAGGTTGTGATAATGTGTCCTATGTTTTCTTGTTCATTTCTATCTTCGTTACACGTACTAAACATTAGTTTGTAGGCTTATAATGTATAAAATTATGTTTAAGTGTTTGACGTAAGGAAAATGAAAATCCATTAATAAGTCAGACAGTTGCTTCACTTCCCCTTCGGGTGTCCGCCTCCCTCCATAGGTGCTATGCACGTTGCAGGTTACACAGTGGCTCGGGGTACGATCACATTTTCGCCACTGCTGACATAGGGGATTAAAACTTAAACAATATATTTAATATATTTCTAAACATAAAATTAGTATCGAACGAAATTTAGCTTATATATACATTTTCATAAAACTCGATCTACACGACTTGGGACGGTTCCCTTATTCAAGTTGTGTACGAACAGAAAGTGGAGTGAGATTCCACCCCGTTGCCCTTCATTATTTGTCCGCGACTCCTACTTTGCACCATGATTTGCTGCCTAACATTTTTTTACCATTGAGAACGCGACTGAGTTTCCATAGTTTAGAAGAAAATGATTGTTAAAATAGTATTTTTCTTCATAAGAATCTTATCTGATGCTGATTAATAAATTTTTAACTTCCTTATTCTATACGATTTAGATTCGTTTTGACTTCTTTAAATTTATATTTCTGTCATCTGTGTCCCAGAGCTCTTTTACGATGTAAGGGTTGTTCTTGTCCTTGGATTTTGTACTGGGTGAGTACAGGATACCGGTAGTAGGTAGCTGTTCTAAAAGCGTCTTGTAAAGTGTCAGTGAACATACTTACAGAATATCTATATAATTTTTTGTTTTTTCATGTTGGATTTCCTATATTACTTTGTAAATATGTTTAATAATTTTGCCAATCAATGATGTCCTCTTCCTTAAATATTTGTGTGCATGCTTCCTTTGAACTGAGGGCTAAAATAAATGGCGCATATGTGATTTTAAATAATTTATATAAAACAACATCTAAGACATCGGAATGTAATCTGCCGTTGTAGGAATACTAACAAAGTTAGCAAGAAAGTAAAATCTGTATACTCCTGCCATCTGTTGAGACGTTGGAAAGCTGACTACTGCGTTGCTCTTAGCTCTGATGAATTCAGAATGTAATATTTTTGCTTTCCATCGAATTTGTATCGAAGTCGTTTTAATTTTAGCGCATAGAAACCGTAATTTATTTAATTTACATTAAGATAAATATAAAAACAAAAGATCAGACAATATTGAAGGAACATAAATGTACCACAACTGTAGTATATAATCACAGTAGCAACTTCGGTCAAGGGGTTTACAACGACGTAATAGATGAATTCCGACACATACTACAATATGTTAATGTTCCTCACTTTAGAAGAAACATTAAAAATTCTTGTTTGGATAAAGCATTTAAGTTCAATTATTGTGACACTGTTGTATCTCTTCCTCTCTTTTTAAACATTATTCTTTTTTTTTAAATAAAATATCTTAACATTATGTTGAATACAACCTGAGCACGAGTACGTAACTTAAAGATTTTAGTGGGCTCAAATGTGTTTTTATACAAAAAGCAAAATGTATCTTTGTTCTGGCAATAAAGTTTTTATTACTTTTATTGCTATTAATATTATTATTGTTATTATTATTATTATTATTATTATTATTATTATTATTATTATTATTATTAATTTTAGACGCAAAATGTAAGATGCCATATAGACTATAGTTCTCATTTTTAAATAAAATGTCATTTACAATTTTTCATGATCGACACCCTCAAATATGAACTCACAATTTTGAAAACAATGCCGCAAACAGCCTTTTTTTTGTGACTTCAATATAAAATACATATTTAAATATATCACTTCAAAATACTAGCCTATCTAGGCACCAAATTTTGTACAGATGACGGTATTTTAGACGTAAATACGTAGTTTAAAATTCATAAGTTTCGAATGAAAATTGCAGATCTTGTACTTTACATTGCAAGAAATAGTATACTGCATTGTAAATGCATTGATTTCTTATAGTGTTAGTGAAGAGAACTTTGTAAAATGTGAAAAACATAACTTGTTGAAGTTACTTTCAAAATCTTTCTTGCAGGCCTATATTTATCCTAACGCAGTGATCATCAACTCACGTATGAACGGGCGCGGGCAATGCTTGGCTGACGCGTGCTTACTGTAGCGGGCAGAGGACCGGTTTGTGATGTTGCGTTGTAGTGAACAGAGGCGGTTCTTGCCATCCATTCAAACAAGAGATGTGAGGAGCAGAAAACACTTCAAAACGTAGGCCACACTGAAGAAATACAACTTACAGATACATAATACAACTCACAGTAACGAATATGGCAGATACGAGCATGCAGCATTAATTCAACAATTGAAGAAAAATGAGACAGAAGTTGTTTAAGATCACGTAAGTGAATCGGCTTTGCGACTCAGTTATAAAATTTCACTTTTAATAGTAAGATATTAGAAACCATTTAAAGATTGAAAATTTAAAGAATGTTTAATTACAACTGAAGAACTTCTCACAACAAGTGTAGGAGTTTGAATCTATCAGCTTGTCTTCTTCCACCGTGATGCGTCACATCCGAGGTCTAGCCGAGGACGTTGAGGTGCAACTAGTAGCCTAATTATTTGAGCCGTTCATAGCAAAAGTGGTATAAGTCAATTTTGACTTACACCACTTTTGCTCTGAACGGCTCAAATAAATAATATACAAAATACAATTCCTACTTTCTCTTTGTTTTTTCCCTCTCTCAATCTCTCTGTTTTTCGTATATACATTTACAGGCAAAATATATTATTCATGTCATTTAAATTTGTATAATAACGACCGAATCATTAGCCTAGTTTATATGAGCCGTTCATTTGTTATTCTTTGGCAGTAGATGAAAATACTTATGTAAACGATAATCCCCAACTGGTGATTTTTGTAAGAGGCGTTATTGAAAACCTTTAGATTAAGGAGAGCTCTTACATATTGTTCTCATAAAGGATTACTACTACTGGTTCCGATTTTTCATGTAGAGGTTGTAGAAATTATTTTGGACTTCCTTGGAATAAACTTATGTCCTTGGCATTGTTCACGGAGAAAGAAGAAAAGCCTGTATCATAAGTGAAAAATGAAAAAATGGATTTGTGAATTTGCCTTCTTAATGGAATTATCTGAATGCTTTAAATTGTTTGCTACAAGGTAAGAACAAGATTATTATATAGTTATATGACAGAGTGAAGGCGTTTAATATGAAACCACCTCTAATTATGGAATGTTAGCTTAACTAAAAGGATAAGTTACAGCACATTTTTCAAAATAAACAACAATATAGCCCTACTAGTTTCTTAAGACTTTGGATTTCGAAGAATATATTCACACATCATGCAATCTGCGCCAGGAATTTGATTCTAGATTTAAAGAATAGGAAAATTGTCAATTTGATTTTTGATTATTATTTGTAATTGAAACTTATTGATTTACTTTACGATAGTGAATTGAAGAGCAAATATCAAAGTAAAAGAAGTTATCTGACTTTTATATGAACTTTCCACGTGTTAGATTTCCCCGATTGTACAGACATGCATTTTCGGGTTCACATATCTGTGCGAACAGTAATTTTTTCGTATGATGAAGATAAACAAGCCATGTCATGGAAGCCAAGTATCGGATCACAACTTACAATGCGCTGTCACATTATGCACTATACAAACAATAGTTCCAAACGTTGAGAAATTGCTGAAGTAAAAGAGAATTAAACAAATCCTGAAAAATCAGTGCTAATGCCAGTGTTGAGTGAACTGAATGGAGTTAAATTTCTGCATTACTAATCCTACGGTATTTATGTCATCCAGTTCAACATTTTCCTTAACAGAAACAGTTTATACATCTACAGTAATTGCCATGCATTACCCGAATAATTAACATGAAATGTGTATTACATTTCTGAAAGTAATTATAAATTTATTGGTTTGGAAGTAAATCCCGAAAAGACAAAGTATATGATTATGTCTCGTGACTAGAATATTGTACGAAATGGAAATATAAAAATTGGAGATTTATCCTTCGAAGGGGTGGAAAAATTCAAATATATTGGAGCAACAGTAACAAATATAAATTACACTCGGGAGGAAATTAAACGCAGAATAAATATGGGAAATGCGTGTTATTATTCGGTTGAGAAGCTTTTATCATCTAGTCTGCTGTCAAAAAATCTGTAAGTTAGAATTTATAAAACAGTTATATTACCGGTTGTTCTGTATGGTTGTGAAACTTGGACTCTCACTCTGAGAGAGGAACATGGGTTAAGGGTGTTTGAGAATAAGGTGCTTAGGAAAATATTTGGGGCTAACCGGGATGAAGTTACAGGAGAATGGAGAAAGTTACACAACGCAGAACTGCACGCATTGTATTCTTCACCTGACATAATTAGGAACATTAAATCCAGACGTTTGAGATGGGCAGGGCATGTAGCACGTATGGGCGAATCCAGAAATGCATATAGAATGTTAGTAGGGAGCCCGGAGGGAAAAAGACTTTTGGGGAGGCCAAGACGTAGATGGGAGGATAATATTAAAATGGATTTGAGGGAGGTGGGATATGATGATAGAGACTGGATTAATCTTGCACAGGATAGGGACCGCTGGCGGGCTTATGTGAGGGCGGCAATGAACCTTCGGGTTCCTTAAAAGCCATTTGTAAGTAAGTAAGCAATTATACATTTATTAACTTCTAACTTTGTTGAAAATAGGCTACAATGTTTTTTTTTTTTTCAAATTGCTTAAGATAGTTTATTTAGTTATTTCTATTTAGCCCGTGTCTTTTATCATCAGAAAATAATCATAAACCTATGCAGTAAATTCATATTGTGGTCCCGCCGCTGAACGTCTTACCTGCCCTGATACGACTTTCCCTTGCCGAGCGAGTGAAAAAGGCTTGATGACGACACAGAGCTCTGAGTTGAGGACCACTGTCCTAACGTGTTAATCGATGTAAGAACTTCTCGAATCAAAACGCAAAATATATATCTTGATTGCTGGTTTTCCCCTACCAAGCAAACAATACAAAGAGAGCTATAATATATATCTTCGAGGATACTGTGTATTGAAAGAGGCATAAATTGATATGTTCAGAAGGTTGGACGTATCAGTTTCAAAGATAATATTATCAGAGTCTAGAATGTCTCCAAGAAATGGATCTATCAGTAGGCTACATGTACCATTTCGTTCCTTATTCGTTCTAAATTTTCTTCTGTTTCTAATTGTTTCTGAGACCTATTATAGAAATCCATATTTGGCTGATTACTTCCCTAAACTTCAAAAGTAGTACTCAGCAAAAATTGTAATTCTCCGAAAGCAAGACTTAAATCGCTTACACCACATCGTGTTTCCTCCAAACAAGCTCATGCTGTCCCACATGTTGCCAAGTTTCCGCCTTCTGACCTTCCGTTACAGTCGACCTTGTCTTAGCTTATTACATTATGTACTTGATATGTGATATAATTGTGACATAAATATACATGCAAAATAAGTATTTGTGATTTTAGATTGTCGAAATCACGATAAATCCGAAGGTTGCCAAAGTAAATTTTTTATATTGATAAGAACGTTAAATATATTAGGATAGATTTTAATCCACGATAAAATGCGAAATTGACTACAACGTGGGAAATGTACGCTTCTATTCCTTATTCCTTGTCTTTATTGCAATCGGTGTTAGCGGGAAGTGCAGAAATTATTTCTGTGGTAAACCCCTCTTCTGTAATTTACGGATTCGGGCACGTGACATTACAGAGATTCTGCCATACGTGTTTCTAGTT
This sequence comes from Periplaneta americana, assembly GCF_040183065.1. Classification (NCBI taxonomy): domain Eukaryota; kingdom Metazoa; phylum Arthropoda; class Insecta; order Blattodea; family Blattidae; genus Periplaneta; species Periplaneta americana. The sequence goes on along the minus strand of NC_091132.1, from coordinate 7,032,461 downwards.
ACCGTAAACTGTAATGTCACGTGACCGAATACGGTAATTACTAGACTTCGTGGAATTGCCACGAGAATCGCAAGGTTTACTGCGCACGCGGTATAGACTGTATGAGAACGGGGCGTGCAAAGAATGGAGTATGCCTCTGATGTAAACACTGAGCAGTTTACTGCGGTTACAATAAAACCTGTATCCTGCATTCAAGAAATATAATGAACGATCTTTGAAGTAGGAAATGTCTAGACATATAAATACACAATTATTTTGCAGTGAGATATATTAACTTTTAAAATTTAATGTAAGATACTCACTTACTATCAGTTACTATCTTACTAATGTAAGATGACTCGGTTAAGAGGGAAGTATTATATGATATTCTTATTGAATTTGGTATTCCCAAGAAACTAGTTCGATTAATTAAAATGTGTCTCAGTGAAATATACAGCAGAGTCCGTATAGGTCAGTTTCTATCTGATCCTTTTCCAATTCACTGCGGGCTAAAGCAGGGAGATGCACTATCACCTTTACTTTTTAACTTCGCTCTAGAATATGCCATTAGGAAAGTTCAGGATAACAGACAAGGTTTGGAATTGAACGGGTTACATCAGCTTCTTGTCTATGCAGATGACGTGAATATGTTAGGAGAAAATCCACAAACGATTAGGGAAAACACGGAAATTTTACTTGAAGCAAGTAGAGCGATCGGTTTGGAAGTAAATCCCGAAAAGACAAAGTATATGATTATGTCTCGTGACCAGAATATTGTACGAAATGGAAATATAAAAATTGGAGATTTATCCTTCGAAGAGGTGGAAAAATTCAAATATCTTGGAGCAACAGTAACAAATATAAATGACACTTGGGAGGAAATTAAACGCAGAATAAATATGGGAAATGCGTGTTATTATTCGGTTGAGAAGCTCTTATCATCCAGTCTGCTATCCAAAAATCTGAAAGTTAGAATTTATAAAACAGTTATATTACCGGTTGTTCTTTATGGTTGTGAAACTTGGACTCTCACTTTGAGAGAGGAACATAGGTTAAGGGTGTTTGAGAATAAGGTGCTTAGGAAAATATTTGGGGCTAAGCGGGATGAAGTTACAGGAGAATGGAGAAAGTTACACAACACAGAACTGCAAGCATTGTATTCTTCACCTGACATAATTAGGAACTTAAAATCCAGACGTTTGAGATGGGCAGGGCATGTAGCACGTATGGGCGAATCCAGAAATGCATATAGAGTGTTAGTTGGGAGACCGGAGGGAAAAAGACCTTTAGGGAGGTCGACGTAGATGGGAGGATAATATTAAAATGGATTTGAGGGAGGTGGGGTATGATGATAGAGACTGGATTAATCTTGCACAGGATAGGGACCGATGGCGGGCTTATGTGAGGGCGGCAATGAACCTTCGGGTTCCTTAAAAGCCATTTGTAAGTAAGTAAGTAAGTAAGTAAGATACTCACATCATCCTTGAATATGTGCATTGCAGTGAAGATTTACGTACATTTTGAGCGACTGCAAAGTAACCTCCTCCGATGGCCATTTGAATAGTTTTTATTTTGGGAAAATGTACGTTCAACATCACCTGATGGTGCATCATTTATAATACGAAGTTGTGAATAGGCAGCATTTTTAGCAACAATGTTTCTCAACTTACATTTTACTTTTTCTGAAATTAGTGAATTGTTATTTTGGATAACGGTTTGTGATACTTTATCCATTATATTAAGAACGTATGAGAGTTGTAACTTAGACGATTCTAACAAGATACTTTTGGACACGAATTTAAAATTAGAATCAATGGACAGAATATCTTCCAATAGCTGTTCAGAAGGCAATGGTTTTATAGCTGCAACAGCGGAACTGTCTGTGCTATCCAATGCATCAATTACCTCCATTATTTTGCCGTAATGTTCTGCATAATAATTAACAGCATGCAACCACGTTCCCCATCGGGTCAAGACTGGATGCGGGGGTAAGGGTATTCCAGGGGCAATTATTTGGAACAGCAACACTCTCATTGTAGTATGTTTGATTGAATTCTTGTCTGCACTGGACAAATGTTAACCTTTGACTATTCCAACCACAGTAATGCAAAAACAAGTGCTTACTTAGGTATACATTAGCTGCAGCTGCTCTATTTGGTCGGTAACATCTCTTAACATGAACTGCTTATACTACGAGAGCGGGCGGTCGCTCACCTTCTCTATACTACCGTACATCGGCAACCTGATTGCATGCTGTGTGTGGCAATTCAACGAAGTCTACTAATTACAATAGTGGGCCTTTCCATAAAATAGCTTTTACACTCTTATAAGTAAAGACGGCTTGTTCAGTTGCTCATAGCAACCACTTTAATTCAAGAATGAGTAAAATTTGGCTTATTCACATCTGATATTTTATTCACTCCTAGAAATGCATTTAAAATATAAAAAAATACTAGACTAAACACACAATAAAACCAACACTATGAAGATAATAGTGCAGAATTTAAAATAACTTTTACTATAAAAACTGAAAATAACATGAAGAGGCCATAGCAAATATAGATGCAGATTTCTGAGGAACTTGCATGGACAACGACGCTTTGGTAACATTAAGCATTTCATCAGAAGGAAACTTCATCTTTACATATTTTGCTTCCTAGGAACAAAAAAATTTTAAATATATATTTATTGTGTATCCAACGTGAGTGATGTTGTTGTCTTCATTACAATTCGCTAAATCATAGCCAAGTGTACATAATGGCCCATAAGAATAAAATTGAAGGATTTCCTTCGAAGCAAGAGGTTGAAGTACAAGGATGTGCTTCGAAGCAAAAGGTTGAAGTATAAGCATATGCTTCGAATTGTAAGAATAACCTTTACCTTATCCTTTGACCTTCTGCTTCTAAGACAGGAGCATGTGCTCCTGAATGTGTCATGTATATTGTTTGGCGTTTCGTGCTTCACTACTGTGTATTTGTCGGCGCTCTTTGTCAACTGATAACGAGCATTCGGTTTCATAAAGGAAAACGATAAGCTGCAATGGTAAGCCTCTCGATAGCACAGCAACTTTCGTTCTGATGCTAATAAACCATGGTCACTTCCGTCAGTACTGGGTAGGAATTCTGTGTTTTTAAAATGGAGTCTTCCGATTCAGACGACGGTAGCTCTGTCCCTCTTGAAAATACAATGATATTTCTAGCGACAACTTTAGGAAAGTATCCAGAAATATTAGAAAAATCACAAGTTCCGGAAATGAAAAGGAAAAAGGAGGCAGCAATTAAGGATATGATAAAATTATTCGAAGAAAATTTCGGCACGCCAATAAATTCTAGGCAACTACTAAAAAAAATTAATAACATGAAAACAAGGCTCAAGAAGAAAACCGACAAGAATAGAACAGGAAACAAGCCAATAATGTTGAATACTTGGGAGAAAGAACTATTCACTCTGCTACAGGGTGACACAAATCCTGTAATCAGCAAAATTCCAGGTAAATGTACACCATCTATTACCATGGTTTTTAAATCTTTGATATAATTATTTTGTAATCTATATATTAAACGCATGTGTATTTAAAGTCAAAATTACATTTTAAATTAAAATTACATGCCGGTAAGTCTACTTATATTTTTTAATTTGTTTTCAGGAGCTGTAAGTGTGGAGCCTTGTCCATCCACTTCTTCTTCTTCTTCTTCTTCTTCTTCTTCTTCTTCTTCTTCTTCTTCTTCTTCTGCCTCATCAAACACTGAGTTTACATCTTTAAAATTACCAGGTAATTTTAATTACAGTTATTCTGCTGCGAAAGTTGTATTTATTGAAAAGGGCTAATTGGAAGTAATTATGCAATAGGGAACCACTTTATTGCAATTTTACGTCTGTTGGTTTAAGTGAAATTAAATATAGACTAGCAATTAGAATTTGAATTCTGAAACAGCTAATCACATATTTTATTGAAACATAGCATTGCAATATAATATAACATCAATATGAAGTTTTATTTCGTTCTTACATTTTTTTCACATCTCTGTTTGCAGGCGCTACAAATCATCCTCTTGTACCTCTAGATTCAAGGTCATCGTCGCCAATGCCCAGCGAGGTTTCATTTACCAGACCGCTACCCACAAAAAAACCTAAATTAAATTTACCAGAAACAGAGGAAACAAAAATAGTCAGCACTAATGATTTACACAGGCTTGTATTGTTGGAGCAGTTAAAACTGACAAGAATTCAAACAGAGAAGGAACGCATGATAATAGACATTCTTAACCAGAAGATTAGCGAGGAAGCCAAGCAACCGCAGGAAGATAGGTCCAAGGATGAAAGTGCCAAAATATACACCATCTTGTAGAAATAGAAACCTACAAGTAGACTATAAAGAAGAAATTCAGCAGTACTGTACCTATTTACGTTTACAATCTTGCTTTGAGAGAAATCACAATTTCCTACAGTAATTGAGTGTTATAACAGTGTAATATTCACCACACAGCGATATTTTCAAGTTAATTTTTTTAATTGTGTTTCTCGTTAAATATGTTATAGTCAGGTTACAGTCTACAACTATATCAGTACCAGTATACTATATTACTAACTACAACTCAGTGATAAACAGTTATTTTACGTGAATCTCAATTCCTTCTAATATCTACGTATATTGTGTATTAACAGTGTCTATAATACAGTTTTTTTATATTAAATATGTTGCAAGTGTGAGAAACAGTCATATTTTAAGTTCCTGCGCTAATTTGTGTGAAGTGACATTACATCGATATTATAACAGTGTACTATTCTCCACACAGTGATATTTCAAGTTTATTTTTTTAATTGTGTTTCTCGTAATATATGTTGTAACATATCAGATTAAATGTCCACATCTATATCAGTACTGGTGTAATATATTACTAACTACAACACAGTGATAAACAGTCATTATTTTACGTAAATCTAAATTCGTTCTAACATATGTATTGTGTATTAACAGTGTCTATAATACAGTATTTTATATTAAATATATTACGAGTATGAGAAACAGTGATATTTTAAGTTTCTACGTTAATTTTGTGCACAGAGATTACATCAGTGAAATACGTAGTACCGGTACCAGTGCAGTGCAGTGCAGTTCAGTGAACACATTTAAAGTTCATTTCCTATTAGAGTTGCAATTTGTTCCCTTTTCTCACGTCCTCTCATTAAAATTTCCCTTTCAGTGGTACATTCCTCTTGCTCTTCATCACTGTCATCTTCATTTAAATCCTGTGTATCGTCTGTAAAGTCATCATCATGCAGATACTTCGCCACATTGTGCAACACAAAGCAACAAACAATGATGGTTGGAACGTCAGAGGGAGCAACTCTGCAGACGTATTGTAGAATAGGAAACCTCCTTTTAAGTTGACCAAAGCAACGTTCTATTATAACTCTTTCTTTCTTTAAAAGTCTGTTGAAATTTTTGTGACTATTCTGTACAGCATTTCGATATGGTGTCATGAGCCATGGTTCTAAGCCGTACCCTTCGTCACCCAACAGGACAGTGTTCTTAAAACCACTTAACACATCACGCACTGATGAATTTTTCCATATTCTACAGTCATGAACTGACCCTGGCCAACTAGCTACAACACTCGTAAAACATTCTTTTGCATTGCATGTAGCTTGCACGTTGATACTAGCGAAACCCTTTCTATTAACATGCTCATCACCATGCTGTGTTGGTTTAGGGATACGCACATGAGTGCAGTCTATTACACCGATAGCACTCGGAAAATTGAATTTCTGTAACCATTCAGCCTTTGCAGCAGTTATGTCTTGCAATGATGACGGAAACTTGATCCATATGTTAGCTTTTTCCATGATTTTCTTCGATACACTAATAACAGTTTTACTCACAGTTGTCTGATGTATACCCATCTCTTCTGCAATACCTGATTGGAACCCTGGATCAGCCATGTACCGCAGAAAAATCTTCATCTTCATTTCCGATGATAGTGCCCCTCCTCTTCTCTCCTGTGTTTCTTCTAGAAAATGAGATGCAATCCATTGAACATTTTCTTCAGTAAATCTATATAAGCTCTTATAATGCTCACTAGCGGCACACCGACGTAATTTGTAGCACTTTTGACGACGCAGAAAGACTGGTAATTGAGCCATGTCAGTAAACCACAGAGATGAGTCTGCTACTGACCAGACTTCACTTTTCAGAATGATGTGCTTCATAATTGAAGGATATGCTTCACTTTATTCTTATCTTTTTTCTAATTTTGAAGCAAAAGGTTGCGCTCGAAGCAAATGCTTCTTCCCGTGAAGCAAGTGCTCTTTTCCTATTACGTCATCAGTAGCAGAAGGTTGTACTCTGCATTTTATTCTTAAACTCTGAAGCACATCCTTCAAAATAGAGGAGGAAAAGGATATGCTCCACTTTATTCTTACGGCCCAATATTTAGTTGAGCTAACCGCGGACAACAGTTGGCTTACATAAGTCTCTTGTCACATAAATTATTATTTCGCCCAACCATCTGTCACTGAATACGATAAAAAGAAGGAAAATAGAAGAAAGACATGCATTTCGCGTTTTGTATTTTATTTCGACATAACGTAGGGGATTAAATCTACACCAATATATTTAACATGTTTCTAAACATAAAATTAGTAACGAACGAAAATTAGCTTATATATATATATATATATATATATATATATATACAGGGACATCATTTTATTTTTACTAACATTTTTAATATTAACCTGGTTATACCTTTAGAGAACCGGAAACACCGTTTGCTATCCCCTTCCACGACTGGAGTTCGATGATACTGGCGTAAAACACAAACGCATCACTTTAGTAGGTATAGGAGGGAAGAAAAGTAGTTCATCCATTTACGTAAACTAGGAAATATCGCGATTTTGAGTTCCATAATTTTCATTAGGTTTTGTTTAATCAAAATACAGTGTTAACAATAAGTGTTTTTACTCACGAACTGAGTTATCCATGCGAACGTATTCATTACGCAGTGTATATTATACTGTCTACAGCACATTAGCGTAGAATTTAGAGAATGAAGTTAAATTGAAAAATAATCATAATATGTATATTTAAACACACTTTTGAAAATGGTGGCCGTTCATTTCGATACAGGCTTCAGTTCTTTTGTGCATATTATCGCACTATAGACTATTGCATCTAATTCCAATTGCCAGTTTCGTCCTTCGTACTAGTAACTCATGTTGAAATAATTCTGTACCTTCTCTATAAAAGAGTACCTTACGTACTGTAAATTCAATCTTCACTTCTGCCCGACCCGCACAGATAAAATTACTCAGACATGCTATCTACTGTCCGTCCTAGTGGTTATGTCGCAGGATCGTAGAAACGGGAGAAATCACGTGACAGTTAATTACTTAACGAGGCCCTTTCATTTAAGTTATTTTAAACAGTTGTATAATATTACGTAAACGTCCAATTCCTAACAGAAATTAAAGTTTTCAGAAAAGAGCTAAGACAGTCCAGCTTTTACAGTGGGGCTTACAGAAGCAGGTGGGGGAAATCGGAATGCGACGTAGGCTAACGGACAGTACCTGTGCGAAAATATGATCCAATATTGAAAGCTCTTTCGTCACTGGAAAACGCGAACATATTTCTGGAACGTACTATACTTACTAACTCAGTGCTGTTTACTATATGCGGCCTTGATTCTGTCTGGAGGACAGTTGAAACTTCATTAGTAGAAGGGGTGGGAGTGAAGTACATTCAAAAACTCAGGTACAATAAAAATTGAAGTAAAAATAAAATGATGCCCCTGTATATATATATATATATATATATATATATATTCATTAAACTTAAGCTCGTTTTCACTGCTTTGTATTTATATGTCTGTCATGTATGTCTCAGAGCTCTTTTAAGACGTAAGGGTTGTTCTAGTTCTTAATTCTTTTACTGGATGTGTACTGCATACAGGTAGTGTTTAGCTGTTCTAAAACCGTGTTGTAAAGTGTCAGTGAACATGCATTTAGAATATCTATATCATATTTTTTAGTTGGGATTCCGAGGTTACGTTGTAAATTTGTTTCATAACTTTGCCAATCAGTAATGTCCTGTTCCTTAAATATTTGTGTGCATGCTTCTGTTGGACTGAGGGTTAAAATAACAGGCGCATATCGGAATTTAAATAATTTATATAAAACAACATCTAAGACATCGGAATGTAATCTGCCGTTGTAAGAATACTATGTAAGTCAGCAAGAATGTATACTCCTGCCATCTGTTGAGATGTTGGAAAGCTGAATACTGCATTGCTCTTAGAACTGATGAATTCAGAATTTAAAACTTTTGCCTTCTGTAGAATTTGTATCAATGTCTTTTTAATTTTAGCGCATAAAAACTGAAATATATTTAATTTATATTCAAATCAACATGAAAACAAAAGATCAGACAAAATTGACAGCACCTAAACGCAGTAACACTCTAGTATATAAACAGAGTAGCAACTTCGGTCCACGGATTTATAACAACGTAAAAGATTAATTCCGTAACGCAGAATATGCTAATGCTATTTACTTAAAAAATATTAAAAATTCCTGTTTAGAAATAACTTTTATATTAATTTATTGTGACAAATTTTTTTCTCTTCTTCTCTTTTTAATTTTACTGTGTTATTTAATAAAATGTCTTGACATTATGTGGAAAGCATCCTGAGCACGAATACGTAAATTAAATCTGTCTGTGGGCTCAAGAATGCTTTTATACAAAAAGCAAAATGTATCTTTGTTCTTGCAATAAAGTTTTATTATACTTACTTATTCACAAATGGTTTTTAAGGAACCCGAAGGTTCATTGCCGCCCTCACATAAGCCCGCCATCGGTCCCTATCCTGCGCAAGATTAATCCAGTCTCTATCATCATATCCCACCTCCCTCAAATCCATTTTAATATTATCCTCCCATCTACGTCTCGGCCTCCCTAAAGGTCTTTTTCCCTCCGGTCTCCCAACTAACACTCTATATGCATTTCTGGATTCGCCCATGCGTGCTACATGCCCTGCCCATCTCAAACAACTGGATTTTAAGTTCCTAATTATGTTAGGTGAAGAATACAATGCGTGCAGTTCTGTGTTGTGTAACTTTCTCCATTCTCCTGTAACTTCATCCCTCTTAGCCCCAAATATTTTCCTAAGCACCTTATTCTCAAACACCCTTAACCTATGTTCCTCTCTCAGAGTGAGAGTCCAAGTTTCACAACCATAAAGAACAACCGGTAATATAACTGTTTTATAAATTCTAACTTTCAGATTTTTGGACAGTAGACTGGATGATAAGAGCTTCTCAACCGAATAATAACTCGCATTTCCCATATTTATTCTGCATTTAATTTCCTCCCGAGTGTCATTTAAAAATTATTATTATTATTATTATTATTATTATTATTATTATTATTATTACTAGACGCAAAATATAAGATAGCATACACATATAGATCTCATTTTGTAATAAAATGTCATTTAATATTTTTTATGACCGAGACCCTCAAGTATGAACTCACAATTATTTGGAAAACACTATCTCAAGTCCACAAGAATTTTTTGTGACGACAATATAAACTTCATTTTTAAATATAGGTCTACCTATCATTTCAAACTACTAGCCTCCCTTGGCACCAAATTTTATACAGATGAGGGTATTGTAGACGTGTTTACGTAGTTTAAAATTCATAAGTCAAGATGAAAATTGTAGATGTTGTACTTTACATTGCAAGAAATTGTCTGCTGCATTACAAATGCATTGATTTCAAACAGTGTTAATGAACAGAACCTTGTAAAATGTGCAAAACATAAAAAGTTGTTGAATTTACTCTCAAAAACAGTCTTGTGTAATGATCCTAACCTGGTAAATAATGTAATCCTTTCTCGAATCAAAATTTCAAAATAAATATCCTGGTTGATGGTTCTTTCCCCTAAGATGAAATCAATAAACGTGAACTATATATCTTTGAGGATATCTTGAAAGAGGCATAAAATGATATGTTCTGAATGTTGGATGTATCTCTTCCAAAGCTAAAATTATGAGCGTCTAGAATTTCTCCAAAAATTGCAGCTATCGGCAGGCTACATGTACCATTTCGTTCCTTTTTCGTTCTATATCTTCAGCTGTTTCTAATTGTTTCTGAGAACTATTATAGAAATCCATACTTGGCTGATTTCATGCCTAGACTTGAAAAGAAGAACTCAGCATAAATTGTAAATATGCGAAATCAAGACTAAAATCGCATTCACGACGTCTTGTTTCCTCCGAGCGCACTCAACCCTGACCCACATGTTGCCAAGTTTCCGCCACCTGACCTGCTGTTACTGTCGAACGTGTGTTAGGTTATTACATGATGTACATGAGATGTAATATAATTATGACATGAATAAACATGCACAATAAGTATTTAAGATTGTAGGTTTTCGGAATCACAAAAAATTCGCCCAATTGTGCCCAAATACTGCCAAAGTAAGTAATTTTATGTAGATAAGCATATTAAGTATATTAGGATAGATTTCAATCAACGATAAAAAGCGAAATTGACTACACATTGCAGAATGTAAACTTTTCTTCTTTATTCCTTGTCTTTATTGCATTGGGTGATAGATGGAAGTGCAAAAAAAAGTTTTATAACAAACCCCGCTATTGTACTTTACGTATTCGGGCACGTGACATTAGAGAGTTTCTGCCATAACGTCTTTCTTGTTACCGTAAACTGCAATGTCACGTGACCAAATACGGTAATTACAATAGTGGGCCTTTCCATAAAAATAGTTTTTCCACATTTATAAGTAAAGAGGGCTTGATCAGTTGCTCATAGCAACCTGAACAATTACTATAATGCAAGAGTGAATAAAATCTGGCTTATTCACAATTGATCTTTTATTCACTCCTAGAATTACATTTAGAATGTAAACAATTACTCTCATTGAATGGTTTCTTCCGAGGTTTTCCCCAGCCGTGAGACTGAAACCGGATGGTCTATGGCGAGTCCTCGACATCAACCCCTTTGATTTGATTACCTGGTTGGGTTTTTCCTAGGTTTTCCTCAACCAAAAGGCAAGTGCCGGGTAATGTTTTGACGAATCCTCGGACCTCACCTCATCTCACTACATCTCGCCAAAATATTGTAAAATATTGCACAAAAACGCAAAAATTGTAGGAAAAAACTAAATTGTAAAACTGTAAAATTTTGTAAAAATTGTAATTGTAATCTTGTAAAATTTTGACTTATTCCACATCTTAAAGATTCATTGTTCATGTAAGATCTATGGAATAAAATGAATGAATGAATGAATGAACGAACGAATGAATGAATGAATGAATGAATGAATGAATGAATGAATGAATGAATGAATGAATGAATGAATGAATAGACTAAACAGAGAATTAAACCAGCACTATGAAGATAATAGTACTGAAATTAAAATAACTTTTACTATAAAAACTGAAATTAACATTAAGTGGCCATAGCAAATATAGGTGCACATTTCCGCGGAACTAGCGTGGACAGAGACGCTTTGTTGGCATCAAGCATTTCATCGGAAGAAATTTCTTCTTTACATATTTTGCCTCCGAAGGACAACAAATTTTAATTAATATATTCTCTATCCAATGTGACTGATATTGTCTTCATTACAATTCGTTAAATCACAGCCAACTGTACATAATATTTAGTTGAACTAACCGCGGACAACAGCTGGCTTAATTAAGCCTCTTGTCACATTAATTACTATTTCGCCCAACCATCTGTCACTGAATACGATAAAAACAAGGAAAAGAGAAGAAAGACATGCATTTCGCATTTTGTATTTTATTTCGAATTACAAATACTAGACTAATATACTTAACATATTTCTAAACATAAAATTAGTAACGAACGAAAATGTGCTTATCTAATACATTTTCATTAAACTCAAGCTACACGACTTGGAACGGTTCCCTTGGTGTTGTGTACGTACAGAAAGTGGAGTGAGATTGCACCCCGTTCCCCTTCATTATGACCTCGCAACCCCTGCTTTAGAGCATGATTTCCTGCCTAACATTTTTTCCAAGTGAGAACGCGACTGAGTTTGCATAGTTTAGAAGAATCTGATTGTACAAATAGTATTTTTCCCTCAAAAGAATCTTATCTGATGCTGATTAATGCATTTTTAACTACATTTCTGTATACGATTTAAATTCGTTTCGACTTGTTTAAATTTATATTTCTGTCATCTGTGTTTCAGAGCTCTTCTACGATGTAAGGATTGTTCTAGATCTTGATTCTTGTACTGGGTGTGTACAGGATACCGTAGTGTGCAGCAGTTCTAAAAGCGTGTTGTAAATAATGTCAGTGAACATGCTTACAGAACAGACCTGCAGAATTGTAGCTCTCAGAGCCCTTTCTTACCCCACCCACCTTTTCTACCAGTGCGGTCATGACGTTCTAGTTACGCTCCGCTGCATCAATTCGGCGGCAGGATACAATACGCTATCAAGAATTACAAATGAACAGATAATAAAATCCTTAATAACATACCTTTAGAAAGTAAGGGAAAAATGAATGAGGGACATAAATAAATTAAAAGACATGTAAAATAAATTTAAAAATGTATGTGTGCTAATAATGTAAGAAGGTCTACCTATGTGTGTCCTCCTATTACTAGTAAAGCCGATTAAATCCACTTTTTGTGTAAAAGAAGTTAAGTACAGTCCCCGACTTGTCTTTCCGTGCTCTGTATTATACTAAAATGAAATAAGTCCGAAAAGTTGCTTGCAGGCAACAAACCAATTACTTTATTTGAAGAATTTATTATGATTTTTCGTGCATTAATAAAGTTTCAATTCCTGTTTTTACAAAACTTGCATTACTGGTCTTAACTGGTTTTACTAATAATAGGACGATAAATAAATTCTACGTTGATAAGTGAGTGCTACGAGTAGCTATATGATCGTATATCAATGCTACCATTCAACATCGTAAAGCACTCCAGTCAAATAAATAAAACAGACAGACATAGACATACATACATACATACATACATACATACACATACATACATACATACATACATACACATACATACATACATACATACATAACATACATAAGATTACATTACAATTACATAGAGACAGACAGACAGACAGACAGACAGACAGATAAGCGTGCTGCAGTTTAAAGAGAACTGAAACATGGCAAAATCTAAACCAGTGAAACAGGAATATGACTATTTTGTTGTTGAAGACGAAAGAATTGCTTCTCTACTGTGTCCCATCCAATTTAGCTCTACTCGTTATTTCAATATTGAACCACATTTCAACAAAGCCCAAATTATGAATTATGAAATGCACAAACTTTCAGGTAAATTCATTATTACGAACTGTATATTGATTATTTATTTATATACTGTCAAAATTAAGGACGTCACTCGTTGTGTTCATTTTGATTTGAAATTAATAGTGACTTTCAAGGTTCATTACTTAAATGCTATACATTTATATTTCCGTAGGTGATGATAGGAGGAAAGATTTCGAAAATCTCAAACAGGTTAGGTGCAAAGAAATCTCAAAGAAACTACCGACAGGAAATCTAGCATAATTGTAAACCTTGAAACCAGATAACGCATTATAAAAACATTGCATTTATTACAATCCTTTTTGAAAATTACATGCCGCCATTGATGGACCTTTCATGGCGAGAGAACTCTACGCGGAAGTCGATCATCCCCAATAGAAGTGGAGTGATGCTGACGTCATATTTCCCCTACTTATGAGATTTGCAGGCCTGTTATAGAATATCTATATCATATTTTGTTTTTCATGTTGGGTTTCGGAGATTATTGTGTAAAATTATTTCATAATTTTGCCAATCAGTAACGTCCTGTTCCTTAAATATTTGTGTGGACGCTTGTCTTGAAATGAGGGTTAAAATAACTGGAGCATTTAGGAATTTAAATGATTTATATAAAACAACATCTAAAACATCGGAATGTAATCTGCCCTTGTAAGAAAACCAAGTAAGTTAGCAAGAAATTAAAATCTGTATACTCCTGCCATCTGTTGAGATGTTGGAAAGCTGACTGCTGCGTTGCTCTTAGAACTGTTGAACTCAGAATTTAAAAGTTTTGCTTTCCATCAAATTTGTGTCAATGGTTTCTTAATTTTAGCGCATATGAATCGAAATATATTTAATTTAAATTCAGATAAATATAAAAACAAGAGATCAGAAAACATTGACAGAACCTAAATGTACTACAACTGTAGCAACTTCGACCCAGAGGTTTATAACAACTTGATAGATTAATTCCGAAACGTACAATATGCTAATGCTCATTACTTAAAAAAATCATTAAAGATTTGTGTCTAGAGAAAACACTTATTTTCAATTACTGTGACTTATATATTTCTCTTTCTCGCATTTTAATTTTATTCTGGTATATAATAAAATGTCTTAACGCTATGTAGAAAGCATAGCACGAGTACGTAATTTAAATTTTTCTGTGGTTCAAGAGTGCTTTTATACAAAAGCAAAATGTATTTTTGTTCTGGCAATAAATTTTTATTATTATTATTATTATTATTATTATTATTATTATTATTATTATTATTATTATTATTGTTGTTGTTGTTACCATTACTAGTAAACGCAAAATGTAAGATATATAAACTGTAGACATTACTTTCTAATAAAATATTATTTAACATTTTTTATGACCGAGGCCCTCAAATATGAGATCACAATTTAAAAAAAAAACTGTCGCAATATAAAGTACATCACTAAGTATGTCATTTCAAACAATCAGCCTCTCTTGGAACCAAATTTTATAGAGATGAGTGTATTGTAGACACGTATTTACGTAGTTCAAAATTCATAAGTTTGGTATGAAAGTTGTAGATTTTGTACTTTACATTGAAAAAATGTTCTACTACAATCTAAATGCATTCATTTGAAACAGTGTTAACGAAGAGAACTATGTTGAATGTGGAAAACTTGTTGAGGTTGTTCTCAGAAACAGGCTTGTGTAGTGATCCTAACTTGGTAAACGATGTAATCCCTTCTGGAATCAAAATGCCGAAATAAATATCTTGATTGTTGGTTTTTTCCCCTAAAAAGTAAGCAATACATAGTCAGCAATATATCCTTGAAGATACCTTGAAAAAGGCATAAAATATGTTCAGAATGTTGGACGTGTCAGTTTAAAACCAAAAATTATCAGCGTCTAGAATTTCTCTAGCAAATGGAGCTATCAGTAGGCTACATCTACCGTTTCGTTCCTTCTTCATACATACATACATACATACTTTTCATTAAACTCAAGTTACCCGAATTGGGACAGTTCCCTTGTTAGTGTTGTGTAAGAACAGAAAGTGGAGCGAGATTGCACGGCGTTCCGTTTCATTATGAGATCGCGATCCCTGCTTTAGAGCAGTGGTCGTCAACTCGATGCCCTGTGACGTCATGTCGGGCAGCTCTGAAGCCCGCTGCGCTCCTGTTTCGCTGCCGCCGGCACAGCGGAGGCTTGCGATGGTGGCAGCTTTTCCGTGATAAATGTTTCTCATACTGATCAAATTAAACTTAAAGTAATGTGAATGCCTAACACCGGTATTTACATTTATGAAAGCAACTGGTTGATAAGTGAGGGATGAAATGAAATCTGAATAAAACTGAATACTGTACTGCATTTTAAATTACAACTTTTTCATTTCATTTTTTTTAAAGCATGACGCACTGCGGAGTTATGGAGGCAAAAATGTCGGCGGAATAGTAGATGAAAATTTCAATTTTTTTTAATGTTGAATAATTTCTAGAATTTTCGAAAACTTAAAAAAATTACGAAAATTTTTGAAATTTTTTTAATTTTGGAAAAATTTTAAAATTTTTTTTTAATTCTGTAAAGTTTTGGAAAATTGAAATTTTTTTGAATTTTGAAAATTTTTTAAATTTAGAAATTTTTGAACATTTGACAATTTTGAAAATTTTGAATTTTTTTGAATTCTGAAAAATTTTAAAAATTTTGAAATTTATTTGAATTTTGAATGAAAAATTTTGGAAAATTTTGAATGTTTCTTAATTTTGAAAATTTAAATTTTTTTATTTTGAAGAATTTTGAAAATTTTTAAATTTTTCGAATATTGAAAATTTTGAATTGTTTTCAATTCCTGAAAATTTTTTAAATTCTTCGAATTTTTGGAAAATTTCTAAAATTATTTCTTTTGAAAAATTTTTCGTATTTTGAAAAATTTTGAAAATTTTGTAATTTTTTTAATTTTGGAAAATTTTGAAATTTTTTTGAATTTTAAGAATTTTGAAAAAATTGAAATTTGTTTCAATTTTGAGAATTTCGAAAATGTTTTGAATATTGAACATTTTTGGAAAATTTTGAAATTTTTTAATTTTGGAAAATTTTGAAAATTTAAAAAACTTGATTTTGAAAAAAATAGAAAATGTTGAAATTTTTTGAATTATTAAAAATTTAAAAAAAATTTGAAATTCTTATAAATTATCAAAAAATTTGAAATTTTGGAAAACTGAACAAATTTGAAATTTTGAAACTTTTTTGAATTTTGAAAAACCGGAATTTCAATGAATTTTGTAAAATTTTGGAATTTTTTGAATTTTGAAAATGTTGAAAATTTGACGTGAAAATTTTGAAATTGTTTTGAATTTGGAAAATTTAAAAAATGTTGAAATTTTTATAATTTATGGAACAAATTGAAATTTTTTTGATTGTTGAACAATTTCAGAATTTCTTTGAATTTTGGAAAATTTTGAAGAATTTTGAAAACCTTTTTGAATTTTGAATTAATTTTGAAATTTTTTTAATTTTGAAAAATTTATAATTTTTTTCATTTTTGAAGAATTTTGAAGTTATTTGAAAATTTTGAAATATCTTAGAATTTTGAAAAATTTTGTGAATTGTCGAAATTTTTGAATATTTTTGTAAATTCCGAAATATTTGGAATATTGAAACATTTTGAAAATTTTTTGATATATTTTTTTATTTTTTTAAATTTATAAATCTTGAAATTTTTTTAAACTTTGATAAATTTTGAAATTTTTTTGAATTTAGAAAAATTTTGAGAATTTTTTTGAATTTTGGAAATTTTTGAAAATATTGAATTTTTTTAAATTTTGAATAATTTTGAAATATTTCGAATTTTTGGCAGATTTTGAAAAATCCGTCACATTTTTTTCTACACTTTTTCCGTACATAAAATATTTCGTTCCCTAATTCCGGAAATAATGGCCCGACCGAGGAACGGATGCGGTGCTGTATTCCCCCTTGGCTTACGCGATAGCATCATAACGGGAATTGAGAACACAAGCTGATATTCGAAAGAAAAATGGTAATCAAATTTCAAAAGAATTTCAAAATTTCCAAAATTAAAGAAAATTTTCGAATTTTAAAAATTAAAAAACTTCGCCACATTTTCAAAATTCAAAAATATTTCAAAATTTTTCCAAAATTCAAAAAAGTTTCAAAAATTTGTTAAAATTCAAAAAGTCAAAATTTTCAAAATTTTCCAAAATTGAAAAAATTTTTTAAATTTCCAAATTTCAAGAAAATTTGAATAATTTTCAAAATCAAAAAAATTTTTAAATTATCAAAAATTCAAATTTATTTCAAAATTTTTCAAAAAAAGATTTCAAAAATTTCAAAAGTTTTAAAAATTCAAAAATAATTTCAAAATTTCTCGAAATTAAAAAAAAATTAAGATTTTCGAAATTAAAAAAATTTCAAAAGAATTTCAAAATTTCAATAAATTTGAAATTAATATGTTTTCAAAATTTTTGAAAATTCAAAAATTTTTTAAAATTAAAATATTTTCAAAATTTTTCAAAATGCAAAAAAATTTCAAAATTTTTCAAAATTCAAAAAATTTCAAAATTTTCATAACTGCAAAATTCATAAAAAATTTTACAAATTTTACAAAATCCAGAAAAACTTCAAAATTGTTCAAAATTGAATTAAATCTCAAAATTTTCAAATTTTTAGAAAATTATTCAAAATTAAAAAAATAAAAATTTTGTTTTCCCAAATTAAAAAAGTAAAAATTTTCGAAAATTCAAATAAATTTTCAAAATTTTCAAAAATTCAGAAAATTTTGAACATTTTTCAAAAGAAAATTTTCAAAAATTAAAAATCTTTTCTAAAATTCGAAAAATTTCAAAATTTTTGAAATTTCAAAAAATTCAACATTTTAAAGTTTTCAAAATTTTTCAAAATTCAAAGTAATTCCGAAAATTTCCAAGATTCAAAAAAGTTTCAAATTTTAAAAAATCCTCCAAAAATTCGAAAAGTTTAAAAATTTATCAAAATTATTTTCCTCCCGAGGAACAAAAGATTTTCAAAATTATTTATTCTTTATCCAACGCGACTGATATTGTCTTCATTACATTTTGTTAAATCACAGCCAAGTGTACTTAATATTCAGTTGAACTACCCGCGGACAACAGATGACTCACATATCTCGTCACATAAATCAATATTTCCCCATCCAACTGTCACTGAATAAGATAAAAAAAAGAACGTAGAAGAAAGGCATACATTTTGCTTTTTGTAGTTTATTTCGGATTTCATATGGGATTAAAAACTACATTGATATATTTAACATGTTCCTGAACATAAAATTTGTAACGAACGAACATGAGCTTATCTACATACAGGGACATCATTTCATTTTTACTTCAATTTTTATTGTACCTGAGTTTTTGAATGTACTTCACTCCCACCCCTTCTACTAATGAAGTTCAACCGTCCTCCACACAGATCCAAGACCGCATAAATACAGTCATAGTAGCCTTACGGTCATAGTAAACAGTACGTTCCAAAAATATGTTCGCGTTTTCCAGTGAAGAAAGCGTTTCAATACTGAATCATTTTCGCACAGATACTGTCGTCCATTTGACTACGTCGCATCCCGGTTTCCCCCACCTGCTTCTATTCGTCTCTCTGTAAAGGCTAGTGGCTGGACTGTCTTAGCTCTTTTCTGAGAACATTAATTTCTGTTAGGAATTGGACGTCTACGTAATATTATACCCATACAATTATTGAAAATAACTTAAAAGGGTTTTTTAAAGATGTTACTAAATAAAAAGGCCTCGTCAAATACGCCTAATTAACTGTCATGTGATTTCCTCCCTTTCTACGACCCAGCGACATAACCACTTGGACGGACAGTGGATAGCATGTCTGAGTAATTTTATCTTTTCGGATCGAGCAGAAGTGAAGACTGAATTTCCAGTACGTAAGGTACTCTTTTATAGAGTAGGTACAGAATTATTTCAACATGACTTACTGATACGAAGTACGAAACTGGTAATTTATAATTGCGTACAATAGTCTATAGTGCGATAATATGCACATTAGAACTGAACCCTGTATCGAAAATGAACAGCCATTATTTTCAAAATTGTGTTTAAATAACCATATTATGATTAATTAATTTTCAATTTAACTTCATTCTCTACATTGTACGCTAATGTGCTGTAGAAGTTTAATATACACTGCATAATGAATACGTCCGCATGGACGGCTCAGTTCGTGAGTAAAAACACTCATTGTTAATACTGTACTGTATTTTGATTAAACAAACACCTAATGAAAATTATCAAACTCAAAATCGCGATATTTCCTAGTTTACGTAAATGGATGAACTACTTTTCTTCCCTCCTATACCCAGTAAAGTGATTTGTTTGTATATTACGTCAGTACCATCGAACTCCAGTCGTGGAAGGGGGTAGGGGATAGTTGTTTCCGGTTCTCAATCATAGATCCAAAGGTATAGCCAGGTTAATATTAGAAATGTTAGTAAAAATACAATGATGTCCCTGCACATTTCCATTAAACTCAAGCTGCACGAATTGGGACGGTCTTCTGTTGAAGTTGTATACGAACAGAAAGTGGAGCGAGATTGCACGGCGTCCCCCTTCATTATGAGCTCGCGTCCCCTGCATTAGAGCATGATTTGCTGCCTAAAATGTTTTCCCTCTGAGAACGCGACTGAGTTTGAAAGGTTTAGAAGAACTGATAGATTAATAGTACATTATGCAACGAGCCTATAATGATAGTAATTAAGAAGCGAGTATGGATGTTCATGAAACGAGCGCAAGCGAGTTTCATAATTTTCATAAGAGCATCTTAATTACTATTATAGGCGAGCTTCATACGACTTTTTATGCTCGACCATATTTCTCATTTTAAATTATTCATTTTATTTGTATCTAACTGACCTTGAGCAATACCTCGTAAATTGTGAGATGTGCGCAGACGCGAAAGTATTGATCTATTCCGAGGAACAGATGTCCACATTGACCTTGATAGCCTATAAGAACCTACAGAGTAAACTAAATATTAACTTTGATATAACATTGAAATTAAATTAGACATTGAAAAGCGAGATGACAAATTGAATTTATTTGAATATTATTTACAATTAACGCTAATTATTATAGTAACAGAACATAACCTTCTGCGACAGTATTGGATTTCCAGCCTCCGTGACTTTTCGCTAATTCTCTTTCGATTGCATATCCGAGAATAATCGATACTTGCGGTTTTATAACGGTACAAAGCTGACCTGTCATTGGCTGAACACCTGTAAGCTGACTTGTCATTGGCAAAACACCTGTACTTTAATGAGTAGGTGTACTTTAATGACATGCATTAAAGGACTGCTACCAGGTGCATAATTACTACATTTCGGCATGTTCGAGCATAAATAGTATTTTTGCTATAAAAGTTCTTATCTGATGCGGATTAATAAATTTTAACTACCTGTTTGTATATGATTTACATTCGTTTTGACATTTTAAAACCTTATATTTGTGTCATCTGTGTCTCAGAGCTGTTTTACGATGTAAGGTTTGTCTAGTTCCTGATTTTTGTACTGGGTATGTGCAGGACACCGTTAGTGGACAGCTGTTATAAAAGTGTGTATTAAGTCTCAGTGAACATGCTTGTAATATACCTATATCATTTTTTGTTTTTCCTGTTGGGTTTACGAGATTACTTGTTAAAATTTTTTCATAAATTTTACCAATCAATAATGTCCTGTTCCTTTAATATTTGTGTGAATGTTTCCGTTGTACTGATGGTGAAAATAACTGCCGTGTGATCACAAATTAATAATATATATAGGCCTAACAACATCTAAGACAACGGAATTTAATCTGCCGATGTAAGAATAGTATGTCAGCAAGAAAGTAAAATGTGTATACTCCTGCCATCTGTTGAGATGTTGGGAAGTTGACTACTGAATTGCGCTTAGAACTGTTGCATTCAGAACTTAATATTATGTCTTCCATCACATTTGTATCAATGCATTGTTAATTTTAACGCATAAAAACCGAAATATACTTAATTTATATTCAGATAAATATAAAACAACAGATCAGACAACATTGACAGATCCTAAATGTACCACAACTGTAGTATATAATCACGGTAGCAACTTCGGAACAAGGGTCTATAAAACGTAAAAGATGAATTCCGAAACGTAAAATATGCTAATGCACCTCACTTAAAAAAAAAAACAAAAAATTTATGCTTAGAGAAAACGTTTAAATTCAATAATTCTGACACACCTCTTTCTCTTTCACTCTTTTTAATTTTTACTCTGTTATCTAATAAAATCTCATAACATTATGTTGAATACGCCCTGAGCAAGAGTGCGCTACTTAAAACATTCTGTGGACTCAAGAAACTGCTTTTATACAAAGAGCAAAATGTATTTTTATTCTAGCAATACAAAATCTATTATTAATATTACAATTATTACTATTATTATTCTTACTTGTATACGCAAAGTGTAAAATACTTGTTACAATGTGTACCTCACTTTTTGAATAAAATATCTTTAACCATTTTTATGACCGACACAATCATATATGAATTCACAATTTTCAGAACACTGTCTCAAGCAGCCTTTTAAGTGACGTCAATATAAAATACACTTCTTAATATATCATTTGAAACTATCACCCTCTCTTTTTACCGAATTTTGTACAGATGAGTGTATTGTTGAAACGAACTTACGCAGTTGAAAATTCATATGTTTCGTATGAAAATTGTGGATTTTTTATTTACTTTGCAAAAAATTGTCCACTGCATTTTAAATGCATTGATTTCACACAATGCTAATGAAGAGAACTTTGTTAAATGTGGAAAACATAAGAATTTGTTGAATTTAATCTCCGAAACAGTCTTGTGTAGTGATCCTAACTTGGTAAACGATCTAATCCCTTCTGGAATCAAAACGCCAACATAAATATATTGATTGTTGGTTTTTTCCGCTACCAAGTAATCAATACATAGTGAGCTATATATCCTTGAAGATACCGTGAAAGAGGCATAAATTGATATGTTCAGAATTTAGGACGTATCAGTTTCAAACCAAAAATTATCTGCGTCTAGAATTTTTTCTAACAAATGGAGCTATCTGTAGGCTACATCTACCATTTCCTTCCTTTATCATTCTATATAATCTGCTGATTCTAATTGTTTCTGACAACTATTATAGAAATCCATATTTGGCTGATTTCCTCCCTAAACTTGGAAAGAAGAACTCAGCTTAAATTGTAAATCTTAGAATGCAAGACTTAAAACTCATAACTACGTTCCGTCCTGTTTCCATCGAACCCGCTCATGCATGACCCACACGTTGCTAAGTTTACCTTTCTGACCTTCTGTTATTGTTGATCGTGTCTTAGCATGTTACATTAAGTACATGAGATGTAATATAAGTATGACATGAATAAACATGCAGAATAAGTATTTCTGATTGTATACTTACGGAATCAGGATAAATCAGAACTGAATCAGAACTGTGTCCAAATACTGCGAAAGAAAGTAACTTTATGTTGATGAGCATGTTAAGTATACAGTGAAACCTCTCATTTACGGACATCGAAGGGACGTAACAATCTGTCCGCATCTGAGAGGTGTCCTTTATTGGGAGGGAGGCTCCCTAATCTAACAGTAAATTTATAATATGCATTATGTATCCCTTCACGCTTTAAATTAAATGTATTACTGTGTTTTAATTCTAAATGCAGTCTACTGTACTACAGTAAATTCTATGCAACTTTGAACTACAGTAGATAAGACCAAAAGAGGAAAATACATTACTGTGCCATGAAATTTTATTCTAGGTCTACAGTTATGCAGTACTGTAATTTACAGTTTTCAACTTAACCTTTACGTTCAGGTGCCATGTCTCTCGAAACAGAACAACTGATTGAAGTGAAGAGAATAATCCTACTAACCTTATCATATGTCGAATACAATTTCACGGTCGCGGAAACCTTGGACCCATCAGACAGGTTAAATTTTATGACTTTGTTTATCCACCCGCTTCCAGCTAACAAGGGGAAGCTGGCAGGGCTAGTGGTAGCCTATGAGACCCTTATTGTCTTCTTTCATTTTAAGAAATTTCTGTACAGTTCTCAAAACAAAATTTTCCATATTTGTAACACATTAGGTCTTGAAATCCAAGTTCTGTCCGCAATCAGGAGGTAAAGCAAGCTTTAGGACTGTGAAACAGCTGTCCGTGTCCGTTTCTGAAGGTGTCCGTAAATGAGAGTTAAATTTATAATTATTTCTATATTATTTCAGTTGGGACATAAAAATCTGTCCGTATACGAGGAGTGTCCGTATCTTGGGGGTGTCCGTAAGGAGAGGTTTCACTGTATTTGCATAGTTTTTAATCCACGATAAAATGCGAAATTGCCTATAAAGTGCGAAATGTATGCCTTTCTTCCTTATTCCTTGTCTTTATTGTTTTCGGTGATAGATGGAAGTGCAAAAAGTATTTTATGACAAACTCCGCTATTCTACTTCCCGTATTCGAGCACGTAACATTAGAGAGTTTCTGCCATAGCGTATTCCTTGTTACCGTAAACTGCAATGTCGCTTGTCCGAGTACGATAATTACAATAGTGGGCCTTTCCATAAAAATACTTTTTCCACTCCTATAAGTAAAGACGGCTTGTTCGGTTATTCATAGCATCCCAAACAATTACTTTAGTGCAAGAGAGAGTAAAATTTGCCTTATTCACAGGTGATATTTTATTCACTCCTACAAATGCAATTAAACTGTAAATATTACTAGACAAAACACACATTAAAACCAACACTATGAAGATAACAATCCTGAAATAAAAGTAACTTTTATTATAAAAACTGAAATTAAAACAAAGGAGCCATAGCAAAAATAGATATAGATTTCTGCGGAACTACAGTGGACACAGACAATTTGGTGACATTAAGCATTTCATCGGAAGAAAACTTCTTCTTTACATATTCTGCATCCGAAGAACAGAAATTTTAAATTTATTTCGGAATATGTATGATATGAAGATGTATTACATTTATTAATTCTGTACCCAACGTGAGTAATAGTATTGTCTTCATTACAATTCGTAAAATCATAGCCAAGTGTACATTATATTTAGTTGAGCTAAGCTCGGACAACAGTTGGCTTATATAAGCCTCTTGTCACATAAATTATTACTTAACAAATCCATCTGTCCCTGAATACGATAAAAAACAAGGAAAATAGAAGAAAGACATACATTTCGTATTTTGTATTTTATTTCGAATTACATAGGGGATTAAAAAACTACACTAATATATTTAACATATTTCTAAACATAAAATTAGTAACGAACGAAAATTAGTTTATCTAAATACATTTTGACTAACCTCAAGCTACACGACTTGGGACGGTTCCCTTGTTAATGTTATGTACGAACAGAAAGTGGAGTGTGATTGATGGCGGTGCCCTTTATTATCAGCTCGAGACCCCTGCTTTAGAGCATGATTTGATGCCTAACATTTTTTCCCAGTGAGAAGACGACAGATTTTCCATAGTTTAGAAGGAACTCATTGTTTAAATAGTATTTTTCCTTCAAAAGGATCTGATCTGATGTTGATTAATGAATTTTAACTTCCTTTTTTTATACGATTCAGGTTTGTTGTAACTCCTTTAAATTTATATCTCTGTCATCTGTGTCTCAGACCTCTTTTACGATGAAAGTGTTGTTCTAGGTCTTGATTTCTGTACTGCATACAGGTAGTGAGTAGCTGTTCTAAAAGCGTCTTGTAAAATGTCTGTGAACATGCTTATAGTATATCTATATCATGTTTTGCTTTTCATGTTGGGTTTCCGAGAATACTTGGTAAAATTGTTACATAATTTTGCCAATCTCTAATGTCCTGTTCCCTAAATATTTATGTGCATGCTTCCCTTGGACTGAGGGTTAAAATAAATGCGATATGGCCGGAATTTAAATAATTTATATAAAACAACACCTAAGACATCGGAATGTAATCTGCTCTTCTAAGAAAACCAAGTGAGTTAGGAAGAAATTAAAATCTGTAAAATCTGTTGAGACGTTGGAAAGCTGACTGCTGCATTGCTCTTAGAACTGTTGCTTTTAAATTTCAATGCCAATGGAATAATCCACCAGACTTACGAACTACAAGCCTTGCTCTTTAATTATGATATTGACCTCGCATGTATTAGTGAAACTCATCTAAAACCCACTATAAAATTTCGTGTACGCAGCTATACTGTTATCCGTACAGATAGAAACAACCGACCTGGAGGAGGAACTGCTATACTCATTAAAAATTCCATACCATATCGAACAGCCATTCTACCGATTTTTCAGAATCTTGAAGCCACTGGTGTATTCATCCAGCTTGAAGGAACAGAAATACTCATAGCATCTGTTTATTACCCGCCATACGCTCAACTCAATGAAAACGACCTGACCCTGCTTATCACACATCACAAACATTTCATTTTCTGTGGTAATCTCAATGCAAAACATAAATCATGGAATTCTAGACTGAATACTCCGAAAGGTGAAACTTTGTTATTACATTCCAATAAATTTCATTACTCAATTACAGGACCAAAAGCACCTACAAGATTTCCCTGGATAACCACTCATCATCCAGATGTACTTGATATTTGTTTATGTAACACAAAATATTCCCCGGTTCAACAAATCTGCTTAAACGCTCTTGACTCCGACCATATTCCAGTACTTCTGACTTTCAAGGCCCCTTTCCATATGATATCAGATCAACCTTCTACAGAAAAAGTTACAGATTGGAATGGCTTCACAAAACGCTTGCACCAAATCATCCCAGGTACTCTACCGACTTTAAAAACTTCAGAAATAGAAACTGCTATAAAAATATTTTCAGACACTATCATAGACACATTCGATGAAATGTCCTCCACATTGACTTTTGAGAAATCAGATAACAACGCTTATGGTAAAAATGAACTAAAATATCTTCTTAAAGCCAAAAACCAAGCTCGAAAACGGTGGCAACTTTATGCGGATCCTCAAGCAAAAATAGCTTTTTATCGGTATCAACGTGCTATCCGAAGAAAATATGAGCTTTACAAAATCAATAAGTTTGCCGACACAGTGGAAAACATAAAGCCTACAGGAAAAACCTTTTGGTCGTTTACAAAACGAATGTTAGGAAAATCTATCACAAAAAATTCAACACCTATTAAAGACTCAAGTGGTACATTTAATTATGATCCCATTGATAGGCTTGAAGCTCGTGCAAACTCCTTTCAAAACCGATTCTCCTCCCATCATCACTCTTCACTACAAGACTTTTCAACAACAATATCGCAACATGTACAGTCCATATTACATCCCCCTGAACCAGGAAATGCACCTCACGTACGACCACAAGAAATCAAGATCATAATTCGAAATCTAGCACCGAAGAAGACACCTGGTCCGGATAAAATCACACCAGCCATACTGAAGAAATTACCAAAAAGAGCACTAACACATTTAACGAAGATATTCAACTCATGTCTACATCATAATTATTTTCCAACAGCATGGAAAACAGCACATATTATACCAATTGTTAAACCGGGAAAAGATCCAACATTACCCCAAAGTTATAGACCAATCAGCCTAACCAACTTCCTTGGAAAAATTTTTGAATGTATCATTCTGGCACGACTAAAGTCATATTTAACTGCACCAGATGTCATCCACCATGAACAGTTTGGATTTAAACCCCACCATAGTCCCAGAGAAGCACTTCACAGATTAACAACATCCGTTCAAAGAGGATTTCAACTTGGACAACATACAGTAGCTACATTTATCGACATTCAGCAAGCTTTTGATACTGTCTGGCACACTGGTTTATTATATAAACTTCACAAACTTAACATTCCTATAAATTATATTCAACTTATCGCCAGCTACCTTTCAGATAGAACTTTTCGTGTTCAAAACGGACGCTGTCTCTCAAACGCTCACGTCATAACAGCAGGAGTTCCTCAAGGATCAGTTTTAAGCCCAACACTGTACTGTGCATATGTCCGTGATATACCAATTCATCCAAAATGTAAACTTACACTATACGCTGATGATACTGTCATTTATACGAAGCACATAAGCATTCATTTTGCTTGTCTACAAATGCAGGAAGCCTTAAATATTATTACCCAATGGTCCACAAAATGGCGCCTTAAGATAAATGGCTCCAAGTAGCAAACAGTTGTTTTCACAAGAAGATTTCCGCGGCAATCACAACCCTTAACCATTCAAAATGAAAATATACCTTTCACAACTACCGTCAAGTATCTTGGAGTTTTTCTTGATAAGAGACTTACTTTCAAACATCATGTCTTACATATTCGTGAGAAGGCCTTCCAACGATATATGCTTCTTTACTCATTTTTCAAGAGCTATACATCTTTAAATGTTAAAACCATGTTGTACAAAGTCCTAATTCGATCCTACATGACATTCTGTTGTGAAATATGGGCTCAAGCAAATCCGCGACATCTTCAACGACTGGACGGACTTCAACGAGCCATCTGCCGAACCATCACTGGAGCGGACTATCTCATTCGAAATAGCCAACTGTACGACGATCTTGGCATACTGTACTTCTCAGCTTATATCAAAACTCTTCGTACAAAATTTCTAACATCCCTCCATAAACATCCAAACCCACTAATAAGTAAAAATATACCGGTTCCTTTTACATGACATTATCAACATGCTCACTCTGCTATTGGTAGAGTTACGGTGCCTTGAAATATTTTAATTTCTAACTTGTCATATGATCTCCTACACTTCTTTTAAAAGGAAAGGGTCAATTTCGACCTGGTACTTATGAATAATCAATCAATGAAAAGAAGAAGAAGAAAAAAAAAGAACTGTTGCATTCAGAATTTAAAGTTTTTGCTTTCCATCAAATTTGTATGAATGAGTAATTTGTTTTAACGCATAAAAATTGAAATATGTTTATTTTATATTCAGATAAATATAAAAACAACAGATCAGACAACATTGACAGAACCTAAATGTACTACAACTGTAGTATATAATAACGGTAGCAACTTCGGACCAAGGGTCTATAACAACGTAAAAGACGAATTCCGAAACATATAATATGCTAATGCATCTAACTTAAAAAAAAAAACATTAAAAAAATTATGCTTAGAGAAAACGTTTAAATTCAATAATTCTGACACATTTCTTTCTCTTTCACTCTTTTTAATTTTTACTCTGTTATCTTAAAAATTCTCATAACATTATGTTAAATACATCCTCAGCAAGAGTACGCAACTTAAAACTTTCTGTGGGCTCAAGAAACTGCTTTTATACAAACAACAAAATGTGTTTTATTCTAGCAATACATAATCTGTTATTATTATTATTATTATTATTATTATTATTATTATTATTATTATTACTTGTATACGCAAAGTGTAAAATACTTCTTACAATATGTATCTGATTTTTTAATAATATGTCATTTACCATTTTTTATGACCGACACCCTCATATATGAATTCACAATTTTCAGAACACTGTCGCAAGCAGCCTTTTAAGTGACGTCAATATAAAATACATTTCTTAATATATCATTTGAAACTATCACCCTCCCTTTTTACCGAATTTTGTACAGATGAGTGTATTGTTGAAACGAACTTACGCAGTTGAAAATTCATATGTTTCGTATGAAAATTGTGGATTTTTTATTTACATTGCAAGAAATTGTCCACTGCATTTTAAATGCATTGATTTCACACAATGCTAATGAAGAGAACCTTGTTAAATGTGGAAAACATAAGAATTTGTTGAATTTAATCTCCGAAACAGTCTTGTGTAGGGATCCTAACTTGGTAAACGATGTAATCCCTTCTGGAATCAAAATGCCAAAATAAGTATCTTGATTGTTGGTTTTTTCCCCTACCAAGTAATCAATACAAAGTGAGCTATATATCCTTGAAGATACCTTGAAAGAGGCAAAAATTGGTATGTCCGGAATTTAGGACTTATCAGTTTGAAACCAAAATTATCTGCGTCTAGAATTTTTTCTAACAAATGGAGCTATCAGTAGGCTACATCTACCATTTCCTTCCTTTATCATTCTATATAATCTGCTGATTCTAATTGTTTCTGACAACTATTATAGAAATCCATATTTGGCTGATTTCCTCCCTTAACTTAGAAAGGAGAACTCAGCATAAATTGTAAATCTTAGAATGCAAGACTTAAAACTCATAACTACGTTCCGTCCTGTTTCCATCGAACCCGCTCATGCATGACCCACAGGTTGCCAAGTTAACCTTTCTGACCTTCTGTTATTGTTGATCGTGTCTTAGCATGTTACATTAAGTACATGAGATGTAATATAAGTATGACATGAATAAACATGCAGAATAAGTATTTCTGATTGTATACTTTCGGAATCACGATAAATCAGAACTGTGCCCAAATACTGCGAAAGAAAGTAACTTTATGTTGATGAGCATGTTAAGTATATTTGCATAGTTTTTAATCCACGATAAAATGCGAAATTGACTACAAAGTACGAAATGTATGCCTTTCTTCCTTATTCCTTGTCTTTATTGTTTTCTTTGATAGATGGAAGTGCAAAAAGTATGTTTATGACAAACCCTGCTATTCTACTTCACTTATTCGGGCACGTAACATTAGAGAGTTTCTGCCATAGCGTATTCCTTGTTACCGTGAACTGTGATGTCGCTTGTCCGAGTACGATAATTACAATAGTGGGCCTTTCCATAAAAATACTTTTTCCACTCCTATAAGTAAAGATGGCTTGTTCGGTTATTCATAGCATCCCAAACAATTACTTTAGTGCAAGAGCGAGTAAAATTTGTCTTATTCACAGCTGATATTTTATTCACTCCTAGAAATCCATTTAAAATGCAAATATTACTAGACAAAACACACAATAAAACCAACACTATGAAGATAATAGTCCTGAAATTAAAGTAACTTTTACTATAAAAACTAAAATTAAAACAAAGGAGCCATAGCAAAAATAGATATAGATTTCTGCGGAACTACAGTGGACACAGACAATTTGGTGACATTAAGCATTTCATCGGAAGAAAACTTCTTCTTTACATATTCTGCATCCGAAGAACAGTAATTTTAAATTTATTTCGGAATATGTATGATATGAAGATGTATTAAATTTATTAATTCTGTACCCAACGTGAGTAATAGTGTTGTCTTCATTACAATTCGTAAAATCATAGCCAAGTGTACATTATATTTAGTTGAGCTAAGCTCGGACAACAGTTGGCTTATATAAGCCTCTTGTCACATGAATTATTACTTAGCCAATCTATCTGTCGCTAAATACGATAAAAACGAGGAAAATAGAAGAAAGACATACATTTCGTATTTTGTATTTTATTTCGAATTACATAGGGGAGTAAAAAACTACACTAATATCTTTAAAATATTTTTAAACATAAAATTAGTAACGAAGGAAAATTAGTTTATCTAAATATATTTTGAT
Source organism: Periplaneta americana (assembly GCF_040183065.1). Taxonomy (NCBI): domain Eukaryota; kingdom Metazoa; phylum Arthropoda; class Insecta; order Blattodea; family Blattidae; genus Periplaneta; species Periplaneta americana. The sequence continues at coordinate 7,001,634 of NC_091132.1, read as the reverse complement.
TAACCTCAAGCAACACGACTTGGCGCCGTTCCCTTGTTAATGTTGTGTACGAACAGAAAGTGGAGTGTGATTGATGGCGGAGTCATTCATTATCAGGTCGCGACCTCTGCTTTAGAGCATGATTTGCTGCCTAACATTTTTTCCCAGTGAGAATGCGACAGACTTTCCATAGTTTGTGTAAATAGTATTTTTCTTTCAAAAGGATCTGATCTGATGTTGATTAATAAATTTTAACTACCTTATTTTATACGATTCTGGTTCGTTGTAGCTTCTTTAAATTTATATCTCTGTCATCTGTGTCCCAGAGCTCTTTTACGATGAAAGGGTTGTTCCAGTTCTAGATTTCTGTACTGCATACATGTAGTGGGTAGCTATTCTAAAAGCGTGTTGTAAAGTGTCAGTGAACGTGCTTATAGAATATCTATATCATGTTTTGCTTTTCATGTTGGGCTTCCGAGAATACTTGGTAAAATTGTTATATAATTTTGCCAATCTCTAATGTGCTGTTCCCTAAATATTTATGTGCATTCTTTCCTTGAACTGAGGGTTAAAATAAATGCGGTATGGCCGGAAATTAAATAATTTATATAAAACAACACCTAAGACATCGGAATGTAATCTGCCCTTGTAAGAAAACCAAGTAGGTTAGCAAGAAATTAAAATCTGTATACTCCTGCCATCTGTTGAGACGTTGGAAAACTGACTGCTGCGTTGCTCTTAGAACTGTTGCATTCAGAATTTAAAATTTTTGCTTTCCATCAAATTTCTATCAATGAGTAATTAATTTTAGCGCATAAAAATCGAAATATATTTAATTTATATTCAGATAAATATAAAAACAACAGATCAGACAACACTGACAGAACCTAAATGTACTGCAACTGTAGTATATAATCACGGTAGCAACTTCGGTCCAAGGGTCTATAACAACGTAATAGATGAATCCGAAACGTACAATATCCTAATGCACCTCACTTTAATAATAAAAAAAAAAACATTAAAATAGCTGCTTGGAGAAAAAGTTTAAATTCAATAATTGTGCCACACTTGTTTCTCTTTCAATCTTTTTAATTTTTACTCTGTTATCTAATAAAATCTGGTAACATTATGTTGAATACATCCTGAGCAAGAGTACGCAAATTAAAACTTTCTATGGGCTCAAGAAACCGCTTTTATACAAAGAGAAAAATGTATTTCTATTCTAGCAATACTGCACATAATCTTTTATTATATTTGCAATTATTATTATTATTATTATTATTATTATTATTATTATTATTATTATTATTATTATTATTATTATTATTATGACTTGTACACGCAAAATGTAAAATACTTCTTTCAATGTATATCTCATTTTTTAATAAAATGTCATTTACCATTTTTTATGACCGACACCCTCAAATATGAATTCACAATATTCACAACACTGTCGCAAGCAGCCTTTTAAATGGCGCCAATATAAAATAAATTTTTTATTATATCATTTCAAACTCTCACCCTCTTTGTTACCAAATTTTGAGCAGATGAGTGTATTGTTGAAAAGTATTTACGTAGTTCAAAATTTATATGTTTCGTATGAAAATTCTAGATTTTGTACTTTATATTGCAAAAAATTGCCTACTGCATCGTAAATGCATTGATTCCAAACAATGTTCATGAAGAGAACTTTGTTAAATGTGGAAAACATTAAAATTTGTTCAGGTTATTCTCCGAAAAATTCTTGTGTAGTGATGCTAACTTGGTAAACCATGTAATCCCTTCTGGAATCAAAATGCCGAAATAAATATCTTGATTGTTGGTTTTCCCCTACCAAGTAATCAAAGACATAGTCAGCAATATATCCTTGAAGATACCTTGAAAGAGGCATAAAATATGTTCAGAATGTTGGACGTATCAGTTTAAAACCAAAAATTATCAGCGTCTAAAATTTCTCTAACAAATGGAGTTATCAGTAGGCTACATCTACCGTTTCGTTCCTTCTTCATATATACATGCATTTTCATTAAACTCAAGTTACCCTGTGACGCCATGTCGGGCAGCTCTGAACCCCTCTGCGATCGGGTTTCGCAGCCGCGGGCACAGCGGAGGCTCGCGATGGTGGCAGCTTTCTCGTGGTAATAAATGTTTCTCATACTGAACAAATTTAACTTAAAGTAATGTGAATGCCTAATACTGGTGTTTACATGTATAAAAGCAATTGGTTGAGAAGTTAGGGATGAAATAAAAGCTGAATAAAACTGAATACTATACTGCATTTTAAATTACAACTTTCGCATTTCCTTTTGTTAAGGCATGACGCACTGCGGAGTTAAGGAGGCAAGAATGTCGGCGAAATAGTGGTTGAAAATTTCAGTTTCTTTTAATGGTGAATAATTTCTAGATTTTTCGAAAATTTTGAAAAATTACGAAAATTTTTGAAATTTGTTTTTAATTTTGGAAAAATTTTGAAATTCTTTTAATTTTGATAAGTTTAGGAAGATTTGAAATTTTTTTGAAATTTGGAAATTTTTTAAATTTGGAAATTTTTTGAATATTGGAAAATTTTGAAACTTTTGAAATTTTTTTGAATTCTGAAAATTATTGAAAATTCTGAAAATTAACTTGAATTTTGAAAAATTTTGAAAATATTTTCAATAAAAAATCTTGACATTTTTTTTAATTTTGAAAATTAATTTTTTTTATTTTGAAGCATTTTTAAAATTTTGAAATTTTTTGAAATCTGAAAATTATGAATTTTCAATTCTTGAAAGTTTTTTTAATTCTTCGAATTTTTGGAGAAATTATTAAATTTTTAAATTTTTTTAATTTTGGAAAATTTTTGAAATTTTTTTTAATTTTCTAAAGTTTAGGAAGGGTTGAAATTTTTTGAATTTTGAAAATTTTTTTTAAATTTGGAAATTTTTTGCATATTTGAAAATTTCGAAAGTTTTGAAATTTTTTTGAATTCCGGAAATTTTTAAAAATTCTGAAAATTTATTTGAATTTTGAAAAATTTTGAAAAAATATTCAATGAAAAATTTTGACTTTTTTTTTAATTTTGAAAATTTAAATTTTTTATTTTGAAGAATTTTGAAAATTTAGAAATTTTTTTAATTTTGAAAATTTTGAATTTTCAATTCTTGAAAGTTTTTAAAATTCTTCGATATTTTGGAAAATTTACAAATTTTGAAAATTTTTTCTTTTGATCCCCCCAGCCGTTATAGCTGGTATTCGCAACCGTATTTCGCTACCTATCGTAGCTCCCCAAGTGCATCACGATGCTGGGTGGGCACCGGTCCCATACATTGGCCGAAATTTCATGAGAAAATTTCTTCCCCCATGAGGAATCGAACCAGCGCGCATTCCGTAACGCGAGTCCTAGGCGGGATACCTTAGACCGCGACGCCACGGCGCGGGACACTTATTGTTAATACTGTACTGTATTTTGATTAAACAAAAACCTAATGAAAATTATCAAACTCAAAATCGCGATATTTCCTAGTTCACGTAAATCGATGAACTACTTTTCTTCCCTCCTACACCTAGTAAAATCATTTGTTTGTATATTACGTCAGTACCATCGAACTCCAGTCGTGGAAGGGGGTAGGGGGTAGGTGTTTCCGGTTCTCAATTATAGATCCAAAGGTATAGCCAGGTTAATATTAGAAATGTTAGTAAAAATAAAATGATGTTCCTGTACATTTCCATTAAACTGAAGCTGCACGAATTGGGACGGTCTTCTGTTGAAGTTGTGTACGAACAGAAAGTGGAGCGAGATTGCACGGCGTTGCAATTCATTATCAGCTCGCGAGCATGATTTGCTGCCTAAAATGTTTTCCCTCTGAGAACGCGACTGAGTTTGAAAGGTTTAGAACAACTGATAGATTAAATAGTATTTTTGCTATAAAAGCTCTTATCTGATACGGATTAATAAATTTTAACTATCTGTTTGTATATGATTTACATTCGTTTTGACTTTTTAAAACCTTATATTTCTGTCATCTGTGTCTCGGAGCTGTTTAAGATGTAAGGTTTGTCTAGTTCCTGATTTTTGTACTGGTATGTGCAGGACACCGATAGTGGACAGCTGTTATAAAAGTGTGTATTAAGTGACAGTGAACATGCTTGTAGTATACCTATATCATTTTTTGTTTTCCCTGTTGGGTTTACGAGATTACTTGTTAAAATTTTTTCATAAATTTTACCAATCAATAATGTCCTGTTCCTTTAATATTTGTGTGAATGTTTCCGTTGTACTGATGGTGAAAACAACTGCCGTGTGATCACAAATTAATAACATATATAGGCCTAACAACATCTAAGACATCGGAATATAATCTGCCGATGTAAGAATAGTATGTCAGCAAGAAAGTAAAATGTGTATACTCCTGCCATCTGTTGAGATGTTGGGAAGCTGACTACTGAATTGCGCTTAGAAGTGTTGCATTCAGAACTTAATATTTTGTCTTCCATCAAATTTGTATCAATTTATTGTTAATTTTAACGCATAAAAACCGAAATATATTTAATTTATATTCAGATAAATATAAAACAACAGATCAGACAACATTGACAGATCCTAAATGTACCACAACTGTAGTATATAATCACGGTAGCAACTTCGGAACAAGGGTCTATAAAACGTAAAAGATGAATTCCGAAACGTAAAATATGCTAATGCACCTCACTTTAAAAAAAACATAAAAATTTATGCTTAGGGAAAACGTTTAAATTCAATAATTCTGACACATTTGTTTCTCTTTCACTGTTTTTAATTTTTACTCTGTTATCTAATAAAATCTCATAACATTATGTTGAATACGTCCTGAGCAAGAGTACGCTACTTAAAACATTCTGTGGACTCAGGAAACTGCTTTTATACAAAGAGCAAAATGTATTCTTATTCTAGAAATACATTATCTATTATTATTATTACAATTATTACTATTATTATTCTTACTTGTATACGCAAAGTGTAAAATACTTCTTACAATGTGTATCTCACTTTTTGAATAAAATATCTTTAACCACTTTTATGACCGACACCCCCATATATGAATTCACAATTTTCAGAACACTGTCGCAAGCAGCCTTTTAAGTGACGTCAATATAAAACACATATCTTAATACATCATTTGAAACTATCACCCTCTCTTTTTACCAAATTTTGTACAGATGAGTGTATTGTTGAAACGAATTTACGTAGTTGAAAATTCATATGTTTCGTATGAATATTATTGATTTTTTATTTATATTGCAACAAATTGTCCACTGCATTTTAAATGCATTGATTTCAAACAATGTTAATAAAGAGAACTTTGTTAAATGTGGAAAACATAAAAATTTGTTGAGTTTAATCTCCGAAACAGTCTTGTTTAGCGATCCTAACTTGGTAAACGATGTAATCTCTTCTGCAATCAAAATGCCAAAATAAATATCTTGATTGTTGGTTTTTTCCGCTACCAAGTAATCAATACAAAGTGAGCTATATATCCTTGAAGATACCTTGAACGAGGCATAAATTGATATGTCCGGAATTTAGGACGTATCAGTTTGAAACCAAAATTATCTGCGTCTAGAATTTTTTCTAGCAAATGGAGCTATCAGTAGGCTACATCTACCATTTCCTCCCTTTATCATTCTATATAATCTGCTAATTCTAATTGTTTCTGAGAACTATTATAGAAATCCATATTTGGCTGATTTCCTCCCTAAACTTGGAAAGGAGAACTCAGCATAAATTGTAAATCTTAGAATGCAAGACTTAAAACTCATAACTACGTCCCGTCCTGTTTCCTACGAACCCGCTCATGCATGACCCACACGTTGCCAAGTTTACCTTTCTGACCTGTTATTTTCGATCGTGTCTTAGCATGTTACATTAAGTACATGAGATGTAATATAAGTATGACATGAATAAACATGCACAATAAGTATTTCTGATTGTATACTTTCGGAATCACGATAAATCAGAACTGTGCCCAAGTACTGCGAAAGAAAGTAACTTTATGTTGATAAGCATGTTAAGTATACTTGCATAGTTTTTAATCCACGATAAAATGCGAAATTGACCATAAAGTACTTAATGTATGCCTTTCTTCCTTATTCCTTGTCTTTATTGTTTTCGGTGATAGATGAAAGTGCAAAAAGTATTTTTATGACAAACTCCGCTATTCTACTTCTCTTATTCGACACGTAACATTAGAGAGTTTCTGCCATGACGTATTCCTTGTTACCGTAAACTGTAATGTCGCTTGTCCGAGTACGATAATTACAATAGTGGGCCTTTCCATAAAAATACTTTTTCCACTCCTATAAGTAAAGACGGCTTGTTCGGTAATTCATAGCATCCCAAACAATTACTTTAGTGCAAGAGCGAGTAAAATTTGTCTTATTCACAGGTGATATTTTATTCACTCCTACAAATGCAATTAAAATGTAAATATTACTAGACAAAACACACAATAAAACCAACACTATGAAGATAACAGTCCTGAAATTAAAGTAACTTTTATTATAAAAACTGAAATTAAAACAAAGGGGCCATAGCAAAAATAGATGTAGATTTCTGCGGAACTACCGTGGACAAGGACAATTTGGTGACATTAAGCATTTCATCGGAAGAAAACTTCTTCTTTACATATTCTGCATCCGAAGAACAGTAATTTTAAATTTATTTCGGAATATGTATGATATGAAGATATATTAAATTTCTTTATTCTGTACCCAACGTGAGTAATAGTGTTGTCTTCATTACAATTCGTGAAATCATAGCCAAGTGTACATTATATTTAGTTGAGCTAAGCTCGGACAACAGTTGGCTTATCTAAGCCTCTTGTCACATAAATTATTACTTAGCCAATCTATCCTTCGCTGAATACGATAAAAACAAGGAAAATAGAAGAAAGACATACATTTCGTATTTTGTATTTTATTTCGAATTACATAGGGGATTAAAAAACTACACTAATATCTTTAAAATATTTTTAAACATAAAATTAGTAACGAACGAAAATTAGTTTATCTAAATATATTTTGATTAACCTCAAGCAACACGACTTGGCGCCGTTCCCTTGTTAATGTTGTGTACGAACAGAAAGTGGAGTGTGATTGATGGCGGAGTCATTCATTATCAGGTCGCGACCCCTGCTTTAGAGCATGATTTGCTGCCTAACATTTTTTCCCAGTGAGAATGCGACAGACTTTCCATAGTTTGTGTAAATAGTATTTTTCTTTCAAAAGGATCTGATCTGATGTTGATTAATAAATTTTAACTACCTTATTTTATACGATTCAGGTTCGATGTAACTTCTTTAAATTTATATCTCTGTCATCTGTGTTCCAGAGCTCTTTTACGATGAAAGGGTTGTTCTAGTTCTTGATTTGTGTACTGCATACAGGTTGTGAGTAGCTGTTCTAAAAGCGTGTTGTAAAGTGTCAGAAAACGTGCTTATAGTATATCTATTTCATTTTTTGCTTTTCATGTCGGGTTTCCGAGAATACTTCGTAAAATTGTTATATAATTTTGCCAATCAGTAATGTACTGTTGCCTAAATGTTTATGTGCATGCTTCCCTTGGACTGAGAGTTAAAAGAAATGCGGTATGGCCGGAATTTAAATAATTTATATAAAACAACACCTAAGACATCGGAATGTAATCTGCCCTTGTAAGAAAACCAAGTAAGTTAGGAAGAAATTAAAATCTGTATACTCCTGCCATCTGTTGAGACGTTGGAAAGCTGACTGCTGCGTTGCTCTTAGAACTGTTGCATTCAGAATTTAAAATTCTTGCTTCCGATCAAATTTCTATCAATGACTTCTTAATTTAAGCGCATAAAAATCGAAATATATTTAATTTAAATTCAGATAAATATAAAAACAACTGATCAAACAACACTGACAGAACCTAAATGTACTGCAACTGTAGTATATAATCACGGTAGCAACTTCGGTCCAAGGGTCTATAACAACGTAAAAGATGAATCCGAAACGTACAATATGCTAATGCAGCTCACTTTAATAATAAAAAAAAAACATTAAAATAGCTGCTTGGAGAAAAAGTTTAAATTCAGTAATTGTGCCACACTTGTTTCTCTTTCAATCTTTTTAATTTTTACTCTGTTATCTAATAAAATCTGGTAACATTATGTTGAATACATCCTGAGCAAGAGTACGCAAATTAAAACTTTCTATGGGCTCAAGAAACCGCTTTTATACAAAGAGAAAAATGTATTTCTATTCTAGCAATACTGCACATAATCTTTTATTATATTTGCAATTATTTTTATTATTATTATTATTATTATTATTATTATTATTATTATTATTATTATATTATTATTATTATTATTATTATTATTATTATTATTATTATTATTATTATCAGGGAAAGGATTTATATGTAAATACATATTTACTTATAAAGCTAATATAATTTATATTTTGCATTATCTTTATGTTTCACAATGTGTAGGGTTGAAAAATCCTACTTTTATTTTCCATATTTTTCCATATTTTAGAGTTTAGTACATATTTTCGTTAATTTCCATATATTTTCCATATTTCATATAAAACAGTCCATATTATATTAGGTTTAACAATAAAACAAAACAAAATTCCATTAACTTTTAAAAATACATTTCAACAATAGAGATTTAAACACATGTTCAGTAATCCCTTTAACATCAGAGTTATTTGAAAATTAGCAGTCCTATCAACAATGGGAAAGTAAGTTACAAAACTGTATTAATTTAATTTAAAATTTTTAACAGACTTCAGTTGTGCAGCTCAACAGTTAAATGCCAGTCAGAGTACACATAGGTTCAGTTTTGTAAATCATACTATAAAGACGGTAAATATGCCAAAAGTACGTCATTCAGTCAATTTAAAATCAAAACTAACAAGTTACATTTCAGAATTTAAAGAAGATGGTTTATCATATCAACTGACAATAAAATATTATTTTGTAATTTGTGTCAGTGTGCAGTATCATCTACACAAAAGTTCCTGGTGCAACAACACATTACAACTAGTAAACATCAGGCCAACAAACAACTAAATTCCAAGCAGAGACAATTGTTTTTAACACAACCAACAACATCGAATGTAAGATCTGAGTTTAACATCGACCTGTGCCGTTCTCTCATCTCTGCTGATATTCCTCTCTACAAACTAAAGAATAAGGTCTTCAGGGAATTCCTTGAAAAATATACTCAACATACAATCCCGGATGAGTCAACACTTAGGAAGACGTATGCTCCATCCATCTACGATGAGACAATACAGAAGATAAGAGATGAAATTAAAGATAGTTCAATTTGGGTTTCCATTGATGAGACTCCCGACAAAGAAGGTAGACTTGTTGGTAATGTAGTTATCGGTTTGTTAAGTGAACAATATTCTGAACGAATTCTTTTACATTGTGATGTTCTAGAAAAGTGCAATAACAAAACTATAGTTAAACTGTTCAACGAAGCTATGGGTATCCTGTGGCCAAAGGGTATTATGTACGATAATGTGTTATTCTTTATTAGCGATGCTGCCCCTTATATGGTCAAAGCTGGACAAGCATTATCTGTTGTATATCCTAAATTGACTCATTTTACTTGTGTGGCGCATGCATTTCATCGTGTGGCAGAAGTGGTCAGAGACAATTTCCCTAAAGTAGATTTGTTGATTTCATCAGTGAAAAAAGTATTTCTCAAAGCTCCCAGTAGAGTTAACGTGTTGAAAGAAATGTACCCTGAAATTCCATTGCCACCAAAGCCAATTTTAACTAGATGGGGTACATGGCTAGAAGCAGTTGAATATTATGCCGAACATATAGACTCTATTAACAATGTTCTCCTTGCATTGGACTCTGAAGATGCAGTCTCAATTGATACTGCGAAAACAGTTACCTGTGACATAAGTGTGAAGAATGACTTAGCTCACATTCAGCATACATTTTCATGCATCATAAAAACGCTCAAAAGTCTCCAAAATAGGCACCTTTCACTATCTGAAAGTTTTGAAATTATAAATAGTACTGTGGAACAACTGAATCGTGGTAGAGGTAAAGTTGCAGATGCAGTAAGAGCTAAGGTGGACACTGTACTTTCAAAAAACCCTGGATATGAAGAACTACAAAAGGTTGTTGCTGTGATGAGTGGTGAATCAACAGTGAAGATTAACTTGGACTTATCCCCAGCAGACATTGTGAAATTGAATTATGTACCAGTTACTTCTTGTGACGTCGAACGCTCTTTTAGTCAGTATAAATCTATCCTCAGAGACAATAGAAGAAGATTCACTTTTCAGCACTTGAAAGAAATGTTTGTAAACTATTGTTATGGTAACAGACAATAAAAATTGTGTTTTGTTGAAACTACATTGGAAGATAAGGTACGTCCATTATATTTTTTGTTTAGTTTGATTAAAATGTACCAATATTTAACGTACATAGTCATTTTTTTATAATTTTAAGTCCATATTTAATTCCATATTTTGGTAAAAATCCATATTTAATTCCATATTTTGGTAAAAATAACTACATATATATTTACATATTTCATATATTTTTAGTCCATATAAATCCGTTCCCTGATTATTATTATTATGACTTGTACACGCAAAATGTAAAATACTTCTTTCAATGTATATCTCATTTTTTAATAAAATGTCATTTACTATTTTTTATGACCGACACCCTCAAATATGAATTCACAATATTCACAACACTGTCGCAAGCAGCCTTTTAAATGGCGCCAATATAAAATAAATTTTTTATTATATCATTTCAAACTCTCACCCTCTCTTGTTACCAAATTTTGTGCAGATGAGTGTATTGTTGAAAAGTATTTACGTAGTTCAAAATTTATATGTTTCGTATGAAAATTCTAGATTTTGTACTTTATATTGCAAAAAATTGCCTACTGCATCGTAAATGCATTGATTCCAAACAATGTTCATGAAGAGAACTTTGTTAAATGTGGAAAACATTAAAATTTGTTCAGGTTATTCTCCAAACAATTCTTGTGTAGTGATGCTAACTTGGTAAACCATGTAATCCCTTCTGGAATCAAAATGCCGAAATAAATATCTTGATTGTTGGTTTTCCCCTACCAAGTAATCAAAGACATAGTCAGCAATATATCCTTGAAGATACCTTGAAAGAGGCATAAAATATGTTCAGAATGTTGGACGTATCAGTTTAAAACCAAAAATTATCAGCGTCTAAAATTTCTCTAACAAATGGAGTTATCAGTAGGCTACATCTACCGTTTCGTTCCTTCTTCATATATACATGCATTTTCATTAAACTCAAGTTACCCTGTGACGCCATGTCGGGCAGCTCTGAACCCCTCTGCGATCGGGTTTCGCAGCCGCGGGCACAGCGGAGGCTCGCGATGGTGGCAGCTTTCTCGTGGTAATAAATGTTTCTCATACTGAACAAATTTAACTTAAAGTAATGTGAATGCCTAATACTGGTGTTTACATGTATAAAAGCAATTGATTGATAAGTTAGGGCTGAAATAAAAGCTGAATAAAACTGAATACTATACTGGATTTTATATTACAACTTTTTCATTTCATTTTGTTAAGGCATGACGCACTGCGGAGGTATGGAGACAAGAATGTCGGCGCAATAGTGGTTGAAAATTTCAGTTTCTTTTAATGGTGAATAATTTCTGGATTTTTCGAAAATTTTGAAAAATTACGAAAATTTTTAATTTTTTAATTTTGGAAAAATTTTGAAATTCTTTTAATTTTGAAAAGTTTAGGAAGATTTGAAATTTTTTGAAATTTGGAAATTTTTTGAATATTGGCAAATTTTGAAAATTTTGAAATTTTTTTGGATTCTGAAAATTTTTGAAAATTCTGAAAATTTACTTAAATTTTGAAAAATTTTCAAAATATTTCCAATCAAAAATTTTGAATTTTTTTAATTTTGAAAATTTAATTTTTTTTTATTTTGAACAATTTTTAAAAATTTGAAATTTTTTGAATGTTGAAAATTTTGAATTTTCAATTCTTGAAAGTTTTTTAAATTCTTCGAATTTTGGGAAAATTTTTAATTTTTTTTTTTTTAATTTTGGAAAAATTTTGAATTTTTGTTTAATTTTGAAAAGTTTAGGAAGACTTGATATTTTTTGAATTTGGAAAATTTTTTAAATTTGTAAATTTTTGAATGGAAAATTTCGAAAATTTTGAAATTTTTTTGAATTCTGGAAATTTTTTCAAATTCTGAAAATTTATTTGAATTTTGAAAAATTTTGAAAAATTTTTCAATAAAAACTGAAAAATTTTGAAATTTTTTTTAATTTTGAAAATTTAAAATTCTTTTCATTTTGGAGAATTTTGAAAATTTTGAATTTTCAATTCTTGAAAGTTTTTTTAATTCTTCGAATTTTTTAAAATTTCTCAAATTTTGAAAATTTTTTCTTTTGAAAAATTTTTGAAATTTGAAAAATTCTGAAAATGTTGTAATTTTTAATTTTGGAAAATTTTGAACTTTTTTTGAATTTTAAGATATTTGAAAAAATTGAAAATAATTTGAATTTTGAAAATTTCGAAAATTATTTGAATATTGAAAATTTTTGTAAAATTTTGAAATTTTTTGAATTTTGGAAAATTTTGAAAATTTAAAAAACTTGATTTTGAAAAAAATAGAAATTGTTGACATTTTTTTGAATTATTAAAAATTTTGAAAATTTTTGAAAACTTTAAAATTCTTATGAATTTAAAAAAAATTGAAATTTTGGAAAATGAAAAATTTTGAAATTTTGAAACATTTTTGAATTTTGGAAAATACGGAATTACTATGAACTTTGTAAATTTTGAAATTTTTGAATTTTGAAAATGTTGAAAATTTGACTTGAAAATTTTAGATTTTGTTTTGAATTTTGAAAATTTTTTAAAATGTTGAAATTTTCCGAATTTATGGAACATTGAAATTTTTTTGTTGAAAATTTTCGGAATTTCTTTGAATTCAGGAAAACTTTGAAGAATTTTTAGAATTTTGAAATTTTTTTGCATTTCGAAATATTTTGAAAACCTTTTTGAATTTTGAAAAATTTTGGAAATTTTGAAGTGTTTTGAATTTTGGAAAATTTTGACATTTTTTGAATTTTGAAAAATTTTTAAATATTTGGAACTTTTGGAAAATTTTTTAAAATTTTGTTTTTTTTTTATTTTGAATTTTTTTTAATTTTGAAAAATTTATAATTTTTTTTCAATCTTGGAGAATTTTGAAATTATTTGAAAATTTTTAAATTTCTTTGAAATTTGAAAAATTTTGTGAATTGTCGAAATTTTTGAAAATTTTTTAAGATTCTGAAATATTTGGAAACTTGAAAAATTTTGAAAATTTTTTGATATTTTTTTAATCTTTAAAAATTTATAAATCTTGAATTTTTTTTAATGTTGTCAAAATTTTCTAAAATTCGAAGTAATTCCGAAAATTTTCAAGATTCAAGAAAGTTTCAAAATTTAAAAAATTTTCCAAAAATTCGAAAAGTTTCAAAATTTATCAAAATTATTTTCCTCCCGAGGAACAAAAAATTTTCAAACTTATTTATTCTGTATCCAACGCGACTGATATTGTCTTCATTACACTGTGTTAAAACATAGCCAAGTGTACTTAATATTCAGTTGAACTATCCGCGGACAACAGATGGTTACATAAATCTCTTGTCACATAGATCAACATTTACCCATCCAACTGTCACTGAATACGATAAAAACAAGGAAAGTAGAAGAAAGGCATACATTTTGCGTTTTGTAGTTTATTTCGGATTTCATATGGGTTTAAAAACTACATTGATATATTTAAGATGTTCCTGAACATAAAATTTGTAACGATCGAACATGAGCTTATCTACATACAGGGACATCATTTCATTTTTACTTCAATTTTTATTGTACCTGAGTTTTTGAATGTACTTCACTCCCACCCCTTCTACTAATGAAGTTCAACCGTTCTCCTCACAGATCCAAGACCGCATATATACAGTCATAGTAGCCTTACGGTCATAGTAAACAGTACGTTCCAAAAATATGTTCGTGTTTTCCAGTGAAGAAAGTGTTTCAATACTGAATCATTTTCGCACAGATACTGTCGTCCATTTGACTACGTCGCATCCCGGTTTCCCCCACCTGCTTCTATTCGTCTCTCTGTAAAGGCTAGTGGCTGTACTGTCTTACCTCTTTTCTGAGAACATTAATTTCTGTTAGGAATTGGACGTCTACGTAATATTATACCCATACAATTATTTAAAATAACTCAATTAAAAGGATTGTATTAAAGTTGTTACTAAATAAAAGGGCGTCGTCAAGTAATTAACTGTCATGTGATTTCCTCCCTTTCTACGACCCTGCGACATAACCACTTGGACGGACAGTGGATAGCATGTCTGAGTAATTTTATCTTTTCGGATCGGGCGGAAGTGAAGACTGAATTTACAATACGTAAGGTCCTGTTTTATAGAGTAGGTACAGAATTATTTCAACATGAGTTACTGATACGAAGAACGAACCTGGTAATTGGAATTACGTACAATAGTCTATAGTGCGATAATATGCACAAAAGAACTGAAGCCTGTATCGAAATGAACGGCCACCATTTTCGAAAATGTGTTTAAATATGCATATTATGATTATTTTTCAATTTAACGTCTTTCTCTATATCGTACGCTAATGTGCTGTAGACAGTATAGGCCTAATATACACTGCATAATGAATACGTCCACATGGACAGCTCAGTTCGTGTGTAAAAATACTCGTTGTTGATATTATACTGTATTTTGATTAAGCAAAAACCTAATGAAAATTATCACACTCAAAATCGCGATATTTCCTAGTTTATGTAAATGGATTAACTACTTTTCTTCCCTCCTATATCTAGTAAAGTGATTTGTTTGTATATTACGTCAGTACCATCGAACTCCAGTCGTGGAAGGGGGTAGAGGTAGGTGTTTCCGGTTCTCAATCATACAGCCAAAGGTATAGCCAAGTTAATATTAGACATGTTAGTAAAAATAAAATGATGTCCCTATACATTTCCATTAAACTTAAGCTGCACGAATTGGGACGGTCTTCTGTTGAAGTTGTGTACGAACAGAAAGTGGAGTGAGATTGCATGGCGTTCCCCTTCATTATGAGCTCGCGTCCCCTGCAATAGAGCATGATTTGCTGCCTAAAATGTTTTCCCTCTGAGAACGCGACTGAGTTTGAAAGGTTTAGAAGAACTGATAGATTAAATAGTATTTTTGCTAAATTTTTTCATAAATTTGCCGATCAATAATGCCCTGTTCCTTTAATATTTGTGTGAATGTTTCTGTTGTACTGATGGTGAAAATAACTGCCGTGTGATCACAAATTAATAACATATATAGGCCTAACAAGATCTAAGACATCGAAATTTAATCTGCCGATGTAAGAATAGTATGTCAGCAAGAAAGTAAAATGTGTATACTCCTGCCATCTGTTGAGATGTTGGAAAGCTGACTACTGAATTGCGCTTAGAACTGTTGCATTCAGAGCTTAATATTTTGTCTTCCATCACATTTGTATCAATGCATTGTTAATTTTAACGCATAAAAACCGAAATATATTTAATTTATATTCAGATAAATATAAAACAACAAATCAGACAACATTGACAGATCCTAAATGTACCACAACTGTAGTATATAATCACGGTAGCAACTTCGGAACAAGGGTCTGTAACAACGTAAAAGATGAATTCCGAAACGTACAATATGCTAATGCACCTCACTTAAAAAAACCATAAAAATTATGCTTAGAGAAAAAGTTTAAATTCAATAATTCTGACACACCTCTTTCTCTTTCACTCTTTTTAATTTTTACTCTGTTATCTAATAAAAACTCATAACATTATGTTGAATACGTCCTGAGCAAGAGTACGCTACTTAAAACATTCTGTGGACTCAAGAAACTGCTTTTATACAAAGAGCAAAATGTATTTTTATTCTAGCAATACATAATCTATTATTATTATTATTACAATTATTACTATTATTATTCTTACTTGTATACGCAAAGTGTAAAATACTTCTTACAATGTGTATCTCACTTTTTGAATAAAATATCTTTAACCACTTTTATGACCGACACCCCCATATATGAATTCACAATTTTCAGAACACTGTCGCAAGCAGCCTTTTAAGTGACGTCAATATAAAATACACTTCTTAATATATCATTTGAAACTATCACCCTCTCTTTTTACCAAATTTTGTACAGATGAGTGTATTGTTGAAACGAACTTACGTAGTTGAAAATTCATATGTTTCGTATGGAAATTGTGGATTTCGTACTTTACATTGCAAGAAATTGTCTACTGCATTGTAAATGCATTGATTTCATACAATGTTCATGAAGAGAACTTTGTTAAATGTGGAAAACATAAGAATTTGTTGAATTTAATCTCCGAAACAGTCTTGTGTAGCGATCCTAACTTGGTAAACCATGTAATCCCTTCTGGAATCCAAATGCCAAAATAAATATCTTGATTGTTGGTTTTTTCCCCTACCAAGTAATCAATACAAAGTGAGCTATATATCCTTGAAGACACCTTGAAAGAGGCATAAATTGATATGTTCAGAATTTAGGACGTATCAGTTTAAAACCAAAATTATCTGCGTCTAGAATTTTTTCTAACAAATGGAGCTATCAGTAGGCTACATCTACCATTTCCTTCCTTTATCATTCTATATAATCTGCTGATTCTAATTGTTTCTGACAACTATTATAGAAATCCATATTTGGCTGATTTCCTCCCTAAATTTGGAAAGAAGAACTCAGCTTAAATTGTAAATCTTAGAAAGTAAGACTTAAAACTCATAACAGCGTCCCGTCCTGTTTCCATCGAACCCGCTCATGCATGACCCACACGTTGCCAAGTTTACCTTTCTGACCTCCTGTTATTGTCAATCGTATCTTAGCATGTTTCATTAAGTACATGAGATGTAATATAAGTATGACATGAATAAACATGCACAATAAGTATTTCTGATTGTATACTTTCGGAATCACGATAAATCAGAACTGTGCCCAAGTACTGCGAAAGAAAGTAACTTTATGTTGATAAGCATGTTAAGTATACTTGCATAGTTTTAATCCACGATAAAATGCGAAATTGACTATAAAGTACGAAATGTATGCCTTTCTTCCGTATTCCTTGTCTTTATTGTTCTCGGTGATAGATGGAAGTGCAAAAAGTATTTTTATGACAAACTCCGCTTCTACTTCTCCTATTCGACACGTAACATTAGAGAGTTTCTGCCATGACGTATTCCTTGTTACCGTAAACTGTAATGTCGCTTGTCCGAGTACGATAATTACAATAGTGGGCCTTTCCATAAAAATACTTTTTCCACTCCTATAAGTAAAGACGGCTTGTTCGGTAATTCATAGCATCCCAAACAATTACTTTAGTGCAAGAGCGAGTAAAATTTGTCTTATTCACAGGTGATATTTTATTCACTCCTACAAATGCAATTAAAATGTAAATATTACTAGACAAAACACACAATAAAACCAACACTATGAAGATAATAGTCCTGAAATAAAAGTAACTTTTACTATAAAAACAGAAATTAAAACAAAGTGGCCATAGCAAAAATAGATGTAGATTTCTGCAGAACTAACGTGGACACAGACGATTTGGTGACATTAAGCATTTCATCGGAAGAAAACTTCTTCTTTTCATATTTTGTGTCCGAATCACAGTAATTTTAAATTTATTTATTCTGTACCCAACGTGAGTAATAGTGTTGTCTTCATTACAATTCGTTAGATCATAACCAAATGTACATTATATTTAGTTGAGCTAACCGCGGACAACAGTTGGCTTATATAAGCCTCTTGTCACATAAATTATTACTTAGCCAAACTATCTGCCGCTGAATAGGATAAAAACAAGGAAAGTAGAAGAAAGACATACATTTCGTATTTTGTATATTATTTCGAAATACATATGGGATTAAAATCTACACTAATATATTTAACATGTTTCTAGACATAAAATTTGTAACCAACGAAAATTAGCATATCTAAATATATTTTCATTAACTTCAAGCTTAACGACTTGGGATGGTTTCCTGGTTAATGTCGTGTACGAACAGAAAGTGGAGTGTGTTTGAAGGCGGTGCCCTTCATTATCAGCTCGCGACCCCTGGTTTAAAGCATGATTTGCTGCCTAACATTTTTTCCCAGTCAGAAGAGAACAAATTTTCAATAGTTAAGAAGGATCTCATTGTTCAAATAGTATTTGTCCTTCAAAAGAATCTTATCTGATGCTGATTAATAAATTTTAACTACCTATTTTTCTTCGAGTTATGTTCGTTTTGACATGTTACATTTATATTTCTGTCATCTGTGTCCCAGATCTCTTTTACGATGAAAGGGTTGTTCTAGTTCTTTATTTCTGTACTGCATACAGGTAGTGAGTAGCTGTTCTAAAAGCGTGTTGTAAAGTGTCAGTGAACGAGCTTATAGTATATCTATATCATCTTCTGCTTTTATGGTAATGTCGGGTTTCCGAGAATACTTGGTAAAATTGTTACATGTCCTGTTCCCTAAATATTTGTGTGCATGCTTCCCTTGGACTGAGGGTTAAAATAAATGCGGTATGGCCGGAATTTAAATAATTTATATAAAGCAACACCTAAGACATCGGAATGTAATCTGCCCTTGTAAGAAAACCAAGTAAGTTAGCAAGAAATTAAAATCTGTATACTCCTGCCATCTGTTGAGACGTTGGAAAGCTGACTGCTGCATTGCTCTTAGAACTGTTGCATTCAGAATTTAAAATTTTTGTTTTTCATCAAATTTGTATCAATGAGTAATTAATTTTAGCGCATAAAATTCGAGATATATTTAATTTATATTCAGATAAATATAAAAACAACAGATCAGACAACATTGACAGAACCTAAATGTACTACAACTGTACTATATAATCACGGCAGCAACTTCGGACCAAGGGTCTATAACAACGTAAAGATGAATTCCGAAAACGTACAATATGCTAATACAACTCACTTAAAAAACATTAAAAATTGCTCTTTAGAGAAAACATTTAATTTCAATAATTGTGACACACTTGTTTCTCTTTCACTCTTTTAATTTTTACTCTGTTATCTAATAAAATCTCATAACATTATGTTGAATACATCCTCAGAAAGAGTACGCAACTTAAAACTTTCTGTGGGCTCAAGAAACTGCTTTTAAACAAAGAGCAAAATGTGTTTTTATTCCAGCAATACATAATCTATTATTATTATTATTATTATTATTATTATTATTATTATTATTATTATTATTATTATTACTTGTATACGTAAAATGTAAGATACCAGATACGATGTATATCTCATTTTTGAATAAAATGTCATTTACCATTTTTTATGACCGACACTCTCAAGTATGAATTCACAATATTCACAACACTGTCGCAAGCAGCCTTTTAAATGACGTCAATATAAAATACATTTTTTAATATATCATTTCAAACTATCAGCCTCTCTCGTCACCAAATATTGTACAGATGCGTGTATTGTAGACACTTATTTACGTAGTTCAAAATTCATGTTTCGTATGAAATTTGTAGATTTTGTACTTAACATTGCAAGAAATTTTCTACTGCATTGTAAATGCATTGATGTCAAACAGTGTTAATGAAGAGAACTTTGTTAAATGTGGAAAAAAAATTGTTGAGGTTATTCTTCGAATCAGTCTTGTGTAGTGATCCTAACTTGGTAAACGATGTAATCCCTTCTGGAATCAAAATGCCAAAATAAATATCTCGATTGTTGGTTTTTTTCCCTACAAAGTAATCAATACAAAGTGAGCTATATATCCTTGAGGATACTTTGAAAGAGGCATAAATTGATACGTTCAGAAGGTTGGGCATATCAGTTTCAAACCAAAAATTATAAGCGTCTAGAATTTCTCTAAAAATTGGAGCTAACAGTAGGCTACATCTACCATTTCGTTCCTTTTTCTTTCAAATATCTTCTCCTGTTCGAAATTGTTTCAGAGAACTATTATAGAAATCCATATTTGGCTGATTTCATCCCTAAACTTGAAAAGAAGAACCCGCTCATGCATGACCCACATGTTGCCAAGTTTTCGCCTTCTGACCTTCTATTACAGTCGACCGTGTCTTTGCTTATTACATTATGTACATTAGATGTAACATAATTATTACATACATAATGTATTTGACATTGTAGATTTTCAGAATCACGATAAATCGGAAATGTGTCCGAATATTTCCGAAATAAGTAATTTTATGTTCATAAGCATGTTAAGTATATTAGGGTATTTCCTAATCCACGATAAAATGCGAAATAGGCTGCAAAGTGCGAAATGTATGCTTCTCTTCCTTATTCCTTGTCTTTATTGCATTCGGTGATAGATGGAAGTGCAAAAAGTATTTTTATGACAAACCCAGCTATTGTACTTTACGTATTCGGGAACGTGACGTTAGAGAGATTCTGCCATAACGTGTTCCATGTTACCGTAAACAGTAATGTCACGTGACCGAATATGGTACTTACAGTAGTGGGCCATTCCATAAAAAATATTTATTTCCACTGTTATCAAGAAAGAGAGCTTGTTCAGTCGCTCATAGCAACCCAAACAATTACTTAAATGCAAGAGTGAGTAAAATTTGACTTTTTCACAGATGATATTTTATTCACTCGTAGAAATGCATTTAAAATGTAAAATAATTACTAGACAAAACAGACAATAAAAGCAACACAATGAAGATAATAGTGCTGAAATTAAAGTAACTTTTACTTTAAAAACTGAAATTAACATAAAGAGGCAAAAACAGATGCAGATATCTGCAGAACTAACGTGGACACAGACGCCATGGTGACATTAAGCATTTCATCCGAATTAAACTTCTTCCTTACACATTTTGCTTCCGAAGAACAAAATTTTAACTTATTTATTCTGTATCCAGCCTGACTGATATTGTCTTCATTGCATTTCGTTACGTCATAGCCAACTGTACATAATATTTATTTGAACTAACCGGGGACAACAGTTGGCTGACATAAGTCTCTTGTCACATAAATTTTTATTTCGCCTAACCATCTGTAACTGAATACGATAAAAAAGAAAAGAAAATGGGAGACATACATTTCGCATTTTGTACTTTTTTTCGAATTACATAGGGGGATAAACACTACACTAATATATTTAACACGTTCCTAACATGAAATTAGTAACGAACAAAAATTAGCTTATATATATATATATATATATATATATATATATATACAGGGTGTTTAAAAAATACGGGGCATAATTTCAGGTATGTATTTCCCACATGTAGACTATCAAAATAGTTCATTACAACATCTGTCCGGAAATGCTTCATTTCCGAGTTATGGCCTTCACAACATTGAAATTTACCGGAAAGTTTTTCTTTCCGCAGGTCGTTGTCATTACAGAAGATGTTCAAAATGTCCACCTCCTGCTTGAATACAGACCTCACATCGATGTCTCATTGACCTGCGAACACGATCCCAAACTCCAGGAGTATTGCGTATGTCCTCAGAACATGCCACAATTCGATTCCGAAGGGATTCCAAATCAGGCACCGGAGACGAATAAACCAATGATTTTAAATGGACCCACAAGTAGAAATCGAGAGGGTTCAGAGCAGGTGAGCGTGGAGGCCAAGCAATTGGGCCACCTCTACCTATCCATCGATCGATCAGGAAACCTTCGATCCAAGTACCGGCGAGCCGTACGACTGAAGTGTGCAGGAGCGCCATCATGCAAGAAGTGAATGTGTTGACATTGATCAGTGGAGTGTCTTCTAAAATATGAGGTATGGTGTTTTCCAGGAAGTTTGTGTACGCCTGCCCCGTAAGTCTGTTTACAAGTACATGGGGTCCAACTAATCGATCACCAATGATACCGGCCCACATGTTGAGGGAGAACCGCACATGGTGATGAGCTGGAACAGTTACACGTGGGTTTTCATACGCCCATACATACTGATTGTGGAAATTTGTTATGCCATCTCGTGTGAACTGTGCTTCATCTGTAAATAATACTAAGGCAGGAAAGTTCGGATTTACACCACACTGCTGCAAGAACCACTGACAGAACCTAACTCGTGCAGGGTAATCTGTTGGTGACAGGGTCTGTACACGTTGCAAATGATAAGGATACAATCGATACTCTTTCAACAGTCTCCAGACAGTCGTATGAGGAACATTGACTTGCAATGCTACCCTTCGTGTGCTGATAGGAGTCATGTTCACAGCCTCCAGAATCTCCTCCTGTACTTCTGGAGTTGTAGATCTTGGTCGTCCCCTTCCCAAACCAGGAGAGTTAAATTTTCCATACTCGCACAGACGGTAATGGAGACGTACAAATGTCTTCCGATCTGGACATTGTCGCTTTGGGTACCTCTCCTGGTTCAAACGACGAGCCAGCGCAGCATTGCAGTCCGCCATACCGTACATGAAGTTTATCTCTGCCAGCTCTTGATTTGAATACATGTCGCACAGTCTAACGCCTACACAACACTGAATGTTACCTTCGCCTCGGAATGAACTGTCAGAGTGCCCTCTTAATGTCTCCTTTGACGGCAACGACCTGCGGAAAGAAAAACGTTCCGGTGAATTTCAATATTGTGAAGGCCATAACTCGGAAATAAAGCATTTCCGGACACATGTTGTAATGAACTATTTTGATTGTCTACATGTGGGAAATACATACCTGAAATTATGCCCCGTATTTTTGAAACACTCTGTATACATTTTCATTAAACTCAAATTATACGACTAAGGATGGCTCCTTGTTAGTGTTGTGTAAGAACAGAAAGGGGAGCGAGATTGCATGGCGTTACCCTTCTTTATGAGCTGGCGACCACTGTATAGACCAGGGGTCGTCAGCACAGAGTATTCTGGGGCTAGCATCTCTTAAGGCTCGTTCACAATGAAAATTAAACATAACGTAAGCGTTAACTTAAGAATATAAACGTTACGGTAAAATCAAGATCATTCACGATGGGAACGTAAACATAACAGCAAACATACTTGGTAACCATGGAAACATAACAACGACGCCATTTCTTCATATTCTGTCGTATACTTCAGCGCTCCACGATTGTGTTCTGTTTGCAAATCACGTAAGCATAAGCATGAAAGTTTGGAGTTTGCAAACTTTCATGTTAACGTCTTACGGCAATGTTAATGTCAATGTTTATGTGAATCATTGCGAATGATCCCATTTGGTAGCCTGGCGCAAACTTTTGTGTTTATGTTACGGTTATGTTTAATTTTCATTGTGAATGGGCCTTTACCCGCTGAAAACGCAGTGCACCATAGTGCACTGCGTAGCTGCCAGCGGGTATGCTCTCTATCTCTCCCTGCTGCACGACGGTGTACATGGGACGGCACCGCGTATCCGTTGCACATTTCAGCGAGGGCTGACGACCACTGGTTTAGAGCATTATTTGCTGCCTAACATTTTCTCCCAGTGATAACGCGATTGAGTTTCCATAGTTTAGAAGGATCTGATTGTTTAAATAGTATTTTTTTCCTTCAAACGAGTCTTATCTGATGCTGATTAATAAATATTTAACTACCTTTTTGTATGCTATTTAGATTTAATTAATTGATTAACTAGTGGACTTACCCGTGTTAATTATGTAAGATTTGTGCGGCTTACAGCTGTTTCAGTGCTTCACGCACCTCCTCAGATCCTCAATTAATTATATTCAAGTGTAAAAAAGTAGTGTACGCAAGATTCAAAATGGATTATTTAAATTTGTTTTGACTCCTTTAAAATTATGTTCCTGTCGCCTATGTCTCAGGTCTTTGACGATGCAAGGGTTGTTCTAGTTCTTGAATTTTGTACTGAGAGTGAACATGATACCGGTAGTGGGTGGCAGTTCTAAAAGCGTCTTGTATAATGTCAGTGAACATGCTTTTAGTATATCTATACCATTCTTTTTTCATGTTGGGTTTCCGAGATCAGTTGGCAAAATTTTTCATAATTTTGCCAATCAATGTCGTGTTCCTTAAATATTTGTATACATGCTTCCCTTCAACTGAGGGGTAAATAACAGGCGCATTTCCGAATTTAGAAAGTTGATATAAAACAACACCCAAGACACCGGAATGTAATCTGCCGTTGTAAGAATACTATGCAAGTTAGCAAGAAAGTAAAATCTGTATACTCCTGCCATCTGTTGAGATGTTGGAAAGCTGACAACTGCATTGCTCTTAGAACTGACGAATTCCAAATTCAAAATTTTTGCCTTCCATCGAATTTGTATCAATGTCTTATTAATTTTAGCGCATAAAAACCGAAATATATTTAATTTATATTCGGATAAATATAAAAACAAATGATCAGATAACACTGACAGCACCTAAACGGACCACAACTGTAGTACTGTATATAATCACAGTAGCAACTTCGGTCCAGGGGTTTATAACAACGTAATAGATTAATTCCGAAACGTACAATATGCCAATGCTCCTTTCTTTAAAGAAACCATTAAAAATTGACGTTTGGAGAAGACATTTATGTTCAATTATTGTGACATATTTATTTCTCCTCCTCTCTTTTTAATTTCACTTTGTTATTTAATAAAATGTCTTAACATAATCTGGAAAGATTCCTGAGCACGAGTGCGTAACTTAAATCGTTCTGTGGGCTCAAAAGTGCTTTTAAACAAAAAGCAAAATGTATGTTTCTTCTGGCAAAAAAAGTTTTTATTATAATTATTACTACTGCTATTATTATTATTATTATTATTATTATTATTATTATTATTATTACTACTACTACTACTACTACTACTACTACTACTACTACTACTACTACTACTACTACTACTACTACTATTATTATTGGTAGATGCAAAATGTAATATATCATGTACACTATAAATATCAATTTTAATAAAATATCATTTAACATTTTTTATGACAGACCCTCAAACATGTGCTCGCAATTTTGAAAAAAAAAAAAAAACTGTCGCAAGCAGGCTTTTTAGTGACGTCAATATAAAATACATTACTAAATATATCATTTCAAACAATCAGCCTCTGTTGGTACACATTTTGTACAGATGAGGGTATTGTAGACGTGTTTACATAGTTTAAAATTCATGAGCTTCGTTTGAAAGTTGTAGATTTTGTACTCTACATTGCAAAAATTGTCTATTGTGTTGTAAATGCATTGATTTCAAACAGTGCTAACGAAGAGAACTTCGTTATATTTGGAAAACATAAAAATTTGTTGATGTTATTTCCAGAAAGAGTCTTGTGTGGTGATACTAACAGAGTAAACGATGTACGGTAATCTCTTCTCGAATCAAAATGCCAAAATAAATATAGATGCAGATTTCTGCGGCACTAGCGTCGACAAAGATGCTTTGGTGACATTAAGCATTTGATCGGAAGTAATTTCTTCTTTACATATTTTGCTTTCGAAGAACAAAAAATTTTTAATTTATTTATTCTGTATCCAACGTGACTGATATTGTTGTCTTCATCACAATTCGTTAAATCATAGCCAACTGTACATAATATTTAGTTGAAGTAATAGCGGACAACAGTTGGCTTACATAAGTCTCTTGTCACATAAATTGAAGACTTGAAATAAAAAAAGGTTCTAAGTGCCATAATACGGAATTTTGAAATTGTGTGCAAAATGGGATCTATATGCCAAGCCCAATAATGTATAAAAGGCTCGAACTGCCACGAATGAAAATGTAGTACCAAATGCAATCGAAAGATAGCATGCGGTTTAACTGTCGCTGCTGTTAACATATGAAAGGCTCCGCTCTATGTCCCGCGCGCTTCCTCCTCATAGTTAGATTAAATGGCGGAGGCGGCAGATATTTGCAAGAGTTTGAGTGGAAAGAAACGAAGAATTAAAGGAGAAGGTACTGCGCTGCAATGAAAAAAAAATCTGAAAAAAAAAAAAATGGAGGAAATGAGTACATAGGCCTAAGTTCAAATACCGGTAATAAAAATGTTCCTGTAATAGCTCGTCCAGCACAGGAGGTAAGTGTCATTACTAATCGCTAACCTACACCATGCCTGGACAGACGGATTATTCTTGTTCTGTTTTCATGAAAGCAACAATAAGGTCTAACTAAATTATGTTGGTTGTGACAACAGAAAAAAACTGGTAGACCTAGTGAGGTACAGTGCACAGGGTTCTCCATCTTGCTTTCTGAGTCGGTGTGCATGCAAGTGTAAATGCGAGAACCTCAGTTATGAACACGAGGTCGGGCTGTTTGAAGATTTTTGACCTGGCCTGGAAGATAATGAAAAGCGAGGGAGTTACTTGATGGGGCTGATGCAAGTATCACATTTTAAAAGAAGACGTCATGGAACCTACGATGACCCTTCACAGAGCAGGAGACAAGCAACTATTATTATTCCAGTTACCTTGGCAACTATTCATTACACTGTTCCAGATGGGCAAGGTGACTTAGTGCAAGTTTGCAGAGGAAGATTTTCTGAAATATTTGCGTTAACTCGGAAGAAAATCCAGGTATTAACCGAGAAGAAAAATAATTTGACTGAAATTATACAGTACCTGACAAATGATGACCACAAACAGTTTTACAGAACCATTAGTGAATAAACTTTTATTTTATGAACAAAAAACTATTTTTGTTTCATTCGTTTGCCCTCTTCACTATCTTTTTGCTGATTCTGAAGTATGGAACTTAGAGCCTTTCATTAAATTTCCACTTTCAGTACGATTTTCACACTATTACAATATTACTTTTGTAAGTTCCTTTGGATAATAGCTCCATATTATGCTTATCTTTCAATTAAAGCACATTAATACTGAAATTATGACCATTAATTGCCTAGTACACTTAAAACTCATTTTCCTCAAATTCATGATTATGGCACTTAGAGCCTTTTTTATTTCAAGTCTTCAATTATTATTTCGCCCAACCATCTGTCACTGAATACAATAAAAACAATGAAAATAGAAGAAAGACATACATTTCGCATTTTGTATTTTATTTCGAATTACATAGGGGATTAAAAACTACACTAATATATTTAACATGTTTCCAAACATAAAATTAGTAATAAACGAAAATGAGCTTATCTATATATTTTTTAATTCAACTCAAGCTACACGACTTGGGACGGTTTCCCTGTTAAAGTTGTGTACGAACAGAAAGTGGAGTGAGATTGCACGGCGTTCTCCTTCATTACGAGCTCGCGACCCCTGCTTAGAGCATTTTTAGCTGCCTAACATTTTTTCTCAGTGACAACGCGAGTGAGTTTCCATAGTTTAGAACGAAATGATTGTTTAAATAGTATTTTTCCTTTAAAAGAATCTTATCTGATGCTGATTAATAAGTTTTGACTACCTTTTTTTGCGATTTACATTCTTTATGGCTTCTTTAAATTTATATTTCTGTGAACTGAGGCTCAGAGTTCTTTTACGATGTAAAGGATGTTACAGTTCTTGATTTTCGTACTGGGTGTGTACAGGATATCGGTAGTGAGTAGCTATTCTAAAAAGGTGACGTGAAGTGTCAGTGAACATGCTCTTATTATTTCTATATCATTCTTTGTTATTGATGTTGGGTTTCCGAGAATGATCGGTAAAATTGTTTCATAATTTTGCCAATCAGTAATGTCCTGTTCTCTTCAATATTTGTGTGCATGCTTCCCTTGGACTGAGGGTTAAAATAACAGGAGTAGGATCGCAACTTAAATAATTTATATAAAACATTATCCAAGACATCGGAATGTAATCTGTCGTTGTAAGAATAGTATGTAAGTTAGCAAGAAAGTGAAATCTGTATACTCCTGCCATCTGTTGACATGTTGGAAAGCTGACTGCTGCATTGCTCTTAGGACTGTTGCACTCAGAATATAAAATTTTTGCGTTCCATCAAATTTGTATCAATGTCTTACTAATTTTTAGCCCATAAAAACCCAAATATATTTAATTTATAATCAGAAAAAATAAAACATAAGATCAAACAACATTGACAGAACCTAAATGTACCACAACTGTAGAATAAAATCACAGTAGCAACATGGGTCCAAGGATTTATATTATCGTAATAGATGAATTCCGAAAAGTACAATATGATAATGCTCCTCAGTTAAAAAAGAAAAAACATTAAAAATTGCTGTTAAGAGAAGACAATTATTTTAAATTAATATGACACATTTGTTTCTCGTTCTCTCTTTTAAATTTTTACTCTGTTATTTAAGAAAGTGGCTTAACATTATGTGGAATACATCCTGAGTAGAGTACGTAAATTAAATCTTTCTGTGGGCTCATGTGGGCTTTTATACAAAAAGCAAAATGCATCTTCGATATGACAATAAAGTTTTTATTATTATTATTATTATTATTATTATTATTATTATTACTAGTAGACCTAAATGTAAGATACCATATACAGTATAAATCTCATTTTTTAATAAAATGTCATTTACCATTTTTTATGACCGACATTATCAAATATGATCTCTCTATTTTGGAAACACTGTCTCAAGCAGTCTTTTTACTGACGTCAATATAAATTACATTTTTAAATACATCATTTCAAACTACTTGCCTCTTTTGGCACTAAATTTTGTAGAGGTGAGGGTGTTGTAGACTTGATTATGTACTTTAAAATTGGTAAGTTTCGGGTGAAAAATGTAGATTTTGTAATTTACATTGCGAGAAATAGTGTACTGCATTGTAAATGCATTGACTTCAAAGAGTGTTAATGACGAGAACTTTGTAGTATGTTAAAATAGTACATTATGCAACGAGCCTATAATGATAGTAATTAAGATGCAAGTATGTTTGTTTATGAAACGAGCGCAAGCGAGTTTCATGATTTTCATTCGAGCGTCTTAATTACCATTATAGGCAAGTTTCATACGACTTTTTATGCTGGACCATATTTCTAACTTTAAATTATTCAGAAGTATACATTTTAATTATATCTGACTGAAGATCGGAAGTGACCTTGTTCATAGCTCTTGAATTGTGAGATGTGCGCAGACGAGAAAATATTGATTTTTTCCGAGGAACAATAATGTCATTGGCCTTGATGTATTGCAGAGAATGTATAACCTGGAAATTGATTTAGAATTGAAAAACGAGATGACAAATTGAATTTATTTGAATATTATTTACAATTAGCGCTAATTATTATAGTAACAGAACATAACCTTCTGCGACAGTATTGGATTTCCAGCCTCCGTGACGTTTCCCTCGTCTTTCGATTGCATATCCGAGAATAATCGAAAACCTGAACTTTAATGAATAGGTGTACTTTAATGACATGCATTAAAGGGCTGCTATCAGGTGTATAATTACTACATTCCGGCATGATCGAGCATAAAATGTAAATAGTTGTTGAAATTACTGTCTAAAACAGTCTTGTGTAGTCATCCTAATTTGGTAAACGATGTAAGTCCTTATCGAATGAAAATGCCAAAATAAAAAAAATTTCGAATGTTGGTTTTTTTTTCCCCTACGAAGTAATCAATACAAAGTGAGCTATATACCTTTAAGGATACCTTGAAGGAGGCATAAATTGATATGTTCAGAAGGATACACGTATCAGTTTCAAAGCTAAAATTATCAGCTTTTAGAATTTCTATAAAAAATGGAGCTATCATATTTTATGATAAAACACATATGTTAAGTCAATAATACAGTGTTCATTGATCTTATGAAATCCATTAAAGGTGAAATGTTACAGTAGTAACATACGACCTTTAATGTATTTCATGGAGCTATCAGTATCAGTTTGAGATGGGCAGGACATGTAGCACGTATGGGCGAATCCAGAAATGCATATAGAGTGTTAGTTGGGAGGCCGGAGGGAAAAAGACCTTTGGGGAGGCCGAGACGTAGATGGGAAGATAATATTAAAATGGATTTGAGGGAGGTTGGATATGATGATAGAGACTGGATTAATCTTGCTCAGGATAGGGACCAGTGGGGGGCTTATGTGAGGGCGGCAATGAACCTCCGGGTTCCTTAAAACCCAGTAAGTAAGTAAGTAAGTAAGTATAATAGATTATGGTCTCAGAAACACAATAACAGATACAACCAAGCTCAACTGTCATTCTACCCTGAGGAATGGCGGTTATGAATTCCAGCTCCCAGATGACGTCACCTCAGAAATGCACGTCACATGCACAATAAGTATTTAAGATTGTAGGTTTTCGGAATCACAAAAAATTCGCCCAATTGTGCCCAAATACTGCCAAAGTAAGTAATTTTATGTAGATAAGCATATTAAGTATATTAGGATAGATTTCAATCAACGATAAAAAGCGAAATTGACTACACATTGCAGAATGTATACTTTTCTTCCATATTTCTTGTCTTTATTCCATTCGGTGATAGATGGAAATGCAAAAATTATTTTATGACAAACCCCGCTATTGTACTTTATGTATTCGGGCACGTGACATTCGAGATTTTCTGCCATAACGTGTTCCCTGTTACCGTAAACTGTAATGTCACGTGACCGAATACCGTAGTTGGAATAGTGGGCCTTTCTATAAAAATAGTTTCCCCACAGTTATAAATAAAGATCGCTTGTTCAGTTGCTCGTAGCAACCTAAACAATTACTTTAATGCAAGAGTCAATAAACTTTGGCTTATTCACAGCTGATGCTTTATTCACTCCTAGAAATGGATTTAAAATGTGTAACGATTATTAGACTAAACATTCAACAAAATCAAATTTATGAAGATAATATTGCTATATATGAAATAACTCTTACTATAAAAACTGAAATTAATATAAAGAGGCCATAGCACTAATAATGTTATTCTCTGTTTCAGGGTCATCACGTTATTGGCTGCATAGCTGCATTGCACATATTTTCTTCTAAATAATCTTTAAGGATTTTTAATGTATTTGTATTTTAAATCATGATTAAAACACAACCTTTCACCTCAATATATACGGGCTATTCCATCTCAAATCGACCGAAATATAGAGATAATTGACCTTGCAATTTTTAAATACATGAAACTTTTTCTGTCCGTAGACAACTGTGATACAATGCTTTGTGCAAAGCTTGAGGCATCAGAACTTCATAGTGTTTAAATTTAAAATATTTAAATTTATCGTATTTTCATAAAATTAGCAACTTTAAACTGTTGTGGCTCCGAAACCCTTTCACCCAATGATCAAAATCATGGTTTATTTTGATGCTGAAAAGTTAAAGTTTGTATTGACATGTAAACAGTTTTTCTTACTTTTTATGCAAATGAAGAAATTTAGATTTTTCTTCATTAAGACGCCTTTGCCCACGAAAAAATATTTTAAAAATATATGGTTAGATTCCGCATTTGAAAGAACAAATAAACACATTACTGCTGCACCGCTGATATGAAAGTATTGAAAATATCAAATAAAGAAAACAAATAGTACGCGCGTGAACTAACCAGCTGACTGTGAGGCGGGAGCTATCCAAGGCAAGCAAGGCCAGGAGACAAACACGTGATGTTTCGTCTAGTAGCGCATAGCTGTGCTAGCTTTATCACAAATTTTCATAAACACAGGAGTAAAATGACGCCCAACGCTCGCTTATCTTCAGCTCTCGGCCAGTGCGTGCCGTACTGCGCCGTTCAAGTCCAGGCGTGTGAAAATAATTTATTTAATACCCTCGAAACTTATTGCCATACCACTAAGCAAACAATGCCGAATCTCTCTTAATAATGCGAGGTTTTTCCTCAATTTTTTTTTTTATTTTTACAAATGGGCAAAAAGCCTAAAAGTAAGTAAAATCAGATTATCTGTCTCTCTGTATACAATAAAAATAAGGATTACTTCTTATCATAACCTACCAAATGTCAGCTTCAAAATGAGCTCCCGTTCAATATTCTGCAGTAAACGGTTCCAGAATTCTGAGCGCTGAAAGAGGCTTGTTTTTCTAAAATACGCTAAATTTGTCGCTCAACAATACGAAAACCGTTTGACTTTCGATAATATATTTTTGAAAATGCACTCTCCTCAGCACTTTGTATCAATAGGGGAAAAAATTAGCGTATGAAAAAATGCGAGGTTTTTTATTGATCGATTTCATATGGAATAGCCCATACAGACCCCACTAAAGCCAATTGGCTTGTCGTCAGAACGACACCTCATCGTGCTCAAGTTTTTTCCGTGGTTTCTCTTGAGTAATAAGACAAATGTCGCGATGAGCCCTAAAATAAATGGGCCACGGACGACTTCCCTTCCCCCACTCTTTTCTCTTTTACTATCACAAAGAAAATCCTAATTTCTTAGACAATTATATAATACGATAATAGGGGAAAATAAATATACTGTAAGTTCACAGGGCTGACGGCTTCGAAGCTGGGTACCTGGTTCTATTTTTTTAATTGGGTTATTTCACGACGCTGTATCAACATCTAGGTTATTTAGCGTCTGAATGCAATTAAGGTGGTAATGCCGGTGAAATGAGTCCAGCACCGAAAGTTACCCAGCATTTCCTCGTATTGGGTTGAGGGAAAACCCCGGAAAAAACCTCAACCAGGTAACTTACCCGACCGGGATTCGAACCCGGGCCATCTGGTTTCGCGGTCAGACGCGCTGACCGTTACTCCACAGGTGTGGACACCTGGTTCTAATGAAGTGCATAGGTAGCAATATAACATGGGGGCATGAGATAGTTACTCTGCCAGCTATATTAAAATTCACTTCAATTAAATTCCCCAATGTAAAAAAAAGAGGCCATAGCAAAAATAGATCCAGATTTCTGCGGAACTAGCGTGGAAAAAGACGCTTTGATTACATTAAGCATTTCATCGAAAGAAATTTCTCCTTTATATATATTGTTATATGGTTCAGAAACGTGGATTCTGACTAGAGCCCAACAGAGAAGAATTGAGGCCGCCGAGATGAGACTCTTAAGGCCACTAGCAGGGTTTAGACTGCGGGACCATAAGAGAAACGAAGATATGCGTCAAGAACTGAATATCGAGAGTATAATAACCAGGCTACGAGACTTCGGACCCAATAGAGCAGTTCAGTGGGAAATCCGCATAACGGCGTACTGAGTATAGTGGTAAAGCGTACAGTGGGTGGGGGTACTGTAGAATAATGAATGCAAACAAATACGCAAAGGAAAACGCTCTGGATTTGAAGATTCTGACGAATAATTTGGTTTTCATACAAACTGTGTCTGACTTTGGTTTATTCGGAGGTTTTCCCCAGCCGTGGGACTGAAGCCGGATGGTCTATGGCGAGTCCTTGGCATCAACCCCTTTGATTTGATTACCTGGTTGGGTTTTTCCGAGGTTTCCCCCACCAAAAGGCAAATGCCGGGTAATATTTTGGCGAATCCTCGGACCTCATCTCATCTAACTACATCTCGCCAAAATGTAAAAAAATTGTACAAAATTGTAAAAATTGTAGAAAATTACTAAATTGTAAAACTATAAAAGTTTGTAAAAATTGTAATTGTAATATTGTAAAATGTTGACATGTTTCACATCTTAAAGCTTCATTGCTCATGTAAGATCTATGGAATAAAATAAATGAATGAATGAAAATGAATGAGACTATTACACGGTTATGAAGTCAGAGCAAGAGATGCCGGAAGCCCTCAAATTAATTTAGAAAATGATGCAGAGAATTAATGAGACATCAAGTACACCGGTTACTGAACGTGTAAAACAGAAGTGGAAATCAATTTTATGTAAAAATGACGGATATGGAACATTGTGTAACATAAACAGCAAATTAGTGGACATAGAGTCACTCGAGAATAAAAGACTGTCTCTTAGAGACTGCAATGATGTTCGGTTTTTTCGTGTTGCCCCTATCACGTCATGCGACGTAGAGCGCAGCTTTCTACAGTACAAACTTTGGCAGATAACCGAAAAAGATTTACGTTTGAGACACTGAGAATGTATCTTGTAGTAGGTACATTGCAATTCGGTACTGTAACTGCACTTCCTAAAAATGACCAATAGGATAAATGAAAAAATTAAAATTGCTACATGCTTATTTCCACCATTAACACTGTGTATAATTAAACACAAATGCTTATAAAAGACAGGAGAATAAATGCTTTTCACATTCTTTTGACATGTATATTTACTTTCAGAATGTACATATGTGTGTTCTCCTATACTACCGTGCTCTACTCTAAATAGCGACGTTGTTACCTCAACACATCTCTATCTACCTGCAGCGAGTCAACAACCTATAGTGCATGCACAGTAAACTTATTGTATCGGGTCCAAAGTCTCGAAGCCTGATAATAACTATAATTGAAAAATATAGAAATAATTGGTACGACCACATAACAAGAATGCCCAACGACAGGATAACTTTCAGAACATGGCGTTACAGACCTACACGAAGAAGACGAGTGGGAAGACCAAAGAGACGTTGGAGAGACCAGTTTGACGGATAAAATTCTGGAGGCGGAACAGGCCATCGGCCTAAACCTTGAAGTTATTGATGATGATGATGTTGTTGATGATGATGATGATATATTTAGCTTCCGAAGAAACAATTTTTAAATTTATTTATTCTGTAACCAACGTGACTGATAGTGTTGTCTTCATTACAATTCGTTACATCATAGCCAACTATAGGCCTACATAATAATTAGTGGAACTAACCGCGCATAACAGTTGGCTTACAGTAGGCCTACATACAGTATGTAACCATCTTGTTCGTACAGAAAATATTGTTATTAAAAATAGACAATTTTGTTAACGAAAATATAATTTATTTTAATGGGTTAAATTAAAATATGAAAAAAGAATATTTTCTTTTCAGGATATAAAATAAACTTAATCAAAATTTTAAATTCACTATAAGTAAACATACAAAATAAAAAAGTAAACATTTTTTGCAACTTTTCTGTTCGTACATCTAATCATTTTGTATTTTTCAAGGTCTTAATTGCCAACTATTACACAAAATTAATATCTTGTAACACATCCTTTGGCTTTAATGACTTCCTCACATCTTCTTTTCATTGAAGAGACAAGTTTCTTGCAAATCTCTGGGGTAATGTTCTGCCATTCTTCTGCCACTATTCTTTTGAGCTCTGGAATGGATGTTACCTCCTTTTCAAAATCGGCCACAAATTTTCGATAGGATTTAAATCCGCTGATTGTGGTGGCGTTTTGAGTTGATGGGGAACGTTCCAAATGAGCCAGGTCTTGACGATTCCGGCGGTGTGTTTAGGGTCGTTATCATGTTGAAATGTATAACTACCCTGGAAGCCCATTTTTTAGCACTTTCTTTCAAATTTGTCATAAGAATATTCTTGTATATCATATTATCCATAATTCCATCAATGAATTCCGACTCCATGGGAAGACATACAGGCCAATATCATGATGGATTTATCTTCGTCTCGTCGGACCATATTACACGATCCCAATAGTCCTCCTGTTTAGAAACGTGTTCGTTTGCAAATTGAAGTCTTTTTATTCTATTTGACTCACTAATAAAAGGTTTCTTACGTGGAACCCTGTCATGATACCCGTGTTTCCACAATACACGACGAATGATCTGGTTAGACATTTCTTTTTCTTGTACTTGTACTTGTCTTGTACTTGTGAACGCAGTTTTTCAACACTTAACCTAGGGTCACGTCGAATTTGTTGTACAATGTATCTTTCGTCCCTTTCATTTAATTTTCTTTCTTTTGGTTTTCGTCCCAAATTCTTCCAAGACCCTTCATAATTAAATTTGTTTACAATATGCTGAACTGTTTAATGTGTATGTCCAACAATTTTACTTATTTCCCTTAAAGATTTGCCTTTAAGGGCAAGTTGAACAATAACTTCCTTCAGATCTTCTGAAAGCTGCTTCCACTTCGCCATCTCGTACACTACTGTCATGCTTGGAAGGTAAAAATGTAAACAAGGGAAGCTACCACTCAGCAATAGCAAGCACGAACCGGTCAGCGTATTTTGAAGCGGTGAGATAGGGCAAGACTTGTAAGTGTACGAACAGAAAAGTTGCATATCGAACACAACGAATAAAGCAGATTTCTTTTTAAAATAACAACAAATGTTTTAAAGATACATTATAATTAAATATAATAGCGAATATTATAAATAAACTGGACACGGTTATATACGTGAAGAAGAAAACAAAATTGTTATCTTATTTTACAGTTAAAACGGGCGTTATCACAAAAAATAGGGGCTGTACGAACAAGGCTGTTACATACTGTAAGTCTCTTGTCACATAAATTCTTATTTCGCCCAACCATCCGTCACTGAATTTCAGTGGCGTAGCATGAAATTTTGAGCAGGGGAAGCTAACTCAAGTTGTCTTTCATGCAATATGAGAAAACGTATTACAAAAATACAGTCTTAAAATAAATAGTAGTCAATGTCAAGTCAGCAGTCGAAGATTGGTTGGAACCTCGTAAGTAACACCAATAAGGCATGACCTCAAATGGTACGCAGTAAAATATGATTTCACGGTTTACACATATCTCTAACAAATAGACACGTAAATGTATAACATTAGCTCACTCCCTGTCATAATTAGAGAAATCACAATATTAACGGTCAATAGATACAGTATTAGTATCATTACGTAAGTATGCGTCTGTCTTTTGGTTGTGTCCTTCATTGACAGCAAGGGAGTCGGTCATTTGTTTTTTAAATCACACTTTTGTTCGTAAGTCAGTCTTGATAATACAATTATTGTCCTAAAAAAATTCAAGTAAATTGGTGTCAGGAACTGTTATTTCACTCATTTATTATATCAGCCACAATGCACACTAACACTTCAACTGAACACAACTGACGAAAAGGGATAACTCGGAAACTACTTATTTTAAATGTTAAAGCTAGCTTCTTGGCTTCTTGCGAGCCTGAGGAGAGTTTAGTTACAAAGGGATGGTATATCTGCGGGGTGGATTACACAGAAGAAACCAGTCTGCTTGGAAGCTGGTGTGTGCAGACTTCTTGTTTACTGCTGCATCACAAATCATCCTGAGCTGCCGCATCACAATATTTAACGCGTAAATATAAATTCTATTAAAATTAATAAATAATTTTGTCCATAAACTGCAGGTTTATTATGAAATTATTATTAACTGGGGAAGCTGAGCTTTTAGCTTACATTGACGCTACGCCACTGCTGAATTTGATAAAAAGAAGGAAAATAGAAGAAAGACATTAATTTCGCATTTTGTATTTTATTTCGAATTACATAGGGCATTAAAAACTACACTAATATATTTAACATGTTTCTAAACATAAAATTAGTAACGAACGAAAATGAGCTTATCTATATACATTTTCATTACACTCAAGCTACACGACTTGGGGCGGTTCCCTTGTTAGTGTTGTATACGAACAGAAAGTGGAGTGAGATTGCACGGCGTTCCCCTTCATTATGAGCTCCTGACTCCCGCTTTAGAGCATGATTTGCTGCCTAACATTTTTCCCAGTGACAACACGACTGAGTTTCCATAGTTTAGAAGGATATGATTCTTTAAATAGTATTTTTCCTTCAAACGAATCTGATCTGAAGCTGATTAATAAATTTGTAACTACCTTGTTCTATACGGGTTAGATTCGTTTTGACTTCTTAAAATTTATATTTCTGTCATCTGTGTCTCAGAGCTTTTTTACGATGTAAGGACTGCTCTAGTTCTGGATTTTTGTACTGGGTGTGTACAGAATACCGGTAGATGGTCTAAAAGTGTCTTTTAAAGTGTGAGTGGACATGCTTATAATTGAAGAGTCCACTGCAAGAATGATGGATGTCATTTGGAATACATTTTGCAGGAGAAGCAATTGAAAGTTTGAAATGCTTAGCGCTCAAAGCTTAACTGTGATTTTCCGATCATTACTGGACAATGACTATCAGTGTTAATGCCATATAACTCTGTATGTACATTCTATATGTCTTAAGCTATGCATTGACAGTCTTGGTTCATTTTCGATAAGAAAGTGACATCCATCATTCTTGCAGTGGACTCTTCATATACATTTCGCATTTTGTATTTTATTGCGAATTACATAGGGGATTAA
The DNA here is from genome assembly GCF_040183065.1 of Periplaneta americana. Lineage (NCBI taxonomy): Eukaryota > Metazoa > Arthropoda > Insecta > Blattodea > Blattidae > Periplaneta > Periplaneta americana. Next base: position 6,963,609 of record NC_091132.1, on the reverse strand, counting down.
AAACTACACTAATATATTGAACATGTTTCTAAACATAAAATTATTAACGAACGAAAATTAGCTTATCTATATACATTTTCATTAGACTCAAGCTACACGAGTTGGGACGGTTCCCTTGCTAGTGCTGTGTACGAACAGAAAGTGGAGTGGGATTGAAGGCGGTGCCCTTCATTATGAGCTCGCGACCCCTGCTTCACAGCGTAATTTTCTGCCTAGCATTTTTTTCCAGTGAGAACGTAACAGATTTTCCATAGTTTATTAGGATCTAGTTGTTTAAATAGTTTTCCTTCAAACGAATCTGATGCTGATTAATAAAATATTAACTGCCTTTTTATACTGTTCATATTTATTTTGATTTCCTTAAATTTATATTTCTGTCATCTGTGTCTCAGAGATCTTTCACGATGTAAGGTTTGTTCTAGTTCTTGAGATATGTACTGGGTATGTGCAGAATATCGGTAGTGGATAACTGTTCTAAAAGCGTCTTGTAAAATGTCAGTGAACATACTTATGGTATATCTATATCATTTCGGTTTTTCATGTTGGCTTTCCGAGATTACTTTTTTATTTATTTATTATTTTGCTAATAATTATAATTGTAACATAAAATATAAAATATACAGAAAAGCTTCAGCTCGCCCCTGAAAGAATAGAACTCCTGCTCAGGGACGGATTCCTGAATTGAAATTAATAATTATGCAATACAATTTGTCTTATTTGTACTGTGCAATTATAGTATATAAATAAACTTGGTAAACTTTTTTCATAATTTTTCCAATCAGTAATGTCCTGTTCCTTAAATATTTGTGTGCATGCTTCTATTGGACTGAGGGTTAATGTAACTGGAGTATGACTGGAATTTAAATAATTTATGTAAAACAACACATTGGAATGTAACCTGCCGTTATAAGAATACTATGCAAGTCAGCAAGAAAGTAAAATCTGTATACTCCTGCCATCTGTTGAGGTGTTGGAAAGCTGACAACTTCGTTGCTCGTAGAACTGTTGCATTAGAATTTAAAATTTTTGTCTTCCATCAAATTTATATCAATGTCTTATTAATTTTATCGCATAAAAATCGAAATATATTTGATTTATATACAGATAAATATAAAGACAATTGATCAGAAAACATTGACAGAAACTAAATGTACCATAACTGTAGTATACAGTTTATTCACAGTAACAATTTCGGTCCAAGGGATATAACACCGTAATAGATGAATTCCGAAACATACAATATGCTAATTTTACTTACTTAAAAAATCATTATAAAAATTTCAGTCGAGAGAAATCATTTAAGTTCATTTATCGTGACACAATCGTTTCTCTTCCCCTCATTTTAATTTTCACTTTGTTATTTAATAAAATATCATAACATTATGTGAAAACCCTCCTGGGCACGAGTACGTAACTGAAATCTTTGTGTGGGCTCAAGAGAGATTTATATGAAAAGGAAAATGTATATTTTTTCTGGCAATAAAATTTTTAATATTATTATTATCACTATTATTATTATTATTATTATTATTATTATTGTCATTATTATTACCAGTAGACGCTAAATGTAAGATACCGTATACACTATAGATCTCATTTTAAAAAAATGTCATTTATAATTTTTATCACCGAGACCCTCAAATATGAACTCATAATTTTGAAAACATAGTCGCAAGCAGTCTTTTTAGTGAAGTGAATATTGAATACAATTTTAAATATATCATTTCAAATTATTAGCCCCTCTTGGCACCAAATTTTGTACGGATGAGGGTATTGTAGACGTGTTTACGTAGTTTAAAAATTCATAAGTTTGGGATGAAAATTGTATATTTTGTACGTAAAATAGCACAAAATTTTTACTGCATTTGAAATGCATTGACTTCAAACAGTGCTAATGAAGAGAACTTTGCAAAATGTGGAAAACAGAAAAAAATTGTTGAAGTTACTCTCAAAAACTGTCTTGTGTAGTGATCCTAACTTGGTAAACGATGTAATCCCTTCTCGAATCAAAATACCAAAATAAATACCTTGATTGTTGGTTTTTTCCCCTACCAAGTAATCATTACAAAGTGAGCTATATATCTTTAAGGATACTTTGAAAGAGGCATAAACTAATATCTTCAGAAGGTTGGATTTTCCAATAATTTTTTAAACATAATTAAATATATAAAATAGGTACCAATTATGACAAACAAATGGGACTCCAAATCTTCAATTCTGGCAGAAAGTAATTGAAACGCAAAGTTGCTAAGACTTAAGCCATGTAGAGACAGCACAAAACCTATGGAATACAACCTAATATATTTGTAGATAGAGAAACAGTAATAGTCTATATGAAAAGTGGAAAGGGATAATAATTTATTCGTTTTATAAGGGAACGGATTTCGAGCCCAATTAAATGATCTATCATCACAGTAATTTAAATTATTCATATAAAACAACACTTAAGACATCGGGATGTAATCTTCCGCAGTGTGGATACTATGTAAGATAAAAGGATAGTAAAATCTGTATACTCCTGCCATCTGTTGAGAAGTTGGGAAGCTAACTACTGCATTGCTCTTAGAACTGATATATTCAGAATTTAAAGCATTTGATTTCTATCAAATTTATAACAATAGCTTATTCAATTTCGTACATAAAAAAACCGAAATTTATTTAATTTGTATTAACATAAATATAAAACGAAAAGACCTAAATGTACAGTTGTAAAGAAAAAAAAGTGGCCGCACTCGTTAACAGCGAATATTTTCAAAGTCCACTTCGGGTCACGGCGATGTTACACGATGCATGTGCTTGTAGAAGTAGTTTCGGAACTATGGAAGTATCCTACATCTGCGTCTCGTAGACAAGCGGTAGAGTGCTTGCATAATATTTATTGGAACGTTGTGGGTACGGCCCTCTTTACGTTTTCATTTTATTTTTTAATCGTTCTTTAGCGATATAAATAATATTCAAATTATCATTTATATTCTGTTATCGTTATCGTGGTACTCAATATTAAAGGTCAGATAATTTTATGTCTGAAATACTCTTCTAGACTACGAATTTCAACTTTATATTGCTCAAAAAGGTAAACATCCAAAACTTGCAAAAATCTTATATTTTCTGGAGGAGTAATTTGTATTTTAATTGTCTTACCATGCAAAGTATTGTTTACTCCTTCAAAAGTAAATATATTGTGATGTCTCTGACCACTTCAAGAATCCTGAAGTAGTAGCACAGTCTAGTATATACAGCCACGAAGCTCAATTCGTAGTAAATATGCAAACATTAGATAGTTGCTCACCACTAGGATCGCTAATATCGGCTCATTACAGGCAATGCAAAATAGTACCGGCACAGTCTATTGTTTCTAGCACCCTCAAAACTCAAGCTTCGTGACTGTATATAGTAGACTGTGGTAAATGCCCGTCGCTCTAATTTCCGGCAGCCAATCGCGTTGCAGGTCGTCTACATTTAAACGTGTGCGCCTTGTGATTCGCTTATGAAGACGTTATTAATTTCCTAAGGCTCGATAAATACTTTATGCTCGGCCATGCCGAAATGTAGTAATTATACACCTGGTAGCAGACCTTTAATGCATGTCATTAAAGTACACCTACTCATTAAAGGTCAGGTCTTTCAGCCAATGACGACTCAGGTTACAACTGTTGAGCCAATGACAGGTCAGCTTTCTACCGTTATAAAACCGCGAGTATCGATTATTCTCGGATATGCAATCGAAAGAGAATTAGCGAAAAGTCACGGGGGCTGGAAATCCAATACTGTCGCAGAAGGTTATGTTCTGTTACTATAATAATTAGCGTTAATTGTAAATAATATTCAAATAAATTCAATTTGTCATCTCGTTTTTCAATGTCTAATTTAATTTCAATGTACTCTCTGTAGGTTCTTATGGCCTAGCAAGGTCAATGTGGACATCTGTTCCTTGGAAAAAATCAATATTTTCGCGTCTGCGCACATCTCACAACATATGGGACATTGCTAAAAAATTAATAATATCGAGTTAGAAATATGGTCGAGCATAAAAAGTCGTATGAAACTCGCCTATAATGGTAATTAAGAAGCTCGTATGAAAATTATGAAACTCGCTTGCGCTCGTTTCATAAATATCCATACTCACTTCTTAATTACCTTCATTATAGGCTCGTTGCATAATGTACTATAATATAATCGCCCGCCATTTTGGCTCTTTCGTTGGTGTTCGCAGAAAGCACACGAGGACGTTATTTGCCGCTCAATTACTTGCTGAATTACAGTGCGTTTGATTTATTATCATAGGAGCTACGACATGATAATGTTTAACGGTGTGGCAAATAGATTCCTCGTATGGTAGCTCGGGAACGAAAGAACAAAAATGGCGAACGATACTATCTACCTAGACTTTATAGAGCCTTTAACATGGAATGCCCATATAACTCACATTGTCACACTAACCTCTTCTAGAATTCGAAAATTATACCCTTTGGTTAATACACGTTCACAAATTGGATTGGACTGTTCAATGCTACTCTACACCTCGCTTGTACGACCTCTTTTAACTTATGCAGCGCCAGTGTGGGGGACTGCAAATAAGACACACATGCATCGCCTACAAGTTCTCCAGAACAAGTTCCTGCGTACTGCAACAAATGCCCCCTGGTTTGTAAGAAATCAACAACTGCATCAAGAATTGGGAATTCTTCCACTAGAACAGTACATCCATTCAATGTAAAAATCTTTCTTCAACAAACTTCCTGGCGTTCCTGGAGCTGTGACATATAACATTGGAGCAAGATCTTGTCAGCCATCTAGATTTAAAAGGAAACTCCCTCAAGACATCCTTCTTAGTGATACTGACGACTCTTCATAAATTTAACACAGAAAATCATCATATTTTTGTTCACATAATTCGCAAAAATGTTTTAATTAATTAATTTAAATTAATTAGAGGAGCCTTTAGAGCCAACCTCAGCATGATATTCTGCATGTGATATTCCATAATTTAACAGTGGTCTGTATAACAAGTTTGCTGGTCGACCAATATTAAACATAAAAAAAATAGAGCCTTCACTTCGTAAGACGTAAGCAAAGAGGCGGAGTCACGCCGGAAATAACAGCGTCGCGACTATAGTAGTGTGTCTTTCTCAACATCCGGGAGAAATACATCTCTTAACCATCTTTTCGTGCGTTTTTTTGTCAGTTCACCGGAACTGCTTGCATGGAACACGACATTAAATGCCTGATCATACTCTACATATTCTTTATTTAGGCCCAAATTCCCTTTTCGGTTCTCGAAACATAGTATGCACAGTCGTGTTCCTAGACTTCCACCTACATACTTATTGCTTTGGACGCCGTACGAATTAGTGAAAAATGCCATGGATTGCACTACTACTATATTAATGTAAGTTAAGAGAAAACAGTTTGACTAGAGCTTTAATGCAAGAGCTGAGATACGAAGTCCCCCAGCAATGATATACAGTGTAAATGTCCGATTTAAAGAGTCCTCTGAAGTTATGTATTTAGGCATAATTTTCGATAATCATTTAAAATAGAACCAACACATTAATTACCTTTGTAATAAATTACGTAAGATAGTATATTATTTTGTTTTATTGAGGAATTACTTGTCAATAAGTTTATTACGCACAATATATTTAACTTTATTTCAATCGGTAATTATGTATGGAATTATAGGATGGAGTAGCTCATTTAAATCCAATTTTAATCCACTTTATTTATTACAGAAGAAAATAATTAAAATATGTCTTCATATACCTATTGATTTTCCATCTCAAAATTTGTTTCTAGACTTTAATGTACTTAACGTAAGACAAATTTATTATATTGTATTAATAAAATTCATACATAAAAATCGAAATAATTTTGAATTGTATTCTCATACTTATGAAACAAAAGGTATGAATTCTTTAAGATTGTTTGAACCAAAATGCAACACTGTTACAGTATTTAAACATAGTAGTAATTTAGGCCCAATAATATATAACAAATTTATATTTAAATATCCTAATCTTGTAAATTCTAATAGTTCTAGTATTAAATTTAAAAAGTTATGTATGGATTTTATAAAAATTGAAAAATTGTAAATTTAAATTTATATACTATAATTGCACAGTAGACATAAGACAAATTGTATTGTATAATTATTAATTTCAATTTAGGAATCCGCCCCTGAGCACGAGTTCTACTCTTTCAGGGGCGAGCTAAAGTTTTTCTGTATATATTATATTTTATGTTACAATTATTAGCAAAATAATAAATAAATAAATGAGGTTCCGAGTGCGCGCAAGAAGCGGTATAAGTAACAACGATTTTCAAGCCAATATAGTTCATAAATGAGGAGAACGCGAATCGAACGACTATCCACGTTTCTTAAAGAACGAAAATTACTTTAAATATGCATTTTCATTAACTTCGAGATACACGACCTTGACGATTCTCTTATTAGAGAAGTGTACGAAGAGTGGAGTTGAGATTGCACAGCGCTACCTCTTCATTATGAACTTCTTACTCCTGCTTTAGAGCAAGCTTTGCCGGCATCTTTTCCCAGAGAGAACACGGCTAAGTTTCCATAGTTTAGAGGCATCTGATTAATTAAATAGTACTTTTTCTTCAAACCAACCTTTGTCAAATTACTAATTATTCCGCCGACTTTCTAGCCGCCATAACTCCGCAGTGCGTGGAGTGAGAACAAAGCCAAAGAGTGCGTTGAATTCAGCTCCTCGAACTCTATCTTTGGTGTAAAGCACAAGTCTCTATCCCCTTGCGTTTGGACGGGAGAGGCCAGCAAAATTAAAAAAATCGGTCATTTTGACCTTCCAAAAGAGAATTTTCTCTGCACAGGGAGAACGAAGCGGCCCAGGGGCCCGCCCTTTTAACTGTAGCATTCCCGCATGTTCACTAATAATCACCGCGAAAATCCAGCAAATCCGTCGCACTTTTTTCTACACTTATTTTTTCGGTACCTAAAGTATTTCGGCCTCTAATTCCGGAAATAATGGCGCTACCGAGGAACGGGATGCGGTCCTGTATTCCCCCTTGACTTACTTCTTACACGATAGCCTCAAAACGGGAATCGCGAACACAAACTGATTTTCGAAAAAAAAAAATGGGAACTATTCCGCCGACATTCTAGCCGCCATAACTCCGCAGTGCGTGAAGTGAGAACAAAGCCGAAGAGTGCGTTGAATTCAGCTCCTCGAACTCTATCTTTGGTGTACAGGAAAACTCTCTATCCCCGTGCGTATGACGGGAGTGGCCGGCAAATTTAAAAAAATCGGTCAATTTGACCTTCCAAAAGAGGGGCTATCGTGTAAGAAGTTAAGCAATACTGGGAATAGCAAGTGCTATTTTGTTATAAATATGTCTCCATCACGGAAATTCTAAAATATTTACATGAAGTCTGTGTGGATCTGTTCAAGAGTGTTGATGAAAGAATCCCACATTAATATATATATATATTTATATATATATATATATATATATATATATATATTTTTTTTTTTTCAGCTCATTATGTGTAACCCTGGCAAACATGCAAATTTTGAAAGACGGTTCCATTCTGGACAGATGAGAAAGACAAGTAAGGAGTACATGGTGTGTGGATAAGCTTCAGGGCTTCTACCGCTGTGTTGTGGCCATCTTCAGAGCAGTTGTTGGATAAGGAAATAGTCTGCCGGCTCTTATATATATATATATATATATATATATATATATATATATATATATATATATATATAATATATATTAGTACTGGCAGACTATTTCCTTATCCAACAACTGTCCTGAAGATGGCCACAACACAGCGGTCGAAACGTCAGCCAATAACACCAAGACAACGCGGTAGAAGCCCTGAAGCTTATCCACACACCATGTACACCAGCCACAGAAGCCTACGCGAACACTTAAGTAAGGAGTACATTTTTCATCCCATTTTCTTCACTTGATTCTCTAAATATTTTCAATAATAATATTTAATTTCATTTAATTGTATTCTTTTATCTCTTCAAAGACAGCATGAATAAGAGCAACGGAAAATAAACACCAAAACTCAATTTCAAATCAGTAGGCCTACTGTTTGTCTCGTGTTTTGTTCTGATGGCGCCACGAAGGTCCAATGTGTGTGTGGAGCACTGTACTCATACACCTGTGAAACCGGTGCCCAGTATACTTACTTACTGGCTTTTAAGGAACCCAGAGGTTCATTGCCGCCCTCACATAAGCCCGCCATCGGTCCCTATCCTGTGCAAGATTAATCCAGTCCCTATCATCATATTCCACCTCCCTCAAATCAATTTTAATATTATCTTCCCATCCACGTCTCGGCCTCCCTAAAGGTCTTTTCCCCTCTGGCCACCCAACTAACACTCTATATGCATTTCTGGAATCGCCCATACGTGCTACATGCCCTGCCCATCTCAAACGTCTGGATTTTAAGTTCCTAATTGTGTCAGGTGAAGGATACAATGCGTGCAGTTCTGTGTTGTGTAACTTTCTCCATTCTCCTGAAACTTCATCCCTTTTAGCTCCAAATATTTTCCTAAGCACCTTATTCTCAAACACCCTTAACATATGTTCCTCTCTCAAAATGAGAGTCCAAGTTTCACAACCATACAGAACAACCAGTAATATAACTGTTTTATAAATTCTAACTTTCAGATTTTTTGACAGCAGACTGGATGATAAAAGCTCCTCAACCGAATAATAACAGGCATTTCCCATATTTATTCTGCGTTTAATTTCCTCCCGAGTATCATTTATATTTGTTACTGTTGCTCCAAGGTATTTGAACTTCTCCACCTCTTCAAAGGATAAATTTCCAATTTTTATATTTCCATTTCGTACAATATTCTGGTCACGAGACATAATCATATACTATGTCTTTTCGGGATTTACTTCCAAACCTATCTCTTTACTTGCTTCAAGTAGAATTTCCGTGTTTTCCCTAATCGTTTGTGGATTCTCTCCTAACATAGTCACATCATCTGCATAGACAAGAAGCTGATGTAACCCGTTCAATTCCAAACCCTCTGTGTTATCCTGGACTTTCCTAATGGCATATTCTAAAGCGAAGTTAAAAAGTAAAGGTGATAGTGCATCTCCCTGCTTTAGCCCACAGTGAATAGAAAAAGCATCAGATAGAAACTGACTTATTAGGACTCTGCTGTAAGTTTCACTGAGACACATTTTAATTAATCGAACTAGTTTCTTGGGAATACCAAATTCAATAAGAATATTATATAAAACTTCTCTCTTAACCGAGTCATACACCTTTTTGAAATCTATGAATAACTGATGTACTGTACCCTTATACTCCCATTTTTCCTCCAATATCTGTCGAATACAAAAAATCTGATCAATAGTCGATCTATTACGCCTAAAACCACACTGATGATCCCCAATAATTTCATCTACATATGGAGTTAATCGTCTCAAAAGGATATTCGACAAAATTTTGTACGACGTCAACAAAAGTGATATTCCTCGAAAGTTACTACAGTTAGTCTTGTCCCCCTTCTTAAAAATAGGTGCCCAGAATAATCCAATTTATAACTTATGTTGGGCAAGCCCATCCTCCAGGTACCAGCAGTTTTCTCTGGGAGCTTCCGAGTCACCATCATCATCTTATTTTATTGCAGTTGTAATGTAGGTGCACCCTAGGAGGCTGGTCTGTCTGTAACTTGGTCAATACACAGGCACATTGTCACGATGCCGAAGCCACTGAGTTATCGCAGGTGGAACGATGCTCAAGCCGGCATCAAGTAGGGATGTCAATGGGTCGATTTCTAAAACGAGGTCTAGACCACAACCATGGCTTTAAACCGCGTTTGGATTTATAAAACGAGGTCTTTTTCATTTTTCTGAGCCATGGCTCGAAACCATGGTCTGAAGCAGAGACCACGGCTGGGGCAGGTTTAAAACCATGGCTTCATGTATACAAGATGGAGATAGTAGATCAGCTGGACGATTATCAAAGAAAAATTTGTGTCTACGAGTATTAAATCTCCGGATTAGAGTGATGAGAGACAGGAATAATCCTTTGTAACTATATAACGACGACAATTTGAGGCGAATATTTCGATTTTCGAAGAAATGAATGTAAAATATAGCAAGAATGTTAAATAATAATCTGCAACGAAATGCAAGAGGCGACAGGTTGACAATTTTTTACATCTTCTTGTTGCTTTCAGGGAAGTAATGCTGGATTTACAATGACGCGACATCCTCGACACGCAACGCGACTTGAATCGCTGGTTCGTGTTGATTAGGAAACTTAAAATGAAACGATGCCTGCCTTCTCAGTTTTTGGAGTAGAAGAAATCAAGATATCCTGACTATATGCAGATGACATTTTCGCAATTTGATGATGTCTTACATATCATTGGCCCTCAAATACAAAAACGTCCAATGCGGGAGGCATCAAGCAGAGCGTCTAAGCGTAACTTTGAGGTTAGATTTCCCTAATAGTTGGTATCTCTCTTTAAGAACTTGGTTCTCTCTCTTTACGATTTTCGTATTGTAACTACACAGTGTCCATTAGGCCTATAGTTTGGGATAAATCTGGGATAAATTAAAAACACCTCATTAAATGGAAACTTTTTGAGGACAATTTCACGAAGGTGGGAGGATACCTATTGGAAAAAAGTAAATTTTCCGAACTTCATGGGAGCCATGGATGGAAACCATTGTGTATTTCACGTAAACAAACCGTAATATAAAAGGTGAACCGTAAATAATGTCATTAATTTTAGAGGGTTATTCTTTGAGATATTTTAAACAAAAAAAAAAAAATATAATTTTTGTTTTCCTTTTGCTTCCTTTTCAAGATAAAAACTGTTTTATATGAAACATTTCTTGCTGTCTTTTGGAAAAACCATTGATTTAATTAACAATATTTTCAGTCAATTTAAGAGAGCACTGTATTATGATAATAAATACGCAGAAATTTGATGTAACAAATGTAACGTTTTAAAATTCATTTTCAGAACGAAAATTTACAATTGTTCAAATGAAATTTATGCATATTTGAACGACAAAACCTATTTTTTTTATCATAATATACTGCTCTCTTAAATTGACTAAGCATATTGGGAATTAAGTTAATTCAATGGCTTTCCCAAAATACGCCATGAAATGTTTCACATAAAACAATTTTTTCCCTAAAATGAAGCAAAAACGAGCAAAATTATATTAACCTTTTTTGTTTGAAATATCCCAAAGAATAACCTCTAGATATTAATGACATTACCCACGACTCACTCTGTATAATTCAGGGCATCCTTTAACCAATTGTATCAACATCTCATCTGAAAAAGTATTCAATTTTGTTGCAGATGACGCCATTATAAACAAAACACATACGCATTCCGGTAACGTCGCGCGGTAAAAGTTAATTCAATTTTAACTTTTGTCGCATCGCGATCTGCGTCGTGACGTCATGGAACTCGGATTTCCTATTGGTCCATAATTTATATAACATCGTGTCGCATATGTCGCGTTATTGTAAACCTAGCATAAGATATAATATGTTATATTAATTATACCTTTATGCCTAGAGGACGATATATCTTAATTCTTACTCTTTATAGTAGTTTTGGACATTTCATTTAATAGTCGAAAATGTTGTGGGCCTACAAGAATATGAAGCAAACGTGATTTTGTCTTCTTATTTTAAGTTTTATGCTACTGGGGCTTTCCACATAGTACTAGCCTATTATATGTGAAAACAGAGCCATACTACATTTTAGTTTCAATTGAAATTTTAATCCAATTAATATTTAGACCTACGGTATTAATAAAATTCCTTAGAACCGGGTTTTCAGGTTGTTAATGTTGGTAGTAGTTGTCATTATAATAAATCATTATTATTATTATTATTATTATTTGTGAACAAACGATAAACTACAACATAAACGCTCGACTTGTGCTAATTGTTTTGGTAATATCATTTCTGGTACCTAAAAATCCGTTCCCTATTAAATACTAAGTAATGCTAGTATTTGAAACGCACGTATATTCCATAAATATAACAATACCTTAAGCTGAGAACAAAAGAACGTTACTTACTGCAATTTTTAATAAAAATATTAATCCCGATGTTCATTTATTTCTAATATCGACTGTGTACAGGAATAAAAATCGATTCTTAGCTGCGTTGCCATATATAAAACAGACGAACCTCGGTTTCTTCTCAAGCCGCGTCTCGACTTCGTTTTAGAAATCGCATAAGGCTTCAGACCTGGATCGCGGTTTAAAAGCCGAGGTTTGGAACCACGATTTCGTCCGTGTTTTAGAAATCGACCCAATGATTCCTGGCACTTGAAGGCACCATTTTGGAGAGGGCAAGTTTGTTACAACATGGAAAAAAAAAAACAGATATGGAGCATACCTACCAACGAATTGGAAGAGGAATAATTGAGATGCATGGATTTATTAAATCTAGAATATATTTTAGTTATGTCAAAGTATTTATATGGCATATTAATGGAAAGGTTGCTATATACAATTATCAAAGTACATTAAAAATATGAAATGATAGCTTTCTTAAACAGTACTGAATTTACAACAGCATGCAATAATATGACATACAAAAATGGTTACTTGAGAAGTGATTGAATACTGCTCAGCCTGTTTGTAGGCCACAAGTTTGTTAAGTGGTAACTGGCTCTTCCTCACACGCGTCCACGCATCCCTCAGGTACTGTGTTGCTGACAGCTGCATACTGACTCATACGTACGACTCCTCTTCATCCGTGGAATCTAGTCCGCGCAACCTCGGCCCCGTGTCCAAGAGCAATCTGCGCGATAACACATAACGTTCTGATTGGCTGTTGCCGAGATGGTAAGACGTGATTGGCGCGCGGTGACTGGGGATGACGTTAGGTGGAGGTCGGTACGGTGGAGGACGACTGTTATCAGCAAATAAACTCCTGAGTTGGGACACACTCCAAGAGATCTCTCCTCGCAGGCCGGTTGGGTGATTCCTCACTTCTGCAGAGGTCCCCCCCACTTCCTCCACGCTCTCGGGCCGGGACTCCCCCGGAGGCGGCGGCAGCGACTTGGACCTCTGGGAAGTCCTGGCCCCCGCATTCCTGTGCCTCAGCCTCCCTTTCCGCTCGGGGGCTTTCCTCGTGCGAGTCTGAACCTCCGAGCCTTCCCACGTGACTTCTTCGGGCGTTGCACTGTGCCGGGGTGCCGGGTTGTCGACGTGGACCGGGGGCAAGTGTCGCAGCTTCACGTCGGCCGACGACCGTTTCGGGGGCAGCGGCGGTGCGGTCTGGGCCTGCTGCTCGGAGTCGCTGCAGCTCTCCTCGTGGATGTTGACCGGGGCGGCGTGCACCAGCAGCTCGGGCGCGGGCGAGGACCCGTACGCGCTCTCCCAGGCGGAGTTGGCGGCTGCGCAGTCCTTGCCTCGCGAGTTGGACCGAGACACGTGCGGCGTGGAGTCGTCGTCCGACAGAGTGCTGGAGTCGTACGAGCGATCCACGTCGTCCGCAGAGGTCGCTATGTGCGGCGTCGACCGCGAGCGTGACCAGTCCTCCGGAGGCGTCACGCGGATCGTCTTGCAGTGCGATGGGCTCACGTCCGTCCCCGCTACAGCAGGTGACTCGTGGGTCACGTACGCACAGGTCGGCGTCTCCGCCTCGCACAGGAGGTGCGCGGATTTGGAGCGAAGCATCGGAGTCCCGGCGTAGCAGGAATAGGGGCTCTCTCGCGTCTCGGGAGGGGACGACGTTGGAACAGGAGGTGGGGGGGCAGGCGCCCGCCCCTTGCGGTGCAGTGCAGGCCTCTTCAGCAGCCCCACCACATCGTGTTCCTCGTAGGCGTGTTGTTCCGGGGTCGTGTCGTTGAGCAGAGACTCGTCGGAAGCGCTCCTCCGCATGCCTGGCCCAGGGCCGCGGTACGCATGTGTGTGCAGCCCCCCCACGTTGGAGGACGCGCTGCCGCTGCTGGAGCCGGACATCATGTGGTTCCCCGTGGACTTGCCGCTGCCGCCACTCCCGCTGCCCCCGCTGTTCAGCCTCTTGAGGTGAGAGCGCTGCCGGAACCAGTCCTGGCGCTGGAAGTTGGGGTTGATGACGCCGACCTGGCTGCTCGTGGACTGCGGCTGGTGTTGAACTGGGCGCGCGTAGATGGAATCCTCGGACCACGGCGAGCGGTTGCAGCACTCCTGAACGCGCTCCTCCCAGCCCCCGTACACGCGGACGTACTCCCGAGTTGGAGCACTTCCGATTACAGACTGCACTTCTGGGACTGACCGGGAAGTTGGGGTGGAAGTGGCGGCTGGTACGGAGTACGATGACGTGACCTACAACAAATCAAAGAATGCCTAAGCAATTCTGTAACATATATTTAAAGTATATCAGTTTCTGTCAGATGCGTTTCCAATTCACTGTGGGCTAAACCAAGGAGATGCACCATCACCTTTACTTTTTAACTTTGCTCTAGAGTATGCCATTAGGAAAGTCCAGGATAACAGAGAGGGCTTGGAATTGAACGGGTTACATCAGCTGCTTGTCTATGCAGATGACGTGAATATGTTAGGAGAAAATCCACAAACGATTAGAGAAAACACGGGAATTTTACTGGAAGCAAGTAAAGAGATAGGTTTGGAAGTAAATCCCGAAAAGACAAAGTATATGATTATGTCTCGTGACGAGAATATTGTACGAAATGGAAATATAAAAATTGGAAATTTATCTTTTGAAGAGGTGGAGAAGTTCAAATATCTTGGAAAAACAGTAACAAACATAAATGATACTCGGGAGGAAATTAAACACAGAATAAATATGGCAAATGCCTGTTATTATTCGGTTGAGAAGCTTTTATCATCCAGTCTGTTGTCAAAAAATGTGAAAGTTAGAATTTATAAAACAGTTATATTACCGGTTGTTCTGTATGGCTGTGAAACTTGGACTCTCACTTTGAGAGAGGAACATAGGTTAAGGGTGTTTGAGAATAAGGTGCTTAGGAAAATATCTGGGGCTAAGAGGGATGAAGTTACAGGAGAATGGAGAAAGTTACACAACAAAGAACTGCACGCATTGCATTCTTCACCTGACATAATTAGGAACATTAAATCCAGACGGTTGAGATGGGCAGGGCATGTAGCACGTATGGGCGAATCCAGAAATGCATAAGGAGTGTTAGTTGGGAAGCCGGAGGGAAAAAGATCTTTAGGGAGGCGGAGACGTAGATGGGAAGATAATATTAAAATGGATTTGAGGGAGGTGAGATATGATGATAGAGAATGAATTAATCTTGCTCAGGATAGTGACCAATGACGGGCTTATGTGAGGGCGGCAATGAACCTCCGGGTTCCTTAAAAGCCAGTAAGTAAGTATATTTACAGTATAATATCTATACTTCAACTACTTGTACAGGAAGTGAATGAACTATGAATTCAGCTAGGATGGTCTTATTTTTCGACCTCTGAATTCTATTATTTTTGCTCTCCGAATTCCTTTCAGTTAAAAAACAATGTGTGTCAAATTTCAGCTTTATTGAACAATGGGAAAAACGTTCAGCAAGAGGCCTAAATTGGATGTGCACATTCAGTGCAGATCTAGATCTCTGATATGCTCACAAACAGGTATGCGCAAGCACATCAACAAACTCTCGCACCTCACCAGTCTCCGTTTGTTCTAAGACCAGCGCAAAAATTATAAATACTCAGCTCTCCCATAGCATTTGCGCCACTCTAAGCCCTAACTCAGGGGTTCTCAACCTTTTTAAAATAACGAGCACCATGAAGTCGAACAGGTTTAATATGTGAACACGTAATTAAGTTAAACAACAAATAATACACTTTTAAAAACAATGACTGGTAACGAGGTCTTTGAATTTTAATTTCACTCAAAATTTCAGTGATGTACATGGATAAGCCTCTTACGTATGAATCAATAAATTAACTGTGACCTCGCTTTGTTATGGAGGTATTTCATAAGTGGGAAAGTTTTTTTTTTTTTTTCTTTCGCATATGTAGGTCGTCCCAACATACCTGCACATTAGAGAGAGAGAAACACTCTGTAGTATTTGGAACCTTTTTGTATCTTCATCTTCCCTAAAGTTATGAATTCCATTTTTCCTTTTGAAACAAATATTTCAGTGGTAAGGAGCACTGGAGATCTAGCAATTGAAGTTCCTTACGAGCAGCTGTATTATTGCCTTGAATAATCTTGATTTTTGTAATTAAGTCCACACAGAATTAAAAGGAATTATATAATATCAAATATTGGAAAGCCTGTTAGATCGCTAAAGTTGTATAATGGGTGGATAGGAACACTATTTTTTCTGGCTTGTACAACAAAGTTTGCATTGAAAAAAGGACCTCAGGAGGGTTTGTGCTCGGCATCAGACTTTGACAATTCATAAAACAAGAGAACATCGGGTTTTGACTTAGCAACCATAAATGATGTACTCTTGTTTTACAAATTGTCGAAGCCTGCTAATTTCTAAATGTGGTCCACTGATTAAGGCATTCATCGACTCTTAGGAGAAAAATCCACATTTTTCCCTTTCTTTCAAACTTTGGTGATATGATTCTTGGGAGTAAACTAAGCAATTCATATAATTCAAACTTTAAAATCGAATTTGGGGACCCAAAGAAAAAATGTTTTTGAAAAAAAATAAAAATATTTTGAACTGACGTAACTCCATTAGAAATTGACCCAGGTAAACCTTCTTATGCGAAAATGATCCCCTACATATGGAAAATGTTACTTACTTACTGGCTTTTAAGGAACCCGGAGGTTCATTGCCGCCCTCACATAAGCCCGCCATCGATCCCTATCCTGAGCAAGATTAATCCAATCTCTATCATCATATCCCACCTCCCTCAAATCCATTTTAATATTATCCTCCCATCTACGTCTCTGCCTCTCTAAAGGTCTTTTTCCCTCCGGCCTCCCAACTAACACTCTATACGCATTTCTGGATTTGCCCGTACGTGCTACATGCCCTGCCCATCTCAAACGTCTGGATTTAATGTTCCTAATTATGTCAGGTGAAGAATACAATGCGTGCAGTTCTGTTTTGTGTAACTTTCTTCATTCTCCTGTAACTTCATCCCTCTTAGCCCTAAGTATGAAAATGTTAAGTACCAAAATTATTTATCTTTAACCATTCAAAACATATGCCACATTATAGCAGCACTCTAGTTTACAACGTAACAAAGTGTTTAAGCTTTAACTTGGTAATTCAATGAAGTCTTTTGCCCAATTGGAAGTCTACTTTTTGTCCGTCGGAAGAATGACAAATGTCGGAAAATAAGAAATAAGAGAAAACAGACATTGAAAATGGCGGAAGGTATAGAAAGTACAGTGTGCTTATATTATAGGCTATATGCCCAAATAATTATGAAATGATTGAGATAATGGGTACAAGTTCCTTA
The DNA here is from genome assembly GCF_040183065.1 of Periplaneta americana. Taxonomy (NCBI): domain Eukaryota; kingdom Metazoa; phylum Arthropoda; class Insecta; order Blattodea; family Blattidae; genus Periplaneta; species Periplaneta americana. The sequence continues at coordinate 6,946,212 of NC_091132.1, read as the reverse complement.
TATATTTTTGAAAACTAGAAGATATGAGCTTCCAGATGATGCAAAAACATTTACCATAATTTTGAAGAAATCTGAAATTTCTAGTCGATGAATACCTCAAGTTATTTTTTCACCGTTTCCATACATATGTTTCTTATAGAAATGTTAGATTCCTGTATCAGATGATAGACAACATTATATATTTTTTTATTTATTTTATGACAACTTATCAACTATGAAGGTTATTTAGCCTGATTGGGATGAAAATGATAATGCCAGGAAAATGTGTATAGAGTCCAGTCCAGTTCACATCCAGTAGTCTGTAAATGCTGAAAGGAGTAGGCTTTTGTTTGGTGTCCAAACTTTAATATTCATTTGTTGTATTTTCTTGGATCTGGTGTTTGAAGATTTATGTTTTCTTCGATTTTTAGTTGTTTTGGTGCATTTCCTACAGATAAAATTTTGTCGTGAAGTTTTGAATCGGAAGAGCATTTTTTTTTTTACTAGTTTTTGTAGTTTAAAAATAGATTTCTGTTCCTTCAGTGGTGCTATGAATACAGAAGTACTCTATGACTACTTCCTATCTCATTGTATGCGTCTTATTTATTGTGTAGGTGTTGGCATTTGTTGAGACAGGATTGATTTGCCATCGATCTGCTTGTCCCGAGTTTCCTCGCAGGTTAGCCAATCTTCTCTAGTGTTTGGAACTGAGGTTAGGGATGTGGGTCTTTACAAATTCAAATCGTCTTTTGATACTTACTGGCTTTTAAGGAACCCAGAGGTTCATTGCCGCCCTCACATAAGCCCGCCATTGGTCCCTATCCTGAGCAAGATTAATCCATTCTCTATCATCATATCCCACCGCCCTCAAATCCATTTTAATATTATCTTCCCATCTACGTCTCGGCCTCCACAAAGGTCTTTTTCCCTCCGGCCTCCCAACTAACACACTATATGCATTTCTGGATTCGCCCATACGTGCTACATGCCCTGCCCATCTCAAACGTCTGGATTTAATGTTCCTAATTATGTCAGGTGAAGAATACAATGCGTGCAGTTCTGTGTTGTGTAACTTTCTCCATTCTCCTGTAACTTCATCCCTCTTAGCCCCAAATATTTTCCTAAGCACCTTATTCTCAAACACCCTTAACCTATGTTCCTCTCTCAGAGTGAGAGTCCAAGTTTCACAACCATACAGAACAACCGGTAATATAACTGTTTTATAAATTCTAACTTCCAGATTTTTCAATAGCAGACTGGATGACAAAAGCTTCTCAACCGAATAATAACAGGCATTTCCCATATTTATTCTGTGTTTAATTTCCTCCCGAGTATCATTTATATTTGTTACTGTTGCTCCCAGATATTTGAACTTCTCCACCTCTTCAAAAGATAAATTTCCAATTTTTATATTTCCATTTCGTACAATATTCTCGTCACGAGACATAATCATATACTTTGTCTTTTCGGGATTTACTTCCAAACCTATCTCTTTACTTGCTTCCAGTAAAATTCCCGTGTTTTCCCTAATCATCTTTTGTTAATAAGATTAAATGATTAAGATACTAGCATCATCAGTACCATTTATTTCTTAACGTCAGGCTACTAACGGCTTCCTTGAGGCAGTGATACCAGAGTCTGCTGTGCATATTCTCGCAGTGGTTCCAATTTTTGTTTACATTACAATAGCATAAATCTAGCACTTATATCAAACTACAAGGAAGATGACAGGAGGACAAACAAGTCCTGGAGGACATCAATTATTGTTTATTAAATGCAGGTGCTCTTGAATTCATCATTTACCACTAAGACAAGGAAATACAAAGAATATATCATTAATACAGTAATAGTACATTATGCAACGAGCCCATAATGGTAGTAATAAAGACGCGAGTAGGTTTGTTTATGAAACGAGCGTCTTAATTACCATTATAGGAAAGTTTCATACGACTTTTTTTGCTCGACCACATTTCTAACTTGGTATTATTCATAAGTATTCATGTTATGGTTATGTAAGTGAGGAGGGGAATTGACCTTCTAAATTGTGAGATGTGCGAAAGTATTGATTTTTTCCGAGGAACGAATGTCATTGACCTTGATATAATCTAGAGAATAACATGAACATTCGTCTTGATATAACCTGGAAATTGATTTAGAATTTAAAAACGATATGACAAATTGAATTTATTTCAATATTATTTACAATTAATGCTAATTATTATAGTAACAGAACATAACCTTCTGCGACAGTATTGGATTTCCAGCCTCCGTGACTTTTCGCTAGTTGTCTTTCGATTGCATATCCGAGAATAATCGATACTTGCGCTTTTATAATGGTACAATGGTGATTTCTCATTGGCTGAACAATTGAACTATAATGAATAGGTGTACTTTAATGAGGTGGATTAAATGGCTACTACCAGGTGTATAATTGCTACATTTCGGCATGGTCGAACATAAAATAAATTAAATACTCAAATTGGCTGATAATTGGAGGAAATAGTCACTTTTTCTCTAGTGTCCCAATATCTGTTGTTCTTGTTAGGCAGGATGGCTGCCGAGATGTGGGAAATCCATATTGTTGCCCTGGTTGCAGGGAATACAAACTGGACTCTGAAATACACCTACATATGTGGAGCAGGAGCAGATGTTCGGCCAAACAGTCGCAACTTGTAGTTTGAAGGAATATTGCAACCGTTATTCTTCTCGGCCAATCCTTCTATTCTCCACAAGCTGTAAATGAATCTCTTTTACTTTTTGGTTTATGATGGCTGCTGCTCGGGTATATAGTACTTTACAGAGATATGGTGGAGATATGCAAGGTTATCAGCCATGTCATTACCAAGTATGCCAAAATAGGATGGAATCCATTTCAGAACCATTTGCTTATGTTGTGCAAGGAGAACTGTAATCTGTTTCCAATATATCATTATTATTAATTTAGTAGTCTGACCCAATATTTTGGGTTTGCCCTGTGACACAGAATAGCTCACAATAAAATTTAAAATGAAAAATTATATAAACAGGTTTCAGACAAAAGTGAATAAGACATAAGAAAAAAAAATAGAACCAAGTGTAATTTAAATTGAATGTACACCATAAAGATGCTGACGAAATATCGCTACAGAAAATTTTATTATGGTGGTAACGATGGCATCTTGAAGGTCTCCTGTCGACTTGTATTTTTCCCTCCACTTTACAAAGGCTTTCAGAATGGTGCCTCTCGCTCCAAAGAAGAGACCGGTAACTGTGATTTTTTCAGTGTTGTATTTTGCTGATAGGTACTGAATCGTGGGCTCATAGATTTTCTTTTTCTCTTCATTCACTTCAGATGGTTGAATGGCTGAGATTTTAAATCTGATTGTAGGATCAATTATTTCGGCTGTCTGAATTTCTTGAGCAATTTGATAACTAGGTGCCTGATGTTTCAATATCCTAAGGACTGGTGTAATAATTACTGTAAACCAGTTTGAATGGCTCTTACTTCTGTGTCAAAAGCGGCATGATTTCTGCCTACAGTTAAATACTCGTACAAAGTGTGTACTGCCGTAAAATGTTTTATTCTCTTATTTAACGACGCTGTATCAACTACATGACCATCAAGTATCGACGAAATTGTGATAGTGAGATGGTATTTTGGAGAGTAGAGTCCCGAGGATTAGTCATAGGGATGCTAGGGACTGGACTAATCTTGCTCAGGATAGGAACTGATGATTTGTAACTTTGTAAAACAACCATCTACCCTTAAACTGTAACTTGGAGACAAATTTAATCAATTTCATTATACTGGCATTTCACTGTATCAAGAAAGAATTTTTTTTTCTAAAATCCCTCAACAATTCAAGTGTAAATTTAAACGTAAGTGTCAGTTACATCTAAAACAGACAGAGAACATTTTGAACAATTGATATGAAATAGACAAGTGCTGTCGTTTCTACCGAGAAGTAATGTTAATGTTAAATGTTATGTTTTATTTAACGACGCTCGCAACTGCAGAGGTTATATCAGCATCGCCAGATGTGCCGGAATTTTGTCCCGCAGGAGTTCTTTTACATGCCAGTAAATCTATTGACATGAACCTGTCGCATTTAAGCACACTTAAATGCCATCGACCTGGCCCGGGATCGAACCCGCAACGTTGGGCATAGAAGGCCAGCGCTATACCAACTCGCCAACCAGGTCCACACCGAGAAGTATGCTGCCATGCTGTGCAGTCGGAGAAATGCTACAAATGGGAAACGAACTGATTGTTGTTGCACAGGTATAATAACTAAAATGGGATTGAAAACGTCTTATCACTACCATCATATTGATATAACATCATTAGGGCAACCGCGAGATACATGGATTAAAGGAGTTAATAATGCTATGTCACAGAGAGTTACAAGATGGTGATTGGGAGGACAGAAGAAGATGGCAACTAGGATCCGGAAAGCGACCCTTCTGCTGTGAAGACGGACATATATATATATATAATCAGTGGCGTAGCATGAAATTTTGAGCAGGGGAAGCTAATTCAAGTTGTCTTTCATGCAATATGAGAAAACGTATTACAAAAATACAGTCTTTAAATAAATAGTAGTCAATGTCAAGTCAGCAGTCGAAGATTGGTTGGAACCTCGTAAGTAACACCAATAAGGCATGACCTCAAATGATACGTAGTAAAATATGATTTCACGGTTTACACATATCTCTAACAAATAGACACGTATACGTATAACATTAGCTGACTCCCTGTCATACTTAGAGAAATCACAATATTAGTATCATTACGTAAGTATGCGTCTGTCTTTTGGTTGTGTCCTTCATTGACAGCAAGGGAGTCGGTCATTTGTTTTTTAAATCACACTTTTGTTCGTAAGTCAGTCTTGATAATAGAATTGTCCTAAAAAATTCAAGTAAATTGGTGTCAGGAATATTTCATTCATTATTTATTATATCAGCCACAATGCACACTAACACTTCAACTGAACACAACTCACGAAAAGGGATAACTCGGAAACTACTTATTTTCAATGTTAAAGCTAGCTTCTTGCTAGCCTTGCGACCAGGGTAGTTTAGTTATAAAGGGATGGAAAATCTGCGGGGTGGATTACACAGAACAATGAGTGTAAGAAACCAATCTGCTTGGAAGCTGGTGTGTGCAGGCTTCTTGTTTACTGCTGCATCACAAATCATCCTGAGCTGCCGCATCACAATATTTAACACGTAAATATAAATTCTATTAAAATTAAGAAATAATTTTATCCATAGACTTCAGGTTTATTATGAAATTATTATTAACTGGGGAAGCTGAGCTTTTTAGCTTACACTGACGCTACGCCACTGATTATAGATAATAATTTGTCACCTCTTCAAGAATTATTTCTCACTGCATTTCAGGTACAGTGGAACCTCGTTAATCCGGACCAATTGGGGCTGAGAATTGTCCGGATTAGCAAAAGTCCGGATTAACAGAAATAAGAGAAAAAATTATATTTCCTGACTAAGAACAAAAAATTGTATACACTAATAATATAATAAAGAACAGTACCTGTGTAATTATTAAAAGTTATCCATTATACTGTTGTTACTTTGGTTTAAAAAAACTGTCAATTTTCTTTTGAGGTTTCTCGCACATTTCTTTCACTACAAGTTCACGCAGGTGCCTCATGTGACAGTAGTAGGCAGATATTTGTTTATTGTCACTTCGTTGAATGAAATTAATCACTGAATTCAAATGTTCTTTCACCTCACTTAATTTCATTTTTGGCAGTTCCATATCTGGATCCTCATCTTCATATTCATAGTCTCGATCGTCGTTTACGCTATCCACTATTTCGTCTTCATTCATTATGTAGTAGCCGGGATCACCTTCATCATTGTCTAACCAGTCCTCAATCTCTTCTACTGTGACGGATTTCTCACCACCCCTTACGAGTGCTTCTTGATAGTCCTTTAATTCAATGCCTTTGCTCTCGAGTTCAACACTGTTGTCACACAAAATTTTATTCCATGCATTGGCCAAAGTAGAAGGTGCTATATCTTTCACTGCAGCCGCAAAATTGAAAATCATAGACCTGAAGTTGTATGACTTGATATTTTGCAGTGTTTTTCTGCTCTTCTGTCTTCGCCATCTGTAGATTCTTCAACTTCAAAGACTTCAGACAGAAATCTCTTTCTATACAACCTCTTTGCAGTATAGATGACGCCTTGGTCCATTGGTTGCATTAGCGATGTTGTATTGGGAGGTAAGAATAGACATCTGATTTTACCGTCTGCACTACAAAGCTTTTTTTCATCGGGATGAGCAGGTGCATTATCCAATAAGATTATGGCTTTCACTTCAGTATTTGACTTATACATTTGATGTCTTCTTATTTCTGGCACAGCGTAGTTATGGAACCAATCAGATGTGATATTTGCTGTGAACCAAGCATTTTTAGAATGGTAGTAATGGACAGGCAAATTAGACATAATGTTTTTAATAGCCCTTGGCTGTTTACTCTTGCCTACAATGACAGTCTTTAGGATATGGCTTCCATCGGCGTTAGCACACAACAATGCAGAGACACGTTCTTTACTGATCTTGCGACCAGGTGTATTTCTTATGGATTTTGATGCTTGTGTATTATCAGGCAGAGCGCGCCAACACAGGCCTGTTTCGTCGGCATTATACACCTGATTTAAACCTAACCCTTCTTCCTTCATGATAGAATGCAGTTTTTTCTTGAATGGCTCTACAGCACTTGCATCTGCACTTAGACTCTCCCCACACATTTTTCTGTTCACTATGTTATGGCGTTTGCGAAATCTAAACAGCCAGCCCGCACTAGCCGTAAACCCATTTACACCAAGTTGTTTTGCCAGGCGTTCGGCTGCAGCTTGAATTTCTACTCCTCTCACTGCTATTCCACTTGCACGAAATTGTTCGTACCACTTGTACACTGCATCGTCCAATTTTTGGTCCGCTGGCGCCCGCATTCGCTTAACTCGACAAGTTTCTTTATCCACATTACACTTCAAAGCAAATAACAGTTCACTTTTTTTCTTTCGTATATCGGAAACTGTTTGTTTAGCAATTCCATACTCTGCACAAACACTGGCAACAGTGGCACCATTTTCAAGATTTTCAATGATCTTTAATTTCTCATGCAAAGATATAGCTTTATGTTTTCGCTTTCCGGACGAAGCAGCTGGTTTACTGAATGACATTGTCCACCTTGAATTGATTCACTAATTTAAATTAACACTGTATAGAAGAGAGAATACTGTACTGTACTACTGTAGTGTTAAACTGAGTCGAAGTCTTACAGGGTTTGTAATAGCACAAGGGTGGAGGGTGAAAGTTGCATTCCAGGCGGATGAGGGTGGCAGTGATGGTCAAGGACAAGGTCATTGGATACATTTACAACTCTGGAAATACGAATATAGTATGCCGAAACTTAAGCTGCGCCATGCGAGAATATTTTCATTTATTTTCCACTTTTTTTCAACAAATATAATTTTTTAAGAATACTTGTCCGGATTAAGCGATATCCGGTTTAACGAGGTCCGGATTAACGAGGTTTTACTGTACTTGCAAGCATATCAATACATATAATAATCGTCATAATATCCCGTAACTTTAACAGAAATATCAGTTGTAATATCATCATCATCATCATCATCCTTCCCATCAGCACAGAATACATGTTGTGTATGCAAATATTTATTAAAAGAAAACAATTCTATTCCAGATATAAAATATTTAACAGTCACGAACATTTATAACAAAATCAATCCAATTAATAGAGAGGTATGTTCATCAGTTTTGTGAATGCAAATGGTTTACTAGCTATTGCTTTCATTGCCACTGCCGAAGTTTCTTCAGACACTAACTGCTAATTCTGGCAGGCAAATCTGAGTGAAGATGCTGAAAAGAGATTAATAATAGGTTATGTTTTAATACAAGAACAATGTATTCTTGCCAGAACCAAACTCAAACATCAGTGGATGTAATTTATGAAGAACGAAGTCGCCATATTGTAGGTATTAAGAAATAGGGCATAAGTAAAAAAATTAATTGGCTACTTTGATAATTAGTAGTGTTGTGGGATTTAATCGATTAATGTAATCGATTAATCGATCAATTTCTGTTGTAAGATTAATCGATCAAAAATATTTAATCGTTTAATCAAGCGGGTTAAAATTAATCGATTGTAGTTGATATTAATTATTATTTTGTTAATACAAACTCATACTAAAAATTCAGACAATATTTCCCTTTCGGAAATTGCTTACTTAAAAGCACAACAGTACTGTTATTTTCTAACTGTAAATCAGGTAGCATAGGGAAAATCTTTGCACAAACACTTCACAAAGAGATGGAGATATGAGGACAGTGACCTAGTCTACCTCTATTGAAGGTTGAAATGCAAATGCGAAACCCTTATGAAGTTTTATGGTTTTCCAAGAAAACTTCCACCTTGTTGTCAGCTCATCTTCCTAGCATATGAAATACATACTTTTCTGGGGTTCGTCCCCCTCGTCCCTTATAAAATAGCCATGTCTACACTGTGTGCAAGTGAGAGCGTAACTACCTTCTTCTTTTTCTAAAATCTGGTAATTCGGATTACAATAGGGGCCAGTCTTATGTTTCGACCGCTGTACTTTTGCACGTGCTTGCAGTTTCTGTACTGAGTTTGTATATGAAGGTTGTGTGATTAGTTTGATAAAGAAAAAACATCAGTTTTCTGTGGTCTGTGAAAAGTGTAAACTCCATTATGTCATATGAGAATTTGAGAGGTAAACTTGGTGAAACGTTTGGATTTAAATTGAACGATTGTGGAGAAGTGCTTGAGAGAAAAAAGTTTTTTTTAGTGTTTAGTGATGTTACTAAACGTAGAGCGGCACTTAATTCGGAGCATGTGAATACACTCATATGTTTAACATCATGGATGAAGCAGTATTAACTAGGCGAGTCTTCATACTTTTTGTTATTTATGTTTACTCAAAAATTCCCGGAGAAATTGACACAATAAATTATAAGCCTCATAATAAATATGTTAATAAATAATTAAAATAGTTGTTTTGTAATATAACGATACAATATAATTATATAGATATACAACATTTAATACTTATGCTTATCACCGAAAACAAGTTAAATTTAACAATAATCGTGTATTGCAGTATATTAAAACATTTTTTTCAACTCGATCAAAACTCGATTAATCGATTAAATTCAAATAGTTAATCGAGTACATATTTTGATCGATCAACAGCACTAATAATTAGAAATATGCTTTTAGATAAGAAAGTCTGCGAACAGATAGAAAGACAGGAAGAGATTTTTTTGTTCAACTGAACGAGAGGGATTTTATTACTTTCAGATCAGACCGAAATATCAACATAACATCAAAAATCATACCAACACTTGTCAAACTGCAATTTGTTGAGACAGGTATTACTTTAGTAATATACGTAAGGCAGTAGTTAAAATACCACACTGTACTGCTAAAACAGTGTCAAGTACCCGCCATTAGTAAAAAAAAAAGAAAACTGCTAAAACGTGGCAGTATTAATAGTATGAAACGAAACCAACTCATTCAATTAAGACCTAATCCTTTGCTTACATTATTAAGAGGTGTTCAACTATGATCGGATATGAACAATCTGCCAACATCATAGTGGTCAGCTCTTGGTAAGAAATGAGTCATCAACGTACAAAACATACTAACATAGCGTGTAAAGGGATGAAGTAGATCATTTTCATGCACATGCAATGAAAGCCCACCTTTGCATGTGAGTGGATGTCATAGCAGACGGATTGCTGGGCAGGTGGGTAGAGCGCCCGGCCCGAACCTGAGCTGGTGGAGCCACTCTCTTCCTCGTCTGGGGTGTACAACTGGGAGTCCGACATGGTCAGACCTGAATCGCGACTCAGGGACATCTTGTCCTTGCGTGGTGGGGGGCAGGGCTCCAACAACTCCCTCTCCAGGCTGTCTATGGAAGAGTCATCCCTCCGCAGTCCACCTGCTGTGGAATACCAGCACTTGTAGAATGTAAACAAGGAGGCGTGGGATCTCACGTCTTACTTCTAACTTCGTGAAAGTAAAAAAAATGCAAAATATTATATGGGGTTACTTAAAAGTCAGAGTACTTCTGAAATTGCTAAATTTTGATGAAAACAAGTGTGTTTCTTTACTTACGACAAACTTATGGTGAGTCACCTTTACCAGTTACCCAAATGTTATTAATACATAATTTATATTACAGTGGTGCCAACCTTTCAAGTGAATTATCAGTAATCTCATAATGCACATGCGTGTGTCTCCATCCCTCATTTTGCCAAAAGTAAGGAGTAAAGCAGGTTATACTGTATATATTACAAGCTACCCATCACTTCTGCAGAGAAAAATGCTTTGTAACATACAGTAGCGTGCAAATTAATACGAACAACGTAATTACTTATGCAAAAACAGTCAAACGGGATAAAAAAAGGATCTAAGACATACCTCAGTAATCTATGTGGCCTCCCTTGTTCCTAATAACAGCTCTGAGACGATTTGGCATGGATTCCACTAATTTCCCACAAATATTCTTCATTTCTTCATCGCGAAACCATACACCAATGAGGGCAGAAATCATCTTCTCCTTTGTAGAACAATCCATTTTTTGCATTCTTCTTTTGCAAATTGACCACAAGTTCTCAATGGGGTTTATGTCGGGTGAGTTGCCTACCCAGGGGAGTACCTTAATATTCTTCTTGTTGAAGAATTCTGTAGTTTTTCGACATGTATGGCATGGTGCCAGGTCTTGTTGGAACACACCTCTGCCATCCGGAAATGATTTTTGCAGCTGGGGTACGATTCTGGTTTCCAATAAGTGAATATATTTGTCAGAATTTATCATTCCCTTGATAGGTATTAATGCTCCAGGCCCTTCATGTGTAAAACAACCCCAAAACATTACTTTAGGGGGGTATTTGGGTGCTTGTTGGAGATGAGCTGCTGTTACTTTTTCGGATCCTTTCTGTACGTAAGAAACACGGTGGCCGTGGACCTCGAAATGAGACTCATCGCAAAAAAGTACATTCTTCCAGTCATTCACTGTCCAGTGTTGATGTAATTTTGCCCACATTAAGCATTTTTTGCACATAACAAGAGGTTAGCAATTGCTTCTTAATAGGCTTACGAGCCCTTCGTCCAGCTTCCAAAAGCCTACGCAGCACTGTTGTGACGTGAATATTCGCCCCAGTGGTAGCCATTAACTCGCGGGTTAAGTCAACAGCAGTTAGTCTAGGATTTAATTTACTTTTTCTGACAATTAAACGATCATCTGCAGGTGAAGTCTTCCTTTTCCGGCCACAGTTTCCTTTTTTCTGGGGTGTGATGGATCCAGTCTCCCTGTATAGTTTTATGATCGAATTAACAGCAGCCAAACCGATGTGACATTCTGCAGCAATTTGCCTCTGTGTCATAGAAGAATGCTCTGCTAATGTTATAATTTTAGACCGTTTTCGTGGAGTTGTATCCATTTGTGAAGATGACAGAATGTACACAGGATTGCAGTATTAAGTCTTCAACATAACTGAAATGCTTATAAGTACAAAACAACAGGCAAAATGTCACATATTATAAAAAAAATAATGACAGACCTTCAACAATGGAATTACACGTACTACAGATGTCAATTAAAGCGGTATGAGCAGCTATGAGGCCAACAATGACAGAAAATTTAAAAATATGTCGTGTTTGGATTAATTTGCACGCTACTGTATTTAGCTGATCACTTTTCTGCTAATTTCTTCTTAAAATATACTTTTCTTTATGAAGTCATCTTGATCTTCTGGATCAGAAGTGATTCCAGTGTTGATGTATTGATGTATGTATGGATCTGCCTGATTTTTTCTCACAACACATGCGAAAGACACTGTGAGACACACTTAGTACTGCAAACACAGCTCTGAAGCATGTTTTGTACTTCACTTGTCCACTTTCATTTCTGAAATCTGCAATTTTGACCCTATTTGCATCTATTCTAGATCCATTTACAGTGTAACGTATTCAGGGAATGTGTCACAGTGGCAAATCGTAAATTCCTCTTGAAGGTCATCATGTTTACCTTCATTAAGGGGTTAGGTACAGCTCACAGCAGTAAAATTTTTGGAAATATACAACTTTTTTTTTTTCCTCCATTACTGTATCTTGTACAATAATGAAAACTCGTATGTGTAAAACACTGTCCTTCTGCTATATGAAAAAAAATATTTTTAAGACTTAAAAAAATTATTTATATATTTTTTTTCAAAATTCAAAATGGTGGCAGTTCACTGTGCAGTGATGAAGCGTTTCCCTCATAACTCAAACTTGTTAACTTTTTCATGTTTTCTCTCTTTTATTTTATTGCTGAAACTCATGTTTAAAATATCATGCTCTTTCAACTACATTCCTTAATAAATAATATATTTTTTTTTATTTTGTGTTAGAAGAAAAAACTGATATTTGACCATTTTTTAAAATGAATTTATTTTTATCAGACAATCTATGAAAGGTTGAGAAGTGATTTTGCATCATATTGTAGCCATGCATAAATACACACAAAAAAAGTCTCATCACAGAATGTTGGATAGTTTTTGAATTATGTGGGAATTGCTTTATCACTGCACAGTGAACCGAATTTTGAAAAAAGAAAAAAAAAAATGGGGGGGGGGGCGGGGGGCGCAAGTCTCTGAAATTTAGTGAGGAGCATCTCTAAGCATCGAGATATTTTTTAAGAATAAAAACACAAAAATTGACATTTTTAGTGAAAAATTGTACTTCGCTTCAACGTACCCTTAAAGAAACAGGTAGAACGGTTTCAGAAAAGAAACAATTTTCCCATCTAATACAAACTCTGAAGCGTAATCCTCAAAGTCACTCACAATGTAAACTGTCCGACTCCTCAGCACCCGAGTCTTGCCGGGTAGGGTCCCTCTCTGGCGGGTCGCCCAGCAGCAAGGGCACATGCGGGCCCAGCAACAGCTCGCAGCGCGCTACCAGGAGTTCCACCAGACTGGGGACAGCCCGCGAGCTGGCAGGAGTGGGAGTGTGTGCCCACAGGAGACTCGGACCGACACACACGCCCAGGTTCGCAGCAGACATCAGGTTCTGCGAGGCTCGCCGCGCTATGTGGTGCAGCACGCACAGGAAGTGGCTGAGCAGGGTCACGTTGGCCTGCGGCAGCTGCTCCAGAACACTGGAACAAGGCACATTTTATTTTATTGGGTTATTTTACGATGCTGTATCAACATCTAGGTTATTTAGCGTCTGAATGAAATTAAGGTGATAATGCCGGTGAAATGAGTCCGGGGTCCTGCACCGAAAGTTACCCAGCATTTGCTCGTATTGGGTTGAGGGCAAACCCCGGAAAAAACCTCAACCAGGTAACTTGCCCCGACCGGGATTCGAACCCGGGCCACCTGGTTTCGCGGCCAGACGCACTGACCGTTACTCCACATGTGTGGACAACAAGCCACATGATGCATTACTTGAACCTAGGATATCTGCTGTGTATGACATTATAAAATGTGCACGCAAATTTCATTTTGGCTTTATTTGCATCTCCATAGCAACCATATTCTCCCTTGCATTTGTAGCATTTCTACGACGACACAAGCTCTGTTTGGTTTTTTAAATTCAATACAAAGTATAAAGAAGTAGGCCTACTGTAATTATGAAAACCTATACTATACATTTTGATACTGTTTCACTAAAATCTTAAGTTTTCGGCATCTTTGATAAAGAAAAAGTGGTTATATAGCACGTCGTGTGTCTGTAATTTGTACTTACTATGGAACACAGTTTGTACATTTTTAGTATCCTTTCTAGTTATAGACAAACATATCGAGGTCTACCTCAGGGCGCTGTCCTCAGCACAACTTTATTCAATATTTATATAAATGACTTACCCTCCCTATTAGAGGAATCAAACATGAAAACAGCACTATTTGCAGACGATATAGTTTTGTGGACTTCCGGATCTTACAGACATAGAGACAAAATTCAAAATTCTGCTCTTAAAGCTCTAAATCAACTACATGAATGGAATACATCAAATTTGATGACACTCAATTTAAGCAAAAGTAACTACCAAATATTTTCACTCGGTAAAAAAGAAAGAGAATTCAATATCCAATACAATAGCCAACACCTTCCTAGGACTTATGAATCCAAATATCTTGGAGTTATTTTCGATAGTAAGTTAACATGGAGCAACCATTTGAAATACATTTCTTAAAAAGCTCGTAAAAGATTCTCCCTTCTAAAAAGACTAGCAGGAAAGAAATGTGGATGCTCTAGGAATACTTTGAAGACTACATACAAAATGTTTATACAGCCAGTGCTGACATACTTCGGAGAAATTTTAATTACTTCACCTTTCATAAACGACATAGAATATGTTCAAAACCAAGCTCTCAGACTCATTACTGGTGGAATCAAAACAACTCCAATAGATTCTATGAGATTCCTCACTAATAACTAACAGCATCAAAATGACAATAGAAGAAAAAGCACTGATTCAATATGAAAAACTTATTAGATTACCAGGAAACAACTGGCATTCATACAGTCCTCTCTGTAGATTGAAAACTCAAAAAAGTTTCATATCCATTGTTCAAGAATTAAAACAGAAAATCAATATCCCGAATTTAAAAGAAAACTTACAAATTAAACCAAACCCTTTAACTCTATTAAATATAGAATATAATCTAAATTTAACAGAAGAAATACTGAAATCAAAAGTAAACACTGAAATACTAAAACAATTGTCTTTAGAGACAATTAATATTAGGTACCCTCCACAAAACTGTTCATTTATACACTGACGGATCCTTGATCTCCAGAGAACAAGGTGCCGGTGCAGGTGTTACGTGCTGTCTCTCCTCACTTTATAGATCTCGTGGGTATGGAACAACAAGTTTTGATGGAGAAATCACTGCAATAAGTGAAAGTCTCAGGAATCGTCTATGCTACATCAATAAATTTAACAATGCAGTTATATTGTCAGACTCCAAAGCAGCTATTCTATCAATAGTCTCTAAACACACACCTTCATCTCAAAAAGCAGAAATAACTAAAATGCTCTCTCAATTAATATCACTCAATAAAAGAATTGTATTCCAATGGATACCATCCCATTGTGGAATCCTGGGAAGCGAGAATGCGGATGCTTTAGCAAAGAAGGGCAGCACTGCTACTTACAGACCTGTTACTAAATCTGCGTATTACTCTGTGAAGAGATTTATTAAATCTACGTACTTAGACTTCAACAAACAAAATTTGATAACTCAGTCCCAAGGGAAAAAACTGGAACTCTCTGCATCAAAATCCACAGTTAATTCCCGATCTACCACGAAAATGTCTGTAGCTGCATTTAGATTGGCAACAGGCCATGACTGTTTGGCCAAACACCTGCATAGAATTGGAATATATCAGTCCCCTAACTGCCCATTGTGCAACTCAAACCAAGAAATGGATTCGGAACACCTCAAAATCTGTGCTTCAGTGGCTGACCATGATAATATCTTTGAAAAATATTGGAGTGCAAGAGATCAAATGACTTTATTGTCAAACGCCTGGCATTAGAAAACAACAACAACTTCTTACCTTAATGCTATCGACTGTAACTATTGCTCTGGATACATGGTTTAGTTTTAATGTTGAGTATTTTCCATAAAAAAACGCAAAATTTCGCACATTTTTTGGGTGGGCCTTGGCTCACCTGGCCCACCCACTGGCTACGCCACTGTTGCCAACATCCTTTTGTCAAGAGAAATTTATTTATACATTATGCATCCAATCGAAAACTTGGGATAAAAATTTATATAAAGCACAAAGATGTTTTTATCTTTTATCTTACCTCTTAACTCTAATAAGTTTTTCTTGTTCATCCCTGCACTCCAGGGCTTCCATATACAAGGGATAGAGAGCAGAGCCCAGCAAGGGATCTGGCAGGGAACGCAGGAATTCTTTGAGCAATGCAGCAACAGCGAGCACTGGGATGTGATCGAACGCCAGTTCTAGGCCACTGTCCAGTCTCTCTCGCAGTTCCTTCACTAGCCGGGCATTCGCACTCTTGCGGAAGATGCCTTGCGTGAACGGACCCTTCGTGAAGACTTGCTGTAGCATAGGCTGTGAAAATAAACCACCAAGATATAATAAAGTACACAACATGTTACTGTCAGATAACTAAATGATTAAGCCCTTGATCGGCAGCATCATGCAGATTGGGCCTCCTGCAATCAGTGGCGGCTCATAAACAGTGTAACAGTTAGACCCGTAACACACTTGTAGAGTTTTCACCAGCGAGAAATGCGTTGCGAGAAAATTAAAAAAATTGATAACATGGATTCAAATGGACGTCCACACACTGGAAGAGATTCTTGCTCGAGGCAAGTTTCTCGCTGGAATCGGTAGCTCAGCGAATTTTCTTGACACATTTATCAAAAATGTTTGACATTTATACTCTTTATGACGATTCAATGTAGAAAAAAATATCACAGGTGGCGATGAATTGTTTTGTTTTTATTTTAAAATGAGGAGAGATGGCTGATAATTGTAGTCAGAAACTTATCGAACTTGTACGATGTCACCCGTAGGCTTATTTATATGATACACGGGATGAAAACTATTACTTACTT
Organism: Periplaneta americana; assembly: GCF_040183065.1. NCBI lineage: Eukaryota > Metazoa > Arthropoda > Insecta > Blattodea > Blattidae > Periplaneta > Periplaneta americana. Next base: position 6,929,588 of record NC_091132.1, on the reverse strand, counting down.
ACTTACAAATGGCTTTTAAGGAACTTGAAGGTTCATTGCCGCCCTCACATAAGCCCGCCATCGGTCCCTATCCTGTGCAAGATTAGTCCAGTCTCTATCATCATATCCCACCTCCCTCAAATCCATTTTAATATTATCCTCCCATCTACGTCTCGGCCTCCCCAAAGGTCTTTTTCCCTCTGGTCCCCCAACCAACACCTTATTGTAGGGATTCGTAACAAGCTGTTTTTTTTTACAGCGATGGGTTGTTAGTCCTTCGCCCAACCTCCAAGCTGGAGGATCAGGGATGAAAACTATAAAAACACGAAACTTAAAGAAGAAATCTGGAGACAAATATCAGGTTATCTGAAAATAAATAGGGCTATATTTTATTTTGATGAGATTTAATCGTATTGATTAAACATTTGAAATAATGTATCTATATGTCTTAACAGTTTACGTAATTTTAATCAGAATATAGCAAAGAATTCTCTATCATATCATGAATGACGAAAAAAAAAAAAAAAAAAAAGAACTGTGGTCCATTGAACCTGAAATAATGCCTAAACGTATCATCATTCAAATCGAAACCAGTGTCCAAAACTCGCCCTATTTTCGTAAGATACAATGTGATTTTCAGATATTTCTGGCTTTAATTTTAGGCCTACTTCTTCTTTTCATGAACAAAATATGTTCATGTAACTCCATTTCCTCATCATCTGAATACTCAGATTCAACATAGCGTTTGTACGTAATTTGTAAAGTACGACAATATACTTACAGGTTATATATTTAAGCACGGCAATATACGTAAATACATAACCTATAATATTTCCCCCAACGAGTCATTACTATAATCAGAAAAATGCTTTCTGCATGAAGGCAGTGCATAGATGATCATAGCGAGGTGTGATCTGTGATAGCGAGAACTCGCCAAGTGTGTGAGGAACGCTCTTCGCCTCTTTCTCGCAACACATTTCTTGCTGGCGAAAACTCTGCAAGTGTGTTACGGGCCTCAATATTTAGAGAGTGGTAGTATTGACTATGAGTAAGAAAGTTCTCATAAACATGTGTTCAATTTTCACAATGGAATTTAAAAGAATACAGCGTTAGTAGTGTCCTCGGCATCACTTCATCTCACCCCTTTGATCTGATTACCTGGTTGGGTTTTTTACGAGGTTTTCCCCAACCAAAATATTGTAAAAAATTGTGAAAATTACAAAATTGTAAAATATTGTAAAAATTGTAATTGTAATATTGTAAAATTTTTACTTGTTTCACATGTTAAAGCTTCATTGCTCATGTAAGATCTATGTAATATAATAAATGAATGAATGAATGTTATTGCATTATAGAATTATTTATTTTCGGTGCAAGGAACTTCTTTTTAAGTATTCATTGAATACTCTTGTACCATCAATAAAAAACATGGGTTATGTGTTTTTTATTATTATATGAGTAAGTTACTTTAGCAGTATTCTAAAGTATAGCGCAGAACTCATTTGAAACCTTTCATTAAATTCATACACTGATATGAACATGTCAATTCCTGACCAGAAAATTTTACGTATACGACTTCTTTGATTAGGTACATTAAAATAATATATATTTTTTGATTAGGCCTAAATTCAATATCTTTGTCTGAGTCACTGGAACTGCTAAATACATCACAACTGTTTTAGTTTAATCCTTAATGGTATTCAGTTACTCAAAAATTAATGTAATAAATATATCTTTATTTTGTTCATTCACAATTTGTCCCAATATTAAACTTTACACATTTGCAAAATTACTACTTGATTGTGAAATATATCACTTGTAAAGTGCAAAAAAAAATTTGTAAAGATTCGATTTCCTTTGTAAAGTTCAACATTTCAAACTAAGATTGTGAAACAGAAGTTCACAATTTACAAATAAAGTTTACAATTTACAAAGATTGTGAAAGGGGCTTATCTGATATTCATTTTCAATTTGTACACCTTGCACAAAGTATGGAATTCAAAAGACTTCAGTTTTGACATGAGGAAATCAGTTAATATGAAAATCTACAGTTTTCGAAGATAGATAGCTTGGACGTGGTCAAATACGAAGTACACACCATGCAAATTACGATAACCATCTATCTTTGTCATAGATGTTGGAAATGATATCCTTGTGCCATCCTCACGCCTTTTAAGAAAATTTGCATTGACACGCATTAGTTCTTCTGAAAATGCTGCAATATTCTTTCTTAGATTGTCTTTCAGTTCTTCAAACGTAATCGGATCATTCCTGAACACTTAATTTTATTTTCATTTTTTTTAAGTTCCCCATAAATAGGAACCACATACTGTATTACAAAAATAATTAACTAAAATGCTCTCTCAATTAATATCACTCAATAAAAGAATTGTATTCCAATGGATACCATCCCATTGTGGAATCCTGAGAAACGAGAATGCGGATGCTTTAGCAAAGAAGGGCAGCACTGCTACTTACAGACCTGTTACTAAATCTACGTATTACTCTGTGAAAAGATTTATTAAACAAAATTTGATAACACAATCTTAAGGGAAAAAATGGAACTCTCTGCATCATAATCCACAGTTAATTCCCGATTTACCACGAAAATCGTCTGTAGCTGCATTTAGATTGGCAACAGGCCATGATTGTTTGGCCAAACACCTGCACAGAATTTGAATATATCAGTCCCCTAACTGCCCATTGTGCAACTCAAACCAAGAAATGGATTCGGAACACCTCAAAATCTGTGCTTCAGTGGCTGGCCATGATAATATCTTTGAAAAATATTGGAGTGCAAGAGGTCAAATGACTTTATTGTCAAACGCCTGGCATTAGAAAACAACAACAACAAAAATAATTTCAGATATGTGGTGGCATAAGGACATCGCTTCCAGCATATTCTATGACAAAGGTGGGTGGTTATTGTAACTGTAATTTACATGAGCAATCTATGAGCTTCACTTAAGGAGCTATGAATATCGGGGTGCTTCCAGCCATATGCTGACGAATGAACATCTATTTGAAGGCTCTGTAGTTCAGAGTATACCCATTCCTGAACATCACCTTTGTGCTTCTAATTGCAAATAACAATATTACAGAAAAATAATTTTAAAATGTGTTTTAAATTGAAAATGTCAAGGACAGGTCTGATTTACGCTCAGCATGTTCTTACTAAACGCGAATTTTTTTGCACCAAACCATGGTACACAATTGATCACCACTATTGCACCTTACCATCACTGGCCTGGGAATGATGTCTGGATCCCCAAGCCTGTTGAGGGGGATGCCAAAGAGAACACCAGCTGCAGCAGGCAATGAAGGACCTGACGGACTATCTGTGAGATCTTCTCCCTTGCTGATGCTTCGTTTGAACACTTGACGAATCCTCATTGGTGACTTGCGGGCCTTCTTGTTGCTGTTCACAACACCCAGACCTTTCTTCGAGTCGATGCTGCTATTGCTGCAGTCACTTGCCTTCCTCTTGCTCCTGTCAACGAAAGAGAAATGGAGACTGTGTCAGAGCCCTAGTCCCACAATTTGCAAGCCAATAATCTGCATAGAACAAGATAAAGTATTTATTACAGTAAAACCCTGCTCAACCAAAACGGTAGAGTAAAAATACACATCATGTTTTTTGGACTGTGACACACAGCCATTTTAATCTTAAAAAAAACTTATTGTCTTATATCTAACAGTCTTACGATCAGAAGGTCCGTCAATGAGACATCTACCAACTTATTCTCACCCTACAGTGAAGCTAACATAAGGATCAATGCACAAAATTCTCTTCTCCACATAGTTTAAAAAATTCTATTTTTTTTTTTTTTTTTCACTAGTTAGATCAAAACTTGAATATTGTAGTACTATATGGAACCCTTATCCAATTAAATATATTAACAAAATTGAAAGTGTTCAAAAAAGATTCATTAGATTTTTATTTCTTAAATCATTTGGTTTGTGGGCTAAAGCAAGGAGATGCACAATCACCTTTACTTTTTAACTTTGCTCTAGAATATGCCATTAGGAAAGTCCAGGATAACAGAGAGGGTTTGGAATTGAACGGGTTACATCAGCTGCTTGTCTATGCGGATGACGTGAATATGTTAGGAGAAAATCCACAAACGATTAGGGAAAACACGGGAATTTTACTGGAAGGAAGTAAAGAGATAGGTTTGGGAGTAAATCCCGAAAAGACAAAGTATATGATTATGTCTCGTGACCAGAATATTGTACGAAATGGAAATATAAAAATTGGAAATTTATCTTTTGAAGAGGTGGAGAAGTTCAAATATCTTGGAGCAACAGTAACAAATATAAATGACATTCGGGAGGAAATTAAACACAGAATAAATATGGGAAATGCCTGTTATTATTTTATCATCCAGTCTGCTGTCGAAAAATCTGAAAGTTAGAATTTATAAAACAGTTATATTACCGGTTGTTCTGTATGGTTGTGAAACTTGGACTCTCACTTTGAGAGAGGAACATGGGTTAAGGGTGTTTGAGAAAATATTTGGGGCTAAGAGGGATGAAGTTACAGGAGAATGGAGAAAGTTACGCAACACAGAATTGCACGCATTGTATTCTTCACGTGACATAATTAGGAACATTAAATCCAGACGTTTGGATGGGCAGGGCATGTAGCACGTATGGGCGAATCCAGAAATGCATATAGAGTGTTAGTGGGGAGGCCGGAGTGAAAAAGACCTTTAGGGAGGCTGAGACGTAGATGGAAAGATAATATTAAAATGGATTTGAGGGAGGTGGGATATGATGATAAAGAATGGATTAATCTTGCTCAGGATAGGGACCAATGGCGGGCTTATGTGAAGGCGGCAATGAACCCCCGGGTTCCTTAAAAGCCAGTAAGTAAGTAAGTAAATCATTTGGTTACTATCCCTCTTGGAGTAATGAAAATAGAATTTCGTACTCATCTCTGTAATTTTGAAAGTTTGCAACACAGAAGGAATAATATTGATATAAAATGCCTCCATAATTTATTAACGGTAGTTCTGTAAATAGTCATCTACTGTCTAGGATAGCAATACATGTATCAAGAGAGAACTGTAGGACCAGTAAAATATTTAATATAAACTATGCTATGCAGATTATTAGAATCTGTTCCTCCTATAATAAACTGAGCAATATTGACATCTTTCAAGATAGAACCACACTCTTGAGAGAAATAAATACCGGTAGCTTTCAAAACACTTCATCACTAACTCAACCTCTAATTCCGTTAACATTGCTGACTTAACGTAGCCCTAATACCTCATCATTTATTGTGTTATGTTATTAATCTATGACTAGTTATTTGCATTTCATCACTTGCTCTATTACTTTACTATAAAATCTAAGTTTTCTTTTATACTGTAATTGCTTTTGTTTTTGTTTACCGAGATTTTCATGTTATAGGCCTATTTCCTTGTTATCTATTGCTAAGTAGTATTGGATTATAAATGTTTAAGTTTAAATTACCTACCATTATTATATGTATTACTACTGTTGTTATTACTATTCTATCTGTAATTACATTGTTGAGTGGATGAAACAAACAAACAAATAAATAAATAATAAACAAATATGATATTTAAGTTGGAAACTTGGCCTCCTGCAATATGAAATTCATGGCTAAACGCTTTACAATAGCTGTAGAAATTATGATAAGCGAAACAGCAAAATTAAACAAACATTAATTGAGGTTATAACATTTTATTTTGAACTAGGTACTTTCATTCAGTGAATTATCGACAAGATGAGAACCATTATGTTTGATTACGTAAGACTATTTTGCGAAGGTATATTAATACAGAATTTATAACATACAGAAACAGATTATATTATAAATTAAAATATTTAATACTTACATTTGCTAGCACGGCCATTACGCAATATCACGGCCCACTGTATTGTTACGCAACAATGAAAATATTTAACATCTGAACATCAGGTGTGACAAGATATTAAACAACTGCGCATCAGCTCCGAGAAGATTGTATTCGTAGGTGAAAGTTGACTTTGATCGGTTAAAACTTAATGGATTCGTAATTGCATTGATGTATTGCTGGTACATAAGCGAAATAGTCCCCATAAATTTCTTTACCAGCAATGTTTTTTACTATTGGACGGAAATATAAATCTAATACTATATCATAACCAAAATCAATGGTTCAAAAAGGGCCCACAATAGCTCTGTTTACCTTATACCTTTGGTGCCTCGAATTTTGGCAGACATGAAGTAGTTATTCTTTGTATTTTATATTTTGAAGACAGGTTAATTAATAACCCGACACACTTGTAATCACATGTTCATACAAATTTTCAGACTAAGACACTCAGGGAACTTTTCTTCTTCAAGAAAAATTCCACGAGAGCCAGGAATCTAGGCTGGGACCTCCAGATCTGGAAGCCAGCATACTGACCACCAGATCACGGAGGTGGTCAGATAATAGCTCATTATTTTGCTCAGTACTTACATGTTAGAACTTTACTCTATATATGTATGGAACAGAAGTAAATAGCCGATTAGCTAAATTACATATCTTGCCATTACCCTGTATTTATATTTATGAAACCTTAAATTTTATCAAATATAATTTGTATAGCTTTCCTACAAATTCAGACACACACCAGTAAAATACAAGAAATAAAGATAATATTTTTATTGAAAGTTTTAACACAACTCTATATAAAAACAGTTTCATTCATGCTGGTCTTCTTATGTACAATAGCCTACCAGATTATCTTAAAGAAATATCTGTACATCAGAAATTTAAGAAAGCTCTTTATAAAATTTTAATAAAAAACTGCTTTTACAGTATGAACGAATTTATTGAAAATTCGTCATAACTGAATAGAAAAAGAACGCCTTACTTCAAAAAATGTTACTTCCTCTTTTCCAGATCCTGACTTCGAGAAGGATGTCTTCTCATGAAAGACGCGATGGTTGAAATTTACTCCTGACTTCAAGACATACTACAAACGGGACTTATAGCCGAAATCGACCAACCTGTAGTTTTCTTCAATCAAGTTCCAAGTTTTGTATATTTGAATTTGTGTTGCATTTAATTATAGTTATTACTTTTATGTATATTATGTAATTAATTATTAGTTTGTAAATATGACATGTCCCATATCATGTATATGATCAGTGGATGTAATAAATGATTATGATTATGATTAAACAGGACTATCTCCTTAAGAATCTATGTCTGCTGATGCGATAAGCCAATGAAAAGACAGGTTACACTGACATATGACTAGTCAGCTTCTCCGTACACATCCTGGATTGAGTACAGCGACGAAATAAAAAATTCATCTTTGTCTATGGAAATAACTGCCACTTGTCTAGCCTGATCTAAACGTAACTGAAAATTAGGTGAACTTCGATTCAGTTCTTTAATGTTATGCTTGTTCAGATGCACCTCGATCTCACCTGAGAATGAACTGGCACTTCGCTAGGGGGTCGGGCCCATGTACGTTGTTGCAGTGGTCCAGATCGAAGCCCTCCTCCGTGCTGAGTCCATCCCGCAGGCAACTGAGCTTGATGGCGAAGGGTCGCTCGTGGCCTATCAGAGGGTAGGGTGACTCCTCGCGTGCAGTCTTGGCCCAGAGCTGGAAGTCGTCGGGGTCGAGCCCCCTCATCTCCAGGTGCTCCAGAGCAAGCCTGATGCATGTTCGGGCCGTCTCCTCAGGTCCCACGCTGAATGTCTTGCACTGCAACATGTGAACACATCAGACCTGCTTAAGCTGAAGAATTTAGACATTATGAATTATAAGGTTTTTCAAGAGCAAGAGGAAACTATAATTGGTCATATTTTCTTAATTTTCTACACAATATTTTGGCTAGAAAAATCTTCGAGACAGCGTTCACTCCCGTATTTTAGAATTCTAAACTGAGAAACCAGTTCGATTAATTAAAATGTGTCTCGGTGAAATGTACAGCAGAGTCCGTATAGGTCAGTTTCTGTCAGATGCGTTTCCAATTCACTGTGGCCTAAAGCAAGGAAATGCACTATCACCTTTACTTTTTAACTTTGCTCTAGAGTATGCCATTAGGAAAGTCCAGGATAACAGAGAGGGTTTGGAATTGAACGGGTTACATCAGCTGCTTGTCTATGCGGATGACGTGAATATGTTAGGAGAAAATCCACAAACGATTAGGGAAAATATGGGAATTTTACTGGAAGCAAGTAAGGAGATAGGTTTGGAAGTAAATCCCGAAAAGACAAAGTTTATGATTATGTCTCGTGACGAGAATATTGTACGAAATGGAAATACAAAAATTGGGAATTTATCCTTTGAAGAGGTGGAAAAATTCAAATACCTGGGAGCAACAGTAACAAATATAAATGATACTCTGGAGGAAATTAAACACAGAATAAATATGGGAAATGCCTGTTATTATTCGGTTGAGAAGCTTTTATCATCCAGTCTGCTGTCGAAAAATCTGAAAGTTAGAATTTATAAAACAGTTATATTACCGGTTGTTCTTTATGGTTGTGAAACTTGGACTCTCACTTTGAGAGAGGAACATTGGTTAAGGGTGTTTGAGAATAAGGTGCTTAGGAAAATATTTGGGGCTAAGCGGGATGAAGTTACAGGAGAATGGAGAAAGTTACACAACGCAGAACTGCACGCATTGTATTCTTCACCTGACATAATTAGGAACATTAAATCCAGACGTTTGAGATGGGCAGGACATGTAGCACGTATTTCTGGGCGAATCCAGAAATGCATATAGAGTGTTAGTTGGGAGGCCGGAGGAAAAAATACCTTTGGGGAGGCCGAGACGTAGATGGGAGAATAGTATTAAAATGGATTTGAGGGAGGTGGGATATGATGATAGACTGGATTGATCTTGCTCAGGATAGGGACCTATGGCGGGCTTATGTGAGGGCGGCAATGAACCTTCGGGTTCCTTAAAAGCCAGTAAGTAAATAAACTGAGAAAAAATGGAAAAGTTACAATGTCTATTCTATATTACAAATTACAAACATCGCACTCCATCATTGCAGGTGACTGTAGATGAACTATTATAAAACAATTATTGTGAGTTATTAATTTCTCAAGGCGAGTGATGGCAACATCAAACGTTTGGATAAAATCTGGGTGGATCTTTTGAAACGTACTGAAGGAGAACTCTCAAATTTGAAGAGGACAGTGGAGTTCATTATGTGTATCCCTGGAACAAATGCGTGTGTCGAAAGATTATTTTCTCGCATGAATGCTCTATGGACTGATGAGAAAAATAAATTGTCTGTAAAACAGTAAAATCAATGCCTGTTGTCTTCAGTGAGAATTGTGTTGCCTTTCATGTCATGGTTCTTCAAAATAAACAATTAATTGTTAAGTGAAATTCATTCTTCAGAGAAATATTGCAAGGCCAAAGTGGATTGATTTATAAGAATATTGTCACGTGACTAGTGTATTTTGTAGCTATTTCTGTAATAACTTAGTAAAAGCAATTTGAAGGCAACTTACATAAAGAAGCTTAAACTTAATGCAAATATGCTCCTTAACAATTTTACTTATCCTTAGTTAATTAGCAAAGTGTTTGTGTAGTAAACCACACTTTGAAAGACTGGCATATTTGATGGGTGCGCATACTAAACTTACTCAATGATAACTGATAAATGTCCCGTATTTTTTTTCCAATATGTCTGAGAACCCTAATTTTGTAGAATTTGTAGCATTTTCAACATCTGAATCCTCGTTTGAACTCATTTTAACAATGTTTGTTTATTTCTCCTAGTACCGCTGTTCTTATGTTACAAACAAAAACCTATCGTCTTCAAAACTAATAAAACAAACGACTCTCTTCTCGCGAGGAAGAAACTAATAATAGGACAATCGCTTCTCCACAAAAGACATGTTCAAAACTAATAAAAATAAAACAATTACTTTTATTAAAAAATATTTTTTTTATCAAAATAGATAAAACGTTGTACGACCCTGGCTGAGTGTTAGAGAAGGCCGTATGGCCTTAACTCTGCCAGGTTCAATAAATTATTATTATTATTATTATTATTATTATTACTAACCATACATGTGCGCTCCGCTGCACTGTTAGAAATAAATATAAAGTAATTACATAATTAAAATAGGACATTTGATCCAGGGAACATTCGTGTTTGATAGAAGGATAAATCGTTTAATATGTTACTTAATTTAAATTGTATTTAAATAATTAAAATGCGATCATTTTGGTCCAGAGACCACTCATTTGGTGCAATGACAATGTTTCTTATTTGTTATTACATGCAACCATAGTTTAATGAAGATTGACATATCATTTAGTTTTAATGTGTATATTTTATTTTCCTTGTTATAGGTTTCCATTGAATTATGGTAATAACTTAATTTTAATCCTTGTTTTCTACGTCTTCAGTAAATGGCGCTTGGCCCATTATAGTTCTGAACCCTTCAAATAACTTAAATAGTGATACAGCATATTATATATTGATATGTAATTATATTTCTTTCTTTCGAAAATATAAGAATTCACGATCTCCTATGTACCATTGCCATGGAGTGAATAAATGTGTTTTTTCTTCCTACTCAAAAATTTTATATTTTGCACATAGGAATTACTGCAGGAACAACAACGCTATAATCTGAGGTGGCAGGGAAAATGTATTGTATTGTTATTTTAAAAGTCTTCTATATCCTTAAATATCAGTCCTATCAAAATTTTGCATAGAATAAAACTTATCGGAAATCATTTTTAAAGAAACTTTTGTTATAATAATAATAATAATAATAATAATAATAATAATAATAATAATAATAATAATAATAATAATAATAATGATTTATTTAACCTGGCAGAGATAAGGCCATACGGCCTTCTCTAACACTCAACCAGGAGTAAAAACTTCGTTATAGAAACACTACAAATTTACAAAGTACACACAAAACTGAATAAGATAATAATAATAATAATAATAAAATGTAAAGAACAAGTAAGAAGAAATCAGACATAATATATAACATACAGAAAGAAAGAAAAAAGCATAATAAAATGTGAACAGCAGGTCAAAAATAAATGAGGCCTACAAAGTATAAAAAAATAAGACAATTATTGATAATAATAATAATAATAATAATAATAATAATAATAATAATAAATAAGAATAGTAATGATAATAATAATGATAATAATAATATTAGTAATAATAATAATAAATAAAATAATAACAGGCCTAATAGTAATAATAATACTAATAGTAGTAATACAATAGTGCAGTACAAAGCATAGAATGAATACAATATTTTTAAGTATACACAGTAAGGAAAATTATGATTATATATAGCTCAACTTATCACATTAGAGATATACCATTATCGGAAAATATGAAAACAAAAATATAAAATAAGTTAAATATCAGTAGAACATAAAAATGTGAATACGTGGCAACATGCAATGCAACACGTGTCATAATAGTGAGTTAGTTTGGCAACTCGTCATAAGGTAATTTTCTAACTTGGATTTGAAAGATTTCAATGTTCGGCAGCCCTTGACTTCAGGCGGCAGAGAGTTCCAGTGACGAGAGGTAGCAACAGTGAGAGATGAGGAATACAGAGATGATGTGTGAAGTGGAATTTCTAGCGTGTTATCGAGTATTAATATTATGATAGCGAGAGAGAGTATGAAAACGAGCGTATAAATAATAGGGGGATGAAGTGTGCATAATTCGATATAAGAGAGAAAGTGAGTGCAGATTTCTCCTCTCATGTAACCTAAGCCATGATAACTTCTCGAAAGAAGGTGAGATATGATCATAGTATCGAACATTACAAATGAAGCGGACGCACGCGTTATGAACACGCTGTAGTTTCTGGGCGGAATCAATCCTGAGATCACTGAACAAAACGTCGCAATAATCGAAGTGAGGTAGAATGAGTGTCTGTACCAGCGTCTGTTTTAATTTAGATGGATAATGATACAATCTTTTTAGTGAATGGAGAATAGAGAATGCCTTCTTACATATATATTTAATATGCGTATCCCAACTAAGATTAGATTCGAAATGCACTCCGAGATTTTTTACGGTAGAGCTAAACGGGATGATTGTTTTATCCAGTTTCACAGGTGGAATATTCAGGTCGTTGACTTCAGGAATCAATCCACGGTTCGCGAACAGAATAGCCTGTGATTTACATGCGTTTAGGCTAAGCCCAAATTGTTGAGACCAGGAAGAGACGGAATCAAGATCTTCATTAAAACTATTAATGCTATCATTTAGTGCATCAGGACGCGCTGAAATATACAATTGAACGTCGTCTGCATATATTTGATATCTGCAGTGCTTAAATGATGTAGAAATTCCATTTATATAAATAGAGAAGAGCAAGGGGCCTAATACTGATCCCTGAGGAACTCCTGTATCTACAGTACGCCAGGATGAGAAACGATTATTAGATATGACACGCTGCTGGCGGCCAGTAAGGTAGGAGTACATCCAGGTGATAGCACTATCAGAAAGGTGTAGCGTTTGTAGTTTAGTCAATAGTAGATCGAAGTCAACAGAAGTAGATCGAAGTCAACAGTTATGTAACATTTTTCACAAAAATCAATAATAAGCGAGATATTTCAATTTATTTAATTCAGGCCCCTTTAAATAAAGTATTTTGAATGCCATATAGCCTAAAATCTAAGTTACAACGAACTTATTTTATATTCCAATTTTCAGCGAAATCCGTTCAGCCATTATCGCGTGAAAAGGTAACAAACATCCAGACAGACAGACACACATACAAACAAAAATTTCAAAAAAGCTATTTTCGGTTTCAGGATGGTTAATTATACATGTTAACACCAATAATTTTTGGAAAATCGAAAATTACCAGAAAAATTTTGGCTACAGATTTATTATTGGTACAGATTATTATTATTATTATTATTATTATTATTATTATTATTATTATTATTATTATACTTATCGTAGTTTCATATTACAATTGCGGTTTCGTTCGACAACTTTCCAATCTCATATTGTAAATAACTATCATCTCCCTGAAGATACTTAAAAGCCAATCGTAGGGTTCCCTCATTAAGGGGGAATGGAATTGGATTTTATGTGAAAATGTTGATTTATTTTTTATTTTTCCAACTTATTATTTTGTTTTCCTTCTTTTAAATGGTATACAACATATGACTAGACTAAAATTATATCCATGCTAATTTTTCGTTTTTTTTTCTGAGGGGGTGTAGTGTATGTTTATATGTCTTCAATGTTCATTTTCCGTAAATTCAGTCTTTTCATAATATTACAGAATTACTGCTATTGCCAGTATTAACACGGCCAAGAAATGGCCAATAAATTTAGTCTGGATCCCCCTCATTTAGGAACAGGATTCTAACGCATCGGCAGTTACAGGTCTTCCAACTGTATAGCCTTAGACACAAAAAATGACCGCTCTCCTGTAATGTGAATTTGTGTAAGTCCTCTTGAGAGAGCGCCTGGTTCACACTAGTAGGGAAAAGATTTTTATTTTGCACCTAATTACACCTTGAATATATATTTTTTGATAGATTAGTTAAAACAGTTGATCTATAAACAAACAGAAAAAGCAACAAGCAAAACAAACGAAAAACAGAGCGGAGTTCTTCGTAAGAAATTCGTTCACATGTAAACCTAAGCTTTCATGAAATCAACCGAAGTCATGGTAAGTACTCCTAGCATCCTTAAAATCCATTGTCCTAGGAAGGGATCTGAAGTCGCGAATCTCTGATGTCGAGGCTAGCATAGTTAAGCACAAAATCACTGAAGAGGAAGAGGAGCTTCCATCACATTCGTACCTGACAACTACTACACTGTTGGTAGGATGATTTTTAGATACAGCAAATGGACTTAAAAATTTAACACTCTATTTGCTGTGTGTAAGTAATTGCCCAAATTCACAAGGACGATTCCCATCCTCCTGTCATGTCAAGCTGCAGAAAATAACTGCCCACGTACGTACGCACCCTTCTGGGATTTCCTAATTCCGGCCGAACCGTCCAAAATGTTAATCCGTCTCACAAATGACAGATCCTGACAAAGACAGCTCAACTTTTGGAGTCATTGCAAATAGAAACATCTGAGCGACGACTCTGGAAATAACGACAGATCGAATCAAATGCGACAGATGACAAATGACGCGCATCATGATTGTTATCCTAGCAACAGCATCTAAATAACTGTTTATATCAGGTACATTTAATTTAAAAAAAAAAACACACACACGTCAATTTACATACCGAGGAGAGAAGTTTAAAACCAGTGTTAATAGTATTTTAGGTTTCATCTCCTTACCCTTTGCAATTCCACTATTAAGAAACTTAAATTTGAAAGAAAATTGAATTTTTTATTCATCTCATTCTTTTGTTCTTACATCTTTTGTTTTCTATCGTTGCCTGGCAACCTGGATTGTTATTATTGGTTTGAGATGAAGAGAATAAAACTACAAAGACTATTGAGCATTTAGTGTGATAGTTGTGTTTGGATATTAAATTATTTAAAAACGTTTTTGTGTACTTCAAGAGAGAACAGAAATCATTTTTAATTAATCAAATTTAGGAAATTATCGAAATAAAGTGTTTCCATCCTAGAACCAACTGACTGTAACACCAATCCAGGTTGCCAGGCAACAATAGAAAACAAAAGATACGGGAACAAATGAATGAGATGTATAAACAAATACTCTTTTTAAATTTTAAATATCAGAATATAGGGGTACCATTTGAAATTTCAAAGGAAATGGAGGGGGCGAAGCCTAAAATATAATAAACACTGGTTTTAAACTTACCACTCCACTATATAAATTAACAGTTTTTGTTTACATTAAATTTAATTGAAATAAATAATTATTTAGACTGGTAGTTTCGAAATGAAATCCCTATATATTATGACAGTATGCCAATCAGTTACCTCGTTCTCTGCTGTAGCAGTATGCGATTAATTCTGAGATTTTTTCTGTGAAACTTGTAGCTTTGTTCATGACGTGAAAATGCTCTAACTACGTCAAAAGACGGTCATTGTCGCACATCTTAAAAAAAAAAGCGTCTGCGCTACAAATTATTGTTTTGCCTCTCAACTGTGTGAATTTTCAGATTCCATCTATTTCAGCGGTGACCGAAACTCGAGCTGCAGTGATTACATGCGACAGACAGCCTATGAAGTAAGGAGAGGGAGGAAAGGTACT
Source organism: Periplaneta americana (assembly GCF_040183065.1). Classification (NCBI taxonomy): domain Eukaryota; kingdom Metazoa; phylum Arthropoda; class Insecta; order Blattodea; family Blattidae; genus Periplaneta; species Periplaneta americana. The sequence goes on along the minus strand of NC_091132.1, from coordinate 6,914,417 downwards.
TGGCATGAAAACTACAACCAGTGGTGGTTCCTGTACTAACATCTTGATCAATCCCGCGGATAAAAATGTCGAGCTTTGCTGTATCAGTAATGTCACTGCTGTCATCAAGAGCCAGTGAATAATATACGATTTTTCTTCCTTCTTTTTTTAACCTTCCTCTTGAATATAATCAGGAATTTTCTAAATTCTTCTCTCGATACTTGATCGAGAAATTCGTAATTTTTTCAAAATTAAAAACTTCTTATGGACAAGTTATTTGTAAGCTATTTTAATCATTACTCTTTTGAGAAATTCTGTCCTCTTAAAAAGCTTCAGAGCACGAGATATTTCAAACCCCATTAGGTAGCTGACTTCCTTACATTTATTTATCTCATCTTTCTCTTCCTGGCTATGATTTAAGACATTTCAATTCCTGGCGTTTAACAGTTCGTTGGCACATAATATTGAATCAGTTTTTCTACAATATTATTATTAAATGAATAACTAATAAATTGTTACCCTCATCTAAAGATTAAGAAGATTAAAATTGAGATAAAACCTAGTAATTTTATTCTTCTAGGGGGAAAATCTAAAAATATCAATATTCATGCACGTACAGAAGAATTATAGAAACACATACTTAGTGGTCAGTAATAATAATAATAATAATAATAATAATAATAATAATAATAATAATAATTTATCCAGCGTGGCAATTAATGTTTCTATATACTCCTAATTGAACCGTTGAGCAACGTTAACATATTACATTTTGTCCGACAGAACAAAAACGTTCCCCTTCTCAATCTTTACAAAACCACCTCTTACTGCTTGGAGAGACAGAGTTTGTAGAGCGACATGATACCGCCACTGCTTGCCTTCAGTACGTGAATGAAACACAAAGCAATGTACAGGAAGCTCCTCGTACCCGTTTGAATGTCTGTGATTACACGACGTAATCACGACACCCTCTTTGGTTACCGCTGATCTATTTGATATGAGCCAAGTAAAACACACACTACAAAGCAGACAAGTCTCAAAGATCGATAAGACATTAATGTAACCTTAAACAGTTCCGTAAGAATGAGAAAAATTAAATCTCAACACAGTTGAAGACTCAGAAAACGTCTCCACATCTCAATCCAAGTGTAGAGCCGATATCTGACGCAAATATACTTGGTCGACGTCAAGGACACGCTAATTCCGACCTTGAGATGCATGTCGACGAGTCCGTGAGACTTCAGTTTCAGCTATACCGATTTCTTGCGAGCTGTCACGTGTACTGCATACCTTACTGGCGTTCCGTTATTGCCTTGTATGGAAGGAGAAGGGGCCGTCAAGTTTATAATGTAAAATTGCGATGTACACATTCCTCACAACAAGAGCTCCGTCCTAGCATTTGCGACTTCCTGTAAACGTCGATGTAGGAAGGTATCTGGTTACATTCGACGTAGTGGCATTCCTCATAGTGATTACACGTCGCAATACCGAAGATGAAAGACGACATTGCATGTAATTAAAACTAATTTCAAGATGGAGTCCGTTACTTCACTTCCGTGTCAGGCATTTTAACTTTCTGACAGACAAAACGATATTACACACAGCGGAACTCCTGTGACGACAAAGGAGTCCACTTGGTATTTGTTTATATATTTATTTAACATGGTAGAGATAAGGTCATCAGGCTTTCTCTTCCCCTCTACCAGGGAATTACAACTACAATATTAAGAATAAAATAAAACTTATAATTACAACTAACAATAAATTTATAATTACATTAAAATCAAAGTACTAAATGATTACCTGATTAATAAAGGCTACACAATTTATTGTGGAAGTTAAGAACAAAGAAAGATTTTTTTTGGAAGTACCAGGTATAGGTCAGTTTCTGTCAGATGAGTTTCCAATTCACTGCGGGATAAAGCAAGGAGATGCACTATCACCTTTACTTTTTAACTTTGCTGTAGAGTATGCCAATAGGAAAGTCCAGGATAACAGAGAGGGTTTGGAATTGAACGGGTTACATCAGCTTCTTGTCTATGCGGATGACGTGAATATGTTAGGAGAAAATCCACAAATATTAGGAAAAACACGGGAATTTTACTGGAAGCAAGTAAAGAGATAGGTTTGGAAGTAAATCCCGAAAAGACAAAGTATATGATTATGTCTCGTGACGAGAATATTGTACGAAATGGAAATATAAAAATTGGGAATTTATCTTTCGAAGAGGTGGAGAAGTTCAATTATCTTGGAGCAACAGTAACAAATATAAATGATACTCGGGAGGAAATTAAACACAGAATAAATATGGGAAATGCCTGTTATTATTCGGTTGAGAAGCTTTTATCATCCAGTCTGCTGTCGAAAAATCTGAAAGTCAGAATTTATAAAACAATTGTATTACCGGTTGTTATGTATGGTTGTGAAACTTGCACTCTCACTTTGAGAGAGGAACAGAGATTAAGGGTGTTTGAGAAAATATTTGGGGCTAAGAGGGATGAAGTTACAGGAGAATGGAGAAAGTTACACAACACAGAACTGCACGCATTGTATTCTTCACCTGACATAATTAGGAACATTAAATCCAGACGTTTGCGATGGGCAGGGCCTGTAGCACGTATGGGCGAATCTAGAAATGTATATAGAGCAGTAGTGATAGAGTTGTAAGCTCCAATACCGGTTGTGGAGCTAGATCGGAGCTTGAACTTGCTTATGTCTGTGGAAACACCGGAGCACGCAACCAGTCTAGTGGAGCTCTCCGCTCTGTTTAGTCCCTGTCTGACATCGCTGACATAGAGTTTCAGTAGGGAGGCCGGAGGGAAGAAGATCTTTAGGGAGGCCGAGACGTAGATGAGAGAATAATATTAAAATGCATTTGAGGGAGGTGGGATATGATGAGAGAGACTGGATTAATCTTGCTCAGGATAGGGATCAATGGCGGGGTTATGTGAGGGCGGCAATGAACCTGCGGGTTCCTTAAAAGCCAGTAAGTAAGTAAGTAAGTGACTAAGTAAGTGCTAAAGTACCAGTTAAACGTAGAATAATATATGGATAAAATTTCTGGAGAATGAAATATTTTATTCTAGAACTAGCCGTACCCGTGCGCTCCGCTGCACCCGTTAGAAATAAATATAAAGTAATTACTTACAAATGGCTTTTAAGGAACCCCGAAGGTTCATTGCCGCCCTCACATAAGCCCGCCATCGGTCCCTATCCTGTACAAGATTAATCCAGTCTCTATCATCATACCCCACCTCCCTCAAATCCATTTTAATATTATCCTCCCATCTACGTCTCTATTTAATTACATAATTAAAATAGGACATTTGATCCAGGGAACATTCGTGTTTGATAGAAGGATAAATCGTTTATTATGTTACTTAATTTAAATTGAATTAAAAAAATTAAAATGTGATCATTTTGATCCAGAGACCACTCATTTGGTCATAAAAATTATTTTAGGAAATACAGGAAACGAATGTACAGAATAGCCTATCAAGTTTTCTGTGCATAAGAATCTATTTTAATCTTACCTGTCCTCAATTCACTCAGAAGTTACTGTAATAACATTATAGCATTATGTCCATCTAGAGAAACTACACTTTCCAATGGTGAATTAATAATTAATTATACAAATCGGTTAATTTAGCTTCCGATATTACTTCATAGAAACGCAGAACATTATCTGTAGGCTAACTTTCATAGCTTTCGATTGTTGCTGTCTAAGGCCCCTTATAGACGAAGTCATTTGTTTTTTAATTCATTACACGGCCTTAAGATGACAGTTATTTTAATTTTAAAACTCATTTATCTCATTAAATATCAGTCCTACCAAAATTTTTCAAAGAATAAAACTTATCGCAAAGTACTTTTGTTATGTAACATTTTTCACAAAAATCAATAATAAGAGAGATATTTCGATTTATTTAATTCAGGTCCCCTTATAACTCCCCTTTTAAATAATGTATTTTGAATGCCATATAGCCTAAAATTTAAGTTACAACGAACTTAATTCCAATTTTCATCGAAATTCGTTCAGCCATTATCGCGTGAAAAGGTAACAAACATACACACAGACAGACAGACAAACAAAAAAAAATTTCAAAAAAGCCATTTTCGGTTTCAGTGTGGTTAATTGTATATGTTAGGACCAATTATTTTTGGAAAATCGAAAATTACCAGAAAAATTTCGGCTACAGATTTATTATTAGTATAGATAAGAGAACTATTTACAAAAAGTCTCAATGCCAGATTTTTTTTTTATTTGTACCATGTTAATGAAATGACATCCAACGTTTCGGATTTACATATCGTCTTCATTATAAGAAAAATGAGAGAAACTGGGGATCCTGTTACCAAGAAATTTCCTGAAGATGTAACTCCGAAACTTCGGATGTGTATCTGCAACACGGTGTAAATACACTAAAATCTCTTACCACATTCACGTTATAAGTAGGAAGCGATCTATTTTAACATAGGATATTACAGCATGAAGCCATTGGCGATCTGCTGAGATTACCGCTACGGACCGATCTGTAGATCGGAAGGACGGCTCGGTACGCGATCCACAGCTTGAGACTCTCGACGCCTAGAGAAGTCTACAGAAAACAATAAATTGTCCCCACCATTTGTTCGCTACAATGGTCGTCTGCCAGCTAGACGAAAACGTCTGCCTTATCTGTGCCAGGCATCCAGATCTCAGACATTTGCAAACATAACTGTACACTCTACTCTTAAAAGTATTAGCGAAATCGATGTCTGTCGCATTTCACATAACGCCGTAAAGAATACAACAGATTTAATGAACTGTAATCATCAACATTTAACAAGAGCTAAGAAATTAACAGCAAATGCAGAAAACAACTGACGACAAATCAAACAAAAAGTTGACTGGCGCGAATTGTGAAGAAATAATAACGGACGGGAAACGAGGTGTTCGAAGACAACCGAAACGTTTGCAAGGTTCAGCTCATTTGAATAAGAGGCAAAGATCTAGCAAAAGAGTAAAGAAAAAAGAAAAACAAAAGACAAACGAACGAAATAAGAAAGCCAAAGGTGCTGAAAGAGAAACTCGAAGAAGGAAAGAGGAACTCTGAGAAGGAAAGAGGGCCTCGAAGAAGGAAAGAGAAACTCGAAGAAGGAAAGAGGAACTCGAAGAAGGAAAGAGAAACTCGAAGAAGGAAAGAGAAACTCGAAGAAGGAAAGAGGAACTCGAAGAAGGAAAGAGGAACTCGAAGAAGGAAAGAGGAACTCGAAGGAAAGAGGAACTCGGAGAAGGAAAGAGGAACTCGGAGAAGGAAAGAGGAACTCGAAGAAGGAAAGAGGAACTCGAAGAAGGAAAGAGGAACTCGGAGAAGGAAAGAGGAACTCGGAGAAGGAAAGGGGAACTCGGAGAAGGAAAGAGGAACTCGAAGAAGGAGAGAGAAACTGGAAGGAAAGAGAAACTGGAAGGAGAGAAACTCCAAGAAGGAAAGAGAAACTCCAAGAAGGAAAGAGAAACTCCAAGAAGGAAAGAGAAACTCCAAGAAGGAAAGAGAAACTCCAAGAAGGAAAGAGAAACTCCAAGAAGGAAAGAGAAACTCCAAGAAGGAAAGAGAAACTCCAAGAAGGAAAGAGAAACTCCAAGAAGGAAAGAGAAACTCCAAGAAGGAAAGAGAAACTCCAAGAAGGAAAGAGAAACTCCAAGAAGGAAAGAGAAACTCCAAGAAGGAAAGAGAAACTCCAAGAAGGAAAGAGAAACTCCAAGAAGGAAAGAGAAACTCCAAGAAGGAAAGAGAAACTCCAAGAAGGAAAGAGAAACTCCAAGAAGGAAAGAGAAACTCCAAGAAGGAAAGAGAAACTCCAAGAAGGAAAGAGAAACTCCAAGAAGGAAAGAGAAACTCCAAGAAGGAAAGAGAAACTGGAAGAAGGAAAGAGAAATTCGAAGAAGGAACGAGAAACTCGAAGAGGGGAAGAAGAAAAAAATAGAAGAGAGAAAATCGAAGACGGAAAGGAAAATACGACGACGGGAAGAAACAAAATGGAAAATAAGGTAATAAAAGGTTAAAAGAAAGTGAGAGAAAAAAAAAAAGGGAAAACGGTAATAGTATTGGCCAATGGAAGACTGACGTTTCTCGGAAGGTTCGAGTCAGCTGGTTTACACTGACAACAGATAATGCAGAATAAACATCTGAAGACGAAGGACGCCACGTCTATTGTAGTTTGAACGAAAATTTCCAAGATTAAACTGGCTTTGTAGTTATTGTCACAACTTTAAACAAATGCACTTGCCTCTGCAGCCCTCACAAAGGGCAGTTAATTCGCATGAGTGCACAGGGGACAGTTAGGTTTCTCCCATCGCCCGTGTCAGAAGTTAGGGATTACCACAGGCGTCGTGGCTGTGCGAATGTTACCACTTGCCAGCCTGGAAATCCCTCAATCGGCTACAGGAGGGAAGTGTAGAGTTAAAAAATGTAAATACTGAAACCTTATCCGGCTACAAATCTGGAGGCCTCTGGTTAGTTTCCCGACAATATGTAGGGGATTTAATGTTCTGTTACAATTCTAAGCTGTGGATTTCATTTGTTTTGTATATAGTAACGTTTTGTTATTAATACCAATGCTCCCAAGTTTCATTTGTATCAGTTTGATTTTCTAAATTATTAAATAAAAAAAAAATGAATTTTCGAAATGTAACTACTGGCACAAAAGAAAAGTTACAGGCCTGAAAAAAAGTATATAGCATCTTTGACGTGCATATATTTTAACATCTGAGCCATAATTTGAATTTGGTATATATCAATGACCTGAAAAAAATTTAATCCAATCAGTTTAAAAATTTTAATTTTATTTTTGTGGTGTCCGGATAGTAGATTTTATTTATTGTTTTAAATTTCTGAATATATTCACTTTATAAAAAAAGCTTCGTAGTTTTTTTAACCATACTTTTCAGAAGATGTAGTAAAAATTTCAACTTCATTGCTTGAAATTTGTTGGAAACTACAGTATTTTAATCTGAGTAAATGCAGTAAAAATAAAAGTGTGGAAAAATTACTTTAAGGGGAGGCAGAGCTGAAATTTTCGAACAAAACTGAAGAAAAAACGAAAATTTGGTTTTTTTCCATTTTTATTATCTTTATTTTCATATTCCGATGTTAGTTTTTGATTTTGTGCCCTTTAAAAGTATGAAATTAAAACCAAGATAACTGTATTACTATATTATTACCATAATAAACTAATACTTAGGAATCATTATTTATATACCTCCTCTGAACATATATAAATAAAAAGAAATATTGAAAATTTCTTACAATATGGTGCATGCAGCATTTTATATCAAACGATATAAAGTTTTATAAAATCATTAATATTTACAGAACTATTGTACTTAGAAAGATGAAACTTGGTATGTCCATTACTAATAACATACTTAGTATCCATTATCAATTTCAAACAAATCGTATAAATTTTGTGGATTTTGAAATATTCACCTCTGCCTCCCCTTAAAATGTCAATTTTCCGTGACGAAAACCAGTTTCTAATAATTAGCATAAATTTTGAGAACAATTATATCGATAAAATTTGACCTACTTATAAATGAAAGGTCACCAATTAATTTTTTGTTAAAAGGGGGGGGGGAGATTTCTCGAAAAATGTTCAAATGACATCCATCTCCTTCCTTAAACGGAGAAAGAAGGAAGAAAGGATCTCCTATAAGTGACAGTTCAAGAAAAAATTATAAGCAGGAATATTACTGAAACCTTAAACAAATTAAATGTTCTGAAATAAGTATAATTAGAAAGTATGTATCATCTTTATAGCCGGATAGCTTTTATTAAAATGTTGCGTGTTGTAGGTCTGATATGCGTCATTCATCACTTTACGAGAATACGATATAATTCCGAAGATTTCGGTGTGGACATTCTGTATTCCCAACAACTTTCTAGTAGAGTAGTTACAGTACTCACATATTCGATGCTGGTCGCGCAGTCGTAGTAGAGCACCTGGATGTTGGTGGACCGGGGTTCTTTGTCCTTCTCAGCGTCCAACACCTCATTCAACTTCCCCCACCAGAGGTCACGAGCCGCTTGCGTGCTGAAATGAAATGAAATTAAATATAATAATAATAATAATAATAATAATGACTTTAGTTTACGGTTTGCTTCCTTGCCCTCTATCCCCAAATTTCTACCTTGGGCACGCACACAAAAAATGTATCACTGAAAAGTGATTTTTCGTGAACGTGATGCACATTTGACAAAAATGTTTTTGTCTTTTAAGATTAATTTTATTGTTGGCAGTGAGGTAACCGTACAGTCGAGTTTTATCATTTCTATATAATAGAGCAAGATTTTAGCATCCTTGGTAACAAAAATTCGAGCTTTGGACACATTCGACGAAAAGACATTGCAAAGAATTTTATGTATATCAAACTATCTGGAACATTGTCGGCCACTTTTCAGACAATCACGGATTTTAACAATCATAAATTTGTATATATATGATCTAGTACTTTACACTAGACAAAATATCGACAATTACTCATTAGTGGCCAATATACATGATCATGAAATTAGAAATAGAGAACAAATTAATATTCCATATTGCAGATTACACAAGAGCAACACAAACTTTTTAATTATGGGGATGAAATTATATAATAAGCTCCCCAGTCAATATTATAAATTACCAATCAATAGCTTCAAAACTAGATTTTACAATTGGTTATTAAATGATCCTTTTTATTCTGTTGCTGAGTTTTTCAACACAAATTTGTATGAAATTGTATTTTAATAAATAAGTTTAATTGCAATTTAATTAGTTTTCTTTAATTTAAAAGTTATAAATTGTTTCATGTTTCCATTGTATTATTTAAATTTTATTGTTTCTTTTATTAGTGTTTTTTAAAAATATATTCATATGTTTTTCAATGTATTCTGACGAAGTCTAAAACTGTATGTCTAATGGTCAAATAAATTGAATGGAAAGGACCGAACTCATGTCCCCCAACTCGCTGGGTCAGCTCCACCTAATCCTTGTGTAATCTAACATCAACTTTAAACAGTTAGACCGACCAGCCTATCAGTCACCGTTAAAATATGATGCCAAAACATATGAACACGCTACCTTGCTGGTTACTATGACAACATCGCAGATTCTACTTTTAATTTATTTGAGTTTATTTTGCGATATAAACATAACCTCAACTAAAACGTGAAGAACATTTCCTTCCTCCAATCTTTGTTCAGTTCATTACCCAGTCAAATGTTTAGCCCCTGGCAGAGATGTGAGAGCGCTATTGTCAAGTTTGTTTACCATAACATTCATACCGATTAAGAAACAAGCGCTCGAGATATTCTGGGAGCTTTACTGATCTAATCTAATGATTCGAGATCATTGAAATCTTCTCATATATTCCTCGGCCTCACGTCACTTAAATATCCCATTAACAAGCTTCGAGACTTGGGACCCGATAGAGCAGTTCAGAAGGAAATCCGCATAACGACGTTCTGAGTATAGTGGTAAAGCGTACAGTGGGTGGGGGTACTGTAGAATAATGAATGCCAACAAATACGCAAAGGAAAACGTTCTGGATTTGAAGGTTCTGACGAATAATTTGGTTTTCATACAAACTGTGTCTGAAACTATTACACGGTTAGAAAAGTCAGAGCAAGAGATGCCGGAAGCCCTCAAATTAATTTAGAAAATGATGCAGAGAATTAATGAGACATCAAGTACACCGGTTACTGAACGTGTAAAAATAGAAGTGGAAATCAATTTTAAGTAAAAATAACGGATATGGAACATTGTGTAACATAAACAGCAGGTTAGTGGACATAGAGTCAACCGAGAATAAAGGACTGTCTCTTAGAGACTGCAATGATGTTCGGTTTTTTTCGTGTTGCCCCTATCACGTCATGCGACGTAGAGCGGAGCTTTCTACAGTACAAACTTGGCAGATAACCGAAAAAGATTTATGTTTGAGACACTGAGAATGTATCTTGTAGTAGGTACATTGCAATTCGGTACTGTAACTGCACTTCCTAAAAATGACCAATAGGATAAATGAAAAAATTAAAATTGCTACATGCTTATTTCCACCATTAACACTGTGTATAATTAAACACAAATGCTTATAAAAGACAGGAGAATAAATGCTTTTCACATTCTTTTGACATTATCATTGTGTAATGTAACTTATATTTACTTTCAGAATGTACATATGTGTGTGTTTCCCCATACTACTGTACTCTACTCTAAACAGCAACGTTGTTACCTCAACACATATCTATCTACCTGCAGCGAGTCCACAACCTATAGTGCATGCACAGTAAACTTATTGTATCGGGTCCAAAGCCTCGAAGCCTGCTCATCAATAAACCCACTAACCTTGCCACATGCCTTGTAAAATATCAGCGTCTTTTCGGAAATTACCCAAAATAATAATTTCATCACTTTTTCCGCCACTTATTAAACACAAATATACCAATGAATAAAAAATTAATGTAGGGCCATGGCGAGGTAAATAATTACAGTTTCAGTTTATCCCTACAGAAAAAAATAGACATTTAACCTAAAATCCGAGGTCTACTGAGGTTCAAACCTGTCTTCGGACAGCTGACTAAACAAAACTAGCCTAACGCTGACTTTCTTGATCCCGTCAGGTTTTGAAGCTGGATATCCACAAACATCTGAATTAAACTAACATTCTTGCACTAATAAACAACAACAATGAGAAATCCTTACACAATAAAACTGCCCTCGGACAGGTGTTTTCTTCCGAGCGATTTGTTGAGACCATTTCGTGGACTTTCAGATGTGGACAGCGTAGAAGAGAAGCTGTCAAATTCAGACTGGCTCCAACTCTGACGCCGATCTCTGTAACTTTGCGGCGGAACAGTCAATGTGTAAGACCGTCTCATTTTTTGTCGTTTTAAAGAGAAACACCCTGTATCTTCTTCACTGTCACTGTCTCCATAGTAAACACACGACCGATTTGGGGAAGTCTTCTTGAAAAATTGCAAGATCTTCGAAGTTGAAATACCACCAGATACGGCCATAGTTAAAGACACAATCACAGCTGAATTTCATAAAAAGAAAGCTGCAGGTTTATAAAAATTCATAGAACGTCACTGGAAATTTAAAATATATGAAACATATTACAGTTTTACACACTTGTAGGCAGGATTACTGTACTAACGACATGCACATTTAGTAAGAAGAAATAAAACTATGAACACAACACTTAAAACGTGGAACATCAAAATCGCTGACAACATAGCTCCACAAGCCAACGCGCTAGAATGGGGCGGCCTGTGTACAACGCAGAGGGCATTACGCTACTACGGAACGGGAGGTAGGAGGTACTGCATAACCCTTCCGTTTACCCCCCACCACTTGCGACGCGGTGGTGGTTGATGGAGTCTTACCTGTTGACAAATAATAGACGAAGGTAGGAGGCAAAGGACGCCAACTTATGCATACGTTCCCAGAAGAAGGAAAAGGAGTTCGAATCTCTTTTACTTAAGGGGAGAGAATGGTATTTTTTAAAAACTTTTTCCTGTTTGGTGTAAAATATTTTTTGTATGTAGAGAACTCATAGCTGTAGCAACTCAACCAAAAATAAATACTTACTTACAACTTACTTACTTAATTACAAATGGCTTTTAAGGAACCCGAAGGTTCATTGCCGCCCTCACATAAGCCCGCCATTGGTCCCTATCCTGTGCAAGATTAATCCAGTCTCTATCATCATACCCCACCTCCCTCAAATCCATTTTAATATTATCCTCCCATCTACGTCTCGGCCTCCCTAAAGGTCTTTTCCCCTCCGGTCTCCCAACTAACACTCTATATGCATTTCTGGATTCGCCCATACGTGCTACATGCCCTGCCCATCTCAAACGTCTGGATTTAATGTTCCTAATTATGTCAGGTGAAGAATACAATGCGTGCAGTTCTGTGTTATGTAACTTTCTCCATTCTCCTGTAACTTCATCCCGCTTAGCCCCAAATATTTTCCTAAGCACCTTATTCTCAAACACCCTGAACCTCTGTTCCTCTCTCAGAGTGAGAGTCCAAGTTTCACAACCATACAGAACAACCGGTAATATAACTGTTTTATAAATTCTAACTTTCAGATTTTTGGACAGCAGACTGGATGATAAAAGTTTCTCAACCGAATAATAACACGCATTTCCCATATTTATTCTGCGTTTAATTTCCTCCCGAGTGTCATTTATATTTGTTACTGTTGCTCCAAGATATTTGAATTTTTCCACCTCTTCGAAGGATAAATCTCCAATTTTTATATTTCCATTTCGTACAATATTCTGGTCACGAGACATAATCATATACTTTGTCTTTTCGGGATTTACTTCCAAACCGATCGCTCTACTTGCTTCAACCCATCACCGTAAAAACAGCTTGTTACGTATCCCTATAATAATAAAAAAAAAACCAAAAATAAATATTATGAAAAAAAAAATGGATAAACTCCAGAACATGCATTGCACCCTTTCCCTCTTACTTCAAAATTCCAACCTTGTGCACACAAAATAAATTATTGGCACTGAAAAGTGCCTTTTCGTAAATATAATGATGCGCATTCGACAAACGCAGACAAATCTGCTCTTTTTGGTATTTTAAGACATAATCATCACTATACAATTTTGTTGTTCTAGGTTTAATTTGTAATTCAGTAAATATAAAATATTCTTTGTTTTTCTATGATAAATTATCTAGCTTTAATTAGTGAGGTAATCTTTTCGTACTTTGATTTTTTATTGTAATTGTAATTGTAAATTTAATACTAATTGTAATTTTATTGTTCATATTATAGTTGGAATCTCCTGGTAGAGGGGCAGAGAAGGCCTGACGGCCTTATCTCTACCAGGTTAAATAAATAAATAGTAAAATACTAATTTGGCAGGTGCAATCCATGTTCTAAAATTTCCCCAAAAAATTATTTGGGGGTCCAGATTTGAAAAAAAATATACCCAATGCAGGATTTTACTAAAACCGATATATCTAAACCGTTTTTAAAGGTAGATTCATCCAGTTTTTCGCAATGTACTTGCAAAGCATACTCCGCAAACTGTCTGTAACAGAATTTTGATATTTGTCCCTAAGTTTGTAAAATAAACAATTAAAATTTAATAACAATTTTCTGATTTCCTTTCTTGCAAACAAACGGACGTATTTTTTTTAAATGAAATCAATTAACAAAATTCTGTTACAGAGGAAAGTTTCCTAATAGTCTAAAGAATGTGTTCTAAATTTCATGCATGTATATTTAATAGTTCAGAAGTTTGTCTGGCAATGTAGCAAAAAAAATTAAGTTACTGGAAACCAATAAAAGGGGGCGTGTGATTTAACAATCCATAGCGCAGGAAGTTTAAAAATGGCGTCTCAACATCCGATAAGGGCATAAATACACACGAAATGTTATGCAATGCCTGGTGTACATTATAGTGTACATTGTTTCTTTTTTTCTTTTTTTTGAATGTCTTCGATACTTTTAAATATTTTGAAAAATTCAGTGTGATAGATATGGAGAATATTACTTTTGAAACATTTCTATAATAATAATAATAATAATAATAATAATAATAATAATAATAATAATAATAATAATCCGTGGCACTACAGCCCGTGAAGGGCCTAGACCGACCAGCCGACTGCTGGCCTCACGCCCACATGCCGAAGCAGAGGTGGACGATCATCCAATCAGAATGGAGGTATCGTGTGATTAGCACGATGATCCCCCCCAGCCGTTATAGCTGGTATTCGCAACCGGATTTCGCTACCTATCGTAGCTCCCGAAGTCCATCACGATGCTGGGTGGGCACCGGTCCCATACACTGGCCGAAATTTCATGAGAAAAATTTTTCCTCCATGAGGACTCGAACCAGTGCGCATTCCGTAACGCGGGTCCTAGGGAAACATTTCTACACCTGAATTGAAAACAAAATTCAAAATTTTGGGGCCCCAAGGGTCAAAACTGTCCCTAAATTTTGATTTTCTGTGAAGACTTGATTTGGGAATTTTGGATCCCCAGAATGATTATGTGACCAGTTTTTTCCAATTTCTTTTTTAAATATAAATTCAGGTCTGAAGAGTTAAAGACAGGGTTTCTATATAATTATTCGTTACAATTCAATTGGGAATTGTTAAAAGCAATGGATTTAATAGATAATAAAACGATCCAATAATTATACCTTTTAGCTTAGTGTTACCATGGTGAATGAAAGGTAAACACAACAGAAACATGACTTTAACATTATTATTAAGCAAGTACAACAGTGTTCTTCGATTATCACAATACTGAAAAGGAATGACTTAGTGCCTTCCAACAACGACTGATTCGATTTCAAACAACTCATTGGCGTCATATTGATGTGTGAATCGTTTCGTGAATTGCATTGTTGCCCTTCTGTGCTCGAGGTTGGGGGTTCGATCCCGGCCCAGGTCGATGGCATTTAAGTGTGCTTAAATGCGACAGGCTCATGTCAGTGGATTTACTTGGATGTAAAAGAACTTCAGCGGGACAAAATTCCGGCACACCGGCGATAAAACCTCTACAGTTGCGATCGTCGTGAAATAAACCATAATTTTTACTAGACCACATGGAATGAGGAAGCAATTATGAAGTTCTTTACGAGAAGGATCCGCCTTGTTAATTTTTAATGCTGGCAGTATGAAGACAGGAATGAAAATAAATATTAAACTTTTATTTTGAATCCCAAACATCCTTACAATCTCAACCATGCTCACAATAACAATCACGAACAGCATAAACGTTTCACGAAATTATAGGGATTCCATTAATCTTCTGCCACTTTTATATTATAATATCTGTTAATTCCCGATTTACTATAAAAATTGGAGATTTATCTTTCGAAGAGGTGGAAAAATTCAAATATCTTGGAGCAACAGTAACAAATATAAATGATACTCGGGAGGAAATTAAACACAGAATAAATATGGGAAATGCCTATTATTATTCGGTTGAGAAACTTTTGTCATCTAGTCTTCTGTCAAAAAATCTGAAAGTTAGAGTTTATAAAACAGTTATATTACCGGTTGTTCTTTACGGTTGTGAAACTTGGACTCTCACTTTGAGAGAGGAACAGAGATTAAGGGTGTTTGAGAATAAGGTTCTTAGGAAAATATTTGGGGCTAAGAGGGGTGAAGTTACAGGAGAATGGAGAAAGTTACACAACGCAGAACTGCACGCATTGTATTCTTCACCTGACATAATTAGGAACATTAAATCCAGACGTTTGAGATGGGCAGGGCATGTAGCACGTATGGGCGAGTCCAGAAATGCATATAGAGTGTTAGTTGGGAGCCGGAGGGAAAAAGACCTTTGGGGAGGCCGAGACGTAGATGGGAAGGTAATATTAAAATGGATTTGAGGGAGGTGGGATATGATGGTAGAAACTGAATTAATCTTGCTCAGGATAGGGACCAGTGGGGGGCTTATGTGAGGGCGGCAATGAACCTCCGGGTTCCTTAAAACCCAGTAAGTAAGTAAGTAAGTAAGTAAGTAAGTAAGTAAGTAAGTAAGTAAGTATAATAGATTATGGTCTCAGAAACACAATAACAGATACAACCAAGCTCAACTGTCATTCTACCCTGAGGAATGGCGGTTATGAATTCCAGCTCCCAGATGACGTCACCTCAGAAACGGATTTCGGCATTGCTGTCTAGCTGATTCCAGGAAGGTCTTAGCTTACCGCAGCTCAGCGCATTGCAAACCAGTGAACCAACAAGCCTTCTTATCCATTTCATAACAGATCGGGTAGCCAAACCAAACCAACCCACAAATATAAATAATTCTGCAGATAACTTTTCTGAAGAATCTGAGAACTATGCAGTTTCATTTGTCAGTTTATTATATGAGAAAGAAAAAAAACATACAAAGAAAATCGTCGGGAAAATTTTAGAATATGGATTGCACCTACCAAATTATGTCTTAAAATACTAAAAAGAGCAGATTTGTCTGGGTTTGTCGAATGCACATCATTATATTTACGAAAAGGCACTTTTCAGTGCCAATAATTTATTTTGTGTGCACAAGGTAGAAATTTTGAAGTAAGAGGGAAAGGGTATATTACCGGTTCTTCTGTATGGTTGTGAAACTTGGACTCTCACTCTGAGAGAGGAACATAGGTTCAGGGTGTTTGAGAATAAGGTGCTAAGGAAAATATTTGGGGCTAAGCGGGATGAAGTTACAGGAGAATGGAGAAAGTTACACAACGCAGAACTGCACGCATTGTATTCTTCACCTGACATAATTAGGAACATTAAATCCAGACGTTTGAGATGGGCAGGGCATGTAGCACGTATGGGCGAATCCAGAAATGCATATAGAGTGTTAGTTGGGAGACCGGAGGGAAAAAGACCTTTAGGGAGGCCGAGACGTAGATGGGAGGATAATATTAAAATGGGTTTGAGGGAGGTGGGGTATGATGATAGAGACTGGATTAATCTTGCACAGGATAGGGACCGCTGGCGGGCTTATGTGAGGGCGGCAATGAACCTTCGGGTTCCTTAAAAGCCATTTGTAAGTAAGTAAGTAAGTAAGTAAGAGGGAAAGGGTGCAGTCCGTATTCTGGAGTTTATCCAAATCGTCTGCTGATTGTTTAAGAAGAGCAACATTATGTTTCCTTGAATTAAAATAAACAGATCAATTAATACTTTACTAACAAATACAATAAAACGTCCGTCCATACTAATCCCCATTCCAGTTTGGTTGATAGGTCTTTCCCCTCTACTTATATTCTGTACCATCAGTAGAAGGGAAGATGCTACTGTCCATCTTACAAATGTTCGACTAATTGACTTCCAACATAGTGACAAATTTTATTATTGAAAAATGTTTACCGGTAACCTAAATTTCGAATATGGCTACCTGCAGACTTACTGAAGGCTTCAATAACCAAAAATGTATTTAAAAACAGGCTTAAGGACTTTACTAATAGACGGTAGTATATTATACACACTATTTAACGGGTGTAATTGACATTTTGTTATTGAAGTGTTGTGTCAGTGAAGAAGTGTGTTGTGTTAGTGAAGTGTGTTGTGTAAGTGAAGTGTGTTTCTGTCAGTGAAGCTTTATAGTTTATAATAATAATAATAATAATAATAATAATAATAATAATAATAATAATAATAATAATAATAATTTATTTAATCTGGCAGAGCTAAGGCCAGTAGGCCTTCTCTTCCGCCCAGCCAGACTCTAATTCTAATTAAATACAATTGCTTACATAGTTATCACATTAATATCTAGATCATAAAACAACATGAAAGAAATAATGAAAATTGGAAAACTAATGTTAGTGTGACAATAATAAACATTGGTAAGAAATAGTGGCAGTGCAAAGTATTTGAACAGTGAAATGTTTTTGAAGTATTAGTGAAATTAGGATAGAATCAGTGAAATGTGTCGTAGTTCCAGTGCAGTGAGTGAGTTGACAGCGAAATGAGTGTAATGTTGAAAGGTACTTGTGCAGATATGAACATATCATACTCGTGGGTTTTAGTTCGAACTTGGGGTTAAGATACAAATTAGATTTACTTTAAATATTATTTTAAGTGATCGTGCTCCATTTAATTTAGGATACTCTCTGTTATTATTATTATTATTATTATTATTATTATTATTATTATTATTAATATTATTAATTTAATATTATTTATTGTATTTTTATTAATTGTGTTTATTATTAATTGTCATTATTGAGTGTAATTAGTTACTATTGCCACCGGGTATAGGGCCTATACCCATTTGCAGTGTGAATAAATACAAACATACATATTTCATTTTATTGCTGTTTATATTAACTGGCACATTAAAAGCTACTGAGAGCAAAAGAAAGACGGTTTCTCCACCACTAGTTGCTACTCTACAACATATGCAAAGGGACAATCTGCATTGTGTCATTCCCCCTGACTTCATAATACAAACTAACATTTCTTTATTTAATTAATTATTAGTTTAAAATATTGTAATAACGACATTAAAATGCACTCAAACACGTTACACCCTCTATGTCTAAATAAATAACTTTTTATTCGAATACTGGTATCCTTTTTTATGGTTTATCTCCCAACAGCTTTTGTAGAGAATCTTTTTTAAATTAAAATTTAAGGGGAGAGGATGGTATTTTTTTAACTTTTTTCCTATTTGGTGTAAAATATTAATTTTTTGTATGTAGAGAGCTCATAGCTGTGGCAAATCAACCAAATAAAAATATTTTGAAAAAAAAAATATTTGGGGGCCCAAATTTGAAAAAAAATATATACCCAATGCAGGATTGTACTAAAACCGATATATCTAAACAGTTTTTAAAGAGAGATTCAAACAGTTTCTTGCAATGTATTTGCAAAAGCATGTTCTACAAACTGTCTGTAACAGAATTTTGATATTAGTCCCTACGTTCGTAAAATAATTAAAATTTCATAACAATTTTCTGATTTCCTTTCTTGCAAACAAACGGACGTATTTTTAAAATGAAATCTGTTAACAAATTTCCGTTACAGAGAAAAGTTTCTTAATAGTCTAAAGAATGTGTGTTCTAAATTTCATGCATGCATCTTTAATAGTTCAGAAATTATATCCATTTTTGTCTGGCAATGTAGCAAAAAAAAATGAAGTTACTGGAAACAGATAAAAGCAGGCGTGAGATTTAAAAATCCATAGCGCAGGAAGTTTAAAAAAACGTCCCAACATCCAATAAGGGCACAAATACCCACAAAATGTTATGCAATACATTCCACACATATCAAAGGGTATTTTAAAGAAAAAAATTTTTTTTTTGAAAATTTAATTTACCGGAAACAACAATAAAAGTCGGCGAGTGATTTAAAAATCCATAACGCAGGAAGTTTAAAAATGACGACTCAAAATCCGATAAGGGTACAAATACCCACAAAATGTTATGCTATCCATTCCACACATATCACAGAGTATTTTAAATACATATATATATATATATATATATATATATATATATTTAAATTTACTCATTTTTCACCAAAAAATACCATCCTCTCCCTTTAAGAAGTTACGAGTAATATTCCATAGTTTTCGAACACTCTGTATATGTGATCACGGGTACCACCCCCAGACTTCTTCCCAGTTTCTTTTTAAACATGGCAAATGATAGATGAAATGAGAAGTGGAGAATGTTGGTAGAATGATAAAAGGAAACGGGCAAGAATATTATGATCGAAATCTGGCCAATAGTTTAGAGAAAATCGCTGTACACGGACAGACATGTGCTATGCCCAAAAACCACTTTTTCAGTGTCAAATATGCTGAAAACATGTATTTCTGAAGAAAAAAAAATCTTGAAATTTAATTTCACATTGTTTTTCCAATTCGTATAACGAGAGATAGAAAAGTCTTATGGTCGTTCATTGCTCGTAATGTTGTTGAAGTCGTGAACATGTAAAATGTACGTAGAGAGTGAACATTACATGTAAGTCAGGACTGAAAATTGTAATATGTAAACGTATGGGCTATTCCATCTCAAATCGACCGAAATATAGAGAAAATTGACCATGCAATTTTTAAATACTATGAAACTTTTTCTGTCCGTTGACAACTGTGATACAATGCTTTGTGCAAAGTTTGAGGCATCAGAACTTCATAGTGTTTAAATTTAAAATATTTAAATTTATCGTATTTTCATAAAATTAGCAACTTTAAACTGTTGTGGCTCCGAAACCCTTTCACCCAATGATCAAAATCATGGTTTATTTTGATGCTGAGAAGTTAAAGTTTATATTGACATGTAAACAATTTTTCTTACTTTTTATGGAAATGGAGAAATTTAGATTTTTCTTCATTAAGACGCCTTTGTCCACGAAAAAATATTTTTAAAATATATGGTTAGATTCCGCAATGAAAGTACAAATAAACACATATTTTTACTGGTGCACCGTTGATATGAAAGTATTGAAAATATCAAATAAAGAAAACAAATAGTACGCGCATGAACTAACCAGCTGACTGTGAGGCGGGAGCTAGCCGAGGCAAGCAAGGCCAGGAGACAAACACGTAATGTTTCGTCTAGTAGCCCACAGCTGGGCTAGCTTTATCACAAGTTTTCATAAACACAGGAGTAAAATGACGCCCAACGCTCGCTTATCTTCAGCTCTCGGCCAGTGCGTGCGATACTGCGCCGTTCAAGTCCAGGCGTGTGAAAATAATCTATTTAATACTCTCGAAACTTATTGCTGTACCACTAAGCAAACAATGCCCTCTTAATAATGCAAGGTTTTTTTCTCAATATTTTTTTACATTTTTACAAATGGGCAAAAAGCCTAAAAGTAAGTAAAATGAGATTATCTGTCTCTCTGTATACAATAAAAATAAGGATTACTTCTTAACATAACCTACCAAATGTCAGCTTCAAAATAAGCTCTCGTTCAATGTTCTGCAGTAAATGGTTCCAGAGTTCAGAGCGCTGAAAGAGGCTTGTTTTTATAAAATACGCTAAATTTGTCGCTCAATAGTACGAAAACCGTTTGACTTTCGATAGTATAATTTTGAAAATGCACTCTCCTCAGCACCTTGTATAAATAAGGAAAAAATTAGAGTATTTAAAAAATGCGAGGTTTTTTACTGATCGATTTCATATGGAATAGCCCATATGTACGTATACAGATGAAACATATCAGTTACACACGCGAGCCATCTGCTGGGTTGCTATGGACGACAAACCCCGTCTTCCTGCTTGACGATGTGTTTTCGGAAAGCTAACATCTTATCAGCTATTGGAAAACAATCGTGCCGGGTAACATGAAAGGGGGCGGCGTTACAAAGGTATTGCTTCTTAATAAGCTTAGCGGAGGCCCTGGGTTCGCGTCCGCAAATAGTGGGCTTCGGGTTTCTCTCTCCTAGAACTTCGCAATGCATCACGATAATTTCCTTACACACCATTCATGTTGCTAGGCAACCACTCAGCTTGACGGCTGTGAGGCAGACGAAGAATAAGAAAAATTGACTCTCCGCTTTTCGCACTACAAACCAGCAATGCCAAGTTTGAGTCCCGAAACAAGAATTGGTTAGCAGAAGAGGAGACGATACTAAAGAATATCTTCTGGAACTAAATGACAGCTGTGAGCAGTATGGGATGAAGATAAATGCAAACAAGACGAATACAATTATTATCGGAAGAAAAATAAAGAAGGTAAACGTGTGAATTCTAATTGAGGCAGTAGAGCAAGTGGACAGCTTCAAATACTTGGGGTGTACTATAAGCAGTAATATGAGCTGCTGCCAGGAAGTCAAAAGGAGGATAGCAATGGCAAAGGAAGCTTTTAATAGAGAAAGGAGCATCTTCTGCCGATATCTGGAGAAAGAACTAAGGAAGAGACTAGTGAAGAGCTTTGTGTGGAGTGTGGCATTGTATGGGACAGAAACACGGACATTACGACGAAGTGAAGAGAAGCGACTAGAAGCATTTGAAATGTGGATATGAAGGAGAGAGGAGCTTGTGAATTGACAAACAGAATAATAAATGAAGCTGTGTTGGAAAGACTGGGTGAAGAAAGAATAATGTTGAAACTGATTAAGAAGAGAAAAATGAATTGGTTGGATCACTGGCTTGAGGAGAAACTGCCTACTGAAGGATGCACTGGAAGGAATGGTGAACGGGAGAAGAGTTCGAGGTAGAAGAAATCAGATGATAGACGACATTAAGATATATGGATCATATGAGGAGACAAAGAGGAAGACAAATAATAGGAAATATTGGAAAATGCTGGGTTTGCAGTAAAAGACCTGCCCTTCGGCAGAAACCTATGAATGAACGTCTAAAACAGGCCTGCACAACGTTTGCGCTCTCCGAGCCGGCTCACAGCTCATGAGCGGAATGCAGATATTAGCTGCGCTCTATATAAGGGTGGACTGGAAGAAGGGGTGATCTCGTACAAAATATACACAAAAGGAAGTACTATTACGAGTGCTTATCAAATGAATTCCCGTTCAGTGTTCGCAAAACTGTCTTGGACTATTATTAATTAATAAAGAAATATTTATTTTACAGAAATAGTAGAAATTCTATAGTTACTTAAAATAATGTACAATATCATTTTGGTATATTTTTATTTATCAGTACATCAAAACGAGGTTTTATGCTGTTGGCAGCTGAAAGGAACAGTAGCCTACTGATCGTAATGAAACATCAGTTAGAGATGTTCGATATCTGCCTTTATTAAAGTTGATTATAGAAAACAGTTGCTCACAAATATAAATATTGAGGCAAACATAGCAATCATTTTCACAGCGAGCCTGTGTAGTCGTGGATATTATTGCTAATGTTTAGTCTTGTAAAACTCAACCAGGCTAGTAGTATTATTCAAACGATCTTTAGCTCTTAGGTCACATTGAAGATCAATAAGTTCGAGCTGTAAATCGTTAAATGTTAAATGTTATGTTCTGTCTTTTAGATTCCTCCATACTGTACTGTAGCAGTAGGTAAGCAACGTGAAACAGTTACTGAGAATAGGCCTACACACTGCACTCCACTAGATAACTGAGTGGTCGTTTCCCTCTCCTCTACCTACAGCAAGTCTATGCCATTCCGACGTATCTTCCTCTCCGTTTCGGCGAGCGGTTTGTGCAGATATGGTCTAAAATATCCTGATCATCTTTAACTTTTAATATTGTAAATAAGGATATATTTCTTGCCGTAATTCGGGGGTGTAGACATTCAGCTTGTCACGCTGGTGGTCCGCGTTTGGGTACCGTTCGGGACTGGAATTTTTCGCTGAAAATTCCACAGCGCAACTTGTCCAAATAAGATCGAAGTCGGGTTTTTCTCTCGTTTTTTCCTCCAGACGAATGTCTGATAACCTCAGGTAGGTGAAGATGGAGAATATTGGTGCAATGAAAGAAAGAAACGAGGGTATCACGAGAAAACCCCCGTGGGGTGCTTGCTTTGTCCACCACAAATTCCATCAGGAGCAGAGATGACCAGATTCGCACATACTTCACACAAATGTTCGTGTGGCCAATTTTAAATGTTAAAATCTACTTTTCCTCATTTCTTTTCTGTCTTCACGTGACGTAGCTGGTCAACTGAGGGGCCATTTCAAGCTCCAAAGGATATTAAGTTGCATGATCAAATATTTTTCACAGAGTGCACCAACAGGCAAATAGTACCCCGTTTACATTGTCTGAGAACTGTCGGCTGTACAAAGGGATCTGAGGCAATTACTGGAGATAACGGGAACAGCTGCTTCAGACTACAAACAAATAAGGGATGGTCGCTAGGCAGCCAAGGTGCATCCATTCGACAAATGTCAACTACGATGAGGTCACGATCAAAGTGCATAAGCGCGACTAGCTCCAAAACAACAAACAACCGAAATAATAAATGACTGTACTGTCATTGTCACTGTTGTTATTACAGTACTATTATTTGTCTTGGTTCCATCTACAAATTCCGTGAATCACGGTTCGACTCCAGGAAGGTTACTGGAGATCTCTGTCTCTCTTTAAGAACCATATGTGTCCTTTGATGAGTTCAAAAATCTTTCTTTGTTCTTAACTTCTACAATGAACTGTCTAGCCTGTCTATCAGTTAATTTTTTAGTACTTTGATTTTTATTGTATTTGTAATTATTTAATCTTAATTGTAATTATAATTGCAATTGTATTATTAATATTGTACTCCCCTGGTAGAGGGGAAGAGAATGCCTGATGGCCTTATCTCTACTAGGATAAATAAATAAATAAATAAATAAATGAAGAAATGAATAAATAAATAAATAAATAAATAAATAAATGAAGAAATGAATAAATAAATAAATGAAGAAATTAATGAATGAATAAATAAATAAATAAATAAATGAAGAAATGAATGAATGAATGAATAAATAAATAAATGAAGAAATGAATGAATGAATGAATAAATAAATAAATGAAGAAATGAATGAATGAATAAATAAATAAATACATGAAGAAATGAATGAACGAATAAATAAATGAAGAAATGAATGAATGAATAAATAAATAAATGAAGAAATGAATGAGTAAATAAATAATTGAATAAATAAATAAATGAAGAAATGAATGAATAAATAAATAAATGAATGAAGAAATGAATGAATGAATGAATAAATAAATAAATAAATGAAGAAATGAATGAATGAATGAATAAATAAATAAATGAAGAAATGAATGAATAAATAAATAAATAAATAAATAAATGAAGAAATGAATGAATGAATGAATAAATAAATGAAGAAATGAATGAATGAATAAATAAATGAATGAAGAAATGAATGAATGAATGAATGAATAAATAAATAAATAAATAAATAAATAAATGAAGAAATGAATGAATGAATAAATAAATGAAGAAATGAATGAATGAATAAATAAATAAATAAATAAATGAAGAAATGAATGAATAAATAAATAAATAAATGAACAAATAAATAAATGAATGAATGAATAAATAAATAAATGAAGAAATTAATGAATGAATGAATAAATAAATAAATGAAGAAATGAATGAGTAAATAAATAAATGAATAAATAAATAAATGAAGAAATGAATAAATAAATAAATGAAGAAATGAATGAATGAACAAATGAATAAATAAATAAATAAATAAATAAATAAATGAAGAAATGAATGAATATCGCCTCATTACAGACAATGCACTGGCACAGTCTATTGTTCCTAGTACTCTCACAACTCAAACTTCGTGACTGTATACTCTAGAGCAGGCCTGCACAAGGTTTGCGCTCTCCGAGCCGGCTCACAGCTCATGAGCGGAATGCAGATATTAGCTGCGCTCTGTATAAAGGTGGACTGGAAGAAGAGGCGATCTCGTACAAAATATACACAAAAGGAAGTACTATTACGAGTGCTTATCAAATGAATTCCCGTCCAGTGTTTGCAAAACTATCTTGGACTAATATTAATTAATAAAGAAATATTTATTTTACAGAAGTAATAGAAATTCTATAGCTACTTAAATGTACAATATCATTTGTTATATTTTTATTTATCAGTACATCGAAACGAGGTTTTATGCTGTTGGCAGCTGAAAGGAACAGTAGCCTACTGATCGTAATGAAACATCAGTTACAGATGTTCGATGTCTGCCTTTATTGAAGTTGATTATAGAAAACAGTTGCTCACAAATATAAATGTTGAGCCAAACATAGCAATCATTTTCACAGCCAGCCTGTGTAGTCGTGGATATTATTGCTAATGTTTAGTCTTGTAAAACTCAACCAGGCTAGTAGTATTATTCAAACGATCTTTAGCCCTTAGGTCACATTGAAGATCAATAAGTTCGAGCTGTAAATCGTTAAATGTTAAATGTTATGTTCCGTCTTTTAGATTCCTCCATACTGTACTGTAGCAGTAGGTAAGCAACGTGAAACAGTTACTGAGAATAGGCCTACACACTGCACTCCACTAGATAGCTGAGTGGTCGTTTCCCTCTCCTCTACCTATAGCAAGTCTATGTCATTGTGACGTATCTTCCTCTCCGTTTCGGCGAGCGGAAAACACGGCTCTCCCGCTCAGGAGCGCGCGCGCACGTTGAGCGCTGTTTATGCAGGTATGATCTAAGCAAAGATTGTTTAAATTGCATTTTAATTTAACGTACCACTACCTTGTTTGTTACCAATTTAACAAATAATTACGTTATATACAACATGTTCATAAATAAATAGTGTATGGAATAAGATCTGATGATGCTGTAACGGCGAAAACGTTCGTCTTCCACACTTCCATAATTATTTAAAATGACTAGACTTATACGTAGTCGAGTTTTGTGTAAGATAAGTTATAGACTGAATAATTCATTAAAAAATTTCTGATTACTCGCAACTCATCGGATCAAAATATCCATAAAAATTTAGAAAGTTAGGACTAGCAATATTCCAAGCTTGTTGTCCACTCTGTACAAAGTAATATAAGAGGGGGGCTAACCTGAACGTGGCCACGACGTTGGTGGTGGGCCAGCCCATCACGAACGAAGTCTCGAAGGACTTGTTGACCTCAATGACGTCGGGCATGGCGACTCGGGTCAGCCACAGCTCCGATACTCGCACCTTCTCCTTCAGCTTGAAGTTGCCCCCGGAGCGAGCCTTGGCCACCAGCAGCAGGTCGTTGAAGAGGAAGAGGTGCCGCTCCTGGCTCTGCACCCCCTGCAACAAGAACACTATCCAGTCAGCTGCTTGCACAATTTATTGTAATCGCATTAGCAAACCATCAAACAGGCTATCTTTCCATGGTATAATAATAATAATAATAATAATAATAATAATAATAATAATAATAATAATGATTTATTTAACCTGGCAGAGTTAAGGCCACACGGTCTTCTCTAACACTCAACCAGGAGTAAAACTGCGTTACAAAAAACACTACAAATTTATAAAGTACACTACAATTTTACACACAAAACTGAATAAGATAATAATAATAAAATGTAAACAACAAGTAAGTAGAAATCAGACAAAATATATAACATACAGAAAGAAAGAAAAAAGCATAATAAAATGTGAACAGCAGGTCAAAATAAATGAGGCATACAAAGTATAAAAAATAAGACAATTATTGATGATAATAATAATAATAATAATAATAATAATGATAAAAAATAAGAATAGTAGTAATAATAATAATAATAATAATAATAATAATAAAATAATACTAATAGTAGTAATAAAATAGTGCAGTACAAAGCATAAAATGAATACAATATTTTAAGTAGTGCTTTGTGTGGAGTGTACAAAGTGTATGGGGAAGAAATATGGACATTACAACGAAGTGAAAAGAAGTGACTAGAAGCATTTGAAATGTGAATATGAAGAACCTGCCTACTGGAGGGTGCACTTCAAGGAATGGTGAACGGGAGAAGAGTTCGGGGCAAAAGAAGATATCAGATGATAGACGACATTAAGATATATGGATCATATGAGGAGACTAAGAGGAAGGCAGAAAATAGGAAAGATTGGAGAATGCTGAGTTTGCAGTAAAAGACCTGCCCTTGAGCAGAAAAGTGTGAATGAATGAAGCCTTCATTAGTTCTCATAAGTGTATGCTCCAAATTCGTCATTCTGAGGTTTAAACAATAGTTCACAATTTACGAAAGAATTGGAAGCCACAAGGCTCTCAGAGCTCTATATACAGAAGATGGGCAGTCTTCATGCATTGCCTCTATGGCATCCTCTACTGAAGATTCAAGATTGCATATAGCGACAAAACTTGAAACTATTCCACTCTGGGATTTCTGTTAAATGTGAAAAAAGTACATTATACTCATATTTTTCAAGGACTCATAAGAAAAAGGCAATTATTTAAAGATGATAAATAAAACATGAAATTCAAATTATAAAAACTTCATGTAAATTCACGAGTGGAAGTAGATGAAGGTACATTAAAAAAAAATGCGTGTCATTTTTAGTAAAATTGTATAAAACGTGCTTTAAACACGTTAAAATATGTTGTTGTCTGTTTATTCAAGCATTTAACTTTTTCGCGATTTCGCGAGCCGCGAAATTTTCGGGTTATTACATGGAGTACGCCCTCTTATCCTGACCGAAAAGGCGATAGATATTTCAGACAATACTTTCTCTTTTATACTTCGTAAGACCAGAAAGTAAGAATAAATTAGGCAATTCACAAGAAAATCTAAATGTTGCAGATGTCATGTGTATTGATGTGCGCACCACTACACGTCACGTCAAGCCACTGGCTAAGAGACATCGTGAAGAATATGGCCATCAGGCGACTGGGTCGGACCTTGCATCCGCATAACTGGACGAGTGGGATAAATATCTGGCCGGTAGATTACGCGTGTAATAAGCTGCAAAACTTTAACAAGCATGGAAATGAACATCGCAGTCCAAATCCTTCGCCCGTGGCACGGCAGGGCCTTCTAAATCTATGCAAATTGTGTAATTAAAGTCAAATCATCATGTCACACGGAATTCTATTCCAAGGGCTACCAATTGACAACTATAAAGTGCCACTTGATCAAGCATAAACCTCTGCTAATGTATTATTACGCAGCTCTTTCTTTCAGCTTCCTCAATGACTTCAGAATTACGTCTGAACCCCATGTTTTCACTGTGTTTCTTTTTGCTAGTATATTTCTCTACTGCCTGAAAGATTTAAGGCACTCCTTGGGCGTCCGTCTGTGTACTGTGTGTTTAAAAAGTTGCCTCTCAGATTTTATGCAGCACTAATTCACTTATAGCCGCGGAACCTGTTCACGCATTCAGATTTTGGAACCCAGTGGCTCCAGATGTAGCGTTCGCATCTTGGCCGTCAGTTCTCCTCATATGCTCGCACTACCCTTGAGTCCAACTCGTTATCTTTGTGCTGTATCAGTGGAAAAATTCTTACATATTATTTTAATGTACCGAAGTACATATGATATTTCCATGCAGATATTCTGCGTTATCATACGATGAAAGAGTAATGGAACGGAGAAAAATTCTCTCCGGCGCCGGGATTTGAACCCGGGTTTTCAGCTCTACGTGCTGATGCTTTATCCACTAAGCCACACCGGATACCCATCCCGGCGTCGGACATAATCGTCTCAGTTTAAGTTCCAACTCTTGGGTTCCCTCTAGTGGCCGCCCTCTGCACTACGTCATAGATGTCTATGAACGTAGGACCGAAGTCCACACATGTGCTGAGGTGCACCCGTTATGAGTGACTAGTTGGCCGGGATCCGACGGAATAAGCGCCGTCTTAAATCTGCGTCATCATACTGCGTTGGAACTTAAACTGAGACGATTCTGTCCGACGCCGGGATGGGTATCGGTGTGGCTTAGTGGATAAAGCATCAGCACGTAGAGCTGAAAACCCGGGTTCAAATCCCGGCGCCGGAGAGAAATTTTCTCCGTTCCATTACTCTTTTATCGGAAAAATTCTTGTTATGTCACGATTCTGTATCGATAATTTACATATCGATACCGTGCAATTAAAATATTCTTCTTTACGTAGTCAATATATATATATTTTTTTTCAGTATTCCCCATCATATTCTCTTTTACATTTACATCGATAAGAAAACATTTCCAACAAATATGTGTCCAATATGCAGATGATCCTTAATATGAATGATTAATAGGACACTTCTACGTCATAACCTTTGCTCGTGACTCTTTAGCCATGCTTTGCTTGTACGAAAATGCATGGCCTTTCTAAATATTCTCTACATGAAAAAAACAGATTGTCAGACTGGCGGTTCTTCAACTATTTTTGATACCTAGATGTTAAAAACATGTT
The DNA here is from genome assembly GCF_040183065.1 of Periplaneta americana. Taxonomy (NCBI): domain Eukaryota; kingdom Metazoa; phylum Arthropoda; class Insecta; order Blattodea; family Blattidae; genus Periplaneta; species Periplaneta americana. The sequence goes on along the minus strand of NC_091132.1, from coordinate 6,885,165 downwards.
TAATATTTTTATGACACATCAGAAAATTAACAATCATTATAGTAATTTACATAACATGTAACTAAAGAGATGGTGTTTTTTTTTTTTTACAAGTTGGCTAAATTCACAAGTAAAGAAAATCAAAGTTTACTCAGGAGTAATATATTTTATTTTCATCACCGAATATTTGCAGAAAAACATAATAATGTTTTTTAAAAATTTCAAATTTTAGTTAGTTATGGAAAATTAAACTGAAACAAGCTAGCTGTGAGCACCGTATTTAGGTCGTTTCCAGAAGGCGGTGGTTTTAACGGTTTCCATAGTAACAATTTAACAACACAAAATGAGAATATAGACTTTTTTTTTTGTTTGAATTTTTAGTATAATGAGTAATGATGATGAAGAAGAGTTTGCTGAGAAATATGTAAAAGACAGCATGAAGAAAACAAAGCGGAAATTAAATACAGGAAACACCCTGCCCATGATGCAGTCTTTTGTGAAAATGACAACAATAAAGAAAGCTACCACCATATTAACAGTATATGGATCAAATACTTGGGCAGTACAAGTTACTAGTATTCAAGAAAGTAATGCAAATAATATTAATAACAGTACAATAAAATTAATATTAAATCCGGAGAAACTTCAGAGATTTCCCACTGATATCCGCCATGTTGCTTTTTCTTGCGTTACCAACAGACGCAACTATACCACATCAGTTTCAAATTACACAGGCGTCGGAAAAATTTCTATACTTCCTCTATCATTATTTGTTATCAGATTATTCGAATGATAACAAGCTCTAAAAACCTTAACAAACCAAACCTAACCTTCGTCATATTAACCAACGTTTCCTACCGAATGTAGTATTTAGAGGATTATTACATATTAGCATTACTTTTGACGAGTTGTTTCTTATATCGGAGATATTATATACAATTATGTGCAAAAACGGCATAACTGCAGTAGTGGGAAATGGTCTAAAGCAGTGGTCCTTGAGATCTGCCCTTCTGGTCCTTCAAAAAGGACAGAAGAAAAAAATAAAATTCAAAGGAATTGCGTATCACACTATAGCTGAAAATCTCAGAGTTTGGAAATGACACATGGCAATCACCTTTCACTTTTTCTTTCAGTACTGACATTTTATGAAATTTATTACCCTACCTGTCTACCGACTTCCCACTCTACTTTCAGCAACAAAAGAGGGATTTAAAGCACTATGAACGAGGTGTTTCTTGCCATCTTTTCCCTGCACATCAGCTGATGACATGTGGCTAAGTACATTGGCATATCTTTCAGATGTACGTAATCTCAAAACTAAACGAACTAAATCTCTCTCTACAAGGTAATTCTTTGACTGTTCTCAATGTGCATGAGCAAATAAAGATGTTCGAGAGGAAACTTGGTTTGCGGGTCAGTTGACTATTTTCAACCCTAGAGTCTTCTTCGGTTGAAAATGATTTCGTTATTCGAAAAGAATTATGAAATGACATATGTTCGCATCTCGAAACTCTGAAACTTATTTTCCAAGTAAATGTGACAAATTTTCATGGGTTCGTGATCCCTTTAATTGCGATATTGAAAATAAGAAACTTTCATTGAGTGAAAGAGAACAGTTAATTGAACTCTCGAATGACACCGGACTTGAAGTGAAATTTCAAGTGGAAGGTATGGTTAATTTCTAGACCTCATCATAAGTGAAAAGATAATATAATGAACTGTACAATGGTGCTTTAGAGACTATAATTCAGTTTGCTTTTACGTGTCTGTGTGAGAAAGGGTTTTCATCACTAACTCTAATAAAAACAAAGTACCGAAATTGACTCGATGTATGTGACGATCTCCGACTTTATTTCAAGGAGTGCAGTTCGGTGTTGAAATAAGCCACCAAACTGCACTCCTTGAAATAAAATAAGGTATACCAGCATACAGCCAAATATAGAACAACTGTGCAAGAATCGGTAGGCTTATCCATCTCATTAATGTGAGTACCAACATTGATTTATTTTGTTTAGTTAATAAGTTAAAGATTATCCAAACTCTAATAGCCTTGAATTATTAAAAACCGAAAATGAATTTTTTTATAACAACAGTAACTTTATTAGTTAATAATAATATACAATTAAATGAATTAAATTAATTTTAATTAATTAATTCTGTTTTAAAATGTAAGTATACTGGTATTAAAATAAGCTACAAAAATGATAAATTTGCTTTCAAAGAAAACAAGGGTAAGGTGGTCCGCGGAACTGTTCTGACTTAAAAAAGTGGTCCCCGCTTCGAAAAAGTTTGAGAAACACTGGTGTAAAGAGTATCCTTAATTTTCGTTAACAGTTAATAAAATTTCATTGAAACAATCTATAGTCGCGACGCTGTTATTCCCGGCGTGACTCCGCCTCTTTGCTTACGTCTTAGGAAGTGAAGGCTCTATAAAGTCTAGGTAGGTAGTATCGTTCGCCATTTTTGTTCTTTCGTTGCCGAGCTACCACACGAGGAACCTATTTGCCACACCGTTAAACATTATCATATCGTATAATCTTTTCGCTGTAAGAAAAATCCTAATGTAAACAATAGCACGTGACTGAAGTGAGGCTTCATTGACCGCTGTTTGGCGCCATAGATTCTCAGTACGTGTTCCCGCCTACTGTTGTACATTCCGTTTCATGTTAAACATTTCCCGTTACTCGTCAAGTAGGCCTAACCTCACTACTATGCATTCGTTAGCTTAGGAAATGTTTACATTATAATTACTCTAATTAAAACTCACATAACTTATTATATACATTTAAGACTATTTGTTTTTCTCCGCTTTTTGAGGGGGTTTCTACTCTTATGTTTAATAACCAAACACACCGAGGATGCAGAAGTCATACTTAAGTACCACGTGCTTACGTGAACAACTACGAGCTCAAGTGACGCCAGCTTGTTACAAAAACAGACTACCTCGGTATTACTGTTGGTATTCATCCGCGTTCATAGTACATAACAAAATATAAAAGTAGCTTTTCTTTTACATAGCGTTTTATACATATAAGTGAAGTTATATGATCCATCATATTTAACAACTAGAATTCAATTTTTTATTTTCAAATAATACAAGATTATGGTTTCCAAATACCGATCTATATTTTCCTGCGTCGTGTGAGTATTTCGACTGGGAGCCAATCACAGGTATGACAGCCACGTGCTTGTGTTTACATGAGGATTTTTCTTACAGCGAAAACATTATAGCTCCTATGATAATAAATCAAACGCACTGGAATTCAGCAAATAATTGAGCGGCAAATAACGTCGCCGTGTGCTTTCTGCGAACGCCAACGAAAGAGCCAAAAAGGCGGGCGATTATATTAAGTATTTATCGAGCCTTAAGAAATGAATAACGTCTTCATCAGTGAATCGCAAGACGCACACGTTTAAATGTAGCATACCTGCAACGTGATTGGCTGCCGGAAATTTGAGCGACGGGACTATAGTTGGAATTTCACTGGCTTCTAAGGTAAGAATTTGTTGTCCAAGATTTTTTTTTTTTTCATATTGTGATTTTGTTGACAATTTTCAATAATGAGTCAATATTAATTACATCCTTTTGATGCACAGAGACTGTAAGAAAAATGATATTTTAGGTAATGGTTGTGAAAAAATGTGATATTCGTCACGCATAATGCGTTGAAGTTGTAGCACAAATATCAGCGTGGAATAAGTCGCGATCTTTCCGCCAGCCTGTAGCGCGGCATGTCGCTCAGAGTTCGCTGCTCTGGTAGGAAGGATGGGTCGCAAGTTGGCACGCCAGTCGAACCTAATAATTTGCTAATACGGTATGTTGGCAGCATCTCTTAAATTACCGTGCTGGGAGCAACGTGAGCGAAAGGAAGCACTTCACCTATCATTCATGAGCTGTAAGTCTCCAATTACCACATCAACAACGACACCATTTGTAATTGTGAGCCGTTGTGACAGCCAACCAAGTATGAAATATCTTGAGCATCTTGTTTTGTTAATTTCATTTTGTGAGGGGGCGGGGAAGGCTTTTCAGCGATTTAGACACCATTGCCATTTTCATTATTGATTAAAAATTCACACCCATTAATTTTTTTACTCAAAATTATTATATTTTATAGGATATGCAACTTTGTATGTATGTATTTAGTCCACACCTGTGGAGTAACGGTTAGCGCGTCTAGCCGTGAAACCAGGAGCCTGGGTTCGATTACCAGTCGGAGCAAGTTACCTGGTTTTTTCCGGGGTTTTCCCTCAACCCAATATGAGCAAATGCTGGGTAACTTTCGATGTTGGACCCCGGACTCATTTCACCGGCATTATCACCTTCATCTCATTCAGACGCTAAATAACCTAATATGTTGATAAAGCGTCGTAAAATAACCTACTAAAATAAAATAAATAAAAAAAATGTATGTATTTATTCACACTGCAAATGGGTATATACCCAGTGGCAGTGATAAATAATTACACTTAATAATAATAATAATAATAATAATAATAATAATAATAATAATAGTAATAATAATAATAATAATAATAATAATAATAATAAACAGGGAGCATCCTAAATTAAATGAAGCACGATCACTTAAAATAACATTTATAGTAAATCTAATTTGTATCTTAAATCTAAGTTCGAACTAAAACCCACGAGTATGATATGTTCATACCTGCACAAGTACCTTTCAACACTACACCCATTTCGCTGTCAACTCACTCACTGCACTGGAACTACGACACATTTCACTGATTCTATCCTGATTTCACTAACACTTCAAAAACATTTCACTGTTCAAATACTTTGCACTGCCACTATAAACTATAAAGCTTCACTGACAGAAACACATTTCACTTACATAACACACTTCACTGACAACACACTTCACTGACAACACACTTCACTGACAGAACACACTTCTTCATTGATATATCACTTCAAATAACAAAACATCAATTACACTCGTTAAATAGTGTGCATAATATATACCATCTATTAGTAAAGTCCTTAAGCCTATTTTAATTACATTTTTGGTTATTGGTAAAGCCTTTAGTAAGTCTGCAGGTAAAGCATTCCAGTCCCTGATAGTACGATTGAGAAAAGAAAACTTTCCAGTGTCCGTCCTATGAATTGAAAGAGGAGAATTTGGAGGACAAATTTAAAAGGGACGCAAAACGCGTCCTTGCAAGGGATTCGGGGCTGTGAGAAACTAAATATGTGAGCTCCAAGCCTGTTGGTCACTTGTCTCACTCCGGGTTACGCCGCTCCACTGAAGGAGCTCTAGAAAATTTTGAAGGGGAAAAACCCGAAAATGGACGTAACCTCTTAGGTACCACATACGCGAGGGGACGGAAATGTGATGAAAGTGATCACGGGACGGGACGAGGAAGAAATGGCTGGTGCAGATCTGCACATTGAAATGAACTGTGTCATTTCGCAGTGCAGGAGGAGTCGAGAAGACTCTGTCGTCTGTTGTTCGATGACAAGGCAGGTGAAGACCGCCAGGAGAGACGCCGTGGATTCTGAATCTGCAAATTGAAAGGTTCCCTGTCCTTTCGCAGATTAAATATGTAATTTATAGGTTCTGAACCAGGGCATTACGTCGTTTGTTAGAAAAGGTGGAATATCGAGAAGGGCATATAGGTCCGTGGCCCATTTCTTTTATGACTCATCCCGACATTTGTCTTAACGCCTTATGAAAACCACGGAATACCTTAGGCAGGATGAGTTGTCTCATATAAGAGACTAGCCAATTTGGCTTTTAGGTAGGAGGTCGATTGATTTATGACTCGAGCCTTGTTCAATCGTCTCAAAGTAGAGACCAGCCATTTGGTTTTATGTTGACTCAATTACGAAGAGATAGGCAGAGATAGGTGTAATTATTAATTAAATTTAGAAAAATTACCGGGGTCATGGGAATATGAGTGCAGGTCCGTGGCCCATTTCTTTTAGGCTGGTATTCATAGTCGACACTTTCGATGAAAGTGTCCTTTGGAAGACGCAAAGTATCACTTTTCCGTTGCACAGTCGACACTTTGGTGCAAAGGAACACTTTGGATGAAAGTGTAGTTCCGACCACACTTTGAGACGAAAGTGGCACTTTGTATAAAAATGGCGGACGTCTTGGAAGTTGTCGAATTATTAGAACGTGCGGAAGAGATGGCACAATTAGTGGACAATGTACAAATTAGAGATAGGCCTAAAGACAATCCCGTGGAATTTTATAATGATATAGAATTAAAAAAAACGGTTCCGATTTGATAAAGAAACTTATTGAGATTGCTTATATTTTCGATGACTGGTTGACAAAAACGAATAATAGACGTTTGCCAGTGCCTCCAATAATACAGTTTTTGACTGCATTGAAATTCTATGCTACAGATATGTACCATACATTAATATATATAATATTATAGTTCAGGTATTTCTGTAGTAACATTCGTATATTTATAACCTCAATTCGATGAACTGATATGTAGGTAGATATGCCTATATAACCTATTTTTTATTACTGAAACGAATTTTTTAACTTAAACTAACTTCAATCTAATGTAGGCATGATTATTTTAAATTAGCATTGAGAGACCTCACGTGCCTGCCTTCTAAGCAGATTCCATAATTATATTGGGTTTAAAATGATTTTGATTTTTGTTGACTACCTGTATTTTGAGATAAGATTTATCTTGATGTTGATATAATCATTACTGTTTTGATACCGGTAATATATATTTTCACGCCGGTAAGCAATACACCTACTGTCTCTAGTTCATGTGCAGTCATAACCTCACCATGAAAAGAGATCTCATACTATTAGGCCAATTTTGTTTTGCATTATAGAAACATTTGGCATTCAAAATATTCCTGAAGAGCAGGCAATAATGGAAACGAGAGAGAGAAAATAGTAGTAGTAGTAGTAATAATAATAATAATAATAATAATAATAGCAGTAGTAATGTGTTTATCTCATTCTTTTTTTACTTCTATTCACTATTCACGAAAAAGACAAAAATGAAAATAACGGAAATAACACGATATATCAATGAAGCAGATACGTATAAAACCTAACCTAACGATATAACTTTAATGATTATATATATATACACACACACACACACACACACACACACACACACACACACACACACACACACACACACACAAAATTTAACCTACTCAGTCCAACTTAACCTAACTATATAAACTAATAGAAGATATGTAGGCTACAAAATCTAACCGAGCTGTATAAATCAGTGGAACGGATACATACAAAATCTAACTTAGCAACATAAATCAATGAAAAAGATATGTACAGAACCTAATCTAACTATATAAATTAATGGATCAGTTATGTACTGTACAAAACCTAACCTAATTTCACCGGCAGTATCACTAACTATTTAATAAAATGTTATATATCTGAATTGACTGAAATAATCTAAACTATCGGCAACAAAACTAGAAACTGAAATAAAACAACTTTAAATATATATTTTCTTCCTCGCGCAATCAATAGGCTCCCAATTCAAATCACAAGCATTCTAATTTGTAGGTTATACGTCATTAATTTGTTATTGTTTGTTCACTTGTTTTGAAAGGCATTGTGGGACTTCTGATACCAACCAAATTCTAACTCTACACTTTGCTGGCATAAAGTGACACTTTGTGAAGTGCACTTCTTCAATCGTCTATGAATACCACTAATATGAAAGAGCCACTTTCGTCAAAAGTGTCACTTTGCAAAGTGGTGATATAAAGTGTCGACTATGAATACCAGCCTTAGGGCTCATCCCGACATGTCTTAGCGCCTTAGGAAAACCACGGAAAAACCTTAGGCACGATGAGTTGTCTCAATTTCAGAGACTAGCCAGTTGGCTCTTAGGTAGAATGACTCTATGAATCGTCCTCTGTCTTCTTTCCCTCAATTTATATGAGTGGTCGTTCCTTGAAGAGTAATTTGGTGGCAACAACCTATTTTTTATTTCTCTCCAGGCAGGCTCGGCTCACCTCTGTATGTTTTGAACATTGCGCATATGAAATATGTAGTGATGATATGATGTGACTATACAAATTCAAAGCAAGCGTTTCACAAAAATATTGTAAAACAAAAGAGCAGCGGGGAGCGGCAGGTACGCAAATAGCAAATAATACGCAGGTATGAGAAGTTCTTCCTGTAAACTGTAGATAGAAGTATGTTTTTCTTGAAATCGACAAGAATCGGTAGCCCCCCGGAAGGCAGGTCAATGACCCCACAAAGAGTGAGGGGAAACATTGTCACTAGGGTCAAGATTTCCATGAATTTCCATCTTTGTACACAGGTAAGCCAGAAACATATCCACATTCTTTATGGAAAATTGAGTATTTTAAGACGCAGTTTGCTTTCTCAGCTTTTTTTTTTGGCTTATAAGACCATTAATATACTTTTCGGAGTGCGTGCGGTAGTGTCGCAGTTAAGACGTAGCGTTACAAAGCCAGGAGGTCGCGGGTTCGATTTCCAATGTGGCATGGATTTTCTCCATTGATCTAATCATGTAATCATAATATCCCTACTACATGCCGAGTGTCCTTAAAGATGAGGGTCATAATCTCCCGCCACATTGTGGGTCGATTTGCTCTAGAATGGGGTACATATCCCCGTATTTAAGTAGTGTTACGTCCATGGACCCAAAAAAAAGTTTGAGCCCCCACCAACTAACGCAAATCGTACACATTTAGCAATCAAAATATAAAAAGAAAGTGATATGTATGCAGGAATCTGCGAAGTAGGATAATATTGAAAATTTATTTTCAGCTCTATTTTTTTTTCTCAAAATATTGCCGTCCGGGCCCGCGCCCATATACCCCAAGCGTATACAGCAGGCATGTCAATTGATGCCCGCAGGAGCAAGCGCGCGCTTTAGAGCCCAGGAGAGCCTGAGCGCTTTACAGCGGGAAGGAAAGAGACAGACGGTAGAGGTGGTATATGCCGCTTGGTCGAGCTATATTCAGGGATGGCCAGCACTGATTCAATAGATAAAGGGAAGACAACTTATTAAAACTGTATCCATGGTAATTTTTAGATTTGTCTGAGAAGTATAAGTGCATTATAAGAATGTAAGTTTTGATTTTAATGCTCATTTTTACAAGTTTGATTTTTTTATTCAAAAGAAATATTTTCTCAACTTTTCGTATAGAAAAGTGAAATTTTCAGGTATAGGCCTATTTATTTAGTAGCCTTACAGAATGTTTTCGTAAATCTAATATACCGTATATACGTATTACTGGAGATAGTGTAGGCCTATTGAAAATTTTGAAAATATTCGCATGGAAATTGTTTGTAAGGAAATGAATTAACAAAGCAACTACTGTTACATCATAAGCAAAAGATACGTGCTCATGTGTTGTAAAAATGTCAGCTCTATAGCTTCAGCAGATTTCGAGAAAACAATTTAATATTCTGATGATAGGAAGTTGCTCACAAATGTCACCTTAAAAGCATAATGCGATAAGAGTTTTGTTATGTAATATTAGTTACACTTAAAACAGATACAGTACCTAGGTAACTTTGCTTTGTACTGTAAAATTGTTTTGATTAGTTTATTGATTACTTTTGTAAGGCTAAAGATGCCATCAATATAAATTCCAACTTATCATGTCATACTCAATCTCTTTCTTTGGAATATCACTTTCTTTATGAATGATGTGTTTCATCCACTTCATACAGTATAATATTATACTACTATGGAATTTAAGTGAATATTCCTTCTTAACTCTCTATTATGTTATTAAGAATTGAAACATAAGTGCAATATTAAGAAATCAGTGTTAGTACTTTCGTTTTACAGACAATATAGATAATATTAAACAGAAAGAAGCCATATAAAAATAACGACATAAAATTTCACGTTCCGTTTGAAGTTTGTGCAACACTGTTTTTTTTAATCCAACAGGTTGCTTATTCATAGACACAACCCTTCCTCTTTCCATACTTAGTGCTTGCTGCCCGCGCATGACGTCAAGGTCAGAAAAACGCGCTTGCTTTGATATCACTGAACTAAATCTAAGCCACATTGTTTGTTTTAATATGCCGCTGTTGTATCAATGGACGTGGACAAGAGATTTCAAGTATAAAATAATGTCTGCTGATTTTACAACGGACAATCGTTCTCACGTGGAACTATTCAGAAGGATTCGTTCCTCATTGCATCACAGACATATTGTTCTGATGAAACAGTCCCAATTTCTGTAAGATTTCAGACAATTTTCTATAGAGTAAAAAAGATTAATAGCAGGTTTATTTAATTTTTTGATATGTCTGCAGGCAAAGCCACTAGAAGTGTCCAGTGCCTAAAACTGGAAATATTCTGTATTTTGGAAAACTTTAGCTCAGCCAACGGCATTCATCTCATCTACGTACCGTTGTGAACTGCACGGGCGCCTCCATCAAGAACTGTCTTTTGTCTTGGCCGGTGCGCGGCAACCCTTGATCCCTGTTGGGGCTCTGAGGGCTGGCCGGGTCCCCGGAGCAGTCCCCGGTGCCGGGCCGCAGAGCTTTGGCCGACAATGCCCTCTGCAGACGGGCGGCGGTCGTTGACCGCTTCCGGATGAGTCCCTTCATCTTCTGCAAAGTAAACACACACAATTCACTTCACTGCACAGCCACACACTTCTTATTCTTTGACGCAGAATACGTCTTCCCCACCCTGAGGCCCGATTGTATAAACCATTTAATCTTAGATCAGAGGTTAAATTGATCCTTATTTCAGCTGAACTTGGAATTTTGTGTTGTATAAAGTCTAATCTGAGATTAATTTGTCTCAAACTAAAGTCAACTTTGACTGAAGAAATTTCTCCGATTAAGTTAGATGATCCAAGTTCAGTTATTTCTTTTCTGTTTGAAATATACGAGTGACAGATTGTGCAAATAAAATATCCATTATTATTAATATTAATAGATATGTTAGGTACATTTATATATATTTCTTTCAATTTCTTGCCTTAATACACAAACATTCTTATATTTTATAAGGCTCTATCGTGTTCAGCAGTATCAAATAACATAACCTATAATTATATTATGTTTATAACAACCATTAATTATTAATGGATATGATAGGTACATTCATAAATGTCCAATTAACTGCATTAGTAAACAAAAATTGTCGTTTTATAAAGCTTTATTATGTTTAGCAGTATCAAACACCATAACATGATAACAACTTGAAGAAGAGTCAACCTTCTTCTTTTTGTCCGCCATTATTTACATTGTACAAAAAACCCAGTGTCTCCAACAGAGTGTAATACGGAAAGTCGCCAAAAAGTAGTTGTAAAGTCGCTAGATTTCTCATTATCAACAAAGAAAGATTAAATTTTGTCACTATGGGGTGCAAAAAAGGTCACTAAATCCCTATTTAAGCAATATAAAAGTTAAAAGAAATTGTTGTTGAAAAAGAGTTAAAGTCGCTAGATTGGCAACACTGAACAAACCTGTATAACATGGTCCGCGCATCACGTATTTCACCTGTTTATGCGATGTTGCCAAATCCTTTTCACGTGAACTTAGATTGCATTTGAACCAAGGTAATTTGATCGCAGGAAAGTTTTATACAATAGAAGAAGTGTCTGAACTCGGTTCACTTTTCGATCTTCGATCAAAGTTGATCTTTAGTCAGGGAGTTTTATACAATTGGGCCTGAGTATACTAATACCCGTTCGGGGATCCGCGGTGAAACAAAAAAATGACAATCTCAAATGCTTACTGTAACAACATTAAGGCCCAATTGTATAAAACTCCCTGACTAAACATAAGCTTTGATCTAAGATCGAAAAGTGAACCGAGTTCAGACACTTCCTCTATTGTATAAAACTTTTCTGCGATCAAATTACCTTGGTTCAAATGCAATCTAAGTTCACGTGAAAACGATTTGGCAACATCGCATAAACAGGTGAAATACGTGATGCGCGGATAATGTTATACAGGTTTGTTCAGTGTTTCCAATCTAGAGACTTTAACTCTTTTTCAACAACAATTTCTTTTAACTTTTATATTGCTTAAATAGGGATTTAGTGACCTTTTTAGCACCCCATAGTGACAAAATTTAATCTTTCTTTGTTGATAATGAGAAATCTAGCGACTTTACAACTACTTTTTGGTGACTTTCCGTACACTCTGTTGGAGACACTGGTTTTTTTTTTGCAATGTAAATAATGGCGGACAATAAGAAGAAAGTTGACTGTTCTCCAAGTTGTTATCATGTTATGGTGTTTGATACTGCTAAACATAATATTATATATTATAATATTATAACGTAATATTATATACGCTTACTTACTTACTTACTGGCTTTTAAGGAATCCGGAGGTTCATTGCCGCCCTCACATAAGCCCGCCATAGGTCTCTATCCTGAGGAAGATAATCCATTCTCTATCATCATACCCCACCTCCCTCAAATCCATTTTAATATTATCTTCCCATCTACGTCTCGGCCTTCCTAAAGGTCTTGTTCCCTCCGGCCTCCCAACTAACACTCTATATGCATTTATGGATTCGCCCATACGTGCTACATGCCCTGCCCATCTCAAACGTCTGGATTTAATATTCCTAATTATGTCAGGTGCTTGCAGTTCTGCGTTGTGTAACTTTCTCCATTCTCCTGTAACTTCATCCCTCTTAGCCCCAAATATTTTCCTAAGAACCTTATTCTCAAACACCCTTAACCTATGTTCCTCTCTCAAAGTGAGAGTCCAAGTTTCACAGCCATACAGAACAACCGGTAATAAAACTGTTTTATAAATTCAAACTTTCAGATTTTTTGACAGCAGACTAGATGACAAAATCTTCTCAACTGAATAATAACAGGCATTTCCCATATTTATTCTGCGTTTAATTTCCTCCCGAGCGTCATTTATATTTGTTACTGTTGCTCCAAGATATTTGACTTTTTCCACCCCTTCGAAGGATAACTCTCCAATTTTTATGTTTCCATTTCGTACACTATTCTCGTCACGAGACATAATCATATACTTTGTCTTTTCGGGATTTACTTCCAACCTTATCTCTGTACTTGCTTCAAGTAGAATTTCCGTGTTTTCCCTAATAGTTTGTGGATTTTCTCCTAACATGTTCACGTCATCCGCATAGACAAGCAGCTGATGTAACCCGTGACAATTCCAAACCCTCTGTGTTACCCTGGACTTTCCTAATGGCATATTCTAGAGCGAAGTTAAAAAGTAAAGGTGATAGTGCAGCATATACTACAATATATTATTTAAAATTATATACGTTAATTATTTATGTTTCGGTCCGCACGCCATAAAACATTGTATAGCCCTTATGTTTACCAATGTCCGCAATGTAGAAAGACAGCGTTCGTACCTCGTCTCGCACACGGACCATTGCTATGTCTATTTGTGGAGTTCCACTGTATTAGTAGGGAACGAATTTCTAGTTCCGTACCTATTTTGTTTGTTACGTCCTAGACGTAGGTTATTCAGATATTTCTATATTTCATGTACACAGGATCTCCTCTATTAATAAAATTCTATAGGACCTAAAACTCCTAAATGAAGCATAAACTTCTATAAATACCTCAAACCTATGTGTGTGCCTGAAAAGCACAGTTTTAGTATTTTGAGTATATTTAAAATAAAAATACCGGTATTAAAATGCAAGAATGCCCAAAAAAACTACAAAAAACGCTATTTAAATGTAAAAAAATTGTAATCTTCATCTTAAGATGTTTGGTGACGTATATACGTCCGTTGATGTGACATATTAATGAATTTAAATACTATTATAGTCACAATCATGCCATGGTAAGAAAGAAAAATTTCACAACCTCGAGCGGGAATCGAACCTGCGGACAGGAAGTCGCAGGTTCGATTCCCGCTCGAGGTTGTGAAATTTTTCTTTCATACCATGGCATGATTGTGACTATAATAGTATTTAAATTCAGTAAAAAAAAAATCTCTTGCAGACAAACACTGGTCTGGTAAATTCATTTGGAAAAGTCCATCCTATCATAAAAAGGGTTGGTAGGTTGTTCACGTTAGAGAAGAGCTTACAAAATTAGTGTTCTCCTCAGTGCACCCCCGTCATGCGAAATGAAACTGACCAATCAGCAATCAGTCTCTTCCACTGATATAATTTGAGCTTTCAGTTCAATAGCACTCATCGTCAACACAAGTTCTGTGTACATGAATTCCACCTAAAATGAAACATTTATTAAAATTAAAGTTATTAATTGTTGAACTCCTAAATGTTCTAAATAGGATTTTATAAAGTCCTAAATCTCTCGTTTTTAGCGCCTAGAGATCTGTCCCCTAGGCCATGAACCAATGTAACTTGTGTGACCATTTCCAATGACGTCACCTCCCCTCGGTAGGGACATGAGGACGACGAAGTTGCGTATAAAATTAGCCGTGCTGTGCGACCACTTGTTTGATTTTTAATCTCGAGTTCTGCAATGTTAAAGCGATAACAGAAGCGTTCATTAGTATTCCAGGTCGAAGTCTATATCGACTTAAATTATTATCGTCTTACGAGACTTGGGAAACAAATGACATACCGATACACAGAAGGCTTTGTAAGCCCTATTATTGATGTGCAGTCATAACAAAATTCAGCTAGTTTGTCTAGGCTTTGAATAAACTATCTATTGAGAACACATTTTAGGAAATATTTCTGAGATCACGCGTGGACGCATCATAAGAATGTGGGGAGAACGTCTTCCTATAAATCAGATAGTAAATTCCGTCCAGCGAGATGTGAGGACTACATATCGATTGTGACAATGAAAACATCTATAGGTAATAAAGAAGGCCATGTTATAGCATATAAAATGTTTTAAGTTTACTATTTTAGGGTATTATTCTTATTTTGTTATAAATAAAAGAGTATGAATGATTTAAAATCAAGAAAAATATAATAATGACGTGAAAATATCATACTAATCGTACTTAGGTTTTTTTATAAAATTAATCTCAGAAGAGAACCCCGCCATATTTCCTGAAGTCCTGAGAAATAAATAGCCTCTCTCTCTCTCTCTCTCTCTCTCTCTCTCTCTCTCTATATATATATATATATATATATATATATATATGTATATATATATTCCTCTCGGGAATACTAATGAACTTTTATGCGATAAACTTGAGTGAAACAATAGTGCAAAAATTGTTGTGAGCTGAAACTACTTTTGGAATGTCACTCTATATGAGGAGAAAAAATATTGCATTCCTTATCCTGCGTAGGACTCGCGTTACGGAATGCGCGCTAGTCGAGTTCTCATGTGGGAAGAAATTTTCTCACGAAATTTCGGCCAGTGTATGGGACCGGTGCCCACCCAGCATCGCGATGCACTTGGGGAGCTACGATAGGTAGCGAAATTCGGTTACGAAAGCTAGCTATTACGGCTGGAAGGATCATCGTGCTAACCACACGGTATACCTCCATTCTGGTTGGATGATCGTCCACCTCTGCTTCGGTATGTGGACGTGAGGCCAGTAGCCGGTCATGGTCCTTCATAGGCTGTCGTGCCAAGGATTTTTATATAAATTATTAATTACTTATCTTATCATAGACCAATCTATGCATTTTTAAACCGAAACAAAAACATTCAAACCAACACAACCGGAACTGTCTGAAGGAACTGAGATAAGTCGTCTTTAGGCTAGGAACTCAGATAAATGTTGAGTACCAAAAGCTCTTGCAAGGACGAAAACTCATGTACTGTACCTTCTACCTTAGTCTTTCTCCTTTAGTGAATGAATCTTTGGGATCAACTCTACAGTTTCCCAGCTCTGTTCATGTAGTACGAATTTTTTCCCCACTATGACACAGATGCAGTAACAGCCAACGTATAGGAAAGCCAGCAAAGAGGCACTGTTCTGTTGCATTATTTACAGAAAGGAGCAGGCTTCATAAAGAGGATAATATCTGCGTGCATGGTGTGGACATTCGGATATGCGACGCACTGGAGTTGCACGGGCTTACAAGTCATTTCCGACCGGCAGGCGTTTCCCCGCAATAGCCAGAATAAGTAGAGCGCGAAAACTGATACCAGCTTCCTCAAACACGACGCTCAACAGGAACCTGGAGAGCCGACATACTCACAATCTACAGAAAGTGAAAAGGGCTCTTTATTGCTGCCATCGCTAGTGCCAGACATTGTGTATAGTTACCTGTCTTTATTATTATTATTATTATTATTATTATTATTATTATTATTATTATTATTATTTCACTCGTATCAAGTTAAACATTATTTCCACAGCCCTAGAAAATTTTGCACTCTTAAGGTTCTTAAAGAAAAAAGTTTTAGAATTTGAGTAATCCATTTCAAAGATATGCCGGCACTTACGAAGAACCTTACGCTGTAATACAAAATAAATTTAATGTCATTATTATTAAATGTTTTGTTAGTATGTGTGAAGTTCCCAGGAGAGCTTTCTTTTTATTTCTGTAATATAGGAAAGTTCAGAATAACAGACAGTGTTTGGAATTGAACGGGTTACATCAGGTTCTTGTCTATGCGGATGACGTGAATATGTTAGGAGAAAATCCACAAAGGATTAGGGAAAACAAGGGAATTTTACTTGAAGCAAGTAAAGCGATACGTTTGGAAGTAAATCCCGAAACGACTAAGTATATGATTATGTCTCGTGACGAGAATATTGTACGAAATGGAAATATAAAAATTGTAAATTCATCCTTTGAAGAGGTGGAAAAATTAAAATACCTGGGAGCAACAGTAACAAATATAAATGACACTCGGGAAGAAATTAAACACAAAATAAATACAGGAAATGCCTGACATCCAGTCTGCTGTCAAAAAATCTGAAAGTTAGATTTTATAAAACAGTTATATTACCGGTTGTTCTGTATGTTGTGAAACTTGGACTTTCACGTTGAGAGAGGAACAGGGGTTAAGGGTGTTTTAGGAAAATATTTGAGGCTAAGAGGGATGAAGTTACAGGAGAATGGAGAAAGTTACACAACACAGAACTGCACGCATTGTATTCTTCACCTGACATAATAAGGAACATTAAATCCAGACGTTTGAGATGGGCAGGGCATGTAGCACTTATGGGCGAACCCAGAAATGCATACAGAGTTTTAGTTGGGAGACCGGAGGGAAAAAGACTTTTGGGGAGGCTGAGACGTAGATGGGAGGATAATATTAAAATGGATTTGAGGGAGGTGGGATAATAGAGACTGGATTAATCTTGCACAGGATAGGGACCGATGGCGGGGTTATGTGAGGGCGGCAATGAACCTTCGGATTCCTTAAAGGCCATTTGTAAGTAAGTAAGTTGTAAAGTTGAGTATTTGGGAATATTTTAGATAATTTTCAAGTGATCATTACATATTTTTAATTGAGCCAATAAATAGTTTTATTTTGGCGTTCCACGTATATTCCATTTCAATTATTAGTCCTTATAGTTATTTAAAATCTAACAAGTTTCAATTTCTTTAACATTTATAACTAAAAACACTTTACTTCTGTTGCCGTGTAAGACTAAAAGCTGGTACACAATAAATCGGGAACGGAAACGACAACGAGAACGGAAATACTGTTAAAATAAATGTATTTAAATGTGAGCATTCACAATTAACGAGAAACTTGCCGGAGTCCGGGAAAGGGAACGTGAAAATTAATTGTGATTGCTCACATTTAAATACATTTACTTTAACAATACTTCCGTTCTCGTTTCCGTTCCCGGTTTATTGTGGACCAGCCTTTAATGGATTACACGGCTCAATCTTGCTTATCCATCTTTACAAGCTGTTGCTATTGTTAGGAATAAAAATTACTACTTACTCTTTGTTCTATTGCTTGGGAGGGGATTCTGTATTATGTTACTATCTTCTTTTAATTTATTTTATGCTCGACCATGCCGAAATGTAGTAATTATACACCTGGTAGCAGTCCTTTAATGCATGTCATTAAAGTACACCTACTCATTAAAGTTCAGGTGTTCAGCCAATGACAACTCAGCTTACAGGTGTTCAGCCAATGACAAGTCAGCTTTGTACCGTTATAAAACCGCAAGTATCGATTATTCTCGCATATGCAATCGAAAGAGAATTAGCGAATAGTCACGGAGGCTGGAAATCCAATACTGTCGCAGAAGGTTATGTTCTGTTACTATAATAATTAGCGTTAATTGTAAATAATATTCAAATAAATTCAATTTGTCATCTCGTTTTCCAATGTCGAATTCAATAATCAAGGTTATATCAAGTTTAACGGGATTACATCAAGGTCAGTGACATTATTGTTCCTCGGAAAAAAAAAATCAATACTTTCGCGTCTGCGCACATCTCACAATTCACGACCTAGAACAAGGTCACTTTCGATCTTGTCAGATACAAATAAAATGCATACATCTGAATAATTTCAAGTTAGAAATATGGTCGAGCATAAAAAGTCGCTTGTGCTCGTTTCACAAACATCCATACTTGCGTCTTAATTACTATCATTCTAGGCTCGTTGCATAATGCACTATTACTGCACAGTTTTCGCTGTTCTCATGTTCTTCAACATTGATGTTGGAAGATGTAATTAAATATATTGTTTCTTCTTTGGAATTACTTCGCGTGGCCAAAATTGAAGGTAGCCTACGTATTTTGTTCACACATTAATAGTTTATCTGACTGTCCAATGTAAAAGACAATGTTTGTCTTTATTTACCTATTTTTTACACACTGTCACAATGAACAATCTATTTGCAGAGGACACAAGTATAGTAATTACAGCCAATAACTCCAACACATTCCAATCTTCAACAGAGGAAATTCTCTTCAAAATATGTGACTGGTTCTCAGTCATTATATTGATATTAAATTGTAACAAAACTAACATAATTCAATTTAAATCCTGTACAAATTCAACCTCGCAAATTTCTAACGCAGTAATTAACAACAGATCCCTATTAGAAACAACAACAACAACCAAATTTATTGGCTTAAAAATCGATATTGTGTTAAACTGGAAAAATCATATTAAAGAAATTACCCCCCAAACTAAATTCAGCTTGTTTTCCTATTAGATCTATGCAAAATATAGTAAATATCAATACCTTAAAAACAATATACTTTGCATACTTCCACTCGGTAATGAGTTTTGGAATAATATTCTGGAGAAATCCCACAGATAGTAACAATATATTTCTATTACAAAAAAGAGTAATTAGAATAATAGTAGGTGCCAAATCTAGGGAATCGTGTAGGACCACTTTAAAAAAACTACTAATAATGCCCATGGCTTGTCAGTATATCTTTTCATTAATAATCTTCCTCGCATGTAATCGTGAAAACTACGTAACTAATTCAACAGTTCATAGCATAAATACACGTCAAAAAATGACTTTCATACTCCATCGGCAAGTCTATCGTGCTATCAAAAAGGAGTGCGTTATATGGCAGTAAACATTTTTAACAGCCTACCTATCGATATAAAAAATGCAACTCAAAACATAAGATTATTTAGGGCCAAATTAAAGAAGTACCTAATTTCTCACGCCTTCTATTCTGTAAGTGAATTCATGACATTCAATAACGCTTCATGAAAACGATACTAAAACTATGTGTTGTACTAGTAGACTATATTGTAAATCTCGTCTGTATATATTTCATATAGACTGTGACTATAGATTAAGACTTTATAATAGTATTAAGTTTTTTGACTTGTTCCATATTCTAGCTGTAAGCAATGTATGAATACCATGGAATGTTAATAAATATAATACAATAATTTTAATGTTTTTTCTCCATAAAACTTCATAAAAGAATAATTTAATTTTATTTCTAACCTCTTTGCCAACAAAAGAAAATCACTGTTACATTGAACCTACTCACCATGGTGACGACATCTCTGTCATACAGTCTCAGACAATCATTAGGAAATAAGTCTTGGATTCTCTCTAAGTCACTTTCTTCTTGTCCGCGTTTCACCGCCTGAAATAAAAGAATAACTATTATAAAAATATATACAAACTGTGAAATATTCATACAATCAACTTTACCATCAAATATCTTAACGGAAAGAGATCACTGTACTAAACTTATGCAAATTTTAAACTACCGGCCAAGAGATAGATAAAGTGCCACATAACTCTGTAACACGTTTATAGACGGGCCAGCTCGTATCATTCTGGCCGAGAACGACTGATTTTTCTTAATGCAAGCATTCTGTGTGAAGTTTCTGTAGACTGAGGCAATTTCTTGGTATGACTATTTTCAACATATACAGAGTGTAACAAAAGTTTCTATAACAGTATGTTAAAATTATTTTCTTGTTAATTTCCATTTTGTCAGGAACCATGACCAAATTTTATGGTGTAGGAGTTGGTACTACTTGATTGTGGTGTGATGCAATCCTTTATTACTAATTTGGCCGAAAATGTGATATTTACCATCAAATATTAAAAAAAAAAATTTTTCACTGTACCAGAAACTTTTGTTACACTGTGTAATTTAGAGACGTTGAATCTGTACTCATCTCAAACTTGATCATTTTAATTAATTACAATTCCAATAAAATAAAATTCAATAAGCATACACTTGATACCAGAAATTTCATCAAAATATGGTATCACTACCATATGTTAAGAACAATCAAATTAATAAAGGTGTAATGGATAAATTAATGAACGCCAGCTTTTCATTTTACTAAAACAGTATTTACAAGTATACAATGTCACTTCGGAATATGTATTATATGTATTTCTCGTGTTAAAGTCTATCGTACTTGGTTAACATGTTTCGGCCTACTATCGGCCATCATAAGAACTCATGATGGACGACAGCAGGCCGAAACATGTTCACCAGGTACGATAAAATTTAGCACGAGAAAGACATATAATACGTATTCCCAAGTGATATAGTGTTAAAAGTTGTGTAATCAAGATGTATACAATGTCATGAATGCATTAATGTTTATAGATTCTCGATATGCAATTTAAGACTTCCATGTGATTATTTTTTACAGAGAAATAAACGTCGATAATACTCCATTTTTTGTTTGTGTTAGAATATCACATCTTGAAATTAACCCTTTCCAGTCGAATGAGACCATTTGGAATCACTAATATTTCTGTAATCTCTGACTCGTATGATTTTCCTGATTATTCCATTCTGTGTCCTCAGAAGTAGTATCGTTCTTGACCGATAGAGTGCAGTACTCGCCAGTTCCTTAGCCAGCTATTATTAAGAAGAGGATTGCTTTGTTATTTTGTTTCTCCATGGTGACTGTATGAAAAAAATTCAGGTCAGAAAGGGTTAATAATGATCTTTATTAATCTTGTTCTTCCTCTCGGCAGTTGGCAACACTGTACTTAATTAAAACCTAGTATAGGAAAACTATATTCTATGAATTTTGGCGAATGTAATACTATTTGTTAATTCTGTGTCGACAGACGTTCTTGGAACCAACTCTCTGCTCTACATGACGGCATTTGGTTGCCATAGAAACACACTGCTGGCGCCCTCCTCAGAAAACTGCTCTCGTACAGGGACATCATTTTATTTTTACTAACATTTTTAATATTAACTTGCCTATACCTCTGGATCAACGGCGTTTGCTACCCCCTTCCACGACTGGAGTTCGATGATACTGGCGCAATATACAAACACTTTACTAGGTATAGGAGGGAAGAAAAGTAGTTCATCCATTTACGTAAACAAGGAAATATTGCGCTTTTGAGTTTGATCATTTTCATCAGGTTTTTGTTCAATCAAAGTACAGTACTGTATCAACAATAAGTAAGTGTTTTTACTCACGAACTGAGCTGTCCGTGTGGACGTATTAATTATGCAGTGTATATTATACTGTCTACAGCACATTAGCGTACAATACAGAGAATGAAGTTAAATTGAAAAATAATCATAATATGGATATTTAAACACATTTTTTAAAATGGTGGCCGTTCATTTCGATACAGGCTTCAGTTTTTTTGTGCATATTATCACACTATAGACTATTGTACCTAATTCCATTTACCAGTTTCGTCCGTCGTACTACTAACTCATGTTGAAATAATTCTGTACCTACTCTATAAAAGAGTACTTTACGTACTCTAAATTCAATCTTCACTTCTGCCCGATCCGAAAAGATAAAATTACTTAGACATGCTATCTACTGTCCGTCCAAGTGGTTATGTCGTAGGGTCGTAGAAAGGGAGGAAATCACGTGACAGTTAATTACTTAACGGGCCCTTTTATTTAAGTTATTTTAAACAGTTCTATTATATTACGTAGACGTCCAATTCCTAACAGAAATTAATATTCTCAGAAAAGAACTAAGACAGCCCAGCCACTAGCTGGCGAATAAAAGCTGGTGGGGGAAACCGGGATACGTATACCTTATTTTATTTCAAGGAGTGCAGTTCGGTGGCTCCTTTGAACACCCATTTACAGATTTATGACTTTCTACACAACAGCTCTGACAATTCCATCCTGTCCCCTAATCCCAACATTGCACAGTTGTCACAATCCTGATGATCTTCGAAATTATGCAGTAAAACTGACGGGATTCTTGGAATTCGGAAACGATGCGGCAACTCTGCCTCCACGTGGATTTGACGGGCACCTGTCAATTCTTCTGAACGAGGGTTGTGATTCGTTACTAACAAGAGAAGACAAGATTTCCGTCATAGTAAGGAAGACGTTTATTTATGACAACCAATTAGTAGGGGGCAGTAGAAGGTCTGTCGGCAAAGTCCTTTCTATGAAACTGCACTCCATGAAAAAAAATAAAGTATACGCAAATGGATGACAGTACCTGTGCGAAAATGATTCAATATTGAAAGCTCTTTCGTCACTGGAAAATGCGAACATATTTTTGGAACGAACTGTTTACTATGACCGTAAGGATACTATGAGTGTATATGCGGTCTTGGATCTGTGTGGAGGACGGTTGAACTTCATAGTAGAAGGGGTAGGAGTGAAGTACATTTGAAAACTCAGGTACAATAAAAATGGAAGTAAAAATAAAATGATGTCCCTGTATATCAAATTAATGAAGAAATAGCTGAGAGGGCCGTGGAGTTAATGATGAGGGAAGTCAGAGAATAGCGGCAACACGCATAGAGTTGACAACTGCTAGCACAGATGGGAAGATGCTGCTCTTCAAGACCGACAACACTGGAGCCATAAATGAGATGATAATGATGATGATAAAAATCTCTCGCACAATTCCTAATGATGGCTACATGATCTCAGAAGCTGACAGAGCGTCCCCCACAGATCCTGATCTCGCTGATCATGCAGTCAAAATCCAGGACGACTGTTGAAGCAGCTCTGGTGTTGGGTTGCGAGGTTCCAATTCCGCCTAGTTCACAAAAGCTGGCCCGTGCGTCCGTCGTCCAGGTATTCCACACCGCACACAGCCTGCGTGCAACGAGTTCCTATTCCTCAGAGATGTGACGCCCGTCCTCCGAGCTTAAAACCTTCAAATTTTTAACCTTTCAGCCCATTGTCAGTTCCTCTACAAACTGAGCCATCAGGCCCTCACTATATTTATATTTATATTATTATTATTATTATTATTATTATTATTATTATTATTACTACTACTACTTACAAATGGCTTTTAGAGAATCCGAAGGTTCATTGGTGCCCTCACATAAGCCCGCCATTGGTCTCTATCCTGAGCAAGATTAATCCAGTCTCTATCATCATATCCCACTTCCCTCAAATCCATTTTAATATTATCTTCCCATGTACGTCTCGGCCTCCCCAAAGGTCTTTTCCCTCCGGCCTCCCAACTAACACTCTATATGCATTTCTGGATTCACCCATACGTGCTACATGCCCTGCCCATCTCAAACGTCTGGAATTAATGTTCCTAATTATGTCAGGTGAAGAATACAATGCGTGCAGTTCTGCGTTGTGTAACTTTCTCCATTCTCCTGTAATTTCATCCCTCTTAGCCCCAAATATTTTCCTAAGCACCTTATTCTCAAACACCCTTAACCTATGTTCCTCTCTCAACGTGAGAGTCCAAGTTTCACAACCATAAAGAACAACAGGTAATATAACTGTTTTATAAATTCTAACTTTCAGATTTTTCGACAGCAGACTGGATGATAAAAGCTTCTCAACCGAATAATAACAGGCATTTCCCATATTTATTCTATGTTTAATTTCCTCCCGAGTGTCATTTATATTTGTTACTGTTGTTCCGAGATATTTGAATTTTTCCACCTCTTCGAAGGATAAATTTCCAATTTTTATATTTCCATTTCGTACAATATTCTCGTCAAGAGATATAATCCTATACTTTGTCTTTTCGGGATTTACTTCCAAACCTATCTCTTTACTTGCTTCCAGTAAAATTCCCGTGTGTTCCCTAATCGTTTGTGGATTTTCTCCTAATATATTCACGTCATCCGCACAGACAAGCAGCTGATGTACTGCCAATCTACTAGTTTATGAATAGTTGGTTCAAAATGATATGAATGGGATATTTGTAAATGCTGCCATCGTCCTGGAGAATGGCTGTTTTCACAGAAAAAGTCTTTGGACTATGGTTGTTTTATGAAAACCACTGAAAATTTCCACTCCTATAACATAGGACAATGGTGTTTTTTTCACTAACAACCAATTCAGTAGATGGCCTCCACAATACACTCACCACATGCTTGATATCTCAAATTTGCATTTTTTGGACTATGGTTCTTAGACAGACAGACAGACAGACAGAGATAGATAGATAGATAGATAGATAGATAGATAGATAGATAGATAGATAGATAGACGGACGGACGGACGGACGGACGGACGGACGGACAGACAGACAGACAGACAGACAGACAGACAGACAGACAGACAGATAGATAGATAGATAGATAGATAGATAGCTAATTTATTGCTTGGACATAAGTACATTATGCATAGCAACGTCAATATAAATAAAATCATACAAAAATATTTGCCAAGTTAAAATATTCGTTAATGCTATACAAACTGTGTTCATACAATTTTCTTTTAATTAACGATTTGAATGAATCATAATTAAACTTTTAGTTGAATGTGGTAAGCTATTAAAACTTCAGAGACATATAATAAAAACTGTTTTGTGTAGTCTTGTATCACAGTAAATCCGAGGTCAAGTCCAGTATCTGTCTGGAATTTTAACAAAACCGATGTACATGAATTACAAACGTTTCTACGACAAAAGCATGATGACTTTCTAAGGACTGAAGGAAATATGGAAAATGTGTGGCATAAATTTAAGTGTATAATTTTCGAGGCATTAGTAAAATGTGTACCTTCTAAAATAATTAAGAAAAATCCGGACCCAGAATATTACACTAATTATATTCGCTACTTAAAGAAAAAGACAAGGCGCGCATTTAGCAAACGTAAACGGAGCCATGAGCATTGGGAAAAATATGTTGAATTAATTAAGAAACTTGAGTGTGAAAAAAGGTTAGCTCAGGAAAATTTTCTAAAAACTATTTTAAAAGAAGATGAAAGTAACAATTGGAGACAGTTTTATAATTATGTACGCAGGAGAAAAGGGAAAAATGAAGGAGTAGTGCTTTTACGAAATCAGAACGGAGAAAGTATAACTGATGACAAAGAAAAGGCCGACTTATTAAATTCCTATTTCATTTCGGTTTTCAATATTAATAATAATAATAATAATAATAATAATAATAATAATAATCCCGCTGATAGGAGTGGTTGTGTCACAGACCGTGAATGTGAACCAAATTCGACTTTCAAAATAACTTCCAAAAGGGTTAGAGAGAGAATAACGAAATTAAAAAATCGGAAGTCTCGAGGACCAGATAGTATTGCTACAGAGATTCTTAAATTAGGTTCCGAGGCCATAATTCCATACTTAATGCGTATATTTCATTTTTCCATAAACAATGCAGCTATTCCATGTGACTGGAAATCAGCTATAGTGGTACCCATACATAAAGGTGGAAATAAATTAGATGTCGGAAACTACAGACCGATTAGCCTTACATCTGTCGTATGTAAAGTCATGGAGCATTTGATATCGGATTATATTCGTCATGTTCTAAATGCGAAAGACTGGTTTTACAACCGCCAGCATGGTTTTAGGGAAGGCTTCTCATGTGATAGTCAAATTACGTCGCTGGTTCAGGATCTAGCTGAAGAGGTAGATAGAGGCGGAAGAATCGATGCAGTTGTGATTGACTTTTCGAAAGCATTTGATTTGGTGCCACATGACATATTAATAGATAAGTTAAGTAGGCTAGGAATAGATAAAAGAGTGGTGCTATGGATCCAAGAATTCTTAAAAGGTAGAACCCAGAGAGTTAGAGTAGGTCATGAAATATCGGAAATTGGAAATATAAGTTCAGGGGTGCCACAGGGCAGCGTTCTGGGTCCATTACTCTTTATAATATACGTAAATGACCTATGCCAGGATATTACATCAAATGTGAGGCTATTTGCAGACGACTGCATTATCTATAGAAAGATTAGAAATAATTCAGATGTAGATGCTATTCAAATAGACTTGAATAGCATTTACAACTGGGCGTTAAAGCATAGGATGAAAATAAATGGTTCTAAAAGTAAATCTATAACATTTTGTAAAACCCGAGAGGAAACTAGTCTTAATTACGAATTCAGTGGTGTTGTAATTCCGCAAGAACAATGTTGTAAATACCTAGGAGTGTATTTAAACTCCAAACTTTCTTGGGGAGAGCATGTTGATAATGTTACAGGCAAAGCATGGAGGGCACTTCACTTTATTATGAGGATCTTGAGAAAGGCTAGCCCCAAATCGAGGGAAATAGCATATCTAACATTAGTGCGACCGTTAATGGAATACGGAACTACGTGTTGGGATCCCTATAGAATATATCAGATAAATTCCTTAGAAAGAATCCAGTATAGGGCAGCTAAATTTGTTAAAGGTAAAAGAGAAGATGGGAACGATACGATAAAAGAACTTAAATGGGAAACTTTGGAAAACAGACGTAGGAAAACTAGAATAACATCATTGTATAGAGCACATCTAGGTCAGAAAGCATGGGTAGACATAACGGCTCGGTTAGAAAAGCCAACGTACTATGGTAGGAACGATCATGATTTTAAAATCAAATGTAGGAAACAGAAAACGGATGTAGGTAAATTCTCATTTTTAAATAGAACTATAAATGATTGGAATGACCTACCTGCAGCGGTCTTTGAGGGCTGTCCTTCCTTAAGGAGATTCAAGAGTAACTTAAAAAGTTGTGTATAAAGTGAAATTAAAATTAAGGTGACATTCAACATTTAATTTTTTAAGGTGGCATGTATTTATCTAGCCTGACGAGTTTACTTCCTTGGTTTGAATTGTAAATTATTTAAAAATAGCGTGTAAGAGGGCCTTAGACTAGAAATGTTTAGTTTAAATGTAGTTCTGTTTATAAGTATGCATAAGAATGCAATTATTAGACTTATTTGAACTGTTGTATCAGTGAAGCGAGGTGAGTCAGTGAAGTTATGGTTTTACAGTGCAGTGAACAGTTCCGATCAGTGATCATTTATAGCGTCAATGAAATGTGTTCTATAGTGTCAGTGAAATGTGTTACAGAGTGTCAGTGAAATGTGTGCTAAAGTATCAGTGAAATGCGTCATAGTGCCACTACAGGGAATGAGATGAGAGTAAAGTGAAAGACTACTGAAAATTATGTAGGACCTATACATAATTATGTAGGTTGTGTTGTAAAATTAGGTGTTTTATTTTATGTTTTATTATTATTGTGTTAAATTGTATTGTGTATTCTTATTGTATTGTGCATAAAATTGTATATGTGTTGTAAATTTTATTATGTATTGTAAATTTTATTGTGTATTGCTTATCATTTTAACTGTGTATTGTTAATATTGTATATACCACTGCCACCGGGTGCTTGCCCACTTGCAGTGTAAATAAATACATACATCTACATAAATCAAGTCTTATATCGTTACAACTTCTCGTAAAAAAATAATAAAAACATTTGTAAACCATATCAAAAATAAAACGTTCAAACCAAGACAACTGTAGTTTCATTCCCGAAACTGGGATGCATGTTGATACAGCGCAGATATAAAATTTAAGTGGAAAGAGGTTTAAATGGACTTACACATGAATGAAAAAGGTGTGTACATAATTTTCACCGTTGTTCCACGACTTGTGAGAAGCTTAAGTATACCACCAATAAATATCATGCCGGTAGTTGCATTGCAACAACTTCCTGGATGTTACGTTCTTGTCTGTAAACAGAGGCTATTGTAAACGTGTGGGAGGCAGTGCAATGCGGAGTGTGTCTCGGTGTAACGCACCCATCAGGGGCTCTCAGATAGGAAACTACCTTACCAGAAGTTTTCAACATGAGTATCAGGGACATTTCCTTGGGGGTAAAGGGGGTGGGCACGTAGGACTGACATCCCTACTGCCATTAATGTCGACTGTAAAAGTAGGCAGCCTTAAACTCCAGCCACCCTCTGGGACGATTTGGTCCGTAATGGACAGTGTTGCCAATACATAAATTGTATAACACCTGGAAATCCGTCAGAATCCGTCAAAATAAAAAAAATAAGACCAATTAAATAAATATAAAGCAAACTTTAACACAACTTACTTACCAATCCTGATTAAAATAATAATAATTCGTCAACATCTAACTTGATTACGAGGAAATTTGATATACTTATGATATACCCTTTTGAAAATAGTATTTATGTACATATATTTTAATTTTACTTTGTCACTTTGATTAAATATATAATCCGTGGCGCTACAGCCCGTGAAGGGCCTAGACCGACCAGCCGGCTGCTGGCCTCACGCCCACATGTCGAATAAGAGGTGGACGATCATCCAAACAGAATGGAGGTATCGTGTGGTTATCACGATGATCCTCCCAGCCGATATAGCCGGTATTCGCTACCGGATTTCGCTACCTATCGTAGCTCCCCAAGTGCATCACGATGCTGGGTGGGCACCGGTCCCATACACTGGCCAAAATTTCATGTGAAAATTTCTTCCCCCCCTGAAGACTCGAACCAGCGCCCATTTCGTAACGCGAGTCTTACGCAGGATGCCTTAGACCGCGACGCCACGGCGCGGGACTTGATTAAATATGCATAGTTAAAATGTTTTGTTGTAACTATACACTTAAGTGTTTTCACTATTTTAATATTTTTAATATTTTTAACCTTGACATCCATTAACTATACTTTCATATGAATCGCCTTCACAATCTTAATGCCATGTTTTGTTTTCATAAGACATCTCTAATCAATGTCTGAAGATGCCATATTGCATGGCGAAAACGTTGACAGTTTTAATAAATAAAAAGAAAATTTATAACTGTATAATTTACATTAAAATAAGTCATATGATTGAGTAATATTTTTCTTTTTGATTTAGTACCCGACTTATTTGAATTTTGCAAAAATGAACTCAAAATTTTTAAACTTTAGATTTGTGCTGTTTATTGATGCCTTGAACGTTCTCCTATCTTTAAGTCGACCTGGTTGGCGAGTTGGTATAGCGCTGGCCTCCCATGCCCAAGGTTGCGGGTTCGATCCCGGGCTAGTTCGATGGCATTTAAGTGTGCTTAAATGCGACAGACTCATGTCAGTAGATTTACTGGCATGTAAAAGAACTCCTACGGGACAAAATTCCGGCACATTCGGCGACGCTGATATAACCTCTGCAGTTGCGAGCGTCGTTAATAAAACAAAAACAAACAAAACCTATCTTTAATAGTTTATCTATACTAATAATAAATCTCTAGCCGAAATTTTTCTGGTAATTTTCGATTTTCCAAAAATAATTGGTCCTAACATATATAATTTACCACCCTGAAACCGAAAATCGCTTTTTTGAAATGTTTGTTTGTATGTCTGTCTGTCTGTCTGTCTGTATGTTTGTTACCTTTCCACGCGATAATGGCTGAACGGATTTCGATGAAAATTGGAATATAAATTAAGTTCGTTATAACTTAGATTTTAGGCTATAGACTATGGCATTCAAAATACATTATTTAAAAGGGGGGTTATAAGGGGGCCTGAATTAAATAAATAGAAATAGCTCGCTTATTATTGATTTTCATGAAAAAGTTACATAGCAAAAGTTTCTTTGAAAATAATTTGCGATAAGTTTTATTCCTTGAAAAATTTTGATAGGACTGATATTTAATGAGATAAATGAGTTTTAAAATTAAAATAACTGCCATCTAAGGACGTGTAATGAATTAAAAAACAAATGACTTCGTCTATAAGTGGCCTTGGACAACAACAATCGAAAGCTATGAAAGATAGCCTACAGAGAATGTTTCTGTGTTTGTATGAAGTAATATCGGAAGCTAAATTAATTAACCGATTTGTATAATTAATTATTATTTCACCATTGGAAAGTGTAGTTTCTCTACTTAGATGGACATAATGCTATAATGTTATTACAGTAAATTCTAATATAATATAATATAATATAATATAATATAATATAATATAATATAATATAATATAATATAATATAATATAATATAATATAATATAACATAATATAATATAATATAATATAATGTGATATAATATAATATTATATTATATAATATAATTTAAGTTATTTGAAGGGTTCAGAACCATAGTGGGCCAAGCGCCATTTCCTGAATACGTACAAAACAAGGGTTAAAATTAAGTTATTACCATAATTCAATGGAAACCTATAACAAGTAAAATAAAATATACACATTAAATCTAAATGGTGTCAATCTTCATTAAGCTATGGCTGCATGTAATAAAAATTAAGAAACATGTTAAAGGAATTGTCATTGCACCAAATGAGTGTCTCTGGACCAAAATGATCGCATTTTAATTATTTGGATGCAATTTAAATTAAATAACATATTAAACGATTTATCCTTCTATCAAACACGAATGTTCCCTGGATCAAACGTCCTATTTTAATTATGTAATTACTTTATATTTATTTCTAACGGGTGCAGCGGAGCGCACGGGTACGGCTAGTTCATAATAAATACGTAAAGTTGTTCATTTTTTTTAGACTTTCCCTGTAGTTATTTTTCATGAAATGACTCTTTTGTGTAATTTTTATTAAACCAAGACAATATTTTATTAACATCAATTTCATTTTTAACATTATTTTTCTATTTCTCGGTTATTTAATGACGCTGCTTCAACTACTACGTTATGTGAAACTGTTCAAAAACATTTCTCGTCACTATGCACTTGGTCTTGACTGCACTTCACGTATGAACGCCTCCATTCAAACCAATGCTTTGTTAGAAGTGGCGATGCTGATATGTGTCACAGAGTACTGGTGTGTGCATTACCTCAAAAAGGCCCACAGGAACATGGAAGCAACTTGATGTATCTGTGTCACCAATCAAGAACTTCACATAATAACGGTAGTGGCATCGTAGAGCAGTGTTTCATAATGATAATGTACTGTGCACCGCTATCATTAATCGTGATATTAGGCGTGACTTTTGTTACGGGTCTCCTACGTCATTAACAGCTTCACTTCCTAGTTTCGCCTTAATTCTTCACTTCTCTTCCGGTCCGAAAGTCAATTAAGCGCTGTACAATTTGTGAGCACCACATGAGATGCTTCCCCCCTGAGTCACTCAATTGCTAAGGAAGCCCTTACGTAACGTTAAAGGGCGTTGCGAATGTGTCATCAGTGTTGCGAAATCTCTCGCATTCATCAAGTGCTCTGAAATAATTGTAAAACTAACAGCAGACACCCATTCAGCAGACAAATTGCCTCTGCCTCGTTGCTATGGTCACGGAGGCTCGATCAAGGAGCGTGATAGTGAACTATATTTCTCCAAGCGTGCCTAATGTCACAGTCTTTAGTGACGTCACGTGTTGTGCAGTGACAGCAGTGGAAGGAAGGTCAAGCGTGTCACAATTTCCTTAGACTCTTACTACATCCAAGCAGGTTGGTTCGATTCCCGCTTGGGTTGATTACCTGATTGGGCTTTTTCCGAGATTTTCCTGTAAAGGTTAATATCAATCCACAAATTTTCCATTCTACGCTCTTATTTACCTGTTTATGTTCTGCGTACTGTGTACTTAGCTCTGTTTCAATCAATAATTCAGTATGGTATTTTAGGTTGGGGAGGAATGGCAAAATCGACTCTCCATCCTTTAAATTTGCTCCAAAAAAGAATTATCAAAATTTGTCTATATAAACCTTTTGATTACCCAACAAAATTAATTTTTCGGGAATTTGGTGTATCAAATCTAGAAGAAATTTATAAACAAACATTGCTGATTTACTTCCATAAAAACCACAATAAATTTAAATTTGATCCTCACGAATACCACACGAGACAAAACTACAGTTTCTTTCTAAATACTCCCAAATGCCACACAACTGCTGGATTAAAACACAGTAGAAATTTTGGACCCAAAATATATAATGAATTAATTAGAGCTTACCCTGAGCTAAGTACACTTAACACACATAGATTTAAGAAACAAATCAGATTAATTATTTAATTGTTTAAGCTAATTGAGTTAAAATTGATACTCTAATATTCATGTACTTTTGTATTTTCTATTTGTATATAGACCCTATTATTACATGCTGTATTATTTTACCATTTATTAATGTTACTGTGCTCAATGAACTCTCTTAATTTTGTGATATATTTTGTATAACTGATCTGAACTGCGCCCGAGCACGAGCTTTAGCTCTTTCGGGCTGCAATGCCTAATGTAGCTGAAGTGTAAAGTATTAAATAAATAAATTTAATTTAATTTTAAAAAAAAGGTTATCCCATGGCGAATCTTCTGCCTCATCTCGCCAAATACCATCTTTATATCATCAATTCATTTCACTAGAATAATTTCATCTTCTAATTAACTTCAGCTTTGTCTCAGTGATGATTGCTATTGTAATATTTCTTCTATAATTCATTTCGTAGTTCTGGTAATTTGTGTGATACTTCAGAAAATGAAGACATCCTCCAAAAAGGCCTCTACGATATTAATATAATGATAAATTATAATTTTGAAATTTCCGTAGCAAAACCCAAAGTAATGGCTTTCTTAGGCCAGTTAGGTATGAAATAATAGGGTCTGAACAATTAACCAAGTGAACAATACATTTAATTTTTTGTTCGTTATACTTGAATTCACTCTTTAAGCACATAATCAATGATGTACTTACAAATAAATAAATAAATAAATAAATAAATAAATAAATAAATAAATAAATAAATAAATAAATAAATAAATAAATAAACTTACTGGCTTTTAAGGAACACGGAGGTTCATTGCCGCCCTCACATAAGCCCGCCATCAGTCCCTATCCTGTGCAAGATTAATCCAGTCTCTATCATCATATCCCACCTCCCTCAAATCCATTTTAATATTATCTTCCCATCTACGTCTCGGCCTCCCCAAAGGTCTTCTTCCCTCCGGCCTCCTAACTAACACTCTATATGCATTTCTGGATTCGCCCATACGTGCTACATGCCCTGCCCATTTCAAACGTCTGGATTTAATGTTCCTAATTATGTCAGGTGAAGAATACAATGCGTGCAGTTCTATGTTGTGTAACTTTCTCCATTACACTTTCTTGTGTAACTTCATCCTTCTTAGCCCCAAATATTTTCCTAAGCAACTTATTCTCAAACACCCTTAGCCTCTGTTCCTCTCTCAAAGTGAGAGTCCAAGTTTCACAACCATACAGAACAACCGGTAATATAACTGTTTTATAAATTCTAACTTTCAGATTTTTTGACAGCAGACTAGTGATAAAAGCTTCTCAACCGAATAATAACAGGCATTTTCCATATTTATTCTGCCTTTAATTTCCTCCCGAGTATCATTTATATTTGTTACTGTTCCTCCCAGCTATTTGAATTTTTCCATCTCTTCAAAGGATAAATTTCCAATTTTTATATTTCCATTTCGTACAATATTCCCGTCACGAGACATAATCATATACTTTGTCTTTTCGGGATTTACTTCCAAACCTATCTCTTTACTTGCTTCCAGTAAAATTCCCGTGTTTTCCCTAATCGTTTGTGGATTTTCTCCTAACATATAATAAATGGAATAAATAAATAAATAATATATTATATTATAAATATTATATCTGAACTGCGACCGAGCACGAGCGCTGCTCATTCGGTCTCAAATTTTGTTAATACTACTGTATCTTCTTTTTATATTGCTTGTATTATTTTATTTGTATTTCTCTTTGTTTGTTTTTGTAATTATATTTCTTTATTCTGTATATTTGAATTTAAATAAATTGAAAAATAAATTGAAATAAATAAATAAATAAATAAATGACTTCATTGTGTTAACATTTTACATTCTGGTGTTGTTTTACTCACTGATTAGTTTCGATGTTCTCTGTAACACTCTCTGAATCCTAGCGACTTCCGGCGCTATCTTCTAAGACTGTTCATTCATTCATTCATTGTTCTGCCTAAGAGCAGGTCTTTCACTGCAAATCCAGCTTTCTCCAATATTTCCTATTTTCTGCCTTCCTCTTTGTTTCCTCATATAATCCATATATCTTCATGTCGTCTATCATCTGATATCTTCTTCTTCCCCGAACTCTTCTCTCGTTCACCATTCTTTCCAGTGCATCCTTCAGTAGACACTTTCTTCTCAGCCAGGACCCAACCAATTCCTTTTCCTCTTCCTGATCAGTTTCAGCATCATTATTTCTTCACCCACTCTTTCCAACACAGCTTCATTTCTTATTCTGTCTGTCCACTTCACACGTTCCATTCTTCTCCATATACACATTTCAAATCCTTCTATTCGTTTCTCTTCACTTCGTCGTAATGTTTCTGCCCCATACAATGCCACACTCCATACAAAGCACTTCACTAGTCTCTTCCTTAGTTCTTTTTCCAAAGGTCCGCAGACTGTACATAAGTAATAAATTAGAAAGATTTTAACCACATGCGTGGCACTATTAAAAGAACTTCGAATGGCAAAACAAGAATGGTTACACAAACTAAATTTTATAGAACAATGGCAGTGAGAACTGGTCTATATAGAACTGAAAATTGTGTACTGAGTTCAAAGAATAAGAGTAGATTACGAGCTGTATAAAAGGCGTTTTTTTTAAGATCAGTGATGAGTGTAATACTGGTGACATACTACAGTGACTAATCGCGATTATCGACCTAATCGCGATCGGGTTTGTAGTGTGTCACCGTCCCGATCGCGATCAGGAGCTAATTCCTGTTCCCAGAACAAGATAATCGCGCTGAGGCACGGCCCAGTGGACGAAAGTAACATTTTAGTAATCTTTGGTTTCGAATCACCTTGATTTATATTATTTAGGAAGTCGTGATAGCTTCTGCTGTGAAATTTTGTTACCCCTTCCATTGTATTATATGAAATAGAAACGAAAGTGAATGGCTAGAAAATGAATTTGGCTACTATTAGACGTAGTGGAGAAATTTAATGCAAATGTGAGAAAAGTAAAAAGAAATATATTAACAAATGACAGACGAACTATTCATATTTCATATATATAGAGAGCAATAGAAGGCTGCTGAAAGATGTTTCATTTCAATAAATAATTGATTACAAACTGGAACTGGTTTCTTTTTCAGATTTTCAATTCCAGTCTCCATTACGACGCTATCGTTGAGGTTAAGGTTGATTTTAAAGATATGTTTTATTACAAAATAATATAAATTTTTGGCATGATGATATAAATTTTATAGGTTATAAAATCTCTTTTCAAAATAATATAAATAGAAATTATATAAATTGCAACAGTTTACATTGTAAAGCATATGATTATTTTAACAAATAAATTCCCATGTCAAGCTGCAAGAAACAACAAAAAAAAAAGGAAAAAAAAAACTATGAACAAACATCAAAAGAAAGTATGAACTTTAGGTGTTGTCCAGGAGGGAAACAAACATATACGTATGAACATAGAGTCATGGTAATTCAGCTGTTGACCAGACGGGACCTAGTGTGTCACCACATTTTCGGTAATCGCGATCGGAGCTAATCGCGATAATGCTAATCACGATTAGCGACTGTAGTCTCTCACCAGTATAACAAGAAGCGACAGGACCCCAAATGAATAACTAAACCAAAACCCGGTTACATGTAACCAACTTAAACGAGAATATTGTCAGATTTTTTAATTTTACAATATTAGGTCATTGGACCTATTGCTTGAATGAAGAAGGGCTAACATCATCTTAATGTTGATCATGTTACATTATTCGGCCCGTATGTCTTCTTCAGTTGTTGGTGAGGAAATAGACTAAGTCATTATAAAATTTAACAAATCCCAAGATGAAGTTTTTCCTATCGATTACACTCTAGAATGGTGATAGCGACATTACGCCTTTTCGTAATAACAGCTATGATAAAATCGCATAGCTACATTTACTGCACGATTTGACAACGCTGTTTGTTACTGTCATTCCGAAATAATTTTAATCACAGTGCAGTCAGGAGTCAATGGAGGGTGAATGAAAGCAGAAAAAATGACAGAAAGAGAAAAAAAATAAATAAATAGCTTTCAATGAGGTCACGAAATTACTAGAAATGTGTCCTACCCAATATGTGAGCTTAATAGTGCATAACCATGTCAAACTGCCTGAAAAACATACCAAACCTAAAGAGCGTGTGAGAAAGTATGAAGTGAACTTCAAAGGGTTCCGCTCTTTGGATAGTTTCATTTTATGAGTAAGAGAGTTCCACAGGTATCCAAGTAACTGTTCACTAAGGATTGTTTTGGTGGGAAAGGTGAATAACCAAAAGATTTCGGTGGGATTAGAAAAGAAATGAACGATTTCTGGCATTAGAACGACAAAGAAAGGACAGGAGTTGGGGTAGTAAGGTGACGTCACAGGGTAACTGAACCTCTCTTGAGATCAACGTTTGTATCCCTGTATCGTAGAAGTCTGCCGCCTGGGATCGGAACCAGTGTGTGACAGCCGTCTGCATCTCTCTGTCGATCCCACGGTATGACAAATGTCTCGATAATACTTGCAAGCCTTACTCAGAAAGCAAGCATTTCTGGATCCATATTGATATACTTTTTTTTCTTCTATACATATGAGGAATCCACACCAGTTTTTCGATACACCCTGTGTTTATGTAAGTCCTTTTTGAATAAACGAATTTCAGCGATCATATGCCTAATAATAATAATAATAATAATAATAATAATAATAATATAGCACTATAGATGATATAACGTTCTTACACAACTAATTAAAAATATATTTAATTCCCACATGAATAGAATGTGTTCATTATCTTGTTTTCTTCTGTGTTATCTCATGCAGTGGCTTTGCCTCATGCCTTATTTATTTATGGCTTTTAAGGAACACGGAGGTTCATTGCCGCCCTCACATAAGCCCGCCATCGGTCTCTATCCTAAGCAAGATTAATCCAGTCTCTATCATCATATCCCACCTCCCTCAAATACATTTTAATATTATCCTACCATCTACGTCTTGACCTACCCAAAGTCTTATTCCCTCCGGCCTTCCAACTAACACTCTATATGCATTTCTGGATTCGCCCATACGTGCTACATGCCCTGCCCATCTCAAACGTCTGGATTTAATATTCCTAATTATGTCAGATGAAGAATACAATGCATGCAGTTCTGTGTTGTGTAACTTTCTCCATTCTCCTGTAACTTCATCCCTCTTAGCCCTAAAATATTTTCCTAAGCACCTTATTCTCAAGCACCCTTAACCTATGTTTCTCTCTCAAAGTGAGAGTCCAAGTTTCACAACCGTAAAGAACAACCGGTAATATAACTGTTTTATAAATTCTAACTTTCAGATTTTTTGACAGCAGACTGGATAATAAAAGCTTCTCAACCGAATAATAACAGGCATTTCCCATATTTATTCTGTGTTTAATTTCCTCCCGAGTATAATTTATATTTGTTACTGTTGCTCTAAGATATATTTGAATTTTTCCACCTCTTCGAAGAATAAATTTCCAATTTTTGTATTTCCATTTCGTACAATATTCTGGTCACGAGACATAATCATATACTTTGTTTTCTTTTCGGGATTTACTTTCAAACCTATCTCTTTACTTCTTGCAAGTAAAACTCCCGTGTTTTCCCTAATCGTTTGTGGATTTTCTCCTAACATAGTCACGTCATCCGCATAGACAAGATGTAACCCGTTCAATTCAAAATCCAAGCCTCATGAGTACAGGACCAAAAACTGGTACTTGTCAATGAGGACGAAAGAGGTCGAAGTATTTTTTTAGTTGGTTATTTAACGACGCTGTATCAATTACGAGGTTATTTAGCGTCAATCAGATTGGTGATAACGAGATGGTATTTGGCGAGATGAGGCCGAGGATTCGCCATAGATTACCTGGCATTTATCTTACGGCTAGAGAAAACCTCGGAAAATACGCAACCAGGTAATCAGCCCAAACGGGGATCGAACCCGCGTCCGAGCGCAACTTTATATCGGCAGGCAAGCGCCTTAACCGACTGAGCCACGCCGGTGGCTGGTCGAAGTATGTAACCTCGAAAGTGATGATGATGATGACTATACCTGACTCTTTATATGAGTACTGGCCAGCATAAGATAAAGAAAACACTTGATCGTCTCATAACATTGCTGACTACGCATCTCAAATACTGCAATGCGATCTTACAACGCTACGGTGGGAAAGATGCGACATCCGATCGTCCCTGTGCTGCTGCAGCGTTGCCAACAACGGAAGAAGTTACAAGGCAATTCTTCATCCCACTACGCAGAGATCACATTCTTGTATAACATCATAATTCCGGGACATTATATCCAGAAGTAGAGTTGAGCTTAAACGATATTTTCAAGTATCTGTGACAACTGTGACTGTGACAATTAAATATCTGTGACTTTTATCGGTGATTTTGTCACCCCGATATTTTATATCGATACGTAAGCACAATATGCATGAATTACACCGATATTTTGTCACACCGATAAAAATTAACAGGAAATAATGAAGAGCAGTGAAATGTGAATACGATTTCTCTATATACACCACTCATCAGTGATTTATACGGGAAAATCCAACAAAGAAATTATGTACATGTACCATTAACAAATAAATACTTACCTAACTGAACAGTAACATGTCAAAAGTTAACCTCATCTACCAAGAGGTTATATTATAGACATTGAACCAGTTGATCATTTTTAAATGTAGTTGGGTGTGGAGAAATTGAGGTTATAATGTGATTATCCTAATCGTTTTAAAAATTGATCTTTTTTATTGTATATAATATAATGGATAAATTATTTTAAGTCGTGGGTGAAACGAGCGTTGAGGGACTTCCGCCGACTTCTGACTTCTGTTGCATTCAAATAATTATAAAATACGATAATTTGGTCCAGGGAGCATCCGTTTTTGGTGCAAAGATAATTCGTTTGGCGTGTTTCTTAATTGAAATTAACCTAAGTGGGTCGGTCCAAAATCGGCGGAAGTCCCTCAACGCTCGTTTAACCAAATCGTGCATTAACATTATAGTCATATAGAATAAAAATTAATGAAACATAAGTATTCGGAAAAACATTGGAAAATAATTACAAAACAAAATAGTTGTTCAGACAGGATTTTACACAAGATTAAGTACTGGTAACCACTGGTGTTATTATTTAAATTGTGTAATAACTACATCATTTATAAGATGGAGATACCGCCAGATTGCTGTTATTGTATCATGCGCACGCGCAAACCAACGACGTAGAGGAGAAAATATCAGTCACAGAGTACTGAATACGGAGCAGATTTCGATAGTGATATTTTGTCACAGATATTTCGCGTCATCAGTCACAGGTTTATCTGTGACAAAAAAATACCTGTGACAAAATATCGGTTTGTGAAATATCGGCCATCTCTATCCAGAAGTACATACCACACAAACAAGCAACTGTACTTGCGGTTTTCCTACGACTCAAAAAGCCGAATGGACAAGATCGCTTTATGACTATGACGTTGAGCCATATACTCTCGTGGGGATTGAGGGATACATGCATCGATCTGCCTTTTCCGGCGAAAAGGGGTACAAAGTGACGGGGGCGTTACACGTCCGTGGGTGCACTGCACATATCAGCACTGACAATTACCGCCACATGCAGATAGGAACGCCCCTGTATCTAGTGTCACCAGCAAGCTCAACAACAAGAAAATTTCATTGGTTTATTTTACGACGCTTCATCAACTGCTATGGTTATCTAGCGTCTGAGTGAGATGAAGGTGATAATACCGGCGCTGGAAAGTTACCCAGCATTTGCTGTTAATGGGTTGAGGGAAAACCTCAACCAGGTAACTTACTCCAACGAGAATTTGAACCCGGACCCGCTCGTTTTACGGTCTGGCATGCTAACCGTTACTCCACAGTGGTGAACTTCCGTTGCTTTTAACGACGAAAATTCTCAATCGACTTTAAGTGAAACTAAAGTTTCTGAACCAATAGTGCTATTAGTGGTGAGTCAATGAGTAGAACGGTTGGACACGAAATCAAATATGTTGTTGTTGTTTTCTAATGCCAAGCGTTTGACAATAAAGTCATTTGACCTCTTGCACTCCAATATTTTTCAAAGATATTGTCATGACGAAATCAAATATAACAACAGGCATTTCCCAAATTTATTCTGCGTTTAATTTCCTCCCGAGTGTCATTTATATTTGTATATATATATTTGTTACTGTTGCTCCAAGGTATTTGAACTTTTCCACCTTTTCAAAAGATAAATTTCCAATTTTCATATTTCCATTTCGTACAATGTTCTGATCATGAGACATAATCATATAGCCTACTTTGTCTTTTCGGGATTTACTTCCAAATCTATCTCCTTACTTGCTTCAAGTAACATTCCCGTGTTTTCACTAATAGTTTGTGGATTTTCTCCTAACATATTCACGTCATCCGCACAGACAAGCACTTGAAAAAAAAAAAAACAACAAAGTGGAGGAACATAATGAAACCCAAACCAAATACAGTGGTTTAATGTCAACACAGTCAATATTTCTTCCCGGTAATCGAAAAACTCATAACAGGAGTATTCCTGTATATGTAAAAGTACCGATAATAAAATGTATTATTTCAATACCATATTACCCGCATAGGCATTTTGTAAAATAAACTTCTACCACATGATCGCGAAAAAAACATAAACACGTAAAACAACTAAGATAACAAAGATTAACTATTTCATTACATAGAGCAAATGTAGCTATATCATATGCATTTTTAGTAACCGTCTACTAATATGTGACATTTTACAGAGATGAAACATCACTATTCCATTCTCTTGCAATAGGACAATGCTGAGACCTCACACCGCACGAAAAACCACGAAAAAAATCCAGGAATTGGGAGGAATCGAACTGTTAACACACCCGGCATAAAACCTGGATCTTCAGATTACCATCTCTTCCTGTGTGGAAATGTCCAAAACTTGGGAAGCCGCTGAAATGTGAATCACCGAATTCTTCGCATCGAAAACTGTAACATCGCGGGATAAAAAGCTCGATGAAAGGTGGTTCAAGACTATACAATCACAGTCTACTATATACAGTCGCGAAGCTCAATATATAGTAAAAATGCAAACATGGGTAGTTGCCCACCACTAGGATCGCTACTATCGCCTAATCATCGCAGATCTCTCTCCTAGTAGACGACAAAATATGTTACACTTTCGTTGTGTTCTTTTGGAAAAATTAACACCTTCCTTCCCTTATTGAAATATTAAATGCATAAAGTTAATTTATTATTTTAATGAAGTATATTAAATTCCACCATAAACTCAAAGATATTTGCAAGAAATAGGTTAATATTATTTTTGTTTGTGCAAAACGAACTGAAATTTACTATAATCGCTTCACTCATTCAAGATTATAGCGATAATTAACTATGAAACCAATAAATATTAATTTTCATTTCCCTTTACAACAATAATAATGGAAATATGAATTAATGGAGTAACTTACGTGTACCGGTACTTGTAGTGTAGGCTTACGTAGTTAACAAAGTGGGATGAGGTTAAGCAATAATAATCACACCAGAATTGGAAATAAAACGTGATCAATAAATTTTATTCTAACAGACTTTTTCTACGTCTCTAGTAAAGTAACAAATAAAAATAACAACAAAATTAACAGCTATAATTAAAAACATTTCCTTTGAAAAAAAAAGTAGGCCTAAGCAATAATAATCCCACCAGAATTGAAAATAAAACGTGATCAATAAATTTCATTAAAACAAACTTAATTTTTCTACGTCTCTAGTAAAATATTATTATTCCAATTATTGTATTTTAGCCATTAACATTTTCATTACAACCAATAACGAACATTTCACAAGCATCAATGTGAAATACGCAACGAGCTAGCACTCGATGGAAATACGACACAGTCCAAAGTCGACCGTGGACAGTCTATTGTTTCTAGTTGCTAACCGCTTGGAGCGCTTTATCATGAGATTTGCAAAAAATCACCTCAAGCTTCGCGACTGTATATAGTAGACTGTGATACAATCTAATGGTCCTTACTTTGAAGTTTAAATTAGTTTCTTGCCAGAACACACTCCAGCTAAAATTTTGCTAAAAAAAATTGACTGCACTTATAAGACAGTATCATATCTTCCTAGCTGTAAAAATGTGTCTGAATTAGCTAATCTGGAATCCAACTGTAACCATGGTAACTAGAAAACAGAGAAAATGTCATCTGTGTAAATGAAAGGAAGATCAACGCCAAAACAGATATTTCTGAGTTTCCGGACATAGCCACACACGCAGTATGTATCGCAAAGTACATTCCAAGCAATATGAAGACAATGTCCTGCGTTTGGTCGACTGAAAGAAATCTTAGAACCAGCGACGGAATCGTGTTTTTACGATTGCACGCTCCACATTGTAAGAATTCCACGGCACAATCATCCCAAGAACGAAGCATTTTATAGCGTAAATCCACATTTGTGAACTGAGTGAGTCATCCCCATTACGAACGATCAAAAGGGTATAAAAACAGAAAAAATCATCAGTCTTCCGACAGCAGCTTTACCGGGAATTTCCATTAAAAAGATGCGACATTTCCTGATGTCACAAATTCTGAACCTGCCGCTCTTTGTACACCCCTCGACTCTTCGTAGAAATTCACTGCTCCGGACTGGATTCCTGAAATGTTTTTCTTTCGTTTTTGTCCAGCTGTACCTGCCATATCGTAAAATTGGGGTGATTGTTATTTGTGAAACTGCATTTTTAGTACTGAGTTGTTTTATTATATGTTTTCTTAACAGTCCGACAAAAAACTATAAATTATGCTACACGTCTCGGTAACTCAATGCTCAATCACGGGCTTATTTGACCGCGTACTGGGTTCGATCCGCGGAGTTCTCGTGATACTCACGATGGACATGTTCAGATGTGTTCTCTTGTTTCCTTCAACTGTACAAGTTAAATTCAGCAACGCTATTTACTCTATCTTCTCCACCAGTATCGGCCTGGTATAGGGCAGGCCTGCACAAGGTTTGCGCTCTCCGAGCCGGCTCACAGCTCATGAGCGGAATGCAGATAGTAGCTGCGCTCTGTATAAGGGTGAACTGGAAGAAGGGGTGGATTTCGTACAAAATAAACACAAAAGGAAGTACTATTACGAGTGCTTATGAAATGAATTCCCGTTCAGTGTTTGCAAAACTATCTTGGACTATTATTAATTAATAAAGGAATATTTATTTTACAGAAATAATAGAAATTCTATAGCTACTTAAATATAAAATATCATTTTGCTATATTTTTATTTATCAGTACATCAAAACGAGGTTTTATGCTGTTGGCAGCTGAAAGGAACAGTAGCCTACTGATCGTAATGAAACATCAGTTACAGATGTTCGATGTCTGCCCTAATTAAAGTTGATTATAGAAAACAGTTGCTCACAAATATAAATGTTGAGCCAAACATAGCAATCATTTTCACAGCCAGCCTGTGTAGTCGTGGATATTATTGCTAATGTTTAGTCTTGTAAAACTCAACCAGGCTAGTAGTATTATTCAAACGATCTTTAGTCCTTAGGTCACATTGAAGATCAGTAAGTTTGAGCTGTAAATCGT
Organism: Periplaneta americana; assembly: GCF_040183065.1. Lineage (NCBI taxonomy): Eukaryota > Metazoa > Arthropoda > Insecta > Blattodea > Blattidae > Periplaneta > Periplaneta americana. The sequence continues at coordinate 6,841,133 of NC_091132.1, read as the reverse complement.
TATGTTCCGTCTTTTAGATTCCTCCATACTGTACTGTAGCAATAGGTAAGCAACGTGAAACAGGTACTGAGAATAGGCCTACACACTGCACTCCACTAGATAACTGAGTGGTCGTTTCCCTCTCCTCTACCTATAGCAAGTCTATGTCATTCTGACGTATCTTCCTCTCCGTTTCGGCGAGCGGTAAAAACCGCTCTCCCGCTCCGAAGGAGCGCGCACGCTCGTTGAGCGCTGTTTGTGCAGGCCTGGTATAGGGGTAGCGACAGTTGTCTTCCAGGGCTGTGCTCAAGATTCTATCTTGGTTTATTTACTTACTTGGACTTTTCACTGAGGTTCTCCAAAAGTAAGGCGAATGTCAGTTAATCCATGAACAAATCTCGGACTCGCATAGATGTCAATTTATTCCTCTGAAGCCAGACAATCGCGCAATTGATAAAGTGATGTAAAATAACAAATTAATATTACTTTATTTTTTTCTCACTTCATATCAACAAAACGCAGGTTGATAGTGATATGTTAATATTGTAACTTTTATTACAAAACAATAATGAAATTTTATTGTTTCAACAATAGTCACTTCCAATAATTTAAATTCTTCCGTCAACAATGGGATTTCCACTCCACACAGTAACACAGTATTCGTTATTGCACTCCACAGACGACAATGACAATTTACCTGGATTATTCAGAACAACAATGAACTGTTAATCTTAACTACTGTTCACAAAGCACTATTTACAAAACACAACTGTCAGTTCACAGTTCCTTTGCCTTGGCTAGTTCTTCTAGCTCAGTCACTCGAGTTCACAGTATCTCGAACCCCAGACCTTCAGAGACAGTCCACTGAACTTCGAACTCAGGTCCCCCAACTGCGGTCCACTGCACTCAAACTCAGGACTTCCGGCTCCCTCAGTTACGGACACAACTCAAGTCGAACTCCGGTCTCGAAGCTGGCTTCACTGCTACACAAGACTGGCTGGCTTGCTGTCCAACGACTACAACAACAACTGCTGCTGCTCACTTGCCTCCCTTCTTTTATAACCAAACCATAGTTTCCAGAGAGTACGATGCTAGAAATTTCCACAGATGTCCAGAAGACGGCACTCTCGAATTCTCTGGATTTCTCCCCTCAGTCACAGGCGCATTATTTCCACTCTCTGCTGCGGTGGCCGTCTCTCCTCTCCTCTCTACGCCACACCACATGCCCCAGGAAGCAGATGCGCGCGCAACTTCCGCGCCGAACTACGGCCGACTTTGCCCTCCTTCTGCCGGTCGTGAGATCGTATCCCAGCTGTCACAATATTTTGACGTAGAACTCTTTCTCTTCACAATGAATGGGAGGTAACTTGGGAATGACCATAAAATAAAATGCAACCATTTTCGCCCTTATATTCGCCTTGTTCTACTTATATTACCTTCTTCTTTTTGTTTTTGCCTTCTCCTTGTTCTCCTTGTTCCTAGTTATCCTTGTGTTCTCCTAGCACTCCTTGTATTTCCCTTGTTCTCCTTGTGTTCCACTATTTCTTCTCGAGTTCCCTCTAGCTCTCCTTGTATTCAGCTTGTTCTCCTTGCATTACCCTACTTTTTCTTGTGTTCTCCAGCACTCCTTGTATTTCCCTTGTTCTCCTTGTGTTCCACTATTTCTTCTCGAGTTCCCCTAGCTCTCCTTGTACTCAGCTTGTTCTCCTTGCATTACCCTACTTTTTCTTGTGTTCTCCAGCACTCCTTGTATTTCCCTTGTTCTCCTTGTGTTCCACTATTTCTTCTTGAGTTCCCCTAGCTCTCCTTGCTTTACTCTATTTCTTCTAGCTTTCTTTGTATTGTCCTCGTTCTTCTTGTATTCCCCTTGCTTCCCCCCACACGTAGTTCTACGTAAAGCTATACACTTCTCCATTTTTCAATCTCAATACTGCTAAGAAACTCTCTGGCAATCACCGCGTGCTGGAACTTAATATGTGCAACGTTCTGGAACTGCCTACAGGGCGCATCGTTAGGGCAATGAAGGGTTAGCTGCGCTGTTGGGAATGCAATCACAGGAACAGCCTAAAAGCTCATGTCCGGATATATATATCTGTGGTATCTTGGAGATGCATAGATACTCAGACACTATAAAATACATGATGGAGCTAGAAACGTTCACGTACCTGCTTGGCTCTCGCCTTGGCTTTGGAGATGTCATCGTGGTCCGCGTGGTCGTGGCGGCTCTCGCAGAGGATGGACTGGAAGTACTGCTCATACTGCGCCAGCCTCTGGACCTGCAACACATGAGAGAGCTCTGTGCAACCATTGCATACTGAAGGGTTCGGGAGCAACATCAGACTTAGGCCCTATATTGATATATAATTGCAAAAAGCGTTCAAAAATTAGCAAGTTATACCACAGTCTAGTATATACAGTCACGAAGCTCAATACGAAAGGAATATGCATCCATAGATAGTTGCTAACCACTAGGATCGCTACTATCGCCTCATCACAGACAATGCGAAATAGTACCGGCACAGTCTATTGTTCCTAGTACCCTCACAATTCAAGCTTCGTGACTGTATATACTAGACTGTGGTTCATACTTAGAATCTATAAAACTATAACTGTATGCTTCTGCCATCTGTTGACAAAATTTATGCGGAGACATAAATGCAAACCGTATTCAAATAATATCAAGTGATATTTGGAATCTACAAAACTATTACTGTATCCCTCTGCCATCTGTTGACAAAATTTATGCGGAGACATTTTTTTTTCCTTCAATGATTGTTTCTTCATAACTACAAGGTCGAATTTGACCCTTTACTTTTAAAAGAAGTGTAGGAGATCATATGACAAGTTAGAACCTAAAATATGCGGAGACAAATGCAAACCGTGTTCAAATAATATCAAGTTTCACTTAGAATCTATAAAACTATTACTGTATCACTGTGCCATCTGTTGACAAAATTTATGCGGAGACGTGTTCAAATAATATCAATGATTTTTTATTTTATTTATTTAACCTGGTAGAGATACGGCTATCAGGCCTTCTCTTCCCCTCTACCAGGGGATTACAACTACAATATTAAGAATACAATTACAATTAATATTAAATTTACAGATACAATAAAAATCAAAGTACTAAAAGATTAACTGATTAATAAAAGCTAGATAGTTTATTCTAAAAGTTGAGAAGAGAGAAGCACTTTTTTTTATTAAGTACAAATTAAACCTACTCTACGCAGTAAAAAAATGCTTAATAAGCTTGCTTTTGAACGCTACTAAATTCCGACAGTCTCTGATGTCACTGGGTAGGGTATTCCACAAGCGCGAGAGCGAGATGATGTATGATGATGAATACGATGATGTCTTATGTGTTGGTATGAAGCTATATTTGAAATCTGTTATACATATTATTATAGTGACTATGAAAGAGTCTTCATTAGAGTCACTATGCACGTTGCATTACTCTGCCATCTCTTGTCAAAATTTAGCATTACTTGCGCACATACAAGCCAAATGGCTAAGGGCTGTATGGATGGATGATAGGTAATATCTAAATTTTAGAAAAAAATTGGCAAAGGACTATCCGATACTAGCAAATAAATGAATGAAGACATAAATGAATAAATAAATATATGAAGGAATGAATGATGAATGAATAAACAAATAGATAGATAAATAAGTACTGAATGAATGAATAATAAATAAATAAATAAATAAATAAATAAATAAATAAATAAATAAATAAATAAAAGACTGAGTGAATAAATAAAACAAAAACAAGCATGAATCAAATCCTTTAATTTTTTCTGAGTTTATTATCTCATCCGAAGCCGTTACCTGAAACATGGACAAATTCTTAATGTGGTGATAATCAAATTCTGGCATTTATTTTACGCCTTGCACAGGGTCAAACCCGGTATAGGCGAAACCTGCGTGTCTGGTAATTAATTTGGCACCGCGTCAGTAACTTGTCACGACAATGTGCGCTCAGCTCGTCGGATCGGTTGCCATGGTGTCCATCCACGGCGACTGACCTGACAGCGATTCTCAGGAAAGGTTTCCTTGGTAACGCTTCTAATGACGGACAATAGCTATCGCACAGCAAGATATACTGCATAAACGGAAAAGATATGCTAATTCCAGTCCACATTCATTACAGCGAACAGCATTGTCAGGCATCAGTTTCCAGTTCATGCAAGTCAAGCAAGATGATGTAACAGGCTTTGAAGATCGCATACGTGTAGAATCTCGGTCCAAAACGTACCCAGTTCCGCTCATATTCATATAAATACTTATATGTTAAAATAAATGGTAATACAATAAATTCTATACTCGATAATGTAACAAAAGTATAATCATCAATATAACAGTAATAATAATAATAATAATAATACTAATAATAATAATAATAATAATAATAATAATAATAATAATAATAATAGGCTAATAGAATTACATGGAGTACAATAGATTTCAGAGGCCCAGTTCCTATCCTCATCTATTTTGCAATCAAAATAACACTCGTAAGCTCTTTTAACTAGTGTAGTAAAATTCACCTGTCCTTTCTAAGTTAATTAAGCACAAACGTAACAAAAATCCTTTATGATTTACAAAGTATTTTGAGGTATGTTTCAATTTATATGATACTGTACATAAATTACATAAATTCTTACTTAACAGATGAATTGCTGATTAATATGTGTTACTTATAATGAAACTAACATCTGTCCATTCTTATTATTATCATTAATTTCTCTAAATAGATTTACAAAACCTCTAATGGCAATTACATTAATATTCTCATTATAGAAATATATTTTACATCTATATATATTTTTTTTTCTCCCTGTAACATAGTTCTAGTATGCTTATATTAAATTAATTTTCATCATTTACTAGCTATCTCAAATCTCAAATCAATTATAATTGATTGAATTAAATTAGCTCATAAATTAAGTTACTACTTTACCTTATAGGTTTATCTAAATTTAAATAAATATGTAGTCTACTAGTCGTTATAACTGAAGAATATTGCTGGAGAACATTTTTAAGTGTAGTGTAAATATTTATGATTTAAATATGTATTGTATTGATTAAGGCTGGTTGAGTGGAAGAGAAGGCCTTATGGCCTTAACTCTGCCAGAGAAAATAAAACATTATTATTATTATTATTATTATTATTATTATTATTATTATTATACTTTTATCACACTTAAAATTAGAATAAAGAAAACATGGGTTATGACACTTGTTTCATGATTGTTAGTTTCAACTCAACTGAGAATTAATACTAACTCTCTCCAGTCTTATGAGGAATAAAATTTATTTTTATGAATTCTGACTTCACAGGCAACAGTGATCTAAAGTTATAGGTCAATTATTAAAGCAATAAAATGAAATATTTGAAATATTTTCTTTCAATTAGCTTGTTAAGGACTGCATATTATAACAATAAAAATAAATCATTTTTTCTAAAATTTCAAAAAAAATGGTGGGTGGTAGAAAAATTCTAACTTCAGTTTTGGGATCAGCAGATGACACTACATAAGAAACAGCAGAAATTGTGCATTTAATAAAATCATTGTTGACCAGTGTTATTGGTGTGAACTTAATTTCTTTGCAGAAATAGGTCCATTCGACAGATTCTATATACGAATCTTATGAGTAAACTGTTTCTATACGGGGGGTCAGGAGCAAGACGCAAAATCTCAAACCATCTGCATAAGCACAGGCGTGTTTTAGTCCCTCCTGTATCTCGCATTACATCACAGAACAGGGTACGAGCCGTGCAGGTTCAACAGTGGATTTTTATAGTCGCCACAAGTTCTTCCAGAACGACTTGAGGCCACTCAGACAGCTACAAAGTGAGAACAGAGATAACTGCAGGAATGTAAGGAAAGCCACTCATGAGGACTGCGCCCCCTACTAGCTTGGCGTGGGCACATTTGTCTTGCACCTTAATTGTAGATTATGTGTCACGATGTATAACGGGGAACAGTTACGACCAATTTAAGTGACAATGACATCAGAAAGAGAGCGTCCTAATCCATTAATATCCGATGTCATAATTAACGACACAAAACAAAGAAGTTATGCGAGATGAAAGGTTGAGTGCGCAGGGAAGAGTCACAATTCCACTTGATAATAAAATTTGGGGGGGGGGGAGGCAAAGGGTAATTGGGATTTCCTGGTCTCTTACCGGGTCAAAAACCCTGATAGAACTGATATTTAACCCTTGCGATGAATTTCAGTGAAGTCCGGAGGGCCTAATTAGTCAAATCCACTCTCCTCACCTCCACGCTGGGGCCCCCTGGGATCTTTTAAGATGCGAAAGAGAGAGTGGTGTGCGGATTAGTGTTGCCAATTCAGCGGTTTTCTCGCTAGATCTAGCGTTTTTCGGCGTTAGTTTCGCGGGTAAAATTTATGAAATTTGTATTGATGATATAGGGATTTAGCGGGTATTTTTAGCACTCACAGCGGCAAAATAATATAATTTTACATTGACAATATAGCAATTTAGCGGTTTCTGCATGGCTTCACAGCGGATTTTTAAGAATCAAGTTGGCAACACTGGACTGCAGAAAGCAACAGGAAGCTACGCATTTACCTTTCCCAAGAAAAACTGCAAACACTTGATGCTGAAACTGATCAGGAAGAGAAAAAGGAATTGGTTGGGCCACTGGCTGAGAAGAAACTGCATACTGAAGGATGCACTGGAAGGAATGGTGAACGGGAGAAGAGTTCGGGGCAGAAGAAGATATCAGATGATAGACGACATTAAGATATATGGATCATATGCGGGGACCAAGAGGAAGGCAGAAAATAGAAAAGATTGGAGAATGCTGGGTTTGCAGTGAAAGACCTGCCCATGTGCAGAATACTTATGTATGTTTTATTAAATCTTATGTAAGTAGTGTGGTAAAAAATAGTGTGGGGGGGGGGAATTAGGAGTACCATTAATGTAGGATAATGGCCAGGGGTTTTTTCGGACAAAGAAAATGTCCTGTTATGTGGTATCATACAGTGGAAGGCGGAGGTTGATTTGGGAGCGAAGTACAGTTTGCGACAAAACAAACAATACTGAAATTATCGCTCATCTGCTGTCCATGTGTCCCTAGCAACCAAATATTTATTTATATTATACAGGATTAGTTAAAAGTCCCGCACCACCTAAATAACTTTTGAAGCATAAGGTTCAGTGACATGAAACTTTGTATGTGAGGATAACCATATACTAAGAACTCAATAATGGTATTACCGAGTTTTTTTATACTTCCGGTTTAACCGGAAGTAACTCCAACTCTTTTATTTTAAATGGAACACCCAATATATTTTTTTATTTTTGAATAGTGCTCATTAAGAGCTTCTCAAAAAGTACCCATACTCGATACTTCTGTACAAATTCAGTGTTGCTAAGTCAAGAAAACAGAAAAGTGTATCGAATATTAAAATAATAAAATACTTCGTCCTTAACAAAAACAAAACAAAGCTAGCTCACCTTCTAAATTATGTGTTCAAATTGGTAGCCCTCAGCTGCTTTACAATGTGTCACTCGATCATAGAAACCATGTAAGGAATGATTTAACCAGACTATAGGAATATCTTGCACCACTTCCATTTTTATTTAGAGACACTGAATTTGTGCAGAAGTATCAAGTGTGGGTACTTTTTGAAAAGCTCTTCATGAGCACTAATCAAAAATAAAAATATATATTGGGTGTTCCATTTAAAATAAGACAGTTGGAGTTACTTCCGGTTAAACCGGAAGTAGAAAAAACTCGGTAATACCATTATTGAGTTCTTAGCATATGGTTATCCTCACATACCAAGTTTCATGTCACTGAACCACATACTTCAAAAGTTATTTAGGTGGTGCGGGACTTTTAACTAACCCTGTATATGATAGTTTGCATATTCAGTGTTGGGGTTAGTATTGCAATTATAGTTCTCACAACAGAGAAGGTGTTTTATTGTCCAGCATTATTTCCGATCATACGTAGTGGGGCGTCAGAATGGGCCAGCTTGTGCCATGTTAAAGAGCATTACCAGAGCGATTTAACATTGCGGCACCAAATAACACAACAATGTCAGCTGTCGTCGAGAAGTTCCGTCGTACGGGATCAGCAGAGACCGGAACTTTGGCAGAATGCCTTTTTAAATGTGTTAAATCTATCTTCATTTTGAAAGTAAATCTGTACGAATTATACCTTTGTGATTGAAACGTCACTGTTTTATGTTGCCTTTTTCTGCCTTCTTTAATATATATGCCTAATTTACAAAATAAATGTTTTTTGCCTATATTTGATTATTTATCTATTATTTATTAATTTATTATTAAAAATTGCCTACAGGTATGTTTTAATTTATTTCTATAACCGCTACAATGAAAGTGACTTCACCGAACGTATATTATTGTCTTTCAGTCAGTTCATATTCTCTTTGCAACAATGAATGCTGCCGTGCAAAAATGTACAACAGTAAGCGTTTTAATCATCGCTTGTGTTTATTTGACAAGGCAACAATGAGTGCGGGTCTAACGTTATTTTTAACGGTTTTTTTTTTTTTTTTTCCCCCGACGTTGTTGTAGCTATAAGTCCCGTCGCTCTAATTTCCGGCAGCCAATCGCGTTGCAGGTCGGCTACATTTAAACGTGTGCGTCTTGTGATTCGCTGATGAAGACGTTATTCATTTCTTAAGGCTCGATAAATACTTAATATAATCGCCCGCCATTTTGGCTCTTTCGTTGGCGTTCGCAGAAAGCATACGAGGACGTTATTTGCCGCTCAATTATTTGCTGAATTATAGTGCGTTTGATTTATTGTCATAGGAGCTACGACATGATAATGTTTAAAGGTGTGGCAAATAGATTCCTCGTATGGTAACTCGGCAACGAAAGAACAAAAATTGCGAACGATACTACCTACTTAGACTTTATAGAGTCTTCACTTCCTAAGACGTAAGCAAAGAGGAGGAGTCACGCCGGGAATAACAGCGTCGGTAGTATAGCTAAATATTTCATATCGCAACATATCAGTACAACCAAACGACTTACGTAAAGCTTTTCTTGCTGCCGAAATCCCTTTGTGGAAAGTGCAAGGTTGTGGGTCTAGTGCAAGGTTTTTGTAATTGCCTTTTATTGCGTATTTTAGCTATTTATAATGCCTTTTTGCCTGCCTATTTTAGCTATTTATGATGCCTTTTTGCCTGCCTATTTAATGATTCATAATGCCTAAACTTCCGGTCTCTGGCAATCAGTCTCATGTCGCCTTACATGTTATAATTACGTATCTTGATTTTCAGAGTATGTTTGTAATTACAGCACTCCGTATGACTGGAAATAATGCTCGACAATAAACACTTTCTGCTCTGTTGTGAGCGACAATTGCAGAAATCAACAGAACACCGAAGTCACAATTTGTCAAACCATTATATAGGCTACTATAAATAAATACTTCGTTGCTAGGGAAACGTGGACAGCAGATGAGCGATGATTTCAGTAGTGTTTGTTTTGGCGCATACCGTATTTTTTATGGCGGAATATTGGGCGAGAAAAATTGTCCTTGCTGAGTAATACAGGGACATGATTTTATTTTTACTAACATTTCTAATATTAACCTGGCTATACCTTTGGATCAACGATTAAGAACCGGAAACACAGTTTGCTACCTCCTTCCACGACTGGAGTTCGATGATACTGGCGTAATATACAAACAAATCACTTTACTAGGTATAGGAGGGAAGAAAAGTAGTTCATCCATTTACGTAAACTAGGAAATATCGCGATTTTGAGTTTGATAATTTTCACTAGATTTTTGTTTAATCAAAATACAGTACCGGTACAGTATTAACAATAAGTGTTTTTACTCACGAACTGAGCTGTCCATGTGGACGTATTCATTATGCAGTGTATATTATACTGTCTACAACACATTGGCGTACAATATAGAGAATGAAGTTAAATTGAAAAATAATAATAATATGGATATTTAAACACATTTTTGAAAATGTTGGCCGTTCATTTCGATACAGGCTTCAGTTCTAATGTGAATATTATCGCACTATAGACTATTGTACGTAATTCCAATTACCAGGTTCGTACTTCGTATCAGTAAGTCACGTTGAAATAATTCTGTACCTACTCTATAAAAGAGACCTTACGTACTGTAAATTCAATCTTCACTTCTGCCCGATCCGAAAAGATAAAATTACTCAGACATGCTATCTACTGTCCGTCCAAGTGGTTACGTCGCAGCGTCGTAAAATGGGAGGAAATCACGTGACAGTTAATTACTTAATTTAAGTTATTTTAAACAATTGTATGGGTATAATATCACGTAGACGTCCAATTCCTAACAGAAATTAATGTTCTCAGAATAGATCTAGGACAGCCCAGCCACTAGCATTTACAGAGAAGCGAATAGAATCAGGTGGGGGAAACCGGGATACGACGTAGGCAAATGGAAAATGATGCAATATTGAAAGCTCTTTCGTCACTGGAAAACGCGAAAATATTTTTGGAACGTACTGTTTACTATGACCGTAAGGCTACTATGACTGTATATGCGGTTTTGGATCTGTGTGGAGGACGTTTGAACTTCATTAGTAGAAGGGGTGGGAGTGAAGTACATTCAAAAACTCAGGTACAATAAAAATTGAAGTAAAAATAAAATGATGTCCCTGTATAAACCAACCAACAGGTGTACAAGTGGAATACTAAATTCCTGATGAAGAACTGCACCAATAATATTCGTGTGACAGAAGCGCGGCACCTTGATCCTCAGTGAATTTTGGGCTGCCGAGTCGTGTGACGAAGCTGAGAGCGCGAGGTATGCCGGTGGAACCCGCATCGGATCTAGTTTGTACGATGACCTCGCATAGCTGCGGCCCGGCCTCCTCACATGTGGACCAGATGCTCCTCAGATTCCTCACAAACTGCGAACTGCTCTCCCGCCTCCCTTACAAATGTTCTGTAGGCCAACGCGAGGGTGGGAAAATCATCACTTCAAATTTTGGAACTTTACTGTCACTAATATTTTTCTGAATACTACAAATTCATCAAATGACATCACAGCCGGTTTCAAAGTCAACACCGACATAAAATTGGCACGAATTTAGTGTATCTATACTAATAATAAATCTGTAGCCGAAATTTTTCTGGTAATTTTCGATTTTCCAAAAATAATTCGTCCTAACATATATAATTAACCACCCTGAAACCGAAAATCGCTTTTTTGACATTTTTGTTTGTATGTCTGTCTGTCTGTCTGTATGTTTGTTACCTTTTCACGCGATAATGGCTGAACCGATTTATATGAAAATTGGAATATAAACTAAGTTCGTTGTAACTTAGATTTTAGGCTATATGGCATTCAAAATATTTTATTTAAAAGGGGGCTTGAATTAAATAAATCGAAATATCTCCCTTATTATTAATTATTATGAAAAATATTACATAACAAAAGTTTCTTTAAAAATAATTTCCGATAAGTTTTATTCCATGCAAAATTTTGATAGGACTGATATTTAATGAGATAAATGAGTTTCAAAATTACAATAACAACGCCATCTAAGGCGGTGTAGGTCCACACCTGTGGAGTAACGGTCAGCGCGTCTGGCCGCGAAACCAGGTGGCCCGGGTTCGATTCCCGGTTGGGGCAAGTTACCTGGTTGAGGTTTTTTTCGGGGTTTTCCCTCAACCCAATTTGAGCAAATGCTGGGTAACTTTCGGTGCTGGACCCCGGACTCATTTCACCGGCATTATCACCATCTCATTCAGACGCTAAATAACCATAGATGATGATAAAGCGTCCTAAAATAATCTACTGAAAAAAAGGCGGTGTAATGAAATAAAAAACAAATGACTTCGTCTATAAGGGGCCTTGGACAACAACAATCGAAAGCTATGAAACATACGGTAGCCTATAGAGAATGTTTCTGTGTTTGTATGAAGTAATATCGGAAGCTAAATTAACCGATTTGTATAATTAATTATTAATTCACCATTGGAAAGTGTAGTTTCTCTAGATGGACATAATGCTATAATGTTATTACAGTAACTTCTGAGTGAATCGAGGACAGGTAAGATTATAATAGATTCTTATGCACAGAAAACTTGATATGCATTCGTTTCCTGTATTTCCTAAAAAAAAATTTAATGACTGGATCAAAATGATCGCATTTTAATTATTTAAATACAATTTAAATTAAGTAACATAATAAACGATTTATCCTTCTATCAAACACGAATGTTCCCTGGATCAAATGTCCTATTTTAATTATGTAATTACTTTATATTTATTTCTAACGGGTGCAGCGGAGCGCACGGGTACGGCTAGTAAGCAATATAAAAAGTGTCAGACAACTTCAACGGTTGGCCCGGTCAATCTTTACTCTTGTTTAAGAATAAAGAAACAAATAACAGACACTGCAAGATAGCAAGACTCATAGTTTATGTGGTCAGCACAACGCAGAATTACGCTTGAGACAATACAGGACAGATCATAAACAACGAACACTCATCTATCCTGCCACATGATCCACAGATCATATTATTATTATTATTATTATTATTATTATTATTATTATTATTATTATTATTATTATTATTTTTACGCTCTGCTCGCTTCGTTCATGAAGCGTCCCGCATATACAGGATGTTTCCGAGGTGGTGTTACAAACTTTCAGGGATGATGGCGAAGGGCACATGTATCAATTTGAGATAAGGAACCCTGGTGCGGAAATGACCGAGTCGAAAGTTATAAGCAATAATAGTTGTGTGGAAATGGAATTGTAATTTGGTACCACGTGCCCTCTTTCCCTTAACCTTTGGAACAGTCGTGGAAAAATGTTATGGGCCGGATGTCTCCTAAGTGGGTACTTTACCCGATACAATCTGTGAGCTTGTCTACTGTTCCCATTGGCTCATCCGTATTCGAAAATCAGGTCTGCATATTCCGCTCTCGTGTACTCCTCCATTTCACTAGGACTGATCGACTGGACACTGCAACTTGTACCCATACACTGCTGTCTACAGACGTGCATATCAGGACCGACCATGTCCGTTACACATTACGCTATCTGCATTGCTTTAGTGTAGTTTCCTGTCCCCACCCCTCAGACAGCGCACTGAATGGAATACTGTAAGTAGACAACGTAAACAACGTCAGATGAATACAGTATGTGTAAGATGTACAGATAAATACACATAAATAAGGTGTACAGAGGAATAAAATTATTTCATTTCCACACAACTATTTTTGCTTGTAACTTTCGACTCGGTCATTTCCGGACCAGGGTTCATTATCTCAAATTGATACATGTACCCTTCGCCATCATCCCTGAAAGTTTGTAACACCACGTCGGAAACACCCTGTAGATTGTAAATATTCTGCAAAAGTTCTATGATTGTTTTGGAAGTTTATGTAAGGTAATGAAACGGCCCCTTCTTAAAAAACATTTAAAAAACTATAGGTACATTCTCAAATGTGGCACATTCCTAAAGAGTTGGGTAGATCTATATTTCTGGAATCTTACGTACACTTTTCAAACGTTAGGACTATTTCTGAAACTAAGTATGTACTACATTTCTCAAGCTTCAGGTGCATTTATCAAAATTCAAGCATATTTTTCAAATTTACATACATTTTTCTCGAACTTCAGGTACATTTATCAAACTTAAAATATATTTCTCTCACTTCAAGATCATTTTTCAAACTATAGAATTGATACTCTCGCTCCATAAAATATAGTCCAACCGGAAGTCACTGCTTTGTAAATATATAAAACGGTTTCATTTTTTTTTTGTTTCAGTTCTAACTTAAGGATATACGTTTATTGTATCAATTAGTTTATGAAATTTATATATTTTATGTTCAACATCTCTATGCGAAATAAATGTGAGATAGATTAGTCTAAATAGCCAAACCAAGTGACATGAGTGATATTTATTTTCATGCTAGTATTAGGCCTACTGTCTAATTTACATCCTTAATTTACATCCACACTTTTGAAACTCCCTGTATGTGTATGTTTGGTCTTATTTATGAGCATAATATCTGTTGTTTGCTACAGTTGTTTCGAGTGAATCCATTTCAGAGATAATAAATGTTATCCATCCACAATGTTAATGTTAGCACTTATATTAACTATGTTTATTAGCTTGTTCACGTAAATGTTTCAGCTTTCTGTGCACACTTAAGATCAAGAGCTACAGAAATGTATAACACGGATCTAAAAAAAAAAAATGAAACCAGTAACAAGCGCAGCATTTATTACATTCTGCAACATGATGGGTGGAAAAAAAGAAAGGTTTTTGATAAGTATGGGAAAGAAAATTTCTGGGAAGACGAACAGAATTGTTTGAAAAGGGTTTTTATGGTTGAGCAAACAGACTTTTGTAGGATTTCATTAATTTCTTCTTTTCATTTTGAGTCTCTAATCGATACAAATGAACCTAAATTGAAGGTTAATATTTTAGGAGAAAAATTCGCTCCGGCGCCGGGGATCGAACCCGGGTCCTTCGTTCTACGTATCAAGCGCTCTGACTACTGAGCTACGCCGAATTCAATCCACAGCACCAGATCGAATTCTCCTCCGTCGATGTTTCTCCTGAAATATTAAGTGTCAATATTACAGAAAAATTCTGTAGGACAAATTTAATATATCAATAATAAATTCAGAACCATAGTGGGCCAAGCGCCATTTACTAAAACCGTAGAAAACAAGGGTTAAAATGAAGTTATTACCATAATTCAATGGAAACATATAGCAAGTAATATAAAGTATACACATTAAAACTAAATGATATGTCAATCTTCACTGAAACTATGATATTCACTTAACTTTAACCCTTGCTTTCTCTGTTTTTAATAAATGGCACTTGGCCCACTATGGCTCTGAACCCTTCAATTTAAATGTTCACTTCTTTTCAGGCGTTTCTGCCGTTTTATTTTATACTGTTTATAAATTCACACAACAGGAAAATTTTAGTTTTACACCAACAATTGAATTGCTTTCCAAATGTTAGGATGTTGACAAGTATCGACCTGCTATTACCGCCTTACCAGGCAACCTGCAATCGGACATACGTTTCCGAAGGACGATTCTGGCTGCATATTACCTCTACAGAGCGATATGCTAGATCTCTGGCGAACAAAGCAGGAAAAATAGTAGTGAAACTGTGGGCGAGCACACTGAAACAATAGGTTGCAGTGTAACCGGATACGTCCTTATATTAATCGAACTGGTGTGTGAGTTTTCCTTTCGCAGAAGTCACACGTCCTACCAGAGCTCGTCCACCGAATTGTCTGCGAAAGCAAGACACACAGCGATTTCCCTCGTAGGGGAGCTTTCAAGTGACACACTGGCATACAGCTTTTTTCCTAGACGACTTGAAAACGGCTAAAAACTGGTTCTGCCGAGCATCGCGAAGATGCCCCTGGGTCCAGCGATCAACAACTTTCAAGAGTCCGCGAGTCAAATCGCGCTCCACAGTGTATGAAACATCTCGTCGGAGTATTGGAGGCGAATTTATTGACCTTTAGTGTCCGGGTAATAATGGTATCATCTAGCACAGGGAAGGATTTGCTTGGCAGTAGAGTTGGGCAACACGATCCTTTTTCAGAAGTCGATTCCAGCGATTCAATCATACGTTACGAATCGATTCTAACGATACGTTCACGATTCTTCTCAGTCTGCGATTCCAACTATTCTTTTGAATCGTCAACGAACGACTCGCAGGACACTTTCCATTGCAAACCACGCGTAGAACAAAAACGTTCTACATCTCTCGCATAGATGGCATAAGAGGCGAGACATTGGATTGTCTCTTTCTCATTGGCTGGAACCATTCAGCATGACCTCCATTAGTCTACAAAATTATCCAAGATAATGTTTCTAAATTATAACTTATCAACTGAACCTTATTAAGAAGTACATTTTTTGCATTACATCTCTATTTAACTATGCAAATTCAGGTTTGTGTTCATTATTTTCCATACTTAACAAATGCAGTATTTTGATTTCACTCTCGCTCGGGAGCATTCGGCATGGTTCGGAAATGTCCGTTGACAGGTTACATCAAACAAGTAAATAGATTCGTTCACGAATCGACCCAACTCTATTTGGTAGCAATATAACAGACAGTAATCTCAGCAGAGAAATTGTTTCGTGTGGTTATTTTTCTTGGAGCGAGGGGAGAAATTTTCTGTGTCTTAGTAACTATAAATTACGTCCCTTCTCTTGTTTCACTAATAAAATTGTCAAAGCCTGCTAATTTCTCAACATGGCCTACTGATTAAGTCATTTCTTCATTGTTTTTATAAGCTACATAGGTTACTTATGGTAAAATGCCTACGTGCTGTACCCTGAATAAAAACACTATTAGAAAAAGAAAATATGAATTTTTGGTGGATGGTACAAATACATCAACGTAACTACAACAATTAACAAAATCACACGATCAGCCTTTTTCGAAGATAGCGGACCAACTAAATGTGCTCTGAACAGTTTTGAGGTTAAGTGCGACGAAGCGACAAAGCAGCCATGGAGAAATGCATTCTTCTATGGGGACATAGAGACGGTGCCAATGTCGCCAACCCTGTGGCTTTATCCCTAGTTCTAGGGAGTGTCATCTAGGGATATATGGATAATTAATCGCAAATTCATTGCTTCTAAGGATTTCTTGATTTTTCCTTTAAAACTAAATTCTTTCATCTCATAATTTCAATTTTTATACATTTAAATTTGAGTTAAAAATATTTCTCTTTAAATTATATTTGTCAACAAAAATAAAAATGTAACTTTTCACTTTTATCATATTCCTCATTGCTATTAACACACAAAAAGGTGTCATCGGAAATATGTGATGATTGTTCCCCGGTTTCTTTACTCGCAGCTTTTTCTCGTAGGGAAGAGATTGGATATTGCAGTTGTGTGAGTGCATTTATAAGTCGGGACTTTTATTTTTTTCTCCTGAATTTCCTTATTGGGAAATTGTATTGGTTGAATTGAGTTCATTAAATTAATAAAGTATGACAATATGATTACTATGAAAAATACAATATCTTGAGACAACAACCAGTTCATTGCATTTCTGCAACTGAACCAGATTTGCTCTATTTACCCAAAGCACAGAATCATTCTTTAAAACACAGCATAGATTTTACGACAAAGTTGTCGACAAAGAAGTTCTGCTTGAGGTGAGTGAAATATTGCTATCATATCTTTTATCATGAATTTGTTCGTTTCTTTATAGTCAATTATATGTATAGATTTATATCCAACATTCCGTTGATACCAAACGAACTGCTTACTAGTATGATAATACTGGAACAGCAATGCTTCATAAAATTTTACTAAGTTTCCGTCGTGTTTTGTTTCTTAATGTTCTCCTTAACAGTTCTACAGAAGTGTCGAAATTCAACTGTTTTTTTTTTTATTTCCCCGAAATCTGTGTCCCGTTGCTATAGATATGACATCCAAGAAAGTTCATGTATTCACTTGTTTTAAAACGTTTTTATCTATGTATATTTTTAACCAAACGCAAGTAATGTCTTAATTTCTATTCTTGTTTATTGGCATATAACATTCTAGATATGTCGTATCATATATTTTGACATTTTTTTTTTTTTTGGTCTTCCATTATGTTTTTGGTATTTTTATAAGCTTGCTTCTAACTTTATTTCTTAAAGTAAATTCCAATAAAACCCGTACAAACGACACTTCTTTCTCTATATTTTCTTTTTATGAGTTTCTCTTAGCACGCATGTTTCAGTGCTTCGTTAAACACGCATTTTACGACCTTCCACAAAGGAAATAAGGCAACTAAGAGCCAGTCAAATTACAAGGGAACAAGGGTCGTATCGTTCCATCTTCAGATGAGTCATGGCTTGTCGGATTAGAGTCCACTGTCGTGCAGTCGGAATCTCGTCAAACGTACGACGTAATTGCCTCTTTGTGTCCTGCATATCGTTCGAAGAAGATGAGAAGGCTTAATTCTGTACCAAATTTCTCCGAAAGAAATATTTCTGGAGACAGAGGCCTATAACATGACTTCTATAACTTCACGTTACTTACTTACTCACTGGCTTTTAAGGAACCCGGAGGTTCATTGCCGCCCTCACATAAGCCCGCCATTGGTCCCTATCCTGAGCAAGATTAATCCAGTCTCTGTCATCATATCCCAGCTCCCTCAAATCCATTTTAATATTATCCTCCCATCTACATCTCGATCTCCCCAAAGGTCTTTTTCCCTCCAGCCTCCCAACTAATATTCTATATGCATTTCTGGATTCGCCCATACGTGCTACATGCCCTGCCCATCTCAAACGTCTGGATTTAATGTTCCTAATTATGTCAGGTGAAGAATACAATGCGTGCAGTTCTGTGTTGTGTAACTTTCTCCATTCTCCTGTAACTTCATCCCTTTTAGCCCCATATATTTCCTAAGAACCTTATTCTCAAACACCCTTAACCTATATTCCTCTCTCAAAGTGAGAGTCCAAGTTTCACAACCATACAGAACAACCGGTAATATAACTGTTTTATAAATTCTAACTTTCAGATTTTTGGACAGCATTCTGGGTGATAAAAGCTTTTCAACAGAATAATAACAGGCATTTCCCATATTTATTCTGTGTTTAATTTCCTCCCGAGTATCATTTATATTTGTTACTGTTGCTCCAAGATATTTGAACTTCTCCACCTCTTCAAAAGATAAATTTCCAATTTTTATATTTCAATTTCGTATAATATTCCCGTCACGAGACATAATCATATACTTCGTCTTTTCGGGATTTACTTCCAAACCTATCTCTTTACTTTATTCCAGTAAAATTCCCGTGTTTTCCCTAATCGTTTGTGAATTTTCTCCTAACATATTCACGTCATCCGCATAGACAAGCAGCTGATGTAACCCGTTCAATTCCAAACCCTCTCTGTTATCCTGGACTTTCCTAATGGCTAACTTCACGTTATGTAAAAAACAATCAATAAAAAGGAAAATGAGGACAGACTGAATTCATTAAAAAAAAACTATATTATATCTCATGTAAGCCACATCATTCCATAAATAGTTGGTTATTGATTCAATTTTTTTCTTCAAAATGATAGGTGAGATCATGAGTACGTACGTAGTCTATCAAACTCCTTGGAAGCTGCATGATGATATGATGATGATGATGATGAATAAGAATAAAATATTTAAGAAAAAAATTGAACATTCAATACAACTTGAATTTGAACTGGATTGAATTCAACGGAGGGGGGTACTATGGCCCAGCACTGCGACCTGTAAAGATCTATTGCGCTGGCCCTCTGGAATGATGTAAATATCTAATTTAGGGAAGAACGGGAGAACTCTGGGAAAAACTCCAGCTGCGACCTTGTCCGCCACAAGTGTCACTATGGATTTTTTGAATGAAAAAAAATCCCAGACCTCACCGGGAATCGAACCAGGGCTGCCCATATAACAATCTGAAGGGCTGACCATTCAGCCACCGCATAATTAATATAAAATGTAATTTAACATACTAATTATTTTGCATATTCCTCCCTAAATAATACATTTTATTTAATTCAGTTTTATTGTATTAGTGTACACTAGTCTAGATTTTTCGTCATGTAGTTATTATAATACTGGTAATGTGTTAATATCACGAGTTCCGTTCATTCGGGTGGCGCTGAAATGTATGAGTGCTTTCCTTTTTTATTTCGATTTTTGTTTTCCTTCTATTTTTATTTTAGAAGTATTTAAAAATCATTCTATACATATTTAAAATTATTCTTCATATATTTAGGGTGACCAGACGTCCTCTTTCGTCCGAGCATGTCCTCATTTTTAGGCCTTTTTCCAGGGTCCGGGAGGATTTAAAAAAAATCAAGAAACGTTCTCCTTCTCGTAATTTGTATGCCTGATAATTTGAAATTATCTGATTTCACGCCTTTCTCAAGTAATTTGTCTGTAGGTGATTCCTATGGCTTTCATATGTAAAGTCATCTTATATTATTATTATTATTATTATTATTACTAGCCGTACCCGTGCGCTCCGCTGCACCCGTTAGAAATAAATATAAAGTAATTACATAATTAAAATAGGACATTTGATCCAGGGAACATTCGTGTTCGATAGAAGGATAAATCGTTTAATATGTTACTTAATATAAATTGCATTCAAATAATTAAAATGCGATCATTTTGGTCCAGAGACACTCATTTGGTGCAATGACAATTCCTTTAACATGTTTCTTAATTTTTATTACATGCGACCATAGTTTAATGAAGATTGACATCATTTAGATTTAATGTGTATACTTTATTTTACTTGTTATAGGTTTCCATTGAATTATGGCAATAACTTAATTTTAACCCTTGTTTTCTACGTATTCAGTAAATGGCGTTTGGCCCACTATGGTTCTGAACCCATCAAATAACTTAAATTATATTATATAATATTACATATTATATTATATTATATTACATTACATTATATCAGACGTTACTGTAATAACATTATAGCATTATGTCCATCTAGAGAAACTACACTTTCCAATGGTGAAATAATAATTAATTATACAAATCGGTTAATTTAGCTTCTGATATTACTTCATGCAAACACAGAAACATTCTCTGTAGGCTATCTTTCATAGTTTTCGATTGTTGCTGTCCCAAGGCCCCTTATATACGAAGTCATTTGTTTTTTATTTCATTATACGGCCTTAGATGGCAGTTATTTCAATTTTTAAACTCATTTATCTCATTAAATATCAGTCCTATCAAAATTTTTCAAGGAATAAAAGTTATCGCAAATTATTTTTAAAGAAACTTTGTTATGTAACATTTTTCACAAAAATCAATAATAAGCGAGAAATTTTGATTTATTTAATTCAGGCCCCCTTATAACCCCCCTTTTAAATAATGTATTTAGAATGCCATATAGCCTAAAATCTAAGTTACAACGAACTTAATTTATATTCCAATTTTCATCGAAATCCGTTCAGTCATTATCGCGTGAAAAGGTAACAAACATACAGACAGAGAGACAGACATACAAACAAAAATTTCAAAAAAAGCGATTTTCGGTTTCAGGGTGGTTAATTATATATGTTAGGACCAATTATTTTTGGAAAATCGAAAATTACCAGAAACATTTCGGCTACAGATTTATTATTAGTATAGATAAGCATTTTTATTATAAGCATGCTGTAATAAAATAGATACTGACATAATTTTAAGTATAATATAGGCCTAAGCCAAAATCTAAGTATATATTTTCTGCCCTCTTTAATAAATTAGTCTATAATTCGCCTCACTTTCATATGTAGCTAACTGTAAAATCATTATTATCAAGTTTTATAATAATTATTTTGTAATGAAATAGCAATTAACATACAGGGCTATTCAAAAAGAAGGAGAGAATTTCAAATATTTATTTCTTCCAAACTACAAAAGATAGAAACACAATTCCAACGTTCCTGGACAGACGAAAGTTTAAACTTTTAACAGTCCGGGTAGAAGTTCCAATCACGGCCGAATTGGCGCTGTTGATTGCAGTGTTAAGTCCAATGTCAGGCATAGGGAGAATAAAAACACGATCTTTTACGTAAATCCACATATAAAAATCACAAGGAGTGAGGTCTGGAGACCTCGGAGGCCACCGGCGATGAAGTTGCTCTTCTCCTCATCTTCCAATCCAACGTCCTGGAATGGTGTCATTCAGGTAACGTCGGACATGGTTAGAGAAATGAGGCGGGGCATCATCTTGCATGAAGATGAAGTCATCTGAATCATCAAGTTCATCTTTCCGGTATAAAGTTAATTACCATAACGTTAGAATTTGGGCAAGTGAAAATCCTATATCAGTTATTGAACTTGAAAGAGATTCACCGAAAATTAACTTCTTCTTTGCTATATCTGTACTACACAAAGTTTATGGACCTTTCTTCTTCATGGAGAAAACTGTAACAGGAATAACCTATCTAGACATGCTTCAAAACTGGTTATTTCCTCAACTTGAAGATGATTCAGATGACTTCATCTTCATGCAAGATGGTGCCCCGCCTCATTTCTCTAACCACGTCCGACGTTACCTGAATAACACCATTCCAGGACGTTGGATTGGAAGAGGAGGAGAAGATCAACTTCATCGCCGGTGGCCTACCAGATCTCCAGACCTCACTCCTTGTGGTTTTTATCTGTGTGGTTACGTAAAAGACCGTGTTTTTATCCCCTCTATGCCTGACATTGGCCTTAACACTGCAATCAACAGCGCCAATGCGACCGCGCATGACAAGCAACAGCGCTAATGCGGCCGTGATTGGAACTTTTACCCGGACTGTTCAAAATTTAAACTTTGTTTAAACGTTGGAATTGTGTTTCTATCTTTTGTAGTTTGGAAGAAATATATATTTGATATCTGCTCCTTCCTTTTGAATAGCCCTGTACTTTGAAGTGTCATGTACGCCTAAATCTGTACTGTAAATATTTTGTAATAAAATATATTGACATAATTTAAAGTATAATATAGGCCTAAGCTTAAATCTAAGTACTGTACATATTGTCTGTCCTCTTTTTTCGAACAATGTCCTCCCCTTTGAAGCTTTGTATCCTCTTTTTTTTTACGATATGAATCTGGATACCCTACATATATTACAATAGTATAATTTATTGTAAAATCTTTGTAAATATGTATAATTTTTCCTAGCAATAAATACAAATTCAAAATGTAGTACTATAAACGTCACCGATATCTCATAAATAGCAGAGTGATATTTTGAACAAGCATTCAATTTTCTTAATTTGCAGTACCAGAAAAAATAATTGTACGTGAAGTATCCAATAGCAGTTCTAATTTAAAAACAGACATAACCCCAAAAAGTCAATTAAAACGTTAAGAAGTAGCGTTCATATAATACTGTCTATAGTGTTTTTATTTTGTATTAATATTCTATGATAGAGTTCGCATAGGTCAGTTTCTGTCAGATGCGTTTCCAATTCACTGTGGGCTAAAGCACTTTTTAACTTCGCACTAGAGTATTCCATTAGGAAAGTCCAGGATAACAGGCAGGGTTTGGAATTGAACGGGTTACATCAGCTGGTTGTTTATGCGGACGACGTGAATATGTTAGGAGAAAATTCACAAACGATTAGGGAAAATACGGGAGTTTTACTGGAAGCAAGTAAAGCGAAAGGTTTGAAAATAAACCCCGAAAAGACGAAGTATATGATTATGTCTCGTGACCAGAATATTAAACGAAGCGGAAATATAAAAATTGGAGATTTATCCTTCGAAGTGGTGGAGAAATTCAAATATGTTGAAGCAACAGTAACAAATATAAATGATACTCGGGAGGAAATTAAACGCACAATAAATATGGGAAATGCCTGTTATTATTCGATTGAGAAGCTTTTGTCATCTAGTCTGCTGTCAAAAAATCTGAAAATTAGAATGTATAAAACACTTACATTACCGGTCGTTCTGTATGGTAGTGAAACTTGGAACAGAGATTAAGGGTGTTTGAGAATAAGGTTCTTAGGAAAATAATTGGGGCTAAGAGGGATGAAGTTACAGGAGAATGGAGAAAGTTACACAACACAGAACTGCACGCATTGTATTCTTCACCTTACATAATTAGGAACATTAAATCCAGACGTTTGAGATGGGCAGGGTATGTAGCACGTATGGGCGAATCCAGAAATGCATATTATGGAGTGTTAGTTGGGACGCCGGAGGGAAAAAGACCTTTGGGGAGGCCGAGACGTAGATGGGAAGATAATATTAAAATGGATTTGAGGGAGATGGGATATGATGATAGAGACTGGATTAATCTTGCTCGGGATAGGGACCAATGGCGGGATTATGTGAGGGCGGCAATGAATCTCCGGGTTCCTTAAAAGCAAGTAACTAGTAGTAGTAGTAGTAGTAGTAGTAGTAGTAGTAGTAGTAGTAGTAGTAGTAATATTCTATAATAACGCACCTAAGCCCTTGAGCTACAGTAATGCATCAATAAGTATGAAGCGACCCGTGTACAGGGAATGTCAGTTGATAGAACAGCCAAAATGAAAAGTGACACACCCAAAGGAAACTCCTGACACAGGGGTAGTTAATGCAACCTAGAAACAGCAATAAGGAGGGAAGAGGGAGGCCTCCAGCAACCTCAAATAAATTCATTAGTTGCAGTTTGGAATCAGTTGGCAGCAGTGACGTATCAGTCTTCATAAAGCAATACCCCCCGGAAAGGACCAAATGTGGGCGGGGCCAAATGTAATGAAAGCTCTTCAAAGGTAATCTGTATAATGACATGGTGCTTACTTCAACCTCGAGCTCTTTTCATTGACCTCGATTTACAGTTACATGACATGTGGGCTCTGCCGTCATGCAGAATCAATCACACTAGCGGAATTACTACAAACACGCCAGCAGATGATGATGATAATATAATAATAATAATAATAATAATAATAATAATAATAATAATAATAATAATCATCATCATTATCGTAGTCGATTTCAAACATCCACCATGATAAAAAAAAAAAAAGCATTTATCCATGACCATAACGAAAAACGAGCCTTTACTAAATACTTTTGCGTTTGTAAAGTAGGCTTTTATTCAACATTACTTTATTCCACTAGTGAGATAAAGACTTTACCTCACAGTTTGAACTTTATCTCACAGTTCATTAGTATTTTCCTGGTACCCGGGTACACACGTATACTTTTCCATTGAACTATTACTCAAGAAGTTAATCTATTAGTTACTAGATGTCACTACCTCTACTTCTTTATTACCATTTCTTAAATATACATACACTCAATCTCCTTCTCTTTGTACTACGTCGTAATTTGTGCATTGCATCCATATCTAATATGTATTTTTTTTTTAAATTTGTAATAATTTACCTTTTGGATGGCGAGGAGATTTGAACCTGCGAAGGTGAAGTTTATAGGATTTTATAAATTTTATAACATTTATATTTATAACACGCGTTAGTCAACTGAGCTAAACAGACACGATCATTAATTACGTTTTAATATTCCTCTTAAGTTTACAGAAGTAAAATGTGAAATTATTTTAATCACATTAGTCCCGTGAACACTTCTAAATAATCCCTGAAACTTCAAAAAGATTAAAATACACATTTAAAATGAAAAAAAAAAAATAAATAAATAAATAATAATAGTACATTATGCAACGAGCCTATAATGATAGTAATTAAGAAGTGAGTATGGATATTTATGAAACGAGCGCAAGCGAGTTTCATAATTTTCATACGAGCTTCTTAATTACCATTATAGGCGAGTTTCATACGACTTTTTATGCTCGACCATATTTCTAACTTGAAATTACCGGTATTCAGATGTATACATTTTATTTGTATCTGACAAGATCGGAAGTGACCTTGTTCTAGGTCGTGAATTGTGAGATGTGCGCAGACGCGAAAGTATTGATTTTTTCCGAGGAACAATAATGTCATTGACCTTGACGTAGTCCCGTTAAACTTGATAATATTATAATATTATGACCTTGATTATTGAATTCGACATTGAAAAACGAGATGGCAAATTGAGTCTATTTGAATATTATTTACAGTTAACGCTAATTATTATAGTAACAGAACATAACCTTCTGCGACAGTATTGGATTTCCAGCCTCCGTGACTTTTCGCTAATTCTCTTTCGATTGCATATCCGAGAATAATCGAAATTTGCGGTTTTATAACGGTACAAAGCTGACTTGTCATTGGCTGAAGACATGTAAGCTGAGTTATCATTGGCTGAAGACCTGTACTTTAATGAGTAGGTGTACTTTAATGACATGCATTAAAGGACTGCTACCAGATGTATAATTAGTACATTTCGGCATGGTCGAGCATAAAATTATATAATTAATTATAATTTGTTATTTTTCCAACGCCTTAGATACCATTCTTTACTATTCATGGCCTCCTACATCATGATCTACCTAGTACACGTATCGATTCTAAAATCCATGCCATGATATGTGATTATATATGAGGATTTATTTTCAACATATTTTCTTTTATAAAACATAATTTTTCGTTATGGTCATGGATAAAATTACGTATGGTACTTGTGAGCGTGATCTTTATTGCACGAGTGGAAAGATGCACGTACCTCATAAGTACCATAAATAACTATTATTGCTAACATTGAGAAGAAAAGTAATTTCTGTGGCATTCGTTTGTCTTTTCTTGGTCTTTCGACGTCACTTCGCCCTCTTGGTTTTACACACACGCAGCTCGTATAGCAATAAAGGGTTAGAAAGTGCCGAGCCAGCAGGAGACGTGGCGTCGTCCCTCGGATGTGGTGGCACTAACAACGGATCTGGACCCATTCTCGCGGCCCGCACTTCACACCACGGAGGAACACTAAAAAACGACTGAGAGAGAAAGAGAGAGATCATTCGGCCAAGTTGAAGGTCACACACAGTCGCCGACCGACCTGGAATGAGGCTTCCATCCCAAACCACAACAGACGATAAGAAGCGTCCCGCTCCGCCCTGGACAGCGCAGCCGCCCGAAATCGTCCTCGTGGAGGAGCTCAGGTTGAGGAGAGCTTTCTCCTTAGAATGTTAAAAAATAGAGTAAGTACTTTGCCATTACTGCCCATTACACAGACAGGCCCACTGTGCGTAGAAATGAAAGATAAATACGATACAATAATATACCAGAAATAATTGACACATTTAGAAACAATTAAAATAGGAATATAATCGCGTTTTTATATATTCATTAGCAGTCTTAAAGTGCGATAAAAGTAACCAGAACTGAACATGATAATTTTGTTAAGCTTATTACACGACAGACATACTGAAAGCCATGAGTAGAGCCCGGATGTTAGGCAAAATGCCTTCTTTAAACTGAACGGGTTACATCAGCTGCTTGTCTATGCGGATGACGTGAATATGTTAGGAGAAAATCCACAAACGATTACGGAAAACACGGGAATTTTACTAGAAGCAAGTAAAGAGATAGGTTTGGAAGTAAATCCCGAAAAGACAAAGTATATGATTATGTCTCGTGACCAGAATATTGTACGAAATGGGAATATAAAAATTGGAAATTTATCTTTTGAAGAGGTGGATAAGTTCAAATATCTTGGAGCAACAGTAACAAAATAATATAAATAACACTCGGGAGGAAATTAAACACAGAATAAATATGGGAAATGCCTGTTATTATTCGGTTGAGAAGCTTTTATCATCCAGTCTGCTGTCAAAAAATATGAAAGTTAGAATTTATAAAACAGTTAGGCCTATATTACCGGTTGTTCTGTATGGTTGTGAAACTTGGACTCTCACTCTGAGAGAGGAACATAGGTTAAGGGTGTTTGAGAATAAGGTGCTTAGGAAAATATTTGAGGCTAAAAGGGATGAAGTTACAGGAGAATGGAGAAAGTTACACAACACAGAACTGCACGCATTGTATTCTTCACCTGACATAATTAGGAACATTAAATCCAGACGTTTGAAATGGGCAGGGCATGTAGCACGTATGGGCGAATCCAGAAATGCATAAAGAGTGTTAGTTGTGAGGCCGGAGGGAAAAAGACCTTTAGGGATGGCGAGACGTAGATGGGAAGATAATATTAAAATGGATTTGAGGGAGGTGGGATATGATGATAGAGAATGGATTAATCTTGCTCAGGATAGGGTCCTATGGCGGGCTTATGTGAGGGCGGCAATGAACCTCCGGGTTCCTTAAAAAAGCCAGTAAGTAAGTAAGTAAGTATTTATGAAAGACAATTAGAGATAAACACGTTTCCACATATTTGGGGATGATAGGCCCAATGCCTTTTTTTTTAGCCTTTTTACGTCGTTATTGTACATTTTCTATATTTTTAATGCATTTAAAATAAATCGCACATAAATTATATAAACACAAAAAGAACGGTTGTACAAATTTAAAATATATATTCACCTCACACAAATATTAGCTGAGAATCTTATTCTCCAGCAATACATATGTTTCCAAGAAGTCGTAAACTTTTCCATCTTTTATGTCACTTAACAAAGATGTTTGAACAGTATAACAGGTCACTTCGGGGTTTACCAGCGAAAAAGAGGGGCTGAGGGAAGTATTAAAAGCAAGTCTCCAGGTCCCGTTACTGTTGTCGCTTGCACGCACAAGTCACGCGTACTTTGAAGTCTCTAATCCCGCCTCACACCCCTCGTTTTGAGACACTACACAGTTACCTGGTTAAGGTTTTTTTCCGGAGTGTTCCCTCAACCCAATGTGAGCAAATGCTAGGTAACTTTCGGTGATGGACCCCGGATTCATTTGACCGGCATTATCACCTTCATCTCATTCAGACGCTAAATAACCTGAGATGTTGATAAAGCGTCGTAAAATAACCTACACCTTCTAATGAATGTAAATGTACAGACACGAGGTATCACTTTTTAGCCATCGATATGCAATATTATTTTAATATCGTGTACATAGGCTCATATACAAAATATCGCATGCCTGAATCTCATAAGGTAACATTATGATGCATCAAAATATATAAACTACTCGCCAATACACAAAATGTACGTAATATAGCCGTCTGACGGAGGAATAAATATTATTATAGGAGGAAAATCAGATCTCTAAGTTAGTGAATCCTTTAACGGACCAATAACACTAAAGATGTTTCTTGCAACGCGTCTTTCGAACTTACTGGTCTGTTAGTGGCTAACGAAGGAATAAATGCATTCTACCAACCCACCAGCTTCCTGGGACATGCTTATCAGCAAAAACGACACCGAAGCTAGTGAAATTGGGTGATTTGTATATCATAAGCAAAGGCACTACACATTTTAAGAACGTCTGTCATCCCTGACTCGCCACTCCTACAAAACGATACCATGGCTGTGGGCAGGGCCGCCGACAGAATTTACGGGCCCCTATGCAATACTGTACTCGGACCCTCGTTGTAAAAAAGTAACAATTACAAGTTATCAGTTATTCTAACCATAATTATTTGCAGAATAAATAAGAGATAACCCCATACACAGATACAAGTTAAAAATTTACACTTTTATTACGTCGAAAACTTTTAGCAAAACTTCACATTAGCATAACATAAACATTATTCTTAAACACCTTTAATTTCTAACTTGCAGTCTAACATCAACAAACAACTCTCCTTGAGTTCATTGATGCAAAATCATAATTATGTCGTCAAAGTTTAAATACCTAGCAAGATCGCTCTCCAGACTAAGGAGCCAAGGTTACTCAGTCGTTCTTGACACATTGTTTATCTGAATACATTTTTTATTTCCTTCATTTTGCTGAAGGATCTTTCAGCATTAGCAACTGTCACAGGAATTGTATAGAATATTCTAATGGTTATACAAATATTTGGAAATAAAGTATCCAGTTTTAATTCCCTCAGACTATTTAGGAGATTCATAGGTTTCAGTGGTGTTGGCCCTAAATTAGAGGCATGAATTTATTTTAAATATTTCGGTTGATCACTGATCTCTTTGTTAATATCTTCGTAATATTTTTCACGCAGTCTAGCACCCATATTAATATCTTCCAATTTTTTCTGTCTCTCCTTGTGCTTCTCAGCTCCCGACTTATGCCTGTACTTGTCCATTGTGCAGTTAAACTATAACCGGTAACACTAATGAACAGAATTTACTAGACAAACGACAACGAAAAGACGGAAGTTTCGACACGAAACATATAATGTACTGAAAAAGAAACGTATCCTGCGACTTCGGTTTGAGACAGTCCACTAGCACATTGTGGTGGGCCAGCGGGGGTTTGGTAGTTAAAAAGGACAAGCCAATAAATAATTGAATGTGTTCAGTACAAGCGACGGGAACATAGTTCAGACAAATGCCGGGCCCCTCTTGTCGGTGAACGTTAATGCGGTAAACCGATATTCTATTATATAAAAGTCAAATATTTACATATGAAGTGGTAATTTGTATTAATTCTACTATTGTTGAGTTAATATCTCAAATTTATGTAACAAATATTCTTACAAAATTTTACAGTACCCATATGTATCTGTGAATAATTATTCGTGATAATAAAAAGTAATCTGATTCGCTTAATCTGACGGGCCCTTAATGCTCACTGGTCCCATTTGCCCCCACCTTCTCGGCGGTCCTGGCTGCGGGGACCTTGCGAGCAATGCTACTGAGACCAGAGATCGAAATGTGATCTGACCCGTGAGTGATGGTCCCGTTACTAGCGGAATTACATTTCCACATCTCCTGCAACTCGCCTCATCTTGCGAAATGTTCAATTACAAACCTTGCTTGGGTAATTCCACCTATTACACTCTCCGCGGACCTACACATCCACTTCTTAGTCGTTAGCCAGAAGATGATGACGCTGGTGACTCATGTCCAGAGGAATACGCCTTGACGCTGGCTAGTGGAGGTTCGAATCCTGCCTAGTGTATATAAAACATTGATTATATACTTAGGCTATATATATTTTGTAATGTGGGTTACATCACCTGCTTGTCTATGCGGATGACGTGAATATGTTAGGAGAAAATCCACAAACGATTAGGAAAAACACGGGAATTTTACTGGAAGCAAGTAAAGAGATAGGTTCGGAAGTAAATCCCGAAAAGACAAAGTATACGATTATGTCTCGTGACGAGAATATTGTACGAAATGGAAATATAAAAATTGGAAATTTATCTTTTGAAGAGGTGGAGAAGTTCAAATATCTTGGGGCAACAGTAACAAAATAATATAAATGATACTCGGGAGGAAATTAAACACAGAAAAAATATGGGAAATGCCTGTTATTATTCGGTTGAGAAGCTTTTGTCATCCAGTCTGCTGTCGAAAAATCTGAAAGTTAGAATTTATAAAACAGTTATATTACCGGTTGATCTTTATGGTTGTGAAACTTGGACTCTCACTTTGAGAGAGGAACATAGATTAAGGGTGTTTGAGAATAAGGTGCTTAGGAATATATTTGGAGCTAAGAGGGATGAAGTTACAGGAGAATGGAGAAAGTTACACAACGCAGAACTGCACGCATTGTATTCTTCACCTGACATAATTAGAAACATTAAATCCAGACGTTTGAGATGGGCAGGGCATGTAGCACGTATGGGCGAATCCAGAAATGCATATAGAGTGTTAGTTGGGAGGCCGGAGGAAAAAATACCTTTAGGGAGGCCGAGACATAGATGGGAAGATAATATTAAAATGGATTTGAGGGAGGAGGGACATGATGGTAGAGACTGGATTAATCTTGCTCAGGATAGGGACCAATGGCGGGCTTATGTGAGGGCGGCAATGAACCTCCGGGTTCCTTAAAAGCCAGTAAGTAAGTAAGTATAAAATGCACAGGAAATATTTAAAATGTTGATTACTGACACCATTAGAACAATGGACGTAACATGCACGACACATAAAATTATCGTTTACTTTGGGGTAAAGTGAAGGCCGATAGTTTTTTTCTACTTCCTGAAAAAAAAAACTATTTTGGAAATGACCGATTTTATTGGCAACCTCCACAATTATGGAACACCCTATAATGTAGGGCCTCCTCTTGTTTGTGGAAGTGGCATGCGTACAACAATTATGTACCGGATACAATCTTCTGAGTATCGTACACTTAACGGCATCGGTTTGCACGGTATATTTTGACCAATACGTGGTTACAGTTAGAAACGACACCTCTGGCAACGAATGCCATTGCACGACAAAGCGTGGACTGTCTTCAAGATAAAGATCCATGTCAAATTCAGAATCCAAAATTGGCCGATACTGCAGTCTTTACACAAACACGGACTGCGCATGCGCAAATGCAACAGAGTGTTTCGTAACTGATATAAAATGACAGATTTAAAAAATGTGACAATTTGTGTAAATAAGCAAAATAATGAGTGAAAACTACGCAATGACGATACATTTCGCCCCGAATGTATGCAAGGGGACCGAGAATTAAGTAAGTGTGCACGGCGGTAAACACATGCAGTCACATTCCTTTCCGACACGTGGAGAAGGTCAACAACATTTCTCGACGCGACCACTACTTGAGCGCGGCGCGGCGAAATTTCGACATTACTGAATTTGGTCGAAACAGCAAAACATAAACTTACTTACTTACTTACTTACTTACTTACTTACTGGCTTTTAAGGAACCCGGAGGTTCATTGCCGCCCTCACATGAGCCCGCCATTGGTCCCTATCCTGAGCAAGATTAATCCATTCTCTATCATCATATCCCAATTCCCCCAAATCCATTTTAATATTATCTTCCCATCTACGTCTCTGCCTCCCCAAAGGTGTTTTTCCCTCCGGCCTCCAAACTAACACACTATATGCATTTCTGGATTCGCCTATACGTGCTACATGCCCTGCCCATCTCAAACGTCTGGATTTAATGTACCTAATTATGTCAGGTGAAGAATACAATGCTTGCAGTTCTGTGTTGTGTAACTTTCTCTATTCACCTGTGACTTCATCCCTCTTAGCCCCAAATATTTTCCTAAGCACCTTATTCTCAAACACCCTTAACCTATGTTCCTCCCTCAAAGTGAGAGTCCAAGTTTCACAACCATAAACAACAACCGGTAATATAACTGTTTTATAAATTCTAACTTTCAGATTTTTTGACAGCAGACTGGATGATAAAAGCTTCTCAACTGAATAATAACACGCATTTCCCATATTTATTCTGCGTTTAATTTCCTCCCGAGTATCATTTATATTTGTTACTGTTGCTCCCAGATATTTCAACTTCTTCACCTCTTCAAAAGATGAATTTCCAATTTTTATATTTCCATTTCGTACAATATTCTGGTCACGAGACATAATCATACACTTTGTCTTTTCGGGATTTACTTCCAAACCTATCTCTTTAATTGCTTCCAGTAAAATTTCCGTGTTTTCCCTAAGCGTTTGTGGATTTTCTCCTAACATATTCACGTCATCCGCATAGA
Organism: Periplaneta americana; assembly: GCF_040183065.1. Lineage (NCBI taxonomy): Eukaryota > Metazoa > Arthropoda > Insecta > Blattodea > Blattidae > Periplaneta > Periplaneta americana. Next base: position 6,808,224 of record NC_091132.1, on the reverse strand, counting down.
CAAGCAGCTGATGTAACCCGTTCAATTCCAAACCCTCTCTGTTATGCTGGACTTTCCTAATGGCATACTCTAGAGCAAAGTTAAAAAGTAAAGGTGATAGTGCATCTCCTTGCTTTAGCCCGCAGTGAATTGGAAACGCATCTGACAGAAACTGACCTATGCGAACATTTTAAAGCAAAACATAAAATCAATACAAATTATACCGTGTATTTTTTTTTTTTTTTTTTTTTTTTTTTTGGATATAGGACATAATCATTATCACAAGAAACCCATGTATAAAAACAAATGAAGAAATAACTTAATCAGTGGGCCGTGTTTAAATTAGCAGGCTTTGACAATTAGTAAAAAAAGACAACATCAGTTTTGACTTAGTAAACATAAATAAAGTTCAGGGCTGGATTTAAGGGGTTAGGTACAGCTTAAAGGAGTAAAATTTTGGAAATAGTCAACATTTTTTTCCTCCATTACTGTATCTTGTACAATAATTAAAATTAGTATGTGTAAAACACTGTCATTCTGCTATATTATAATTTATAACGGTCTTACTAATAAACCGTATATAGCTTTTATACGAGACTTATGCAGAGTTGAGACAGAAAACGTTACTAATAAACCGTGAATAAGCTATGGACGTATAAACAGTCTGTAACTATACAATGGGAATTGCTTTTCAGTAGTTATATACACGAAACCCCTTGATTAAGCGTTGTATGTAGAAAAAAAAATGGCCGCCCTCTAACAGCTGTTTTCGTATCGACTGTCATTTTATGATGATGGTTGCCTAGTAACCACAGAAGAACAAACCAAAGAGCATAGAATAATTAGAATAATATGGCTGTAGCTTGTATTCCTTGACCAAAAGTTAGTGTGGTAATCGATCAGAGCCAGTTGCACTATCGATACTTAACACAGCACACTAGAGCACTCTACCGGATGCAATAGAGAACCTCAGACATTCTATAACTTTTCGTAATGGAGTAATGACGAAACTATCACGTAGCTGTGTAACAGTTATACTGTTATACACGACGTATGTAGTGATTATTAGCAAGGAATTTACACACCACTTATAAACGAGCTACTCATTGTATAAGTATAAGACAGTTAAACGTCTGTATATAGAGTTTTTATTAGTAAGATGGTAATAGTACATTATGCAACGAGCCTATAATGATAGTAATTAAGACGCGAGTATGTTTGTTTATGAAACGAGCGCAAGCGAGTTTCATAATTTTCATACGAGTGTCTTAATTACCGCTATAGGGAAGTTTCATACGAATTTTTATGCTCGACCACATTTCTAACTTGAAATTATTCATAAGTATTCATGTTATGGTTATGTAAGTGAGGAGCGGAACTGACCTGAATTGTGACATGTGCGCAGACGCGAAAGTATTGATATAACCTAGAGAATAACATGGACATTAGGCTTGATATAATCTGGAAATTGATTTAGAATTGAAAAACGGGATGACAAATTGAATGTATTTGAATATTATTTACAATTAACGCTAATTATTATAGTAACAGAACATAACCTTCTTCGACAGTTTTGGATTTCCAGCCTCCGTGACTTTTCGCTAATTGTCTTTCGATTGCACATCCGAGAATAATCGATACTTGCGGTTTCATAATGGTACACTGGTGATTTCTCATTGGCTAAACAACTGAATTATAATGAACTTTAATGAGGTGCATTAAAGGGCTACTACCAGGTGTATAATTACTACATTTCGGCATGGTCGAGCATAAACATATTTTTACGATTAAAAAAATTATTGATATATGCATATATATATATATATATATATATATATATATATATATATATATATATATACTTTTTTTTTTAAATCGTAAAAATATTTTTTTCATATAGCAAAAGGACAGTGTTTTACACATACCAAAAAAATGTTGAATATTTCCAAAAAAAAAAATACTGCTGTAAGCTGTACCTAACCCCTTACTTATAGTATCAAATCGATAGAATTTTTTTTTATCAGCTTTGAACGCAACGCAGCTGTCTTCCTCTTCGGAGCGAGAGCGATGAAGCAGAAGATGTCGTAACGTGGGGCCGTTTCTTTTAATTGTCAGAATCCAGGCGGCCTTGGCATATCTCCACGCTGTTTCACGTAATCCGCGTCTGGTAGAAGTAATACAATCTTGACGATGTCACCATGACAACGAAGACAAGTGATGTCACATTGTGTTATTACAATGCAGCAGGTGCAGTGCTGTTTCTTGCAATTGTACTTACTGATGTGTGCGATTCTACAGCCTAGTACGAACATTTTGCGGGAAATTTCGCATTTAAACAACAGTCAATGGGTGCGTTCTATAATTCCACATTAATAATAATAGACGTGGTATATTAATGCAGTAAAGAAATGTATTTTAGGCACGTTGAAGCACCAAACTAAATTTTTTTTTATTATTTTAGTAGGTTATTTTACGACGTTTTATCAACAACTTAGGTTATTTAGCGTCTGAATGAGATGAAGGTGATAATGTCGGTGAAACGAGTCCGGGGTCCAACACCGAAAATTACCCAGCATTTACTCATATTGGGTTGAGGGAAAACCCTGGAAAAAACCTCAACAAGGTAACTTGCGCCGACCGGGAATCGAACCCGGGCTACCTGGTTTCGCGGCTAGACGCGCTAACCGTTACTCCACAGGTGTGGACACCTAACTAAAAATTACACTGAAATGAAAATGAGTTACAATGACAAACTTTGTAATTACATGTTTTTTTAGTAGGTTTCCTTGAATTAAGAAGGCCATCAAATAATATTTTGATAACAAGTTCATTGGAAGTAAACAGAGTGGGCCATGTAAAGTTCTGCGATTTACTTGATAGAGATAACTTACCTAGTTTTCGCAAACCACGTATTTACGAAATACGGTTTTTCAGCTGATGAAACGAAAGTAGGTTTCAAGTCCTTGTCTGTCAAAATATGGTAAGTTAAAACTCACAAAATAACGCGAACTTTTGCGAATATAAAAAAAATTTAGCACGAATTTACTCGACATTAGTGTTTTTGAAATGTTGACTCTTTTTTTTTTAACAAAATTTTAATTCAAAGTGCCCAAAAGATATCGGTGATGGAAGTGGTATGGGATTAGACATATAATTTTGTTTCTGAACGTTTAAATTTCTTTTAATTAGGTAATCCAATTATTTGTTATATAAAATTGTAATTAAAATATAATTTGTTGTCCATTGATATTTATGTACAAAATTTTGAAACCTATTTCAATACACAATGTTTAATTAAATATTCAAACCATATTTCGAGTGCCTTTATATATAGGCTACAGCAGAAATAGCCTGAATCGGTTTGTGATGCCTCTTAGTTTAGCTATATTATTCACACTCAGGACTGAAAACTGTAACACAAATTTTTAAGTGTCGATAAAATGTACAAAGAACCTTAAGATCACCATGACATCACATACCTCTACTCTTTCTAGGAATATACAATAATGTATTTTGCAAAGCGAGAGTAAAAAAAAACTTACATTTCTAAAATGTGAAATATCACAAAATTATATTTTTTGTACGAAATAACAACGAAATTAATCAATGTGTATACCCATATTTAAGATTTCTATTCATCGTAAAATAGGTACGTTGCTACTAAACTTAAATTATTGGAGTGTATCTATGTGACCCTATCGATGCTAAATAACTTATAGTGGAATTAAAACAAATTAAACATTTGAAAGCGTCCAAGGGTTTCCATGGCAACATTCTTTCCCTTCTCTTTGTGGCCAACAAGACTCTACAGCTCTCTCTCTTCCCTTCCCCTGACGCCATCAATTGTCACAAGCTGATAGTTGAAGTAGGATATTTCACTTAATTCATAATCTGCACAATTCAAGCAGATTATAATGAGCAATACTGCATAGAGACAAGGCGATGTAGGACTTCTTTGGAGATTCATCCGAGCAAAACAGTTGGGGGTTACAAATAGTACCCGTTATTCCATTAATAGTCATCTGGCTGGAGGGAATTAAGAACTAAAGACTAAAATTGGAATGAAAAGTAGAAATATTTCTGTACTTAATAACTAAAATGAAATTAAAATAACAGATCTGTGAGATTTTAATGCGCCAAGGATTTCCATGGCAACACACCTTCCCCTCTCATTGTGGCTAATAGATGTTACCGCCCCTTCTATCGTATGTGAGAAGGAGTGGTAACGTCTTATTGGTCACATGTAAGTGAAGGGAAGAGGGAGGGGTAGCGTCGTATTGGCCATAAAAGAGAGGGGAAGGGCTGTTGCTATGGAAACCTTTGGCACCTTCAAATTAATATCACAATTCAGTTGTTTAATCCCTCTCATAATTTTCCTTTCGAAATCGCACTTCCTTTCATATGCACTATAGGCTATCGTTTTATTTATCAGTTTGTTTTACGTAATAAAAAACAAATGCGTTGAAAATGTACTGCAACGCTATTATGTCTATTTGGTTTGAAATAAAGACCTATTGCTTTTGTAGTGACATTATAAATTCATACGGAATTAATGCACATGAAATATAAAAAAAAATTATTATATTTCATGTGCACTAATTCCGCATGAATTTATGACCATAGGGCACTGAGATTCAGTGTAGGGAAATTTCCCTACATTAGGGAAAACGTACGCAATATAGGGAAATAGAGATACGGCTTGATTCTAGGGAAATTTTTTTGGATCGTGTTTTGAGATTTTCTCGCTCATAACGCTCGTTTTCTGATTGAAAGTGTACACCAAATTTTCTAAAAATGTTCATACGAAGTGGATTTGAAAAACTTGGCGTAATTGCTGCCAATGTGATGAGAATATTAAATGTTTTTGGAAAAACAGGTATGTCAATTGGAAATGCCTGTTATTATTCGGTTGAGAAGCTTTTGTCATCTAGTCTGCTGTCAAAATTTATAAAAGAGTTATATTACAGGTTTGTCTGTATTGTTGTGAAACTTGGACTCTCACTTTGAGAGGAACAGAGATTAAGGGTGTTTGAGAATAAGGTTCTTAGGAAAATATTTGGGGCTAAGAGGGATGAAGTTACAGGAGAATGGAGAAAGTTACACAATGCAGAACTGCACGCATTGTATTCTTCATCTTACATAATTAATTAATTAGGAACATCAAATCCAGACGTTTGAGATGGGCGGGGTATGTATGAGAGAATCCAGAAATGCATATAGAGTGTTAGTTGGGAAACCTGAGGGAAGAAGACCTTTGAGGAGGCCGAGAGGATAATATTAAAATGGATTTGAGTGAGATGGAATATTAAGATGCTAGGGACTGGAGTAATCTTGCTCAGGATAGGAAGCTATGGCGGGCTATGTGAGAGTGGCAATGAACCTCCGTGTTTTCTAAAAGCCATTTGTAAGTAAGTAAGTATATGTATGAACATATTTAGTCATATTTATTACATACTAGCCGTATCCGTGCGCTCCGCTGCACTTGTTAGAAATACATAATAGTAATATACGTTACAAGAGCGGTATGTTGACGTTTTCATGGTCGAGGAAAAGATTGAAAAAGCGAAACGTAGTTGAGCTTTTTTAATTTCCGAGAACATGAAAACAAACATACCGCTCGTGTATCGTACATTATTTTGTGCGAAGATCGTTTATTACATACCTGAAAGACGAATTTCTAATTAATTGCAATGAAATCTCCATGTTGGTTTCTGTTTAATGACGCCAACTTCGGAACACCAAAATATCTTTCTTCAACATTGTTGCTATAAAATGTTTTCTGTGTTTACTATACTCCAGCAGGCCGTGATATACGTCTGTCTTTTTTTTCCCCCAGTCTATAAATGTGGTATTTCACACTTACCGCGTATTGGTTCTGTGCGGAAAACAAGCAAATACGCACGATCTCGCACAAAAGTAATTACATAATTAAAATAGGACATCTGCCCCAGGGAACATTCGTGTTTGATAGAAGAATAAATAGTTTAATATGTTACTTAATTTAAATTGTATTCAAGTAACTAAATGCGATCATTTTGGTCCAGAGACCATTCATTTGGTCCAATGATAATTCCTTTAACATATTTCTTATTTGTTATTACATGCAAATAATTAAAATATGATCATTTGGTTCAGAGAACATCCGTTTTTGATGCAACGATAATCTGTTTAACATTTTTCTAAATTAGTCTTGAATGCATCTTTAATAAATCACTCCAAATTAATAGAGTGGATTGTGTACGAAGACAATTTTTCTGTGCGTAAAGATCTATTTTCATCTTACCTCATTCCTTATATGTAGCATTACATCCAAATTACTACAAATTTCAGATAGTGAAGGAATTATCCAAATTAGCTTCTGAGATTACTTCATACAAACAAACAAATGTAATATTCTCTGTATATTAATATTGATAAACGTCAAGGCCGCCTTAAATAGACGGAGTCATTTGTTTTAATTTCATTATAGCCATCGATGTCTTTCCTGCAATAACTCCTTTGTGACATCGATTTTCAGATTTTTGCTCTATTAAATAACTTAAATAGTTATACAGCAAATAATACAATCTCCTATATGTAATTATATTTCTTTCTTTCGAAAATGTAAGAATTCACGATCTCCTATGTATCACTGCCATAGAATGAATAAATCTGTTTTTTCTTCCTACTGAAAAATTTTATATTTTGCACATAGAAATTACGGAACAACGACACTATAATCTGAGGCGGCGTTGAAAATGTAAATTGTATTGTTATTTTAAAACTCTTGCATATCCTTAAATATCAGTCATATCAAAATTTTGCCTGGAATAAAACGTATCGGAAATAATGTTTAAAGAAACTTTTGTTATGCAACATTTATCACAAAAATCAATAATAAGCGAGATATTTCGATTTATTTAATTCAGACCCCCTCATAACCCCCCTTTTAAATAAAGTATTTTGCATGCCATACAGTCTAAAATCTAAGTTACAACGAACTTAATTTATGTTCCAATTTTCATCGAAATCCGTTCAGCCATTATCGCGTGAAAAGGTAACAGACAGACAGACTTAAATATCAGTCCTATCAAAATTTTGCCTGGGATAAACTTATCGGAAATCATTTTTAAAGAAACTTTTGTTATGCAACATTTTTCACAAAAATCAATAATAAGCGAGATATTTCGGTTTATTTAATTCAGGCCCCCTTATAAGCCCCTTTTAAATAAAGTATTTTGAATGCCATATAGCCTAAATTCTAAGTTACAACGAACTTAATTTATATTCCAATTTTCATATAAATCGGTTCAGCCATTATCGCGTGAAAAGGTAACAAACATCCAGACACACAGACAGACATACAAACAAAAATTTCAAAAAAGCGATTTTCGGTTTCAGGATGATTAATTATTCATGTTAACACCAATTATTTTTGGAAAAGCGAAAATTACCAGAAAAATTTCGCTTACAGATTTATTATTAGTACTTACAGATAAATCCTAACTCTCACTACAAACGAGGAATACGCTGACTAAGAAAAATTTAACCCTTATATTGGCAAAACTTCATTTCTCACACTAGTTTATTAAACCGTGTCGGACTGTAAAGAAAACAACTGTCGCAATGTCAATATTTTATGTTGTGCAATATTATAGTATTGTGAAATTTTAATTTTCCTACCAATTTTTTTATTGTTATATTAAAATTATAGCATACTAGTGGCTTGTGCAGCAAATACTGCTGCAAACTAAGTTCGTTAGACGTTCAAATACAAATATTTTAGATTTATTTTCAATGAAGAATACTTGTCTTTTTTTATAGTTATTTGCTTCCACAATAATGAAACATACTCCCTCTGAATGGATTTTTTTAGGCCAAATACTTTTTCTTGAACCTATCCAACTTCAGTTTTTGAATTTCAACGCGAAAACGCAAGTATCAATGTCAGGACGATAGCAGTAGCTATTTCAGGTCATTGTGGATTGTAGGCAAAAGTTAAAAAAATGTCAGGTTTGCTAAGCTTTCGAACAATAGCATTTTCGTATAGCTGCTGCATGTATAACTTGAAATGTAGAGGGTAAAATCATTTTATCCTACTAAGAGATCTTGCTGAAATGATCTGGAGACTACAAAATTTTCTAGGCCTCTTATTTTATCAGTAAGTAATACCTTTTGATCTTTCCTTAGGAACTGTAATTTTTGCGCTCTCTCGAGCCAATACTGAAGACAATGACACATATCAATATCTACACTACACCGCCATTAAGTAATGGAAAAAGACCCAACCACACTGGGTTAATAAGTATAAAAATATTTGATTTTTAATAACAATATTATTATCTTACTTAAGTTTTGTAGTTATATATAGCAGCCACTCAGTAAATTATAGAAATGAAGATCTGAATTAAGATATTCTCTATATTTACTTACATAACCACAAAACGTTTCACTTTCATGTCATCAATATAGCATCAATATTATGTACAATTAATGAAAAATAGATGCATCATGACATTAACTATAATAATATTTAATTTGTAATGGTAATAATGTCATCAAACCACCTCAAGTTTCGTAGATTTGAATATCCAATACACAGCTGTACTCAGAAAATTATACACTGCAGAATCAGTTTTTAATAACAAATTGAATTGAGCTCTAAATATGTCGGCAATCCTGCAGGTCATGGCCTTCGTGTAATAGCCTATTGTTTATTGTAGTGTGTGTTTTGTTCTGAAATTCAATCAAGTCGGCCGTGATTCAATAAAATAGTTCTCAAAAATGACAACAGATGGATTTTGGAAAATAGGAAAATTATGTAGGAAAATTGACATTTCACTGAAAACTACTACTTTTCCGAAAAACTTTGGATGCCAGGCATGAAAATGAGGGGTCACTCATTAAAATCCGTTCAGCCGTTTTCCCGTAATTTCCATTACCAGTTCAAATTATATATATATATATATATATATATATATATATATATATATATATATATAGATAGCCTATTAACCTGTTGTATCCTATAGGATACATAGCCAATTTAAGGGTTAAAAATGGAAATGGCATCAACTGAATATCCTATAAAAACCTGAGTCTCTCTAGGGGGTAAAAGCGGACAGAGCGTGGTGCTGAGCGCATAATCTTCTTCTAGTACTAGGAAGGGGGTTCACCTATCTGCCTGCTCGTAAAAATATTAATTTCCTCCTAACATTTCCGGATAACAGTTGAAGTGCAGAGAGCATATGAATCATTCTTCCTTCGAAATATAAGGACAGCAGCAATGGGTACCAAACACCGCTCTGACTCAACAGCGTGTGGATTGCTGGACAGGCGCCACTCCACAGCCTTGTAAATTATTCATACTGGATCGTCTAGTCTAGTGGGACAGACACGCAAGATCCCGGCAGTTTTACAACACTTCTGTATTCCTGGAAACATTGACGTTTCGTGATGAATACCAAGCGACAGAATTTTGGATGGTGTAAAATGTTTGTCAGAAGAATCGTCGACGTTGAAGTCAATTCCAGTATTAGTATCAGTAGCGGCTGGTGGTCAAAATAATGAGTGTGCTACAATCTCTATATCTGCCTACTATATACACTTTACTTACTTACTTACAAATGGCTTTTAAGGAACCCGAAGGTTCATTGCCGCCCTCACATAAGCCCGCCATCGGTCCCTATCCTGTGCAAGATCAAGCCAGTCTCCATCATCATACCCCACCTCCCTCAAATCCATTTTAATATCATCCTCCCATCTACGTCTCGGCCTCCCTAAAGGTCTTTTTCCCTCCGGTCTCCCAACTAACACTCTATATGCATTTCTGGATTCGCCCATACGTGCCCATCTCAAACGTCTGGATTTCAAGTTCCTAATTATGTCAGGTGAAGAATAGTACTATATACACTTATATATCTTAATTTGAGACTCGCCTAGTGACGAAATATGAAGTCCATACGACATTCCTTCCTACTGAAAAACTTGTCAATTATCCTGGTGTTAAACCCCTCCATCTTGGACATCATACTCTTTTCTATTGACAGTATTGCAAGAACAGTGAGACGATCCTGGGACATAGTGTTCCTTAAAAACCGTTTTTATGCGTTTCAAGCAAGAAAACCATCTTTCTGGCTCAGTAGTGGTCATTGGTGTTCTAACCAAAATATTTAACAACTTCGTTACTTCACGGAATGGATCCTGTAAATTGTTGGAGACTATGCATTGTAACAATTGAACAGACATCTATATTTTGGAAGTCGGGTTTTCCATATAGAACTCCAAGTTGTGTCTTTAACACTCATTTGTCCAGTATAATATAGCTGGTAACAGCAACTTCAAGTTCGCGTTCACGAAAATTATACGAAAAATTCTAAAAAAAATTTGCTGTTTAACAATTTTGTTGCGTGTAGGTAGCTTAAAGACTGGAAACGGTGAGTAGTTTCCTGAATTATTATAGTCACATACTTCCTTGGCTTCAATTTTCTGGGATTCCATTTTCCGTCGCTTGCTAGCTGATTCAGGAGGAACCTCATAGTCTACAGGTAGATGGCAGCAGCAGTCTGATATTTGATTATCAAAATACATTGTAAATAGTTCCGAGTTCCTCCACAAACAAGCGTTGTTTCGTTACGCTTTACTTTTGCAATCTCCAAGCTGTGTCGTGCTGAAGCTGACTACAGCACTTTCCCGCGTAAAAATAGCCAATCAGAGCAGTGATTTCAGCTTCGGACATGCGCATAATTGTCTACATTCTCATGAAGTTCAGAGTAGCACAATGAACCCCCTGAGGCACCAAAGAGCGAAGACTAAACACTCGATAATGCGTCATGAATATAACCACGGGAAATTCTTAAATGACAGATCAGATACTATGGTATTACAAATACATTATTTGAGCAAAAATTATCACTGTGCTGTAGCACTGTCGCACATAGGGACGGGCCGCCGCTGATTAGTATTAGTATTTATTTATTTAACCTGGTAGAGATAAGGCCATCAGGCCTTCTCTGCCCCTCTACCAGGGGATTACAACTATAATATGAAGAATAAAATCACAATTAATATTAAATTTACAATTAAAATTACAATAAAAATTAAAGTACAAGATTACCTGATTAATGAAAGCTATACATTTTATCATAGAAGTTAAGAACAAAGAATACTTTTGTATTTACTGAATTACAGATTTCTATAGTGATGAAATTACCGGATATTGAAATATTTTGTGATAGATTAAGAGAACTATTTACAAGAAACCATGTCTGAACGAGTCTGAATTACTGACCAAGTGCCTAGTAAGTTTGCGTTTGAAATCAATTTTATTTCGACAGTCCCTGATGCTAGCAGGTAGCGAATTCCAGACTCTTGGCAGGGCTATTGTGAAATAGGATGAGTATGAGGAGGTGCGATGGGATGGTATTGTTAGTATTGTTTCATGACGAGAGCGTGTGTTCAGATTATGGTGGGAAGAAAGGTAAGTGAAGCGAGACGACAGGTACGAAGGAATAGAAGAGTTCAAGATTTCGAAGAGAAGGAGAAGTGAATGTAAATTTATTTTCTTATCTACTTTAAGCCAATCTATTGTTTCCAGGGATGGAGTAATATGATCATATTTATTGTGGTTACAGTGACAGAATACTCCACAGAAATACATGGCAGCTGAAAGGAACAGTAGCCTACTGATCGTAATGAAACATCAGTTACAGATGTTCGATGTCTGCCTTTATTAAAGTTGATTATAGAAAACAGTTGCTCACAAATATAAATGTTGAGCCAAACATAGCAATCATTTTCACAGCCAGCCTGTGTAGTCGTGGATATTATTGCTAATGTTTAGTCTTGTAAAACTCAACCAGGCTAGTAGTATTATTCAAACGATCTTTAGTCCTTAGGTCACACTGACGATCAATAAGTTCGAGCTGTAAATCGTTAAATGTTAAATGTTACGTTCCGTCTTTTAGATTCCTCCATACTGTACTGTAGCAGTAGGTAAGCAACGTGAAACAGTTACTGAGAATAGGCCTACACACTGCACTCCACTAGATAAATGAGTGGTCGTTTCCCTCTCCTCTACCTATAGCAAGTCTATGTCATTCTGACGTATCTTCCTCTCCCTTTCGGCGAGCGGAAAACACGGCTGTCCCGCTCCCAAGGAGCGCGCGCGCTCGTTGAGCGCTGTTTGTGCAGGTACGCCTTAGACCCTACGTCTGCTCCAGTTTCATGAGAATCAAAATTGTTCAAGCCAGAATTACTTGGTTTTTTTAACATTTATTTTTTAGGGACGTCTATAATTGATTGCTGTTTTCGGAATATGATTGTTTGAAAATGTTCTGTCCATTTCCTTTCGTGTTTCAATAATTATTAATGACAAATTATTAGGTCTACAGATAAAAAGCGATGTGTAGTCGTGTACAACGCATGAACAATGGCAGGCTTGCAAAAGAAACCTGTCTGACTCATACGGCCCAGTTCCCTGAACAAAAAAGTCTAACAATAATTTTGTTATAATCGCAGCTGTTTGTCTAGGAAAAACAATTTTTAGGCAAGTTCTATGTTTTTGCAAAAGTCAGTAACAGTGTAGGGTTGAAAAATGTTAAGACCTAGGAACAAAATTCGGGCCACTTTAATTTTTCAAGTTCCAGTTATAACATACTGCGCAAGATCATTAAGAACTGAGCATGCGCAGTATGTTATAACCGGAACTTTGAAAATTCAGCTGGCCCAAATTTTGTTTCCGGGTCTGTAGGGTAAAGGTGCCTAATTCCGTGATAAAATTTCAATTGACTGCCATGGAGTTGTAGTCTCTGACTTTTAAGCTTTTGGAATACCTAACAGATGCCAGGAGATGTCTTCTTTTCAATTCTATTGACTACCCGCCTTTTCAATAGAAGCAGTCGACTGCGGAAGCTTTTGTTCAGTGAAAGGTGGTTGACCAGTAAGTTTTTCTTTCTCTTGTGACCGCTTCTGAAGACACATTTTATATTTTTCTGAAATAAGAATTAATAGGCCTTAGCATTATAAAAATGATATATTACTGTAGATTAAAGTCAGCTGAATCAATGTGTATGATTATTTAAACATTGCGAGACAATAACAATGCTACAGGAGCTTTCCCATTTTCGGATATATTTTCATATTTCTCCTTCCTGGCTCACTCGACCAGTGATGCCAACGCTAAATTGTGAAAAATTAATGTTTATGAAAGAAAATAGTTCGTGAAAATAATAATAGAAATAAGTTATAGAAAACATCAATTATAATAACAGGGCATATATTTAACACAATTACTGCTGTTGTTAGGAATACAAATAATGAGAAATAAGTTAATTGTGTTATAATATAATTTATTCAAACTTAATTTTGTATTGAATTTAATTTTCAGCTTATTTTGTTTATTATGTATTAATACGTAATATGTATTCTTGTACTTACACAAGTATTTGCTATGAAATTTGTCACTTAGGCCCTTCTTCTATGTTGTAGTTTCTTGCTTAATCCGTATTAAAACAATATACCATGACTTTAATGTGTTTTTCCAAATACGCATTTGTTTTCTGAGCAGTTAATGATGATTATTTTAGTATCACGGAATTAGGAAACCACTATTACGGAATTTGGATTCCTGTCACGGATTTAGGAGCCACTGTATAAGGGAGAGTCGGGTAGTATCGGACATAGGGTAATATCGGACAGTGCGTTTCTTTCATTTACCACCACATGGTAGTACCTGAATGACATGGTTACGTTTCTCTATGCGACGTCACAGAAACGTAACCATGTCAATCAGGTACAATCATCGTGTGGTAGATGAAAGAAACTCACTGTCCGATATTACCCGATGTCCGATACTACCCGACTCTCCCCTAACAATGAAGAATCATATATTATATACCAAATTTGTGAAACTGTTGACACTGAATGTTGTAAAAACTGTAGCTAAAGGCCCAAATAACGTCATTTAGGTGTTATTTCAAAATTTTTATTACAATTCTGGCATAAATATAAACTTTATTAAATATGTCAAGGAATTAGACAACTTTACCCTACATGATCTAAGTCACGAGATATGAACTAACAGCCAAGAGGATCGGCAGTATTGAACAGATGCTACGAGGGACAGTCCCCTTGAAGTTAGGTGAGAGATGCGATCATGGTTAGTAGATCCATATCTGCATCACAGTGGTAATATAACCCGTACGAATCTATTACATTTTATATTAAGATATGAACAGAGAAATCGTTAATTTTGTCGTTGTCAAGGTAACAGAAGTAGCTATTTTGAGAAAGCATACCCCAATACTATCTTTCTCCACCATTAATTCTGCTTGTCCTGGAAAGATTTCGAACTAGGTTCTTCGTCGGACGAATTTACATAAATACAACGTTACAGTGCACTCGTAATTTGTCAAATGGAAAGGGGACCGTAAATCGCTACTTTCCGTGCCACTGAATCGACTTGTTTCAAGCGTGAAGCTTTATATATTCAAATAAACGAGATCGTTGAGCACGCTGCCGTCTTATACCAGCGTTGAAGTCTCTTGCTCTGCGGCGGATTTATTAAAGATGCGGGAGATAAGGATAAGATATAATGAGCTAATTCTAGAGGGAGTGCAGAATAAAATACAACACTAGATGACAGAAGTAGAAAACAGCCAAACTGTAGTTTAAATAAATTACTGTCATTCAGATTATTAAATAATACAGTGAAACCTCTCATTTACGGACATCGAAGGGACGTAACAACTTGTCCGCATCTGGGAGGTGTCCTTTATTGGGAGGGAGGCTCCCCAATGTAGCAGTAAATTTATAATATGCAATATGTATCCCTTCACGCTTTAAATGAAATGTATTACTGTAGTTTAATTCTAAATACAGTCTACTGTACTACAGTAAATTCATTGTAACTTTGAACTACAGTAGATAAGGCCGAAAAACAAAAATACAGTACTGTGTCGTGCCATTTTATTCCAGGTCTACAGTTATGCAGTACTGTAATTTACAGTTTTCAACTTAACCTTTACGTTCAGGTGCCATGTCTCTGGAAAAAGAACAACTGATTGAAATGAAGAGAATAATTCTATTAGCCCTATCATGTGTAGAATACAATTTCACGACAGCTGAAACCTTGGACTCATCAGACAGGTTAAATGTTATGACTTTGTTTATCCACCCGCTTCCAGCTAACAAGGGGTAGCCGGCTGGGCTATTGGTAGCCTACGAGACCCATATTGTCGTCTTTTATGTTAAGGAATTTCTGTACAGTTCTCAAAAATAAATTTTCCATTTTTGTAACACATCAGGTCTTGAAATCCAAGTTCTGTCCGCAGTCAGGAGGTAAATCAAGCTTTAAGGCTGTCAAACAGCAGTCCGTGTCCGTGTCTGAGAGTGTCCGTAAACGAGAGTTAAATTTATCATTATTTCTATATTATTTCAGTTGGGACATAAAAATCTGCCCGCATATGAGAAGTGTCCGTATCTTGGGGGTGTCCGTAAGGAGAGGTTTCACTGTATTGCTAATATTTCATAGCTAACATTCAAACATTTGCTCCGTAAACCATTAATTAATTAATTTATTCAATGAGCGAAACAAATTCAAAGCATTTCGCTCAGAATAGCCCACGCTAATTAAGGTACTCTTCAGCTCACTTCATAGAGAGGCATTGCTATAATTTTTAAAGAGGTTTCCGTCTGAAAACTTTGCAGAGCTGGTTAGTTAGTTTACTTACTTATTGGCTTTAAAGAACCCGGAGGTTCATTGCCGCCCTCACATAAGCCTATCCTGAGCAATATTAATCCAGTCTCTACCATCATATCCCACCTCCCTCAAATCCATTTTAATATTATCTTCCCGTCTACGTCTCGGTCTCCCCAAAGGTCTTTTCCCCTCCGGCCTCCCAACTAACAATCTAGATGCATTTCTGGATTCGCCCATACGTGCTACATGCCCTGCCCATCTCAAACGTCTGGATTTTATGTTCCTAATTATGTCAGGTGAAGGATACAATGCGTGCAGTTCCATGTTGTGTAACTTTCTCCATTCTCCTGTAACTTCAACCCTTTTAGCCCCAAATATTTTCCTAAGAACCTTATTCTCAAAAACCCTCAATCTCTGTTCCTCTCTCAAAGTGAGAGTCCAAGTTTCACAGCCATACAGAACAACCGGTAATATAACTGTTTTATAAATTCTAACTTTCAGATTCTTTGAGAGCAGACTAGATGACAAAACCTTCTCAACCGAATAATAACAGGCATTTCCCATATTTATTCTGCGTTTAATTTCCTCCCGAGTGTCATTTATATTTGTTACTGTTGCTCCAAGATATTTGAATTTTTCCACCTCTTCGAAGGATAAATCTCCAACTTTTATAGTTCCATTTCGTACAATATTCTGATCAGGAGACATAATCATATGCTTAGTCTTTTCGGGATTTACTTCCAATCCTATCTCTTTACTTGCATCAAGTAAAATTTCCGCGTTTTCCCTAATCGTTTGAGGATTTTCTCCTAACATATTCACGTCATCCGCATAAACAAGAATCTGATGTAACCCGTTCAATTCCAAACCCTCTGTGTTATCCTGAATTTTCCTAATGGCATATTCTAGAGCGAAGTTAAAATGTAAAGGTGATAGTGCATCTCCCTGCTTTAGCCCGCAGTGAATTGGAAAAGCATCAAATAGAAATTGGCCTATACGGACTCTGCTGTATGTTTCACTAAGACACAATTTAATTATTCGAACTAGTTTCTTGGGAATACCAAATTCAATAAGAATATTATATAAAACTTCTCTCTTAACCGAGTCATACGCATTTTTGAAATCTATGAATAACTGATGTACTGTACCCTTATACTCCCATTTTTTCTCCAATATCTGTCGGATACAAAAAATCTGATCAATAGTCGATCTATTACGCCTGAAACCACACTGATGATCCCCAATAATTTCGCATATGGAGTTAAGAGGGTGGAAGCGTATTATCTAGCGAAATTTATAAACTTGTACTTGCAATTTGGGAAAAGGAAATTGTACCAGAACAATGGAAGGAGTCCATAATCGTACCTATTTTTAAGAAGGGGAACAAGACTAACTGTAGTAACTTTCGAGGTTAGTTAGTTTACGAACAATAATTTATTTTCCTGCCACGGGAAGAGGGGCACACTCACAAGAGAAGGCGCGGATATTCCCACACTGAGTCGAATGTCAGACGATACAAACTGCGAAGTGTTCGGTTTCGGATTTCATACGTCGTTTGGTTTCAGTTCCTGTTCTGCGTCCCATGACCGCGGGAGGAGTTACAAGTTTTGATATTTGAAATAGCAGCAGGACAAGTTCAGCGAAGCGTGCGGCGGCTACCAACACCGCCCGGAGAGGAGAAAGCGGAGTGAACGTTCTCTTAATCAGTGGACTTCCTACACGTCCTGATGAAATCACTTTCTGCGCGATGCTGCATCTCAATGGAGTCGAAGTGAGGGTGTCTGGTCAATGGGAGACGCACGTAAATTGAGGAAAAACGTTCACGTAAATTTCACTAAATATACCGGTACTTAACAATACATTTTTCTGTTTCTCAAGAAATTTGGTAAGGATCAAATTTTCAGACTTAAAATTGAAGATACTGTACAATATAGCAAATTGAAAACATATTTTTGCGAGATCGTACGTATTTGCTTGTTTTCCGCACAGAACCAATACGCGGTAAGTGTGAAATACCACATTCAGTATTCCCAACCTAACACACATAACAATTTCCCTCTTCTTACCGCTTAAGCGCTACATTCATTTTACTGCTTTAGGCTTTTAACATATTACTTTTAGAGACGTTTAACATAGTAATAATTATAAATTGGAAACTTACCACTGCAATTTCACCTAAATTGCAATGTTAATTATTGTTTTTAAATATTTGCAAAAATTAAGTAAAGTCTACTACTCCACGAAACTTATTGCATTCCTGATACAAGTAACATTAAAGAAGCCGTGAAAAAATCAACGAGATTCCAGATGCCGATGTTATTACTACAATATGTTATATAAATAATATTGTTAAAATATTAAAATGAAAAATAAATTATTACATAACCTTACCGTTTGTTTTAAGTTCGCATTTATAGACTGGGGGAAAAAAAATACAGACGTATATCACGGCCTGCTGGAGTATAGATATTTTTGTTTTCTAAAGTTGCCGTCATTAAACAGAAGCCAAGATGGAGATTTCATTGCAACTAATTAGAAATTCGTCTTTCAGATACGTAATAAACGATCTTCGCACAAAATAATGTACGATACACGAGCGGTATGTTTGTTTTCATGTTCTCGGAAATTAAAAAAGCTCAACTACGTTTCGCTTTTTCAATCTTTTCCTCGAACATGAAAACGTCAACATACCGCTCTTGTAACGTATATTACTATTGTGTACCAGATATTTAAACTTCAGCCCACTCCATCGTGTTTACTTCCTGCACATTCAACAAATTTGCTCCGAGCCGTAGTAGTATGGTGTAAGGTGCTATAGCTTTGACTAAAAATATGAAAGTAGCACTGCTTCGAGTCCTTATTACCATAGGTAATATCACAAGAATTCTCGTATTGTCGATAATTCGCGGGAGCTCTCGCCAATTATCCAAAGAGATGAAAACTCGCATAATATTTGAATAAGATCATTTCCCGAATAATAATAATAATAATAATAATAATAATAATAATAATAATAATAATAATAATAATTATTATTATTATTCGATTGATAAGCTTTTATTTTCCAGTCTTCTGTCAAAAAATCTGAAAATTAGAATTTATAAAACAGTTATATTACCGGTTCTTCTGTATGGTTGTGAAACTTGGACTCTCACTTTGAGAGAGGAACAGAGATTAAGGGTTTTTGAGAATAAGATTCTTAGGAAAATATTTGGGGCTAAGATGGATGAAGTTACAGGAGAATGGAGAAAGTTACACAACACAGAACTGCACGCATTGTATACTTCACCTGACGTAATTAGGACCATAAAATCCAGACGTTTGAGATGGGCAGGACATGTAGCACGTATGGGCGAATCCAGAAATGCATATAGAGTGTTAGTTGGGAGGCCGGAGGGCAAAAGACCTTTGGGGAGGCCGAGACGTAGATGGGAAGATAATATTAAAATGGATTTGAGGGAGGTGGGATATGATGGTAGAGACTGGATTAATCTTGCTCAGGATAGGGACCAATGGCGGGCTTATGTGTGGGCGGTTATGAATCTCCGGATTCCTTAAAAGCCAGTAAGTAAGTAAGTAAGTAAGTAAGTAAGTAAGTAATAATAATAATAATAATGAATAATTAATAAAAAAATATAACATAATTACATTATTAAATAAAACATAAGTTCGTAACTTAGTAACTTCATTGGCTGTAAAGTATGATTAGTGAAACAGAAAATTAAACACATATTTGAGGTTATAACATTTTATTTTGAACCAGGTACTTTCATTAGTGAAATATCGACAAGATGACAACTCTTGTGATATCCGAATAAGACTATTGCACGAATATATTGATAAATAATTTATAACATACAGAAGCAGATTATATTATAAATTAAAGTATTTAATACTTACATTTTTAACACGACCATCATGCAATATCAAGGTCCACTGTATTGTTAAGGATACAATGAAAATATTTAACATCTGAACATCAGGTGCGACAAGATATTAAACAAATGCGCATCACGTAAGATTGGAGTTGATAGTTGGCTTTGATTGATTAAAACTTAATAATTCTTACACTCATTGGTGCATTGGTACATGAGTGAAATAGTCACAGAAAATTTCGGCCAATGTATGGGGTCGGTGTCACCTAGCATCGTGATGACTTTGGGGAGGTAAATTAAGTAGCGAACTCAGGTTTCGTAAACGAACTATAACGACGGGGGGATCTTCGTGGTGACCACACGCTACACTCGTTAGTTGGATGATCGTTCACCTCTGCTATGGAACGTGGACGTGAGGACAGCAATCGACTACTAGATCTTGACCTTTCATGGGCTTTCGCATCACTAATGTACTTTTATCTTAGATTCAACAATTTAATATTAAGGAATGACCATTTTTTGCAACGAATTATTACCAATCTTAGCTCACATGTACTTTGCAAACTAAAGGCAAGAAAAAAACATTACTTTTCTGTGAAGTATTTGTTGCCATTTTTCCAGAGAAAATAGATATAAGGTTAGAAATGATACCTTTCAGGTGATATTATCTTGTTGGCTTCGAAATGTTTTAATCATCGAAAGGGAAAAATGTGTCAAAATTTCACCTGTAACCTATAACCCTCATTCAGGGTCGTCATTACAGTTTTTTGCTCGGGAAGAGCGAGATTTTTTAGGCAAATGCATTTTTAATTAAACAAAAAAAAAAAATAAAATAAACTGTTATTTACAGTGACAACCACAGATGTAGCAAGGGGTAACGCCTTGTTTTCATTTAAGCAAATAACAAACTCGTCCTTTACGTCTTAAGTATTTATAATAGTGGAATATTTTAATATCAAAGTTACAGTTCGCATCTTTTTCTTTAGTAGTTACTAAATTATACCGTTATTGCACCTCGGTGAAGTGAAATAGAACTCAGGACATGTTCATGAGAGACGATGCTCAACTTTCATTCCACTAATTTCTGACCTTTCGTTTCTCTTCCCATCCGTGTGAATGTTTCTGACGTTCTTTGGGACGCGATCGTCACATATTCTTGAAACATATAAAAAAAACATTCTTTTGTCTTTACTCAACCGTATCTTGGATACGACTTATCAATTGACAGCCCACATTTAAAATAAAAAAAAATGACTGTCACGTTTGTATTTTAGTGCAGAAAATAACTTTCTCCCACAACTTTCCGCAATGTCCAATGTTTAAGAAACTACAAAACGTGACGGAAATGTAAGAAATGCCGAAAAAAAAAGTACTGCATCCGACAATTCTAATGTGCTCAAAGAACAAGGATCGTTCATTGTACGGACTGCCTGTACAGGATAACAACCGGAGTGAAATTTGCGTCAAGCGACATTTTCAGCATTATTAATTCCCCGTCTAACTAGTACGAACTACGGTCAGTAAGAGCGTGTCCTTGTTCTTTAATTGGGTGCGCTTATTTAATCTGTACCCTAGTGCAATAACAGCGAACAAAACAATTAAGGATCAGCGTTTATTTTGCAGATAAAATATTTTTACATGTATGTATATGCCATTTGTAATTTTTTCCAGAAAGAATGAAGGTTCTCTCCCCTTACTACTACTACTTACTTACTTACTTACAAATGGCTTTTAAGGAACCCGGAGATTCATTGCCGCCCTCACATAAGCCCGCCATTGGTACCTATCCTGTGCAAGATTAATCCAGTCTCTATCATCATATCCCACCTCCCTCAAATCCATTTTAATATTATCCTCCCATCTACGTCTCAACCTCCCCAAAGGTCGTTTTCCCTCCGGCCTCCGAACTAACACTCTATATGCATTTCTGGATTCGCCCATACGTGCTACATGCCCTGCCCATCTCAAACGTCTGAATTTAATGTTCCTAATTACGTCAGGTGAAGAAAACAATGCGTGCAGTTCTGTGTTGTGTAACTTTCTCCATTCTCCTGTAACTTCATCCCTTTTAGCCCCAAATATTTTCCTAAGGCCTCAAACACCCTTAATCTCTGTTCTTCTCTGAAAGTGAGAGTTCAAGTTTCACAACCATAAAGAACAACCGGTAATAAACTGTTTCATAAATTCTAACTTTCAGATTTTTTGACAGCAGACTGGATGACAAAAGCTCTATTAATAATACATAAAAAAAATTCTAGCACTCGCATGAAAGAGATTGTTCCTTTTCTTTTGAATATATCTTTTTTTGTTTAATGGGCATAATCATGATTCATGAAATATATTTCACTTTCTCACTATACAGGTTGAGTCAGAACTTCTGCGACAAGCTATGAAGAGGGATAGATCTCGCAATGGGGATCATTTCTCTAAAAAAAAGTCCATTTTTTCTGACGCGTCGATGAAGAGCTACGTCATATCAAAGAAAAGGCAGATTTAGTGTCATTTTCAATTATGAAATTAATCATTTATTTCAAGGAACATTGCTGACGTGTTACAGAAAGTTGTTCAAAGTGATTACTCTGAAATTAATTAAATTCATTACACTGTCATAGTAGATTTTCTTCTCCGGTATCAGGTATTTCTGATATAAACTAGAAATGTTGTTTTTTTTCAGCATCACAATACTTTCTGTTTATACATAATGATACTTCTTAAATATAAAAACAAAGTAAACTATTGTAGCTGATACATTGTCTTGTTCTTTGACTATTCATACTGTAATGTTATACCGTATACATTCCGTAAATAAAGTCAGGATCTGATAATAACAACACACAAATTAAATATCTTTGTGGTAAATATTGCATTTGTTCTGAAATGCTTGACTCTAAATAGTTGGTATTCAGACCGAAACATAGCAAGAAGAGACGTCTCACATTGTGAACTGCATGCTGCTTTTTATGCAGATTACTGAGAAACACTAAGTGCTTGCTGTCCCACTCATATTGTCCTTAAAAGGCACTGGAGGTCATTAAATTATTCTTTTGAACACATTGGATTGATAAGAAACATTACTAGACGATTTCACGTTAAGAAAAAAGCATTGCACATATGAGGTTATTCCATCAAATGACCAGTTGCCATAGAAACGCCTACCTACCATATAGCTTGTACAATGTATTAGGCTCTGCCCATAAAACCAATGCTTTTTTTCTTAATGTGGAATAGTCTAGATGATTAAGAAAAAAGTATTGGTTTCATGGACCTTGCCTAGTATATTGTAGAAGCTATGTGATAGGTTGGCGTTGCTATGGCAACTGGCCATTAGATGGAATAGCCCCATATACTCAATGCTTTTTTCTTAATGTGAAATCCTCTATAAGCAAGCTGAAACACAGACAGTAGCTATCTCTGGTCACCAAGGTGACAAATAATACTTCTTCATGTATGTTTTAAGTATTTCTCAACAATTCAGTTCTTCTGTAATGTCATTAATTAGGGTTGCCAACTCTCTCTATTTCCCGGAATCTCCAGTACTTGGCCCTGATTTTTTAAAGTCTCCCGGCTCCCGTATTTTTCTTCTCTTCAAGTACTGTCTTTCTTATGTTTCCAAAAAATTAATGTTTTTATTCTCGACCATGCCGAAAAGTAGTAATTATACACCTGGTAGCAGTCCTTTAATGCATGTCATTAAAGTACACCTACTCATTAAAGTACAGGTGTTTTCAGCCAATGACAACTCAGCTTACAGGTGTTCAGCCAATGACAAGTCAGCTTTGTACCGTTATAAAACCGCAAGTATCGATTATTCTCGGATATGCAATCGAAAGAGAATTAGCGAAAAGTCACGGAGGCTGGAAATCCAATACTGTCGCAGAAGGTTATGTTCTGTTACTATAATAATTAGCGTTAATTGTAAATAATATTCAAATAAATTCAATTTGTCATCTCGTTTTTCAATGTCGAATTCAATAATCAAGGTTATACCAAGTTTAACGGGATTACATCAAGGTCAATGACATTATTGTTCCTCGGAAAAAATCAATACTTTCGCGTCTGCGCACATCTCACAATTCACAACCTAGAACAAGGTCACTTCCGATCTTGTCAGATACAAATAAAATGTATACATCTGAATAATTTCAAGTTAGAAATATGGTGGAGCATAAAAAGTCGTATGAAACTCGCCTATAATGCTAATTAAGAAGCTGGTATGAAAATTATGAAACTCGCTTGCGCTCGTTTCATAAACATCCATACTCGCTTCTTAATTACTATCATTATAGGCTTGTTCCATAATGTACTATTATTGAATATCACTGGCGTCTGTCTGATTGTCAATTTATAGACTATTAAATGTGTATTTTTCTCTCTTTTTTTTTTTTTTTTTTGCTCTTGTGTGTTATTTATTGGTTGAATTAAGTTACTTACTGTATTTAGTAAACTGTCCTTGTAAATTTTTGTTATATTATTGGCTAAGACCACACCGTACACGAGCCTGGCTCTTACGGTAGTGGCTAGAAACATTTTCGTTTTATAAGTTTAATTTGTACTCACTAGCTAGCTAGTGAAATAAAAAATAAATAAGGGAAGAAATTATGGAATACCGAATTATTAAGATTAATGGAAGTAAATAGAAAGACGGCCACTGTAATGTAACAAAGAGAAAGAAAGTGGGTGAAAAACGAGAGAAAAATCCAAGAATTGCAAATCGATAACCAGAGACATAGAGACGTCCGCTATGCGGAACTTTGGTTTAACGTTTAACCCCAGAGCACAAGGAAGATGGACGGCAGGGTGGAATACCGTACAAGGGTCATAAAACGTCTGGAAGCTTTTTTGTATGCGTTGTATGGTCGCAGAGAAATCCTGAGCATTCGGGAATATTGTGCATAAAAATAATAAAATATTTACATATGAGATAGCTGCACACTAGAATCTGATGCCAATAAACGCCAAGTTCTATTCTGCGCATGATTCATTCACCATCGGTCAGAAGTCATTTCTCTGACACGAGCGGCAAATTGCTTAGTTCTGAAATTATCGCAGGCAGGTCACTTTCCATTTTTACGACTCCAGACATCGGCGCACTTTCGCACGCATGCGACAGCTTTCTCTGCACTCAGCTTCCGTGGAGCACATCAATTAGCACCCCGCGCGGTATTAATTATACCTGCGATTCAGACATTACTGCCTCGTTAGCATGATCCAGCCACTTCGGGGGAGTCAGAGAACTTCCTCGTCATCATTGCCACTTCCTCCTCTTCTTCCTTCTTGGGTCAGGCTGTAGCCATCTCTATCTTGACCTTACAATGTCTCTTTTCCCATACGGAAAGTCTCTCTTCATTGTTCAGCTGGCATCTAACTTTACGTGGAGCATAATTGAGGAGTCTAGAAACAGAACTTATCATGTACAAAATCGTGTTTTTAGGGAAAATGTAAAAACGTTCCACGACTTTGTGTTTAAATATTTTCAATTTGCTTAAACTTTTAATATACATTTGCAGTTGGTACGTTTTCATGCCAAAACATTGAAACTATATTATACTTTGAAACTCAAAATTTATTCGATTTTGCT
Organism: Periplaneta americana; assembly: GCF_040183065.1. Taxonomy (NCBI): domain Eukaryota; kingdom Metazoa; phylum Arthropoda; class Insecta; order Blattodea; family Blattidae; genus Periplaneta; species Periplaneta americana. The sequence continues at coordinate 6,783,113 of NC_091132.1, read as the reverse complement.
GTGTAAAACATTCCATAGAGAACAAAACCTCTGCATAATTTGTCACTCTAACACAGCGTTTCTCAAACTTTTTTGAAGTAGGGACCACTTTTTAAAGTCAGAACAGTTCCGAGGACCACCTTACTCTTGTTCCCTTCGAAAGCAAATTTATCATTTCCGTAGCGTATTTTAATACCAGTATACTTATATTTTAAAATCGAATTAAGGTTCGGTACTTTGGTCCTCTGTTATGAATTCGGGTGGTCCCTGGCTGACTTACAGGCGCGGCGCCGGATGTGCAGGGAAAAGATGTCGAGAAACACCACGTGCTTTAAATCCCTCTTTTGCTGGTGAGAGTAGAGTGGGAAGTCGATAGACGGGTAGGGTAATAATTTCATAAAATGTCAGTACTGGGAGAAGAAGTGAAATTCGATTGCCATGTGTCATTTCCAAACTCTGAGATTTTAAGCTATAGTGAGATACACAATTGGTTTGAATTTTATTTTTTCTCCTGTCTTTTTTGAAGGACCACAAGGGCAGATCTCGAGGACCACAGGTGGTCCGCGGACCATAGTTTGAGAAACGCTGCTCTAACAGATCACATAGCACAAGCAGTCAAAATAACTTAGGAATA